>NC_135720.1:102091387-103341387 GCF_964656455.1 Halichoerus grypus | reverse complement strand
CTTGAGAAGTCTAATATTCATTTAAAAATGCCATGCCCAGGGCCCGCTCTCAGATATTCTGACTTAATTAACCTGGAGTAGGGCTCAGACCTTTTTTTTTTTTCCCCTCAAAACTCTCAAAAGGATTCCAATGTTCGACCGGGCCTGGCCACCTCTTGACCTAGTGGTGCTCATGGTTAGGGATATATAACAGAATCACCTAAGGGTTGTGTTAAACAAGAAAATGGACAAAAGAGGTCCCCAGGCCCACTCCAAACACACAGAGTCAGAGTCTCAGGGAGATTTCAGGTGCCCTCCTTACTCGTTTTATTCCCTATTTCCTGGTACTCCTGTCCTGGAGACACCTTCAGATCATGGCCCGCCTTCTCCCACCCCACTTCTACCACTGTTCCCCCCACTGTCAGTCCTTGCATAGGCCCTGAAAGAAGGGCACCATTTTGAGCTGTTCCGGGAATGGAGAGCACATGTTGGGTGGAAGATGTCTGGAGAACCTCAAGTCAGTGCAGAAGCAATGCCAGGAGTCTCACTTGCCAGCTAATGTCTTCAGGGCTGCACCTCTGCAGGCGGGTCCTCCCTGAAGGTGACAGGCAGCACTGTGACCAGGCCCAAGCTCTCACATGGTCATATGGGCTCAACCGTATTTCCTCTTCCCAGGCACAGTCCTCTAGCCAGCAATGGCTAGACACTCCACAGGTCTTGGGGTAGATTCATGATATGAGTGTAAAGGCAAGAGGATTTATTCAAGCAAAACAGTGGGTGAGGACCTCAGAGCAGAAGTGACTATAGAGGCACATGTCTTGAGGCTTGATTACACAGTGTGGGGTGTTTAGGGGACCATAAGCAGGTGGTCTTGTCCTTTGCGTTGTATCAGGGAAACCCACCCAGGAATTCTCCAGTTCCCTTTCTTCCTCCAGTCTGAGGATGCCAGCTCAATCACAGACAAGGCCACAAAGCAGTCAAAAGCCTATCTTCTGGGAGTCCCTCTGTCCTCTAGGTCTGCTTTTCCTGCCATCACTAGTCCCTGACCCCTTTGGCCCCCCCTTGGCCAACATGGCGTCTTCCCCACTTCCATTTCTCAAAGCCAACTCTGAAAGCATTCGAATTTAAGGATGAATTCTGGATAATTGTTTGGCATTGATTGTGGACCAGATATAAACGGAAGGGATAGACCTCTGGTGGTAGGGGTTCAGGCATCTGCCAGGTGAGTGAGGAACTGGGAGAGAAGGAAGAATGGTAACAGTAGCCTCCCAACTTCCAACAGGAGTCTGGAAACCAGACACATGGGCTTTTCCCTATTAAATCCTATGTGAGATCCAGTCAATTCCTACCTCCGCAACTTACAGGGACGAAGCTTCTATAATGGGTGCCCAGGCCAAAGGGAAGCACTTCTTGTCACAGAGCTGCTTTAATTTCCATTTAAAATACTTTATTTAAGGGGTGCCTTGGTGGCTTAGTCGTTAAGCATCTGCCTTCTGCTCAGGTCATGATCCCAGGGTCCTGGGATCGAGCCCCGCATCGGGCTCCCTGCTCAGCCAGGAGCCTGCTTCTCCCTCTCCCACTCCCCCTGCTTGTGTTCCCTCTCTCGTTGTCTCTCTCTGTCAAATAAACAAATAAATAAATCTTTAAAAAAAAAACTCTATTTAAAATTACTTCAGGGCAGGTTGGAAAGGCAAGATTTATAAACAAAACACAGTCCTTTTTAATTAATCTGGAGGTGGGAGACTACAGGAATGTTTAACTTTGCCTTTGATATGAACGCCATGAATTTGGGACAGTTGCTTGAGGTAAGACCCTAGCCAGAATGTTTGGAGGATGTGTGGGTGAATTGAGTTCCCTGGGTAGCCCTTTAATCAAAAGAGGGGAGTGTAATAATAAGCAGAGGATTAAAAGTCCTGTGTTCCAGACCTAGTTTGGGCTCAAATAACTGTGTGATCCTGTGTAAGTAATTCTCCCCCTCCCTGAGCCTTAGTTTTGTTATTTATAAAGTGGATAAAGTAAAAAAGATATCTTGAAAGACACTCTAAAATAGAGCCAAAATGTGGCTCGGAAAAGGTAAAGTATCACTGAATCTTGTATCTGCAGCTAAGAATTCTACTGGCTGAATAGAAATCCTGTGAGCCAGCACGGATTCCAGAACCACAGATGCCAGAACCACACTGGCTCCTGGCACAGGCTCTGTGAAGGTTCCTGAGAGGGTGGGCTGGCCCTCCAACCCTGAAAGGCAGGCAGGTTTAGCTCTCTGGCAGTGGCCTTCACAGGCTCCTCCAAGGCGTTGCCTTCCCAAGATTTTCCTTTAACACTCTTCCATAGTATTCTCAGCACGTTACCTCAGAAAGCCATTGAAGAAGCTTTCCTGTTGGAAGGTTGCCCCACCCTCAGCCCAACCCAGATCGCTCAAGCCTCATCCAACTCCTTCATTTCTCAGATGAGGCCAATCAAGGTCCAGAAAATGCAGGTGACTTGTCACCTGTGGGGTAGAGTTAGCAGGAGAGCGGAGACGGTTGAAATCTCAGTCAAAATCATCCATGTAAGTAATTCAGACATAATCACAGGAGCTGTGAGCACTGAATCCTGCCAAAATTCCTCTCTGGAGGGGTTCCTACTAGCCCTGGCTTACCTGTCATTTGACTTTCTTAAAAGAGTAAAATACTGAAGTCGGAGGAGGAAAAATTCTGCTTATTGTAGGATACAGAGTCTAACCAAGGTTTATTCCACTTTAATGTGGAGGATTCACTCAGGGTAAAGACAAGAAGCCAGACTCACACCAAAGGTCCTGAGGCCCCAGGGGATGTGTAGGGGGGAAGCTCCATGGCTAAATCTCCACCTTCGCATGCCTCTTCTCCCCCCAGGGGATGACTGGGAGGACCCAGGGAGATCACACAGGTGACATGGGAGCACAGAACCTGGTGGAGAGCAAGCCCTCAACACACCAGGTGCCTTCACTGTGACTCTGCCCTCTGGGCCCATCCCTCTTTCCTCCGGCTCACTGCCCCCCACCACTACACTAAAAGACACAGTCTGGAGAAAGTCTTGGTTCCCACCAGCCGGTGCCTCCTATCCCACAAGCCCATCCAACTAATCCCTTTCAAGATCCTACAGAATGTCCCGTGAAGACTGGAGCCCTGGATGATTATATCTTCTGCTTTTTAAAAACAACCTCACAGCTACAGACATAGAAGCTGAGCCAGGTTTGGTGTCAAGGAGACCCTATTTCGTTTTCTCTGCCTTGAAAAAAAAACTCACTCTGAGCTCGCTCCTCCCTGAGTTGTATGCTCACGCTCAGCCTGAGCTATCATTGAAAATGAGTCTGTCTTTTGTAATCCCCGAGACCCACAGGGGAAATGAAAAGCTTTTCCAAATGGCAGACTAAGGCAGGAAATGTTCTATTTATCGTACTTCCATAAAAAAAATAAACTCACCCCAGTAATTACACCACACACGCAACAGTCCAGGCCATCACCCAGGAAGCCATAACCTGAGCTGAAGTCTGTGTTTCTATTCAGGGAGGGAATTTTTCCAAGGCCTACAATATTTTCTTTCACAAGTTCTACCGTTACAGAAGACAGATTGCCCACCCTGCTTTCTGTCTGGCCAGTGGCCGTCAGGAGACGTGTGTGCTGGTCCCAAATGTCCTGCAAGATAAATATGCCCTTGAGCAAGTGACTGCCTCAGTGTGGACTTCTGCATCCTTGCCTGGGAAATGAAGGGATGACTGCATGATGTCCAACTCTGCTCCTGCTCGCTCACTCAGCAATATTATTTGGGCTCAAAAAAAGTTGGAAATGGCCTTTGCTTGTGAAGAACGGTCTATAAATTCCCCACTTCATGCCTTGGAGGAAAACTTCAAAGTGGCCATTATAAAGATACAAAACTACCCCCGAGCGACTCCAAAATAAGTGAGGTGCAAGAATTTCTCTCCTCCACGGGATCCTTTCTGTAAGTCTCAGAATTTAGCATGATGCTCTTGGGCTACTCAAATTTATAAGCACCCAAAAACCCTATTTTTGCTCCTGCATTCTAATAGTGGGATCCACAGAAAGGACCCCTCAAATTAGTCACTTGGCATATCACATGCTGTGAAGGCGTGATTCCAGCTCTAACAGAATTGCCCCATCCATAGGTTTGGAGTAGAAGTTTATGTAATGTAAGTTTATGTCATCAGTCACCAAAGCATATCATTTGTATCTCCGTTTAGTTTGAAGGCACCAAATAAAGTAGCTGCTCGTGCTTGTTAAAAATTGTACTATGGTCCTGCCCTCTAGGCCAACCCTCATCCGTGTCTACTGTTTTAAGCCCCCTTAAATAGTCACAATAGCTTCGCTTGTAAGCTCTTCCTAAGGAAGGAAGCTCGCTATTATTGGGCTACGTTTAGAATGGTTGATGCCAAACGTTGGCCTTCAAGAATAGCAGATAGATTTCTGAACTCTGTCAAATATTTAGGATCATTCCCCTTCAAATTATCTTTTGACGGAGGCTCAGGAATGGCGTTTCAACCTGGGCTTCATCTCTCAAGTATTGGAAGAGGATGCCAGAAGCATGACATAGAAAATTCTGAAGCCTCAACTAGGATCAGTGGGACAGAAGATCAGCGTCATTTGGTGATTACATGTATTATTTATAATGCCGACCTTAGATGGGACTCTGCAACCACTTCTCCACAGAGAACAGAGGACTGCTAAAGAGGCAGAAGAAATAGGACACAGCTAAAATGAGAAGTTAATTTCCCCATGTTCTCCCAATTAGCTCTTATCAGATCTTTTTTTAATGGGATTCTTTCTACTAAGTCATAAAACAGATGCTGTTCTATTGTTCTCTTCCCAGTCTTGTGATAAGTTCAGGGCCAAACAAATTCATTCTAATTGTTCAAAATGTAGTTTGCATGCAAATACCACAGCCTCAGGGAAAGACCTTGGGGTTGAAGAGAAACAAGTCCTTGGAAACAAATTACTAGAAGTGGAGTGTGGAGCATCTGGGATTTTAGAGCGTCTGCAGTTATGTAACTAGCTGTGAGCAAGGCGTTTCTTCTCTCAGTCCAGTCTCCCATGGGGGGATGGTGGAGAGAGAGGTGCTTGCACTGGTCTCAAGGCTCTGTCCCTCATCTGTAACTGGGAATAACAACAGCTGCCCAGGTGCTTCCCAAATTCTCTGTGAGGCTCAAATGGGGGTAATGCACGCGCCCATGCTTTGGAAGCCTGGGGCCCACTAATACCACTGCCTGCCCAGATCCCTTCTTTCTTCATCAGTAGACTGACATTATAGCTAGAATACCACAGCTTAGGAAAATGAACATAAGCCCATTCCTCAATCAAGTCCCACCGAGAGTGTTTTCTCTCTCCAGGGTGCCTGGGTGGCTTAGTCTGTTGAGAGTCCGACTCTTGGTTTCTGCTCAGGTTATGATCTCAGGGTCGTGAGATCAAGCCCCCTGTGGGGCTCCATGCTCAGCGCAGAGTCTGCCTGAGATTCTCTCTCTCTTTCTGCCCCTCCCGCCCAATAAATAAATCTTTAAAAAAAAAAAAAAAGTGTTTTACCTCTCCCTGAGAATTCCCAGCAATGGCCCTAAGAGAAACAATTTTCTTGATAACAGCAAATTCTAGGTCGTCTATAGCCTTGCTACTCAAAGCAGGTCCACAGTCCAGCAATATCAGCACTCCTCAGGAATGTAATCCTTGATAGAAATGGAGATTCTCAGGCCCTACCCCAGACCTACTGAATCACAGTCTGCATTTTTAACAAGATCTCTAGGTGATTTATCCCTATTGGTATTTGAGAAGGCTGGTATTCAGCACCCTTGGAAGACAAAGGCCTCGTAGGGCAATAAGGCAAACACACTAGGTCACTGATAACCAGCTTTTGTTTTTTATTTAAAAAAAGTACGTCCTTGCACATCTGGATTTCACATTGCTCTTATTTAGAAAAAAAAAAAAAAATCTCTACTCCTGCACACAGTAATCTGGCCCTCCCATGTTCTCAAAATGTCAGTGAATCTCAGCCAAATTTCCATACCTCATGCAGAGGAGGGGCCTGCTTGCAAATAACAATGGCAGCCTGGTGCTGAAAGTGAACACCGAGGCTGAAACCAGAGCCAGGGTTACATTATTTATTGAAATTCCATGATGTGGCTTGTCCGTGAGGAGCCCGCAGAGCCTAGAATCATCGAACGGAGCCATCCTATGCAAGCCCCATCCTCTGCCCCCTGAAGTCATCTGCCTCTTTGCCTGTGGAACCAGTCAGATGTTGGACCCTCGCCTGAGAGGTTAAGTTATGGACACCTGACATGTTGTGGTCAATGAATGGGGCTTCCTGAAAGCTCCACACTGTGTGCTCCCAGCACCCATCATGGTGCAATGCACTGGCCCGGGCAGGCGACCTGCCTGCAACCCCCAGTGCATAGAAAATTTGCATAGAAAGTGGCAAAAATACGGAGGCCTGGGTGGTGCCATCTGTTAAAGCTTCAGACTCTTGGTTTTGGCTCAGGTCTGATCTATGGGTCATGAGATCGAGCCCTGCATTGGGCTCTGTGCTCAGTGCAGAGTCTGCTTGAGTTTCTCTCTCTCCCTCTGCCCCTTCCCACCCCCCACTCTCTTTCTCTCTCTCTCTCAAATAAATAAATTGATCTTTTTTAAAAAAGTTGCAAAAATATAAGAAAGTCAGTCTGTTGTTGCTAACTCTTAAAAAAAAAACAACAACAACAAACAGAAACATTATCTGCCTCACGGTTTCTGCCTATATAATGCAAAGAAAAGGTTTCTTTACCAACCACCATGCCAATATATATAAAGTGAACTAAACTCTATAGATAAGTTGTCCTATCATAATCACTAATATTTGATACTCAAAAGCAAAATACTGTAAACATATGTCCACCAATAGCAGACTGGTTGATTACTGAATAATGTGGCCAGGTTATGGAATGGTATACAGCTATTTTAAAAGAATGAGTTGTTGGATTCTTATGTATTATTCTGGAAGGAGTGGGTGATCCCTTTTTTACTTAAAAACACTACAATTGTATCCTTCATTGAATCGAATCCAGCGGTTCTCAGTATTAATAATCACTCCAGACTCTGTTGAAATGGGGGATGGACATTGTAATGGCTCAGACATATGAGTTTTCCTAAAATAATTAGAACAGGTAACAGGCATCTAGTCGGGAAAACAACAATAACAAAAGGGTATTGTTGATTCTCTCTAGGGGCGGATCTCATGTGCGCTGTGTACCTGCAAGGTGCATATTGTTATTGCCATATTTGCCTGACTTTTCACTGTGAATGGCAGTGTAGTTCGAACAGACCTGCCCACATATCAAAAGAGGAAATTACTACCTTTTAGGGCTTTGTCTTTTGCAAAGAAGCCCTGTTGAAGCTCTATGAGGACTTATAATAAATATTTGTGATAAATATTTATTTCAAATAAATAGATTGGGTAATTGCTTTCATTCTGTCCTGGAATAACAGAGATCACAGCAACTTCTCCATTCTTCATTTTTGGCCTTGTGGTCTTTTGGATTTTGCCTCTCTCTTTGCTAGGACAGTATGTCAGGCTTCTTACAGTAAACTATATAACCTCATTTTTATCAAATGCCACCGCAAGCTTTAGTGACAGGCATATTGCAGCTACTAGGACTGCGTGCAACCGGTATAGAATCAAACCGGGGAAAGTTGATTTTCTTGTTGCCATCCTGTAAACTCCCCCAGATCTACCGTCCAGCCAACTTTCCTCTATCATACGTAAAATTAAAAATAATAAACAGATATGCTAGAACACCCTAAACTATCTCTTTGGCCCTTTGGAGCCCATCCTGAGAACCCTCCAATGACCTTTCACTGATAACAGAATAAACTTCAACCTCCATGGGCTGCCCTCAAAGCTCCCACCCACCCTCTCTTCCCTGCTTTATCAATAGCTCCCTGTCAGGACCCCTTCCTTTCCCTCCCCACGCCTCCAAGGCAAAGGCCTGCTCACCACATCTGTTGGAGTTCCATTTGCTGCATTTATACTTTGTACCCTTCCTCTCTTCTGGATTGCCTTTTCCCTACACCTCTGTTTTCCAGTGCCAACTCAGATCCTTTCCTGCCCACTCCTGTTAGAATAATTTTGTGGATAGTTCACTTCATTATTTGCTACACCAATATTAGGCATCAACAATGTGCTAAGTTCTGGGGCAAGGGACATCCACTGAGTCTCTAGGGGCAAGGGACATCCACTGAGTCTCCACTCAACATTTTTCCCTGTGGCTTGCTCGATGCTCATGCTCCCTTCTGGAAGATGCAGAGCATGAGAAGCAGAATACAAGAGCAGGTAACCCCTGGGCTTTGGAATCTTACCAGGCTATAGCACTTACTCGCTTTATAATCCTGGGCAATGTTCCTGGCCTTGGTTTTGCTCATCTGTAAAGTAGGCATGCAATGTGATACATACCTTCTCTAGTTGTGATGAGGATTAAATAAGATAGTTTACGTAAAGTACTTAAGGGGTAGCCTGTGGTCCAAAATGAGAGCTCAATTAACATCCCTTACATTATCATCTTATATCTGGGCTACTCTTTCTATCCCTGGTGCCTTCTTTTCTCTCTCCGTTTTCCATGTACAGAACACCAATTTGGGGCCCCTCATCACTGTGTGAAAAATACTCCTTTCTGACTGGGGATTGTTTAATATGGAGTGGTTCCTGAGAAGTCACTGGAATGTTTCAAATAAAAATATAAATGGGAGCTCTAGAACATTTAAAATATGTTAATGAAAGTCTGTGGGAATTCTAGGAAATATTCAGCAGTATTTATTGAAAACTTCTAGAACGGTGGTTCTCAAACTTTAGCATGCCTCAGAGCCATCTCAAAGACTTGTTCAAACACAGCAGGTCTATTAGAACCCAAAAACTTGTATTTCTAACCCAAGAGCTAGCAGGTGATGATTCTGGTCTAGCAGCCACACTTTAAGAACCTCTGTACTGGGTGCCTGGGATAGAGAATAATTATAACAGGGGTGTGGGTTGGCCTTCCAAAAAAGCCAAGCACTGGGGTCTGAAGAAAACACACAGCAGAGTGGGATGAACCCTGGGTCTGGTTAGACTACCCAAATTCTAGCCCTGGTTCCATCCTTCACTGGAATATGAACTTGGATGAGTCATTCACTTCCTCTGAGCCTTGGCTTCCTTATTCATAAAATTAGGATAGAACATTCCCTTCATATCTCACAGTGCTGTGTGGACCAGGGACAAAGGTAAAGTATTATATGTACTGATTGGAAACCAAACTTGAGAGTCAGGGGAAGGGACATACCCTCCCTTTCTCCAGTCCAAAGTGCTCCTTTGAATGGAAGAGAGACCTTCTAAACAAGTTGCATTCTTTCCCAGCTCACTGAAGTATTATTTATTATCCTAAAGACCCAAGTACCTAAATAGATTCCTCAAAACCTTAAAGAAGCTTTGAATCCAGAGCCCATCTCTGGAAAGTGACATGAGGGAGGCTGCACTAAGGGCTACGGGCACTCTCTACCCTTTGGCCTTTTGCTTTGTCTTGAATCATTCTGGGCTGCCAACAGTGAAATACTCCTACCACTTAAGATTAGCATCTGTGAAAATCACCTCACTAAATTACGTTGTAGTGTCCTGGCCTCAGTATGCACCAACGGTCACTAGAACAAATCATCATACAAAGTTTTCTACTGCATTGGCTATTAAAAAAAAAAGTTAAAGACATTGTTCCTTATATTTCTCAGTGTATCCTATACTCTCCACACAAAGCACTATGTGAGAAATGATCTTAGAACGCAGTGACATATGTAAAAGGATTACTTAACCTTAAGAGTAAATACTAGTGAGGGGCACCTGGTTAAGCACTCAGTCGGTTAAGTATCCGACTTCAGCTCGGGTGTTGATCCGGGGGTCGGGCTCCATACTCAGCGGGGAGTCTGCTTCTCCCTCTCCCTCTGCCCCACTCATGCTCTCTCCCTCTCTCAAATGAAAAAAAAAAAAAGAAAGAGTAAATGCTAGTGACAACTGTTGTGAACAGAACACACTGCAAAATGCATAGGCTATATGATCCCAATATTAAGAAACAAACAAAAGACTGGAAAGAAAGATACCAAAATGCTACCAGAAGTTATCTTTGGGAAATGGGTTATGGTTGATATTCATTATACTTATCTGTTCCAAATTTTCTACAAACAGCATGAATTCCTTTTATAAATAGAAAACAAATGTCATTTTTCAAAGTAATTCAGTGGTGGGGAATTTTATTTCCTCCCAAAATTAGATGGCTTCTTCCACTCTCAAAAAGAGAATTCTAGAACTAATTGTGTTTTCTCTTTCTCCCCTGGCCTTCCAAGAAGCTCAAAATCCTATCTGAGGCATACTCACAATAGCTTATGTTGACTCTCATCACAGGTTCTGAGGGCTTACTTTCCTTTTGTATTTTATTGCAATTCCTATTACATGCTTTTACTTATTAGGCAAGTAGACACTCCTTGTGCTATGTAATTTCTGAAATTTCTCAACACTCTGAACTTTCTAGAAACTCGTTAGGGGCCCACACATAAATTAAACATTTAATTTAACAAATTAAATAATGCAGCTTCTAAACACCTGAAAAATGGACATCATTTCTCAAAGGCTCATGATTTATAAACAGGGAGAAGTTGAAGCAGTGGGCAAATCTGATTCACGGTTTGCCAAAGACCACAATGTACACGGTGTTCCTTTGGTGTGAGCAGTTGAGACTCAGACTAGATCTGTGAGGGCTTCCCCTGGCTGTGGTTTCTGCGGGTGTTGGGCCAGGGTGGGAGCACTACCCTGCCCCTTCCCCATCACTGGTCAGCTTCGGTGAGCATCTGCCAGGCGGACCACTCTGCAGGAAGACGCAGTATCTGATGGAACATGGGGAATAGTCCAGGGTACCTCCGAGGCTATGATCTCAGGACACTGGGAAAGGCAAAGTGGACGTGAGAAAGGAGAAATATGAGGGGATCCGACTTTGAGGGGAAAGTTTTGATGTCAAGGGAGGAGGCTGTGGAACCAGCAGAGGAATAGTGAAGGAACCACTGGACCACAAACCATGCAGGGGCTTTTGGTCTGGCCCCAGCCCCTCCCTATCAGTTGGGGCGACTTGGGGTAAGCCCCTCCTGCCTCTCCCTGAGGCGCAGCTTTCTCATGAGTTGAGCTAGTTCATCTGTAAGGCTCTTCCAGTTCTTTCGGTGGATGAGTCTATGACTATATATATATATATATAGTCATACATTCATTCATCATATATATATATATATATATATATATATATATATATATATATATGTAGGCTCTGCAACTCACGGGAGATTTTGCACACAGAGATAAACGCGACAGCTCTGTTCGTCTCAGATTGCATGACTGCATAGGTAGTGGTTTTAATAAGAGACATTTAAAAAGTCAATGATTAGCTTTTAGTACTGACTGCCATTTCTCTCTGGACTGGGAGTCTGTCTAAATGACATGCAATTGGAGTGTGTGAGAACCAAAAAGGACAACCATGAATCCAGGAACGGACTAAGCCTTGGTAAAAGGGGGAGAAATGATTCAAGCGCAAGATGAGTGACTGAGGCTGGTTGCCTAATTTTATGGGCTGCTCAGGGAAAAGCATGCATGTTCAGGGAAATGGACAGTCATAAAACAGGAGCTGAGCACCCCCATGGCATATACTCAGAGCTGGTAATCCCCCCATAAATCCGTTAGATCCTCAGACATCCAGCCAGGGGCTGCTTCTTCACAGGCTGATCCCACCAGATTAGGAGGTGAGGCAGCAGTGCAGAAAGAGAAGAGTGGGATGGATGGCTCGGTAGGGCTTTGTTAGTCTTCTTTCTGGGAAGCTATAGAAGTCCATAGTTCTGGGAAGTCATGCACAGAGCTAGCAAAGTGCCATGGAAAGTAATGTCGCTGCACTCCTGAGTGGGGGCTGTGGTTGGGTGAGTGAAGTCAGCACAGGAAGAGGAGTGCCTGACACCACATGCTGTTGTGGGCAGGTGTCATCACACCTGCTGGAATGGTGAAGGTGGCATTCTGCAGAACTCAGCTCGAGCCTACACTCCTCCCCTACGTCAGGCTTACCTCAGGGAGTAGCAGGTGTATCGGGAGGAGGGAGAATGAAGAGTCACATGGAGTTAGGGATGGACCAGCTGGTACAAGGGAGGGACAGGCAGGTCAGGGTAGATTGTGGGGGATGGGGGGGATGTCTGGTTAAAAAAAAGAGTAAAAGTAATCATTCATTCATTCACTCATTCGTTTTAACTTGTGCTCATATACATTCGTTCATCAAATATTTCCTCAGTACCTACTTAGGGGCTAAAATACAGTGCCTTTCTCAGATAGATAGGTCTTTTATTTCCCTCTTCCATGTAAATTAGCCCCTTACTTATTTCCTTAATAACACTCTGTATAATCTGAAATTACATTACTTAGCTCTGTACGTCCTATCTATCTCATCCATTAGAATATAAGCCTCGTGAAGGCAGGGATCATGTCTACTTCTTTCACTGCTATACTCCAGCACCTAGAATAATACCCTGCATATAATAGGCCCTCAAAAAACGGTTTTGTTTTTTTATTGAATAACTTACAGAGATGAACAGAACCTGGGTCCTTGGAGAAGATATTCTAAGAGAGTGTGGAAAAGCACCTACTGGGACAGGAAGGGAAGGGAGAAACCATGCAAAGATTGAATTGCCCACCCCCTAACATTTAACAAGATACTTGGCATCAAAAACCAAAACATCAGAGGAACCATCAATGTACTGGCTCCCTGTGTTCAAGATGAGAGGGTTGAGCAGTATTAATTCTTAAGTATTTTCCAGGCCGCCTGGTCTGTGATCTACTGTCTTCAACTAGACGATGCCAATGCTCTTTCGTGTTGCTGGTGCTCCTGAAACGCGCTGTGCTAGAGTGGAAAGGTCACCCGGCAGAAGGTCGGAAGGCCCAGCCCCACACTGACTTATATGTGGCTGTGTGACTTTGAGACAAGTCATCTGACTTTGGGACAAGACACGTGACTTTGGGAGCCACGAGTTTCTTCTGTCAGTAAAATGGGGATGACATTTGAGGTAACGGCGCTCATTTCCACAGCTTTGTTTTGAGGTCCAAGCTGAAAATGTAGTGCATGGACTCTGTAAACCGTGAAACCACAGACAGACGTTTGCTATTTGGCTGTCACCAGGAGGCCTCCTTCTGTGACTCACCACAGGGGGAGGCCTTCATGGACTTGTTGCCTTCCCCGGAACTGGTTACTCACAAAATGGAGTTCTAAGAATGGACTTTAAAGGAAAAGTAGAAATCATGAGGTGAGTGCCTTTGTTTACAGCTATTGATCAAAATCACTCATGAAGAATTCACTGAGTTTTCCATGATACTTTGTTTTCCAAAGATGAGCAGACTGGTGGGCAGGAAATCCTTCTTTCCCTCAACAAGCATCCCATTGAGCAGCTCCATACCAAAGAGGTAAGGTCAACAATGGCCATCCTTGACCCCATGGCTGCCTCAAGGGCAGGCACAGAGCATTCAGCATGCTCTTAGAAGGCAATGGGATGGGAGCATTGACAAAGCCATGCACACCATGTTGGAGGGACACCCAAGAGGCTTAAACCAGGATGGGCAGGAGGGAGAGGCTGAAAAGGCTTCCAAGGGCTCAGTCCAGGCAAAAAGGATGAAAAGGAACCTCCAAGGTAGAGAGAGAAGCATGTGCAGGGACTGGGAGCCCAGATAGTCGGGCCCCTCTGGGAACCTTGAGTTGTTTGTTCAGTACGGTTATTGCTTGGGCAGGGCATGGTGAGAGACGGATCCCGAGAGATATACACGAAGCAGATCCTAAAGCAATCCATTCTACCTAGAGCAGAAACGTGAGGATTTAGTCTTGCATATTAATTTGAAGCAAAGAATCTAAAAGTTATTGTACCATTTTAGTACAGCAGAACAGGAAGTATGCATATTTAGCCTCCTCATAAACTTCCTCCCATCATTACCTTTCTGTAAAAAGCAAGCTCATCTCAAAACAATGTTTGACCAGGAAGTGCAACAGTGAAGTGACAACTTCTTCACCAGTTGGAAATCTCTGTTTGTCCCTCCATACCACCTCTTCACCTGTTCCACCTGGCCTGCACCCTGGGAGGCTGAGACGGGGGAAACCATCAAGGGCTTCCTTGCCCTCTGACTGCTGAGAATGTGGTTGACCAGGGAGGAACCAGAGGAAGACAGGAGGTCTGAAGGAACATAAAGTCAGGGTCTTTACTGCCCTGGCTCCACCCTTATTGGGCTGCTTCCAGTTGGCCACATCTCTTTACTGAGGGGCACACACCTTCTACTGACTGTCTCTGTGTTTAGGTAAAGGTTCAGGCCTAAGAGTGGTAAAGGGCCCTTGCTGTTGCTCTCCCAGATATATTTCTCCACTATATCCTGATGGTGCCTCTAAACCCTGGCCATACCCTTGTAAATAGCCTCTTTCCTAAACTCTCTTCCAAGTGCCAATTCCAAGGATTGCCAATAATTTCCATTGAGTTCCTGACTGACATACCATCGTTGTCTTCTGGTATTACTGGGTTCTTTGGTGTATCAAGAATGGAGAGTTGTCACAATCCTTAGTGTAATTGGACAAGGCCACCCAGAGGGTAAGAAGCACTGGCTGGAGTCAGAAAACCCAGGTTCCAGTCCCATCTTGGTCCATGAGTAGCTATGTGACCTCAGGCAAGTAAAAATCCTTCCGGGCATTAATTTGGATGAGAGAACTTTGTTGCCTAAGAATAGGGGTCAGTGGTAAGCATGATCTGAGGTTTGGGGACCATGATCCCTGGAGCTCCAGGGTTCTTCAGAGGTGCCTCAGGGCCACCTTAGGGTAAGGGAGGTGGACCAGAGTAGCCCCTCTTCTATCTTTCTTCATATAGTAAGGTTCTATATATGATTTAGCTTATGACAAAAATTCCTTGGAAATACTTGGAAATTATTGAGCTCGAGGAAGCATGAGGTCTTTTCCTGATTTTTAGAGCTGAGATTTCCCATCTGCCCATTCATGGGGTAGAGAACCTGGTAAGGATGTAATCTCCACTACAATCCACAAGTATGGCGGCCAGGAGCATAAGCATTCATGGCATCATAAATGCTTGGATTACAAAGAGGCAGTGATTGTGGCTTTGCCCACCAGAAAAGGGCTTATTCAGGGGACAGACGACCTGGAGCCATATTTCTTGTGCACATTTCCAGAACAGCATCTACCTGAGTCATCTTCCATGAACTATTCATATGTATCAGTGGCGGTGTGTCTCACTTGAAAGTCGGTGTGGCTCCTGTGCTTCTCATGGAACAGAGACCTGATACCCTTCCATTGGCAGTCAGTGGAAGATGCTGAGAATAGCAACATGAGTGGTACTGTGGACTGAACCCAAGCATCTGACCCCATTAACTTAGCTGGTATGTGGGAAGCTCTGCAAGTGTTTGCTTCCTACAGACATGTATGAACATCATGTCTCACTCTACCAAGCCTTTCTTGATAACTCCCTGGCCAGCAGTCATTGCTCTTTTTCCAAACTCAGCATTCAGCACTATCTTCCCCTGACCTTTGAAGTTAGATACTTGTTGGTGTGGAAGTCCAAGCTTTCTCTCTTCTGCTAAACTGTGGTCTCCACTGGAGAAAGAAACATGTGATATACTCCTAAAGTCACTGGCAGGGCGGCAATGTCCTGGGAAGAAAACTGAAGGCCAGTCTGAGTCTAAGGGATCCTGGTTATGAGTATAGCGGGTCAGTACTGAGGGCCAAGGCTCTCCGCATCCCAGGGAGCAGCATGAATCTCCTGCCCAAGTGTGGGATAGAACTGCTCTGGAGCCTGAAGGGGCTGACATGTGGGACTTGGTCTGCCCTTCCAGGCTGTACTTGATGTCCATTCAAATCCTATTTCACTCCCGTCAAAATGTTGAGGGGAGGAGGGAATACATAGCATGATTTGCTCTAACTGAAGACTCTCATGGTCCCCAGGGATACTTTCCAGGTGTCATTCTATATGAACGATGTCCCCTTTCCTGATTGTGATCACTGGGACCTCAGAGACCGCCCCCCCATTCCCACTTCTCCTACAAGTAGCCCCAGCATTCCATTGAGGTGGTATTGTTCTGTAAACATCCTTATTCCCGCTACTACCTCTGTAAAAAAGAAATCATTTTGGCTGGCAAGAGTCAGGGCTGCTTTGAAACTTTGGAAAAAGCATTGAGGAAAATCCCCAGACTAAAATTAAGATTGATGGAAGTGGTTTTCTAGATCCACCACCTTTCTGTGCCGAATATCACTGTATAACCGGGATCTTGGGTGCTGCTTTCACAGCCTCAGGTAACATGTAAACACGTAAACCAGGCAGTACAGTGTAGTCTAAATGGGAAAACGGAAAGGGCCCATCTTGCTCTTTACCAGGATTCTCAGCCTGGTTCTGTTTCATAAATATTTAAGGAAACCAAAAATGAGCTTGAAAAAGCGAGGCATCCCATTAAAGTTACCAAAATCCCCCAAGGGGCAGAGGGCAGGGCAAGTCACATCGCCCTCCAGGATGGGAGCCGACAGTAAAGTACCAGCCCTGAGCTAGTGGTTTGAGTTTTACCCATAAGCTGTGGCTGGTTAAGTTTGGGGGTCAACTCTGTGGGTCCATAATCGAATTGCTCTCCCAGCCGTAAGCTCGCCTCAGTGACAGCCCCACGCATATATCACCTTTGCTCATGAGAGGGGAGGACAGATGGAGAGCTTCGTGGTAAAACCTGTGCGGTAGACCCAGCTCTTCATCGTATGCACCGTGTGGACCTTGGGCAAGACACCAAGTATCTCTCTGAAACTTTCCGTTGTGTGTAAAGTAGGGACACACAAGCGGAGTTGTTAGGATGATGCGACTATATAATTATACAAATATGCTTTAGGCTGCAGTCTGTTTTACAAAGGAAAGGTATTATAAAGATCAAGCAAAACAAAGTAGACTGTCTGCCCTCCTCTGAAAGCCTCACCCTCTGTCTCCCTGTAGACAGCACCAGCCTGGTGCTATTATTTTTTAAAGTGGTTTCCATTACTAATTTCCATTCCAGCAACAGGCCAGCAGGTTAAAGAGGCAGCAAAACAAGTCCCTGCCTACTAAAGCAAACAAACGAACGAAAAAACCCTCCATCTTGACTTTTATTTTTGTCGTCTTTTTGTTTTAGAAAATGATTTGGGTTGGCCCATGGGTGCCGGATGGAATAGAGCGTGGTAGAAAGATGCTGGGTTTAACATCTGACTCCCGACAGCTATAACCACTACAATGTCACATATAACCTCTCTGAGCCTGCAAGTGAGTTGCCTCGTAGTAAAAATTTGGATAATGGCATTCACACTGCAGAATGGTTATAAGGGAATATACGCAAAAACCCGTTACATAGTAGGAGTGTCCTTCCTCCCTCAGAATACCCAATGATGCCAAGTCCAAGGTCATAGATGTGCTCTTGATCTAAGCGTGGGAAGAAATATAAAGTGGGTAAGCATCCAGGAAGGTCGGAGTAAAACTGGGTCTCAAACCACAGCTTCCTTTACTGTGAAATGGGCCCATATCAATTCCTTCCCCATGAAGTCTCGGGGATCTGAGAAGCTGGTGTATATGAAGTGCTTGACTAATGTTATTATGTGTAGAGGAAAGTTAGCTCAACCTACCTATGACAGATAGACCCTAAGGTGACCGCCCCCCACACACTAACAATGACTCCTGTCTGCTGAGGCATTTATGCTCTTGCAAAATCCCCTCCCTTGAGTGTGGATGGGATCTATGACTTGATTCTAGCCAACAGAATATAGTAAAGGTGCAAGAATTTTGCAGATATAATCGCAGCCCCGAATCAGTTGATCTTAAATTAATCAAAAGGAGACTGTCCTGAGTGGGCCTGACTTAATCAGGAGAAAGCATGGGAAAAACTTCCTGCTGGCCTTAAAGAAGCAAGTTGCTATGGGGCCCCTGGGTGGCTCAGTCAGTTAAGCATCTGCCTTCGGCTCAAGTTATGATCTCAGGTCCTAGGATCGAGTCCCGCATCGGGCTCCCTGCTCAGAGGGGAGCCTGCTTCTCTCTCTGCCCACCACTTCCCCTGCTTGTACTCTCTCTCTCTCTCTCTGACAAATAAATAAATAAATAAATAAATAAATAAATAAATAAATAAATAAAATATTTTAAAGAAGAAGAAGAAGAAGAAGAAGAAGAAGAAAAAGAAGAAGAAGAAGAAACAAGCTGCCATGATGTGAAGTACCCGTGTCGAGGGCCCTGTGGCAGGCCACTGTGAGGGGACTCAGGGACTCAGGGCCCCAGTCCCACTTCTGCCAACAACCACGAGGACTTGGAAAGGACACTCAGCTCTAGAGGAGGTGTTGAGAAGAGAACCCAGGGATGTCAGACTCCCGACCCATAGAAACTCTGTGATAATAAGTGCATTGGGGTTTTTAATTTATTTATTTATTTTATTATGTTCAGTTAACCACTGTACAGTACCTAATAAAATAAATAAATAAATAAATAAATGCATTGGTTTTAAACCATTACATCGGTAGCAAGTGTTACGCAGCAAAGGGAAGCAAATGAACCACTGCTTTGGGAAGTCCTCTCCTACAGATAGGGCTGGATGGAGGGAAGGCAGGGTCTACATTTACCCCATCTGTTGAACTCTTGGATGTAGGAATGAGGGAAAGAAAAAGAAGCTTCCCTAGACACATCTGGTCCTTGTTCTGATGCAGCACCTGGGAAGACCTTTCATGGAGCATGCTGGACCCTCCCCTGAGCCTCGCCACGCTGGTCACAACCAGGTCTCCATGAGGCTGTGCGAGGGCCACCTGACTCTGGGGCTCTGGCTTGTTGACCCACCCTGTAAAGTTGGGCTAATCTCTTATTTTCATCTCTGTGTGTGTTGGGGGGGGGGGGTCTTAGTTTCCATATCTGCAAAAAAGGTATAATTATATGAGTTTTACTCAGCTCAGAAGGATGTTGTGAAGACAACAAAATAATCACAGTGGAAATAGGCTTTTTAAAAGTTAAAATAAAAAAAACGTAAGTGGCTCTTCTACTGAAGAGTGGGGTTGGGGGGGACGACCTCTGGCCCCTTAAAGAAAGGCTTCAAATGCCATCTGGAAGCAGCAGCTGCTCTCACACGTAGGAGAGCATCAGGGGCACTAGCTTCTAGGTCTCAGTAGCTCAAAGCTAAATAGAGAGAGCAGCCATACATTTTTTTAAGGAATTTTTTGAAAATTCGTCTTTAAGGTCATGTTATTGATTTCATATACTCCACCAGCTCCCCCTAAAAAGTTTCAAAATCAAAACCAGCTATGATCGTAACAACAATAATTAACAATAAGCATAATTCAACTTACTTAGTTTAATAACTAATTAATAACTCTTGCCCCTCGCTACCACCCCGGCCACCACTCCTGGGTCCTTCTGGATTGCCCCAGCATCCAGCATTAATGGATCGATGGCAGGCACAGTGGGGGCCTCCAGACCTTGCCCCAGCATCATGACGGGTGCCAAACGTCAGATCATGTGATTATCATCTGGACAACCAATGTAATTCTTGGTCCTCCTCTGGGCATGGCCAAAGTAGGTTTGTCACTGGACCCACCCCCACCCCCACCCCACGCCCTAAACTCTCATGCTCTGTCTCACTTTCCACTGCTCCCTCCACCTGGAATGTCTTCTCCACTCCCCGCTGCTCTCTGCCTGACCATATTCCCTCTAGCTCCGAGATACTGAGAGTTGGCGACCACCTTTCTAAGCCTCAGTTTCCCCATCCTTGAAGTGGGAATCCTAAGAGGACCGACTTCATGAGGTAAGGATGAAATGGCAGCACAGGTGATGCCCGAGTATAGGGCTAGGTGCCAAGAGACAAAGGGTGGCCCATTTGCATTACCGGTCCTGCTCTTTTCCAGGCTCCTCCTCAAATGCCAGGCATCTATGAAGCCTTCCTCCGCCCCTTAGCTTAAAATGGCAGCCCCCTCTGAATCCTTGCAGGGGCTCCACGGGCCTTCCTCCTGGCTCCAGCTCTCTCTCAGGGGTAAGCATGCGTCGAAGTGGTACCTCCCCCTCTCCAGCCCGATCAAAGACACCCTGACTCGTTCTTGTCATTTCTGAGCCCAGCCTGGCCACCACATGGGATACTTAACAGCATTCCGTGAACCTTTGTTGATAGAAGATGAAATACCAAGGTAAGTGTTTGTTGAAGGTATAAAGGCCAGAAGCTTTAAATGAGAAATGCCGAGAGAGTAAGTCTTAGAAGTTCTCATCACAAGAAAAAAAGACAAAAGTATAACTATGTATGGTGATGGATGTTTACTAGACTTGTATGCAAACACCAAATCATTATTTCATAACTTGAAACTAACATAATGTTGTATGTCAATTATACCTCAATAAGAAAAAAATTTTCGATGCCATAGAGCATGAGGAGGGCAGCACAGCCATGTGCAAAGCCAAATAATAATAGTCAACATCTGGGGCGCCTGGGGGGCTCAGTCGTTAAACATCTGCCTTCGGCTCAGGTCATGATCCCAGGGTCCTGGGATCGAGCCCCACATCGGGCGCCCTGCTCAGCGGGAAGCCTGCTTCTCCCTCTCCCACTCCCTCCTCTGTGCTCCCCCTGCTTGTGCTCTCTCTTTCTCTGTCAAATAAATAAATAAAGTCTTTAAAAAAAATAATAGTCAACATCTACAGAGCACTTACTACATGGCAGGCACTATTTTAAGCCCTTTGCAGACATTAAGTCATGAAATCCTCCCAACAACCCTGTGAAGGAGGTGTAGAAATTGCTGAGCGACTGTACATCTAACAGGGAGCAAGCTCACTGTGGGCTGGGAACGTGTCCCTCATCTCCTGTCCTGCGCCTGACGCAGGGTAGCTGCTCACCAGACAGGGAGGGCTCACGGACGTTCAGTTCTACAATTCTGTATACGCTCCTCACCCCACCTTCACCTGTCCTGTCCCCCTTATCATCCCACCCCATATCTGACCTCGGATGCTTCACTTACGCAAAATGGGAATAACCATTTCAGTCTCCAAGGGGTAGCTGCACTATTTGGGAGTTTTTCTTTGTGTGCCTAAAATCACACCTATTTTTTTAAAGATTTTATTTATTTATTTGACAGAGAGAGAGAACACAAGCAGAGGGAGTGTGAGAGGGAGAAGCAGACTCCCCGTGGAGCAGGTAGCCCCACTGGGGGCTCCATCCCAGGATCCTGGGATCATGACCTGAGCCGAAAGCAGACACTTAACCAACTGAGCCACCCAGGCGCCCCAAATCACACCTATTTTAATCATATGCAAAGCTGGTATTGCAAATCCATATTCTGTGAACTGAGACAGAGGGCACAAGACCCCAGGGGATGCAGGAGAGGGTGCGTGTCAATCAGAAAGGGGTTTCTTCAAAATGGCAAAATCCTGAGCTGGTTTCCAAGAAGGGAAAGAGAAAAAGAAAGAGAGAAGAACTTTCCAAGTAAAGAAAATGGTGTGTCTAGAAGCCAGAAGCTGCAACATGAAAGTCTGGCATTAAGGCAACAGAAAATACAGATTTCTCTTTCCACACCCGAGTTCCCTGGTGGAGTCTAGGGTCTTGTCCTTTTCAGAAGTTCCCTGGAAGGTTCTAACGTGTAGTCATTTGAGGGACCAAATGGATTAAACAAGCAATGCCCAGTTTGGCTGCAATTAGAATCACGAGGGGAGTTTTAAGATATGCAGATATTTGGGTCCCACTCCCAGAGACTCTGATTGAATTGGTCCAGAGTAGGGCCAAGTGTTGGCATTTCTTGAAACTCCCCGGGTGCATTCCTAGGAGGGTCAGGAATATATCATGGAAGTAACCAGAGGAGTAAGTGTGGACAGAGGGTCAGTATGATGGCAAAGGAGATCACTGAGATGGGGTGCAAGGAATTCAACACTGATTCTTGACAGCCTGGTCGAATACAGTTATTAGCTGTACAAACGTGTAACAAGACTTTTTCTAAAAATTAGACTTCAATTTTATGTTATATATATTTTATATAGACCACCTACTTCCAAAAAGATTTGCAATCATTCTAAACCAAAACATGGTCTGATCACAGCAAAAATACTTAAGAGGAAAGACGAAGATCAGGATAAGGTTGATAAAGGGTAGTGAGAGAAGAGAAAATTGGATCAGGAGTTCCAAAGGACGTGAGGCAAGCCCCCGCCCCTGTCTTGGGCTATTTCGGTCACCTCCCGTCCTTCAATGACATCAGGGGTGCTCATGCTTGTAAGTTCCATCCTTAACCCTGACTCTGCCTTGGGGGTCCCCAGATCCGGGGGCCGAGTGCTCTACCTCTGCATCCCCCATGGGATACCCTGCAACACCCCCGACCAGGGAGGGACTCGACAGATGTCTGGGGGAGTCAACTGGTGATCCAGCTCATTTCTAACAAGCAGCCTTTCCACTGAATGACAGCAAATGTGGATTATCTGTGTTTGAAGACTGCACAATGCTAACCGAAGTGTCTGCAAGTTAAAATGAGAATGGCAGGGGCACCTGGGTGGCGCAGTCGGTTAAGTGTCTGCCTCCGGCTCAGGTCATGATCCTAGGGGTCCTGGGATCGAGTCCCGCATCAGGCTCCCTGCTCAGCAAGGAGTCTGCTTCTCCTTCTCCCTCTCCCTCTGTGTGCTTGTGCTCTCTCTGGTTCATTCTCTCTCAAATAAATAAATAAAATCTTAAAAAAAAAAGAAAGTTTCACAAAGAACACAGAATTCAGTCCTGTCCCTGTCACCAATTCAAATTTGGGGTGAATCTACTATAGTATACATATGTGTGTGTCTCTATGCCTAATAGACGTATGTGCATGTATGTGTGGTGTACATGCGGGCACACAAATGCGTGGGTATTTTTATATGTCAGAGTATCTGCTCTAAGTCTGTATCAGTGTTTTTCAACTCTTTTCTCATTATCGTCTCCCCTAAGAAGCCTTTTCAGACATTTTTTCTCTCATCACCCCAATGAAAATGTAATACCACAGATACACTGTACATCTGTGGATGTGCTATACATGTATTTGTGCTTTCTCTATAAAAAAGAGTAAGATTTTTCACCCCACACGAGCCAATTTTACTCCCTTGGGGAGATATCGTTCTTCTTGAGAATGCATGCTCTCTACGTGCATCTGTGCACGCACGAGCACGGATGCCCACACACATACACGTACCATCCATGCAAGCCAGCTGGCTCCTGGGAAAGAGACCTACAGAGCATTTTGGGCTCCCGCAGGAGAGGCTCCCCATCCATCACAGCCAACCAGGAGAGCAACTCTGGCCCAGCGATCCTTGTAGGAAATAGATGACAGCAATCAGAAAGCTGGGGAACTCTAGCCAGCCTAAGCTCACCGGGCATGACCTCATTTCCCAATTTTCAGAGTCAGGAGAGATTTTAAAAAGCCATATAAGCAGAAAATATCTAATTGTATATAAAAGGTACTTTCCTGAAATTCTGATTTTTACATTGCCATTGCAAACTATTAAGTTCCCATATCTAAGTGAGCGAACAGGACACATTTTGGACAAAAGAGAACCATCGGCATATTTAACACTTTCTAGATCTGGTCACCAGGATTGGCAAGATTTTATTAAACAAGCACTCAGTCAGTCTCTGAGAAACTCCCCGAGCACCTGACCAATGTTTCGCTCTTGCGAAGACTCGTGGGGGATGAGGAAGTAAAGGCTGGTGTTGCTGCCTTCAAACGCCTCACAGCCCAGTTTTGTTGTTAAGTTCAACCAGATATAATGCCCGAGCACGTGAACTCCTGTGTGAGCTACAGCAACCCCAGGACACAGGAGAGATAACCCCTCCCTTGCTACTCTGAGTCACTCCAGCACTGCAAAAGCACAGCATCATTTTAACACATTTCTAACCTTAACAAACTCTTCATGTAATAAGTACTGACCCCTTTCATGCTTGCCATGAAATAATCTTTGCACAAGAAGATTAAAATAACAGGCCACTAGAGTGCAAACAGATTTGCTAACAAGGGCTACCGTCTAATGAACACCTACTATGTGCCCCAGACTACGTGCTAGGTCTAAATACACAGATTCTTTCTACACCTAGCCCTGTGGAAGTCATCCAACGTCTGTTTAAATACATCCTTAAGGGGCGTGTGGGTGGCTCAGTCAATGAAGTGCCGGCTCTTGGTTTCAGCTCAGGTCATGAGCTCATGGGTGGTGGGATCCATCCCGGCTTCAGGCTCTGCGCTCAGCGGGGAGTCTGCCTGAAGATTCTCTCCCTCTGCCCCTCCCCCCACTCATGCACATGTGTGCGTGCGCTCTCTCTCTCTCTCTCTCAAATAAATAAATACATCTTTAAATAAACCTTAAATAAATAAATACATCCTTCATGGGTAGTTCACCACCTCTCTCAAGGTATCATCGTTCTGTTTGACAACTCTCAATGCAAGGAAGTTCTTCCCGTATGTTAAATGACAATCAGCCCCTTTCCTACTTAAAATTTCAAATCAGCCCTCAGCACTCACCCTCGGGATTGACCCAGGAAGTCTGCTTCCTTCTCCATGTGGTTGACTGAAAGCAGGGCACATGCTCAGCAGACGTCCTCACCAGGGTCCCAGCTTCAGGACAGGCTGAGAGGGGAACCAGTAGGCTGAGGGTAAGGCTGTTGGGTGACTGTTTTACTGAGTTCCTCAGTTACTGAGTGGCATTACTCGTATTTCATTGGGCCTGTATTATCCAACTCCACGTCTAGTGAGAGGTGAAAGAAGCAGATGAATCTGGGCGAGCGAGAGAAGGTAACCATGTTGGGTGCCATAAGAAGCACCCCACACCTCCCTGAGGGCGCAGCTAATTCCCCTTGACCCTCTGTCATGACCATGTCTGCTCTTGGCATCCATCCACTCACTCACTCACTCAGGAGATGATCACAGGATACTGCCATGTATATCGAGTCCAGCCACTTGCCTTTTTAATTTGTTTGTATGAACTTGGGATATGGATAGTGAACAACATCCAAGTCTGCTATAGTATTGAGGAAGGGGAAGAGGAGGAGGTCGTAGGAAACACTGTCCCTTCACCCCCATACACCACACAGCCTGCCTTGGCCTCTGGTCACTGCTTTGGGGAGGCGGTAGGTTAGGAACACTTAGGAGCTGTGGGACTTCGGATAAGCCATTTAACCCCTGGTGCCTCAGTTTCCTCGTCTACATAATAGGGCTACTAGTCATAGTATTATTACGCAATGTAAAGCAGTTAGGAAGCATGAAGTAAGCACTCAATAAATGTTAGTTAATATTACTATTACTCTTCACTCTCTAAAGAGGCTCTCGGATTATTGTAACTTGTTTTCACTCGGTGAACAAGCTGCATTTTGGCGACACTAAAGGGGAGGAGGAGGGTGGAGAATGAACTCCGTGTGATTGGCTTTACCCCAGCCTGCCCCAGGCTGGCCCGGTGAGTCAGATAATTCCACATCCCTGGATCTACGTTTGGAACAGCCTTTGTTAAAATCACCCCCAAAGAATTTGCTGGAGTTATAAAATAAATATTCAGTGTTAAATATCCTAATAGGACATTCTAAGGTTTTATCACTGATGTCCTAGGATCTGTAAGACTTCAGAGAAGACTCTATTGTACAATTTTTTCTAAGGAAATACTGATAAAGATTTGTTGTTGCGAACCACAGAACCCACTCTAGCTAATTTAAGCAGGACAGGAATCGGTCCAGAAAGTCAGCTCCTGGCTTCCGCTGTGAAGAAGCAGGGTCCACATGGAGCGTGTTCAAACGGTGCGGGGCTGCAGTGGAGAAGGACAAATGTGGGCTCTGCATGTCAGTATTGAAATCAGCTGAAAGTATTCTCCGATACATGCACATATGAATAATGAGTCACAGTGCCCTTTATCGAGACTTGTTGGCATAGGAAAGAACCAATTTTCTGCCAGATCCCAGTATCTGAGGCTGCTGAGAAAGAAGCCCTGAATATGAGGAAACCAGGCACACACACACACTTACACTCATGCACACACCCACACACGCGCACGTGCACACCCACACACACGAAGATGCACACGCACAATGCAACTGGCTAATGTGAAAGTTAGTCAAAATAAGTAAACAATAGCCAGAGACCATAAGTGGATTCCATGAATTTACACAATTTGAGTTGAGGCCAGGATCCAGCGGGCCTAGGAATGCAGTCCCATCTATGTCATGGTTGAAAAATTCCCCAGAGAGGCCAAGTGTCTCAGTCAAGGGCACAGGGGAGTCAAGGGCATAAAGTGCCCGAAGTGTTTACCGTTAGGAGTGTTCGCCTCAGAAGACAACATTGTCCTTTCTCAGGAAATCAGCCTCTGGAGCAGTTGTCTGAGGCCTCGCAGACTGGCTTGCCCATTTGAACCGCTTCCTATGCCCCTCGGTGTGGAAAACTGGCTTGGCGGTGAGGTCATCATTGTATTTTCACACGGTGACACCCGAGGCAGAGACCCTGTTGTACCCCCGCGCTGCCAGGTGGCCGCCTCCCAGCGCACAGGTGTCCGAGCCCTGCCCAGAGACGCCGCACGTGTGAGTTAGCCAGGGAGGGAGCCAGGCCAGGCGTGAACATCGGGGGGATCGTTTGACAGAACCACTCCCCAAGTATGGGGGAAGTGAGAAAAAGCACTCCTTTGCCTATCTTCTACGGCTGCCTTCATGCTACAATAGCGGGGCTGGGTCACTGTGACAGACGCTGCGTGGGCCACAAAGCCAAAATTACTTACTGCATGACCCTTTACAGAAGCAGTTTGCTGGCCCCAACCTAGCTTTGGGAGCTCCAAGAGCCTGCAGCTGTTTGAGAACCAAGTCCTTTTGGAATCTCCCTCGGGGCCTCACACAGTGCTCAGTAAACAGTAAAAGCAAAGAACCCATTTTAAAGCTGACAGGGACCTCAGCTCGCATTTCATCCAATCCCCATGTTTTAGAGATGAAGAAACCCAAACAACCAGTCCAAAATAAGAGGCTGGCAGGAAGCAGAAACAAAAACCAAGTTCCCTGAATTCCACTGTTTTGCTCTGTTACTCAACAAATATTTGGTGAATATGGAATAAATGTAGATATGTATGTATTATTTAGCAATAGCATTATTTGAGCATACGGTGTATGCCAAACACTATATACTTAACATATGTTTATAATATAGAGTACGTATAATACATGTGATCTTTAGACATAGCAATAAGAAGATGGTGGCACACAAACTCCCTTGTAGGAAACAGCCAGCCATGAGGAGAGGATCCATCTCATCTTGACTTCAAGCTAACAATTGTCAGTTGTTTACTGTTCCTATTTGCTTGGACCCAACTAAAGGAAATCAGCACCAAGCCCAGAGAGCAGAGCCATGGCAAGAGTGACATTTATCTTCCATCCCTGGCCTCTTTTTCCAGCTCCTCGTAGACTCTCCTTTCCCTGTGTCACAAACCCTTCATCAACTAAGTGCACCTGATAACCCCTCTTCTCCCCTCCTTGACTGATGTCTGGTTACACACTGGGAGATACTCCTTCACTCCCAAGTGTTAGCCAGCCACACATTCCCACCAAGGGCCATTTATCTCCCACTCTGGAATGAAAGGTGCCTCTCCCTTGATGGTGTAATTCTTGGCACACAGGTAGAAGAATGTTTTCTGAACAGCATCAGGCTGAGATAAGCTTCAAATAGCCCTTTAAGGTGACCTAAAGTGGGAGAGGGGCCAGAAGAGATCCTCCACGGTTGTTCTCACTGAGTCAAGAGAAGCTCCAGCAGTTCTGATAGGGGTGGAGAACCTGGGGTCCCTTCATCACATGCTCCTTCCAGAATCTTTCCTGGCAGCAGGCCCGTTAGGGGAAGAGGTAGATGGCATCCTCTCCCTTCTCTGTCTCAGCTTAGCTGGGACTCTTCTCTCATGCCTGACCCCTGAATTGAGTCCCAAGTCCTTCCCTGCGTGTGCTGTAAAATGCTGTTTAGTGCCTTCCTGATACCCGGTCCCCTTGCTTGGAGTAGCCATAGCCTTGTGACTTGCCCTTGGGTCACAGTCCTCCTGCATGTGGATTCCATGAATTTACACAATTTGAGTTGAGGCCAGGATCTTGCCCCCTCCATTCCCAGGCTGCAACTTCTGCCAGGGCCCAACTGCGCCTGCCTTGTGCAGCTTATTCCCTAGCGGAGCCACAGCCTGGCATCTGGTTGACCTCGGTATAAAGAGCTGCCACATGGAAAAGGGTATTTCAAGCAACTTTGACTTGAATTTCGTTATTTTTACTTATTAATGTACATTGAAAGATAAGGTTGGAATCCCAGCTCTACCACTTTCCGTGGGACCCCAAGTAAAATGTTAACCTTTCAAGCCCCAGATTTCCCAATATGGGCACTGTGGCAGCAGGGATACTGAATTAAACAGAGTGGCTAGCACCATGTGTAGAGCATAGCAGATGCTCAAAAAATTGTATTTCTCATAACATCTCTTACATTTTGCTCTTTGCCACCTTCGACCATGTCGTGTGTCTCAAAATGATTCAGAAAGGCCCTAGCATCAGTGGGGCTGGGCTGTCACGTGGGGAACCGCAGCTAACAGTTCTATTCTCCACCCTGACTTGAGTCTGCTGTGTGGCATTATAAAAGCCTAACCTCTCCGGACCTCAGTGTCCCATAGCATGCTCCTTGGAAGCCTCTGGAATCCCATGAAGACTCCATGGAATTCACTGAATTCCACAAATAACATGGTTCATTTGCTTTCGCTCAATTATTTTTTTATCTTTATAGTGCCCTGGAATGTTGTAATTTTTTTTTTTAAATTGTAGAACTCTAGCATCTATCTGTAAATGAGTCTGGTTCTTAGTAGTGGAGTAAGGGCTGACTGGAATACACTCAAGGTTTCTTTCAAGTCAAGGCCTTCAGCCTTGCCAAGATGAGTTTCAAAGCTTACCCTAGAATCCTAAGGCACTTTGGCCAGTGCCCAGCTCTTGGATAAACTGGCAAGGGGACAAAGTCTGCCTCTGGTAGCCAGGCCACATCACACAGCAGGCAGCATTCACTCCTTGCCCTGACAGACACTTAGCATGCAGTGCCCAGGACACGCAGAGAGACTCCTGGTTTCTCTCTAGCCTTTCTTCTGATCCTCTTCTTCGTGCCACCTGACCTGATAAAACAATCCTAGCTAACGTAGCATCTGGCGAACCAGTGTCCACGTGTAGCCCACTCAGGGTAACACCTATATTTGATAAAGGGCCTTTGGGGGCCATGCCTTAAACCAAGGGGTCAACGCTACCATGGCAGAGAAGTTGAGAGGAGCCTTGAGAACAGGTGGGTCTTTAGGTGGCTCTAATGCCCTTACCTGGTAACTGCCTAAGGGTAGAGATCTGCCTTGACCTTGGATTGTTCATGTGACCCACAGAGAATTTAGGAAAAACACAGCCTTACATATCCTACTCTAGGTTTAGTACACTTTGTCTTCACACAGCTGGGAGGTGGTGGGTGAAATGAGGCAACAGAGAGAACATAGATCCTGACGCCCAGGGGTGGGGTTTGCAGCCAGTCCCACCATGTCCTAGTTCTGTGGCCTTGGTCGGGGGACGCATTTTCTCTGAGTTGCAGTTTCCTTATCTGCAAACTGGGAGTAATAACAGGACGTAGCCAAGGTAAGCAAGGTATCCAGACCAGCACACAGCCATGGCTATTGTCACGCACCTTCTAAACTATCTGATTTCCAAAAATGCAGAGAGACCCAGTGTACCCAAGAGGACGGAAGAGGGAGGGCTTGGTTCTCTACCTCAAAGTCAGGTCCGTTTCCCTCTGACTTCCCCACCCGTTGGCCCGCTGCCATCCTCCCAATCTCTTCCCCAACATCTTCTATTTCAAGCACCTTATGATCTGGGGATGGGGATAAGCAGCTGGGAAAAAAAACAAAAACAAAAACCAGAAACGCACCCATGACTGTTTTTATAATTGCATAGGGTGCGGAGTGGATTCTAAAGGCATGGGCCAATATTTAAGGTGACTGAGATACTATGTTCATTGGGGTGACCTGAGAGCAGCTGGAAGGCCCACTGGCCCCTCAAATTTCTCTCCCACATTTGCATGTCACAGGGCCTTAAATTCCCATGAGTCGACGCACTTCTCTGGGTTCTGGATATTCACATAGGCCCTTGTAATGTTACAGGCAATATTCCCATAATGGATTGTGCATCAGAATCACGGGGCACTAGTGAATTACAGACATCTGAGACCTCATCCCCTGAAGACTCTGACTCATGAGTTCATGCTGGAGTTTGGAAAGTGTCCCCGGTGGTTCTTAGGACCATGTAGGGCTGAGCAACCCTGTTCTGGTGGGGACAGCCCAGCTCTGGAGTTAGGATCTCCAGGTTTCTCCCTCCACTTGTGCGGAACAACACAGTACGCAGAGCCCAGCAAGCACCTTGCCCGTGATGAAGATGAAATCTCTTTCTTCCTCCAAGGGGCTGGGTGTGAGGATAAAATCTGGGAAGAGACTCACCAGTGCATCACAAACTGTAAGGACACATAAGGAACCATTTTCAGGGAGCAGGGGAAAGAAGGTCAGGAAAGGGAAAGCTGGCCTGGTTGGAGTGTCTTCAATGTCAGGCCGAAGCAATTGAACTTGATCTAGCAGATAGAGGAGTGGATGTGATAAAGTACTGGAGGAATATTAAGCTAATGGCATCAAACCTGGTGGACAGGAGGGGAGAGAGGCTGCGGGCAGGATGCCGTGATAGGGGCTGATGAGGTAACGTGGTGGTAAGAAACAAGGAAGTAAATCATTTCTGTGGCAGAGAATGATTCGTTGTTCACCAACCTGCTCCCCCTTTTCCTGGGAACACAGCTAGATGATATTGAGTTCTGGTCTATGGAAAGCAGGAGAAAATGATTTGGCCACTCGCCGTCGGAAACCATGCAAACCTTCCAGATGATCCTCCACCTTCCATCTCCCCCTGTGGTGGCAAACGTAGAGTCCCGCAGAGGAGCTGGCAGCCCTAGGGGGCGGCAGGACTAGAGCGGAAGGAGCCTGAGCAGGGCAAACCATTCACTCAACGCGGAGCTGAGCTATTAGGTGAACAAGCTGATGGGCTGTGGTTTCAGCAGTGGACACACACTGACCAATGAAATGCCTCAGTGAAAACTTCGGCTTTCAAAAGAGATTCATGCTTCTTACCTTATTTGTCCCTTATAATATCCTGCCACGCAGATCAGATCTCTGTGATGCTCCTGAAGTACCCAACTGAGGAGAGGCCACATAACTTTGCCCACATGGCTCCCCTCTCCCAGAGTCCTATGGTCAAGCCCTGCCCAGAACTCTTTATCCCCACAGGAAAAATCTGAGGCAGTTGTGATCAGTGACCACAGACAAATGGCTCCTTTTAGTTTCTAAGGCAAATTACACCGTGGATCCTAGATTTGATGATGTGACTACAGAATGCTTACAGCACCCAAATGAGAAAATGAATAAGAAGCAGGTGAGAGAGCCTTCCGCCCACATGCTGTGTGTACTCCCGGGGCCTCTGCTCCCTGTCAGCACCGGGTAGCAGAGGAGAGAGGAGCCTTGAGCTGAATCAAGAAAACTCTATCTGTTGCCATGACAACCTCCCCAGTTGGATCTTTAAGAGATAGTAACCGGGGCATGGTTTTCATTTCCTCTTCATTCGAGGTAATGGGTTCCCAGTTGCATTCCATTCACTATACATCCTTCCTTCACCTTTTGTGTCATTTCTCCAGCCTGATACTTGTTGCTTTCCTCCTTGCCATAGAATAACGATAAACAGAAGTGGGAAACACCATCTTAAGGTCCGTAGAGGTTGGTGCAGAGGGTAGAGTAACCAGCACTGAACTTCTACACACACATCCCGTGGGCAGCCCGAGACACACTGTGAAGACCTCCCGTTTCAAATCTCCTCAGATGCAACATGGGCAGGCAGACCAGCTTCAGATAACGAAGCACTTTCCTCTCTCTGAAAATATAATTGCCCCACAAGCAGGTGGTATACATACAACCCTCGACATTGTAAATAAGTGTCCAAATCTCTTGACCTGCCCTCGGAAGTGCCTCCTGATCCAACCCTAACTTATATTTCTGTCACTGTCCTGCTTCTCTTCACGCTCTCTCTGTCACAGCCACACAGAACTCAGTCCTTCTGGGACACCCTGACATCTCCTGCCTCTGAGCCATTGTTCCCGTAGTTCCCTTCGTCCAGGACATTACATTTATTTCCCTCAGTCTCTGTGTCTTCATCAGCTTTGCCAGATTCTCTGATGCCTCATTCCTCCCCCTCAAATGGGCATTTCCTGAGCACGGTCCTTATCGCTGACTCCTTCACACACCCTCCGCCTCCGGGAACTTATTCCTTCAACTGCAACTCTGAACAGAACTTCGAACCCACACTCTGTGCCGTGGCCTTCCTGTCATTCTGACTGTGGGTTTGCTAGCACTCTGGTGGACATCTGCACTTGACTGACTTGCCGCCACCTCAAACAAAACACTTGTAACACCAGAAGATTATTCTCATTAACAACCACTCCTGTCCTCCCCGCTCCAGCAGAGATTCATAGGGTTTCAGAGTTAAAAGGAACTGTAAAGCTCAAGCCCAATTAGTTTACCTGCACTCAGTCCATTCACAACATCTTAGACAATCATGGTCAAGCCCAACCTTGGTGTCATCATCCCAAATATGGAAACCAGTCTCTTGGGAGGTGAATTTACCACGAGGCCACTGAATCTCAAGCTTCGGCATCCCTCACATATCTGCACGCTTTTCTCTCAAGGCCTGTGCCCTATTTTGTATTCACATCACTCTTCCACAGCATACCCTCCTTTTAACCCTACTTTGAGCTCATGACGGCCACCTCACAAGGAACACTGGAGAATCCTCCTCATGGCCTCTGCCCCAAGCCTGTCCTTCTGACATGGTCACAGCGGGAGAGCAAGAGCAAACACAGAGCAGCTCACATTTTAACTCACTTCTCTTCCTGAAAGCCATGCAGCATCTACCGTAAAAGTTCGACTGTGAATTTTATTTGCTAAGAGGGGGTCAAACTAAATGACTTCTAAGAGGTTTCTCCAAGGTAGAAATTCTACCATTTTACGACTTTTTTTTAGTCCCATTTTACAGAAGAGGAAATTTGGCCTTAAAGACAGTCACACACCCAATACTGTGGCAGTGCTGGACGTGGAGTCTGGGGCTTCTTACTTCAAGTTCATGAATCTGCCCACCACATCATTTAATACAGCATATGAACCTTTCCAAACAGGGGCCAAATCAAGGTCCTACCCTGTGTAGAAACTTCTGGTTGCTTCCCAGTTACTTACGAGGGAGCAAAAACCATTTACCTGCCATTCACAACCTTTCCCATTATTGTTTCTTTCTTCTAACTTCTTTCCAACTGCCCCCCTCCACACGCCATTCTCTCCAGCCAACCTTATATACGCCCTGGGCCCTGAACAGCCTCATCTCATACTGTTGCTGAACCTGACATGGCTGCCACTCTCTGAATCCTAATCATTTTTCCAAGCACAACTCAGGTCCCACCTCCCCTCGAAGTACGCTTGGAAACTTCCTTCGGGCCATACTGGTCCCTATACTTACACCCCTCATTTCATTTCCTATCACTCATGAGGCACTGATGCTGGCTTGAAGTTTTACTCCTTAGCTGCAAGCTCGGGGACTGCAGGTACCCTGCCCCCCTTGCTCTCCAGGCCCCCTCATCAGGTTCCACAGAGCCTGGCACAAAGTAGGTAGCCTCACAAACATGGTTGGTAATTGATGGATTGGTTGATTGACTGACTGATTGTTTTCAATCCCTTAACACTCAAGTTCTTTATCTTACTAATACCTCCTTCATGCCTAGCTTCTAAAATTATTTGTCACTCCAATGTCCTAGCGCAATATCACAAAGGAATAAAAGCAAGTTATGAAAGAAAGGTCCAATGCATTCCTTTCCTCCTTTTTCTAGTTTATTTGTGGTCAATTCGGCATGATTCATGCTAAGAAGCTTTCTTGCCTCATCCTCATCCACCCTATGAAATGCATGTTTCAAGGAGGGGCTGGACTTCATGGTGCCCTTTGGATGCCCCACTATTTGTTTAGCTCTATTTACCCAGTCTGGGGCTAGTGGTTCTCAGTCTTTAATGAATCCCAGAATCACCCAGGGGTGGCCTTCATAAGGATACAGATGCCCAGGCCTTACCCAAATCCTCCTAACTATGAATATCTGGAGAAAGGGCCTGAGCAAGCCCATATAAAGAAGTTTTGCAGTGACTTTTTCACACCCCAAAGCTGAGAACCATTGGCCTAGCCACTGTTCCCCATGGGCACTACAACAAATTTAATTCAAAGAATTTTCCCACGCTAGCAGAGCTTTAGAGGGTGCTTCTAGAAGCTAAACCTCCATTTCTTTTTCCTAGGAAGGATTCATTTAATTTCTGACAACAGGCTATCTATCTTATTTATCCTTAAAGAACTTCACATCTCAGAACTAAGATACCCCTTGACTACATATATGTGTTTCCAAAGTAGATTCTCACTCAAGGAGCTGGTAGACAAATTGCCTGGTAGTTGGAGCTGACCCCTCAGAATGCAAGCAGAATCAGATCTAGGATGCCCTGGGTAGAAAGAACCTTCTTATCACTGACCCACATCTTCCGGAAAGCCACACTTACCCACTTTGCTCCTTCACTATTACCAGTCCTCCAGCCCGGATGACAAAGACCAATGAGGATGTCTCCTATATAACAGTTTTTAAAAATACCAGCTACTGAGAGTCTATTATGTTGTTTGCATAGACCAACTAGACAATACATGTAAACACATGTATATATTTTCTATAAGAGCAACTATGGCTATGCAGAGCTAGAAGGTTGTTGGGAGGAATGGGTCCTCCTGGAACCAAAGGATGTAGACTCTGGAGCCTTCTTTCTCATCTACAGGTTAGAGTTATAACCATCTTTCTGGTGAGCCTGCGAAGCCCTGCCCAGAGCCCAGTGACAGAAAAGGGAATGAAGCCCCTGGAATAACATCTCCGTGGGGTGCAAGGTCAGGGCCAGTGCAGGCCCCCAGTGGTTGGACGCATCCTGGCCCAGCCCCCAAAGCTATGAGAGAGCTCCCCGGCATGAAGAACCAACTGACAGGAGGAATCAACCTCCTTGGAGGTCGAGGAGCCCAACCCCTGGTCAGGGATCTGCACACCCCCTGCGGCCAGGCCAACCACATCATTCAGACAGTGACCTCTGGGGGTCTCCAGCTTCCTCCAGCAGCTCCGCACATGCAGTCAGACCCAGTGATATTCACACGCTGCTCCCGCTCCCAAGGGTCTGTGTCCTGCCCCAGCGACAAGGCAGGCACAGACAGGCCTGAGTCTGTGACTTCTTGGACACGTCAAGGTAGGGGAGCTCACTGGCTTGGCTTCTCCCTGATTAGGCTGGGCCTGCAGAAGAAGCTACATTTTTGCCCCCAGTTCATACAGAACTTATTCCAGTGCTCACACCAACTCCACGAAACGTGGCCTACCATCATCAGCACAGCACTGGTAAGAAAACTGTGGCACAGAGAGCCACGGCAGCCTGTTCTAGCCCTCCCAGCTGGAAACCCACAGCCTGCCGCCCAAAGCCGGCACTCTTCTGCTGGGCCTCCTGCCACCACTAACAGGGGTCCAGCACGTGGAAACTGAGAAGGAATCTGGATGAGAAGGTGCTTACCTGACTGTCTAAATGGATGGAGTCTTTGCCCTGGGTGGAGAAAGGCAAGCTGGGGCCACAACAGCAGTGGGCAGGAAGGCAGTGGCTGAGCGCACCAACAGTGGGCTTCAGCATCTGCAGGCCCACCACGCTCACTGCCACCATCTGCCACGGGACCTGACGCATACAGGAAACGTCACACTCACAGACATAGCAGGGCAGGTGAATTGTGTATCAGTTCCTGACCACAGACCCAAACCCGGACTCGTGGAAAAGAAATGTGCTGAAGGGAACAGCAAAACCTAATGCTCCCACGCTTAGGCCAGGTGCCCCAGGGAACCAGGGAGCCAGCAGGCAGCGGGGATCTGAGAGAGAATGCCGCAAGATTTGATCCTGTCTGTTCTGGAAGTCAGATGCCTATACTATGGGTCACCATGACTTGACTTGTGCTCTGCACCACTCTCAGAGCCTTCCAGATCACTCAATAAACAAAACCACTAGTCATTTCCATCTGACAATCAGCAGGACTCATGTTTTATTTCCCCCACGCTGAATTGAGGGTTATTTGACTAGACCGACCCCATGCACAGATTGTTCTGGAGTCCTGTGGAGAGGGCTTTATAGTCTGTCAGCATCTGTTAACTGAGCACAGATTGGGTGCAAGCTCTCTATCCACAGCACTCCTGATCATGATGCCCTGAAGCCGTTAGAAATTCTGGACACTAATTCCCCCTAGTAAGGCTACTGATCTCAGCCGTGGCAGTCACTGCCTGCAGTCAGACTTGCCTCTGATCGTGATTCAGTGGCTCTCCACCAGAGCTGCTCCCTGGAGTCACCTGGGGGTGGGGGTAAGAAGACTGGTTCTGGGTCTCCCCACCGCCCCCAAGAGATTTCCATGTAATGGACCAGGGAGTAGCCTGGCATGAGGAGTTCTTAAACCTCCCCAAACAATTTGAGTATGTAGCCAAAGTGGAGAACCACAGCTTTCTATTGAAATTCACACCCCTGGCACAGCTTTCTATTGAAATTCACACCCATGACCCAGCATGTCAAAAAAGAGGGGAAAATTGTTACATTTGTAACAATTTGGTCTAACCACTTTGGGGGTGTTCTACTTCTTGGGTCCAAGGATGGGCCTGGGAGACCGAGGAGTCAGTACAGATGGGAGGAATGTCTTGATCTTAACCTACTCAGCACATCCTGTATTTGTTTTTCCAAATCACTTTCTGTTTTGCTTTTACTTCCTTGCTCTTTCTTCTTTCTATAAACCACACTGGCTGTCACTGTCAACTCTCTAACCTGTTGTCTTCCCCTTATGATCAAAGTCCAAGCTGTGTATGATCTCATTTATTCTTGAAATAGCCCTGCAAGTGAGGAAGGAGTCAGGCTTTTGTTCCCTAAGGCAAATCGAGGCCTGCAGATCAGGAAAGGTTTTATCTGCCATGGAATTCATATCATCATTTTACTCGTATGTGTTTATACCAATTTTCATTTACAAAATGCTTTCACCTATTTGCTCCTGTGGAATCCTCACTGCAAGTCTGTGGTGAGAGTAGTCTCATAATCAGGGTGACCACATATCCTGATTTGCCCCGGAACAATTCTTGGTGACACCTGTTGTCCCAGCCTAATTATTCGTAGCACCCCCTTTCACTCTCGAACCAAATGTTTTGGTCTGAGCCATAAATTATAAGATCACCATCATAAAATTATGGTTATTTATAACCATATAACCAACCTCTTGTTTTCAAGAGGAGGCTATTGAGGCTCATAGACATTAAGTAATTTGTTCAGTCATGAGCTAATTAGAAGCAGGGACAAGACTTGAACTCACGTCCTGTGTCTCCAAACCTCTGCCCCATCCATGGGACATCTATGAAACATTAGATCAGAGCTGATTTACTCAAGCCTTTCTTATTGGTGATGAAGAAATTAAAAACGTGGGGGGGGACGATCTCCTAAAAACCACTACTGGAATGCTCCCTGGAAGGAGTGCAGAGCGGAGTGGGCAGCAGTCTGTGACATTAGGATGGATCAGTGAGGTATCAATGAATTGCCATCTGGGTTGGCACTCGACAGCCTAACTCAGCCAAAAAAGGTCTAAGGCCTGACATAGGGTATTTGGAAAAGAAAGAGTAAGAAATTCAGAGTCCAAACTGCAACATTTGAGGAGTGGATCTGAATACTATGTACAGTGTACTTCTGAGCACAGGTCGTTCAACCATCAAACAGGTGGAATCATCATTCTTACTTCCTTGGGTTGCGACACAGAGAGCAAGCTGTGGCTCACTGAACGTTCTGACAGCAGGAACTCGCACAAGCTCCCTGTGACTCACATTTCTTTGTTTCCTTCATTTTTCACATGAGTGAACCGAGGCTCATAAACAGGGATGCGGGGGATCCAACAAGGTAAGGTATTTGAATGGGTTTCAGAATCCTAAAATGTTGCCATTTAGTATTATCATCATCATCATCATCATCATCATCATCATCAACAGCAGGAGATGCTGATAATCAGTTGATGTGGGATAGAATCGTGTATCCTTGAAACTCCCTGGGTGACCCAGGCTTTGAAGGACACACCCAGCATACAGACTGGGTGGAGAGAAGGTGCCCTGAAGGATGTGTTGAAATGACACATCGGACTCTGGGTGGGGTTCCACCTGCCCTGGAGGCTTCCTGGAAACCAATCCACCCTGCCCTGCAGAAGGCACCTCAGGCCCCAGACACCTTCCACAGAAGGCCTTTCTCAGGGAAATCACATAGCTGAGAGAAATGTCCAACTTCGGAAGTGCCCGATTCTGTAGATCAGGACCTTGTTTCCCTAAAATAAAACCATTCATACCCTGGGCAGGATCTTTACTTCACAATCATTTTCAGCCTTTGCCGGTCCCTGGAAGTGATAACTATGACCCAGCATGTCAAAAAAGAGGGGAAAAAAATCAAGAGCTTTCCTATCTGATTTTTTGTCCCACCCTCACTCTGGTTTTTGAGCTAATCATGAAGGCCTGCCTGGTTCTCATGGATCGCTTTCCTTGAGGGACAAAACAACAACACAGGCATTTTAGAATTCTTTTGGGGGCCCTGGGGGCTGTGCAGGGAGCTTTTTATATAAATGGAGAAAACCTTCAAAGCTGCCAACATGAGGTTCCGAAGGTGCAGGCAGAATTGGTCTCCATGCCTAGTAGTGGGGCAAAGGGCTCCTTTGGCTCTAAAGAATCAATTTGTGTTTCAAATAGCTTTCAGGAACTTGACACTATGAAACCACCGGCTCCCGGGAAATCTGAGAAAGTCCTAGAATAGCTTTCTTCAAGGAGAGCAGGGAGACTCATCGCTTTGTTAAAGCTCTCCCTGCTGATTCCCTAGGCCACCGACCTGGACGCCAAGGTTCAGGCACCCATTCCTGGCCCTTGGTCCAACGCTGCCCAACTTTGAAGAGGACATGACCTCTTTCGTTACCTGGGTCTGCCAAAGGACCTGGTAATCCTGCCTAGAGGGGTCCCCAAAACCAAATGAGACAGAGGCCACCTTTGAGGGGAGAGAAATAAGCTTAGCAAAGCAAATGTCACTAAATGACAGGTGTAATTCCTATGGATAATTTTGAAAAATAAACCCAAAGAAGGTAACACCTAGGACAGACCACTTACCAAATGTAAATTAAGTCACAGCCTGATGGATTTATTTTTTTAGGCATCAAAAGATACCAAAGACCAAAAGGTGCTTATCAAGGTTTATGTAGATCTTACACTTTTTTGTGACAATCTCTCTGTTTAATTAGCTTGGAAATCAGGGTAATTTGCCCCAAATAACATCTTTCCCATTGCAGGGAACACATATGCCTTTTAAATGCAGCCGGGAGACCTCTGAAATGTACCAAGGTCTCCCCTTCTCAGTTACCTGCACATTTCAGGGAAACTGCTGTCAAAGAGTATTTTCCCCATTTGTGCAAAGTCCTGGCTCTCAGGCAGCCGGCGGACTCCCCTCCCCCAAGTCCTGGCGAGGCTTTCTGCACCGCCCAGGAGGCGACTCTCCTGCCGCCTCAGGTTTCCCAGCTTCTGCGGTGTGTCAGCCACAGCGAGGACTGATCAAATGTTTCTTTCTTACACCACACCACCAGCCTACCGACCGGGAAACGCCGCCGCCTCCCTGGCCTCCATCCTTTTCCCTCCTACAGGTTGCAAATGGAGTGCAGCAGTTTTGATGGTAGATTGTTTCACCCAGGGAGCAAGGCGCTTAATTTAGTTTGTTCGCTGTGCTCCTCATCCCATTCTGCCCCAGGGGTTGACCTGGGTTTTCCCCATGGCCAAACCCTTAGCATTTCCTGATACTACCCTGTGGAATCACGAGTATGCCAATAATAGTAATGTTGGGCGAAAGGGGTGCTTGTTTTCTGCTTTGCCGGTCACAAAGCAAGAAACACCTTTGTTTCCTTCTGCTTTTCTTTGAAGTAGCTCTGAGCAGAAGAGAGAAAGGACGTTTGAAGAAATGTTATTTTTATTTTGCCAAAGAGAATTGTATCTGTAAGGTTTCCTTTTCTTCCCTCCCCTCTCTTACCCCCTGCCCCCCAGTTTTAGAAGAAAGGTTCACGGGTCCTGCCATCTCCTTATACCTCAAGATGTCCTTTTGGACTAGCCAAAATCGCACCGGGCAGGGCTCAGGACTAATCCGCCTGGTCTGCAGCTGGTTTAACAAACTGCCGGCCAACTCTCCAAGAAGACGGCCACCTGCCAGATTGCACCTGACTCCGCGACACCCGGGAGCCCCGAAGCGAGGCTGTCTGGAGTGCAGAAAGGCCACCCAAGGGAGCGCTAGGGCCGAGCTGTCCTCCCTGGGGAGGGTCCAGAGTCCTGGCTCTGTCTGCCCAGGCACGTGAGCCCGCGCTGCGGGGAGCCCGAGGGCAGGCGCGACAGGTGCAACCAACGGGCGCCGGGACGCCGACCTACCTTCACGAAGAGTTCGATCTCGGGGTCCCTGTCGTCCCCGTTAGCTGTTGCCGGGTCCATCATGCCGTCGGCGCCCGGGGCCAGCGTCCCGGGCCGGGGAGACGCCACCTCAGCGGTGCCCGGGGCCAGTGCTTCTGCGCTCCTGCCCTGCGGGGCCCTTCTTGAGAGCGGCGCTTGTTATTATTCTTATTATTTTCACATCTATTTCCCAAGCCGGGAACAGCGGTGTCTGAGAGATCAGTGTCCGGAGAGATCACATGCAAAGGAGGGAAGCCAGAGGCGACAGGGGGCAAGGGGGAAAGGTGGGTTCAGGGATGGCAGCAGGTCCCCCGGAGCAACAAGTGCCGGGCTGCAGGGAGGTGTCACAGGATCCGCGCTTGTCAGCTATCCCCGCGTCGCCGCCAACGAGCCCAAAATAGCCTGAGGCCGCGGGGCGGGGTCAGCCCGGGCGGGGCGGGGCGGGAGGGGCACCCCGCGAGCGAGGCCTCTGCCCTGGCCCCTGCCCCCTGCTCCGCCCCGCCGCAGCAGCCCCGCAGGACCCGAGGCGTGGCCCAGCCGGGCTGACACCGCCACCGGGCCCGGGGAACCTTCTGGGAAAGGTCCAGGGAGGGAGAGGGAGTCCAGGCGAAGAGGAAGAGAGGAGAGGAAAGATAGCTTTAAGTATTAGGTTTCATTAATGATGCTTTAGCTCCTCCAAGTTACTCCACTACCAGTGTTATGCCCACCAGGAAAGCCCCTTCCTCCCTTAGCAGTGTTCAGGGTGGGGAGGAGCTGTGAAGAGGGGGCAGGGAAGGAGAGGACCCCTCTAAATACAAGCCATCCTCATGCTGGGCGAATGAGGTAGAGCACGGGATGGGGATGGGCAGGGCTGGTGTGTAAGGTAGAGGGGTGAGCCAACCTGGTCAGGTGCAGCCAGAGCAAGGACCGGAGTCTTTCTCGTCTTCTGGGCTTGTTTTTTCTTCCCTTTCTTTTCCTGTTCTTTCCTTTCCTTTCCTTTCCTTGCTTTCCTATTCTTATTTCTGTTCTCTGTTTTGCAGTAAAGTATGATACACATGTGGAAAAATGCACATACCGTAAGTGTCCAGTTCAATGAACTGAAGCCCCATATGGAGCACCAGATGAGGAAATAAAATGTTAGTCTGGAAGCTCCTCCTGGTCTCTCTTCTCTTCCTTTCCTCCCCTTCTACTCCCCTCTTCCTCCAGAGTAACCATTATCCTGACTTGTAACAACACAGGTGAGTTTTGCCTGGAATCTTATAGTAGAGGCCGAATATACTCCTTGATGTCTGGCTTCCTTTGCTCACCATGACATTTGTGAGATTCATCCATTCTGTTGTGTGTAGTTGTAAATCATCCATTTTCATGGCCACAATTTATGTATCCATTTTTCAGTTGAAGGACATGGGCATAGTTTCCAGTTAAGGACTACCAAGGATACTGCTGCTATGAACATTCTATCAAGCATCCTTTGGTGATACATGGACACTTTTCTGTTGGGTATATACTTACAAGTGGAATTTATAAGTTATAGAGCATGAGAATGTTCTTCTTGAATAAATACTGCCAGATGGTTTTCCAGAGTGGTTGTACCGATTTGCATTCCTACCTTTCATTTCTTTTAAAAATAGGTACTAAATCTTTCCCATCTGAAATCTGGTCAATTTTTGTTTGTTTTCTCTGCCTTCTCTTTGCTAGTCCTGTTTGTGCTCTGGCTTGCCTTGCTCACAAATATGTGTGTATTTCACTGCTTTGTAAGAAAAAAAAGTAATCACTTAATAATAAAAATAGGTAAATAGTACGTATTATGTACCAGACAAAAATGCTCAGCACTCTACATCTTCACTTGTTGAGTCTTTACAAGTAGTGTTATTATCTCAGTGTTCAAGGTGGGGAAATAGAGGTTTAAAGTATTTAAGTAACTTATCCCTAGACATCCAGCTAGAAAATGGTGGATTTGACCACAGAAAGACCGAGCGGGGGCTTTGAACTGCCCTCTCCAACTTAGTGCACACTGGGTAAGTCACTTTGAAGAAACAGAGACACCGTCCTGGTCTGAATGGAGATTAAGATCCATTTCTGGATAGCAGTCACATGGAAGGAAGACAACGCCTGTCACATGAATTGGGCAGACGCAAGAGCTCTATCAATCAGCATGTAGACAGATCATTCACCGCAGTTGGGGTGGTAGAGGGAAAGGCCTCATAAAGCAGAAGGCACTTCGGCTGAACCTTCCTGACTGGTGGGGCATCTGACGGGCAAAGAAGATGGCTAGGTATCCTGACCACCCTTGATGGCAGGCTGGTTCCCCATAAAGTCCAAGTACAAATGCTTCCTTCTCACTGAAGAAACAGTCATCAAGCCCAAGTTTGCAACCCTCACAGAACACTACAGCTCAGTCAAGGTGAGGTTTCATTGCCCTCTCCTCCTCCTTGGTTTCAGGCTTACATCACCAAAGCCTTTAGAGATACAGTCACCTTCACAGCTGTGCCTTCTGAGCCAATGACTGCATACTCTGGGAAGGACAAGGGCACAGAGGGAGACTGGTACCTTCACTGCGTGCCGCACAGACTCATCACTTCCCTGCTCTGGACTCTGGACAGTATTTACAATAGCAAATGTGGCAGAGGTAAATAAAATTATATGCATAAAATGCCTTTGAGGGTTATTTATTTTTAGATGAAAGATGCTTTACATGTGCAATCACTTTCTTGGCTATGATCTAAACAATGTCCGATATGACCTCCGCTCTTCTTAATTCCAAACCTAGCAGACTTGTCTTCTATTTCATCTTCTCCACATATCTACTGCTTATTGGAAAATGGACCAGCTCTCTTTTAATTTCTAGATAATACCATCCCTTTGGATATCCCTCCAGACAACTGGTAGTTTTGATATTATAAACATTCATGTTGCAAAACAAACAAACAAAAAAAAGGTCAGCTTTGGTGGTAAAATATTTTTGTGCATATTTCTAGTTTTCAGTTCCACAGTCTGCTTTGGTTCAGGATAAAAAGTTTTCATTTTGTACCCTTTAATGTCAAATCATAACTGGTTAGAGTCAATTACAGCTTTGTCCAGAGAAAAACACCTTCTTGATCATAGACTGTGCTTTAATAATCATAGTTTCACAAAGTTGGTGCAAGTTTTAGATAAATATTTACCAGCAAAGGACTTCAAAAACATCTTCAGTGCTCACTTCAGCTGCACCTATACTAAAATTGGAACAATACAGAGAAGATAGGCATGGCCCCAGTGAAAGGGTGACATGCAAATCTGTGTAATATCCATACTTTTGTATGGTTGTTGAAAGCAAAAATTATAACATGTCTTATGGGGTTTTCGATATATTCAGATTCAATACGACACAAAGGGTGAAGGTAAAGGGATTTATATAGTGGTAAGCTTTCTATACTTCACTTGAAGTGGCAAACTGTGAACTCTAAGCAGATTAAGAAAAGTGAGGTATGTATGTTGTGACCACTCTGAAAGCAACAACTAGAAAAGTTATACAAAGAGATATAGTAAAAAGCCAATAGATAAATTAAAATGTAATGGGAGGAAATCTTCAAATAATCTAATAGATTTGACAGGGGAAAAAAGAGAGCAAACACAAAACTTATTATAAAATGGTACATTTTCCCCCTTCTGGCCTTCTCTCTGCTCATGCTCTCTCTCTCTTTTTCTCTCTGACTCTCTCAAATAAATAAATAAAATCTTAAAAAAAAAGATATGACAACTCTAAATGTGTACATACCTAATACCAGAGTTTCAAAATACATGAAGCAAAGCTGATAGAACTGAAAGTAGAAAGAGACAAATCACAATTGCAGTTAGATACTACAAAAATTTTCTCTTAGTAATTGACAGAACAAATAGACGACAACAACAACAACAACAACAAATCAGTACGAATATAGAAGACTTAAACAATAACTATCAACCAATTTGGCCTAAATGAATTTTATAGAATATCCCATCTAAATAACAACAGAATACACACTATTTTTAAGTGCATATGGAATATTCACCAAAACAAACCATATTCTGGGTCACAAAGCAAGCACTATATTTGAAAGAATGAAACAGAGATGCCTGGGTGGCTCAGTCGATTAAGCATCTGCCTTCAGCTCAGGTCATGATCCCAGGGTCCTGGGATGGAGTCCTGCATGGGGCTTCCTGCTCAGCGGGGAGTCTGCTTTTCCTTCTGCCTGCCACTCCCCCTGCTTGTGCTTGCTCTCTCTCGCTCTCTCTCTGATAAATAAATAAATAAATAAATAAAATCTTTTTAAAAATTAAAAAAAATAAAAGAATGAAACAATACAAAATATGTTCTCTGACCATAATAGAATCAATTACATCAATAAAAAATGCTTCTGGAAAACCTCCAAATATTTGGAAATTAAGCAATTCACTTTAAGAAATTCATTGGTCAATAAAGAAGTCTCAAAGATAATTAGAAAATATTTTGGCCTGAATGTAAATGAGCATACAATGTATCAGAATTTGTGGGATGCGGCTAAAGTAGTCTTAGAAAGAAATTTATGTTTGAAATGTTGTTTAGAAGGAAATCAAAGTCTCAAATCTAAGATTGTACCTTAGGAAACCTGCAAAACCTAAAGCAAGAAGGAATAAAATAATAAATACAAGAAAAAGAACTAATGCAACTGAAAGAAGACAAAACAATGGAGAAAATCAATGAAACCAAAAGCTAATTCTTGTAAAAGATCAATAAAATTGATAAACTTCTAGCTAGATTTGCGAAGAGAAAAAGAGAGAAGCTATATATTATCAGTATCAGGTATGAAAGATGGGATAACACTACAAACTTCACAGCCATAAAAGGATAATAAAGGAAGGATATAGGCAACTCTCTGCATATAAATTGGAGACTTAACAGAACCAAATCTTCAAAGACACAACTAACAAAATTCATTCAAGAAGGAGGAGATAACCTGAACAGTCCCATATGCGCTAAAGATATTGAATTCATAGTTGAAAATCCACTCTCCCCCCAAAAAACCTCCAAGCCCAGATGTCTTCATTAATGAATTCAACCAAACCTTTAAGAAAGAAATAATACCAATTCTATACAATCTCTTCCAGAAATAAGAAGAGGAGGAAATAAATAACTTATATCCAGAGTTTATAAAGAATTTTTACACCTCAAAAATAAGAAAACAAACAACCCAATTAAAAATTAGCAAAAAAAATCTAAACAGACATTTCACCAAAGGAGACACGCGGTGGCAAATCACATGAAAAGATGATCAACATCGTCACTGAGTAGAGAAATACAAATAACGTGATACCACAATATACCTATTAGAATGGTGAAAATAATACACACATGATAACCCCCTGTGGTAGGAAGAATGCAGAGTAGCGGGAACTCCCATACATTGTCAGGGAGAATGCGGAACTATACATCATTCTGACAAAACAGTTTGGTAATTCCATATAAAGTCAAATATAAGCTAACCATAAGACACACTTGTCATCTCCCAGGTGTTATCCTAGAGCAATGAAAACTTAGGTTCTCACAAAAACCTGTACATGAATGTTCATAGCAGCATAATTCATAATTGACACAAACTAGAAACAACCAAAATGTCCCTCAATAGCTAAACGAATTAAAGAAATATAGTACATCCATGCAACGATAGAGCACTTCTCAATAAAAAAGAATGAGCACATGGGCGCCTGGGTGGCTCAGTTGGTTAAGCGACTGCCTTCGGCTCAGGTCATGATCCTGGAGTCCCGGGATCGAGTTCCGTGTCGGGCTCCCTGCTCAGTGGGGAGTCTGCTTCTCCCTCTCCCGCTCTCCCCCTCTTGTGCTCTCTCTCTCTCTCTCTCATTCTGTCTCTCAAATAAATAAATAAAATCTTTAAAAAAAAAAAAGAATGAGCACATACAAAACATGGATGAATCTCAGCTGCACTATACTAAGTGAAAGGAACCAGTCTCAAAAGATTGCATCGGGGCGCCTGGGTGGCTCAGTCGTTAAGCGTCTGCCTTCGGCTCAGGTCATGATCCCAGGGTCCTGGGATCGAGCCCCGCATCGGGCTCCCTGCACGGCGGGAAGCCTGCTTCTCCCTCTCCCACTCCCCCTGCTTGTGTTCCCTCTCTCGCTGTGTCTCTCTCTGTCAAATAAATAAAATCTTTAAAAAAAAAAAAAAAAAGATTGCATCTTGAATGGTTCCATTTATATGATATTCTGGGAAGGCAGAATTATAGCGATGGAGAGCTCAGCAGTGACCACCAGGTGTTGGGACTGGTGGGGAGAGGGGGGACTTACAAAGGGGTAGCAGAAGGGAATTTTTTCTGGTGATCAAACTATTCTGTATCCTGTTTGTGGTGGTGGTTATAGAGGTTTCTGCATGCATTAAAACATACAGAACTTTATACCCAAAATGAGAATTTTCTGTATATCAATTTTTCAAACGATCAAGGTTCTTAAACACTCCAAAAAAAAAAAATGTAAAGCCACTAGATTTTGATTTTTTACATCCCCTTTTCACACATTCTTTGTTTCAAATCCTTAGTATCAGATCCCATCTTACCATTGACTTCAGATATATAAAGCAAGTCTCTGTTCCATGAGACCTAGTGTTCCTAATTATAGTCAATCAATAAAGTAGAACAAGCCTTCACTGAAATAAAAAAATAAAACAACAAAATAAACATATTTAGACTGAGAGAGAGTGTGTGTGTGTGTGATAAAAGGACATTTATTATGAAAGAACGATAATCCTTTTGGGGAGGTTTTTTAAGAAATGTTTGTCTTGCCCAGTACCAGAGTATAAGAACACTATTAGGTACAAGCTCGAACTTTTATGTACCTAATGATATTTAGTTGAACCTACTCATTCTGCCCAGGGTAGCGGCTATTTCTAAGAGAATTAGATTGCCCCTCTCTGACATTCTTTACAAAGGATCTCTCGGAAAATCCCAAGGGCTTAAGGTTCAAGCTGAAGGGACCAGCAGGGTTTGATGACAGCTGCAGAAACACCAGGTACACAGTTTCTCTGTGGGAGGACCAGGTGGGTGTAGACGAGGGGAGGTGAGTCCTGGGAGCAATTACACCCGCATGAAGTCACAGGTGGGGCTGTGAGGAGGATTAGGGTGGGTTTCTAGCTCTATCTATTCCTTTATAAACTAATGTGCCCTTGGGCATGCCAAACATGACCAGTAATCTTGGTCCCCACAGCAGTCTGCCTACAGTCTCCCAGGGAGGGGCCTGGGAGCACATTGGACTGAAGCCAAGTGTCCTTGTCAACAACCATCACTCAACCACTGATTCACTCATTACTCATTCTCTCCACCAGTGTTTTCGGGCCGTACTACTCGTGCTCATTCTCGAACCCTCCGAGAACGGCATTGGGCCTATTGCCTCCTGCTGATGAGCAATCTTTGCTCCTGCATTATGCCTTCATGGATTGGCTTATGTCTTTTCCACAAGAGTAAAAGCTCCTTGAGGACAAGAATCCAGTTTCGTGTCTCTTTCGCATGACCCTCAGAGCATAATGGTTCCCTGCTAGAGACTTGTAAACAACAACAACCCAAAAAAACCACTTGTAAACAAACTGTTAATAATCCAAGTACAATGTACATGCTGGAAAAGTAATTGTTGGTGGAATGAATTAATGAGTATCTGGCAGCTCTTTTATTCACAGCGTCGTCCCCGACGAAGGATTCTGCCCTGATTTTACTCCAAGGCTGACATAGGTGAAATGGACATTACAGTGTGGGGTTTTTATAAAGATTCTAATTCTGAAGTAAAACATGGGAAAGAGTTATGTAAGAATAATAAGAGTTAACATTTACTAAGAGCCCACCATGTGCTGGAAACTCTGAATGGCTCCTAAGCTCGCTTCATCTCTGTAATAACCCCTACAACAGGTGCTATCAGTCCCATTTCACAAATGAGGAAGCAAAGATTTAAGAAGGTTAAGGAACTTGTCCAAGATCACACAGATCATTATAAACAACACAGCCGGAATTCTGACCCCAGTCTCTCCACCTTGAAAGCCTGTCCTATTAACCCCCGTGCTTTCCAGTGTGTGAAAAGTAGAATGCGTTCGGAGGAGGCTGGGATGATGATAGAGACTTAGCAATTGCTTATTGAATTGGAATCAGTGAATGACTGGTCTTGGATAAGGAATGGCTGGATCTGGGGATTCTGGAATTCTCCTTCACTCCACTTAACCTCAGAGACACCAAGAGACAGAGCTGAAAAAAGAAGTAGGCACCAAAATGTGGCACATGAAAAATAAACAAATACCGAGCCCCTAGAGAAAGGAAAATCGTGGGAGACAAGAGGCCAGAGAAAAGTGATCTGAGGTCATGTTCTGTTGCAGCACCACGAACTTTTGGCAGGATTTACTGCTCTTGTAATTGTCTCACTTAGTGGCAAAGTTCATACTTTAGTCACAGCAAGATCACATTAAAATACAACTATTACACAAATGTATTTTTAATAGCCTTGGACGGGATCCCAGATAAACACATGTGTAACAGAATTCCAAAAAAAAAAATTGTTGATCCGTATTACTTTTATGCACACATCTAATTTTCTTTTGGACAACAGGCCCATCTTGCCAATTGATCAGAGATAGCTTTTAATAACTCAAAAAAGGGCATGGTATTAAAGAGGCCCCCAGGCTGGGGGAGAAGCAAGATAAGGAATGTTGGGGAGGGGAGTCACCTTGTCCATGGGTGGGAGCAGAATGAAGAATATGTTGAAGGAAGTGGGCAAATGCCCATGACCAAATAGATTAGAACTCTGAAAGGAAAAGCGAAGGGTTGTTAGGATTGACAACCAGAATCCATTTGCCCTTTTGTTAAAGGACCCCTGAATTTTCCTTGAATCTACACCTGCTCCATTCACAGCCCATTAGGTTCAAGTGGAGCTTCAGGGGTGGGCAGGTGACTCACGTTGGCCAATGGGAGCACCGAATCCCTCTGAGCACAGTGATTGGCTCAAAATGAACACATGATCAACTTGGAGTCAATGTTCCATTTTTTTTTAAATGAGAAAAGTCATGTCTTCTAATAGGCTTGCAAAGCAAGCCGCTTAGTGCTGAGTTCGTGACATTTTCATCTACAGTCTAGTTGGCAAAGAATCATTTTTTAAAAACTGTAATTATCTTCTCCAGGTGGCGAAGTTAGTTAAGGCTGTTTCTTTGTAACTCTTAGAAGATATCATATGACTCCTCTTTATGATGTGATAAAAAGAGATCAGACTTTGCTCACATTTGGGGCTTTTGTCAGAAATGTGCTTAAGAGACAATTTTTCCTTCTGCTGGGCTTGCAGAGAAACTACATTATGATCCTGGGGCTGCCTGCACTGTTGTCACCGCTAAGACAGAGTATAATCGAAAATAAAGCCAATAGAGAGAAAACAAGAGCTAAGAGATGGCGAAAGGAAGCCCAAGTTCTGATGTATTGTTTGAGTGACTAGATCTCTTGGAACCTAAAAATGGATACCCCGAGTTTCCTGTCCTGATGGTCAGTAAAATCCCTTTTTGGCTCAAACCATCTTGAGTTGGGTTTTTTAATGTTTGCAACTGGAGATTTATATCCACAACAGTTAGAACCTGCACAGACTAAAGAGGGCTATGGGCAAGAGGTGGTCCATATGACCAAAAAAGATCTCAGGGCTATTGTAAGGTGGACATGGGTCAACAGCACAGAGATGCACTTTAAAAAGGAGGCCGCATCCTGGGGCGCCTGGGTGGCTCAGTCGCTTTAGCCTCTAACTTTTGATTTGGGCTCGGGTCATGATCTCAAGGTTGTGAGATTGAGCCATCAGGCTCCGTGCTGGGTGTGGAGCCTGCTTAAGATTCTCTCTCTGCCCCTCTCCCCCTTACCCACCCCTCTCAAAAAAGAACCCACAAAACGCCAAAAAACAAACAAACAAAACCCCTCTTGTTTCCATAACACCCTGTGCAAACTTCTACTCTTGTGCTATTACATTGAAATTATTTGTTTATGAATCTGTTGATTTCTAGAACTAAGACCTTCAAGGACAGAAGACATCTCAACCCTCCTTTAATTACTTCTTGCATTATAATCATCACTTTACATATCCACAACCCCAACAAATCTAGCTTTCTGAAAGCAGGACTGGTGTTTCTTTTTTTTTTTTTTTTTTAAAGATTTTATTTATTTATTTAATTGACAGAGAGAGAGAGAGACAGCGAGAGAGGGAACACAAGCAGGGGGAGTGGGAGAGGGAGAAGCAGGCCTCCCGCGGAGCAGGGAGCCCGATGCGGGGCTCGATCCCAGGACCCTGAGATCATGACCTGAGCCGAAGGCAGTCGCTTAACCGACTGAGCCACCCAGGCGCCCCTGGACTGGTGTTTCTTATGTGTGTTTCCTTGTGCCCACCACACAGCCAGGCCTATGGTATGTGTCTAGATCTATCTGTCCACATTCACTAATTCATTTGGTAAATAACTTATTAAGATTTTGTTTTATTCCCATCACTGTGCTTTGCAGAATATAACATGTTGCTCCAATTCTTAAGGTTTACACACTAAATAATATAAACAGTGTTTTTTAATAAGTTGCTTGTTCTGATACCTTGATTAAGTGAAAAATGATTCCCTCGCCCCTCCCCCTCTCCATGGGATTTGCTCTCTGCAGCCCATGACTATTTGCTGTTTATCAACAGATGCCATAGTGAAAATAAGAAAACACAGTGTGTGAAAACACAAAAGTGAGCCTTGACTCCTAGGTATAAGGTATGAACAGTTCATTCCCAGGATCACAGGGACTAATAAATATATGAAAAAGCACACCAATTAACTACAAAACAAATGGAAGATTTCTCACTTATTTAATTGGTAAAAATGTGTAAAGACTCATGAAGAGGGGTGCCTGGGTGGCTCAGTTGGTTAAGCGACCGCCTTCGGCTCAGGTCATGATCCTGGAGTCCCGGGATCGAGTCCCACATCAGACTCCCTGCTCAGCAGGGAGTCTGCTTCTCCCTCTGACCCTCCCTCCTCTCATGCTCTCTCTCTCTATCTCATTCTCTCTCTCAAATAAATAAATAAAATCTTAAAAAAAAAAAAAAGACTCATGAAGAAAGTTGTGAGTAAATATGCAATACAAGTAGGGAGTGTATATTGGTACAACCTTTCAGAGGTCAGTTATCTATCAAATTTGAAGACATAGTTGGGTCATATGAAGACTCAACAGGCCCGTTGATGGGAAACTCTTAAGGAAACAAAGGGTGTATGTTCAAAGGTGTTTAATGCATCATTGTTTGAAATAAGAAAAAACTAGAAGCAAACTAAATGTCCATTAGAAGATTGATTGGGTACATTTGGTGCATCCATATAACGAAGGATATTACAAAAAGAACATATATGGAGTGACATGGAAAGATGTCAGGATATATTATTAAGTGAAAAAGAAAACAAATTATGGAAAAGTACATGAACTTATTTTGCTTTTTGTAAAATATATGTCATTTTATATTATATATTGTCTGGAAGACTACACACAAAGTGTAGATAATGGTTATTTCAGAATAGTGGGATTAGGAGGAAGAACATTTCAATTTTTACTTTTACAACTTTTATACATTGTCTGAATTTTTTTTTTTTAAACACGAATTAAGTTGTAGGGAAAGGCTCAGGCAAGTCAGCTAGACTGTGTGCAGCCCTCTTAGAGCTCCCTGGGCTTCTGTGAAGTCAACCATGTTTGTCTTTGTGAAGCCAACTCCCTCCTCTTCAGACCTGTCCCTGTATTCAGAACCGTCATCCCTTTCCAAAACTCTCATACTAGTAGATCTTACTTTCCCCTTGTCCCTTCAATAAACACATACTGAGACCCTCCTACTGCTGTTGTCCTCACATCTGTCCAGAGAGAGGAACTTGGTGACTCAGGCAGCAGTCATGTCTGCATTTTAAAAGGTCACCATGGAGCACTGGGTGTTATACGAAAACAGTGGATCGTGGATCACCACATCAAAAACTAATGATGTATTGTATGGTGACTAACCATAACATAATACAATTTTAAAAATTAAAAAAAAAAGGGGGGGCATCACAGGAGAAGGCGATTGATAACACAAAGGCCCGCATTCTGAAAGTGTCTGGGGCCAGAGGAGTTTCCTAGGACAGTCTGAACCAGAATCACTGAGGGAGCTTCTAAAAATGCATCTCTCTGGGCCCTTCCCACAAACACTGAATCTGAGGGTGGGGCCAGGAAAGCTACAGTTTTGATAAGCTCCTTCGTGGTCCTCATGCCTCTGGAGCTCCTTTGCCATGGGCACAGAGGGAAAGAAGAGAGGAGAGTCTGGGGGCCAGACACTTTCTTGCGGCTCTCCACAGCCTTTGTACCTTTATTCTGAATACACAGGAAGACCCATCTGGTTGTCCTTGACAATATCAGCTGAGGACACTCTTAAGTTTGGATTCTGTAAGCTCCACAAAGACCCCAAATAGAGAAGGAAGAAGATACACCAAAGGGCAGGAGACTAGCAATTTTATAAAATGAAATTTCTACCCATAGATGGATTTCTCTGTAGATTTATCTCCATCTGGGAAGAGTCTTTCCTACTTTTCCTGTGCTGACCGTCACTGTAACCAGTAGACTGATCACCGTCAATATATCTATTTAATAAGAATGAAGTTAAAAAAAAAATCGTTTGGTCCTCAAATGACATCTGAAGAGCCAGTTTGAAGAATAAGCAGAATACATGGCCACAAAATGCTATGTTAATACAAGGGGTTATGAATTTTTAAGGGTGACGTTGGCATGTTTGAGGAAGACCTAGGGTAGTATCCTAGGACTCCTACTCACCACTTGCTAATAGAACAGAAATCACCCAACCAACCAACCAAAGATACCATTTGAGATAATGCCCGAGTAGCTAGCTTCTCCCCGTTACTGGAAAAGTCTGGATCTTAAAATACTGGAAGCTCAAATTTGCCCTTAAGGAGACCCTTCCTCTGTTCTATGGGATCAATGATTCTCAAATTTGGCTGCATTTGGGGGCTATCAAAATGTCATCACCAAAGATTCTGATGTCGCTAGTCTGGGCTGCAGCCTGGGCACTGGGATTATTTGTAAACTGCTCAGCTGGTTCTAATGTGCAGCCAAAATTGAGAATGTTGCTTGTTAGAGACTCTTCTTAATCCCACACATGGAAGGCAAGACCTACCCTCCAGAAAGCCCTGAGCTGGGAAATAATCCCGACTCGGGTGCTTCTGGCGGAGACATGTGACACATTGTCTAAGTATATAAGGGTGGTGGCAGCCCATGCTTGGGACACTCTGCATCACATCTTCAAAACCCACCCCTGTTTTCTGCCTTCATTAGACAGCACCCCGTGAGCTTGACACAGGCTAATATCCCACCCCAAGGACTGCGCTCTCAGCTTTCTGTCTCAGACTTTCTCAAAGCAAAAGGAGCTTCAAGCTTTTGGAGGACAGAACAGACATTCGGGCCATAGGCTCAGCCTGACATGTGGGCGTTAAAGGAGAGAGGGGCCCCTAAATTTCAGAGCATTGGATCACAATCGTTCTGTGGTATTGAGCAAACTACTAACACTTAATGTGAGCTATTGTCTTCAGTGTTCGATGACATAAAGAATGTGAAATTACTGATTTCAAAATAGGTGCTCAACATGTTAAACATTTTTCCCCATGTCATTTTACTCCAAATAACCCCATAAAGTAATTAAGGTAGATGATATTACCATCACCTTGTGGGGAAAAAATGCAGATCTAGAAAATTTAAGTGACAAGTCTCAAGTTTCAAACAGTATCAATGGCAAAAGCAGGCCAGGAACACAGGTGTCTTGGCTCCTAATAGCCACTTCCTTTTCCCTATTTTACAGTGTGCTATGACCTTTGCCTCAAAAGACAGCAGAAATTTGCAAGTCTTTGACTAATATTGGAAGAAGAAAAAAGAGCTAATGAAGCAGAAAATGTTTCAAGCAAAAGACACTCTGACTAAGGACAAGGAGAGCCATGTGTTTCAGAATGTATTGTTTACACAACTGTGTTATTTAATGGCTACCTGGCAATTGTCCCATGCTTCAGTTCCTTTTCAATGACATAACTGGCTCAGCTCCCCTATCAATGCCTCCAGCTCTCCAGTCCTTTGGATTTGTTTGCCTCTGGATATTGAATCTCTCAGAACTGTGTTTGAAAACTCTAGTATAGACTTGCATCAGGCCTGTGCACCATGTGCATCTACCCCAGCCTCTTGCTTTGGCCATTTGGACAGAAGTCACCGGTCATTTTGCACACTTAGTCAAGTCACTCTGAGAGTCGTTTGTTTGACTGGGGCACCAGCTGACCTGGTGGTCGTGTCAGAGCCAGAGTCGGTCTGCAGTAAAGCTTCCCCACTCATGGCCTCGCCCATGTCCTCCCTGTGTTCCAACGCTCAGGTCCTTCCTACCTTGCCAGGGAGTCTGTTCCAACCCTTTCAGCCAACAGCGATTTATTCCTTTTGAAACTCCGGGTCACTTTTATTGTTTCATTTGGCACTTATTTATCTTTTGGCAATTTATTTATTTTTATCCTTGCTGTTTCATCTTAAGCTGTGTTCTATTATTAGCTTTCCTTTCAGTCTGTAAATCTTGTCTCCCCAACCACACTGCCATGTCTTGAGGTTAGGGACAATGTTTTATACTTTTTTTCATTTGCTCCCAGAGCACACGCAGTGCTAGAATCATGTTGAGGAAGCATTTGTTGGATAAATAAATGGGTGTTGAACAAATTCAGTGGCGTTGCAGAATATCAAGTATTTTATTAGTGGATTCCCATGGGTTCAGGGTTTATAAACCTTATGTGTTTGGCAGTATAACAGTTGTGATGGCTTGTTTCGAAAATAACATGGGAGTCTTAGTCTTGGGAATTCCTGCCTTCCAAATTCTCTGTCCATCTCCTTACTCCAAAATTACACATAAGACAATAACTGAGGTCTCCATAGTATATTCTATAAAAGCTGAAAAAACTAATTTTAAGATTCCTCCAGAACAAGCCCCCCAAAAAAATGCCAAAAAAAGAATTATTTTCCATCCTTAGTTTAACAACTCTTATTTAATCTCAGCTCTTAACATTAAAAAAATTTTTTTGATTGAGCTATAATTGACAGATAACATTATGTTATTTTCAGGTATACAGTATAATGATTCAATATTTGTATATCTTGCAAAGGTCTTAATATTTTTTGCAGGTGCTACATTTTATCTCTTTTGCTTCCCTCATGAATAGTCAAGTAATTCGTCCTTAAGAAGGTCATGACTGTTCTGGTTGGCAACTATTAATTATTTCCTCCTCTACTCACAACAGTGTTAAGGAGTTCTTTTGCAAATGGATATCGAAAACTTGATTTGGTTCAAAAATCAAAAACACAATCTTTTGGTCACAGTTGATCCACTGAATGACATAGCTGGCAAGCTTGAAAGAACAAATTACTTCAGTTGTGTTATTGCGCAAAAAAGTACGAGTGTAGGCAAAGTAGACTGTGTTCAGTAAGAAATTGACAAAAGCACAAAGGGATGAATAAATAAGTGAATGGATCATCTCTGGACATCAGAGGAAGCCCTTGCTTTGCGGAGCAATTCTTGCCTGTCCAGGGTGCATACTAGGAACATGGTCATCACTGCGCGGCTGAAAGCACAGGGAACATAAAACTGGAGAATCACAGGAAGGACTGGTATTAGGTTACAAATTCACCAAAAGGCAGATCGCTGAGTGGGTAGAAGACAAATTGTCCTGAGAAAATTAAGCCGGGGACAATGAGCCTCAGAGTTAGAGGCTAAGACCTGGGCCTTCAGACCAAGCCCAGGACATATTAGACTCATAGGGCTCACTCACTAATACTAGTTTTTTTTTATTTGGCAGAGCTCATTAACCCAGACTCTCAAGTACCCATTCTGTGATAGCAAACATATTAATTCTAGAGCGAAGGGAACCTAGGAATGAACCTGATCCAAAACCTTTACTTCCCCCCTTTCACGTTCACAGATTAAAGAAAAAATGGAGAACAGATATTTTATCCACAGTTAGTGAATTACATGGCTCGGTAATATTTGTTGAATAAATGAATGAATGTTGGACTCACCTACTTCTGCTGTGACTGCAAAATCTAATCTCCAAACTTAAGGACCCTACCTTTCAGAGAGGTGCTGCTGGCCCAGGTGGGTCTTCAAACCCCAGGCTCCCATTCGTGCCTGGGAGCAGTGCTCTATCTCTGGGAGAAAGGGGGCAAACAAGGCCAGCCTTGGGTTGACTTCTCAGAGGCCCTTCTCTGGGATAATTTTTCCAGCTTACACCCCAGTCTTGACTTACTCTCTGCCCAAGTCAGCACATAGGAGCCCCAGACAATGGAAAAGGAGAGAAAAAGGAGAAAAGGAAGTTTAGTAGCATAAAAAATCCCACTTCACATGACAGTTTTTAGAAACTCAGCCCTAGTTGGCTCATCCAAAGTTAGTTTACATTCATAGTATCCGTGGGCCAAGAGACTCTCTCTTCCCAGATTGGCTCGTCTGGGGGCCCTGCCTTTCTGAACCATTTTGGATCTACAGAAACTGTCATTGATTTTACTAATTTGGATGTTGTTTTTCAAGTGACAAAGAAAATTGTTATAATACCTGAACTATTTATCTTAGATTTTGCAGTTACAGCAAAAGCTGATGTGTTGGAAAAGATAAATTCAATAAAATTATTTGTATCCTGATACTTAGGTGATGAATAACTTCATGATGCCATAAAATCTATGTATTCTTGTGATAAAAATACCATTAAGTGCTTAGATAATAGTTTAGATCTAAATAATAAAATAATTTTGAAAGGAAAAAATAATATTATGAATAATGGGAAATTAAATCTTATTCCTGGATGGAAAGCCAAATATTCTTAAAGTAACAAAACTCTTTGTTCATATTATAACAATTAAAGTCTCCATAGTATATTTTAAAAATCTGAAACACTGATCTGAAGATTTCTACAGAAGAATAAGCAGGAAAATATACCAAAAAAAATTTTTCCCAAGAGGATTAATGAGGATTTACTTTCTAAATTTTAAAACAAGTGACAATTAGCAAAACTATATAATATTAAGTTAAAAGCAAGGAAGAAATTATGAGATAGAATACATATTTCAAAAGTAGATTGAAACTATTATAAGAATTTACTACATGAAAAAAATAGAATATACAGGGGCACCTGGGTAGCTCAGTTGGTAAAGCATCTGACTCTTGATTTCGGCTCAGATCATGATCTCAGGGTTCTGGTATCCAGCCCCGTATTGGCCTCCGCACTAAGCACGGAGTCTGCTTGGGATTCTCTCTCTCCCTCTCCCTGTGCCCCTCCCCCTGCTTGTGCATGCTCTCTCTCTCTAAAATAAATAAATAAAATCTTTTAAAAAAATAGAATATACAAATACAAGAACTAATCATAATTCAATACATGGGCACAATGAAATCACAGTACAGAGAATACACCTCATATCATATACTACAATAAATTTTGGTGAAAGCAAAATGATGAATGTAGAAAGGAAACTAGAAGAAAATAAGCATATTCTTTCCAGTTAAAAAAGGAAGAAATATTTCTTCCTGATTGTCTAATATAATATTAGACATAAAATAAATATTGGAACATTAAAAAAAACCAAAAGGGCTTAAAAGATGAAATGTAAACAAGAAGAGTATGCATTATAAATGTTCAAGGAAAAGTTTTACATAGAAAATACAGAGTTGATCTAATTATTTAAGGTCAGTGTTCAGCTTTCATTCAAAATGAGGTCACAGGAAATAAATGGAGGGTTTATACACAAGGAAATGTCAACAATAAATTGCCACATGGAAAGATGCTCAGTCTCAATTGCAACTAAAGAGATGTAGACAAAAGAACTCTGAAGGACCACAGTAGATCCATTAAAGTAAGTGCAGGCATTGACAGTACAGAGAATGGGCTTTGGAGTCAGATATGATCTTGGCTTTGCTGTCTTAGCAGTGTCTTTGACCAAAGGCTCTCATTTCTCAATATCATTTTCTAGCCAGTAACAGGAGGCTACTACATATTGTGAGGACAAAATGATTCCTGGAAGTAAATAGTACAGTATTGGGCACACACTGAATGTCTCCAATAATGGTATGTGGCAGTAGTCACAGTGGAATATAGTGGTGATGGTGCTGGTGGTGGTGATGGTGAAAGTGATGATGGTGATGGTGGCGATCAAGATGGCAGTGACTATAGCTGATCATGGTGAGAGTAGTGGTTATAAAAGTAATGGTAGTGATAGGGCTGGTATTGCTGGTAGATTTGATGATGGTGATGGTAAGGAATGACAGAGATGGGGTGGTGGTTTGGTTGATGAAGGTGATTGTGATCTTGGTGACAGTGTTTTGGCATTTTGAAGGTGATGGTAACAGTGGGGGTGGATGATGATGGTGGTGGTGGTATTGATGGTCAAAGGAGTTGATGATAGTAATGGTGTTGCTTTTGATTGTCTTGGCAAAGGTGGTGATGCTGGGAATGCTCATGATGTCAGGATAGGGGTGATGGTGGTGGTGTGATCAAAACAACTTAAAATGATAAATACATTTCTTGGTGGATAAATCAGAAAAACCGAATGCTAAAAATTCAAAGCTATTGGACTTGTAATTTATTTTTTAGCCTTCCGGGAAAGCAATCTAGCAATATATAGCAAGATCCAATATATTATACACTTCGACACAGAAATTAAACTCTTGGGGATATTATCAGAAAAAAATCCCCCAAATTAAAAATGGTCTGGAAATGGTATAGCAATGGTATTTATAACTGGGAACAATCCAAAGCCTCAACAATAGGGAAATGACTAAGCAAATCATGATACATCAAGATGATGGAATAATATTATGTAGCTATTTAAAGTGAAACATGAGGAAATATGCATATGAAAAAATTGTGTTAGAACAACACAAAACTGTGTGTTTGGGTAGTCAAGTGTGCATTTGTGTGCTTTTAACAAGAATAGAAGAAAATATAAACACATGTGCATAGAGTTCTGTAAAGGTTCAATATGAATTCAGCTTTTTCCTTTTATGTATACTTGTTCAATGGACCCTGAATTTATGAAAGTTTATGATGGAACCTCAAGCTATACCTCACTCCAAAGAGCTGGCACCTAACCGACCAATTCTGAGGCAAGCTGCTTCCCATCCTTTCCTTGGGGCCCATTTACCACCCATCCTTGAGTGCTCTTCCCAGTTCTCTGTGACTCATTTTGTCCTCACAATGGTCAAGGAAGAGCTTCCAAAACCAGAATAATTTTTGTTCCAAAACTAAACGCAGAGGTCATAAAAAGCCTAGCAGCATCTATCTGAGTATATATCTATGAATTTGAATGTGGGATGGATTTGTGATTGTATATAAAAAGCCCACAAGTATTGATAAGCTGTAAATTTTAGGGTAGTCATTTGAGTCCTAGGTGCTTCCGTTTCTCTGTCTGTAAAAGGGAAAAAACAATAGTAATGAACTCCTTGAGCTATTGCAAGGGTTAAATGAGATGCTCCATGTAAAACATGGCAAGATGTTTGGTACATAGTGAGTTCATGTTTATTGTTATTTGAATATTAGCATTGCTCTTACTATTCTATATACTCTTCCAGAAAGTATCAAGAGCTCCCGATTAAATATAAAAGCATTGGGTTATCAGCTTCTTCATCTATATGATGGAGCATTAGATCACATGATTTGTGCCATTCTGTGACTCTGTTGTCTAGGAGACAATCATGTTCTTATTTATGGATTTTTGCCTGATTTTAGGAGGAATAATAATAAACTCAAAAAATATAAACTTAAATGGGCTTCCCCCCAAAACTTTATTTTTGCAAATTTTAAATATTGCATTAATAAAATAATGTTTACCTTGCTGAAATATTCTGAACACTGTCTTAACTCTCTCAATGAAAACATCAAAAGGTTATATTTCTTCATTAAATATGTTAAACTTAGATTTGAAATAAATAATGGCTGATCTCTCTGAGTTGGGCTTCATTTTTCTTCAATAATTCTTTTTTAATTAATTAATTAATTAATTAATTAATTAATCAGATCGAGAGAGAGAGAGAGAGAGAGAGAGCACACATAAGCAGGGGGAGCGGCAGGCAGAGGGAGAAGCAGGCTCCCCGCTGAGCTAGGAGCCCCATTCGGGACTTGATCCCAGGACTCTGGGATCATGACCTGAGCTGAAGGCAGACGCTTAACCGACTGAGCCACCCAGGCGTACCTTTTTCGACATGTCTTAGTTGACTTGGGTTTCTGTACCTCCAAGTTTTCTCAAGGGTTTTTATTTTTGTTTTTGCTGGTTTTCTTCCTTTGGGATTTTGTAATTTTTCAAAACCAATTTATTTCAACCCATCAAGATAGAAGCAACATTGTGAGGTCCGCTTAAGAAGTGGGGCAGGTAACTGTAGGCCTTGGGAAATTCAGAGCCCCCAGATGCTCACCCTGGTGTTTTTCTTCCGCTCACATCATCAACCCAGGCACGCCTCTGGGAAACCCTAGAGGGCACTGTTTTCTTGCTTGTTATCACTTTTGCCTTGGCCTCTCAATGGGAAAATGGAAAGAAAATAAGCGGAGTGAAATAAATACATCATAAATGAAACACAAACTGTCCAAGCCTGAGGGGAATAAAGGTATCAAGTCTGAGGTCCCCTTTGCCAGGTGACGATGCAGAATCCTGGTGTATGAGGAGCTTACCCAAGGTCACTCCATCGCTCATTGGTGGCAGACACAAAGCTAGAGTCCAGACCTCAGACCCAGACCTTCTTTGCTCCACCACCTGCTCTTTCATCAGGGAAAACACAGGGAAGGATATATTGAGAAGTGTATAATTCACAGGGATTTTCTATCCTGTGACTCTCTACTAGCCCACCCATAAAATTTTACACCAGATAACTGCCTTATTAGCACCAACGGAGTAAGTTGTTGTTAATGGATGTGACGGTGATGATATTATTGATGATGGCGGCTTACATTTATTGAGTACCTTCTGTATTCGAGGTACTGTGCTAGGTGCTTTATAGACATTGGCTCGTTTACCCGTGACGATAGCCTTATAAGGCATGTACCGGGAGGAAAGTGAGAATTAGGAGTGTTCAGTAGAGAGCCCAGTATCACACCTGTGGCAGGCGGGGAATTAGACCGTGAAAATAGACCAGGGCCTTCATTTGCTTATCTGCCATGTTCTCGAATATCTGTGACTATAGAAAATGAGATCAAGATGAATTAAAAGAGAGAAAAACTTGAGGTAGTGGAGGAATGGCAGTTAGACTAATTTTCTATCTTCTGTGCTGCCAAATCAAATAAGGCAAACTCCTAATGTCTTCGGGTCACATTCTAGTTAGGAAGACAAGATGGGAGAGTTGCTTCAAAGTTAGAGGTAGCCCTTGGAAGAGGTTGAGGTTAGGATCATACCGAGGACAGGTCAGAAGAAAAATGCCTGAACCATGGAGAGGGGGAAGAGAGAAATACCCTTTACCTGTGTTTCATTTACCTCCTGAGGACACTTCCCTCGCCTATTGGCACATGGCACCAAGGTAAGGCAGAGAAACTCTCTGTATATAACTTGTATAGGGCATCATAATTGTCACTGCATGACTGGAGGGAGTGGGAACCCATCCTTCAGTTCCTAGACTCACGGGATGATGGCTCAGCTCCTATGTGCAGTGTCCCCTGCTGGGTGCCGTGGGGTAGGCAAAGCTAAATAAGATGCATTGCCTTCTTTGATCTGCTTGTGCCAAAGCTGAGAGAGTAAAATACTGGGGGCAAATCGTGCTTGATGTCTGTATTGAGTGTTGCCCAAATCCCAAAGCAGGCATAAGGACAGTAAGTTGTCATCCCTGGAATGCCACTTAGGGCTTCTTTCCTTGCAAAATGCCAAAGGAATTCCTTGCTATGGTTGAAGTCTTTTTGACCGATAAAAAAAGCAAATATCCTGATAAAAGTGACCACTACGAGCCATATTTATGCCTTGGCATGACTGCACTTGCCAGGTTCTTTTCCAAGAGTGATGCTCGAGGAAAGTGCAAAGAGAAGGCAAGAGAGGAGAGACAGGGAGTAAGTACAGGGAAACTGTGGCTTCCAGAAGACAGTTTTTACCTGCATTATCACTGTTCAAGAGGAAGCTCCCCCAGAAGTTTACATAAATTTGGAAATTACATGCTGTGGTTCTGAATTCTTTTGCTTTCGTTGTCATGATGAACGTTCATGGCACTGGCAAAACGTAAATGGAGCCTTGGTGATCCTTTGCATCACATATGGAGAACAGACCTATTTGTCAGTGTCAGGGGTCTAGATTTCTTTAGGTGAGCCTGGATGAGAATGTTTTGGGGAACTTGATTCTTTCATTAAACAGTTAACTATTTCTCTCATACGGTTTGTCTATGGGGGGGCCATAAAGTTATTAAAGGTGTAAAAACACATATCCGGTGATTCCTAGGATTACGGTGCAATTAATGAAAGCTACCATCTAAACATTATCCTCTTGAAGCCAAAGAAAGTGGGAGATCAGCAGCTTGAATTCAAAATATAACTTGAGGGTCGCCTGGGTGGCTCAGTCGGTTGAGCGTCTGCTTTCAGCTCAGGTTATGATCCGGGGGTCCTGGGATCGAGTCCCACATTGGGCCCCCTGCTCAGCGGGTACCCTGCTTCTCCCTCTGCCTCTGCCTCTCCCCTTGCTTGTGGGCTCTCTCTCTCTCTCTATCTCAAATAAACAAATAATAACTTGAAAAATCACTGACAATGAAAACCGAATTCAAAAACTCTCTTATAAATCATCAGGGTTGGAGAGATTCATCTGTTGGGTTTGAGCACTTCATTCTTGGGCACACTGCTTCCCCAGAACCCTGCTGACACCTAGCCTACTTTCCATAAATAAATAATTCTTAACTTGCTGACCTGGAGCAGTGACGACGCAGCCCCCTCCGCCCCACTCTCCTCTGAGAGTAAAATGCCCTCTTGCATTTTTAATGCAACTCCCAAGACTCTGTGTCAAGTTTCCATGAAGTTTGCCAGAGGAATTAGCTGCCTCTTTTTAATAGGCAGTTCCAAGAGGTCAGAGAATAACCCCCCCCCCTTTTTTTTTGATCAAAAATGACAGTTTTTAAAAAATTAAGAAAACAAAACACTTGATCCAGCATACTGCATTTTACATTTTCACAAGATTGGTTTCTATAATTTTACATCTGGTCTGACACACTGAAATTTACTTTATTTAATACAATAACCACCAAGTTATTATTATTTTTCTTGCTTCCTTCCCTTCCTTCCGCTGCAGATGTGGGAAGCATGACTCACCCTGGACTGACTCACAGCAAGTATGACTTCATGAAACACTCACAGAGTCGGGGACTCAGGGGGCTCAGCCTCCACGACACTGAGCATCAGGAAAACACTGGCCTTCTGGGCAGCAAGATGGTCCATTTTTCCATCTAGGGATCTCTTATGGAAATTTATTTACTGCCCTTGGGTCTATGGTTCCCTGTTTCTAAAACCAGACACCTGAATCAAAGCACTAAGCCAGATAAACACGTATTTAATTATTATTCAAAGTCAAGGTAATTTTGTTTTCTTTAAAAAAAAACTATATCTGATCTTTTTAAATTTAGTAAGTACCTAAAATTGAAACTAGTATAAAAATAGATTTACAAAAGAAAAAAATGACACACACTTGTAAGACGACTACACAAATGTGCCCCCTGTTAACAATTTGGTATATCTCCTTCCTATCTGTGTTCTAACACAGGTTTTTTATTTTTCATATCTTCCAAAATTGAAATTATACTCTACTACTGTCTACCACATCTTATTCTTCTCTCCTAATAAATAGTATCCACCAAATTTCCAACATGCCCTAGTCCTTAGAAGCCCTGGGTAAGTGATCCCAATGAATATAAACGTTACCTTATAAATACAAATTTCAACAATTGCTTGAACTATGTTGAGGCAGGCATAGACGCTTTGGGGTAGGAAGGGGGGAGGGGGGAGGGGGCCGAGAAGAAGGTGCCAGAATTACTCCTTGGTTTCCTGAACTATCTTCTCCACTAGGATTTCAAGAAAACCACAGTTTGCGCTGAAGGTAAAGAAACAAAGTAGACTTGACTTCCATAGATGAATCTTGGCCCCCTTACCGGAGTGTACCAATTTCCTTGACTCTGATGTGTCCTTTTGCCTTTTGGGACTTTAGTTCCCTCCACTGTGCAATGAAAATCATCTCTAAGGCTCCTTTCTCCTCTAATATCCTCCGATGCTATCTTGTCTAGCTCACCTGAAGATCTTCCTCGTCAAAGTAAAATTATTGGCCAGACAAGCTCATAAATTCTACCTCAATGGAAACAAAAGAAACCTGGTGAAGGACTAGCACAGTTTCCCCCAAACAACCTGACTGCTGACTAAGAGCACGAAGAGTGCAGAGAAGGTCAAAAGCCTCCTTAATGTCTGGTAACCTGATATTCCTGTTCCAGAAGTAGGCACTTTACTTAGGATTGATTGTACGGTCACCAGTGTGGTCCCCAAAGACCTTACTCCTCACCTAAAAACGGATTTTTACTTCCAGTTGGGTGTATGCCGCATGATGACTTTCGACAAGGGCCATTTAAAACAGAGTCCAGTTAAGAGTAGTTACAGTGTCCATCTGTTAACAGTGGTTTCCTTAAATGGAGGCATGTGGCAGAGAAGTCTGACACACAGGAGGGTTCTGTTCCTGAGAGATATCACAGAGCCTGGCGCAATTCCTTACCACACGCCTGGAGGAAGTGTAGAGTCCAGGGTGGCTCAGCCTTCATGTGTCAGATTGTTGAAAGATCAGGACTGAGCCATCTGTGTCTAAATACCCAGATGGGTATAGGAAGATGCTTGGAATCCTCTGAACTACCCCAAGCAGGATTGATTGTGAAATTAATAAAACTCAAAATCCTTGGTCCCCTCCCTTGCATTGGTTCCTTCCAAGGCTCAGAAAAGAACCTATGATAGCGTTCACATAATCATTTGTTTTTGTAAGATTTGCAAGCACAAGATACTCAAGGAGCAATTGGTTGAGACCAGTGTCTCTTTCCATTGCAACTTGGCCTCGGTTAGATTTTCTTCGGTATTAGATTGGAGTGGCCATGAGCATTTTGGGGACTTCACAAAGTGGGAAGTTAAATTGAAGAATCTATTTAGTTTGTGTTTAGTGGGATATATTTGTGTGGTTCCAAGTCATTTCTGGTAATGGTTATGTTATGTTAGATGTCCTCAAGAAGGACTGGCTTCTGGTAATACTCTCACCATCCATGGTGCTGACTTACCCAGGTCATGACCTAAAGGTGCAAGGTCAGAGGTCATAGTGCAATATAAATATGTGCACCCGATGTATGCACGTAAGGGCGGAGAGTCGAGGTTTGAAATATATAGAGCCAGGAGCTACTCTGCAGAGTTCTCCCAGTTATCAGATATGGAAAATCGCAAGCAGTGGGTTTAGTTCTTACCAAAGCTTAGTCAAAACAGAAGAAGTTCTCTTCTGGCAGGAATATACTCAATAATGCAGCATATATAATAATAAACACACTATACATTTTTTTTTAAAGATTTTATTTATTTATTTGAGAGAGAGAGCATGAGCAGGGGGAAGAGACAGAGGGAGAAACAGACTCCCTGGTGAGCAGGGAGCCCGATGCGGGACTCGATCCCAAGACCCTGAGATCATGACCTGAGCCGAAGGCAGACGCTTAACCAACTGAGCCACCCAGGCGTCCCCACACTATACATTTTTAAGGGGAAGTATCCCAAATCGACCTTGTATATTTGTGGTATATCAACCCATAGTGGTTCTATAAATAATCCCATTTTTGCACCCTATCAACCCTAAAAATCAAATGTTGATCAGTTGTCTTAGTGAGGGAATTATCTTTCTCCTCTCCTAAAAAAGGGGACATTACAAAATTGCCATAAAATGGAGAAGGAGTCAAAGTGTACATAGTCCAAAAAAAAAAAAAGAATGCAGGGGGAAAGTATTGGAGATGTGTGGTAAGTACTTAATTAATAAAACAGTAAGTTACTTTTCTGGATTTTTGATGTTTGTGGTACTTGACAGCTTTTTTTAAGTTGGTGATTTGATTCATTTTCTCATTGCAAATGAATATTCACTTCCATGTCTAATTTTATATTCATAATTTGGTAACCATTTGTTGAGGAGGGCTCCTGATTGCACAAGCTTCCAGCCCCAAGAAACCTAGGGCTGCCCCTGCTCCTCACCTAACCCTTGGCATGAGAATGCTTTCATCCTCTGCCTATTCTCCACCCTCCTGAGTTCAAATACCCCCTCTGTGGGCTCCTTGGCCCCTATCCGGCTTACATCTCCTTCCTAGACTCTTTGCCTCCTTATTCCGAATCCCACCCACACTGTTGCCTGCCGTGGCCCACCCAGCATCACCTCAACCCTGTTCTCATCCCCAGCTCGGTTTTTCCCCATCCATCTCCCAGAACTCAAGCGCAGGTCAGGGCCCTGGCCTTCCTCCTTGCTTGGGAGACGAGTTCAGGCGGGCAGTGGGGACAGCTCAGGAGAGTTTAGCCAATTCCTTGATCAGGGCTTCTTTGCCTTGTGGGGGAAGAACGGGCAGAGAGCCTGAAATGCTCAATCAGTCCCACCATGGTGGCTTAGCCATCAGAATTCGTGCTCCAGACCACGGCAACAGCGGGGAAAATGAGCTCTTCTCAACGGGCGAAGGGCATACATAATCTGAGAATTCAAATTTGAGAATTTAAAAACCCGAGTGGTCAGAGGCAAGGGAGGGAAACAAAGGAGCTTGCTGTTCAAAAGCACTTTCCTAAAGGCCTCCTGTATTAATAACCCTGCAACCCCTAGGGTAAGGTCGATTCCGCAAAGATAAGCCAGTTACACTCCTGCTAGCTGCTTTGCAAATGCGGGCTGAGAAGAACAGCTCTGAGGCGGCTGCACCAGGAAATCTTTGGGACTAACCCTGGACCGCCGCATTCACGGTCACCTTGCCATCCTTTCCCCAGCCCGAGAAGTTACGTGTTTCTCATCCTTGAAATAATGATGTCCTAAACCTCTGTCCAAGCATAACATCTCCCGGGGAGTTGTGACAGTGATAAGGAAACAAATATTACAAATGCTCAAAAGGATTCCTGTAGCTAAATCTCACTTGTGCTTCTACAAGAACTAACTCCTCCCTTCTTCCTTGCCTCCTTCCTCCCTCCTCTCTCTTTTCCTTTTTCATTTCTAGAAAGGGGATGTGGGGTAGTGTAGGAGACAATGAGAGCCCCCAACTATTGAATTATCTTCAGAGAGGAGTTTATTTTATTTATTTATTTTTAATGATTTTATTTTATTTATTTGAGAGAGAGAAAGTGAGCATGAGCACGGGGGGGTGGACTGGGGAGCAGCAGAGGGAGAGGGAGAAGCAGACTCCCTGGTGAGTGGGGAGCCCAATGCGGGGCTGGATCCCAGGACCCGGGGATCATGACCTGAGCTGAAGGCAGACGCTTAACCGACTGAGCCACCCAGGTGCCCCCAAAGAGGACTTTTAAAGCACTCACATGTCAAGCAGACTAACACACAGTTAAAGATCTGGACTTTGGAGGCCAACAGGCACAGGTATGGGTCCTGGTTTCAATATAGCCTTCTGGTCCAGGCAAGAGCCATCAGACTGGTTACAAGAATAGCAGACCTAACTTCAACAAGTAGCAAACATTGGGTAAGCTAAGTCATCTCAGGGACAAAAACTGTAGATTCCACATAGACTAAAGTTGTCTCTTCTTTGTCATCAAATTAGTTTTTGATGTGTTGTGTTAATAGCCTCAGTCAGAAAGCTTAGGCTACATCAATTCCACCGAATGGGAGGTTATCGTTACTATTTCCAAAACGTTGGGCAATGCTAGTTTAAACAAGTTCAGGTTTTCTTGACTGATTTTTCTGCTCCTTTCAGAGGCCAATGTGCACTGCAATTCTGTAAGAGGTGTAGGTAGTAGGTAATGTTTCTCAAATTTCTTCAGCCGTACGATCCAGTTTTTGTGGAGTGTGTCAAGGGACCGGTGTTCTGCGGGATATGGCTTTGGAAATAATCACCAGTCATAGGAGATCACACCATGGCTAGTGCCTATGCATATCCTCAACAGCAAACCATTTCTGAGCCACATGGATGTCAGCAGGCTGGTTACTTAGTTGCCTTTTGATCCCTCTCTATGTTCCTCTGGATCCCCATAAGTCCCTGGGATCACAGCCTTATGCGGAGCTATCAAAGTTAATCTGCTCAGCTGAAAATAACTGTCCTTACATTGTGGACAGAGTCCTACAGAGAGGTCCATCCAGCCTTTACACTGCTGAATGCCCTGTGATCTGGTTCTGGTTAAATTGAATTTTCCAACAGAAATGAAATAGGGGAGACTTTTTAAAAAGATCTTCTGGGGCATCTGGGTGGCTCAGTCGGTTGAGCATCCAACTTTTGATTTCGGCTCAGGTCATGATCTCAGGGTCCTGGGATCGAACTCTACACTGGGCTCTGTGCTGGGCATGGAACCTGCTTAAGATTCTCTCTATCCCTCTGCCCTTCCAGCATCCCCTCCTTCTCTTAAAAAAAAAAAAAAAAAAGATCTTCTAAGAAATAGAAACCAAGACAAAATACCATTTGTCCAAACACAAAATAAACTTGGCATCCTGAGATATTCAACCACATTATTTTGTTACTCCTGCTAATGGGAGATGGTGCCCACTAATTGCCAGGATTGAATCATTCCATCTGAGGGCAGTGTTAGTAACAGATGCCAAACCAATTTACTGCTCTATAAACTTCAGAAATTAAAATACTAATAGATGCATCGGCTTTCCAAACACAGGGATAATATTTCAACAGTAAATAAACATTGTTGCCAGGAAAATGGGTGTTTTCTACTCCCCTGCCATGAAAGGAATATGGGCTCTGAGACACTTTGGCTTTGGTGGCAGCAAATATATTTCAGATAGAAAGCACTCCGCTAGTAGGTCCCCTTTTCTCCTGTAGTTTTTAAGGTCAAGAAACTGCCCTTGACATGGACAACAGATTCTTCCCCTTGCATCTTACATAGCTCAAAGTATTCCAAAGATAACAAAAAGAAGAAATAAGAGTAACAGCCTCCCCAAATCATATTATATATGTACATAAAAATAAAAAGTATGTATATTTATATATGCATATAAAATAAAAGTGTGTGTATTATCCCTATAATATGTGTGTGTGTATTATATATATCCATAGGTGTGGGTGTATTATATATATAATCTCACCAAGGAATCTCTGAGGTGAAGGGGTAGAATTTCTGACAACACCAACTACCAAAAACGTTTCTATCTCAGCGATCAACAATGGCTCTTCTCTGAACTCCTAGAACACTTAACTGAACAACATCGCTCTGTAATTATCAACTCTCCACTAGTTAGTGTTTGCTGTTCCTCGCCCCTCCGGAGCACTTGTGAGCTTCTGCAGGGACAGTGGTAAACCCGAGCTGGAGGCTCAGTAAATGTTTGTTAGGTTGAGATATGTTGACCTTGGAGACCTGCTTGCTAGCTCTACCTCTACCATTATATCAGTACGATTGGGGGCGAATTATTTAACCTCTCTGGGTCGTAGTTTCTATGTATCTAAAACAAGCAAGTCGGATCAAATGACATCCATGATCCTCTGTGAACCTAAAGATCTCTGAGTCTCTGTTTCTCTACCTCAGGGTCCTCACTTGCAAAGTAAGGATAAAGTCTTGATTTAGCTCTAAGTACAAGCCATTTAAGCAGTTAGGGTGTCTCTCCTTTTTTTTCCCAAGTCCTCCCCCTGTGACCTGTGGCTGGGGCCATCTATAAATGTAGGACGACAAGGTAACCAGCCATATGATACGTTTAGAGAATGCTCAAACGTCTTTCCCTTTCATGCCCTAACTCCTGTGACATGGTAACTGAAGTTCACCACAATAATTCCTTGTATTTGTTTAGTGTTTTACATTTTATGAGACATTGTCTCATATATTTTCTTTTGATACTTACGAGTGCCTTACCAAGTAGGGGGAGTAGATATTATTCCTACGTCATAGATTCAGAAATTAGGACTCAGATACATGGATTTGCCTTACAGCACCCAGGGGCTATCAATTCAGCCTGTGTGTTCTCTCCACTGTACTCACTGTCTGAGCCTAGGCATCATGGCTCACTTCGTAGTAAGTAAGCCTGTTCCTCGGGTGGGATGGGGGTGGTATTGAGGACTCACACATCCAGCAAACATTGCTAATGTCTCACGCATTTAAGTCCCAGGACCAGCATGATACCCGTAAATTAGTCCAGTATTGTCCACAATGTACTTCATGAAACACTAGCATAATGAGATTTCCCTGAGAAAAAGAAAATCTTGCAGTCAAATAAGTTATGTTATATTTATATTTAGAACCCTTTGTGCAATGAAGTATTATTGACAGGTTTCTGCCCACAGACCCTCCTGAGATCCTGCTGAAAAGCAATGCAGCAGTGTGAAAAAGAATAATCTCCCAAGAATAAGAAAATGAGACAGGGTCACCAACAAACAAGGGATTTAGACAAACTTCTGGAGGAGAGAAGGCAGCTAGGAGCATATTGACTGATGAGAGAGGACGGAGAAAGCTATAGCCCAGAATAAATCCCAAGGTGGCTGCAGAGGAGGTGGGGGCCACGGTCCCTTCCAGGCCCCTGGAGAAGCTGTGGGCTTGGACGTGGCCAGTGGGTGGAAGGCTCAATGTGGGGTTCAAGCGAAGTGACTCACTTGGAAGAGCTATACTAGATGACAGCCACTGCCACCGCCAGCTGAGGTGGCATTTACCTCCAGGCTCTCCATGGAAGGTTCTTCCCCTCAGGAAGCCCTCTGAGGAGCTGGGGAAGAGCTCATGCTTCCAGTGGGCGTGTGGCAGCACCAGGGTAAAGCCTCGCTCACTCCGGCATTTGGAGACCGACTCCTTTCCTGCTTACCCGGAAGTGAGGATGGTTGATTTGACCTCCTCTGTCCCTCTGCCTTCATCAGGTAGCGTGGCAAGCTTTGGAAAAGGAACAGTTAGAAAATAAGCCCAGAGTTACTAGGGATTAAAGAATGTGCCTGCCCAAAATCAAAAATCTAATCGAAGAGCTGAAGAATTAAGAGCTTATTTCAGAACACAGAGAAAAACAAAGACAGATAGTAGGAGAGAAATAACAAGAGGCAGAGGCCAAACCCAGAAGGAACGCGATCCAGTGAATCGGGGTCACGGAGAGAAAGGTCAGAGGATACAGACGGCAGGGCCATACCCGACACACGGCTCACTCAGTACCGCACTCCGTGGGCAGCCCCCGCACAGGCGGAGTCCCCGCCCCGAGCTGGCCGCCATGCTAGTGGCCCAGAGGAAAGCAGTCAAGTGCAAGGCCAGGGGTACAGAGGAAACAGGAGGGTGAGGGAAAAGAGCAGTAGGAGGTGCCGCTGTCTTGGCACAGAATCAGGTGAGGAATCGAGCCATGTTCCATCGGTGTGTGTGCGCAAATCAGAGGAGACGGAAGAGTGACGGGGGACTGCGTGGGGGACAACCTCACTGTTCTCACGCACACCGGAGGAGTTCCTCTAATCTCCGAGCCTGGCAGCATTAGCAAGGGGCCTCCGATCGCACCCAGTCAATCCACTTTCATTGCTGAGGTCAGCGTTAGTGATTTCAGGGCACACATCACGTCTGAGGACGTGCTGGGAGACACCAGGCAACGCTGGAGCGCAGTCTCCGTTTCTCTACTCCGCCAACTGTTTCCTCCAACGCTCCTGGGGCTGGGGTTTTATACTGTGGCTATTTTTAGTTGCTCGCCCGCGGTGGCTGCTGGGACCGATTGCCTCAAGAGGCTGACGAGAACTTCCCCCGCGGGGAGAGGCATTCCATTCTGTAATCTTACCCTGAAGGGCTAATTGAGATTTGACAATTTGCAACTCCGAGAGCTAGATACCTCCTTCATGAAAGGCGAGATCAGGTGGCTGCCCTGTGCACTCAGCAGTCAGCAAGAAATGGGCCAAGTTATTTTGGTCAGGAGCTCCAGAGTGGCATTCAAACCCTTTCGCTGAGATCAAGGAGACTGTTTTGCTTTGGGGTTAATTGATGCTTGGAAAGTCTTGGGTGAGGGAGGTCCAGGGAGGATACCCCCCCCCCCCCCGCCCCATGCTGATTTTTCCCAAGGGTCACCCAGGGTCTGTGCCCCAAATCACATGTTCCTTCCTTACCAGTCAAACAGGACACTGACTGGCATTCAGGAAAGCCGCTTGAAAGGCCTGGTTGGGAGATTCTGAGCTAGGTATTTAATCTGTGAGCCCTGACACTTCCTTCCCTGCTCCAAGATAATAGGGGCGGGAGTGGCCCTAAAACCCCCCCACTGCCAAAATCATCTTCCCAAAGCACAGTTCTGACCTTGCAACTTCCTAGTTCAAAACCCTCGGAAACTCCCTGCTGCAAACAAAATACACTTTATAAATCTTAACTGCTATTCCAGGCCTTCTTGTGGTCCAACACAATCCCCAGGTGTCATTTTGTTTCTCCATGCTTCTACCTTCAGCCCACCTGATGCTCCATCCAAACTACGTCATTGAATGTGCCCTATAAAGGTAGGTCCTACCTCCAGGCCTGTTATGGACTGAATGTTTGTGTCCTCTCAAAATTCATACGTTGAAGCCCCGAGTCCCAGTGTGGTTGTATTTAGAGATGGGGCCTAGAAGGAATAGCTAAGGTTAAAGGAGGTCATAAAGGTGGGGCGCTGAACCAATAAGATTAGTGTCCTTATAAGAAAAGACACCAGAGAGCTCACTCTCCTCCCTGTGAGGACACTGAGAAAACCATGCCATCCATAAGCCACGAAGAAAGCAGTCACCAGACCCACCATGCTGGCACCTGGACCTTAGATTTCTAGGCTCCAGGACTGTGAGAACATAAAAGGCTGTTGTAAAACCTCCCAGTGTGTGGTATTTTGTTACACAGCCTGAACTGACTGATACAATACCTTTACATGTATAGTCCCTCTTCACAGAGTATCCCTTTCACTATTTCCACTTGACCAAATCCTTCAAAGAAATTCTTCCTTTTCTGTGAAGGATTTTTTTTCCACTTTCTGACTGAGTAATAGTTACTTGTAAATATGAAATCTTTCCTCCTGAGCTGAAAGTCCTTGAAGTCCTTGATGTTACTCATCTGTGTGTTGCCCGTAACAATCCAACCAGCATCTTTAACATGTGAAAAATGATAGCTGTCCTCTATTGATTGCCTTCTCTGGGTATGCGTGAAAGGCTTTCTGTGTTTAGTCGGGATCTTCACAATCACCTCACGAGGAAGATATTGTTATTCTCATTTTAAAAAGGGTGAAACTTAGTGTATAATTCTACTTATATGAAGTCTCTAGAATAGCCTAACTCATCGAGACAAGAAGCAGAATGGGCTAGGGGGAAGGGGAATGGGGAGTTAGTATTTAACGGGCACGGAGTTTCTGTTTTGCAAGATGGTAAGAATTCTGTGGGTACACAGAGGTGGTGCCACAGCATGACAGTGTGAATGTATCTAATGCCACTGAACGATACACTTAAAAGATGGTTAAGATGTTAAATTTTACGTCAGGTGCATTTTCCCACAATTTTTTAAAAATGGTGAAACTGAATCTAAAGTAATTTGCCCAAGGCCATCCAGCTAGAAAGGGAAAAGGCTTGGATTTAAGCTTTCTCTGCCCATTCTTTTTGTTTTGTTTCATTTTGGTCCATCTTCTCTCCCCTTTGCATAAATGTTAGTGTTCCTCAACCCTCTATCCTTAGCTTTCTTGGATTCTGGGTTCAGAGTTAGAAAAAGATGGCCTCTCTAGGCCAACAAAGTAGAACAATGCGCCCCCTTCCTGCAGAAGCAGCCCTACAGACAACTGTTTTCTCGGGTAGACTTGGTTGGATGCCAGCCCTACCTCCCTTAGCCAAGCACCCTTGCATGAGGTACAACCTACATAATTAGTGGTGTGTGGAATGGGCTGTCCCAGCTTATGAGAGCAAACGGTATTATGAGAGCCAACATCTCCTCCCAACTTGCTGTTCAGGGATGCCACACTGGCAGCTTGAAATTGGCTTTGGTGGGAATATTTGTACTATGGAGACCAACAAATACTAAAAATTAAGACTTTTCTCCCCAGAGAACCTGTTGCTAATTGTTTACCAGCACACCACTGTGAACAATGTGCATACTGACTTTATTGGGGTCTTTACTCTCCTGGTATGAACTTCTTTACACCAATTACTACAGCTGTTGTTTCTACATGCCAGTGATATCTCTACAGCTAATCTTGTTCCTCTTTCTACTTTTACACCCATATGTCTGTCTGCCTATTGGGCACATCAACCTATATAGGCCAAGGTGCATTAAAATGTTGAAAACACCTCCCTTTCCCCAAACTTTCTCCTCTTTAATCTATAGTGTCACATTCCACATGGCCTTCCACATCCAAATAGGTACTCAGTCTCAGATGTTCTATCCCCTAAATAATTTTCACTGACTGCTTGTTTTTCATTGTTCTTTGTATTAGTCCAGACTCTCATCACCTCTCACCTGTGATATAATGTTGACTGTTCGTCTTAGCCAGCTAACTGGTCTACCAGCTTTCGTCCTCCTTATTGTATCAGAGTTTCGTAGCTGTTCAAATGTAATCAATCACTATTCTGCTTGATTTTTCATGACTCCCCATTAACCACAAGGTAAAATCCAGCTTTCTTAGTTCAGCACACAAAACTTTCCACAGTAGGGCCCTAAGCTTCATTTTCAGTATCATTTACTCACTGCTTCTTGTAACATAATCTCTGAACCACTAGCTGATTCCAAATACCCTCAGACTATTGCCACTGCTACCAGCCTGCCTTCCTCTCCCCTGCCCAAACTGGGCTCCTACGACCTTTAGAATCCACTTCATGTGCTGAACTGTGAAATCTTCCTGGGCCTCCTCCCTCCTCCTGAATAATCAACCACTCCTTTGCCACACATTGTCACCTTGCATGGTCAAGGAGTGTGAGTGTGTGTGTGTGTGTGTGTGTGTATGTTACTCTTCCCACCTATGTTGAGTGTTTGTGAGATTCTTGTTCACTTTTATCATTTTAGTACCTAGTAGAATTCCTGGCCTATAGTAGATGCTAAATATAAATTACCTGGAGACATAAATTTAAATTAAAGTAAAATGATCTCTGTTCTTAATGATTAGGAAATTTAGAAAGAATTTTCCATCTATTGAGCTCATGCCACATATCTGTGATTCAGTTAAGCACTTCACTCTCCATAACAAGCCTCTGTGGTGCATATCATACCATATTCTGCAAATAGAGATACTGGCTATCAGGGATGTCAATCAATCTCCTTCAAGGTTAAAGAGTTAGTAAATAATACATCTGATATTTGAACTCCATTCTAACTTTAAATTCCATGCTTTTCCCACTACTCCAGGATTTGGTTTAACAAGGAAAACCTTTGTGGGAGCAAGCAGTGATGACTCAATGTCATGGGGGCAATATCTGGAATATGTGCAAAATGCCACAGCACAGTCTGGACAGAGCCACTGGGTCTGAGAGGGAGGGGACCAGGGAAGTCTTTTTACTAAGGAGGTGAACTTGGGCTCTGTGATAGATATTGCAAAGGGGCTCAAATCAAACCTTTCTAAACCCTCCTGGCATTGCTTCCTGTACTATAGAGACACCCACCCCCCCCAAAAAAATTGTATTTCTTAGACTCCCTTGCAGCTAGGGTCTAGATGTGCTCATTTCCACTAAACTAGTGCATTATGTGTGAGGACAGATTGGGCAGAAGTGAGTATCGTGTAGCACAGTGTGCATGGAATGTGAGATCTTATAGCAAGCACTGTGGCAGAGGTGTTGCGTTCTCTGGGCTGCAGGTCTGGTGGAAGGCTTAGTGCCTCACCCTAGTGTCACAGATGACAACAGCGGGAACAGCAGCAGTGGGGTTTCCTCTAGAACCATCCCAAGGTATGGTTCAGGGTTTCCCCAGGCTGCTTTGTCTCTGGATGTGTAGCACTTAAGCCTGGCCTGGTCTCTCCCAGAAAAATCTGTGAATTTCCTAACACTCTGTAATAAATCCTTCTCTGCTTAAACTACTAGAGTGGATTCTCTTGTCTGCAACTAAGACCACTTACAAATACAAGCATAGTCATGGACAATTATTAGCTTGTTCCTCCATTTTCCTGGAGAGATTATTACAGAAGTGTGCAGCCTATCTTAGTTATTTCAAGAACAAGGCCACATTGTACATTACTTAGCAATTTGAGCTCAGTGTTAGGGTTTAAAACAGATACACATTTGTGTTATTTGTATTATTTTGGTTTGTTTTTGTGTTTAAATTAATTCAGAAGGTATGATATTATTCCTATAGGCAGAGTCAGTTCAGGCTGGAGGAAATCTTGCCTCCTTCTTCATGTGAAATTAGCCTGAGAAGTTGAGTAGCAGCTATGTGGCTCCTTCTAGAAAGGGTGATAATAAGTCCAACTTGCCTGGATACTTGAGTGAGCTCCCGCCGCATGCCAGGAATTGAGTCAGATAACCAGTTTAATCTTCCAAGCAAGTCTGTGACATGGGCAGGGATGGAAAACGAGGCTCCAAGAGGTGAAGAGATTTGCCCTAGTTTAACTAGTTTACAAATGGCCTCATTGGGACGAGAACCGGGGTTTGACTCAGAAGTCCACGGCCCTCCCAGGCTGCCGGTCTGCTCGCAGTGGGAGCAAGGAAGCGAAGCAGGATTGTCAGCCCTCTTGCCCTAAAACAAGATGCTCATTGGAAAGAAAAGCCGCAGCAACACTGGGGAGAAGGTAATTGAGGGGGAAGTGGCAGGCACGGTTTGTCGTCTATGCAAGAGCATTACCCTTCAACCTTCCTGAACATATCCCTGCTTTTTCCAGGTGCTGAGGGAGCTGCTTGACCTTCTGGAAGGTGGATCCAGCCCGTGTTCTACAGTGTGCCCTCTCCCGTATGACTGAGAAGAAGGGAGGGCTGCTATAGACCTCACCATGGAGTTGGCTGACCTCACCCCAACAGCCAGTCTCCTGGGCTCTCACCACACATGAAAAATAAACCCTACTGTTAAAATCATTGTCATGGTTCCTATAACAAGCAGACAGAGCCCTTCCAGCTCATATGGAGGTTTGCAATTTATAGGAAATCTTATAAGTGTTATGATGGGGTCACAATAAGACATGAACAGGAGCCCACCCAGAAGGCAAGGCTTGGAAGTTCTATTCCTTCCTCATCTCAAGCCATGAAACCACTGAAAGCTTGGGGAAACCAGAATCACCTCATCATCACATCCCAGTCAGCAGGCTCTCCAAAATCATTACAGGGCACAGCTCCCTCACATCTGGGAGTGGTGACTCTTCCTGCCAATCATAATTCAGATGGAGTTCAAGGTTGTTTTTGCCAGAGGAGCTGTGTCCTGAGATTGTAAGGACAGGGCAAGGCTCCACAAGGTTCCTCTGCGTTTCCTAAGGTCTTGTTCTTTTAGGAGAACCAAAGAAATGATAGACTGGTCTTTTTAACTCTATGGCAGCAGGAACTGTGCCTGTGCTGTTCACCACTGGATCCCCAACATCTGGCACTAAGCCAGGCACAGAGGAGACACTGATTCCTACCTGCTACCCCAGTGCCCACATTTCCTTCAAAGTTTAAGACCTGCTTCCTCCATGAAGCCTTCCCAGATAAATCCAATCCTCGTTCATCTCTGAATGCCTTCTGTGCTTACCTGGTACAGTGCATCGTATGTTCTAGAAACTGTTTCTCTAAGTCAATTATCATATGGTTTCACTTATTTGTGGAACATAAGGAATAGCATGGAGGACATTAGGAGAAGGAAGGGAAAAATGAGGGGGGCGGGAATTGGAGGGAGAGATGAACCATGAGAGACTATGGACTCTGAGAAACAAACAGGGTTTTAGAGGGGAGGGGGGAGGGGGGATGGGTTAGCCCGGTGATGGGTATTAAGGAGGGCACGTACTGCATGGAGCACTGGGTGTTATACGCAAACAATGGATCGTGCCTCACCACATCAAAAACTAATGATGTATTGTATGGTGACTAACATAACATAATAAAATTTAAAAAAAAAATGCAAAAAAAAAAAGATTCAAAAAAAAAAGAAACTGTTTCTTTTGTATTAATTTCAAAATGCTTCACGGTGTTCATCCTTCTCCCTGAGCCAGCTGGTCACAGTCTCACAGAAAGAAGCCCATCTTAGACTGCTTTTCTATCTCTCACGGTATCAGCACGTGAGGTACAGAGTGCAGGCTCAATAAAGATTCATTGACCTTTGATTTGAAAGGGATGAAAGGGTTGCATAGAGAGGTGGAGGCAATTGACAAACTCATTCTCGCAGCTATTAATTTTTTATTATAGAATAAGAACATACCACACTCAAAAGAGAATTATTCAACCTTCACCCTCACATTTGCTCAGTAAACAACCCCTGTCCCCACCCCAGTTACCTTTCCCTGCTTTAACTTGCCAAGTTGTCTTGAGTAAGGAGAAGGACCCCGATCTGTGTGTCTGGGTTTCAGGATTAATGCTCCGTTCGGCCCTAGTGGTTGAACTTTGATCCTCAAAGTTACTGCAGGTTTGATGGATAGTTCTTGCCACAGAGAGACTTTCAGTGAGCCTGGGCTTGGCCCATGGATATTGACAGCTTTACTGAGATTCATAAGAGCTGATTATTAGTTGAAGGACTTTGCCTAAACGGTTACCAGTTTAAACCAATTGATTCCTGTGAACTTGTAGCAAGATACTATTTATTAATGTGAATAATTTTCATTGGTGATTTCTTTACTTTGTGGGCATGACCACTCTTCTGTCTCACTAAAGCCAGTCACCTGCCCTCCTATTTTCAGACAAAGGAATAAAAGTTCAAAGAGGGGCCTGTGACCACACAGCAGATCGATATTCATGCCAAATCTGAACCCAGGTCACCCTAGGATAGCATCGTCCTATAGAACTTTCTGCAATAGTAGCAATATTCCAAATCTGCTCTTTCCAATACAGTAGCCATTAGCCCCATGTGGCTGTTGAGCCCTGGCTCTCATGACCGAGGAACTGAACCTCCAATATTTTTTCATGTAAATGAATTTAAATTTAAAGAACCATATATGGCTGATGACCATTGCTTCAAATAGCACAGTTCTAGGATAACTACATCAGTTTATAGGGGGTTGCTACTGCAAATAGAAGAAGACTATTGACTCTGTGACTTCCGTTCCTGCCACCCCAGAAGCACAGGACTAGAATGTTTCTGTAGAGGGAAACATCATCACCACCCCACATATTTACCATGCAATTGTTATCATCGCAACCTCAGAACGTTAGTGGTTTCCTAAACAATGCATTCTCTTATTTATTTTGGCTGTTGCCATGTTACTTCTGTGCACCAAGGCTTGGCAATAATGGGAGGCTGATGGCTTGTGACAGTCCTGGCACTTCTGTTGACCTGCGGACTCACGAAGGGATGTGGAAGGCTCTGCTATCGAGTATAAAAGTGAGGCATGGCTTAAAGCCCAGATTTCTAATCTTTGTCTTCACAAGATCTTTGTCATGCTCAGAACACTGGGTTTCAGTCCCCATTCATATGGGAGGTCGTCTCATATTTTTGAAGGAGTGTTGTCTGAGGGCTGAGCTGCCAGTTAGCCCATTTCCCCATGTACACAATACGGTTCACATACAAATTCATTCTGGACACTTGGGGCCCGGGTACTGGAAGGTAGCTTGAAAATAGGATTCCCTCTTGGGAATAGTAAAGCCCACTCCTAGGATTTTCCAGAGGATCTCATGGAATCACCAGAATTTGAACGGGAAGAGGTTAAAAGATGGCATTGCCTTCTGGCCTGTGCTGGTGAAGGATTAGCTGGGACATCTGTTTTCCTGTCTCTTCAAAGGTACAAAATAAAGACTTTGCAAGTGACAACATATTCTTTTAAAAGAGAATGGAAAGAAGGAAGGTCAGCAAGCAACCTCTGTCTGAAGGCCAAAATATTTGCTATGGTTGTCTCCCACAAAATCACTTCAGAGTCATCATCATTAGATTTTAGTCCAGTTGGACTTTATGACTACATTCCAAACTGTGATTAAAACCTGAATTCAAGGGGCCAAAGTTTGGAAAGAAAGGAGAAGCAACTCAAAAGGAGTGGAATCTTAAAGTCAATTACAACAACCTCCACTTCTGGCCAGAATGGAGCAAAAGGACCCAGATTTACACTGAACAACCAGAACATTACTTTAAATGACTAGTAAAGCAGACCAACTCTATGAAGTGATAGTTTTTGGACATTGGGGATAGGCAGCTCAGAACCCAAATAGAGCCGGATGGTCTCTCTCAGTTGAGGAGACAACAGAGTTTGGGGCACGGAAACGTCAGTGCAGCTAGAATTCACAGATCTAAATACCAGAGGGGGTGGAGCTGTAGAGAGAAAGAGAGAGTGAGAGAGAGAGGGAGGGAGAAACTACCAAGTGTGGGGAAAGAACTGGAAATGAGTAGGAGAAACAGTCCCAGGATCTCACATAAGACTGGTAGTAGTTTGGTTCCCAGCAGTCGGAGTGGAAAGACCTCGTACACATTAGATGGAGTCCTCAGAAGGACACTGCTTCAGTGGTGGAGAAAAACTAGTTTTAGGGTGGGATTTTCTGGACTCACCCCTACAAAGATTACAAGTAAGCTTCAAAAAGATCAAATTCATTCCAAGTAACTTAACTGCATCTCAGAATGAAGCCCAACACTTTAAAGAAAGACAACAAAATCCAGTGTCAAACAACATAAAATTCACTATGTCTGGCAGCAAAAATCTATTACTAGATCATGCAAATAACTAAAAAAACATACCTCATAATTAAAAAAAAACCAATCAATAAAAATAAACTTCATGTCCATATATATGGATATATCAGATATATATGGATAAGATGATAGAATTAGTGTATAAGGACATGAAAATTGTCACTAAAAATAGACTCCATGTGTTTAAGAAGGTAGAAGAAAGCATGAATATGATAAGGAGAGAATTGGCAATAAATTCAACACTTAGATTAAATCAACAAATAACTTGAGGGATGAGAATTACTAAATTCATCCACAAAGAAAGATATCCCTGGATTTCCTTATATCTATTAAATACACTGAATTTTAAGGGAGGGGAAAAATTCCCACCAAGAAACCTCTAGTGAAGATGCCTCCACTGGCAAATTCTATGAAACTATTAAAGAAAAAATTCTACAAAAGCTCTTCCCGGAAACAAAAGAGGAGGAAACACATTCTCAACTCACTCTATAAGGCCTGCATTATCTTGATAACAAAACCAGACAAAGAAATTAAAAGAAAACCACAGACTAATATTCCTCATGAGCACAGAGGCAAAACCCTTAACAAAATTGTAGTAAATCAAATCTAGCAATCTATAACAATAATAATAAATCATGACTAAGTAAGGTTGATCCCAGAAATGTAAGGTTGGTTTAACACCTGAAAATCAATGAATTTATTTCACATTAACAGAAAAATCACATGAGGGGTGCCTGGGTGGCTCAGTAGGTTAAGCGACCCACTCTTGATTTTGGCTTGGGTCATGGTCTTCGGGTCATGAGATCTAACCCTGTGACGTATAAGTCTCGTGCTCAGCAGGGAGTCTGCTTGAGATTCTCCCTCTCCCTCTGCCCTTCTCCCTACTCAAAAGCTCTCACTGGCATGCGCTCACTCACTCTCTCTCTAAAATAAATAAAATCTTTTAAAAAAGGAAAAAGAAAAACCACATGATAAACCACATTTGGCAAAATTCAATACACATTCAAAAACTCTCAAAAAGACTAGGAATAGAAAGGAACTTAAGACATCCGTGAGGGGCACCTGGGTGGCTCAGTTGGTTAAGTGTCTGCCTTTGGCTCAGGTCATGATCTCAGGGTCCTGGGATTGAACCCCATGCCGGGCTTCCTTCTCAGCCAGGGAATCTGCTTTTCCCCTCTCCCTTTGACCCTCCCCCCTTCTGCTCTCTCTCTCAAATAAATAAATAAAATCTTTAAAATAAATAAAATCTTAAAAATAAAGACATCTGTGAAAGGCATACAGTTAACATCATCCTTAATGATGAAAGATTGAATGTTTTCCTTCTAAGAATGGGAACAAAGCAAGGAAGGAAGGAGTAAAAGAAAGAATACAGGTTGGAAAGGAAGAAATAAAGATGTCCTTTTTTACAGATGACGTGATAATATAGAAGAAAATCTTTGTGACCTTAGGTTAGACAATCATGTCTTAGAAAGGACACAAAAAGCACAAACCATGGAAGAAAAAAATTGAAAAATGGACCTCTTCAAGATCAAAAGCTTCTGTGTTCAAAAGACACCATTCTGGAAATGAAAGTCAAGCCACAGACTTGTAAACTATTTGCAAAACACTCATCTAATAAAGAAATTGTATTGTGAATATATAAAGAACTCTTAAAATTCAATATAAAAAGACACAATACTAAAATAATAAAAACTCGACATCACTCATCATCAGGGAAATGCAAATCAAAACCACAATGAGCTATCCCCTCACACCTGTCAGAATAGCTAAAATCAAAAACACAAGAAACAACAGGAGTTGGCGAGGATGTGGAGAAAAAGGAATAGTTTGCACCGTTGGTGGGAAGGAACACTGATGCCGTCACTGTGGAAGACAGTAGGGAGGTTCCTCAAAAAGTTAAAAATAGAACTACCTTGCAATCCAGTAATTTTGCTACTGGGTATTTACCCCAAAAATACAAAACCACGAATTCAAAGGGATACCTGCGCTGTTATGTTTAGAGTGGCATTATTTACAATAGCCAAATTGTGGAAGCAGCCCAAGGGTCCATCAATTGATGAGTGGATGAAGAAGAGGTGGTGGATATATACAATGGAATATTATTCAGTTATAAACAAGAAATGAGATCTTGCCATTTGCGACAGCATGGGTGGAGCCTGAGAGTGTAATGCTAAGGGATATAGTTCAATCATATGTGGAAATTAAGAAAAAAACAAATAAACACAAGATTACAAAAAAAGAAAGAGAGACAAACCAAAAAATAGATGGAGAACAAACTGATGGTTACCAAAGGGGTGGTGGGTGAGGGAGGGTGAAATAGGAGATGGGGACTAAGGAAGGCACTTGTCATGATGAGCACTGGGTGATGTATGGAAGTGTTGAACCACTATACTGTACCCTTGAAACTAATATAACCCGTATGTTAACTATACTGGGATTAAAATTTTTAAAAATATCAATTAAAGCTGCAAGGAAACACCATTATATATTTACCAATATGCCTAAAACTTAAATGATTGAAAATACTAAGTGCTGGAAAGAAAGTGACTAGAAGTCTCATACAAATTCTGGCAGTCACTTGGAAAATAATTCAAAAGTTTTTAATAAAGTTAAATACCCACTGACCATATGATCCAATAATTCCACTCGCAAGTATTTGCCCAAGAGAAATGAAAACATAAAAAGCTTATGTGTGCTTGTTTACAGTCGCTTTATTATAACAGCCCAAACTGAGAAAGAACCCAAGTGTCCATCAACTGGTGAACGCATGAACAAATTGTGGTAATATTCATACAATGGAATACTACTTAGTAATAAAAAGGAACAAACTGCTGATATATATACCAACATGGATAAATTCAAAAGCATAATGCTAAGTGAAAGAAACTGCACACAAAAGATTACACAGAGTTTAACTCCATTTATATACTTTCTAAAAGGCAAAACTATAGTGATAGGAAGAGGATCAGTGGTTTCCAGGAGTCAGAGGGTGGCTGGGAGGAGATTCATGACAAATGAACAGGAGGGAACTCTTTGAGGTGATGGAAATGTTTTACACCATGATCGTGGTGGTTGTTACACAATTGTATACATTTGTCAAAACTTATTGCAGTGTACACTCAAAATTGCTAGATGTATGCAAATTATATCTCAATAAAATTTGCCCCAAAGAAGCAAGGTACATAATAGGATATATGGTAATATCATAAGTACTAAATAAAAGGGAAAAAAAGGAGAGAATTTCAAATATTGAACACACGTATCTATTCTGGAATGTGCACAAAATATCTCAGGAAGCATATACATGAAATTTTTAAAATGAATTGCTTCAGAAATGGAAATAGGGAATCTGAGGGGATATGATGGAGGAGAGATTCTATCTTCTGTACCTTGCAAATTTTGAGCCATGCAAATAATAAACCTACTTTTAAAGGAGGAAAAAAGTGAAGTTCCAAAACCTGCTATTATTCAGTATGATTTGAGTCAAAATCCTGTTACTATGTGTAAACATCTCTCTTTGTTACTCATCATTTCCTCCTTCCCCTATTTTAAAAATCACAGGACTGCCTAAGATTATGTTCAATACATACTTCAGAGCATGGTGATAATATAAACTTAAGTTGTGAAAGAGAGAGGGTCCCCATGGGATGGAGAAAATTTTACTGCAGGGTAGAATGAAGTTCCATGCACAGCAGGTTAGAACCAGTGGGGGTTCTCAGGCTCATCTCCTACAACTGTCTTTTGTACAGGTGAGAAATCTAAGGCCCAGAGAGTACATGTGACTTCCCCAACAGTGCACAGCTAGCCAGTGTCAGAATCCAGATGGGAGCCTAGCTCCTAAGTCTTACTACAGAAATAATACCAGGAGAGCAGGTGACCTAGCACAGAGCATGGTTCAAAGTAAACATGCAGTAAATATGAATTTCCCCTTTGCTTCTTCCCCCCATGGCAGCTGGCTTCTCATCAGGACTCACCATCCACCCACCCCCACCTCAAAGTCAAATATCAATGGATGCAGGGACATAAGGGCTTTTGCTTTAAAGCTGACAACATTTCTCAGAATACACGAATAAGTTTTCACTTCAAAAAAAAAGAACTTAACTGCTCTTCCCACAACCTGTTCAGTTCCAATCAATTTGACAAATATTTATGAGCCCCGACTACGGGCCAGGCTCAGTGCTAACAGTGGGTGTACCTACACAGGGGAGTAAGATGTGGCCCAGAACGCTTTCCCTGTGGTGCTTTCAGACCAGGGAGGAACAGCCTTACTTGGATGATTGAAATATTAGGTGACACATGCTAAGATGGAGGTAAACACTAAGGGAGTATCACATAGAACAACCTGGAGGTTTAGAAATGGCTTCCCAGGGTATTCGAGTCCAGAAAGATGAGAAGTTGGTCAGATGACAGAGGGGAGGAAATGCTACAGACAAGGAGTCAGCATGGGCAAAGCCAGTCTGTAGGGAGCTCGGCATTCCTGGGGCACAATGAATGAGGCATGATGTGGAGGGAGATGGGACCAGAGAAGCTGTTAGGTTGTTGGGACAGGGCTAGGATCTTGGTTATGCTCAAGGGTGGACTTGATCACGTTGGCAAGGGGCAGGGCTCAAAGCAGGGAAGTTAAGTATCCGATATGCCATTTTGTTCCAAGGGATGGTCTCTACTCCATTAGGTGGGTGAAGGATACCTGAGAGTTCACTTGACTCTGACAAACACTTATGGAGCCCCTCTGACAAGTCCAACAGCCCATGGAACATTGTGCTGCAGAGATAAGTAAAATGTGGTCCCTTCCTCAAGGATCTAACAGTCTGGTGAACTACTCTTTAGAAAATGCGAGCCCAGGAGTGCCTGAGTGGTTCAGTCGGTTAAGCATCTGCCTTCGGTTCAGGTCATGACCTCAGGGTCCTGGGATCAAGTCCTGCATCGGGCTCCCCGCTCAGCAGGAAGTCTGCTTCTCCCTCTGCCTCCTTCTCCATGTTCATGCTCTGTCTCTGTCTTTCTCTCTCTCTCAAATAAATAAATAAATAAAATCTAAGAAAGAAGGAAGGAAAGGAAGGAAGAAGAAAGAAAGAAAGAAAGAAAGAAAGAAAGAAAGAAAGAAAGAAAGAAAGAAAGAAAAGAAAGAAAGAAAGAAAGAAAGAAAAGAAAGAAAGAAAGAAAGAAAGAAAGAAGAAAGAAAGAAAGAAGAAAGAAAGAAAGAAAGAAAGAAAGAAAGAAAGAAAGAAGAAAGAAAGAAAGAAGAAAGAAAGAAAGAAAGAAGAAAGAAAGAAAGAAAGAAAGAAGAAAGAAGAAAGAAAGAAAGAAAGAAAGAAAGAAAGAAAGAAAGAAAGAAAGAAAGAAAGAAAGAAAATGGGAGCCGAGAAAAGGATCTGCCATCCACTAGTCCAACACTGTGCCGCTCCCCCAATCTTCTGATTGGCAGCCCCCTCCCGGTTGGCTGGTGTTCTCTCACCCAGTGTTGATACTACTGGCCTTCTCCTGGTTAATGTGTTTGGTTTGGCTTCTATGTCTATTGACAGACAGTGTTTGGTCAATTATATGGATGCAGAAACATAAAGGCAGGCTGAGGAGCAAGGACACATTGCATTAGCTATGGTGACATTGTTACCACAGGCTGCTCCTTGTACTGTTTAACACAGACAGCTGTGGGAATCCTCAAGTTCTTTGATTCTAATGTTCCTTCAGAACTCAACAAATCAAATTAAGCACTCTGAATATTGGCTTTCTGCCCAGCTTCAGAAGGATGTTAAGAACGTGCCAGGAGTTCTCATCAATGTCTGGGATCTAATGAGATGAAGTGCAAACAATCCACTGACTTTTCACAGAACCCCTTGCATTTGGAGAAAATATGGATCACAGGAGTGGCTGTCCACATTCCCATGCTTCAACTCAACTAATTCCTACCTGCAGGGGCTGTAGTGATTGAAGAGTGCCTCCCTCTCAAAAGATAGGTCCCACCAGAACCTGTAAATGTGACCTTAATTTGGAAAAAACGGTCTTTGTGGCTGTAATTAAATTAAGGATCCTGAGATGAGATCATCCTGGATTAAGAAGGGTCCTAAATCCATTGACAAGTCTTTACAGGAGAAGAGAGGAGAGGGGCGCCTGGGTGGCTCAGTCGGTTAACCATCTGCCTTTGGCTCAGGTCATGGTCTCAGGGTCCTGGGATCTAGCAGTCCCCCCCCCACCACCACCACCACATGGGCTCCCTGCTCAGCAGGGAGTCTGCTTCCTTCTGCTCCTCCCCATGCTTGTGCTCTCTCTCAAATAAATAAATAAAATCTTTAGAGGCAGAAACAGAGACAGACACAGGAGAGAAGGCCATGTGATGATGGAGTAGAGGCTGGAGTGATGCAGGCCCAAGCCAGGGGATGCCAGGAACCTAGAGCTGGCAGAAGGAGTGTGGCTCTGCCAATACCTTGACTGCAGACTTCTGGCCTCAAGTGTTGTGAGAAAATAAATTCCTATTGTTTTAAGCCCTGTGGTTTATGGTCATTTGTCACAGTGACTCTATGAAACTAATATGGGGGCTTGGAGCACCACTGTTGCAGGCCCCCAGGACCAGCCTTCCTCCTGCTGCATTGCCCTGAGCATCCCTGCGGATAGCTCATTCCCTCCTCCCTCCTTCCCTTCCTTCATTCAGTCATCATTTAAGTAGCCATGGATTGGGTATATGAGAAGAGATAAAAGGCAAGAGTTCACAGCTAGAGAGAGAGATACAGACATAAAAGGGTAATTGTAACATTCAGTGTTATGGGCTGAACTGTGTTCTCCTGAAATGTATATGTTTAATCCTAATCCCTAGTACCTCAGAACATGACTGTATTTGGAGATAGGGTTTTTAATGGGGTAATGAAGTTAAAATGAGATCATTAGGTGGGCCCTGGTCCAATATGACTGGTTGTCCGTATAAGAAGAGGAAATTAGGACACAGACACACACAGAGAAACGACCATGTGAAGACACTGGAGGAAAATTACCATCTATAAGCCAGGGAGAGAGGCCTTGGAAGAAACCAACTCTGCCTACACCTTGATTGAGAAAATAAATTTCTGTTGTTTAGGCCATGCAGTCTGAGGTACTTTGCTACAGGAACCCTAGAAAACTGATACATTGAAGTAAGAGCAATGAAGAGCAACAGAGGAGACTCCATCCAGCCCTGCCTGGAGGAGCCAGGAGACGCATCTGCAAGAGATGACTTCTAGGACAGTGGGTTGTCTCCAGAAAGGATAGAATTAAAAGGGACAGTTTGAGCAAAAGCCCAGTCTTTAAATGGCATGAAGGGTGCAGTAAAATACAAGTCAACACTTTTCGAGGCAAAGAGTGAGTGGGGAGTAGCAGCTGATGAGGTAGGTCTTGGCTGAAAGCCTGATGGAGCATGAAGACCTTCACATATATTCTCTTCCTTCTGGCCTTTTCCCTGGGGACAGTGGGGAGCACTGCATGGCTAGAAACAGGGCATGGTCAGATGTGCTCTTTACATGGACCATTCTGGTGACTACGTGGGGGCTTCTTGGGAGGGAGGTGAGCCTAGAGGCAGAGTGACCAGTTGAATAACTGTGGCCAAGATGACAGTGGCCAGTGGTGGCCAAGAGAAGAGAACATTCAGTGGGTGAAATTGACTAGACTGTTGGGAAGTGAAAAAGTAGAAATCTATGTTACTCAAAAGTTTTAGTTTGTATAAGTGGCAATACTGCCCACTAAGGTAGCTGTGGCTACATTGACGGGAAGCTTGCAGTCCTTGGAGGAAAATGTCTGAAATTTCCCCTAGAAAACAGGGGGATCCTAGCATGAGTATTTATGTCAGAATATCACATCGCCTTCATTTTCAGAGCTTACATAATCCCCATGATGATTCAGGTACTACTCCTTCATTACTCTTTTGGGAGGGTTTCTTGGCAAGGTTTCTTGAGATACTAAAAGGCTGAGAACAAGCAGCTGGCTTCATAGGAAAGAAAAGGAATTAATTGGGCCATTCACAGCACATTCTACTCCCTCCCACATGGACATACAAGGCATGAATATCCAGGTAGGGCAAGTGGGATGCATCACAATGATAAATAACATTGAGGGTTCATGAACTCTTCTGAGATTATCTTCCACAAAAAATTGCATAGACTTTTAGAATGTTCCAGAACCTCCTGAAGCATATGCATGAAAATCCAGCATCCCAGGCTAGGAATGCCAATATAAAGGAAAGAGCCCTGGATTTAGAGGCCAAAGTCCCAGCCTGCTACTAATTTGCAGGCAGCCATGGGCAAGTTTGTGAACTCCTCTGGTTTTTAATTTTCTTATCATAGCACTAGAGTTCTGTGACCTCTTTGACGAATGGCGTTGGTTCACAAAGCCAACTAATTCATATGGGCACCCAGAAAATGATTTTGAATAAAATTGGGATTTGACTGTGTTCCCAGCACCCTAATTAAGAAGAAATTATGAGAAGAATAGAAATCTTTGTTCAAACCTGCTCTTTCTCCATTTTTATATATGCTTCATTTGTTCCATGAAAGCACAATTGGGCACATGCAACAGGCTCAGACTTGTCTCTTCTCACAGTGTTTCTTTCCAAGGACATATTTGACATACCTTATTAGTGACACCAGGGATCATGGAATAGGAAGACCCTTTCAGGGTTCCAGCCATTTCTAGACATCTACATGCTAGCTACAACTTTTAAGTAGTCCAGCCAAGCTAAGCCAGACCACAGAAACACATTTTTTTTTTTAAACTGGAAACTATGCTAAAACAATATCAATAAAAACTTTGTGCTGAATCCATATATTCTCCAGCCCAAATATAACGTAACTAGATATACATATAGCCAAAATATAAATCAGCATCACACTGGCTAGCTTTTTCCAGAAATTTGTCTGTATATAGCCAAGTATCTAAATATTTGGACATAGGCAGATAGTTAGTTGAATGAATAAATTACAAAAAAATATATAGGTAGTCATTTTTCACAATGAATTTACATCTAAATGCTTGAACTGACTTTAGAAATGAAGCTTGCAAAACGAAACAAAAGAAAAACAAACAAAAAACAAACAAAAAGAACCGAAGCTTGCTACATGTCTGTTTGGTCCTGATCCATACAGTATGTGGAAATGCTATTTAATTTGCTTATCCATCACCCTAAACATTGCTTTGCTCCTGATATCACTCTCAGTTGCCTTTAGGATAAAATCCAAGCCCCCCAGTTTGCCGTGCAAACTGCATTGCTAGGTCATCAACCTCATCATCTGCTCTGAAATTGTGCGTACCTTCTCTCCACTCCAGCCAAACTGATGGAGTCATACACATGTTCATATTTGCTGTGCCTTTGCTTATGCTGAACCCACTGCCTGCAATGTCCTCATTGACTCCTCAACTGAGCCACATACCAATATCCCAATCCAGCTGCATTTCCCTCTTTTCCTCAATGCGCTTTTAGAGTTTCTCACCTGCAATGATGAATTTTTATTTGCCCCCAAACAAACTTCAGCTTTTGAAAACTCCCAGGAAGGATGTGGAAGGTGAGGGGACCTGTCCTCACCAGAGCTTGGCCAAGGAAAGAGCCCCAGGCCCCCAGATGGTGGCAGAAGAGAAAGGGATGTCTTATAAGTCCGTAAGATTTTTAAAACTGAACATCCCTATCAATACAAAACTTAAGCATTTACCCACAACGTAGGTATATTTATTCATTTACAAATTATACTAATGTACTACTGGAAGAACTCACTGTGCACATTATTACATATCTAAAAATTAACATTTAAGAGGACTAGACAAAATGAAATAGAAATATTGCTCACTATTCTGTATTCTAATTCTAATATCCTAATACCCCATGAATTATGTTGAACCCCCTACTTTGGATACCATGACATCTGAGATAGCATCAGCCTCTAGTGCTATAACAATAATAACAACTACTGACAATTCTGTGACACTTTCCGCGATGCTGAACCAAACTATAGGGAATCACTCCTTTAGAACCAAGTTTCCATGCTACAAGTCTAAGAAACATTAACAAGGGCTATTATGTTGCCTGACTTCAGAGGGTGCCACTTACATTGTGAATGGCGCCTCCTAAATTTGCTCAGTGCGCAACGTGTGCAGCCCTGCATGGGGATCCTGTGAGTTGCTAATCAGAGACAGACTCTGCAGATGCTTTCCAAGGAACAGGCTTCACACGAATTGCATGGCAAAGAGTGTTGGTCTCATGTTGGTCCTTCCAACCATACCCAAATCTGGAGATTAGAATCATTGTCAAGTGGTATCCCAGAGTGGATAATAGGTGATGCCGTATGTACGCACACTGAATAAAGAGCTGGAGCCATATATCCTGAAATCAAATGAGGGAACGTGGATCCAGAAATGTTTGATAGCAAATTATTGACAAAGTTGTATTTGAATATCCTGACCAGTGTTCTTTCCACAATATTACGCTGTTTGTGTTAGGATCATCTAATGGTGCATTCATTAAATGTCTACTAACTATAAGGCACAGTGCTTAAAATAAAAATTATTATTTTATGGATGGTTCATATCCATCACAATAAATAATAATTTAAGCTCATAAATATTGAGCACTTATTATACGTCAGATACTATGCCAAGCAATTAAATGGATTATCTTATTTAATCTTCACAACAATCCTATGAGGAGCTTACTATTACATTTTACCAATGAGGAAATTGAGGTTCCGAGAAGCTAACCAATTTAACAGAAATTAATTGGCTAAGCCACGTTTCAAACCATGCAAATTTCCAAAACCTGCTCTACGACATATACTGTCTCCCATAATCAGTGGCATCAATTACGTGCAGGACGGTGGTGTTCATTTGTATCATTTTTCTTTGTAATAACCATCATCAGAATACTTTTTTTCTTTGTATTAAACAAAATGCCAGAAATCTCTCTCTCTCTTTTCCCCCCTTTCTCTTTCCCCCACTTTGTCTCTGTCTCTTTTTCTGCTTTCTTCTCTCTCTGTCTCTTATACACACACACACACACAAAGGCAATTATGTCTACAGGTCCCTCAGTTTTAGCAGAAAGCATAAAGACAATTCTCACAATCCTATGTGGCAAATTCTGAATGAACCACCCCTCTTGGCTGCCTATAATATGGACTGCAACTCTCACTAGGTACCTTTTTTTCACTGGATCTCAGTGAATGACCAAGAAGCAATTATTTCTTTCCTTTTATAATCTTCAAGAATTTTGTTTCCCTGTCTTCCCCTATAGGACAGTTGGAGTTAAGATATGGTGTGTTCATCTCTTATCCAGTACCTGGCGTGTAGTTAGTATGTTGTAAATGATGGGTGGATGGATGGATGGATGGATGGCAAGAAGGATGGAAGAAAGGAACAAAGGAAGGAGGGAGGGAGGGGGGAGGGAAGGAGGGAGGGAGGAAAGATGGTGTACGAGTGACTGTATGAGCACATTTTCTTTTTTTTTTTTAATGCATTTCTTTTTTTTTTAAGATTTTATTTATTATTTATTTGACAGAGAGAGAGGGAACACAAGCATGGGGAGTGGAAGAGAGAGAAGCAGGCTTCCCGTGGAACAGGGAGCCCGATGTGGGGCTCGATCCCAGGACCCCGGGATCATGACCTGAGCCGAAGGCAGACACTTAACGACTGAGCCACCCAGGCGCCCCGAGCACATTTTCTTGTGCATATATTCTTGGAGAAGAGGTCCATAGGTGAAATGGGAATAACATGTCCATTCACTCAGTAGCTCCAGTCAAAACCCCTGGAGTCAACCCTGGCTCTTCTCTTTCTTTATACATCACACCAGCAGAACCTTTGGGCTCACTCTTCAAAGCCATTGCAGTCCTACTCTGCACACCTCCGCCGTGGTCACCATTGGCCAATCCACCATCGTCTCTTGCCTAGTTTTTCAACGGCTTCCAAACTGTGCTCTCTGCTTCTACTCTTTCTCTGCTGCAGTCTGCCATCATAAAGGCAGCCAGGGGGCGCCTGGGTGGCTCAGTCAGTTGAGTGGCTTACTCTTGATTTCAGCTCAGGTCATGGTCTCAGGGTCATGGGATCGAACTCTGAGTCGGGCTCTGTGCTCAGTGCAGAGTCTGCTTAAGATCCTCTCTTTCCCTCTCCTTCTGCCCCTCAACCCCAATGCTCTATCTCTCTCTCTCTAAAACGAATAAATGAATCTTAAAAAAAAAATGGCAGCCAGCTCTGATGTCCCCCATATCACTCCAAGTAAAAGGGAAAGAACTTCCTGCACGTGCTCTGTGCCCACCTCCACCTCTCTGGTCTCACCTGCTGCCACCTTCCCTCCCTCGTTCCCCCCACGCCAGCCACACTGCCTCCTTGCTCCCCCCTCACTGTCACTCTGTCCCACTGTGCGAAGCTGAATAATGGCTCCCAAGTATGTCCGTGTCCTAATTCCCAGGACCCATGAATGTTGCTTTCTGTGGCAATAGGGACTTAGCAGATGTGATTGAATTAAGGATCTTAAAATGGAGATTATCCTGTATTATCCTGGTGGACCCAAACTAATCACAAGGCTTTTTATCAGAGGGACCCAAGAGGAGTCAGATCAGAAGAAGGCAGAGTGAGGAGAGAAGCAAGAAGTGCCATGGTGATAGGATGTGGGCCAGGAGAAAGGAATGAGGACAGCTTTTAAGAAACTGGAAGAGGGAAGGAAACAGATCGTCCCCTGAGTCTCCAGAAAGAACGCAGCCCTGCCTACACCTTGATTTTAGCCCCATAAGACTTAGTTCAGATTTCTGATCCCCAGAACGACAAGAGAATGAATTTGTGTTGTTTCAAGCGAGTAAATTGTGTGGTCATCTGTTAATGCAGCAATAGGACACATTCACACCTGTTATTCTGTTTCATGTTTCTTTAAGGCACCATCACCACCAGGCATATTTTCTATGTACTTATTTGTCCATCAGTTGTTTTTCCCACTACAGTGCAAAATGCAGGGGAGCCAGGACTTTGTTATAAACCCAGGGCCTGGCACAAGAACGATCTGTTGAATGAATAAATAGCTGATATATTTTAATTAAGCAATCACCCGACACCCTGAAATGGCTGAGCCTCAGTAAAATGTTGGTTGAACACACAGTGACAAACCTGCATGACATTTTCTGTTCTGGCTTGTCTAGAACAGCTAAAAATGCACGCAAGCGAGTATGGGTTACGACACAACCCAAGTGGTCAACACCGAAACAGCTCAGGGGAAGAATAACTCCAGGACTCCATGGCAACAAGCCCTGCTAGGGAGATGGTGAGCCATAAAACACACCTGAGCCCCATCCAATGTGGGGCTTTCAGCATTCTGCCGTCCCCCCACCCCAGGGCTGGGGCGGGGAGGAGCCTGAGCAGGTGACACTCAGACCCTCCAGTCCCATGCAAGCAGAGAAGCCCCCGTACTCCCCGCCTTCACATATAATTTCCTTTCAACACTGAATAAAGAGCTGCAGTGGGGTTGGTGGGGGATTGGGAAGCAGGGATTGTGGCTACCACTCTTCTTACCGAGTGCCACTGAATATCTTTAAAAAAGAGTTCACACATAGGAGCTGAGGTCTCTTAGTTAACAATTATATTAAAAAGAATGTAAACCTGAAGAGTTCATTAATGCCAACATTTGCTTTCGGGAACTACAGATCTTAAATAACGTAGGGCCACCCATTCCTTTCAAGCAGTTTTCCCTGTTGCTAATACCAGCGGGAGATGTCAACACTGTTTCCTCCTACTTTTGTTTGGCTCAACACCAGTGGCAGGCTAATTTCTGGTGAAATAAACACTTTTCCAAATTTACAAATGTCTTGATCTTGTAAAGATGATGATGATCATAAAGACGACGATCCACCTTGTCGGTTGCATAAAGTTGCATGGATGATTCCGTCCTGAGAAAAATACACCTACTAGTCCTCACTGAGTGTGGGGTTTTGTGTTTTTTGTTTTGTTTTGTTTTGTTTTGTTTTTTTAACTAACATAACAGAGATGTGGATTTGGAAGCTGGAAGGCTGCTTGAATGCACCTGTTCGAACGTCCGTCACCTCCTCAGTGGAGCCTCTCCTGATTCCTTCCTGCACACTTGAGCACTCCCTCCCAGAATACCCATAGCACTCAGCTTGAGCCTCTAGTTCACCGAAATTAACCATGTGCAAGTCTGTCTCCTGCACCACACTGCTTCTTTCTTTTTTTTTTTTAATTCACACTGCTGATTTCTTGACAGTAAGTTCCCTCCCTGTCTCCCATACCCCTTTGCCCCCCAAATAACATAATACTAGGCAAGTTTTGACAGGTACCTAAGTATGAGCCAGACACTCCAGCTAGGTGCTTTTTAAGGACCTTGTGGTAGAATAAAGGAGATGCAATTTACACACAAAACAACTAGGGAAAAATACAAAGTAAAAAATAATAATATATTAAGTGAGCAAATAAAGTATATCTTACTGGAGTTATTAGAAACCACAAAGGGAAGAGATAAGCATGAACTTAGGGTTTTGCGGGTTCATTTTTATTAGCAAGAAATAGCAGTATTTACTAATATGCCATCTTCATACTAAGAAAAGGATAAATATGAATATTGTCAGGGAGCAGATGTTGGGGAAAAACATCCTTCTTTCTTGATTCATAAAGGTGATTTGTTTAGCCCTGAAATGCTTTTTTCATGTTTTGATAACATTGTAATAAATAGTCTTTACCACAATATCAGTCTAAAACAAAGAATACCAAAGTTCTGAGTTTGTATATCATCAGCATTAAATATTATGACTGGCTATTAGCATCTTAATACTACTACCACTAAAATCATTTCACTTCATCAGATATCTTAGCTATATTGGTGCCAAAAGGGCAGGCTCAGTGATAGAGGTCACATTTATTGATAGTATATCTGAAGTATCTGTGACCTCAGACATGCTAAGAAGGAAACCCCAGTGCCTGGCTGGCTGTTGACTTCCTCTCGCAAGACTTGTTTTCATTTTTTAAAATCAAGATGACAAAACAAATCTAACCAGACAGGAAAATATACTCAACGTCTGTCACAAAGGGAAGGATTTGAGCCACATTTTCTGCTCACTTGTAAATGAACTCTAAAAAACATGCTTTGCCCATGGTTTATAAAAGTCAATGATTAGACACACAACTTAAATGCACTTTCCAATTCTTATACTTTGAAGCAGTCCTGAGTGAACTCTGGAATTGACTCGTTTAACCAGCCCTACTCTTGAATATGTCTTGAGATCCAAAGACCATGACATCCTGCATCTTTCCCTGGACACTGGGAGCAAAAGAAGACCCCAATTAGGCCATCCACCCATTAAGGGGTGTCTATCAGAGACAGCCCTTACCTTCACAAACAGGCTGATCTCAGGGTCCGTGGAAGTTGGTTCATTTTCTTCCAAACCATCAGCAGCAGCAGAATTGCTGGTGAAGAAGGCCCTGCTCTGTTGGATGGTGAAGTTTTGGGGGGAAAGTGGGTCTTCCCCCATCATGACTCCATCCTTCTGGGGTTCCTCTGAGCCAGGCTCCTGGTCTTGGGGTTCCTCCGGGCCAGGCTCCTTGTCCTGGGTTGGTGAGTGTAACTCTTCCATGGAGATGTCCTGGTCTTCCTGTAACTCACCTGGTTGAAGATCCTGGGACTCAAGACATACCTCATCAGACAAGAGATAGTCTGCTGCTTCTGGTTGGGAAGAGGTCAAGCTGTCCTCCTCACCCCCAGCCACACAAACTGACACATAGTCATATTCATGGGTTTCCAGCTCAGTGGCATATACATTGTTTTCTGTCAGGACTTCATGGATGTTATCATAGAGAGGACCTTCATCCTCTTCTGGCTGGTCTGGAAGCTCATACATCCCTTCCTTTTGGACTGTGTCAGAGATGGTGCTATTTTCTTCGTCATTCATGTTCGTTGATCTGATAGATCTTTTGCAGGCGGACCTGAATGAATCAGAAATGAAGAAAGGGATAGAGGATGCGGCACCACCTTGCAGAGGAATCAACAGGCTTTTGAAACACAGTGACTAGCAACAGTTACCAGTCAGAGGTCTCTAACAATCATTTACCAGAGACTTTCATCAGCAAACCACAAGTCCATTGGACACAAGATAAAGCTTACACACTCAGTTAACTCCTTCACTCCTAAGGATAGTTTCAAGCAGGCTCTGGGGTTTTCCTCACTGCCAGTAACTCCGACATTCTTTGGTTTAGCAAGGGATCGAGTTATCTTCCCAATACACATTGAAATTCTGAATATTTAGCCATTTCTCACTAAAGAGGGCTCCCTCTTCCAATTGCCTCCAAATGTTGACAGCATTCAAGAAGTCTCTCTAATTCGGGGGAGAACAGCTCTCCACAATGGTAACTCATCTATTACTAGCTGAATTCGTTACACAAAACAATTCTGCGAGTGTCCATACCCTATGATACATGAGTTATACATGCTCCAATTAGGTAATGAATTCCATTTGCATTTCTTATCTGGAAACACCACGAGGTGATTAAATGGCAGAAGGAAAAGGACATATATGCACTGGTCTATAGTTGCATCAGTACAGACCACCCAAAATAAAGAACTCAAAGATTTACGGCTTTGAGTTTTATTTTCCCTCTTAAATCCATGGGATCATTACAGTCAGCAAAACTTCACCAAGATTCTGTTACGAACAGGATACCACACTGAACACTAATCATATGCGTTAGAAGATACATTCTCTGCTGTCAAGAGACTTCTAAACATATTTGGAAGGCTAGGAAGAAAAACTAAACCTTAAAGGGCACAGAATAAACTATTCAAGATTTTCTTAGTGCAATTGGCCCACGTCTGGGAGAAGCAGGAAGGAGCTACATACAGACATAAGGCTGCCTATTTGATGTCGCCTACCGATGCCACAAATAGACAGGCTCTTTGTTTTTAATCGGGTACTCTATTCTGCTAATTCCTGTTTCCCTTCTTCACACCGTGCACATGGTTCTCTTTGAAGTTAGAACCCAGATAGATTATGAAGGGACTTTAATGTCTAGAAATCATGTGAAAATTTAAGAAGCAACACAACTCTGGACAAAGCATTTGATGAACATCTTATTAACAACACTCCCTCATACCCTTAACTCCAACATTGTGTCCAGGAATCTTGTGGAGCAAACTAGAGCAGAATTTCTAGAATTCTAGCTTTAGGGAGGGTTCAAAGAATAGATAAATGCAAAGATGCTAGAGACAGATTTTAAGGCTCTTGATGTTAGGCCTTTATCTTTTATTGAAAAGTGAGGTTTGATGGGTCCAAATCCTTGAGACGTTACCAGAGGTGTGTATAACTCAGTGGAGCCCCAGCTCAAATCCCCCTCATAATTTTAGTGCTAGAGAAAACCTAGGACACCATTTAGTCTAACATTCATTTTATATTGGGGAAAAGCCTGAAACCTAGAAAGGGGAGGTGATGGTCCAAGTTCACACAGAGAGTTAATGATAGAACTGATTTCAGTGATGATTTCCTAACCTCCAGCTCGGTGATCTCAACTACTCGCTCCCTCCTGAAGTCAGTGTTTTCCAACCTATATTCTTGATCACACAAGCCCCCACCCCAACCCATCCCCAAAGAATCCTTTTCAGATATTTTCTCCCATGAAATGAGAATACTGCTGATATGCTACATATCTGTTTGTGTTCTGTATGCATACTTGTGCTTTTTATGTAGGAAAAGAATAAGCTTTTGGTTCCCTAAGGCCCAATGTTCACCCCTTTGGGGGTGATCTTGCTCCTTTTGAGAATGCATGCTTTTACTGCTGGAGTATTTCTGGAGTGTAACTCATAATCTGGCACTGGATTACATGCCATTCTGCATTATTACCAAGGAATACTATTCTACAATGCAGGTGTATATACGCAGCAGGCTACTGGGTCCTCACCACGATGACCCAGCCAGGCAGCGGAAGCTGGTTAAGCTTAGGTTAGTATCACACAGATATTTTATAAATTTCCTCCCCCTATTTCCCACCTCAGGGCACAGCTATCATGTTTTGGTTACAGGTTGTAATATAAAGCCAGTCATCCTGTTAAAATGCCGGTCAGCTCTGCTCAAACTCCTATAATGCCTCCCCATTTCTCTCAATAAAAGTCAAAGTCCTTACAATGACCCACAAGATCCTACAAAATCTGCACCACCTTTCTTATACCTGCTTTCCACCCCCCACCTCGGCTAACTGTGTTTCAGATGATCTGGCTTCATTGCTATGCCAGGAACATTCCAGAATGCTCTCTGTATTAGGATCTTTACATTGGTTGTTTCCTTGACCTGAAATACATTTCCCCTGGATATCTACATAGTCAATTTCCCAAACTCTTCTAAGTCTTTGCTTATACATCCCCTTGCCAATGAGGCCACTCTGTCCTGTTTCAAATGTCAACCCATTCTAACTCTGATCTGCACCCCCCCGCCATTACTAAAAACCTTCACCTGACTTTTAAGTTCTTTTTCCATAAGACCTATCACCTAATAAGATGTGATTCGTTACTTACTTTTGTCTAGAGTTTATTTTCTGTCTTCTCCCACTGGAATGTAAACCCTGCGTGGTCTCAGATCTCTGTCTGCTTCTTTATCATTACCTCAAGCACCTAGAACAGTGGCTGGTATATATTAGATACTCAATATACATTTGTTGAATAAATTTTGGTGATTGTTTGATATCTTTATCCTCCACTGAACACAGAAGTTCCAGGAGAACAAAGCCCATGACTATTTAGCCGATCAGTATATACCTAAAATTTAGCAGATATCTGACACATCATTGATGCTTATTAAATTTTGGGTTTTTTTTTTTTAAGATTTTATTTTTTATTTGACAGAGGGAAAGAGCACAAGCAGGGGGAGCGGCAGAGGGAGAGGGAGAAGCAGGCTCCCCGCCAAGCAGGGAGCCCGACGCCGGGCTCATGACCTGAGCTGAAGGCAGATGCTTAACCGACTGAGCCACCCAGGTGCCCCTAAATATTTGTTTTATAAACAACTAAAGTGGAGGAGCTGTAGCTAGAATTCATGTCCTTTTACTCCTGGTCCATTTTTCTTTCTGTGTTATGTGTATAAAAATTATGTCCTCACTGTATTTAAACTCCTACAGGAAGAGAATTAATATCTGGGTCTTCCACGGCACTGTGTATAAAGCAAGTTGGCTTGTTTACTTATAAAAGTATTTGATAATACTAGTATTTGATAATACACCTAGGCGCCCCTCCCCCAAATGTTTTATTCTGCAACCAGATAAGCTGCTCTTCCCTGAACGTGCTGTGCTCTTTCCTGCCCCTACACTTTTGCACTTATGTTGCCTCTCCTGGGCACAATTTTACTCATTCTGCTATGTGCAGGATATAAATATACATAAGACATGATCTTATGTGCACATATAACTGAGGAAATTTACACATTAAAATTCAAGAGGAAGGATCCAACTGGGCCTATGACAGGCCTGCCCATCATCTGGAATAATTTGGCGCTGACGTCTGGTCTTCTGCTTTGCATGTGCAGACTCAACTTGGTTGGTTTGCAAAGGGCTTTTCGAACATTGTAGAACTGGGTCACTCTAACTAAACTGAAAAAACATCAGATTAGCAACTAAAATGCCAATGTATTATTTTACTACAAAAAAATTGCCAAATTGACTTGAATACCTCCTTAAGAAAATAAGCATAATCAGGCACCTGGGTGGCTCAGTTGGTTAAGCATCTGCCTTCGACTCAGGTCATGATCCCGGGGTCCTGGGATCGAGCCCCGTGTTGGGCTCCCTGCTCCTCGGGGAGCCTGCTTCTCCCTCTCCCACTCCCCCTGCTTGTGTTCCCTCTCTCACTGTCTCTCCCTCTGTCAAATAAAAAAAAAAAAAAAAAAAAGAAGCATAATCTCTTCATACTAGTTAAGTCTACACAAGCAATCAGTTAAGATAATGTCCTCATACTATGTTCATGTGATCTGTGTTTACATGATCTGAGACAATACCCACCCTTTTAAGCCCAGTATCAGTGAATTTGCCTTTTCTTTTTATATTCATCAGTCTTATTAAGAACTTACTAACATTATTTTTTTAGAAAACGTTGGTTTTATTAATAGTCTCTATTGTGCATTTTTTTGCACTTTCATTAATTTCTGCTCCTATCTTTATTTTCTTTCTTTTCCTCTCTTTAGTTTTACTTTGCTTTTTTTACCCCAAGATAATTGTGATGGGTAAATTGGTGTTCAGCTTTTCTTCTTTCCTAATACATGCATTTAAGCCCATTAATTTTCCCTCTTAACACAGCTTTTTCTGCATCCCACAAGATGTCATATGTTTTATTTTTATGATCATCCAGGTCAAAAGGATTTAGTTCTTATTTTCGTTCTTTTGGTTTTTGTTTTATGTTTTGAGGGCTATATTATTAGGTGCACACAGATTCAGAATTGTTATATCGTTTTGGTACATGGACTGTTTCTTCAATAAAAAATGCTACTCTTTATCTCCAGTAATATTTTTTGCCTTTTTCTGATATCAGTTTTCTTTTGGTTAGTGTTTACGAGATATTTTCTCAAGTTTTTACTTTCAACGTCTGTGTGTCTTTATATATAAGCATTAGATAGTTAAATTTTTATTCAGTCTGACAATCTTTGCCTTCGAGTAGTTGGTCTAGAAACACTTAATGCAACTGCAGTGCATTTAGGCTAAATATATTATCTTACAATTTCTATCTTTAAAAATGATCAAAAACTTGAATAGAAATTTCACCAGAAAGTAACATATAAATGTCACATAAGGTCATTAAAGAGAGAGCATCAGTATTAGCTATGAGGGAAATGCACTTCAGTGAGATCACTTAATACCACTAGAACAGCTAAAATTAAAAAGACTAACAAGAGCAAGTGTTGGTGAGGATGTGGAGCAACCAGAATTCTCATACACCAATGGCGAGAGTATAAAATGGTACAACCACTTTGTAAAGTTGTCTGGCAATTTATTATAAAATTAAATATACACGTATACATGTACCCTATGACTCAGAAATTCCAGCCAGTCTTAGAAATGTATCCAAGAAAAAAATTAATGTGAAAATCATCATAACAGGCTTGTATGAGAATGCTTAGAGAAATTGGATTCATCATCCAAAACACTGGAAACTTCTAGAAAGAGGAGAATGGACAAACTGTGGTGTACTTATGTAATGAATATTACTCAGCAATACCAAAAGGTATGAATCACTGATACAGACAACAAAATGGATGAATCTCAGAGACACTATGTTGAGCGAAAAAGGCCAGACATAAAAGAATATACTACATGAGTCCATATAATTATGTCAACTTAAAAACATACCAAGGGTTACAGGATTTCTCATCATTCTTTTAATGGGTACTTGAGCAAAAAATTTTAAGGCTCACTTCCATAGCTGATGGATAAGAAATGCCCCATGCCAACAATTGTCTTAGATTTCCTCCTGTGGGAGTGGAATTTCTCGGGTTACTGTTATTAAGTAATGGGAGTTAAAACCACTCCCCTCCCTGGAATACAACCCTCAGGCTGAACAAGCCAGGCAAAGGAATTTGCATGAAGCTCATGGTGCCAGCAACATCCTGACCACTGGTGCTGCTAGGAAACCATCAACAGCACCATTACAAAACTTTCAGGGTATGTTAAACCTGTTTATACAACCCAGGCATCAGCAAACAATGCCCCAATCCTCACACACTTGAGGAAATAGGTCTTAAAATTCCCAGTTTCATAGTTTCCTTCCTCATTCTTTCCTCTGAATCTAGGTCCATCTATTTATTACTCAGACGCAAAATGTCATCTTTTCATCAGTTTCTATAAAAACAACAACAACAACAAACTACTCACACCCAAAACTTCCATGGAGATTCTGGGGTCACAGGGAGTAGTCACGTCAGGTGGCACCATTTCACTGGCCAACCCTCTACCCCACCCCCCTCCTCAGTCCCTTCCTTTCTCCCTTCCTCCACTCTCAGAGGAACCATCAGTTCTCCCAGTTTTACCCACAGAGTATTTTTCAGACTAACTCCACTCACATTTAGTTTGGGGGACGGGTCTCTTCTTCACCTTCCTTCTCAAACAGGCTTTTACAAATGTCTTCAGACCCTCATGTCTTCAGTACCCTCTCTGAAGAGAATCCTCGGGGATATGATACTCTCTACCTTGTTGCGTTTACATCAGATGTGGCAATTACCTGGTGGCCACTGAAGACCCGGTGGCCATGCCTTTCCGAACAGCAGCAGTATCTCTGAATTGTTTGATCTTTAAAGCATGGAAATGGCTCAGCTCCCAGAGAAAATGGGCATAGCCAGGGCACGTCAGGCTGAGGGAGCAAACCTTGAGTGCTGTCCTGTCTTGCTCTCCCTCCTCACGGTTGTTCTTATCAGTGGTTTGCAGATGGGGAAGGGGAAATGAGGATATGTCAGAAATGGCTGTTTGAAAAGGGCTTGGAATCTGTTCAACATTTCGAGGTGAAAGGGACGAGGACAGTTTATAGGCCTAAATTTGCTGCAGAGCTCAAATATTTGACTTTCACTAGCAGTACTCAGTTTAACATCAGTTTACATCAGTTTGTTCCAGCCAATTCTGAAAGCTATCAAACCATAGACTCCTAAAATAAGAAGTTTAACACCAGTTTGTTCCAGCCAGTTCTGAAAGCTATCAAACCATAGACTCCTAAAATAGGAAAAGATACTGAGGTCAGATCCTACAACAGGTCCTGGAGTGATTGATTGGGCCCTGCTACATGTGGTAAACGTGTGACTTAAAACATGACCCTCTAGCCTGAGTTAGCTGAGTGAGCAGGTGGGTTTCAGGAAGGTCAGCACAAATGGCTGGCCTCAGATGAGCAGGGAAAAAAAGAGAGGGAAAACCAAAACAGTTATTTTAGGAAGGGCAAGTTTATCTCCAATGCCAGTACCTCCACTTGCTTTTCTGCCTTCCTCTCTTCACCGTACCCATCCCCTCATCACTGCTTTTGCCCTCCGAGGAGCCACATACTCTCAACAAGCCACTGGCTTACCCTCTCAGTAACTTTTTCATGTCAAAAAAAAAAAAAAAAAAAAAAAAAAAGCAAAGTCTAAGCCAAAGGAATGAATGGCTAATGGTAAATATTCAACTCTAACTCTTTAGGGAAGATCTATTTCTCACTTCTTGTCTTCTCTACTAATTCTCAGTTGTCCCATATATAAAATGAGAATAATAGTATGTGTTATTGAAGGATTTACTTAAATAATGTCAGTAAGAGGCTTATTGAAGTGCCTGAGAGGCTCTTAATTGGCACTATTACTACTACTACTGTTACCACTGCTAACGCTTATTCCTTAGATAACAGTATGAATTCTGTTGTCTTTTTTAGAGAAATAAGCAAACATTGGGGCTCCATCTAAAGACAGGAAATCTGAGACTACAAAGGGCTGTTAAATATAGTCTATGGCTTTAAGAGTTTAAAATCTAATTGAGTATAGGATGTAATGAATCATCAAAAGTGTTAATTGTCAACAGGAGGTGTTATGTGTACTGACAAGTAAGTGAGACAGATCTTTGGGACTGTAGGGTTTCACAAGAGGATGAGGTCACCCTGGGCTGGGAGTGGGGGTTCCAGGAAAGTGAGTATCTTGGGTGGTAGGTGAGACTTAGGTACGTGGAGTGGAGAAGGGAGGGAAAGGTATGAGGTGCTGCTGCAGAGTTGAGAATTCACAATGATAGAGTAAACCAGATTGGATAGAGCATGTAGACTATAGAAAAACTTGAGATGATGGGCAGCGCTGGATTCGACTGTGGACACCCTGAAACGGCAGGCTCAGAAATCTGAATTTTATGCCCTAGGATGATATTGAAGATGAGCAGACACCTAACACAGAAAGAAGCTCAATTCCAGAACCATTTAAACTCCAGCTAGGTTCAAGATGGAGACAGGTGCTCAGCGAAAACTATTTTCAGCAGCTGGTATTGCTTATTGGAACAACTCGGTCTACTGGCACATCACAGCATGACATCCGCATTGCAATATGGCCACAGGGAGGAAATCGTGTATAAGCCACCTGAGAACTTCCGGTGGTTCTGCTGAGTCATTCCCGTCACTGTAATATGCTCTCTCCCGGCACTCTCTCCTCCTTGGTGCTCCACCAAACACTGCTCCCAGCCAGTCAACGCATAGCCTTCATCTAGCGGTTCCAGCCTGCTGAATTTCATGCCTCGTGGTTCTGATCCTGGCATAGACCCCACCAGAAGTTGCTCTTCACAAATGCTTTCTTGCATATGAACCCTCAACTGTCTTACTTTCCAAATTGTAAACAGTCATCCAGACCGTGACTCTTCACTACATTTTGGTCCACCTCGGTGCTGTCTGTTGTAGAGTATACAATCTGGAAGAGCTCAGTAGACATCATTTATGATGTTTCATTACTTAGAGGATATGAGTAAAGAAAATAGGAAAAAAGGGACTATTAAATATGGGGGGGGTGAGACAGATGGGATCCTCTTCACTCAAATAATCTAACATGAATGGGAAGGGACAAGAAGTGATTTAAATAATTTAATAAAGAAATTGAGTACCAAAACAACATCATTTTTTTAAACTGGATGACCTATATGCCCTCAAACTATATGCCTCAGGCAGGGCAATCCTTGCTTCGAGCTCTCCCTGCCCCTGGCACTGCCATCTTACCCAGACTGGGACTAACACCCAAGCCCAAAGCCCCACTCTCAGGGATGCCCTCCAGCCATCCCTTTGTCCTTCCTCCTTATTCAGAGTGTGTCTAGTTTCCTCCCTCTGCTGTTTCCAACATGACCAAAGCTTCCTTGTCTGACCCTTTAGTAGCTCTCTGTCACTTCTCTAGAACCTCCAATATGGGGAAAATGCAACTCACTGCAGGTTAACTCACAGATGCCCAAAGAATGAGGTGCCTAGATAGCCGGGTTCAAAGAGGGGAAAGAGAGAGGGGCATCCTCTTTGCCAGGTTTCTGCAGACAAGGGTAAAGTCACACTGCATGAGTGTGAAGGAGCTTGCAGAAATACTAAGCTTACTTAGTAGCGGGAGTGTCTCTGGGCTGACTATTTTTCATCTCCATCATTCTGCCCAAAGGGAATGTGCTTTCCTTCTGCCATGGACAGCTTGACCCCATTGAGCCCTCTCACCCCATTCCTTACTCCAGTATGTATTTCCATCTTTGAGGATTTTATTTTGTGATTTGAAATTTTTCAGGGTGTTAGTGTTTAGGGATTTTCTTTTTCTCCGAAGACATCTGGGAAGTTTGGTTCTGTATTATAAAACCCAAAGCGATCTATCTCAGGAATCTTCTGAGCAAACACTCTGCATATTATATACTTCCTTATATAACAAACATAATGCAAATTGTAATTGAACCATCCAAGAAAGATGCAGAAAGGGCTGTGGGGTTTTTTTTTTAAAGATTTTATTTATTTATTTGACAGAGAGAGATACAGTGAGAGAGGGAACACAAGCAGGGGGAGTGGGAGAGGGAGAAGCAGGCTCCTGGCTGAGCAAGGACCCCGACGTGGGGCTCAATCCCAGGACCCTGGGATCATGACCCGAGCCAAAGGCAGACGCTCAATGACCGAGCCACCCAGGGGGTTTTGAAAATGCAACTTGACTCCTGTAATTCCACTGGGTGGGGGACACACACCCCAAGTAAGCTGTGCTTTCATATTTGAGTTCTACATTTTCTAAATAGTATTGCCCAAGGCCATTGCCCTCAAGTTATTCCACAAGAAACATACTAACCTTGAAATATGTACACAGCTGTGATTTTGAGCTCCTTGGGTCCCTGCTATGGCATCAAAGATATATGTATTTTTATATTAAGAAGATTTCTTTGGGGGCAGCCCCTGGATGGCTCAGTCAGTTAAGGGTCTGCCTTCAGCTCAGGTCATGATGTCAGGGTCCTGGGATTGAGCCTCACATCGGGCTCCCTGCTCAGCCCCTCCCCTCTACTTCTGCTCGCTCGCTTGCTCTCTCTGTGTCAAATAAATAAATAAAATCTTAAAAAAAAAAGAAGATTTCTTTCGGATTACAAATGTAGTTCATGTTCATTGTCGAAAAAGATAATAAAAATCATCTGTAATTGCACTACCCAAAGATAATCATGTTAACATTCTGTTACTCCTTTTCTACCCATATGTATACAGTTTTAATTGGAATCATGTTTATCTTTGTATTCTGCTTTGTTAAAATTTGACATTATATAGTGTATATACACAAAGTGGAGGCATATTTATATATGACCTGCAAAGTATTTTTCAAACGGTAAACTCAAATATTAGCTCATATAATTTGTGAATGTAGAAGATTCAAAGATATCTTTGAGCCAAATGGCTTTGTAAAGGCAAAGGGTTTTGTTTAAATAAGTGCTTGGCCCAACCAACCAATAAAATGGAAAACTCGCCCTGTTCTTGCCTCTGTGCCCTTCTCAGGCTCTGATCCTGTGTCCCTACAGCCAACAGTAGGTAATGCCCACAGCGGGGCAGGGCTCACTGAATGTTCTGCAAGGTTTTAAGACTGCCTACGCTTCCCCTCAAAGTTTCCCAATCTGCAGATAGTATACTCAATTTATCTACACATATGGAAATTCTGTTTTGGTTTTGGTTTATATTTGGGTGCAGAGTGGGCAGACCTGGAGAGTAGAGAAGAGAACTTAGGGAGTTGTGGGATGAAGACAACCACAATAACACCTTGGAGTTTATTGAGGTGTTTCTTGTGTAACAAAAATCATGCAGATGAAGGGAGAATGCACTGCATATTGTTGCAGCGACATGCAACGTGGGGAACAGGAAACTTCAGTGCCAAACAAACCCGAGTTGAATTGCTGACTCTGCCACTTACCTTTTCTGAGCCCTGGTTTCCTTATTTGTGAAGATGGAAACAACACCTTCCTCCATGCATTGGTGGAAAGTTTAAATGAAAATGTGTGAAACCTCAGAGCATGGCAGATAATATAGGTGGGTTCAGTGTTAGTTTTCTTTCTTTTTTTTTATATGTTTTATTTATTTATTTGACAGAGAGAGACATAGCGAGAGCAGGAACACAAGCAGGGGGAGTGGGAGAGGGAGAAGCAGGCTTCCTGCCGAGCAGGGAGCCCGATGCGGGGCTCGATCCCAGGACTCTGGGATCATGACCTGAGCTGAAGGCAAACGCTTAACAACTGAGCCACCCAGGTGCACCTCAGTGTTCGTTTTCAATCCTTCTCCCATGACTAAGCAGCATTGGTTTGGGAGCTCAGAACGAAGACATTCTGGAGGGAAAAAAATTATGTACGAGTCACATATGTAATCAAGACATGCTAGTATCTTCATGCAACTTAGTTCTACTCCATGTTGCATTTATTACCCTGAATTTTTGGAATTAATTTCTTTCAGTAACCCTGATTTAAATCGTGATAATTACATTTTGCATTTTGCACTAATTGCAACCTTCAAAAGCCATTTACAGATACTGTTTTGCATGATTTGCCCAAGAACACCATCAAACAGGTGATTATCAAATCCATTTTACAGATATGAAATCTGTAGCTCAGGCTGTTTTCCTGGTGAGTGTTTATATCCCTGAGATTAGGGCTCAGAAACTTAGGGTCCCCTAACAGTTGACACTGACCTTCCAGAGCTAAAAATTGCTGCAAGCATTAAACAAAATTGCTGTAATCATTAAACGTTTAAAATGTATGCCCTGTAAAAGTAGGTCTATAAAATCAGGGAAAATATGAGATGCCTATAATTGAACCAGAATGATAGATAATGCAATAAAAACAAACCTATTTTTACTAAGGGCGAACACAGTACACAAGAAAGGATCGAGTTCAGAAATCACCGGCAGGATTTGGAAGTCTGAGCGGTTTCTGCATTCACGGTCCACCAGGGGGCACTGTTCCCCGTCTTCGGCTCCGACTCCGCGCCGCGTCGGAGCGGTTTCCTTCCAGGCGACAGGGGCAGTTCACAGATTCCCCGGTCTGATGGCCCTTCCCCATTTCCCAGTTATTTTGCTTTGAGAATAAGAGGCCTCCTATTCAACACATCTTTAAAATATTGTATCTATATGTGTCGGATTAGGGCTTAATACTCCCTCCCCCTTTTAAAAATGCCTTACAGTTCATTTAATGGGTCTTAACATTTTTAAATAAAGGGGGGAAGGGGCTTGTGAGGAACAGCTGATCCTCGCGACAACCTTATAGGACAATTTGATTTTTTTTATTTTGCACCCGACGGAACTGAATTTCAGAGAAAGTAATTTGCTGAAGGTCAGGTGGACAGTAAGCGGGGAAGTCAGACCCCAATGCAAGTCTGTTAGAATCCCAGCCCAAATTCTTTTCACTGCGATCTACGTTATAGTAACTCCATTTCCCAGGGGGAAACTGTTACTAATTCCAATGATGTCTTCTTAGACTTGTTAGATGGTAACAAAGGAAACAGCATGTTTTAAGAATGCCAATCACAAAAATCCTTCTCAGTCTTTTACAAGTTTTTCTCTCTTTATTTTTTCCCCAGAGTTAATCTACAAACTAGCTTTAAATGTGTTTTATTCCTGCCCTGGTTTATCTTAATTAAGTACCCATGAAACTTTACTCCAAGTCTTAGCTCCTAGCACTCATAATGTTCAAACCAAACAGAAAATATGGAGTGGTTATCTATCTAAATACTAAAATCAGAATTGTTCCATTTTGGGTATGTGTATATACGTGTGAATGTAAACACAAAAAATTATATTCGTGGGGTTTTTTTTTAATTATTTATTTATTGAGGTAATCTCTACACCCAACGTGGGGCTCAAACTCACAATCCCAAGATCAAGAGTCTCATGCTCTTCTGACTGAGGCCAGCCAGGGCCCCATAAAATTTTATTTGTACTCAATTTCCACACCAATATTTTGTGGCGCTGTTGGTGTCCTGTGTCTTAACCTTTGCAGTTTCTTTACTATCACTAAAGAAAATCTGCTGTCACTGATAAGCATGGCACACAGTATCTGTCCTATTCATTTTATGTCCCGAGTCTCAAACTAAAATAAGACCTCTCCTTGAAGGAATGAACATATCAGTAGATGCCCATATATATTCCCATACATATATATATATATAATATTATACATGCAAAATTATAAGATAGGGGATCACGAGGGCCCCTGTGGTTTCCATCTTTCTTTCTTATTTGGACTGTCACTCTAATCCAAAAACTGTTCTCTCTCTCTCCCCTACCACTCCTCTCAATCTAACTCCTGCTTTTTGCCTGGTTAAGCGTCCCACAGTGCAGCTAAGAATACATAAATCGTCCTCCTCCCTTCCTATTACTCCTGACCCAGATAAGTAATGCCTTCCCCATGAGACCCTCTTCGATCTCTCCAGACTTTGTCTTCATGGTCTGTTGGTGCAAGCATCATGTTCTATCCATTGTGATAGGCTTGCTTCCATGGGGTCCCTTCCACCTTTTCTCTCCTACCCCATTTCTTGAGGACAATAACCTTTTCTTATGGATCTTTATATCCCCTAAAACAGTGCCCCTTGAACTTGAATGTGCATAAGAACCATCTGGGATCTTGTTGAAATGTAGATTCTGGGGTAGGCCTGAGGCTCTGCATTTCTAACAAGTTCCCAGAGAACATGGATAGTACTGGTTGATGGACTAGTACTATCTGAGTAGCCAGGCATTAGTACCCCTTGACTAACATTTTGCACATGGCAGGTGCTAACTCACACCTGGTAGAAAATTAAAAGTCAAAAAGCAAGAGCAAAATGCAAATACAATGAGAGAACACTGTACCAATATGACAACACCAAATGTTGGTGAGGATGTCTGAGTACCTGGATTCTCATCAAATGTGTGTGGGGATGTGAAATAACATCCCTACTTTGGAAAAAGATCTGGTTGCCTTTTTCTTAACAAAATTAACATAGGCTTACCCCATGATCTAGCAGCTCCTTTCCTAAATATTTACATGTCCACAAAAAGACCTATATGAGAATGTTCAAAAGAGCTTTATTCAGAATAGCCAAACCCAAAAATACCCCATGTATCCATTCACTGGTAACTGGGTGGGTAAACTCTGGCATGTCCACATTGTGCAATGATGACATAGATTTCCGTACCATGGGATATTGGCTCAGGTTCTGTCGTGCGTTTGCAATCATCTGAAGGCTTGCCTGGGGCTGTGGAACCTGCTTTCAGGATGGCGCACTCATATGGTTGTAGGCATGAGGTCTCCATTTCTTGTCATGTGGTCTTCTCATCGAGCTGCTGGAGTGGCCTCATGACATGACCACTTACTTCAATCATGTGAATGATCCAAGAAAGAGACCTGCTGTGGCCTCACCTGGCTCCAAGCTGCTGCCAGACCTGCTATGAGGTTTCTTGGTCAATGTTGGGCCAAAGGCTCCTAATGAAAAGTATGAACTACTGATACACAAAAATATGGGTGAATTTCAAATGCATTATATTGAGTGAAACAACCAGACCCCAAAGACTACTTATCTATGATTTTATTCATTTCATAGGAAGTTGTAGAAGGCAAAACAGATCTATAATTAAAAAAAAAAAAAAAAGAACTGTGGTTGCCTGGGAACAGGGGTAAGGCAGGAAGGGTTATTAGGGAACTCTCGGTGTGGGGGGGGTTGAATGTTGTATATTTTATAGGATTTTGAGTTACACAGGTGTATGTATTTGTCAGAACTCAGGAGACTTAAGATTTGTACATTTCAGTCTTTGTAAATGGTTTTTAAAAAGAAAAGGAAGCCTAAACAAATTCTGAACTGTAATAATATGCTGAAATGTTTCAAGGTAAGGTGTTCTGATGTGGCAATTAGAGTGGCCAGAACAGGAGAGCTAGTTGGATAGCTGAGCTTCATCCCTCCAGGCTCTACATGATTCATACGAATCCAAATGAAATGTCTCAAAGGTTAAAATTCAACAGATGTTGACATAGTTTACTTAGAAATGCCTGCCATTCTATGCATAAATCTAACACTTTGGCACGTTTTGTTATATTAAATCCATGTTTTTTCCTGCGGCGTGAACCCAAAATGGTATATTTGTTCATCGGTTTCAGGTGGAAACTGAGGATGAGTCAGTCATTGTATTAAATAGTGCTGAACCATCTGATGGGGTGGAGGTACGTCTGCTTCTGGGTGGAACACTGTTCCCCAAACTGGCTTCCCATTAGAGTCCTCTGAGGAGCTTTTAAAGATTGTAAAGCCCAATGCCGGGCCACTCTAGGACAGTTGAATCAACATAGGAGGGTGGGTAGGAGAGAGGCCTAGGCATCTGTACTTTTTAAATGCTCTCCTGGTTATTTTAATATTTTATGCCATAAGGAGACCTTACAATATTTTAAGCTAAAAAAATCTTCAAAGGGACTGCAAAGAAAATATAACTCTACTTAAAAACATTGCTATTTACAATAAAGGTTCTTAAGGTTTATGGGCATCTTTTTCTTCCAGGTCTTAGAGAGATATGTATCAAAGTGTGATAGGTCGATGAGTTCGGATTAAAATAGAACAAACGGGGCGCCTGGGTGGCTCAGTCGGTTAAGCATCTGCCTTCGGCTCAGGTCATGATCTCGAGGTCCTGGGATCGAGCCCCGCATCGCGCTCCCTGCTCAGCAGGAAGCCTGCTTCTCCCTCTCCCTCTGCTGCTCCCCCTGCTTGTGCTCTCTCTCTGTCTCTCTCTCTCTGTCACATAAATAAATAAATAATCTTAAAAAAATAGAACAAACTTCAGTTTTGGATTCCCAGGAATAATAAGATCTCCTTGGCGGAAATTATTTCAATATTATTGAAACTGATATCTATGAAAATGGTACTAGTTTCCCAAATTCTCATGTGTGTGTGTCCTGTCGGCATGAACTGGATTACCTTATAGGCGAGCTGAGCATGTGTGTAGGGCAGGCAACAAAATGTTTGTTTGGGAAAAAATTAGACGTCCGATATTTTAAAAGTACCGTTGAAGGAGTCATTATAGTTTTTAAGAAGAAATTAGAATGACATCGGCCTCCCTCACACTTATTCTATCTATGGGATGCGGGGAGGGACGATGGCCTTCGCAAGGCTATCTCCAGGAAAGGTGCTCCCAGCCTGGTTGGGGAGCGGAAGGTGCTTCTGCCCGGAAGGCACAACCAGAGCTTCCTGCGCTGCCTCCTCTCCTCGTGCCCCTCTCCCCTGCCAGGTGTGGGCACCAGTCAATTAGAAAGTCAAAGTACCCGAGGAGAGTGGAGGGAGCTTGTGCCTGGCCCAGAGCGTTTTACACTGTGAACTGGATTGAGAACAATGTGTTAATTGTTCTTTGTTTGCTGAGCAGGGCCTGGTGCCAGGACAGAGCTGGCCCTGAGAAGCTTCCAGAGCCTGGCGACCAGGTGTGGGGAACCGGCACTGACCGCCTGCCCCGGGAGGTGGTAGTGGGGCACAGCAGGTGCATAATAGATGGATTAGAAATTTCGCAGAACTTACAGGTTTCAGAGCTTCTCTTATTCAAGAAGAGGACAGAAAATGGCTTAAAAAAAACAAAATAAAACTCAGGCCAGCAGCAATCATATCAACACAGTAAACTCCAGGAAGGTGGGGAGTGTATCCCACTGGACCGTAAGTATGCGGAGATGCTCCCAGAGAGGAGTCTTGCCTAAATGTCAGAACTCTTCTTGGTCTTCAGGTTGTATGACTTGCAGCAAACAGGAAGGGCAGAAAAATGACCAGACCTAGTTGAGTGTCAGGGACACTGTGGAATAATCCTTTCAGCTGCAGGGGCAGCTCCCTTATTCTGTGAATAAGAGAAAGACTCCAGGAAGGCAACCTCCCTGGGAAGGAGGGCTTTCTGGAAAGGGGAACATTATCACTGTCCATTAAGAGGGTAAAAACTCTACAGCTATAGTTTTGCTACTCGTCTTTCTGATGTATCTATACAGGAAAATAGTGTAAATATGTGCAAAAGAAAATAGACTTTTCAAAACTACATACACACAAAACTATCATGAGCAATTAATTCTGAGCAGTAGGATTGTGGAAGAATATTTCTCTCTTTTTTCTACATTTCTAGACCACCTTACTTATTTTATGTATGTACCTATGTATGCATTTGTACAAAGACCATGCATGTCCAAAACTCGGGAAAAGTATGAAGCTAGCTCTACAGGAAAATCAGCTTAAAATTGCCGATATATGTATGCTCTTGCCCGTGTGTTTAATTTTGGACGGATGTGTGGATACATGGGCCTTTGAGCTGGCATTCTCCGTGCCCTATCTCTATGAGGAGAGGGTGTGGGAAATTTTTACAATGCACATTTCCTCATTAACATGGCTAGCAGAATAGTGATCATTTGGAGAATATTTTTAATGGGGCCTTCTAAAAGGACAGAGGGAGAGTTTTCTATCTTTCCCTCATTGGAGAGATCATTGGAAAAGTCTCCAATGCTTTCTTGTGGTAATTTAAAATTCATAAGACCATCAAAAACAGGGCAAGACCTCTCTTCTGCCACTCTGACAAGATGTCACTAGTTTTCATTTCTTGGAAATGATGGTATTCAGGTCCTGTTTTTGGCTCTCCAGAGATGTCAGCAAAAGGAGGTCATTACAATATGTATCCGTCTATTAACTCATCCCAATTTGGATCCAGTCATTTTGTCTGCCTTCAACCCTTCACTGTGTTTCAATTTCAGTCACTAGGTCACAGCTACAATATGTGGCAATATCAAGTAGCCAGGAAAAAGCAAAACCAAGGAAAAAAACAAAACAAAACCCAAATCCCGTGAGTTAGCTAGGACTGGTGTCACTGTCCCTACTCTCATTTTAGAGATGAAGCAACAAACTTGGCAACATACTGGGATTGTCCCCAAGTAATAAAGCTCCCCAACTTTGCTCCAGCACCGCTTGCACCATGGTGGTGACATCGGCATTGGCTCAGGCTGCAGGAGCCTCTCTACCCATGCTATGGATTTACAGCTGCCCTCTCATCTGACCGGCCCCTCCTCAGTATTCCGGCCCATGGTGCTAAGTCACATCCATTTATTGGGGCCCAAGTGGACTGGTCCCATTCGTGAACTCCATTTTATTCTAATTTTTAAAAGTCATCTTATATACTTTCTATTTTAAATTATGTAAGAAATATACAAATACAGAAACAACATAAGAATTTCAAATAACATAAAAGAATATAAAATAAAAAGTGAAATTTTTTTTTTTTTAAAGATTTTATTTATTTGACAGAGAGAAACACAGCGAAAGAGGGAACACAAGCAGGGAGAGTGGGGGAGGGAGAAGCAGGCTTCCCGCCGAGCAGAGAGCCTGATGCGGGGCTCGATCCCAGGACCCTGGGATCATGACCTGAGCCGAAGGCAGATGCCGAACGACTGAGCCACCCAGGCGCCCCGAAAATTATTTTTTTAAGAGTTGATACTTTATTTTTATTTATTTTTTTAAATTTAAATTCAAGTTAGTTAACATATAGTGTATTATTAGTTTCAGGGTAGAGTTTAGTGATTCATCAGTTGCATATAACACCCAGTGTTCATTCCATCCAGTGGCCTCCTTAATGCCCATCACTCAGTCACCCCATCCCCCAACCCCCTCCCCTTCAGCAACCCTCAGTTTGTTCCCTAGAGTTAAGAGTCTCTTATGGTTTGCCTCCCTCCCTGTTTTTATCTTATTTTATTTTTCCTTCTTTTCCCCCATGTTCATCTGTTTTGTTTCTTAAATTCTACATGAGTGAAATAATATGGTATTTGTCTTTTGCGTAGCATAATACCCTTTAGTTCTGTCCACGTCATTGCAAATGGCAAGGGTTCATTCTTTTTGATGGCTGAGTAATGTGACAATTCTTCTTAACCATCTCTCTGTGCTCCTCTACCTCCTGCCTCAAGACACATACTCTCAGTCTCACTCACCTTGCTAAGATCACTGGTACGTATTGTCCAGTAAAACAATTGTCAAAATGGTTGCTATGGACTAGTGATTGCTCTATGTCTCCCATTCTCCTACTTCTTTCCAGCTGAATGTTATGTAAATATGAGGGGCAAAGCTAGTCTATCTAGCTCATAAGGATGACAATTCCAGGCAGTGGGATAGGAATGTGGGTTTGGCTAAGAGTGGTGGTCATAACAATAGGCCAGAGGGCACAAGTGTAAACAGACTTTATTCAAGCACAGGATGTCTACGATCACCTCATTGCCTGCCTAGTCTTCCATCTCTCATCCCTTCCTTTCCCACAGATGGACCTTGAACACCTCCTTTCTCATCTCTAGAACCAAAGCTGGCCTTAAGAAGGAGAGTTTTCATAAGCTTGTCCCTGGCACTCTGTCACTCAGCATCAGATCAACTTTGCTTTTCATCTTGGTCAAACCTTGTTCCTGGTTTTTACAGTGTGCCTCTAGGTAAACCATGCACAGTGAGTGATGTGCTAGGAGCCCTGTGAGCTATCAGCGGGGGTGCAGCTTCAGGGCACTTCCACCCTAAACTCTGCCCTAAGATGAAGAATACAACCCTGATAGTGAATAAAACAAGGAAATCCGCCCCATGCTTTCCTGGGCTGCCTTAACATTGGTGGGGATCTCCCAAGCAACTGTCGTCGGGACCTCAACATTAGCTGTACCAGCACAATTGCCCCAGAGCACCGAGCTATTGCCTAAAGGCAGAGGGAGTGATGAGGAAGTGAAGAGAGAAGGACTCCGGACTTGTGAGGGGAGCCCAGCCCGACGTCCGGGGTCTGACAGTAGACCACAGCTGTGGTCTTGAACGTGCCCCTGAATGTGCCCCACTCTGGCCCTCAGCCTCCTCACCAGCCTCCTCAAGTAAGCGGGATGGACTCACATACTTTCTAAGGTACTTTCCGGCTTGGCTTTCACATTTGATGAGTGCGTTTTTCTCCATTACTGAAACACGAGAAACCACTTAGTTTCATTCTTACCCAAGCCACCCCCATCAGGTCTTTAAGACCGGGAAACAGCCTATTTGAATGTTGAATCAAGATGATGCAGTTGACCATCATCATTCAGGCATTGGCTGGGTGATATTCTCCTAGTTGGGGTGATGGATAGCTAGATTACAAGCTCGTTGCAGAAGCAGACTCTTGACTATTCTTTTTTCCTGGGGTAGCACAGAGTTATGCATGCAGGTGACCCTCAATAATGTATTGAATGAAAAGATTTGGATCGAGGCATGCAACCCTTCCCACCTAATCCACCATGGAACAAAGAATGTCCCAAGGAAACTTTGGGGTTGGAAATGCATCTTGTAGAAGAGAAAAATCTCTGTGCTCATCTAATCGAACCTGGCTTGACATGCGTCTGGTACCAACCTGCTAAGTGAACAAATCCAGACACATGAATCTGTTCAGATGGAAATCGTCAGCTCACAAAACAGCTCCACTGTGTGGATAGTTTCTAACATACCCAAAAAGCACGTACAATTGTGCCTCATCAGACCGTTCAAAGGAGCACAGTATAACCAGACAACCTTATAATGTCCTCAGGGAAGGAATGGGTGTTTCAAATGTGTTACTTAGAACTAAACAGGTAATTAAAGCTTCTTCTTACATGTAAAAGGCAGGTTTGAATTCAATAATCTCTGAGGGGTTCTTTTTTTTTTTTGGCTTTCTTTGATCATTCATAAACTTAAATACCATATCATTTCATCCATGATATGCCATTCTTAGGGAAGAAATATTTTTAGGTTCATTGCAGGTGCATTCTGCACATACTGAGAAATCAAAAAGAAAAAGAAATGTGTGTGCAGGGGGTGAGGTAATAGAAGGAGAAACTCATGTCCAAGTTCATTTAAAAATTTTTCTGAGTCCTTATTTGCAAAATGACTGCAGCCATATTCAAATTATAGGTTGAAAAATAATAAAAGACACATCACAGAGCTCAAAGTGTAGGTGAATTTTTAAATGAAATTTGTAAAGCATGAGTCAGGTATACAAAGGATGCGTGCTTTTTAAAAATGTATTTATATGTAACTTCACCTTGTTCCAGAACAGACTTAAGGTGGCATAATATAAACTATAGGTAAAAATCAAAGGAGGGAAAAACAAGGTTGGGTTGGGACAAACTCCAACAAAGAATACCACGTAAAGGATCAGTACTAATGTTCTACACCTCCCCTTGGGGAGAGGCACATATTCATATAGTACAGGAAATATACCAACGAGGGAAAAAAGTTTCTTTCTTCCTTGACTTGCCCAATACTTGCTCAAAGTATTCTCTCATTTGAGCATGTCCCATGTGACTATCACACAGCTTTTTGAGGATGGCAAACAAAAAACGCTCCTTTCTACAAGGGACTTGAAAGATTAAGTAATGTGCTTGTAGCCACATAACTAGTTTTGACAGAACTCATAATTAAGGTCTTTCAACGAAAGCATGGGCTTCTGAAAAACTGTATATAATTCCCTTTCCTGTGGGACTTTGAGGAATAAGATTAAAAAAAAAAAGAAAGAAAAACAGCAAAAAACCCTGCCAACCTAGGGGACCTTAAATGTAGTTCTTCCTGAAAAGAACATTAATTAGTACACATTTTATCCCTCTAACTTGAAGTTTTTACAAAACTGCAGTTTTCAAAACATTTGAAACTACTGACAATTGTAGAAACAATATGAAGCAAGAGACTTAATTTAAGCAGAGAGGTAGCAAGTACGGGGAAGGGGACGCGGGAAGCTGGTGTGGAGGGTGATCGGGGCAGTGGGAATGGGGCCGAAATTCCAAAGCAGGCAGGAGCTCCAAGTTTCTGAGAAGTGGAGAGGCCAGTTTGTCAAGAATGAGGTGTGTGACGCAGGGAGTTAGAGGGAAGTGAGGTCCAGAAACTATTCAGGGGTCAGGTGACATGGGACCAGACCAGCAACAGTAGGGAGCCTGAATTTATTCCGAATGTGATGAGAGATCATTTGTGCTGTGTGAGCAGATGAGCCGCAGGCAGTGATCTTCTAACTGAAAATTTGCATCCGGGTCCTGCGTGAGGACCAGAGAGTAAAGGGCAGGAAAAGAAGCAAGGAGCTCTGAAGGTGGGGGTAGCAGGGTCCAGGGAAGAGGAGGAGGTGACCTGAGGTATTGCTGAAGGGGATAAGAAGCAAGTAGTGGGGCAGCTTTGCAGCAGGGGATGTTGGGAGTCAGGTTGTGGTGTTAGGAGACCAGGGGTTTCTTTAGCACAACGGCTAGTCACCCAGACAGGTAGGTGGTCTGTCAGCAGGAAGGTGGGTGATGTGAGCAAGCAGTTGTGGGACACTGGCCAGCACGCAGGGCACACCTGCAAGCAGGTAAATCATACTGCAAGTGGACATGCCATCTTTAAGTAGGTGGTATTTTGGGCTGAATTGTGCACCCCCCCCCACCCCGCCTCCCCATTCCTATGCTGAAGTCCTAATTCCCAGTACCTCAGAATGTGACTGCCTTTGGAGAGAGGGCCTTTAAAGAGGTTACTAAGGTAAAATCCAGTCTGACTGTGTCCTGATAAAAAGAGATTAGGATACAGATATGCATGGGGGAAGATGGCCATCTACAAACCAAAGACGGAGGCCCTCAGGAAAAAAAACAACAACAAAAAAACAGCCTAGCTGACACCTTGATCTTGGACCTCTAGCCTTCAGAACTGTGAGAATATGCATTCCTATTGTTTAAGCCACCCCAGTCAGTGGCACTTTTATGTTATGGCGGCCCTGGCATCCTAATCCAGGTGGATAACTTCTGTAAATCTCTGGGAGGTCCTGCAGGGTCCAAGTGCTACGTTTAAGTAGCTGAGGGAGGCTGCTGAGTCCAGGAGAGACAAGGGGGGTTCATGAGTTTCTGGGGGGTGTCCTGCAAATTACCAGGTGGCCCTGGCCAAAATCTAGATGATAGCTAACCAGTTCATTGGCACAAGAATAACAGGGTGCTGCAGATGAGTTACGTGGAAGGGAAACGAGTCCATAGAGGACTTTGGTGAGCAGCTTGGTGACTCCATTGAATCCCTAGAGGCTGGCCCACAGCAGCTGACCCTGGAGGGCATCTGTGACTGTGGTTCAGAAGCTTGGGAGGGCGGCTGGAAACCATGATGCTGAGTGTCACTTGGGGAGTTCGGCCTGGGTGTTGTGGGTGGGGTCAGTAATGATACCACTATCATCTAAAACAGCAATGAGAAGTCAGGACTCTACCAGGTCCTGGAAGAGGGGCCAGAAATCCACCTCCTCCTTCACTGAGGCAGTACCTGAGTGCAAAAGCTGACTTTCTCTTCTTACCAAATATTCGGCTTTCCTAAATTTTCTGCTACCCAATCCGTTTCTGTGTCTGCAGAATCTGTTAGGACCTGGCCTAGGCTGGGCAGGCAGGCTGGAGGACCCCATCCAAACCTGATGCTTTCATCTAGCCCTATAATTTTGTAACGATCATTTTTTTTTTCTTTTTTAACTTTCAAGTTTACTATAAAGAGTTACATTTATTGAAAGTTTCCATTCTGTTCAAATGATTCTACCTTCGTGAAGCACTAACACAAATTAATGTTAACCAATTTTGTACTCCTTCTGGAAAAGGGACTTCTAGGAGACAGAAGCAACCTTCTGTTTATCTCTGAAAAATATGCCAGTGACACAAGTATCTCTTTTATTTTTAATGGATCTCAGAAAGCATCACAATACCCAGGGCTCCTGTACCCTGAGCAAAGATATTTACATATGTCTAACAAAACCAGTTACATAACTAGCCCAGATGCCTTAGGTTAAGTAAGCCAGATTGCATTCATGGCAGGTCAGAAATGGAAAAAGGCCCAGCCAGTTTTGCTCATGGCAAAGAAGAGGGGAAAATGTATCTTCAGGAATGGATAGTGGCCTAAAAACAATCCAAGGCAGTTCAAAGCAAATCTAAAATTATCTTGGAAGTCTTGGGTACAATTATAAAAAGTCATGTTATTTTTTTACAACCTCTTCTGTGATATACTTGTATTGTTTTATGAGAGTGTGTGCCTCAGCACTTAAGAGAACTGGTCCCTGACCCTACTGGTCTGAGCTCTAGAGTAGAGCCATTACCAAAACCCCAGAGTGTGCAAGCAGCTGCAGAGACAATTTGGTGTTGATGATTAGTTTGTACCTTCACAGGTTAATTCCAGTGGCAAACCTCAAGGCTGGCCTGTGCACTGGTGAATTGGGCATCTTAGATCTGTGGGTTGTCAGAGTGAGAAGGAGTGGCAGCAGAAGCCATGTAATTCAGTCCCTAGAATCTGCCAGACCTGAGTTGTTTGGATTGTTGTTTTTTAAGATTTTATTTATTTATTTGAGAGAGAGAGAGCGTGCACACACACCACACACAGGAGTGGGGTGGGGGTACAGAGGGAGAGGGAGAAGCAAATTCCCCACGGAGCAGAGACCCCAATGCAGGGCTCCATCCCAGGACCCCGGGATCATGACCTGAGCCAAAGGCAGACACGTAACCGACTGAGCCCCCCAGGTTGCCCCCAGACCTGAGCTTTAATACCCACTCTGCCACTCAGTAAGTAGCTCAGTGATCTGAGGTCAGTGTCTCTTACCTAGTTGAGTCTCCAATTCCTCATCTGCAAAACCAGCCCTCCTACAGTACCAGCCTCTTTGTCAAACAAATGAGACAAAGCAGTACCAGCCTATTGTCAAACAAATGAGACAAAGCAAGTCAAGTACTCAGTGCAATGTCTGACACATGGTAGGTGTTAGCGATTATTATCACTATGACCAGAAAAACATTCCCCAACCTGAACAATGGTCAGCAGAAGTCGGAGTTCTGGGGGAATTTATGTAATGTCCAATGTAGTGGAACTTAAATTTTCTGGCCTTTGGGGCACATGATTATGCATATCCTGTTCGTTCATTCATGAGCTGCACAGTTGCTTAAAGAGTAGACAAAATGGACTTCCCCAAAGGTCACATGTGTAGTGGAGACAGCAGCTGGATGGGCACAGGGCAGAAGGGCTCCCTTCATCCACGGCCACTGCCTCCATAGCTGGGTCAGATCAGGGATTAGAGTTCAGCTTTGATATTCCCGTAGGATCTCAGACAAGCACCTTAACCTCTGTGATTTACAAGTAACACAGGTATAAAAGATACACTTGCTTACTACCTAGATGTGAAAGCCAAAGAGACCCTTTATGTAAAAGAACTTTGTAGGCTGTAAAGCACCAAACCATCCAAGTTCAATTATTATCCTAGACCTCCATCCCCACTGTAAGCATTTATTGACCTCAAATTGCTCCTTGCCAATTTGAAGTTATTCTATATTTAGTGTAGAAGGCCCCCACATCTCACACAATAACCTTTTCCTAGATCCAAGTGTCCCCTTGGTGTCCTGTTAGCTGCACTCACTGTGTAACACATCAGGATAGCAGGTTACTAACTACCACCTAACCCAGTATTTTCCAAACATGTCTCATCATGAGACATCCAGTGTTTGTGAAAAATAGAGTTCTCAGATGCCACACAAGATTGACTGGGTCCAAGTCTACAGGAGAGGGACTTAGGACATTTTTAACAAAAGTCACAGGTGATTTTGTGATTTGGCAAGTTTGGGAAACAGTAAACTAATGAATGCAAATGCGTTAGTTAACTAATATATTACTCTATCTGGACTTAACCCAATTAAAATATTCAGCTTCTTAAATGTCCTAAAGGAGTTATACTAATTCTGGAAATTCCAAGAAGAACCCTAGAGAGGATTTATGTATGAGTAAAGAGAATTCTTTAAATCACACTGTTAAGAGGAATGTTTATTAAATTCTACATACATTGTTTTGTAGTTCCATAGTTTGAGATCCAAATATCCTTGGAAGAAAAGCTGTAAAGTGATCAAATGATTAGAAACACCAAATAATAAAAGGATGTACAGTAATTAAACCTACGTAAGTCCAGAGATGTGCCACTTTAGCGAAAGTCTTCACATTTGAGAAAAGGTATTATCTCAGTGATTAAAATATATACATTTCCCCCTATATTTTAACATCTCTGAAATCAGAATGATCTTACAGCTGATTGGCTACAATTTCTCTTAGTGACATATCAAATAATAGGGCTTCCTAACACAGTATTTTGTATTCAATGAAATATGGAAATGAAGCACCAGACAATGACATTTTCCTCCATCCCTACTGATACACAACAAGTGACCTAGGTTCAGTGTACCCTCTTGCCTGTCTACCTCCACAAGCCTGACCACACTTGAAGGTCCAGTAGCCAACCAGTCTATCTCACCTGCTTACCCAGGCTGCGGAGATATCTCTCTTCCTATAGCTCTGATTATTGGAAGCCCTATTTTCTTCTGTTTCTCTTGCTTAGCATTTATGTTGCTGCCTGCTTGACCAATTAATTTTTGTGCTACCTTATCACTTTACAAACATCTTTGGACTCTAAAACTAGGTGGTAAACAATATGAACACAGAAAATTTGCCTCTGTCTCTTGTTTTTCCCTAGGGCCTAACACAGAGCTCCTACCTGGAAATAGTCAATAGATATTGAGGATGATGGCACTTAAGTAGGGTGACCATATACTTCATCATCCAAACCAGGACATTTTGGAAAGTGAAAACCAGATAGTAACAATTTCCTGAAGATCTCAACATCTTAACACCCAGAATATGTGACTTTGTTACCTACATAGTAAAAGGAACCTTGCAGGTGTGATTAACGTAAGGATCTTGAGATGGGGAAATAATGTCCTGGATTACCTGGGTGGGCCTAACTTAATGGTAATCGGAAGGTTCCTTACAAGGAAAAAAAATGGGACAGAAGAGTCAGAGTCAGAGAGATTAGAAGATGCTACACTGCTGGCTGTGAAGAGATAGAATGGGGCCACAAGTCAAGGAATGTACTTGGCCTCGAGAAGCTGGAAAATCCGTTTCCCTAAATGGATTCTCCCTAAGAGTTTCCAGAAGGATCAAAGCCCTGCCAACCTATTCTAGACTTCTGACTTCCAGAACCATAAGATAAAACATTTGTAGTGATTTGTTACAGCAGCCATAGAAAACTACTTCACCGTCTAACCTGTGAGAACGGTCAAAACCCAGCTCATCCTCCACCATTTCCAGATTCCGGCAGCTGAATGTAAGCTCTGCAGGATTTCACCTCTCCCTCTTTGGGCTTCCCTTATAGCATTTACTTTACTCAATGGTAATGTAAGCAAATATCTGCTTCTCTGATCCCCCTCTTTAGACCTAAGTGATAGAAACCCAATTAAAACTAGTTTAAGCATGGAAGACTGTATTGAATCATGTGACTGGAAAAGCCCAGCCATGGAGCTTCAGGTAAACTTGGATCCAAGTGCCCAAAGTCATCAGGTATCACAGTCCATCTCTTGGCTCTGCGTTCTCTGTGTTGGCTTTATTCCCAGGTAGACTTTCCATTTGCAGAAAAAACAATGATCACCAGCAGCTGGGGCAGGTTTATAGCCTACCTATTTAGCAGTGGGGGCTGAAAGACTGACTCTTTCTCAATTGTTTCAACAAAAGTTTCAGGATTGAGTCTTTTGGGTCTGGTCTGGGGCATGTCCCCATCACAGAACCAATTCCTGTGGTCAGGGGAGTGGAATTGGCTCTCATAGGCCAGGCTTTGGTCAGAGTAAGAGTGACCAACTCATCCCAATTTGCCCGGGGCCTCTTCTGGTTTCAGCATTAGAAGTCCCATGCCCCAGGGAAATCCCTCAGTTTAGGGCAAACTGGGATAGTTGGTTACCCTAGGCCTCCATGCTAGAGATGAGGGGAGATGTGGTCAGCCCCAAATGACTCCCACAGACTAAAACTGAAAAAGAAGTGGTTTCTTGGAGGAACCATGAGAAGAGGAAATGAATGCTGGGTGGGCAAAAGCAACAGAGAGATGTCTTCTCCATTCACCTTTCTAGATTAGAGTTACCTTGAAGGCAGGGACTGAATCTTACTCATTTTTGTGTCTTTTAAAAAACTGAGTACGTTGCTTTCTACCTAGGAAAGCCTCAAAAGAACTTATACTATTTCTTGCACCACTTTATGAAATACTTGAAAAAATTCATTTAGAGTGAATGAGGAATGTTTAACACTAGTTCATGATGGATAATACAGAATCACATTTAACAGGTGCATTTACAAATAGTTTACAATCTTACTTGATTGAGATTATTAAAATGTAATCTTGCAGAAAATGGGGTGGTTGGAGAGTTTTAAACTTTCAAAATCACTGAAATACGATGATCCCCCATTGTCCTTTCCACTCCCCTTATATTAAAGATAAAACTGGTACTGTGTTTGCATTAACATCTAATATATATTAAAAAGTGAAACTTAAAATACCCTTCTAGTGATTTGAAATTCTATTCGCTAGTTTCGGTTTTGTTATTTAATCAGACTGAGCAGTGGATTAGAATTGTTTTTCTCTGGACAGGGTGTGACTTTTCCTCTGAAACTTTTTTTCTGTAACTTCTAACGTCTGACCCATCCCTTCAGGCAATGAGTTATGCATCCCAATTAGGAGTTTAAAAAAGAAATAGCTACATAAAGAGCTATGTCTTTGGTCTAGAGGATAAAAATCTTAAAGTATTGTATGCTGATGCTGAATCTTGTAGTAAATGGGGCAGGGGGAGAAAAAACTGCTTCTAACATAGTCTTCCAAACCTGACATTGGCTAGGGGCAAAGACTCTAATTGAAATTACTTTTTGTGAATTTAGCCAAGTCAATTCTCTCTGAGGCACAACAGTCATTTGTAAATGGTGAGTTTAGATTATTGCTCCTAGCTCATTTCAATCTGTGACACAAAATGGGTTTAGACTTTCTCCCTGTTTCTAGGATTTATATAAAATTTCTTTTTCAAAAGCTGAGCTGAAAGAACATTTATAAATGAATGTTATCATTTTGCCCACTAAATGAAACAATACATGTCTAAACATCACTGTGGAAATGAAGAATTTATGAGCCTGTTATGTTTTATTTTATTATCATTAAGTTCCTCCAGTGAATCTAGAGCATGCTTTGTGGCGGAGTTACCTGCACTTATTCCCCCTCATTCCCATTGAGAAAGAAGCAGAGTTTGGGAAAGATCTCAGCTCAAGATCTGGACCCAACTGATCCCCTGGTAATTCCACATTCTTTGCTGGTTTAGATTTGGGCACAGGACACAGTTCTAGTCAGAGTAAGTGAAGATTGCTGGAAACTTCTGAGACAGAGAAAAGAAACCTAGAAGTCACTTCTGTTGCTCAGTGGAAGTGAAAAATAAATCATATGGTTCCTGTTGCTACTGTTATGTTTTACCACTAGAGGAACCGGAATCGAAGTCTGTAATAGCCCCAGTGGAGAGTTAGAAAGAACCCAGTACATGGAGACATCGTTGAGCTGCTAATTCAACCAGTCCCAAAGGCTATCCTACCTCTGGTCTTCCTATTTCATGAGATTGTAAATATCCTTATTATTTATGCCCATCTGAAACAAGTTGAAATGGTAAATATTTGAAGGATAACAGAAGCTTGGTGCCAAAAGAGCCTCGTGAATCATTTTGTCCCCCTGTTCTCAACCATATTATCTACAAGAAGGAGACTTGACTGCATAAGACTCCCTGATCTGACCCAGCTATGGAGGCAGTGGCCGTGGATGAAGGGAGCCCTTCTGCCCTGTGCCCATCCAGCTGCTGTCTCCACTACACATGTGACCTTTGGGGAAGTCCATTTTGTCTACTCTTTAAGCAACTGTGCAGCTCATGAATGAACGAACAGGATATGCATAATCATGTGCCCCAAAGGCCAGAAAATTTAAGTTCCACTACATTGGACATTACATAAATTCCCCCAGAACTCTGACTTCTCCTTCTCGCTCTGACAACCCACAGATCTAAGATGCCCAATTCACCAGTGCACAGGCTGGCCTTGAGGTTTGCCACTGGAATTAACTTGTGAAGGTACAAACTAATCGTCAACAGAATACAGCAGGCCCAAATTGTCTCTGCAGCTGCTTGCAGACTCTGGAGTCCCAGCTGATGTGGGAAACAAAGGCAAAAGAAAAATTACTAAATTTCCTTACTACCTAGAGCCCACTGACAAGTCCTTGAAACACGCAGAGTGACATCCCTCTAGGGACTCAACTGCCTCAATGTTAATACTTTGCTAAGAACAAAAGGCAATCCTAGCCTGAACCCCCCCGCCCCCCTCAGGATCCTGTAAGTCTACTTTAAGGTATAAAAATTCCTTTGGAAACTTCCTTTATCTCTAAACCCACCAAAATACGTTTTGGCAATCATCACCCCAAGCACGTGGCCCACCAATATACATCTGAAGGGTCTCATGACGAAGGTTTTATTAGATGGTAATAAATGACCTTTTCCCAACAATAGCTAGCCCCCTCAAGGTCCTAGAAACCTTGCTTCCAAAATTCCGTAGAGACTTACACTATCCCTAACCCCCTCCCAACCTGAAAGCATATAATGGGCCCCTCTTCACGACCCCATTGCAGCTCTTTCTGCCCAGGGGTCCTGTCCCCTTGCTTTAATAAAATCACCTTTTTGCACCAAAGACGTCTCAAGAATTCTTTCTTGGCCATCGGCTTGGAACCCTAACGTTGTCTTTCCTACATCACCAGCCATGCCTATACTTTAAAGCTCACAGCCAAGATGCAGAACTTAGACCTTGATTTCTTTTTTTTTTTAAGATTTAATTTTTAAGTGATCTCTGTACCCAACGTGGGGCTCAAACTCACAACCCTAAGATCAAGAGTCACATGCTTCACTGACTGAGCCAGCCAGGTGCCCCATACAACTTGATTTCTAAGGTCCACTATCGCAGGTTACTAATCCAGGTACCGGGTTTACATGCAGTAAATCCTCAACACCTGAAAATATTAACATGACTAATATTCTTAATTCATTTAATCGCATGTTTTTAAGCAACTGCTGGAGCTACACTATTGAATATGAAAGAAAATATCCCCTTGGAGTTTGCATTTTAAAGTGAGGGGAGGCACGAACCCAGAGCACCTTAAAAGTTCCATTAAATTCAATAAACATTTAATAAGTTCCTTTTCGACTCCAGGTCCTGTATTTGGCACTGCAAATCCAAAGAGAAAAAAGATACCATCCACTTTTTACCAAGTATGCCTGGGTAACGCGTTAACAAATAAATCTACTTCATTTGGTAATTTCTCTTCCTACTAGTAACTTTAAAGATACATTCTTCCGTTCCTTTAAGTTTCCAATTAAAGGCAGGAGCACAATCCCATATGCAGCTGTCAAAAGACGTGCCCATTTCTCAGCTGGTTCCCTACTGCAAGGATTGTTTCTGTGTTTCTTGTGACCTTACCTGTAAACTGCCTACTACTCAACTTTGGGTGTAGAGGTGCTCACTTTTCCAGTGAAACAGGTACTTTGGGTAGAATCACGTCGCATTTACCTCAGTTCACTGGAACTAGCTGAAACCGCTCTAGACTTGTGCTGCGCCCTGGTGCAACTAAAGTCGTTTTTGCCTGAGGCCACCAACGTCGCCAGATGCCTATTAAGTAGGAGCGAACTGCGCTTGGCAATAGCCAGGGGCCTTTCCGGGACTCGCTGGGTTTCAGGTCTCCTGAAGGGCACCCAGCCCTAGGATGATGGGAGAGGGGCGTGGTGGAAGATAGGAACGGACCTCCTCGAGGTCCAATGCGACCCCACCAAAACAGCTGTCTCCAGGTGGTACCCGACTCTAACCAATCGCAAAGGGAATGACATTTAACGCGGCTCCGGCAGCCAATCCGAGCACTCGTTTCAGCCTCCGCCGCCCGCCGGGTTCCAGCCGGCTGGCAGCAGGTTCCGCAGTCGCGCGCCGGGCGGCTGCGCACACTCCAGAGTGCCCCCAACAAAGCGGTTCTCGGGGAGGTTGGGGCTGTTACCCGCGGCGGGGGCGCCCGCTATTGCGCAGGCGCCTCAGGAAGATCTCTGCCTCGCGCGTGTCCTTTCGGGTCTGCCTCGCCCCCGGGGCCCACGAGCGCGGGGTTCCGCCAGTGCTGAGTTCCGCGCGCCGGCGGCAGCGGGTGAGTGTGAGCCTCGCGCGGCCGGCCTTCCGGAGGGAGATGCCACCCCCTCCTCGGTCGCCTGGGGCTGTGACACTAGAGGTCGTGAGAAACACCCCCCACCCCTCCCCCAGCCCCTGGGGCGCCGGCGGGTCGTCCGCGAAAGGGACCCGGAGGCGCCGGGAGAAGGCTGGGCTGGGAGAGGCGGAGGGCGGTTGTGGGGGGAGGAAAGAGCAGTTGGCAGGTGGTTTGGGGTCGGGGGAGGCCGTGCTGTGAAGGGTGGGGAGGGCAGTGGGCTGACAGCAGCGGAGGAGCGGAGGTGGGCAGGGGTGACAGCGAGGGGAGGCGGGCGGCGGGGTGGGCTCTTTGCGTCTGTCTGAATATTAGATCAGAGTTCATGGCAATTACATAATCAAATTTAAGAACTGATTTCCTAGAGAACCAAACAGCAAAGATAACATTTAAGTGCTTTTTATAGGCTGGACGCCGTGTTAAGCCCTTGACAAACAGTGCTTCCTTTTCTCGGTATAGCAACCCTGTGAGATCATAGGGTCCCATTATACAGATGAGGAAATTCAGGCTGGGGAAGTGAAGAGGCGTTCCACGTTGTACAGCTGGTGACAGGCAGATTCAGGTTTATACTCGGGCTGACTCCAGAGTGGTTTTGCCCAACCACCAGGTGATCTGCTGGACCTAAGCCTGAAAACTTGCTCAGTGTTAGAGGAAGTCAGGGGCTCGTTTTAATGTCATGGTTTTCTTTTCTTTCTTCCTTTTTTCCCCCAGAGGTTGTTCCAGGCTATTTTAAGGAAATTAAGCTCATTTGAAAGCAAAGAGGAGATATTTTATGTATTTTAGCTTAGCTACAAAATATAATTTGGGAGAAATTTTGATGAAAACACAAGAAGTACCTGAGGGGTTATATTTTACTATGTAGAAGGTAAGATAGTTTTGAAGATACTAGAAAATTTTATGTGTGCTTGAAAATGGGAGAATTATTTAGAATCCCAGAATTTTTAGGACTGAGAAAGTCTTCTAGAGAGTAGTTTTTTTTTTCCTTAGAACAATAAGAAAATAATAATCTAGAGGAAATCACCAAAGTTTCCCATGTCCACAGACAGTGCTATTTTATTTTAAAGCTGTATAAAAGTTTCATTATAAATATTTGTGAAGTATTTAGGGCTTTTGTATTACAAAGCAGATGGCGAGCTAATGGTGACAGATACCTTTCACCATTTCCTGTAACTGCTGTACTCTCCCAACTTCACTTGGGCTAAGAATGCCAGTGGGAATTGCCTGACATGCATTCCATCCAGGTAAAAAAAGTCATCCCAGTCACGGTAGAGCATGTTCTGTCCCCTGCATTGAAGATGACTACCTACTACTTCTGGTGGCTGTTGGGATATTTGGGTGTAGTCCAGATGCTTTTTTTTTTTGTCTCTTCCCTCCGCTATTTTTTTTTTTTTTTTGGTTTGAAAAATTACAGAATTTTTCTCAAAGTTTAGTCATATAACAATTAGTGATTTTACTTCCTTGAAAACTACTTGAGAACTTTTCACTGGTATTTTGTTTATCGATTAACACCCCCTGTTAGGGGCTCCTGGGTGGCTCAGTCGTTAAGCATCTGCCTTCGGCTCAGGTCATGATCCCAGGGTCCCTGGATCGAGCCCGCATGGGGCTCCCTGCTCCGCGGGAAACCTGCTTCTCCCTCTCCTACTCCCCCTGCTTGTGTTCCTGCTCTCGCTCTCTCTCTCTGTGTCAAATAAATAAATTAAATCTTTAAAAAAAACAAAACACCCCCTGTTAGAATGAAACAATGCAGTAGACATAGGTACAGGCATTGCCAATGAACATGTTCTGGTAGGAAAAGTTTCGGTAATCATTCGGAGTTTATTACTAGTCTTGTTAACTGGCTGTTACTAGACTTGTGAACTTGTTGAGGGCATGAATTAGTAAGTGCATAGTAAAGCTACTAAATTGCTTTCTGAGCTTGGCCAATCACTGGACTTCAGCTCTATCATATGTAAAAAGGGGTTGGACTAAATTATTTCTAATTATTTTAAGGTTGCACAGTAATATTATTCTGCCTGTCATAGTTCAGACTTTTTCCTAACATAACAGCTTTGTAACTAGAATGGATAAAAAGAAACTAAATTTGAGGGCCTGTTCTGTAACACTATATGCATCCGCATTTCACAAACACCAGAACTAAGTCTGGGAGAAGTTAGATCTGCTCACAATTGCCCATCGACTAAATGTGAGCTTAAGTTCTGGGATCATTCTGATTTCAGAGCCTATAATCTTTCCACTCTGTGCTGCTCTGTCTAGGGGACAAGGATCCTAATAGTGTGCTAATGCATTCCTGAACCCCAGGATAAATAGCATATGTAATTGAACATCATTTTCACTCAAGATTTAGGGAACAAATATTTTGATTTATATGTATTTTGAGAGAGGGTCAGACACAGGTTTTTGTTTTGCTATTGTTTTTGCATTTGGAAGGTGTTATAAAACATTTTCATGTTAAAACACCCAAGTCCATTATGGAATATAAATTTCACATAATTTTGGGAGTAAAATGAGACATCATAGATGTTTCCTGTTTTTTGACAGGGCATTTCAGATGCTTTTAAGACTACAATTTTATTCCCTCTTTTTGTTGTTGTTAGTATAATAATTTTATTGAGATAATTCACACTCTATCCAGTTCACACACTTAAAGTGTACAGTTTTATGGAATCATGGAACCATCACCACAGTCAATATGAGAACATTTTCATTGCCCCAGAAACAAACCTCATACCATTGGAATTTACTCCCCATTTCTCCCAACCCTTTGCCCAAGCACTACCAGTGTATTTCCATCTCTAATAGATTTGCCGGTCTTAGGCATTTCATCTAAAGAGTCATAGGGTAAGAGCTCTTTTGTGATTGCCTTCTTTCACTTAGCAAAATGCGTCAGGGTTTATCCACTTGTAGTGTCTGTTAACACTTCATTCCTTTTTATGGTCAAATAATATTCCACGGTATGGATAGACCACATTTTATTTGTCCATTTTTCATCACCTGATGGGCGTTTGAGTTGTTTCCATTTCTTGGCCCTTAAAAATAATGCTGCTGTGAACATTTGTGTGTATAAGTTTTATTTAGTGTGAGCATCTGTTTTAATTTCTCTGGACATATACCTAGTAGTTGAATTTCTGGGTAATATGATGGCTCTGTTTAAACTTTTAAAGAACTGCCAGAATGTTTTCAGGTGGCTCTCCCATTTTACATTCTCACCAGCACTGTATAAATGTTCCAGTTTCTTTGCATCCTCGTTAACTCTTGTTGTTATCGGTCTTTTTTATTCTCTCCATCATCCTGGGTCTGAAGTGGTATTTCATTATGGTTTTGATTTGCATTTCCCTGATGTTGAACGTTTTTTCATGTGCTTATTTGCCACCTGTTTATCTTCGGAGAAAGGTCTTTTCAGAGCCTTTGCTCATTTTTTAATTGGATTGTTTGACTTCTTATTTTTAAGTTGCTACAATTTTTTTTATATATTCTAATTATAAATCACTTATCAGACAATTTGCAAATATTTTCTCACATTTTATGGGTTGTCTTTTCTCTTTCTTCATGGTATCCTTTAAAACACAAAGGTTTTTAGTCTCAATGAAGTCCAATTTCTTTCTTTCTTTCTTTTTTTTTGGTCACCTGTGCTTTTGGTGTTGTACCTAAGAAGGCTTTGCCTAACTCAAGGTCATGAAGATTTACTTCTATATTTTCTTCTAAGAGTTTTATAGTTTTAGCTCTAAATTTTGGTCCATGAGCCATTTGTAGTTAATTTTGGTGCATAGTATGAGATGAGGGGTCCAAATTCATTTTCTGGCATGTGGTTTACAGCTGTCCAGGTATCATTTTTGAATTGGTTTGGTACCCCTCTGTTCTTAAGAGATAACTCTGTTGAAAAAGGTTTGGACATCGTGTTAGAAATGACTTTATGGTGTATGGCTCTCAAGCACAGCATTACAAAGAAGTTTTGGTCTTATAGAACGGAGTTCCTTCACCCTTATCTTTGTTCTTTCAGGATGACAGCCTGATTCATTACTTTATTTATGTCCCTATTGTGAGTATGACAGATTTGAAAAGTGTAAAGCCCTCATCCCCTGATAGGTGGCACATACATACATTTTTGTGGTATAATCTTAGTTATATTAGATATGTATTGAGTGATTTAAAAAAAAAATAACCTAAAAGAGTGTTTGGGCAAGACTTCATGTGCAGGAGGTAACTTCAGGATGTTTGGGAGCACAAACTATTACAGAAGAGCTGTTAAAGGTCACCTGTAAGTCACTCAGATAAATGCCTATTATCTTTTACATGTCTTTGTAATACATTTGAGGCAGATAGTGATGGTGAAATATGGTAAAGGAAAGCACGGTTGCAATGATTTCTGTAACTATTTCACAGTAGTGTGCATGTGGGTTCGGCCTGGATACCGCGGGGGTTTGACTGCCGGGCTGAAGTGTTTGTATAGGCAGGGGGACTCTATGAACATTTTTTTCTAGAGGAGTGTTATGAACAGAGCTCCACCCGGGAAGATTAAGTTGGGAGCAGATATTAGGTGAGAAAGGGGAGGGTGAATAAGGTGGGAAGGTCAGTTAAGAGACAGAAGCGCTCCCACAGGAGGTATTATGGCAGCAGCAGTGGTAGAGATGGAAAGAATGGGGAGCTGTTCAAAAGGCAGGTTCCTGGCTTCTCCTCTAGCCTGACTGAGTCAGAATTTCCTAGGTGTAAAGACTGGGCCGCTGCACTTGTAACCAGCTCCCCTCGGTGATTTTTCTGCCTACTGTGCTGTGGTAGATGATATGCAAATAGAATCGACGAGGCTGGCACGGATGGTTTGCTCAGGGCAGGTCTGGTGTGAGAGAATGGGGAAGCTGTTTTAAAGGCTGGGGAACGAAGGAAAGGAGAAAGATTTGGAGGTGCAGAGAATGCATTCAGTTTGATATACATCAGGTTTACCTTGCCCGCAGAATAGTTTGTGCGGTGGAATTGGTGGGGAATGTAAACTGGTTGCTGAGGAGGGAAAGATCCAGGGCAGTACATAAAGACAGTTTGTGATGCGTCTGGGTGGCTCAGTCGGTTAAGCAGCTGCCTTCAGCTCAGGTCATGATCCCGGGGTCCTGGGATCGAGCCCCGCATCGGGCTCCCGGCTGCGTGGGGAGCCTGCTTCTCCCTCTCCCTCTGCCTGCCGCTCCCCCTGCTTGTGCTCTGTCTCTATCTCTCTGTCAAATAAATAAAATCTTTAAAAAAAAAAAAGACAGTTTGTACAAAATAGATTTATGGTATCTTTAAGATACGGTACCACCGATCTGCTGTTTCAGTCGACTCTTACTGGAAACAAATACTTGTGTATGGGAAGGTAGCTATACTCAGGGAGAAAGGAGGGAAGCCGCTCAGTCCAAGCTTTCCTGGAGACCAGCGTGGCCTCCACACAAGTTCTCCCGTTGCTGGAGCCCGGGGCAGTAGCCTGCATACTGCTGTCATGTGACTGAACTCACACTGACCCACTGAGGGAGGAGGTGAGTTGTGCATGAACACTAGGTCGGGGGCACCAAATACTGAATGAGAAGAGAAATGCCGCTCTCTGTCTCGATTCTTGAGAGTTGATATTGCGGAGCCATGGCTGGGACCGTGTCTGTACAGCATGTCTCCTCTACCAAACAGCACTGTTACTGTTCTCTTTGGAGAGCTGATTTGGTTTTGTTATTCCGTCCTGTTTTGGGTTTCATGGATGGCATCAGCAACAGATGATGCATGCACCACACTCAGAAGGCAGCCCGTCTCAGGTTAAAATGGTAGACTTTTCAGACCCAAAGACCCTCACAGACAAAATTCTGTGCCGATTTGAGGTTCCTAGTTCTGAGACAGTCTTCCCAATTTGAGGTTCCTAGTTCTGAGACGGTCCCAGCTTCAGTCAGCAGATGTTTGAATGACTGCGCACACACAGGTCATCTTGCTGGTATGTTTGAAGGAAAGAAAGTCTCTGCCTTCAAGTAATTGTGGTTTAGTTGGGAGAAAGAAGAACACACAATAAATGGGTCCTGAACTTAATCATCATGTCAGTTAGCTTGTGGCTGCTTCTGCCTGGGACCTCGAGGTGCAAACGCCCCGCGGCCATACCTTGGGTCTTCTTACTCTGAAGTAGTGAATTCACTCACCTCACTCTGACTACAGCCTCACATCCTTGCAACTTCCCTCAGAACCTCTGTACTTCACGATCTGTATCAGTTTGAGCTTAGATGCTGCAGTTCAGATTTTAGTCACTCCCTAGTCAGGATCTTGAACTGCCTTTGTTATACTTCAGTTTCTCACAGAGTCTCAAGTGCAGGCACGGTCAGCTGCCTATTTTGTTCAGGCCTGTGCCAGGGCCTCTGAATTGCTAGAGAAATCCAGTCAACAGTGTCACTAAAAATTCAGCTTTGACCACCCGTCCTACTGTTGCCCTGTCCTCTCTCCCGTTCTCCATGTTGGCCATTTCAGACATTCTCTGTTGCTCAAACCCTCGAACCTTTTACCATCCTGCTCTCTCTCAATAATTGCCCCTACCTTTTGCAGCACAGAGAATACAGCTCCCTTCATCTCCAACCCTCAGATCTGTTGGCTTACCTAGCTTTAGCTCCTTCTCTCCTATTACAGTGGAAGACATATCCTGTCCAACTAAAGTGAATCATCCTACCTAAATCACCTATCCTGTTTTCTGAAGGACCAAAGATGATAGAGACTGAAGGCAGGGAGATTTATTATGGGAAAGCTGTTTTTATAATCAGTGAAATAATGCAAAATCAGAGCTCTAAACCTGGGGTATTAGGTAAACTAGTTATGTCCTTGATAGTAAAGAGGAAGTTTAAGGGATATGGTGAAGTTCATTTCAACAGCTGTTGGATTTCTTCAGAAGTCACTGTGGCAGCCAAGTCCCTATAGGCTTTGTCTGTTTGTCAACCTCCTGTAGATACTGGGAATGTATAGATTAAGGTGAGATCTTTTTCTTAGGTAATATTTATTTCTTACCCCCCTTTTTCATGCCAGTATCTTCAACAGGAGCTGGTGGTGAGTCAGCATGGTAGAATTTCCACCACCTATTTATGTGGCTTAAAAAGAACATAGGTTACCAGTCGTTAAACTAGAAAAATAATCTCCCTCTCTGGAGCCTCTGAAGGCCTGGAAGGATCATTTTTCTTTCTTCATCTGTTCTTATTAAGTTTTTTTAAAGATTTTCTTTTTAAGGGGCGCCTGGGTGGCTCAGTCGTTAAGCGTCTGCCTTCGGCTCAGGTCATGATCCCAGGGTCCTGGGATCGAGCCCCGCATCGGGCTCCCTGCTCCACGGGAAGCCTGCTTCTCCCTGTCCCACTCCCCCTGCTTGTGTTCCCTCTCTCGCTGTCTCTCTTTCTCTCTCTCTGTCAAAATAAATAAATAAAATCTTAAAAAAAAAAAAAAGATTTTCTTTTTAAGTAATCTCTACACCCAACATGGGTGCAAACTTACACCCTGAGATCAAGAGTTGCTTGTGCACTGACAGAACCAGCCTGGCACCCCTGTTCTTATTAAGTCTTTAGAATAACTTCTGCTACTACAGAAAAGCAAGGCAACAAACAGGAGTATTTCTGTGGCGTGTAAGAATGGCCCATACCCCCTTCAGAGCATGAAGGATGGGGCAGGACATGTATAAATAGGAAATTGGACAAGTAAAGACAATTTTTGTTTGTTTTTTTTTCAATTTTAGCTTTATTCAGTTATCTTTCAGTAAATGACCTTACTTAATTTTAAGTTGATATAAAGCTGGTATATAAAAAGTTTATAAATTTTGCTTCTCTTCTCCTGATGGCTAAACTTCTGAAACTTAATCCAAATCACAACAGCACTACCACTTATGAACTGTGTTTTTATATTTTAGGAACCCTGATTGCTCTCCTTCAACACATTCATTATGAAGTTATTAGTAATACTTCTATTTTCTGGACTTATAACTGGTTATAGAGGTAACTCTTCCCGTAACCTGCCACCCAAGTTACTACTGGTATCCTTTGATGGTTTCAGAGCTGACTATCTACAGAACTATGAATTTCCTCATCTCCAGAATTTTATCAAAGAAGGAGTCCTGGTAGAGCATGTTAAAAATGTCTTTATCACAAAAACATTTCCAAACCACTACAGTATTGTGACAGGCTTGTATGAAGAAAGCCATGGCATCGTGGCTAATTCCATGTATGATGTAATCACAAAGAAACATTTTTCTGACTTTGATGACAAGGATCCTTTTTGGTGGAATGAGGCAGTACCTATTTGGGTGACCAATCAGCTTCAGGAAAACAGATCAAGTGCCGCTGCTATGTGGCCTGGAACAGACGTACCCATTCACAATACCACACCTTCCTATTTTATGAATTATAGCTCTTCGGTGTCATTTGAGGAGAGACTAAATAATATTACCATGTGGCTGATGAATTCGAACCCACCAGTTACCTTTGCAACACTCTATTGGGAAGAACCAGATGCAGGTGGCCACAAATATGGACCCGAAGATAAAGAAAACATGTACAGAGTGTTGAAAGAAGTAGATGACCTTATTGGTGAGCTAGTCCACAAACTCAAGGTGCTAGGACTGTGGGAGAATCTCAATGTGATCATTACAAGTGATCATGGGATGACCCAGTGCTCTAAGGACAAACTGATAAACTTGGATCTCTGCATTGATCATTCAAGCTACACTCTTGTAGATTTGACTCCAGTTGCTGCTATACTTCCCAAAATAAGTAAGTAACCTTTTAGCTGAGGGATATTTGAAGGGAGCAATTGAATGAGGAGGGAGGGTTTTGTAAAAGAATACAGCTCTGGCTTTTTGTAGTGCAGTACCATATATTCTTACTCGGAATGGGATTAAATGTTTTCCCCCTTAAGTAACAAGTCTTTAAGCAGTTAGCCTAAGGTTCATGTTCAAAGAGATTACTTCCTTGCTTTTTGGTATATTTCTTAATTATTCACACTAATGGAAAAAGGAAATTTTTATCCTTAAAAAACATCTTGGATTTTTGTGTGAGATGTACTGTTTATCTATTGATCTTAGAATTAGTAGTTAGCAGCAATATATAATTAGTTTATATTTACTTAGGAAGCTACACATGAAAATGTCCCCTTTTGTATAAAAGTCCACCAGAGAGAATCACAAAATGAAAAAGAGACATGTGAATGCTTGGAAAGGTAGGGGTGTGTGTGTGTGTGTGTGTGTGTGTGTGTGTGTCTGTCCAACAGTGTCACATAATTATTGCTCTGTTTTTTTTTTAAGAAATTAAAAGTGATTTAATAGATGACATTGTTCAGGATTTGTTTCCAGTTATTCTAGTTAGAAGTATTTTTTTTCCTTATCAGCCAATCATGACTTTTTTCCTTTACTGTTTCCTTTTTCTTCCAGATACAACAGAGATTTATCACAAACTGAAAGTCTGTAACCCTCACATGAATGTTTATCTCAAAGAAGACATTCCTGCCAGATTTCATTACCAACATAATGATCGAATTCAGCCTATTATTTTGGTTGCTGATGAAGGCTGGACAATTGTGTTAAATAAATCATTACCAAAATGTAAGTATTTAGGATATTTCTGTTGTATTCTGGGGATAAATCACACATTGTGACATTGTTCTGTTAACAGGGTACTTTGATTTAGAGATATTAACACTGTCTAATCAGTTCAGTTTTTGACTGGATTTATTCTCAGGTTTTCATTCAATAGCAATTTATAAGCACAGTTTACCCTTAGATGAGGAGGGCGGGTGACCTTAAGGACAAAGGTATAGTTTTACTTTCTTACTCACACTGCAGTTACTGTCAGCAACTTTTCAAGGTTGGTTCTCTTGATTTGTAGAAAATGAGAGAGAAGTAAAGAAAATAAAAGGGGAGAGATTTGATAGTTCAAATGCTTTTTAAAATTTTGTTATGTGTTAAAAAGCATTGTCCAAGTAACCCAGCTCTTTCCCCAGTGATGAAATCATTTACCTGAGTGCTAGCTATTTGGAACACTGGGCAAAAACCAGAACAGGTGTATCAAAACCTCTCCTAGAGCTGAGGAGATATAGAGGGGGGAGTTACAGATTCCCCCCGAACCGAAGCTTATTTATCCATATGTTAAATTCAATTTGAGTACTTTAAAAAAAAAAACTGATTTTGTAGTCTGTAGCAGGAGTCGGAACACTTATTCTGTAAAAGGCCAGATAGTAAATATGTTAGGCTTTATAGGCCGGCTGGTTTCTGTCTCACTCAGTTTTGCCTTGTAGTGGAAAAGCAGCAGTGGACATTATGTAAACAAACTGTTGTGGGGGTGTTGAAATGAAACTTTGTTTACAAAAACAGGTAGAGGGCTGAATTTGGCCAGGGGCTATAGTGTGCAGATCCCTGATCTATAGCAAATCAGAAGCTTCAGACAAGGATAAGACTAAAGGTTAATGGAATTTATATGTTACTTATATACTCACTGTTGAAAACTTAGAAAACACAGAAAAGTTTAGAAAAGAGAAAAAAATCTATCAATACAGAGGTACGGAGTTCCCCCCTTCTAAACTTTTTTCTATTACATATACATGTATGTTTTTACATTATTGAAATTATAAAGTCTATATAAAGTTATATATTCTGTTAATTATGTTGATCACATTCATTATTTCTATTATGAAATATTTCAGACATGAAATTAAGGGATAATATGGCACAAACTGATAACACTCACCACTCAGTCACTTGCACTTCATATGAAAGCAGGAGCTTATCAATGCAACAGGAGTACTCTAAAAGGGAATATTTGCCAAAATAAAGCTAAAAACTGAGGATCTGGTATTGGGGTTCTGTCTGGGACTGTCATGTTTTTCTGTGAGTTCAATTTGGAGTTAGAGGTTGGTGAAGTGGTCAGACTTCACACTGAATACAAGAACCCCTTCAGTAACATTCTCACTTGGCCCTCCAGAGGTCGAGGGGTTCGTTCACTATCAATAAACCAGGAGTATATAATCTAATCCTGTTTCTTATCATAGGAGCAATTGATGTAGGTAAGGCTGCAGATGCGCTTCTTCCCCATTCACTGGTTTTACTCACTTCTGCTCTTCCCAGTTATTCAGGACCCTCAGCCCAGCCACTCGCTTCTAGGCACTAGTGCTCTTTGCATGCACACAGTGCTAGAAATTGATGGGTGAAATGAGTGGGGCTGGCACTGACAGATAGGTGCATCAGGTTGAGAAATAGTTTTAAAGCCTCGGGTCATGACCGCTTGGAAAAGGGGTATATGTGTGAAATAGGGGACGTGGCTGAGTTGAACAAAACAGAAAATTTTCTTTCTGGCCCCCATCTGGTCCAGCTAATCAGAATTTTAATGGATGGAAATTACACTGGCAAGAATCAGTATATTTACACTAGAAGAAGTTATTTTGTAATAGAAAGATCAGTCTTTCTTTTAGGAACTAACATAATTTTGTTCTTTTTTTCAGTAGGTGACCATGGTTATGATAATTCTTTGTCTAGTATGCATCCGTTTCTAGCTGCCCACGGTCCAGCATTCCACAAAGGCTACAAACACAGCACAATTAACAGTGTGGATATTTATCCAATGATGTGCCACATCCTGGGATTAAAACCACATCCCAATAATGGAACCTTTGGTCATACTAAGTGTTTGTTAGTTGACCAGTGGTGCATTAATCTCCCGGAAGCCATTGGAATTGTTATCGGTGCGCTCTTGGTCTTAACCACGCTAACATGCCTCATTATAATCATGCAGAATAGACTGTCTGTACCCCGTCCATTTTCCCGACTTCAGCTGCAAGAAGACGATGATGATCCTTTAATTGAGTAACATGTGCTGGAGTTTATAAAGTATCTTTGATTAGTCACAATACCAAGGATACACTCAAGAAATGGTGTTCTAACGATGAAAAATATACCTTGAAAGACAAAGAACTTAGACCAAGTATGCTAGAATTATTATGTTTTTCCTTGTGCTTTGTTTTGGTGCATCAGCTAATACAAAAAACCCTGACCATAGTAAAAATTGCTAGTAAATCATTAGTTAACACCAACTATTTCTCTAACTGGAAACTTTTTTTATGAAAAATATTGCCTCTGCCTTTTTTTTTTTTTTTTGCAATGACGATTTGACACATTTTTAAATAAAAATATATCAAAATTTAGTAGGCATGCTTTTCTAATAGATTTTTATATTTGTAACTGAAACAACAGAAATCTTTATGCACTTAGTGGATTTTGTGTATTAGGAAGGAAAAGTTTTCTATATTTTTATATTTAATAACTTTTAATAGAGTTTGTATCCCAAGTAAACCTGTGACGTAGGAAGACCTCTGTGATGGTTAATAAAATTGGTTAACCAGGCAAAACAGATCTAGCATATGAAGAAATTATTTTAAGAAAAGCCATTATAAAAAACACAACAAAGACCATGTGATACAAAGCTTGAGTCTTCACCATCGTGTCTTTGTTAAGATTCATAAGCTATTGAAGTCAGGAAAGATATCTTTTGAAGATTGTTGCTAATAAGAAATTAAGAAAATGGAAAGAATTGCTTTTCTCTGTGCTTAATGCCATTGTGGAAGTTATTCGTGTGTGTGTGTGTGTGTGTGTGTGTGTGAGCGCGCGCGTGTGCGTGCACACGCATGCGCATGTGCATAAGTGTGTTTGCATGTATGAACGTGTAGACTTCCTGTGACTGACTGAGGCGGTCAGCGCGGCTGGTCTGGTCAGCGTGGCTGGTCTGTGGGCTGACTTCCACATTCCCACGGAATGTGGCTCTCAGCAAAGGGTATATTTGCACTTCATATTTGTTTACTTTCTTATGACTTGCAAGCTAAAGTCATAACTTAAGAAAGTTCCTTAGTTTTTGTTACCGTGTTTTACTTTCTCATGTTGCTTATTGTAGCCAGAGATATCCAAGTGCTGTAAAAAAAAAAAAAAAGTATGACCTGAATACGAATCTGGCTTCGGTTGGGTCAGAACGAGGAAGAGAGATTTTGATATCTACCTTTGGGACGTCTATGCCTTACTTTTTAGGCAATAAGTACTTAAATTTAAAATGGAATTTGGTATCTTGGCATCTTTGCCACTATTCCTGTGTTAAGCGGCAGAATAAACTCTAAGCGCTGTTAACATTCTGTAGCCTGAGTGCTGCCCGTGCTATTTCTCCAGTGTTTGGTTCACAGAAGTAATTACCCTGCTCTGATTTTTTTTAACATACATGTTCAGAGCTAAGAATTTGTTGTGAAGAACTGCCATCCTACCTTTGCTAGGTGGTACTTTCTAATAATCAAAAGTAATATGCAGAAACTGACTTGTGGCAGACAAGATTGTAACTGTTAAAGGAAAAATGGGCTTCAGGAACTGTCCATCAGGACCTGACGCAAGCAATTAATAGTGTGATATTTAAAGTTTTGACAGTATAAAATAAACTAGGTAACTGTTTTACAGATAAAAAAATTATCTACAATAAATATGCAACCCAGTTAAGTGTTGATTATCTGTGATGGTAAAGAACAATGGTGCCAATCATCAGACATAGAATTCATCCTATTTGGTCACTGCTCATTTTGTGATCCAAGGATTCGGTACCTATTGTTTTGGGGGTTCTTGAGAAGCATTTCTACAGCCTGTATAAATAGTTCATGCTATTGGTCGTAAGTTGACTGTATTAAGAATAGCATAGTATATAAATTAAATAAAACCAGTAGGGTTAATTTTGCTTTTTGACAAATTTTATTTCATTTTTTTCCTCACATAAAAGTTACCCTAGAGGTTGTTTTTCTGAACAAAATAATAGAAAAATTTCTTTCTGTCTCAATTTCCATTTAAAAAAAAAAAGGACAGTCACATTTAACACAGTGGACACTTTTTGAAGTATCTAAAATAGTAGCAGGATATTTTATACTAGTTCAGTAGAGCTTGGTCCTTGCAGTGCTGTTTTAGTTATTACATTAGTTTGATTGGTGGTTATGAGTTTCAGAAATCTATATGTAGCATCTAGCCTGTGAGTGGATTTCATATGGGATGGAATGGGAGGGATATCCTGTTAATGTCTTAACCCTTTGAACAAGACATTTACCTATTTGTCTTGTCTTTCATTCCATTCTCAAAATATTAACTTTAATTAAAAATTGTAAATTTTTTTGTATATATGCTGATGGGAGAAAATAGTATTTATTTAATCAAAGAGACATTTATATGTTATTATTTTGAACTTTATGTTAATTCATTTGTATCTTTACAAAATTATCACTGTTAGAGCCAGTGAGTACACTGAGAAAATCCTTTAGTGAAGCCAGCTTTTTACACTGAGATTTTGGTTTGTATTTTGTTAAATAATTGGCTAATATCCTGACATGTTTTCTAGGTGTTGGAAAGTATTTGGCTCCAGGAAACATTTAACTGTTTATGACAACGATAGTCAAAGGTAATAGGAAAACTTACTGAGTGGTTTTTGTTAATTCAGTGAGTGAATTCAGAGTAAGTGCATTTACTTATAAAGGACAGTTCTGCTGTTATTAATGTGCAAGTTCTTTTGGTAAACAGCAATAGAATTCTAATATAAATTATTTCAGTGTTGTGTACTATAGGTTTTGTGTTATTGTTTCATTAAGCTTGGTATAAGAATTTAAAGATAAATTTTTGGAACATTAAAAGATTAAAAATGCCTTCGCATTGTTCTTGGGTGTCTCCCTCTCTTGTCCGTATCTGGTAAGCTTTAAGGATGATGGCATTTAATTCCTTTTATTTGGAGAGTTTTACGTCGTTGTGAATACATAAAGTTATAAATGAAGGACAAAGATGGAAAGTATGTATTTTATTGTCACTTCTTAAAATAGTGTGTAAATAAAATGATATGAGTATGCTTTAAAGAAATCTGTATGTATTGCCTTAAGTTGAAGTAAAATATATTTTGACTATAATGTCTGAATTCATAGTTAATGATTTTGCTTATGATTAAAACATTTTATGTGAATAAAATCTACCAAAATACTTTTACTGTAATTATTAAATATAGAACGCAATTTTAATTGATTTTTTGTCACCCTGCAAAATACACTTACTGTGATAGATGTTGACATGACCCAATAATACTTTAAGAATCCATGTAGGCATTCATTACAGATTTTTTAAAAACCAGGATCAAGGATAAAACATTTAACCAAATTTTTAAGACCATGATTAAATATACAATTTAGCATGAGGACATCATTGCAAAGAAAGCCAAGATAAATTTTGCAGAGCTTCCATAACTATAATTTATTGGTGTACAGTAGAAGGGAAGAAGTTTGGAAAAAGCAGGTTACAAAACTCTAGAGGTGAGGGAGGATTATAGCATTTAAACTGTGTTTTATAAATAGCCATACTAACTGAGTATAGATTCAACAAAATAGAGCAGTGTGATAAATTCATTTCCTATATTCATACTCAGTGAACACTGTTAGGAACTGTGGGAGAAAACAGAAAAGGTACTTTCTTTACTCTGAAGAGAGCTCTGCAGCATCTCAGAAGTGGTAAAACTTTATACCAACAAATTATGTCTACTCGTGGTTTGACTCTTGCTGCTGAAATCCTTGGGTACGGAGCCATTTTCCAGGCCGTGTGGTTCTGAAGTTTCCCCAACCTCCTGCTTTCTTGGTACTTGTACTTGGGTATCATTACAATCCTCCTCCCTTCCCCCAACACACACACACACACACACACACACACACACACACACACACACACACACACTGCTTCAGAGAACATGTGAGAATCCACATGAACCTGTTGGGTCCTGTTGAGTTAGGTTGCAGAAGACTGGTTTGCTTTTTGGCATAAACCCTTTGGATTTTCATTTTTAATTGTTCTGTAAACATTCTCTTTACTTGAATGGTTTAGTTAACGTTTTTCAAGAAAAATAGATATTAAGGCAAAATATCGCCCACAAACATGCTGATCATAATACGTGTGTGTGTGTATATGTATATTTCTGTATCCTAATGGATGGATGTGTGTGTGTGTGCAGATGGTGGTTGGTGTTGAAACTACTCAGTTCTGTGACTCATGTCTCATGGCCACATGACCTGGCAAAGGCAGAGTCTTACCCAAAAATCAAGCGAAACTGCCAGGCAGGCCTCCTGTTTTTCCACATATCTTCTACCTCCTTGACTGCAGAAACCTGATTTCCGCCATCAATAAACATCTAGTGAGCTCCTCCATTGACCGCGCTAGAAGGGTGGTTTACAGATGTCTCCAGTTCAGACTGCCCTCCTGTGGTGAAGATCTGAATCAGCGTGCTTTTCTTCTCTACCTTGCTTACTTCACTTTTCGTAGGCTGGGGTGGTGGAAAGGATCAATAGAAATTAACCCCAAAGTAAATCCAGACAACCCCACTATACAAACATTCTATAAAATGGTTCCTATTGGTCAGACCCAGACCCAGTAGTACTGACTTACACATTGTTCGAATTTTCCACTGCGGAGATAATTACACAAACTTTTTGTGAAGCCTTTTTTTTTTTAATAGTAAAAATTCTGTTTTCAGTAAAATGGTGGCGTATGAATTCAACCCTCTTGCTGAGGACTAGAAAATCTGGACAAAGTATAAAAGACCTGTGCTGAAGGCATTGAGAAATTACCAAGAAAGGGATCAAAAGGCCACGATTCAGGAGTAAACGTATAAAAGGGAGCCCCCAATGGCATCTGTAAATTCTGGAAGCCAACATAATCAAAAAAGGGGTGGAGATGTGGAAGAAGAGAAAACACAGATGTAAAAAAAAGAGAAGCAGAACATTTAAAAATCTTAATAGCCTACAGTATACTGTTTGGCACAGATAAGTTTGAAAATACAGATGAAATGGATAATTTCCTAGGAAAAAAATGAACAAAATTGAATTCAGTAGAGAAAGGAAACTAACACTAATTTCTGAATTAGAGATTGGGCAAATTATAAACTATTGTACAAAAAAAGTCCAGACCCAAAAGCCAATAATCTTTTTTAGTGCCTCTTCATTAGGTTTGATTATCAATGTTACATTTGCCTCAGAAAACATGTTTTAGAAAAAAAAATGTGGGTTTTTGAGGTGACTACATGGATATCAAACCTGATAAAAGTAGCACCCCAAAAACGAAACTGTAGACCAATATAGAATAAGGGGGGGAAGCAAACTGGAAAATCAACCATATCAATAACTAAATGTAAATGGACAACATTTGGATTAAATGGCAGATTGTCAGATTGATTGAAAAAACAAGAGCCAGCTGTTTGTAGTTTATCCTCTTAAGTACAAAAGCAGATTGAAAGTAAAAGGATGGAAAATGATACACCATGCAAACCAGCCGTGAGAAAGCTGGAGTAAAGTCGTCTTCAAGACAAGAATTTTCAGAGATAGAGAAGGACATTGTACAATGATAAAAGGACCAATATATCAAGAAGACAACAGCTCTAAGTGTTCAGACTTAAAAGCAGAGCTTAAAAGTTCATGAATCAAAAAGTGATGGAACTCAAGAAAGGCTCCATAAACAAAATTGACAAGTTCTGCGCTCCTCTCTTAAGTAATTGATACAACAACTAGACCAAGAAAAAAATCAGTAAGCATGTGGAAGACCTGAGTGTGATATCAACCACATTCACTTACTTGACATTTAGAGATTACAGCGCCAACCGCAGAAGACATGTTCTTTTCAAGTGCACACACAATTATCACGAAGATAGATCATATGCAAGACAATGAAGTCTCAGTAAATAATCTCAAAGGATTGCAATCTTATGAAGTATGTTTTCTGACCACAATTGAATTAAAATAGATTCAATAAGATCTAGAGAAGATATAACATGGAGGACATTAAGAGAAGGAAGGGAAAAATGGGCAGGGGGAATTGGAGGGAGAGATGAACCGTGAGAGACTATGGACCTGAGAAACAAACAGGGTTTTAGAGGGGAGGGGGGCGGGGGGATTGGTTAGCCCGGTGATGGGTATTAAGGAGGGCACGTACGGCATGGAGCACTGGGTGTTATACGAAAACAATGGATCGTGGATCACTACATCAAAAACTAATGATGTATGGTGACTAACATAACATAATAAAATTTAAAAAAATCTAGAGAAGCCTTGAATATTTGTCTATTAAACAATACACTTTTAAATGGCGTACCAAATTCTGTAGAATGCAGCTAATGCAGTATTAAGATGGAAATTTATAACCTTGAATGCTTCTTTGAGAGAAAAAAAGGTTCACTATCAATGATTTAAGCTTCCACTTTAGAAAGCTAGTAAGATGAAGAAAATAATCCAAAGCGAGTGAAAGAAAGAAAATAATAAAGATAAATCAGAATCAGTGAAATAGAAAAGACAAATAAAATTAATAAAACCAAATTTTGGTATTGTAAGTGTTAATAAAATTGATAAGCCCCTAATAAGATTAAGAAAAACAAAAGGGAGATAGCACAAATTTATCAAGATCAGTAATAAAAGAGGGGCCATCACTTACAGATCCTACCTTTATCAAAAGGATATCAAGAGAATATTATGCCAATAAGTTTGACAATTTAGGTAAAATGAACAAATTCCTTGAAAAATACAACTTAACCAAAACTGATACAAAATCAAATAGAAAATCTTAATAGCCTTATTTATGTCTTTTACAAAAATTAATTTGTTATCAAAAACGTCCCCACAGAGAAAACTTGCAAGTCCAAGTGGTTTCACTGATTAGTTTGTATCACACATTTAAGGAGGAAATTATTTTACCCAAACTCTTACAGAAAATAGAGAAGAAAGGAACATATATCCAAACTGGTTTTATGAAGCCAGTGTAATACTGGTACCAAAATCTGACAAAGATGTTTAAAGAAAACCATAGAACAATATCTAAATGAAAAAAAATTCTTTAACAAAACACGTAATTGAGTTTAGCAGTATTTTAGAAGGATAATACACATAAACAAGTGAGATTTATCCCAGAGGTGCAGTATTAGTTTGATATTTGAAAATCAGTGTTACCCTCTCTATTAATAAGGGAAACAAGATCATGTTAATAGATGTGGAAAAAGCATTGCCAAAATTCAACACCTATTTATTATTTTTAAAAAAACCAACTCACCAAATCTGGAAGAGAACTTCAAGCTGATATATATGCCGTAAGCCTACAGCTAGTATCATACTGAATCAGAATATAACAATATAGTAAACCTACAGCTAATATTCTGAGTGGTGAGATACTCAATGTTTTTCTTCTAAAATCAGAAAGAAGGCAAAGCTGTCCACTGTTATCACTTTTATTTAACATTGCACTGGAGGTAGAGCAACTCAGTAATGCAAGAGAAAGGAATCCTATAAGATTCAAAAAATAATACAACTGTCATATCCACAGATGACATGATTACATACACAGAAAATCCAAAGGAATCAAACTAGAAGCTTGCCAAAATTGCTGGGTATATGGTCCATATAGAAAAATCAAGTGTATTTCTATATATCATCAGAAAATGAAAATTTAAAACTGGTATCATTTATACTGGTATCGACAAGCATTTTCGAAATATCTCAGGATAAGTCTAACAAAATATCTGCAGAATTTTGCACAGGAAATTATAGCATCGAGTGGAATTAAGAAAGACCAACATAGAGGCACCTGGGGGGCTCAGTCGGTTAAGTGTCTTCCTTCGGCTCAGGTCATGATCTCGGGGTTCTGGGATTGAGCCCCACATTGGGCTCCCTGCTCAGTGGGGAGTCTGCTTCTCCCTCTCCCTCTGCCCCCCCATGCTCTCTCTCTCTCTCTCTTTCTCACTCTCTCAAATAAATAAATAAAATCTTTAAAAAAAAGACGAAAATAGTAGAAGGCTGTATCATGTTTATAGGTTGAAAGATTCAATATTGTAAAGATGTCAATTCTCCTCAAAGTGGTCATTGCATCCAAGCAATTCCAGCAGAGTTTTATTTATTTTTTATGGAATTGTATAAGCTGACTCAAATTGATACAGAAATAAATAAAAAGGGCCAAGACAATCTTAAAGATAACATGATAGGACTTACTCCATCGGACATCAAGAACTATCATAAAGTTGTAATAATTAAGTCAGTATGGTGTCGACACAAGGATAGAGAAATAGATGAACAGAACTGATGACCTTGGTTAAAATGAAGAATCCATACACATGTGGGTGTATCAGACACCCATCTGATGTCTCAAAGCCACTCAGCCCGCCCCTGACCTCCAGTTTCATCCTGGCGCAGACCAGCTTCCCACGGATGCCACCTGACAACGCTCAGCCTCGTTCTTCCTGGCCCACATACTACAGCACAGCATGCCTAGGAGGTCACATTTTACACTTGCGCATGCACTACCCACAAGTATGTGGAGTTCTTACCCATGCGGCCACTCTTAACGGGGCAGGGGGTCGGGATTGGGAAGCTGATGGATAAATGCTTTGCTTCCCTCTTCATTCCTCAGGCAGACAGTTCTGAGATTTATTTCATGTCTCCTCTGAAGGTGCTGCGGGACTGAGCTCCAATCAATCCTGACGGTGGTCAATCCTTGGACTTACACTTGTATAGGCTTTTCTGCAGCTCTTTCACTCCCTGTTCCTCACTCTTACTTCTGGTGATCAATTCACACAAAAGTTGCCTGTATACAGGCCTGTGTCTCAGACTCTGCTTTTTTTAAAAAAATTTTTTATTGTTATGTTAATCACCATACGTTACATCATTAGTTTTTGATGTAGTGTTCCATGATTCATTGTTTATTTATAACACCCAGTGCTCCATGCAGAACGTGCCCTCTTTAATACCCATCATCAGGCTAACCCATCCCCCCACCCCCCTCCCCTCTAGAACCCTCAGTTTGTTTCTCAGAGTCCATCGTCTCTCATGGTTCGTCTCCCCCTCCGATTTCCCCCCCTTCATTCTTCCCCTCCTGCTATCTTCTTCTTTTTTTTTTTTTGAAGATTTTTTTATTGTTATGTTAATCCCCATACATTACATCATTAGTTTTAGATGTAGTGTTCCATGATTCATTGTTTGTGCATAACACCCAGTGCTCCATGCAGAACGTGCCCTCCTCAACACCCATCACCAGGCTAACCCATCCTCCCACCCCCCTCCCCTCTAGAACCCTCAGTTTGTTTTTCAGAGTCCATCATCTCTCATAGTTCGTCTACCCCTCCGATTTCCCCCCCTTCATTCTTCCCCTCCTGCTATCTTCTTCTTCTTTTTTTTTTCCTTAACATATATTGCATTATTTGTTTCAGAGGTACAGATCTGAGATTCAACAGTCTTGCACAATTCACAGCACTTACCAGAGCACATACCCTCCCCAGTGTCCATCACCCAGTCACCCCATCCCTCCCACCCCACCCCCCACTCCAGCAACCCTCAGTTTGTTTCCTGAGATTAAGAATTCCTCATATCAGTGAGGTCATATGATACATGTCTTTCTCTGATTGACTTATTTTGCTCAGCATAATACCCTCCAGTTCCATCCATGTCGTTGCAAATGGCAAGATCTCATTCCTTTTGATGGCTGCATAATATTCCATTGTATATATATACCACATCTTCTTTATCCATTCATCTGTCGATGGACATCTTGGCTCTTTCCACATTTTGGCTATTGTGGACATTGCTGCTATAAACATCGGGGTGCACGTATCCTTTCGGATCCCTACTTTTGTATCTTTGGGGTAAATACCCAGTAGTGCAATTGCTGGATCATATGGTAGTTCTATTTTCAACTTTTTGAGGAACCTCCATACTGTTTTCCAGAGTGGCTGCACCAGCTTGCATTCCCACCAACAGTGTAGGAGGGTTCCCCTTTCTCCGCATCCCCGCCAACATCTGTCAGACTCTGCTTTTGGGAAAACTTAGCTAAATTGTGGATTTAAAGAATATATCCAACAAAAATGTATACATATATGCACCAAAAGACATGTAAAAGAATATTCATAGCATTATTCATAGTAACATCTAACTGGAAATGATAAAAATATCCAAAACTAGAATACATAAATAAGATTGTGGTATATTCATATAATGTCATTCCATGAAGCAATGGAAATAAAGCAGGGCTACACACAAGAGTATGGATGAATCTCACATAATCTTGAGTGAAAAAAAACAAACATAAAAGTATATCGTATTGGGGCACCTGAGTGGCTCAGTTGGTTAAGCGTCTGCCTTGGGCTCAGGTCGTGATCTCAGGGTCCTGGGATTGAGCTTCCCCCCCCCCCACCTCAGGGGGTATTCTGCTTCTTCCTCTCCCTCTGCCCCTCCCCACCACTCTTGCACGCTCTCTCACAAATAAATGAAATCTTAAAAAAAAATGTCGTATTGATCATTTAGATAACATTTAAAATAGGGGAAGCTATTCTATTGCATTCCAAGTCAGGACAGAGTCCCCTTTAGCCGGAAGGAGGGAGTGCTTGGGAAGAGAACCGAGGATCTTTCTGGAGAACTGGTAATGTTATATTTTCTCTCTCTCCTCTAAAGTGACAGTTACATAGATTTACTCACTTTCTGATAATTGGCCTCATTTACCCTTTGTACACCTTTGAGTATGTTTTACTTTAAGGAAGTTAAAATAAATAATATAGTATTACAAAGAAACAGAACAAGCAAGAACTTGGGATAACTAAAAAATATGACTTTTAATGTGTAAAAAAAAAAATGAAAAGGCTACGGCTTGGAAGATGAAGTCTCTCAAGTGGTATAACAGCAACAGAGTTGGGAAATATTCAAGGAGATAAACAATCAACCAAGTCAGAAGGTTCAACATCCAACTAACATGAGTGCCAAATGCACTGAATTGTGTCCCCTCAACATTCATTCTGTTGAAGTCCTGTCCCGCCCAGTGCGCATCAGATCTGATCCTGGGTCCTGCTTCCAGCTGACATTCCTACGGGCATGCGCATCATTCCACAGCTGTCAAGGGGGTTGAACAGTCCCTAAGATCCTTCCCGGCTCTAGGGATTCTCGAGTCTGTCCCCCTTATGTAATGAACAGCTAGAAAAATTTACCAACTTGAAGAGCTAGTACCTCCATTAGATTTTCTAGAGGTAATAGGTTCTTGTAAGAAACTGAAGTTAACAGGATCCTAGTTTTACCTGAAGAGGTGAGAGAGCATTTTGAAAAGCAGGTTTAAATTTCAATGTCAGGTGGTATAAGGGAGAAGAAATTGCAAAACGTACAGTGAAGAAGACAAATCTTATCAATTAATAGATTGTACAAAGTGGTTGATGGGCGATGTTCAGCAAAAATGGCGGGGTTGGGGGGGGGAGGTACTCCATTCTTCTGACCTTAAAAAAATTCTCACAATTTGTAAGATTAGCTAGCCTAAATTTTATTTCTATGTGCTAATTTGTGTTCAGTGCATACAAAGCTTGACCATGCAGATATGCAGATAAAACAACAAAAAAGCTCTCAAGGTGTGATGAGTGACTAGTAGATGTCCCAGCGAAATTTAAAATTGTACTTTCCTTCAGGTAAACTCTCCTGCTTATATTTTACAGGAAACTAAGTACGTGTAAATAAAAGAAACCATGCAGTAATCCAATATTCAGATCAGAATTTTAATGATTTCATCAATGGTACAGCATTTGCTTTCCTCTTACCACTAAGGCAATTCTAAAATGAATTTAATGCAACAATTTTTAAATGTACAGACAGCATTTAAACAGTAATGCGTTTAAATCGACCAATTTCATCTTTTGGTCATTATCCTGGCATCTCAGTAATGCTGGTAAAGTTCACAGCTATGCAGCAAGCCAAGAGGAGTGGCCACTGAGGATTCTAAAATGTCTCATTCAGAGATTTCTTGAGTTTGCCATCTACCATCTAACTTCTCAGCTTTTTAATGTCAGTACCCGTCCAGGAATTCCATTCTATTTGATTAAAAGGCTTTGTAATGAAATGAGAATCAAGGGCCAAACTTCTTTATTGGTATCATTTAAAAAATAACGCATTCACTTTATTCTAAATAGTACTTAAATTCAACTATATTTTTGAAGGTGAAACTACTTTTGTTCTTTATCTCTACTTTACCTTTTCTTTCTAGAATACCTATACCATTTTACCTAATCATGAGCCAGTTGGTGCATTAATATACACAAAATCACAATATCATCTATGGGCCATCTGTCTATATAATTTTTTTTTCAAAGAAAGCTGTTCTTTCCAGGGTTTTCTCTTTCCTCTAAGAAACGACAGGTAAACCCTAGGTCCCCCCAACCTGACTACTTCAGAGATCTAAACCACAGCTTTGGTGGTTGAAACGAGAGGAGCTGAGTGACCATACAGATGTCTGTGAACCTGACTTCATCTTTGATCCCTCTGAGCACCTGGTGAGTGGGTGTCCCACTATTTCAGGAACCGAGGCTATGATCTCAGTTCCCCTTGTTTCAATACCTGTCCCCGCTAAGAGCTATTTCACTGGTTTCTGCCATGAGGCACCCTTCAGCACTGCTCTAGGGACAGTGGGAACATCTCAGACAAGGTCCCACCTAATTTTCCTTCCCTAGCTCCGCACAGCCCTTCTTGTGGATCAAGTGGCCTACATTTTACCTAACATAGCTTGTGCTCTCTTGGGACTGGATCTGCAAATGCTCAAGTCTTAAAGATGCTCTTGCTCTCTTACTACATGTTACAAAAAGAAAACATTGTTGTATCTTATGTGATTTTTAATGTGATTAATAGTGATTTAGGTTTCAAAGAAGCAAATAACTACAGAACAAGAAGAAAAGCTTATTGCTGGGATGGTCTCCGATGGCTTCTGTTCACAGTAGACTACATAGGAAGGACACGGACTACATAGGAAGGACACGGATATCACGGTGTCTTCATTATTATAGAATCAGAGCAAAATGACTCCTCAGAAAACAGCAATCATGAATTTCATGACAGGTACGGTATGTTTAGAATGAATCCGTCAGTACTTGAACCTTTTTTTTTTTTTAAGAAAAATAAAATGAAAACCCATGTCTTTTAGAAAGAAGTATGAGAAGGAATGCCCACAGATGCATCCTGCTGTTGGGAATGCAGCTCTCCAAAATTCGATGTACAAAGGTTGTCACATTTAATTTCCAACAGTTTTGACTTTCTTTTTGCACTCCTGGTTTAAGGAGACAGATTTTGACATTTTTCAGGAATTATTTGAAATTTCATTCAGTTTGAACAACAAATAACAAGTATTCTGTGATGTGGGCAGAAAAAAATTTGTCTTTTTCAACCAAATTATAAGACATAATCGTCAGTAAAGTGCATTTCATATAAAAGTACCCATTAGGAGAGTAATTTAAAGTGCAATACGTAAGGTACTTTAATTAGTGCAAAGGTGCTAAATATATATATATTATATGTGCCATGTCCAAATAAAGCAGGATTTTATCTTCCCCTAAGCCAGAGAGAATAACAGATTCATATCATACTTCCCCACTTTAATCCTTTGTAGGTATGTGTACTTGGTGTGTGTGTGTGTGTGTGTGTGTGCGCGCGCGTGCGCACGTGCGCACGCGCCTGTCTATGTATATAACTGCCTAATGATCTGGGCAAATGCCTGAAACTGGTTTCCTAGAATCTGAAACCTTTAAACACTGAAATAAGTACACCATCTCCACTTCAAAGTAGCATTAGGCTTGTAACAACGGTTGAGCGATTTCAGCCTGCATGTCTGGTAAGGCAGGTATTTGACTGCGAAGTAAATGTTTAATGAAAATTACAAAAAATACAATCACCAAAATGCTGCCGAGAGACACCCCTAGGAAATAAGCATAGGGCTCCTCACGCTCGTCTTCTCCGGGCTCGACGCTGCCACGGACGAGCGTGGGACTCGGTGCGCGAGGACGTGCTCCCGGGCTTGCTGAGCTGAGCAGATCCCGGACGCTCTCGAGCGATCCGTTGTGCGGCATGCCTGTGACGTTGAGGAGGTGGCAGAGCAGAGGGTACAGATCTGTGGAGTTCATGGCTTCCTTCGTGAAATTCTTCCTGAAGGCAGGACCGTGGGCTAAAAATATCGGATGCATGTCTGCTAGTGCATTATCGTAACCGTGGTTGCCTACTGGAAAGGTAACACGAATGAATACGTTAGCCCACCGGAGGGCATTAAAACGAAAATAACTGTTGTACTGTCCAATTCCGAACTTAAATGCAAAGTTTAACTCATTGATCTTTTAAAAGAAAATAATCTTTTAGGAACAATCTCTGCTGTTGTCAACATCATCATTCACTTTAGAAAATGAAAAGTCAAAGTGATGACACATCTTTCTCGCAGGCGGAAGCGACCTGGAACAGCAGAGGAGGAGGGGTAACGAGCAAAGCTGAGCCAAGTCAGAGGAAAATGAAAGTGATTTTTTCTTTACTTTTTTTTTTTTTTGGTGGCAGGTAAGCTAATATTCACTACTTGTTAGGTATCTACTTTGTTCCAATTATGTTTTAAAGATGAAGGGATAAAGGTGCTCTTAGTCATAAAGACAGTAAATTCATCATTACCAACAAAAGGGGACACACAATTAATAAAGAAAACAAAAGACACCCCAAAAATCAAGCCCCTAGTGACAGCTGTAATCCACTACGGATAAATAAAGGTCAGGACTTTTGGGTAAAATCTTGATACGGGTGGTTCAGATCAAAATACAATTTAGCACTGTGTGCTTGTGCGGCTACAAATAAAGTAAAAGCTTTAGAAGTCTTCTGATTTATCAAGAGATATAAAATTGAAGCATGAAAACATTTTATTTTATTATTATTATTTTTTAAGTAGGCTCCATGCCCAGCATGGAGCCCAATGCGGGGCTTGAACTCACGACCCTGTGATCAAGACCCAAGCTGAGATCAAGAGTCCGACGCTTAACTTACTGAGCCACCCGGACGCACTACAGGGAACATATTTTGAGAACCACTGCTTTCAGACATCAGGACTTCATTCTCTTGTGGAACTCAGGTTGAGAAGGAATATACTGGCCAACACTTAATTATTTGTGGAAGAAATAATTGTTTCACGTATTTATTTGTTGAAGAAATAATCGTGTTGAACATAACATAAATAGGAGCGTTATTAAGGCTTTCTATCAAAAATAGGTCTGACCCATCTATTGTGTAATCGTAGTTCACCACACCAAAATTTCAAGAGAGCCCCTCAGATTTACATTAACTGTAAAAGTACAAATCTCCTCAGAGATAGCAGTCCTTTTTTGAGCAACCCCTCTACCACAAGAACTATCTGCACAGTACATGAGAATCTGAATATATAAAAGCAGCAGTTCTTCTCATGGCCAAAGAAATTTTTTTGAAAGAAATTATTGTTAAGATTGTATTTATTTGAGAGAGAGAGAGAGAGAGAGAAAGAGAAAGTGAGAGAGAGCACAAGTGGGGGGAGGGGCAAAGGGAGAGGGAGAAGCAGGCTCCCCATGGAGCAGGGAGCCCGACGCAGGACTCGATCCCAGGACCCTGGGACCGTGATCTGAGCCAAAGGCAGATGCTTCACCGACTGAGCCACCCAGGCGCCCCCAAAAGATTATTTTTTAAAGGCTTCCTTAAAACAGCTCCCCTGGTGTGCATAAATATCGGCTTACAGATCATTCTCTGTTTGTAAAACCTGTGTTAAGAGCCAGAAACCAGGCACCCGTATCTGCCACTGTGACTCCCACGTGTACCACGAATGCCATGGTCAGGCAACCGCTTTTCTTTTTGTCAATAAATATGATAGGAACCAATTCTACCTCCGGGGACATTTCTGTACATCTCCTAGATATATCACGGACCAAGGCTGAAGAAAGCATCCCTGTGTAGTTTCGATACAATGTGGTTCCTTCATTATCCCAGTAACAGAGGAGAAACAAGTCCCCGGGGAGCTGATCAGTCATCGCGTTAACATCTACGTCCACCAACAAAGGCGCAGGCGTGCAAGGTAGTCCACCAGACGGCAGCTCATATGGGGAAAGTGCTAAGAGCTGAGAAGCACCCACGGGATGATGGCAAGGGATTAGGAACAGCCCCTTGGCCCCCCGATGGCTGGAGGGACAGAAGGGAGGAGGTGGTGTGACCAGAGCCCAAAGGCCAGGACTGCCCAGTAGGAGCTGAGGCTGTAGAGAGAGGAGTTGTCCAGAGGGAGCTGGGATCACAGAGGAAATGAAGTCAACATGAGCGACATCGCCTAAGACAGAGAATGTGCAGGGCAAATACCCTGGCTTCTTCCCAACTCCTGCCTCCCAAACTCCTGCAGGTGTCTTCTATGATTTTGGCCACATCTAACCAGAAACCAGTTGGCAAAGGAGCCTGGGAAATTTAGTCTGTAGAAGTCAGTCCCCGGCAATACAAAGCGGGGAGTTAAAGAGCAAATAGGCACATGACGGGCCCATTAAAGATGAGTAAAATCCTGTGGATGGCTTTTCCATTTGACTACCTTGTTAGAAGCTATGTAAGAGAAAAATTACACATTAAGGATGGCAGAAAGCCCCTTCTTTTGCATGTTTGAACTTCAAATGGGATGTCCAATATATTTAAGATTAATCCGGTGGAAATATCTCCAAAATTTTATCACTAGGTATTAGAAAAATACATTTTGATATATGATCCTCCATGCCATTTGCACTTCTTTTTTGCAGTGTTTCCAAGGGTTAAAACAAAGGTGGCCTGTATCTGGTAGAGCCAGAAGGGCAAAGGAAACTAGAAAGCTAACAACTGCAAATAAAAATAGAGATTACATTATGAAATTAGAACATAAAACAGATGCAGAAAATCATTCAATTTGTAAATTTCCAATTAGGTTTTTCTCAGGAACGTGATGGCTATAATTAGCCATTGAGGTCACTCTGCATGTCTTTGGTCTGATGACTTCCAGAGAAATGAATGTTGAGGGACTTACCTCTTTTTGAAGTCCCAAGGATCTGTGATTTGCTATTATTGTAGGACGCCAGTTAAGTTATTTGATTCGTAAATACACTGCTGTATTATTACCCACAGCATCCACTCCAACAAACAACGAGCAGAATGGGAAGAAACGGTGCAACATACTCACACAGAAAGTTATCTGACTTATTCTGTAGAATATACCACCCTTCGTCAGCCACGGCGATGATGGGTTGAATTCGATGGTTGTACTTGTAATGCCATCTTTCCGGAATCTCTTCTCTTTTGTAAACAGTAAGATTAGGATGGGCATGAACTAGGGCTGCATAGACTTCGTCCAATTTACCTCAAAGAGGAAGGATACGGAGAGGCACTCAGAACCAGGAATTCACTGTTACAATCAGAGAAACCACCCAGGCAACAGAGGCCAATGAATATGTCTTCCTGAGGCAAACCACCCAGTGGGCAGAACATAGGGAAATACAGCCAGATACCTAAAGACTCTTATCCCCTTGAGGAAAGAATCTTGAGGGGGAAACAGAAATGATTCATCTTCTGCGGGACGTAAATTCACTTTACAGAATTGAGAGGACATTATATAGAACTAGAAATCTCTAATGTAAAGACTTAAGTACACACACACACCCCAATTGGCTGCACTAAGTAAAATGTTTACTCAAATGAAACGAAGGCTAAGTTCTGATAGTTAGGAGCACAGAGAGAGAATGTCTGACTGGAGGGTGAGGCAGCACTTGAGAAAGGGCAGACCAGAACACAGCTTCTGAAACGGAAGAGTTCCTTAACACCCTGGAGGTGTGGCAGAAGTACTCCCTGTAACTGCAAATGCAGCGTCTTTAATCCTTTTCTTGTTTTTCCAAATCCATTTGTTGGGGCTTCCTCCCTGCCTCGCAACACCCCAACACAGGACACATTCCAATTTTATAAGGAAAATTGAAGAGTTAATGTGATTTCCTCAAACAACAAAAGACTTGCTATTTGTTAAATTTGTTAAAATTTTAAAAGTTTGTGTGCAGGTGCACATGTATATTTTAACATTCGCTGTTTCAGATGATCCTCTTGATTCCCTTGTGAGGAATATAAAGCAATCTGTTCTCTCATTTGATATCTAGATTAACTCTAGATGGTGATAAAATAGAAGTCAGAAGTCTGAGTCTTGCTCTGCACTTCCTTTGTGATCTGGGGAGGTTAAACTTGAGCTAGTTCACCTGTCTTTAAAACAGAAGTAACACTTAGGTGACAACACTTATGAGGCTTTGAGGAAAGGTCTGTAAGAAGTTCAATGTATTGTTATGACTTCCTCGATTTATAATCAGGGAAAAGAAATCTTCAGCTTGACCCATGCTTTCTCCTTCCTCTACTGCACTGCTTCCCTAATAAGCAGGTCCCACAAAAGGATCCATAGTAGGCTAAATTTAGGGCTTCCATAAAATCACTGTAATTGCATGCAAATTCTGTATGTCTCTTTCCATCTCAATTTTTCTGAGAAAGGAGGCTATAGCTTTCATCATCTTTGGTGGTTCCAAGATGGTTAAATCCATCTGCCATAAATACAGAGAGAACATCAATTTCAAAATTCTTGGGAAAAGTGAAAAATTACATGCTGAGAAAAGAGATTTTGTCTTTTCAGAGTCTAAGGATTAAACCCTAGAATATTACCATGACACAGGCAAGTATATTTTGAAGATACAGAAACAAAAATTCCCCATTCAGTTGCACTGGGCACATCCAGCCCCAGCCCCAGATCACCACTCAGTCAGACTTACCTTCTTTTGGCAAGATGGCCGCTACTGGAGATTGGTCAATCAGGATATAGTGGTCTTTATCCAGATACTGATCAAGTTCTATTATCCTTTCCTCAGAACACTGGGTCATTCCGTGATCACTTGTGATGATTAGGTTCAGAATGTTCCACAACTTGGCCTTTTTCAGCATTTGTATGAGGTATCCCAACTTGTTGTCAATATCCGAAATGACAGGCCCCATGAGCGGACTCTCAGGTCCCAAGTGGTGGCCCATATCATCAGGGTCTTCCCAATAAAGAAGACCAAGACTTATGGGCTCTTTTGATGTAAACCATTCAATAATCTTGGCAACTCTATCTTCAAATGACACAGATTCATTGTAAGGCATGTAGTGAGTAGGAAAGCTATTATGTATTTTTACATCAGCTCCAGGCCACATGGCTGCACCACTAGAATGCCCCGCCCTCTGATTTGTGATCCATATTGGCGTCGCTTCTTCCCAAAACTCAGAATCATAAATAGTCATGTTATCCAAGGAGAAAGATTTATTCAGAATAGGATCAAACATGTCATTTGCAACAATCCCATGATTCTCTGCAAAGAGGCCAGTTACCAAAGTATAATGGTTAGGGTAGGTCTTTGTGATAAAAATATTAGTAACTTGCTTCACATGAACACCATACTTCATAACATAATGAAAATGGGGTGTTGGCACTCTATATAAGTAATCCCAACGGAATCCATCAAATGAAACGAGTAGAACCTTTTGCTGGTCTGGTTGGAGAGAAAATGTAACTGAGAATATTAGTGCAGCAAGTACGAAGGACACCCAGAGGAGTTTTGAAGTCATTTTCAAAGTATTTGATCAGTTCAGTGTAAGACAATCTGTATAAAAAAACATATAGAAGTCAATGGCAATATCTTTTTTTTTTTTGGTATACCTTACCCAAAACTGACAGTGATGGTACTTAGTAATCCCAGTCATATAATAAATCACAGCCTGGAAGAATTATGTTGCTCCATCTTAAACAAGAGACCTGGGGCTTCCTGTATAATAAAGCTAAGAAATTTAGTTGCATTTTAGAAACTGTTACTTTCCAAGAATTTATCAAAACATTTCTCAAAGTAATTATTTAAGTAAACTCGCCAAATATCATTTTAAAATATAATTTACTTTTGAGAAAAACAAAAACTTTTCAGAAACTTTTGCAGGGGACCCAGACTTCTGACTTCTGGCCAGTAAAGTTTATATAGTCAAATTAATATCTATGAATGTATTTATCATTATGGTTAGACCAACTACAGGAACCTAGAAACAAGGAAGTACCATTAGGAAATCCAATAATAATGTTTAAAAAAATATATATATACATTTCTATTTTTCAAAGCCAAAGCCTTATGTTTGGTTCATCACGGTTAGGGATATTATTCAAGAAAAGAGAAAATAGATGAACTTGGTTTTTTGAAGTGACATAAAATTTGTGATACTCAAATATACTTGTGAAATGTAAACTGCATTCATTTATTTCATAATTAAAGCATAGCCTTCTTTAAACTAAAACAGTTTCTGTATGAACAGAAACATAATTCTGAAATTTGGTGTTGACTTTCTGAAAGCTAAAATTCGTCCATATTTAATCTTAGTGATATGTGTGGAAAAGGCACTTGCCAGGATTAAAGACTCCCTTTGGATCAAGGTTGTTGGTTGGTTCGTTTTCTTTAAATCTGCATATACATCTAAAAAGCTTTTATTCTATTCAAGAAAGCTAACAAAAGGCAATAGGGATAAACAACACGTAGGTAAATTTTGTGAGCTCTCATTGGGCTTGCAAATCAAGCAAGTATTTTTGGTTCTCTCCTTTTCTTGTCCATTCTTGCATGAAGGTATTTGTAAGCCCACCAAAACTTGGATCTATCCACACTTCTGTGCCAAGAAGTCTCTTGAATTCAGCTTTTGACACCTTGCTAATTTGAATATGCTGAAGATATTTTAAACCTCAAAAACAGATCCTGTCTTGCCTTGCTTGCTATATTATAGGTATAGGTAAATAAAAACTGCTTGGCGTGCTTGCTTTGCTTTCAGATACAGTAATTTTTAACTATGATTTCACCATACCTAGAACATTACTTAAACTGAAATTGCGTTAGGTATTGGTCTCCAGACAATGGTTCAAAAATTAAATTTAAAAACTATTTTTCAAATGGCAATAATGTTTCCAATTCTGGAAGGAACATTTAAAAAACAGTTCCAATAAGGAACTCCAACTATATTTACTAACATCTGGCTGAGGATGCTGTCTCCTCTCCCTTTTCCCTTCTTCTTCACCTTCCTAACACAAGGCAGGAAAGCTGTTAGGAAACAAATACAATTTAAGGCTAAAAAAAAAAATCAACTACACGAAACACCTGATTTTCCTCTAAGTAAATTAAACTGATAAGAACAGATACTACACGTGATCTTAGCCAAAAGGCCGAGAATCGCTCCTCTAAGTAAATTAATTCAGCAACTGTGGTAAGCAGGAAAGAACTCATTTCCTGGACAAAAGAAAATAAACAAAGGCTAAGTGTTGTCTACAGCTTAGGAATGTTTGGTAAGAAGAATCAATATTATCACATCGATGACATAAAGCAATAAAGAGAGAGATGGGGTGGGGATGAAAGAAATAGCAGATTTCGTTCTTTTCTGCCGCACAAAGTGCTGCACAGTGCAGTGGAATCCCTAGTTCTGGGTCCAGGTTTCACCGGGCTGCTTTCCAGTTTCTCCCCCCCTCCAATCCTTCCCCCACAGGCAGCCTTGGAAATTGAGGGAAGGGGCGCCAAGAAGCGCGGAGAAAGGGCAAGTGAAGGAGGAGTCGGTGTGTTTAGAGGGACTAGACGTCGAGAGAACGATGTAGTGCCCCCATCTTTCCCCCTGGGATTCCAACCTAGTCACTGGGCAGGGTCGGGGCGTTGAATACGTTCGCAATTCGCAGACCTCCCGCCCACCGAGGCCGGCAGGTGTCCCCACGTGGGCTGTGTGCGTGTGCAGAGGAAAGGCGGGGGGGTGGTCTGAGGGGACCACAGGAGCCGTGTGGGTCCCCAGGAGGGAAGCAGCCCACTCCCCTGGACTCTTACCCTCGCAGCGATCCGGACGGTCCGCATGAGCTTGGGACAAGAGGATGGAGGGTCAGGAGGCGGGGGTCCCTCACGCAGACCCGGGGGCAATAGCGGGGAGGTAGCGGAAGCCAGGATCGCCCCTTGAACTTGCAGCGGCTCACCTGCACGCAGCCTCGGCGCGGAGCACCTGACCAGCACCGCCTCCCGGCCGCAGGTCCCGCCTCTTGCCTCCTATTGGCTGGGGTAGGACGGTGCCCTCCGCTGGACCTGCCCAACCAAAGCCGGGCTCTAGGAGTCGCTGAACCGCCTGCCAATCAGCGGGCCCGGGGGGGCGGGCGCTGCCTGCGTCTGGAGGGTGGAAGGGGCACAGCCTGCGGGAGCAGAGGATCGCCGGGAGGCCCCAGGGGTCGCGGAGGCCAACACGGCCGCTGCTGGGTCCTCGCTGAGGTCCCCCGTCTGCCTGCTCACACATCCTCCTGCGGTGTGGCCTTTTCTTGCCGGGCAGTTACGTTGTCGTCGGCGACGTAGAACGATTATAAAGCCCTACCCCAGTGGTTTGTCAACACTCACTGTTGTGGTTGAAAGTACTTTTATTTTCTTATCTGATCTCTCAAGGTTTTTTTGTTACTCTGTTTTTTTCTTATCAAAAACTGGTGACTCCATACCCTGGACTTTGCTCTGAGGAACACTTGAACGCCCCAGAAAGTCGACGGGACAATGACATTTTAACTCTTTATTAGCTGGTATGACCTGCTTTACCTCAGAAAAATCTGATTTCGAAGGGTTTAATTCAGTCAGTTCTGCAGCCCCAATGTTGCAGGTTTTTGCAACATAAGCACCAGGTTTTTGCAGTGTCAGGTCTCAGTGGTACCTGAAACCGCTCGAAATCAACCACGCCAGGTTCAGGAGTGGGTTAATCTGCCCAGGGGTGGAGGCTGACCAGCTACTCTGATGGTTTCATCCAGATTGGAGACTCTGCTTCTAGCTTTGTTTCCAAACACGCAGTCAGACTACAAACATCAGGTCTCATTTCCTCTCTCAGGAAGTCTTCTGGTTTGTTAGGGGTGCTGTTTGTGTGTGGGCAAGGGCATGGTTTGTCGATTTGATCTCAACTATATTTACCATAAGTTGTAACAATGACCTTGAGCTCCCTGGAAGGGTCCCCGGGCCTAATTCTGACCACCCTGCAATGGAAAATAATATGTGCCTGGCTGTCACAATCTAAGTTTAAACATCTAGTTAGCCCATAAAATAGAGCAAAGCCAGTGGCTTCGGCTCCTCTCTGGAGCTCCTGCCCCCCAGCTCCCTGTCTAGCGTACTGGAACTGTAAAATGAATAGACATTCTTGCTGATATTTAAACAAGGCAAACATTTTGGTCATTTTTTTTTCTCTTTCCCTCAACTTCTTGTGGAAGGACAGCCCCTACCCCAATCGCTCCCTTCTGATTGCATCGAACATCCCAAGGGGCATCTGGGCACTCTTCCATGACCTTTTATTTGTAGTAACCTGAATTTATGGTTCTCCACAGGTGGGGTGGGGATTAGAGAGGCTGGTTTCTGTTTTCAGCCAGACCCAGCGACAGTGAAGTTGTACAGTTTGTTCCAAGTTCCTTAAGCCCTGTGCTTTGAAGTTGCCCAAGCTTGGAACGGGGTGGTCCAATATTATAAGCCCTTGTCTCCGCCCCCGCCTCACTGCCCCAACCAATAGGCCAACCCTGTGTTTTCCCAGACACTCAAAGAACAGTGCATGCTGACTAACGAGCAGGGGGAGTGAAGACCAGACTTTTATCTGGGTCGCTGAACAATTTTGGACTCTGTTCAGGTGATGACACTTGGCCTTACTCTGCAAACATTTTATGGAACGCGTGATTGTGTTCACCAGCTACCCCAGTGATGTAGGCATGGTACAGCTGTTCCCTACGGCACATGATACGGAAAATGACTCAGGAGGAGCTCAGCGAGGGCCAGAGACTCTTCCCAGATCTCCATATGACAACATGTGGTGTTCGACTGATAGGCTTGTTGTATATCTCATGTCAGTAATGGGGGAAAAAAATCAGGCTTGAATAGTATAAATAGAGGGATGATTGTAAAAAAAAAATGGAATTCCTGCTTACATCTGTACCAGGTCTCCTGCCCTGTTGTCTCAACTTCTGTCCTGTTGTAACAACTACTCAGGACATCATGGTGGCATAAGCCGGAACCTGTTACTGACTGTTATTGATGGACTATTCCTTTATTTTATGTTATTGAGTTAAGATAATCATCTTCAAGCTAGTAATATGTTTGTGAGTAATGGAGTACGAGAAGAATCAACTTCTTTCATGAATTTTGGAGTGGGAAGGGGGTCCCTCTGCCTACCTAAGGAAGTCTGATAGAGGTTTGAGGGCTGGATTATTTTCTTCCTCAGGAGCTGGAAGAGGCTTGTGTGAAAGCTGAAATGTGAAGTGTACTTTATGAAGAAAATAGCCAAGGCTGGCTCTGCCACAGAAGTTTTGTTTTCAAAACTAGTGTCTGTCCCGTGGCAGGGGAAATGGACAAATTATTTTACAATGCCTGTAAGGTTGCGATACGTTATACCACAAAAACTACCAAACTAAAACAAAGTCTATCTCATGATCCTTTATAGACCAGTCTGCAAAATGTGGGTCTCACATATTCAATAGCCATAGGTTAGGAACCATTGGGACTCTGGTTCTGGACTGACCTTGATTCTTGATAAAAAGTAGGTCTTCACTAATTTGGACTTACTAACAGAAGTTCAGCCTGATGAATAAAAAGTTGAATTATAGATTATTCAAGACTTAGTCCAAGTAGTTTATAGCTGTTAGTAATTTAGGCTGCTAATGATGTATTTATACCTATTAAAACTATTTTTTCACACAATTATTATATTTTTTTCCTCAGAAAGCTTTATGTAAGCCAAATATAACCTTCTAAAGTTCTTTGTATTCTTGTATTTCGTAAATTCTGTTTATAGTGTATCATTTTTGTAGGGCTACTGTAACAAACTATGACAAACTAGGTGGCTGACAACAACAGGAATTCATTTTCTCACAGTTTTGGAGACTAGAAGTCTGACATTAAGGTGTTGGCAGGGCCACACTCCCTCCAGAGGCTCTAAGAATCTTTCTTTGTCTCTTCCAGCTTCTGGTGGTTTCTGATGTTCCTCGGCTTGTTGCAGCTAGCTCCATCCGTTGCCTCCATGGCCACGTGGTGGTCTCCTCTGTGGGTCTCTGTGTCTTCATATGGCCTCATATAATGACACCAGCCATTGGAATTAAGGCCCACTTTAATCCAGGAGGACCTCATCTAAACAAATCTAATTGCATCTGCAAAGATCCTATTTTCCAATAAGGTCACGTTCTGAGGTTCCAGGTGAATGCAAATTTGAGGGAGACATATTCAACCAGTATATGTAGCTAGCAGAATGTTTAATTTTTTTTTCAGAATGTTTAATTTTATAGCTCAGCCTAGATCAAAAGTTCATGAAAAATTATGAAAATGGCTCAGATCAAGGAAACTGACAACATCTAGTGCTGAGGAGGATGCCAAGGAACTGCAACTATCATATGTTGCTGGCGGGAATGATATGGCCCCTTTACAAAATGGTTTGGAAGTGTCTTACAAAGTTAAATATTCATGTATCATGTAAGCCAGGAATTCCACTCACGGGTATTTAGACAAGAGAAATGAAGATGACCTCTCAAAACTTATAAGCAAATTTTATTAGCAGCTTTATTCATAACCATTAAAAACTAGAAACAACCCAAATGTCCCTGAACTGTGAATAGATAAACAAACTGTGGTCTATCCATAAGTGGAATACTGTTCATCGCTAAGAAGGAATGAAGTAGTGATACATACAATCACATGGATGAGTCTCAAAAGCATTTTGTTAAGTGAAAGAAGCCAAATACACATTGGCTATTTCCTGTTTGATTGCATTTATATGACCTTCTAGAAAAGACAAAACAATAAGGACAGAAATCAGATTGGTGGTAAAGGGAGGGCATTGGCTACAAAGGGGCACAAGGGAACTTTCTGATATGAGGGAATTTTGATTGTGATGGTGTCTGTCTGATCGTCTAAGTTTGTCAAAATTCAGAGAACGATACACCTGTAAATATTTCATTCTACCATATGTAAATTATACCTCAAGAAACAATAGTAGCAAAAAATAAGTCCTAATCTGTGATCACCCGCCCAAAGGTTCATGAATCAGGCCTAGTGGTGTTTGTTTCTTCTTGGTCACTTTTTGGTGTGTCACAGAGTCTATTAGCTCAGTCTGCAGGAGAGCAGAACTTGCAAGTGTAGGAATCCCCTGGGGCCCGGCTCTGCTGGTTTTCATGTTCTTTCACCTTATGGAGTGACGTCTGGCAATTACTCAGCAAAGAAAGAATGATTATTTTCTAGGCTGGGACTGAATGTCATCTGTTGAATAACTCCATCAGTCGTGGATGTACTCATGCAGGCAGAGGGACACTTGTCTTTTGGTCTCTGATTGGAGGCCTATTTTGAAAGACACACTCTCAGTACAAAACTGCACATGTGTTCATGGCGTGGGGGGTGAACACACTTAGTCACAGCCACGCCCTCCGGTCTTCCTGAAGAATACAGCCAGAGGAAGCCTCAGAGCACTTAGCGTAACCTCACCATTTACTTGGAAAAGTACTGGCTTCTCATGGGTGTTATAATTCTGCCAATTTACTGTGAGTGTGGGAGGACCTAAAATATATTGTCCTCCTCCCAGATCAAAAAGACATTTCTTTCCACTCTAGGTATTGTTACATTTAAAATGTACATGTAGACATCCTTTGCAACTAATATGTTGCTTGAGGGTACAATGGGGCCTTTGATAAGTATTACACTTTTTTAAAAAAGATTTTATTTATTTATTTGAGAGAGAGAGAGAGAGCACACAAGCAGGGGGAGGGGCTGAGGGAGAGGGAGAAGCAGGCTCCCCGCTGAGCAGGGAGCCCGATGCAATGCGGGGCCCCATCCCTGGACTCTGGGATCATGATTTGAGCCAAAGGCAGACGCTTAATCAACTGAGCCACCCAGGCGCCCCAAGTATTACACTTTACTAAGAGGCAAAGCGGGTACTGATTGCTTCATAGCTCTACGGTTTTTCTCGGAGTGCAGGGTGGGAAAAATCAGGGGAGGCTTCTCCCTGCCCCTTTCGGGCATGGCTCCAATGTCATAATCAGAAATTCATCTCTCTGCCTTATGGCTTTTTCCCCAGGAACCATGTCAGATCCACCTCTATTAGCCATTTACTTACACATGTGTGTGACTAAGTCTCTCTGAATCACTCAAAGCAGCATATTTTGCTGGAGAGAAAGGCCAAGAGGAATGGATCAGTAGGTTGGGCATTTTCTTTTGAGAGATGAGTAAATAGACCAGCACTTAGAGGAAGGTGAAAACAAAAAAAGAAAGTAAGGGGAGCCAACCCAAAGCTGACATCTCTCATAACTTGCTTAAGGCAAACTCTGCTCATTAAGCAGCAGACCACTGAAAGGAGGTATAAAGTCACAGGTGACAAAGGGAACATTGGGTTTATGGAGGTGCTTCATGTTTTTCCTTCACTTTTTGGAACAGCCTTTGGTCTAGAAAATTCATAGTAAATGTCAAGATTCATCAGAAAACTCAACATCTCATGAATTTCCTCATATAAAATCCTTGAGAGCTTTGCTACTCTTCAAGTCACTTTCATCTTTATTCATTTATACCTGTTGTCACCTGTTGTCCAATTTCACAAAGGATTCCATCCCCACCTCATCTGAGTGTGAGCCACCTGCTGGCCTCGTTCCTTCTCTGCTCTCTAATGGTGACCCTGTTTCATAGGAGGATCCATCCAGTCAGTGTGAATGGAGTTTTGCTGATTTATTCATCTATTCTTGTTTAGAATGAAAGATGTATGCACATTTGGATTCATCACTGGTCAGAGTGAGCTCTGCTCACGGTAGTGGGACACAGTAAACTTGCTGACCCATCTATATAGAGATTCAACCTACTATTTTTTAAATAACAGCTATTGAGCTATAATCCACATAACATGAAATTCACCCATTTAAAGTATAAAATTCAATGTTAACCGCCATATAAGGTCTCCTTGGCCTGCTTTAACCAAGTGATGTCACTAAAAATGATCGTTCTATGGAATTAACCAAATATTCCTTCACAAGACATGAATAGAATAATGAGACCCTTTTACCTTTGTATAGTGCTTAATAGATTTAGATGTATGTTTTGAACACCTTTGCCAACGTTGTTCAGTTTGCTTCTCATGGCCGCTCTCTTATGTTCAGTGGGAACGAGTGACTTAACCAAAGCTACGTATTTAAACATTTGAATACAGGGCAAAATATAATAATTTCTAGAAGAGAAGAACAAACAGAAGTAATATAGAAATACATAGGACTGAGAAATTAGCTCTGACTGAAGAAGACATTGGGATTTCATGGTGGTAGTAGACATGGAGAGGCTTGAAAGACAGGTGGGATTTCAACAGAATAGATGGAACAGAGAAGACTGTAAGCAAAATCATGAGGGGGGAAAGTCCAGGGTATGGGGGTAGCTAATAGAGACCCCCCATGCTAAAAGATCTTGGAAACTGAACTAGGAGTTTGGAGTTGTCCTTGTGGACAGTGGGGGGCAGTTGAAGGTTTCTGTGGGAGGGCACATTGTGACCAAAGCAGTGAAAATCATGTTTGAATCACCAGTGGTGCTAGGTGGCCCAGGGGCCCAGCAAGCTGACATTGAACTAATGTCATGTTTAATTGACATTGAAATTGACATTGCTTCTTTAACGAATTCATTTGGCAGGAATTGCCAGTTCTCCTGCCATGGCTCAAGCCAACCCATTCTTTGGACTCTCTACTGAAAAATGTAAAGTACTTTGGCTTTTCATTGAGTACGCATTAAGAATCAATGTACTTTTCTTTTCTTGCCTTTTCTTGGTGACATCTATTGGCCTATTTCTAGTGTACTGTGTGGCATAGACTGTCATGTCATGTTTTCAGTGCCACCCCAATTTTAGGATGTGAACCTGTCATTAAATCACAGCCTTGTGCGTCAGAAGAAATAGGCACGTCAGCACAAATGGATGTATGCTTTCCAGTCGTTTGTGGAAGCAACTTCATTGTCATATGCTGTAAGTTTGCACATTTTTATTAATCATAAAGTCAACAGAAAAGGAGATGGTGTATAAGGCAAGGAGAAAAGTAGGAGGGACATTTTCAAAGTTGCCAGGTACTATAGCCTCATTGAAAAAAAAGCCAAGTCCACTAGGCAGCTGTATGTAGGACTAGGAGGAATTATAGAAGAGATGGGGATTGTGGGATAGTTATAAAGCTGGAATAATGGTCACCCGCACAGGAGGGCAAGTGGGCATGAAACGAGGTAAATAACAATATTACTAAAATTATAATAACAATATCTATTGTTTAGTGGGAACCAGATACCAGGCACTGTGTCAAGCAACACCACAGCCTTGTGAAAGGCAAATAAGTCTTTTCCTATGCCAGCTCAGGAAAAGGGATCTTGGGGATGCTGAGTAACTCATTTAAGATCACGCAACTAAGAAGTGGCAGAACCAGGCTATAAGTTCAGCTCAGTAAGACCCAAAAGTGTGGACATGAGAGAGAGATTCTGGGGACAGACTTGGTCTTCAGACTGACAAGACCTTAGCTCTGTAGGAACCATGCCCACGTGCTTGCTGACAAGGGGTCTGTGGTCTTCACATCGGAGTTGGGGATTCTGGATTTCCTCCTCGACCTGGAGGTCTTCCATGGAATGAATCTAAGGGGAGTAGAGCAAAGGGGAGGAGTGCCAGGGCCCAGGCCCCCATCTATGGAAGGAGGATTTGGTATTTTGCAGGCCAGTTGAATAACTCAGTTCCATTATCAGGTGATACGGAAACAGGGAGATCTCACAGTCTCTTCTTCAACAGCCAGCACACAGACACTGTGTAAGAGGGTAAGCAAATGGTACTGGAGTGGTTCCCCAGAGAGGAGCCATCTTTAGAATTGAAATGACATTGGGTTAAGGATGGTCACTTTATATTGAAATAAAAGGTAGAGTAGGAGTTCAAAAACCTTGGTGTCTAATCGAATGGAATTCAGCCCACCAAGATTTATCCAGTTACCATGGAACATCAGCACCAGAGACCAATGCTAAGCCCTCAAATGAGGAGGAAAGCAGTTTGTCCTTACCAGAATTTATATCTATACTAGTTAAGAATCAGTATCTCCATCAAAAGGCATCTGAATGTCTAATCTATCAACATGGTATCCTGCAACCTTTCTGCAGGTGAGGGACTAATTTTACTGCAAAGGAGGTGCAGCAGGGGTCACAGAACTCACCAGTTTCACCATATATCCCATCAGCCAGAAGCAACTGGCCCAGTTGAAAAGCACAGTGGCCTCTTAGAGAAGACACCATGAGGGTTAGAGTTTAGTCCTCTGTTTTGGTGTATATGTACTAAAATAAAGGCAATATATGGTGCTATATCCTCAATTGTTAGAATTCATAGGTCTGGAAACCAAGGTGCGGAAGTAGGAGTGGTCCCTATAAAAATTTTGATCCCACTGACCCATTTGTGGAATTTGCTCTTCCCCTTTTCATAACTTCAGGTGCTGCTAGGTTAAAGATCTCAGTTCCCAGGAGGGGTTATGCCTAGACTAGCAGAGAAATTAAGGGTTCTACTAAATTTGCAGCTATGTCACCATCTGGCCACTTTGGGCTTATACCAGTGGATCAGAAGGGAGTTACATTAATGGGGGAATAAGTGACTCTGATTATCTTGAGAGGGGAGATTTGATACCATATAATAGGGACAGGGTGGGGTATGCTTAGCTTCTCAATTTTCTATTTAATCCTTCTTCTTCCTGAGATATTTCCTTCTGATTTTCCATTTGACTAATTCATTCTTTAGCTGCATCTATTCTGTTCTTTATCCCATTTTTGTGTATTTTTTTCCAGCTATTATACTTTACATATTTCCATTTTTAATAATTTCTTATTTTTATATTGCTAATATATTAGCAATATATTGCTTTATTTCTTTAAGAATATTTATCATGTTTACATAACATTCTTGACCCACCTCTTCAATATTTTTGCTTCAGATGAAACCTCTTAAAGATTTCTGTCCTTTTTTGAGTTTGAAGCAATTGTATTCCCTAGGTACATGATAATTTTGGACTCCAAATTTGGGTTTCTCTGTATGCTAATAAGGAATGGGAAAGAACTGAAAGCCAGGCTCTAACTTAATCTAAATCAATCCTGATGTGTTTAAGGATCAGAGAGAATCTGAGCCCGAGGGCAGATGCTTTTTCTTATAAACCATACTTCAAAGTTCTCAAATTTTTATTTACAGATCTTTCTACCATCCGGAAAAATATTTTGTGCATGATGTAAAATAGGGATCCAAGTTGGTGTCTCTTTTTTTTTCATGTGGAGAGCCACCACTTCTTCCAATACCATTTGTTGAAAAGTATTCCCTTTGCCTTTGAAGTTCTTTTGTTCCTTTGTCAAAAACTATTTACCATATACATACCTATTTCTGGATACTCTATTCTGGCCTATTGATCTGTCTGTCTATCCTTGTGCCAGTACTACACTGACTTGGTTACCAGAGCTTTATAATAAATCTGGAGGTAGGTAGTGAGTCCTCTAACATTGTTCTTCTTTTTCAAAATTGTTTCTAGTTCCTTTGCTTTTCATATAAAGTTTAAGAGCAGCTCGTCTATTTCTACAGAAATGCTGGCCTAGATTGTAATTAAGATTACATCAAATCTATAAGTAATTTAAGAAAATTTAACTTAACAATATTAAGTATTCCAACCTATGAGGGTAGTAAATATCCCCCAAGGTTCAAAATGAGCAAACTGAGGTTTACAAGAGCCTAAGTGACTTGCCTAAAGCTGCAGAAACTTTCATCTATTTACACCTAACTGACTCACCAGAATGGCCTACGTTCTTACTTCCTTCTGCAAATCATATTGACTGCTACCCCATGGCTACCCCATGGCCTTGTAAACCTTGTTGGCTACTATTCCCGTCTAACATTTCTGCTTCTGCTAGGTGATTCATAGGCTTATCAAGAGTCAGCTCTGTTTTTTTGCAGTATCAATTTTTACCAGTAGTCCTTGTTGTCATAATTAAGTAATTTAAGAAAAAACATAAATTCTGACCTAGTAAGTAAGTCTATTTTTAAAGAATTTATCCTGTTGGGGACACCGGGGTGGCTCAGTTGGTTAAGCGGCCTGACTTGATTTCAGCTCAGGTCATGATCTCAGGGTGGTGGGGTCCAGCCCTACATTGGGCTCCATGCCCAGTGGGCAGTCTGCTTGAGATTCTGTTTTTCCTTCTCCCTTGGCCCCTCCCCCTGCTCATTCTTACATGCTCGCTCTCTCTCTCTAAAATAAATAAATAAAATATTAAAAAAAAGAATTTATCCTGTCAGAGATGGGGACAAAGATTTTGGCATGATGATATTCACCAAAATCTTAGTACTAATACTCCCCAATGAGAAATGACCTAAGTATCTCCTAAAAAGAAATGATTGAGAACATTTTGATATTTTCATATGATGGCTACTATCCAGCCATTAAAAAGCATATTTTTGAAGAATATTTAATGGTAAGGGAAAACTATTTTTTTTTTAAGATTTTATTTATTTATTTATTTGAGAGGGAACATAAGGAGGGGGAATAGGAGAGGGAGAAGCAGGCTTCCTGCTGAGCAGGGAGCCCTGCACAGGGCTGGATACCAGGACCCGGGATTATGACCTGAGCCGAAGGCAGATGCTTCACTGACTGAGCCACCCAGGTGTCCCAATAAGGGAAAATTCTTATGCAAAAGGGAACAGCAGTTTAGAAAACTGTTCATACAGAAGGATCCTGATATGTATAGTATATTCCTGGTTTTCCAACTACCCTTTGCTGAACTTCCTTTGGTCTTTGTTATTATTTGGGGACATATTTCCACTATCACCTTGGTTCTCTGTGTGAGGCACTCGTGGCAAAGTTGACACAGTGACACTGCCTTCTCAGTCCCCCAACCCTAGTGACTTCATTACTAGGCAATTCCATTTCCCCACTGTCCTCCCCACCAACTGTGCTTTCCCGGACACAACTCTTTGTGTCCTGCACCAGCCCGGCTGGTGTTCCAAACTAGGAGCTCCTGGAAGTCGGTGAGGGCAAACTGCCAAAATCCAAAGCAAAGCATGTCCTTTTGGGAATTGGCTTGATTTGCATATGTAATCCCTTCTCTAGTAGAGGGACTAGCAAAATAACAATATTCTATCTCTCTCAGAACAGTTCAATCCTGGAGGCTCAAGTCATCTCCGAAAGTCCTGCCAGAACTCTGACCCCATACTCTGCCCTTTATGTGCTCTTCTCTCTTGCTCGCATGATGCACTTTATGCTGCTATGCACTCTGTGAGGAACAATTTTGCCATCTCTCATGATTAAGGGCATTTCATGACATTTAAGTTCCTCTATGGGATCATAGCATTATTAGGTAGAACACACAGTGATGTGTTTTGTACCCCAGAGCTGTCCATATAAATTTTTATAAATGATATTAGATGAATCCCCTGGCACTCTAGATTAATGGTTGTGTCACTCTCCTGGGAGCACTGTTTATATTCACATGATGAGTTATCTTCCTCTATATAAAACTGGGCAGAAAACAAAATAAACAGGACCAACCTTACTTCAGGATTGTCCTATCTTCTATTCATTTGTCCATAATTTCCCTAAGAAATTTCACGATGTGGTACATTAGACTCACTATCTAATGTTGGTCCACTGGAGTTAGAGAGGAGAGGGCTGCACACCTGGAGGAAGGTAGAAATGAAATCAGGAGGTCAGGGATGCTCACACACTCACACTTGAAAAGAGAGGAGTTAGCCCGTGCCATCCCTGGCTCAGTAAAATACAGGAAACCCTAAGGGTATTACCTGACAAAGAGTAAGTAGAGATTGGTGAACATGAGTGTGCGTATCTGAATTGAACACCATGTGAGGGAAAGTGGATTGCTACTACACTTTCCCTATAGCTCTTGGACAGGTTGTGAACATGGCTGTTCTTAAGAAAAAACACAGCTGCAGCATACACTCATGGACCGGCCATGGAGAATCCCCAAGGTGACCTGGGTGTGGTTCCCTTCCTACATTCCATCTCTGTCCCTCCATACTGATAGTATTCCAGAACCTGGAGAACATGACTTGCTGTGGGACTTGCTTGACAAAATCCCCCTGGAGGAAGCCACTCATCGATTTACTAATGGCCGAGTCTGTATCTAACATTTACTTCACTTACTTAAGTCACTTCCTCCTGTTAATTTCTTTAGTTCTCAGTGACCTGGCTCCTATTATGATTCTCCATTTTATACATGAAGAAACTGGCCCAGAGATATTAAACAACTTGCCTGGTTCACACAGCTAGGTGTTGTCAGAGCTGGGATTTGACCCTTGGAAGTTTGGTTCTAAAGTGCACACTTTTAACTCTATCCTGCCTCTAGTATATCCTATGATGCTAATAAAACAAAGATGATTTTTAAAGCAATTCATTAGCTTGCATTTTCAAGCCACCACTTTGGCATTTCCTTTAAGTCTATTTAGAGTTGATGTTTTTCCTTCCTTCCTTCCTTCCTTCCTTCCTTCCTTCCTTCCTTCCTTCCTTCCCTCCCTCCCTCCTTCTTTCCTTCCTTCCTTCCTTCCCTCCCTCCCTCCTTCTTTCCTTCCTTTCCTCCTCCCTCCCTCCCTTCCCTTTCCTTCCCTTCCCTTTCTCCTTTGCTTTCCTTTCTTTTCTTGAAAGGATTCCTTCTCAACCTATCAGAAACATGGGGATGAATTTAGGAATCTCATAGCTTCACTGGTACATGTTTAACTCAGACTTATTACTTAAGGCAAAAAACTAAATACACAAAAGAGCAAGATATATCTTCTGTTGTCAAGCCATGCAATCTAGTGAAAAGAAAAATCAAGAAAAAATAACCTCAACCCCTTCTATAACATTGCTCCCAGGTCTTGGACAAGCATGGTGCTTCCAGAAAGGAATAATATTCATAGCTATAGATGAAATTGTGGAGGTGAGGAATCTAGTCTGGGCACTTCTCTGTCTACCCTTTGCCTGGCTACCTCCTTCAAATTTTTAAAGACCAAATTCATGAGTACCTTCCTGCAGGCAGCCTCCACCACCCTCAGCCCTGCCTGGTTGCACACCTCTCCCTCATGCTCCCAGAGCGCCCTGCACACCTCAGCTATTGCACTTATAAGTGTCGGTTAATGTGCCAGGTAGCCAACACTGGGCCTGACAAGTCCTGTGGGGCCAATAACCTTTCGATAAAAGTTGACTGAACTCATGACGAAGTGAGTAAGTGATGAGGAGAGTGTTGAGTTGCCTTGTTGGGTTCTCAACTTTGGTGTCCTTTGAAATCAAGGACTGTGCTCCCTTCATAGCATCGGGCCTGACACATCAGTCTTGTTCGATGTTCTGAACTAACTGTTCTTTACTACTTGAGGATGAGACTGTTCATCAGGGGAACAAGGTCTGTGTCCGAATGGTCTGCCACACCTGGTAGCCACATATTCACAGCAGCGTTTCTACACACTCATTTTATTTTTAGTGGAAATATCCGGAGTGTTTCCAAGCAGAGAGGTTGGCATGCTTAACAGAATGCATATAGAAAGAACAACTTATGTTTGGCTGATGCACAGCGCAACTAATGCTGTGTGGATTTCGTATGGGAAGTCGTGGGAGGGAGAGGACGGAGACAGTTGTGGAAAGCTCTAGAAGCCAGCCAGGCCAAGCAGTTTGTCCTGTAGGCAAAGGGAGACCATGGAAGGCTTTTGGGTCATCAAATAACAAGAATACAAATTTACTAGAAGAGATATTTTTTTAAAAGAAGTTTACATGAGTCTGTTATCTGTTTGAAATGTATCAGTGTATTAAGTCCCTGGATTTGGGACTTTATTGGAAACCACAGCTTAGTTTACTAAGTAATATCTCAGTGTCTGCCACGTGGTAGGAACTCAATAAATGTAAATGTATGATGACATCAGAAAATTAGTCACAGCAAAAAATAAATTCAAGGAATAATATTACAAGTGTTTGCAGATCAAAAGCAAAGAGCAAATAGAAAATGTAAGCTTAATTTAATGATCCGAAGATGAATAGATTAGTGATCTATCAGGTCAGGAAAAGAAGGATTCATAGAACAGGGGTCTGCAAATGTTTGTTGTAAAGAGCAAATTGTAAATGGTCTGTTGTATTTGTTTGGGTTTTTTTGTTTTCTTTTTTAACAATCCTTTCAAGATGTAAAAACATTCTTAGCCCAATGGCTGTGGCCTATGACCTCTGTTCTAGGGATTTGGGCCCCTAATAAAATTATTCCTGACCCCTTTTCTTTACATCATTACCAATGTTCTTTTTATTTATAGGTCACAGTAAATTCAAATTTTGATATTAACCATTTAATTTTGCTAAAACTCAATATTAGTAACCTCACGAAAACCTAAATAAATTAGTTAACCTCAGGGATAGAATCTCAAGTAGGAAACAAAGAAACAAGAGAAATGTCAGTCTTTTCAAGGTCTTTGTAAAGAAGGGGGAGGAGATAGGGGAGGCAAGGGAAAAGAAAAAGCAGCAGTAGAAACAAAAAAACCAGATTAACCCAGGGCTATTTACTAAGAGCTCCTGACTGTTTATTTAAAAAAGAAAACAAGGTAATATTCTTCCAGGTTGAATTTTGACCTAGATTTGAATACTGCCAAATCAGCCCCATTTCTTAGAATCATAGAACATATTTGCACAGGAACCTGTTTTTAAAATGAGATACTTTTAACTCTATTGTGTAAAATCAGCTCTGATCAAAGGGGAACCACAAGAGTCTATAAATTCCACAACTTATTTCATAAGAATAGTAAATCAAAAAATGGAACCTACTCCTTGTCATAGCCTTCTTATAAGGAAGTAGGTTTACCGACCTCAACTTTTTGGAAGATGTTTTGGGCAAGACAGAAAGTAGTTTTTGCTAATGACTTTGATGTCCCTTCTTGGATTGGCTGTTTAAAGAAACTAAATAAGCAACCTGATGGGCTGTGTCTCATCAACATATTGATTGACACTGCGGAGACATCAAGACATCAAAGCATTGCGGAGCTGGGCCCTTCCCTCATCCTGTTTTGAATGTCCTGATATAATTTCTGGGTTTGGTTGACCCTTCAGATAGTGTTGATGCTTTGGAGTTTCTCTGGCCTGAGGACCAAAACAAACGAGGAACGAGACAGTGAAATGATCCAGAAGAAGGACGTCTTCAGGAAGAGGGATGACTCTGTCTGTGAGTGGGTTCAAGTTTCAAGGCCCTCCCTGGGTTCTCGGTTAGGTTCGAAAAGTCTTGAGAGGAGTGCAGATGGAATTTCTGCAAGCGTACAGCCTGAAGGACAGACTTTCATAATCACGAGGCTTGGGGAAGAAAAGAGTACAGAAGAAGTGTTCAGAGAAAAGAAGCATCACCCTGCTTACAGCCTCCTCCATGCTCCATACTAAACTCACTTGTCAGGGAGCTGGGTGGCTCAGTCGGTTAAGCTTCAGACTTTTGGCTTTGGCTTAGGTCATGATTTCAGGGTTGTGAGATCAAGCCCTGCATTGGGGAGTCAGCTTGAGATTCTCCCTCTCCTTCTGCGCCTCCCCTCGCTCTCTCTCTCTCTCTCTCTCTCTAAAATACATAAATAAATCTTAAACAAAAACAAACCTTGCTTGTCAGAGGCTGGTGATTCCAAGCCTTTCCTTTTCACGAATGGCTCACATGCAGTGTTTGTATCAATCTGTCTGTGCTGCTGCCCTCTTGCTCAGTGAAAAGACTGAATTTTATTTTTATTTTTTTTTAAGATTTTATTTATTTATTTGACAGAGAGATAGAGAGCACAAGTAGGCAGAGGGAGAGGGAGAAGCAGGCTCTCCACTGAGCAGGGAGCCGGACGTGGGGCTCGATCCCAGGACCCCAGGATCATGACCCGAGCCGAAGGCAGACGCTTAACTGACTGAGCCACCCAGGCGCCCAAGAGACTGAATTTTAAAGGATTTCTTTAAATCGTAAAGAAATCCAAGACTCTGACTTCTCATCTGTTCTTCAACAATCCCAGCACAGGTTGTTACTCTAAAATGCCCTTAAGCAGAGAGAAGCCATAAATGCTTTATCATAATATCTCTTAAGAAGAAAGTAGCAGAGGATCATATTGAGGGTGTTAGAGATAGAAGGCTTGAATAGAAAGGAAAAATTAAAAAAAAAAAGCATAAAAATAAAAAAAGCCAGAGTCACAAAGGCAAAGGCTAGTGGTGGTCCCCTCCCTGGCTCTGCCTCTTCCCTGCCCCCTCCCGCCCTTTCTCCAGCAGCATCCCGAATGGGCCGGGCTTCTCTGTTGCACATCTTGTGTGTGACTTTTAGATCACACTGGGCTGAGCCAAGTAAGCCAGACTGAGACTGAGATCCAGAGTCCAAAGGAAATAATTACTAAAAATTCATGGAACTCAGAGTGATCTCCCTGGCAGCTATATAGGACACAGAAAGAGTGGGTGTCAGTAGGTGATTACTCCTGATTTGGGAGAAAATATGCTTTAGGACTTACATAGACATTGGAATTTGTGTTAAGTATAACGTAGTACTACTTACTATGTTCTCTCTATTTATCAATGTTAACTCCGTTTTCTGAAGTGCTCCCTTACAAACGAGGTAAATGAAAGGTTCAGTGACTTGCCCAAAGTCACCCAGCTAGTGAGTGACAGAGCCAGAATTAATCCTGGGGAGGCACACTTGGAACTGCAGAGCTGCTGCAGGTTATTTTAAGCTGCAGGCACTTGAAATTCAACAGATGTAGAAAGAAGCCTTCTCGGAGTTTCCCTTATCCGACCCAGAGCAGAAACTTCTGAGAGATGAGGACTGCCTTAAGATCCACCTTAGGGACAACTTCTACTCCCAAGAGAGCGACCAAGAGTAAACCTGCCATAAATCCCCTCTCTGGGGGAGCAGTACAGTTCTGAAGAAGACAGAAAGACCACTCCCTGTCCCAAACTTCATCTCCTGTTCTTCTAAGACCCATTTGTCTTTCCTAAAGAAACCTACTTGCTCTTCCCATGGAAGCCTCTCTCCCCTCTCTCTGCCTCTACTAAGTTAGCTGTATAAAGCCTTTCACTTCAGTCATTGAAGGAGTCAGTGACATCGTGTGTGGGCCTCCGTGTGCAAACGAATACACCCTTGGCTCCTGTTAGAATCACCAGTCTAATTGGCAGGCTCATCGTTAAACCTGACAACAGAGGAGAAAGCTTTTCCTCCCCCAAAAAACACAGGCATTCTGGCCACAGAACCCATGCTTTGCACCAGGATCTCTCAACCTCAGCACTACAGACATTTGGGACCTGCCCAGGTTTTGTCTGGGGGCTGCCTGTCTGCACTTTGTAGCAGGCCAGCAGCTTCCCCAGCCCCTGCTCACTAGACGCCATTAGCATCCACCCCTCTTGGCGAGAGCCCAAAATGTCTCCAGACACTGCTAAATGTCCCCGGGCGAGGGGCAACTTCTGGCCCTCGTATGACTCTTCCTATATGTCTCTACTTACTGCTGGAGAACCGCTGCTCATCATGCTGCCACTTTTTGCTCTGTTGTCCCCATTTCTGGGGAGAGTCTTCCTGCTTCTCCTCAGTCAGGGCTCAGTCAGGGGCTCAGTGATTCTGTAACACCCAATGTTAACGATTACTGATACCTCCTGAGATCTTACCATGTTCTAGGTGATGCCTAGCTCTTACATGTATTTGCTTATTAATCCTCACAAGACCCCTATGTGGCAGGACGTATCTGTGGGACGTGTGAAGTTTGGGGACATGAGAGACTCCATTTTGAAACTCCAGCTTCCTTCCCAACCAATGAGCTCTTGAACTGGGCCCAAAGTGGCAACTGTTTTACAAGCAGCTGTTGATAAAGTTTCCACAGAGCAGCCTGCATTCGGCTCATTTGAGACAGTAAAGTTAAGCAATACATAGTGGGACTGTTTCGATTGATAGCACCAATAAAATCACCAGTAGAAGATAGCAGTCAGAAGTGGCTCAAGTGCTCAGCACCAGATTAGCAGGTTTTTTCTTCTCTTCAGCATCTAAATCATGTCGTTAGCCCTTCTCCTCCACTTGTCTGTGGGTTTTTTGAGAGCAGATTCCAGTGTGTTCCTAATACCAGCCATACAGCGCTCAGCTCAATATTTCTTAAGTGAGTAAGTAAAAAACAGTTAAGATTAAAATTTTCCTGGCTCCAAAGGGAAGATGTGTAAACCATGAAGCAGAATGTCCAGGACCTACTCTGATACCAAAATACTCTGCATTAGAAAAACTTGGAGAACAATGTGGGATGGGTGTCTGGATGTTTCTCTGTTTTAAAGCGTATCTTTAAGATTAATTCAAATGACCTGAGAAAGAATTAAACTAACTACACATTCTCCTTCAAAATAAAAAAAAAACCCTACATTCCTTTAGGATTAAATCACTTCATCCCAAAATGGTTGAACAAATTATTTCATCCCAAATAGAGTTTTATTAAACACAGGTAAATGTGTTTAATAAAATGTAACATGGAGTTAATATAATTTCCCCTCTCCCAGAATGAAATATTTTCTAGAATCTCAGAATCCCAGTCCCAGAGGGGTGCTGAGCTGACATCTCCGCCTCAGTGGCAGGCCTTTGTCATTTTACCTCACTGTTTCTCTCCCAGAGTCCCTCTGCCCCTCTTCACCCAAGAAGCCCTAGGAGAGAGAGAACATTGACCTTGGAGTTATAATTGGCTTGAGTCTTGGTTCTGCCTCTGACTAGACTGAGTAACATTAGGAAAATCTCTACTTCTCTTCTTGTTTTTTTTAGCTGTAGAATGGGGAAATTTCCCTGATCTTTTTCCTGCTTCTCTTCCTAGTGTTGTCATAAGGTTGAATAATAAAGAGATATATTAATCACATTTTTAAAGTTATTATTTCCCCTACTTTAGCAGAGAGTTGAACTGTGTCGGGGCTGTTGGAGGTGGCTACTGGAGAGAGTGTTTTGTTCCTTTTGGGGTATTCTATTTTTGTGTTCATCACTGTGCCTCCCAGACACTATCAGCCTTGCAGGGGAAGTCACAGAACGGCCCTTGGGGGCATGAATCCAGGGAAAGTTACACTGTGTTCTCTCCTGCCTCCAGTCCCCACCAGTCCCCAGTCTAAGGGGAGTGTAGTTGGTGGCCTTGAGGGAATAAAGGAGCCCTAAAGCGTGTGACCAGAGGGGTTTGTAAGGCAGCAGGGAGGGACAGTCCAATGACGCTTGCTGTGATGGTTTGGACCATGTGGTGGCTTCTGAGCCAACTGGATGCACATGTCCCTCCAGGGTTTTTTATGCTTCTGTTCTCTGGGTAACTTCTTTCTCCATAACTAGCTTGGTTTCAGAGTCAGAATGCTCTTGCTTGGGCAAAGTCAAATTTGCCAAATGTAGGAACAGTTACATATTCTATTTCTCTTATCCTCTTCCTACTTTCTAGCTTAAATCATTCAGCATGAACTAAGAATCTATTTGATCTTTATAAAAATGATATTTCACAATTTCTGTTCATGTCTGACTCTAAACATGGCATTCTATTTCAGTGGGAGGAGTCAGAGCTGGTTAGGAAACAGGTCATTAGTGTCTTTGTTTCTGAAGAGATGGGGGGAAGAAAGCTCCTTATATAGCTAGAATAATGAAGGTTATTTTTCCGATTTTTACATATACAGCTATTTTTCTCAACAGAAGTCAAAGGATGTGCTTACAATATTGCTTCACCCTCATTATTAGGATTTTTAGAATTTTAAACAACTTTCTGTACTGTGGTTTCTCAACATGGAAAAGGTCTTTCTTTTCTGGACGATAATAATAAAAGCTGTGTGCATTCACACACATGCACCTACCCAGGAAAAATCATGCTGTGCCTAGCCAGGCTTTGGAATGGAGCCTCTTCATCTCAAGCAAAGAATATTTCTTCCTGACAGAGCATTTGTTATTACTGTCCTCAACTGGGAACTGAGAGAGCCATTTCTTCTCCAGTTACCAGGAGACTTTGGACAAATTTTCTTTTTTCTTGCACATCCTGGATTCTAGGATCACCATCCACAGGAGAAAGGAGAGAAGAAGAGAGCATTGTGAGAAATTGTGTCCCAAGGATTAACTGGTTCTGCAAGAGAGAGGTTGAACGGATCTTGTTTCTCTCAACCCTATCCAAATGGGGAATTGGCAATCCAAATGAAGTCTAGGAAAGAACCTGAGTTTGTTATTATTTTTTGTTCCATGGGTTGTGATCCATTAGGAAGCCCAGAAATCAATTCAGCCTGACTCATTTTGGCTCCATGACTTCCTTGAACTGCGATTCCAAAGTCAAAGCTGAGATTCTCAACACCCAGTCGGGACTAAGATGTTGGCCGCCATTTCATTAGGTGCCCCAATTTCTATAGGTGTATCTCTGAGATTGTTTTTCAACTTGGGGCTTGTGGTTCATTGGTTGTCAAATTCATCTCGTGGTTGGCGACTACATTTTAAAAATAATAAAATAGAATACACTGAATTGGAATAGAAAATATCAGAGTGCATCGCATGTAATGAGGACAGGCATTATTTTGTAAAAACTTTCTTTCAGTTTAAACACACACATATGTATTCATGCAATGAGTCTCGATGTAAAAAGTATTTTCTTTTTAAAAATTTACTGGGTTTTCTAAATTCTTGTAGTTAACATACAGTGTTATATTAGTTTCAGGTGTACAATGCAGAGATTCAGCAATTCTACACATTACTCAGTGCTCATCATGATAAGTGCACTCTTAATTCCCTTCACTTATTTCACCCATCTCCCCACTCACTTTCCCCAAAAAACAGTCTGTTTTTTGTTTGTCTCTTCTTTTCTTTGATAGTTTGTTTTGTTTCTTTAATTCCACATATGAGTGAAATAATATAGCATTTGTCTTTCTCTGACTGACTTACTGCACTTAGCATTATATGCCTTCCATGGCAATGCCATCTATGTTGTTGCAAATGGCAAGACTTCATTCTTTTTTATGGCTAAATATTCCATTATCTATCTATCTATCTATCTATCTATCTATCAATCACATCTTTATCCATCCATCAGTTGATGGACACTTGGGTTGCTTCCTTATTTTGTCTACTATAAATAATGCTGCATATAGAGGTGCATATATAAACATAGAGGTGCATATATCCCTTTGAATTAGTGTTTTCATATTCTATGGGTAAATACCCAGCAATGCAATTACTGGATCATATGGTAATTCTATTTTTAATTTTTTGAGGAATCTCTATACTGTTTTCCACAGTGGCTACATCAGTTTGCATTCCTACCAGCAGTGCATGAGGGTTCGTTTTTCTCCACATCCTTGCCAGCACTTGTTGTTCCTTGTGTTTTTGATTTTAGCCATTCTGACAGGTGTGAGGTGATATCTCATTGTGGTTTTGATTGGCATTTCTCTGATGATGAGTGATGTTGAGCATCTTTTCATGTGTCTATTGGCCATCTGTATGTCTTCTTTGGAGAAATGTCTGTTCATGTCTTCTGCCTATTTTTTCATTGGATTATTTGGTTTTTTGGGTGTTGAGCTGTATCAGTTCTTTATATATTTTGGATACCCTTTATATATTTTAGTTCTTTATATATTTTGGATACCCTTTATATATTTTAGTTCTTTATATATTTTGGATACCCTTTATATATTTTAGTTCTTTATATATTTTGGATACCCTTTATATATTTTAGTTCTTTATATATTTTGGATACCCTTTATATATTTTGGATACCCTTATTGGATATATCATTTGCAAATATCTTCTCCCATTCAATAGGTTGTCTTTTAGTTTTGTTGTTTCCTCTGCTGTGCAGAAGCTTTTTATTTTGATGTGGTCCTGGTAGTTCATTTTTGCTTTTGTTTCCCTTGCCTCAGGAGACATATCTAGAAAAACACTACTGCAGCCTAAGTCTGAAATGTATTTTCAATGATGGGTCCCAATATAAACCGATTTAAAAAACGAGGTGGGGCAGGGAAGGAAATGCAATAGCCACACTTACAGGCTGGCAACCCTCTACCCTGATGGCACTTCCCAAGCCCACCTTCAAACAGACAGTCTTCTCTTTTATCGGCTGGAGGTGGGGGTGGGGTAGAGGTTACAGGCCCAGTTGTGCTGTTTGTAACTAGATCCCATGAGGAATGGGCCTAGTGCCTTTAGAATGGAGGGGTACTTATCTCCCATCATTCTCAGAGTAAGGGCCTCAGCGGCACATTTGAGAGAACTAGAAAACAGGCACTCTGCCAGGCACTGGAAGCACAAAAGAAACAAGACCCCCAGTGCAGCTACCTGGGGGAGCCCTTCTCTTGCTTCCCCATAATGGCTTTCTCTGCAGTGGGAAGAACCTCTCTTTGAGAATAGGTTGGAGCAGGAAACCACAGAGTGACCTCTGGGAAGCTGAAAAGGAAGATGTCAGACGAGAACGAGCAACCGTTTGCGATCCCTCACCTACAATTTTACCCCCCCTGTGGACCAGACCAGAATTTGGAACTTACTGAATCTTATTTAAGGAAACAAATGTAACTCACAGACTGGTAGAGGTGTTGACTGTCAGCTCCCCAAAAGACCACTGGAAAACCTATCGATCAAATAAAGCTAAGTTTATTAGACCCACTGCGGTGAAGGAGAATTCCACTTTAACAGTCTTAACATGCCCCAGAGGGGTGGGCAGAGAGGTTATTTATTGGATTTTGTTGCTTGGGGTCAAGTGGTTTAAGGCAGTTCTTTCAAGGCAGAAAACTGATTGAGAATTGGATAAAATTTATGGCATCATGTATTTTGGATTGGTGGATGCAACAAAGCATGGATCTGGAAGTGAGTCTAGATAAGGACACTGTTGAGTACGCCATTGTCTCAATAGGAGAACTGCTTCTCCATCTAAGGAAACACCTTTCTGGACACATGTACTTGGAGGAATTCCTGACAACAATCAAGTTATTTATTGGTTAACAGTCTCATTTCCTGAGTAAGAATTTTCTGGAATAGTTAAATCATGTTGACCCATGCATAAAATGTTTACTTATCTTGGCCATTGAGAAGTTGCTGAAATAGTCAGAATCTCTAGACAGAAAGATTTAAGATCTTTTAATAGTTAATTTCCATCCCGTCTAGTGTTTTTGGAAAGAGTTGGCATCATTGATGATATACTATCAGATACCACTGTTGTGTTTAAAAACTGTGGAGGCGGTAAATGTGAGAGAAAAGGAATGCTTGGAATTGGTATTAGTTTGTTGGATTTTATCGGAATTTTTAAATACTGAAAATTTCCAAGGTAGAATAAGGAAAGTCAAAATAAAAATACTCTGGACTTGTTGGTTTGTTCTTTTTTAACATAAGTGGTATTTATGTTGTATGCATTATTCTTTTTATCAGGTAATAGTATGTCTTGGGAAATATGTAAACATATATACACAATTATATATAGTTGCTTATATGTAAATATAAAACCCTATAATATATGCAATATATGTATTTTGAATAGGCAGGATTTTGTTCTTATTTCCTGTCCTCCCTTTAAACTTTATCACTGGGGAAATTCTCCCCTGCACTGGATGACTGCTTTGCCCAGTCTTAGGCAATGACATTTCCATTGTACTTTAAGGGGTAAACTCAGCCTTAGTTCTGAAATGCTGGTGATTGAGGCATGTTCAGTTACAAATAAATTATCGCAGGTAGAAACTGGTGATTTCTACTAAAGTGGGTGGCCAGAGTTCCCATGGTTACCATTATCAAGAAGGCAGGTCTCCAAAGGGGCTAAGACCTTCTTCCTCTTTCTTTTCCTGTCTTTCCCCGATTTCCTCTCTTCTTCCCACAGTATCTTTCCCACTTTTCTTCTTATTCTTGGCTTCAAATGTGGGATAGGGCAATCAACCCAAATGGTATGTATGTATGTATTTATTTATATTTTCCTTTTCTTAAATCCTTTCCCCCCAAATCTTTCTGAGAAAGATCTTGGATCACTTTATGGAAATAGTATAGCATGTGGGAGGCAGCATGTGTGAGAGAAAGCTCATAGAGTTTGGAATCCATTGGATATTGGTTTGAATCTAGGGTCTGGTCCTTACTAGCTTTGTGATTCTGTGTTAGTTATTTAGCCAACTGGTGTTTCAGGTTCCTCATTTGTAAGCTGGAGATAATTTTCTAGAAGAATGGTATGAGAGTTAAATAAGAAATGTGTGTGTGTGTGTGAAAGAGACAGAGACAGAGAGACAGAGGGAGAGACAGAGACAGGGAATGTTATTTACTTGGCATAGTGCTTGGAGCATTATGAACCCTCAAGAAGATAATGGAAACTGTATTCTGCATATGAAATGTGAACACAGCATAGTTATTAATTCTTATAGGAAACTATCTTACCATTTGCACTGGAAATCCACAGATAATCCAAATATAATCAATTCTAATGAAGGACTTTAATATTCAAATTGATTGAGTAGCTGATAATTTAATGAGTTATTTCCTTTGCCCCAGCAGTGTGTCATAGGTAAGAGTCAAAAGATTTAGCATCCCTGTTCCTATAGAGCTCTCTATTTTGTGAGGACAATAATACAGATGCAGGAAAGCAATTAGAATATTATAAAAGGGAATAACATCAAAAGATTATGTGAATCACAAAATCTTTTATAAGAATAATGGCAAAAGTGACCCCTTTACATTTAGCTTATTATCTCTTTTAAATTTAGATTTTAGTTGGTTAACATACAGTGCAATATTGGTTTCAGGAGTAGAATTCAGTGGCTCATCACTTATATACAGCACCCAGGGCTCATCACAAGTGCCCTCCTTAATGTCCATCACCCACCAACCCCTCCCCCACCCACCTCCCTCCATCAACCCTCAGTTTGCTCTCTATCATTAAGAGTTTCTTTTTTTTTTTTTTTTTAAAGATTTTATTTATTTGACAGAGAGAGACACAGCGAGAGAGGGAACACAAGCAGGGGGAGCGGGAGAGGGAGAAGCAGGCTTCTTGCTGCGCAGGGAACCCGATGCGGGGCTCGATCCCAGGACCCTGCGATCATGACCTGAGCCAAAGGCAGATGCTTAACGACTGAGCCACTCAGGTGCCCCTATCATTAAGAGTTTCTTATGGCTTGTTTCCCTCTCTTCTTTTTATCTTTACCCCTTCCCATATGTTCATCTGTTTTCTTTTTTTAATTCCACATATGAATGAGATCTTATGGTATTTTCTTTCTCTGACTTATTTCACTTAGCATTATACTCTCTAGCTCCATCCATGTCATTGCAAATGGCAAGATTTCCTTCTTTTGGATGGCTGAGTAATATTCCATTGTATATACATAGCACATCTTCATCCATTCATCAGTCAATGGACATCTGGACTCTCTCCATAGCTTGGCTTTTGTTGATAATGCTGCTATAAACATCAGGATGCATGTGTCCCTTTGAATCTGTATTTTTGTATCCTTTGGGTAAATACCTAGTAGTGCAATTGCTGGGTCATAGGGCAGTTCTATTTTTATTTTTTTTAAGGGTTTTATTTATTTATTTATTAGAGAAAGAGAGCACAAGAAGGGGGAGAAGTAGGCAGAGGGAGAGGGAGAAGCAGGCTCCCCACTGAGCAGGGAGCCCAATGTGGGGCTGGGATGGGTCATGTCCTGGGATCATGACCCGAGCCAAAGGCAGATGCTTAACCGACAGAGCCACCCAGGTGCCCCAGGGCAGTTCTGTTTTTAACTTTTTGAGGAACCTCCATACTGTTCTCCAGAGTGGCTGCACCAGTTTGCATTCCCACCAACAGTGCATGAGTGTTCTTTTCTTCTCCATCCTCACTAACACCTGTTGTTCCTGTGTTGATGATTTTAGCCATTCCTACAGGTGTGAGGTTTTGAGTTGCATTTTCCTGATGATGTATTTCCCTGATGATGAGTGATATTGAGCATCTTTTCAGGTGTCTGTTAGCCGACATTTAGCATATCATCTTTATCTTTATCATCTTCTTAGGTAAAAAAAATAAAAATAAAAAGTCGGTAGCTGTGTCCATTAGGAACTAATCTGTGGTAACATTACCCTCAGTTCCAGGTACCTTAAACTTTGGGGTTTGTTATCTCACTTAAATGCAAGGCCAGGGGTGATGATTCCAGGTTTGGCTATGTCAGCCGCATAACCGGGTCAGAACCCAGCTGCATTCCTTCCTTCTGCTCTGGTTCCTCCGGCTTGTCCCTCTGTGATCATTAGTTGGCATCCACAGCTCTGGACATCTCATCCTTCCTCCATTTCCACAGGGAATGTGTTGGCTGGAAAATAGCACCCCCCTGAAGATATCTGCACTCTAGTTCCTGGAACCTGTGCATGTTATTTTTATATGGCAAAAAAAAAAGGGGCTTTGAGATAGGGAGATCTTCCCAGATTATCCGCGTGGGCCCTAAATGCCATCTCAGGTGTCTCTATGAGAGGGAAGCAGAAGGAGACTTGACACCACCCAGAAGAAGAGAAGTCAATGTGACCAGAGAGGCAGAGAATGGAGTGGTGTGGCCACACTAAGGAATGCCAACAGCCACCAGAGGCTGAGAGAATCAAGAAACCCGTGCTCCCTTAGAGCCTCTGGATGGAGTGTGGCCATGCTGACACCTTGCTTTTCACCCAGCGATACTGATTTGGGAAAAGCAACCAATAGCATCTGCCACAGACGTCAAGTGACCACTTCATGGACCATAGAAAGGAGATAGATTGTGGACATAGTGTATTGGCCAAACCCCAGAGTCAAATGTTGGTATCTCAAGAACACCAGCATGGGGGCATCACGCCAACTTTCTCACCAAGCAAGTCAATGGATTCCCACGTCCTTCTGTGAGGGAGTATAGAGACTGCCAAGGAAACTGGCCACTTTTCCCAGGGTGAATTTTTACCCAGCCACGGCTTGGCTGACCTTCCCGCGTAAGCACACAGCAAGGAACATTCCTCTTGAGGTAGGTGAGTCTCCTTAGCAACTTCAGCCAACGCATTCTGTCTTCTGACTCCTGGTTCTGTCTTCCTGGATGCTGTCTACAGGCAAGTGAAGTATGGTCTCAGGTTCACACTCCCTTATAAATGGCTTCCCTCTATTTCCAGCTCTCTAATTCAGACGTGATACCTGACCTTCCTGGCAGCTGTTCACCAACTGATTTGGGACAAGGAGGGAAGCTTTCTTCTAGACTCTTTGCCTCCCTTCCATACTAACTAAGCTGGCTGAAGACTCGAGGCCCTGGAATAGCTTGGCTTCTACTACAAAGATAAAGAGAAGCCCTTGCCAGGAGACCCCCCTAAACAGAGGGCATTTGTTGGAGTTAAACATCCTTCAAATCTGACTAGCAACTCCACCCCCAAGTAAATGTGCTTTTTTTTTTTTTCTTCATTAATTTTAAAAATGTGGATGGTTTGGGGTTTGGCTCACACAACGTTATAAAACAAAAGTCTTGTCATCTGGAAAATGCCTTTTTTGGTAAATACTCTCAAATAAGACTAAATTTAAAAGGAACCCACTGAGACCGCCAGGTAATGTAATGGCTTTTTGTCCAAAAATCATTTGGAGGCGAACGCTTCTGCTGACCCACACTTGGGCTTAGTGAGGTTTTAAATCTAACACTTTCGGGATTATAACTCTCCTACTGGGCCGTTAATCTGATTGTTTATTAAAGCTCCACTGACTTGTTCGTTTAATGAGTTTCTCCAGCACAGCCAATGCTCTTCAGAGAGGAAGTGCTATGCGACTCCAGGCTCATAATGGTAACTGACAATATATCACAGGCGATGGAGGCCTTGAAGGCTCCAAGCAGAAGATGGATGAGACTCTCTACCTGTAGCTCATTTCAAGAATAGTTCAGCAGTTCTGTGTCTGAGTTAACTGCCTGGATCTCTGCTGTGCAGCAAAACATTTATCACTTTGGCTCCATTTGCTTACTTTGCAACTAGAATTCCATAGCAGTGGTCTCAGGGCATTGAAATCCATCATGCTGGCAGGCATGGAAGGTACTGGAAGAAGCAGCTATGTGAAATAGGTCATGGAGACCAAACATCCCTGGGAAGGTGACCAAGGTGGACAGATAGTACAAGAAGCGGAGAACAGCCCAAGGTGGATGGAATGAGCCCTGGGTGGGATTGTACCATGGCCTGAACAAAATTTCGCAGCCAACTATCACAAGGATTTTCCTTTTTCCTCCACACTCCCCAGCCTCTCATAGACCTAATTAAGCATGCTCCCCATTTGTCAGAATCATACCCACTTCTGCTTAGCCCTATCTGCCCTGCACATGGAAATGTCCACACCCAGTGGCTAGTCCATTGGGAGCTCAATTCTTTCAATCTGGTAAATGAAGTCGGGTCACTGTTCTTATGAGAGGCATGTTGAGAGCAGGACTTTCATAAAAATGTAGCAAGAGGCACATGGAGAAATTAAAATTTTCTAGTGACCATATTAAAATAAAGGACACAGATTAAATTAATTTTAGAACATGTTTTATTCTATGTTCTAAAATGTATACCAAATATTTTCATTTCAACGTGGGGCACTGGCCACATTTCAAGCGTTTCATAGCCAGTGGTCACTGAGATTCTAGAACCAGTCTCTCTGGTGGGTCAGCTGCACTGCAGGAATTCTCCTGGCAGCATTTTCAGCCAGGTATTAACATTTCTAGGCAAGACTGTGGATGAGATATTTTGCAGCAGCAGGCAAGTCCTCATTGGGTCCTGAATTTACACGAGTTAGGCACAAATCTACTTCTCATATTGCCCATCTGATAACTGTATATATATATATGTCTTTCATGATCCCAAAATGCCACTCTTGAGACTTCTCAGGAAGAGATAAAATGAGGGGAAAGTCTCATAATGAATATACCCTTGGAGGCAAAATCTAAGATCAATTCTCTAAAAACTTGGGAAATTAAGGGCTGATGCTGTCTATGGTTATATCAATATACTTTTCTTCTTCCTCTTTTGTTTGTTGTCTCAGACGTTCTGCCTCTTTTTTCTGCTCATGCCTTTTCTCTTTGCTGCTTCTTTGACATAATATTAGAACTCTTTCACTGTCAGGAATATAATTTTTAAATATATGTAATAAATTAATAATGAGAAGAACAAATAGAGCAGGTTATAAAGTTCACACTATTTTCCTGTGTTTATACCATCTGTGAGAAGCTGCCTAATGTGGAAAAAAGTAGAATTTCAAAATTGCTGGAGATTGTGACCTTCGTCCAACTTTCTGGCTTAAAATTTCAGCTATTTGAGTTGCAGTGTATTGAAACATGTACCTGTGAGGAGAGTTTTCAATCGCAAATTACAGAATGCCTGACCGACAGTGGCTTTCCCATTCAGAGGTTTCTTTTCCTTCGATGACAAGAGGCTTGAAGGCAGCTGGATGTTGGCTTCGGCTCTGCCGCTGGACAACGTCATCAGAGACACAATCTCCGTCTCCTCCCCCATCCTTAGTGTGTGGCTCTTCAACCACATGCTTGTTATCTCATGGATGCAAATGGCTGCTGAAACTGCAGACACCAATTCATGTTTAAGGAAGGAAGAGGTTCTTATCAGAAGAACAAAACATTTCTAAGAACTGTGTCCTCAGGCATCCGCAGCTACACAAGGGGTTGGGAAAATGTGTATTTAGTTTCTTATCAGTTTCTTAGCTTCTAAAGGGGAGGTTTTGAGAAGAGACTGTTGAGGTAGTGAGCAAATGAAGATGGCCATAGTGTGGTTCCCTAATCGCTGGACAGCCGCAAACATATACTGAGGGCTCGTAAGATGTAAGATAGTATGCTAAACTTTTTACAGACGTCATCTCATTTTATCCTCACAACTCTGACGTATGTCTCCTATTATTACCCACGTTTTTTTAGTTAAAAAAACTAGACCTTAGAGAGGTAAATTAATTCACCCAAATCACAATGGGATCCCCTTGTTGCACCAATATCACCAAATAACTACCCCTATTGCCATGTAGGTCCCGTGCCATATAACTTATCATACTTCATCCAACTACTTGTTTAATATTTTACTCCACAAAGGCAGTGAGAGAGAGAAAGGAAAGAGTCAGGGGTAACTTTATAGTTTCTGGCTTGAGAAACTGCTATAGGATGGTCTGTCTCCTGGGAGACGAAGAGTAGTTTTTGGGAGACATTATGTAAGTTCTGTCCAGGATGAATTTAATAGGTGGTGCCTGTCAGTCAGCCAAGTGGCCAACGGTAATGGATGTAAGGAGTGCAGGAGAAATCGCATAGGTAGAATTTCTGAGTTCTAAGAGGTTGATGATCACAGTGAAACCAATATCACCTTCTTAGACTTCCTTTTCTTAAGAAACAGGGAGGTAAATAGTTCTTCCAAGGATGCAGGAGAAACGTAGAGATGACTGAGAGATCACAGTGGCTTATTTTCTGCTCACCAACACTGTGGTGGGTAGCTTCTAAGATGGCCCCTGGTGATGCCTCTCTCCTACTACTCACATTTTCATGTAATCAACCCACAACTGCCTTGAGTGGTTTAGACCTAGTGACTTGTTTCTGATCAATAGGACAATGGCAAAGGTGATGAGATGTCATTTCCATGATTAAGTTACAAGTGATTGTAACTTCTGTCTTGCTGACAGATTCTATGTGCCCTCTTGGCTCTCATGCTTCGCTGAAGTAATGAACATGTTGAAGAGGACCACGTGGCAAGGAAGTGAGAGCGGGCTTGGCCAACAGCTGTCAGGAACCCGAAGCCCTCAGTCCAGCAGCCTGTAAGGAACAGAATTCTGCCAACAATCGGAGTGAGCTGGAAAGTGGATCCTTCCCCACTCAAACTTTCAGATAAGAGCCCAGTCCTGTCAATAACTTGATGCAGTCTGTGAGAGACCAGAAGTAGAGGACCCAGCTAGGCTGCCTCCCTGACCCACAAACACAGAGACAGTAAGTATGTGTTGTTTAAACTGCTAACTTTGTGGTCATTTATTAAGTGGCAATAGATATAGATGTAAACACCCCAAGTTTAGCTGTGTGAGCAGAGACCAGGCCCATGCAGCATTTAGCTGAGGTATATGCTTACCTAATTCCAAGAGCCAAGGGAAGGTAGACTCTCTTTGGTGATTCAGAAATACTGCAAAGAGATGGCTTATATGTGGAAATAAATTACCCAGTTGGCCAATTAAAACCAGAACTGAGAATCAAAGAATTTGGTTCCCAGGAGAAATGAGAAAACCCTGGGAGGGATGCAGCTATATTTAGGCCAGACTCTGAGCTGCGGAAGCTGCATGTGAACCAGGCCGAAACTTGCTTTGGGAGTAGGCTATGAGCCTCAGGAGGTAGATAAACATTAAACATAACCATGCAGTGGAAGGCTTTAGACAGGGTTGAGAAAGCTAAGTAATCTTCAAGGGGATTATCAAGGGAAGTTGTAGATTTTCCTTTCCTGGAATCCCTAAAAATAGTAGTGATCTTAACTCATTAAATAAATGACAAAAACTTTAATTCATGATCAAAATCATTCTGTTCTGTAAGCAATTTCCTTTCTTGCCTTTCTCCTCTCCTCTCTTCTTACACTGACACTCTTCGTATCGGTCTGCTCGGGCTGCTGTACCAAAATACCACAGGTTGCGTGGCTCAAACACAGAAATTTATTTTCTCAGCAGAGAGAGATCTCTGTTGTCTCTTCTTCTTGTTATAAGGATACCAATCCTATCAGATTAGAGCCCCACACTTATGAACTCATTTAATATTAACTATCTCCCTGAAGGTCCTATCTCCAAATACAGTCACATTGGGTGTTAGGGCTTCAACATATGATTTTGGGGAACACAATTCAATCCATAACACTTTCCAACCACTAACCGCTATAAAAGTAAGCTCAGTTCAGGCAGGAACTTGGATTGTCTTTTCCAGCAAGATGTCTCGTTTTTCAAAGGCCTATTTCAGTGCCTGGAGCATAGTAAGTCCTCAATAAATTATTTGTCGAGTGAATGAATGGTGGCCTTGTTTTCTTCCATCAAATTGAGATTGCAATTGAAGAAGTCTATGAGAATAGGTCAAGTAGCCAGGTATTTATTTTTTCATGGACAGTTTTCTTGTAATCTTGTGTGAAGGTTTATTTTTTTTTTTTTCAGTTTTGTTATGATTTGTATATATCATTGGGATTTTAAATCATCTGATTTATTTACCCATTTTACTCACCAAAGACTTATTGAGCACTTAATAGATGCTCAGCACAGGACTAGGTGTTCTAGGTCAAGCTAAGCAGCATAAGGCACTTACCCTTGCTCTCAAGGCACTTGTCATGTGCTTACTGAGGGATGTGGTCAGCAGAGGAAGCAGTTATGTAACCACACAATTATAATATACATAACTGAACTATCGAAAAGATCGGTTTTCTTCCCTTGGACTAATAAGAGAATACAATCCTATATAAAACACAAAGGATACCTGCTAGCTAATGGTAGAGATTTCTTTATGGCAGAGCTCTTTAAGGATCGATGGAAGTAGCTCAGGTAAGCTCAAGAAATGCCTAAAAACTCACTAGTATAAAACTCTACTATAAGGCAGCTGAGAAAATACAAAACGAGCCTTTGGTGATGGGCTCCCATCTTCAGCTATACTCTTATACACAAATAGGAGCAGGTTCAAATGTTTATCTTTAAAGGTTCAGGAAGGGGAAAAAGGAGGACAAGGAAGGGATGGAAGGGCCTGGCGGGGCCTGGTGGGCAACCTATCTCCAGAGGCAGGCAAGGGGTCGGAGGGTCTCCATATTCTTGGGATCCACCTCACCTTATCTCATACTACATCTACAGTGAGGTCCCTTGAATCTTCGCTGCTGTCCTGGGAATCTCAGACAGCTCACAAAACCCAGAATTTTCCCTACTGATATTTAAGCTAATGAGGACAATCACTAGGAGATGGAATCACGGCCAGACCTCCAGAGCCCAAAGCTGGCCGGCTGCTCAGACTTGCCCAGTCACTCATTAATCTTGAAATAATATGACTCACATTTTACATCTTTGCATTTTTGCAAAGTCCCACTTATTTTGTTATGACTTTCCTCAGGTTTGATGACTTGGCTAGCTTCCCATGGGCCCTGGATAGATCAGATACAATCCTGTCCAAGCATAGGAGACTGATCCCCAGCCTTTTTCATGTTTCTTTCTGCTCCTGGATCTATGAATCACCGGACCCAACATCAACTTCCACTGTCCAATTTTAGCAGGAAAGAATGACGGGGAGAAGGAACAAGGATCTGAGCTCTCCTTACTTGAGCCTGCCCCTCCTGGAAAAGTCAGCCTCCTTCTGGGACCAAAAACAATGTTCATTAGACACAAAGCAAGGCTGCGTGCTCTCCTGGAAATCGCTGAGCTGGTAGCCAACCCAGAGGGGGGCTAGAGCAGATCCAAGAACAGGAGTGACGGTAACGCCTGGGCACTGCTGCCATTCTCCCTAGAGATTTCATGCTTTGCGTTGTCTTTGCTATTTAATGTAGGGTATTCCACCCATGGCATTGGCTCGCTTCCTGTGGGCGTTCAGTGAGGTCAAATAATACAGCGCGCATGAGGGCGCTTTACCAAGCCGAAGGTACAATGAGGCTGTATGGGTTAGGGGCTGTAGCTGCCTCTGTCCCATCAGAAGCACACCTCCTACGGGAGTGGAGCACCATGTCTTGTTTCAAACTGTGGGCTTCACACCCAGACCATGTGAGCTTGAAGACGAGCACTTTGTGAATCCAGCCTTCCTCACCTGCAAAGTGGAGGAATAAGAAGGATCAACTTTGTAGTCTGTCATGAGGCGTAAATGAGGAAAAGTATATAAAGGACAGGACCAGGAACAAAGTAGTCAATCCATGTTCCTTATTGTTCCTCCAGTGGGCAGAGCTGGTGCTAACTTGTCTTTGGTCTCTTTTCCTTTATGCTATCTTTCGAGTTAGCGCCATCACACAGATTGCAGTGGTCCAGCTAAAGGCCAGAAGAAGGTACATTTAGGTATTAGGAATTGTCACAGAACAACGAAAAAGAGATAATGCACTTCTGCAAGCAAGGGGAGATCGTCGGCCCTGAAGGAAATCATGTGTAAGGCCTTGGGAAAAGCACAGGCTGTTAGGAAACTTTTGTTTAGCACTGTTACCGTTTGTGGGAAACTGAGGGAGGTTTAAAACATTTGCTTCTTTCTTCTCTGGCTTCACTCAGGTTACTTGGTGACACATTTCTCATTGTGACATATCCAATAGATAGGAGAGCTTCCAGTCCCATTTTTAGACATTCTGTAATCCCGCATGGTGAAAGGGTATGAAAGACTATGGACTAGAATGTTCCTTTTGAGAGGACTCCATGCCTCTGAGCCCTTGGCAGTCTAAGGAATAGCAAAGTCTTTTGGTCAAAAAGATGCCTACAAAAGACAGTCACTCCAATTTCTGGCTACACGTGGTGAATTAAACTCGCGAGTTCATTTTTACTTTCTTCAAAATCTTGATGGAAAAAAAAAAAAAGATAGTTGTAAGCCCATGAGGACAAGGGGGATGGGAAAGGAGAAGAGCAACAACATTTTGGAAGCTAGACAGCTGAAGAAAGCATGGCTGCTCACTTCCCAGACTAGAGAGAGCTAAACTCTCAGTAGGTGCTGGAGGCAGCCTGGGGCTGGTGCATGGGGAAGGACCTCAGTCATACGAAGCCCCAGGTCCCTCTGAAAGTGGGGGTGCAGGTAGGTTAGAAAAAAGGAAGATTATTTGAAACATGTAATAACTAACAGGCAGTTAGAATCCTCACTCAGCCTCCCTGCCTAGGATTTCAGGCACAGGATTTCATTTGATAGACTATGGTCATTTTGGGCTCTATTATAAAGATTCCTACTTCCTCTGGTGATATAATTGGGTGTTTTCTGTTGTGGCCTTTCCTTTTTTCAGACTCCCTCGAGGCCAGACTCCCTGGGGAGAGTCTACTAGAAACACTTGGGTATCAGGGAGAGTGGGTACAGCTAGAGGCCTGTGGTGGTGGGAGTGGTGAGCCTCTGCACTGAGAACAGGCCACAGGCTGGACGGCTGCCTCTCTGTTGGCTCCCAGAATACAGGTCGCCAGACCTCAACCCTCTAGGCAGGAGGTTGGACAACTCTTCTCTGGATAAATTGATTGCCTATGAACTTTAGTTAATGGTAACGTATCAATCTTGGTCCCAGTTCATGAGGGTCGGCACTGTATCCTAACATGGCTTCCCATATTCCTCGCGTGGTATCTGAGAATAAGAATAAAGACAGCGGTTTTCTAGGTGGTTCACATACCCTGATTAGTGGAGATGACTTTAGTTTTGGGGTAGCCCAGGATATGTAGTACCGGCCTGCTTGCCTGAGACCATCCTGTTATTGGAGTGGCTGTTTCCCAGAACTCTGGTGTGGCCCTAGGGTACGACTTCCTTTCTGGAAATCACACTGGAACTTATTCAGAAGCACATTTACTGGAAATCATTGGAATGGCCATTGGCAAAACTTTATCTGAGCCTGGAGCATGGCAGCGACACCTGGGTATTTTAGCCAAAACACCAAGGTCAGCAAAATGCAAAGGATGGCGTGTGGATAGGTTGAGAGAAAGCAGCTTGGCCAAATAAATAATTACGGGGGGAAGGGGATTTATATACCTGGGGCACTTTCTTTGGTGAGCACCCTACACGTTGAAGAAGTTTAGTGTCTGCTCTACCGTCCTAGCTTGGCCGTGGATTTGATTTGGCCCTTGATCTGGGGTGCTGTTTAAACTGTAAAGTGAATGGGAATCACGGGAGGGAGGATCTCGTTAAAATGCAGATTCTGATTCAGTAGATCTCGGTGGGGCTGAGACTCTGCATCTCTCACCAGCTTCTGGGGAAGCCAGTGCAGATGTGGGCAGTGCAGGGAACACCCTTTGAGTATGTAGGACATAACACTTCCAGGTTTTGGTTGCCTCACATGTAAAACGGGACATCAGTACCTTCCTCCTAGAATGTAAAAATGTTAGAAGAGCACCTGCTGCAGAGTAGGCACTCGATAAACTGACTGTTTTTTATGAAAAATGGGAGCAATGAGAGCACCACCTTGAAGAACATGTGAGACTATGAAGGTCAAGTGCTCCATGTGAGGACTGATGCCTAGGAAGTATTGGCCGGGGACTTCCTATGTGCCCAGCCTTGGTGTGTTTTCTCGTTTAATTCCTGTCCCTCTGTGAGGTGGGTACTAATATCCTGCCCTCTTAGCACACGTGCAAACCAAGACTTAGCTTAAGAACCTTGCAGAAGACCACAAGTTTGCTAGGTGGCAGAGTTGGGGTTTACACCCAGATCATGTGGCACCAAAATCTGTGAATTTAGTCATGAGTTATAATTGTTACTGTTACTAGTGTTGCCTTTTTAAGTCCTCATAACCAAGGTGGGGTTTTATACCCATTTTATAGGAGAGAAAACAGGTTTAGGGACTTTAGTAAACTTACCTAATGTCATATACACAATCTCTATCTCCTTCTCATGTACGAGGCACACAGGTCAGAATCGGGGTCCTCCTCTCCTTGCCACAGACCCCCGTGTTTTTCATAAGGGTCTCTGACAACAGCTGAACAGTATTTGCTGTTCTTGTCACACCATGGGGGTGACTGGGAGAAGCCCTCCATTCTCACCATGGGACTCGCGCTTCTATTCCCCGCCGCCTGAACGCAGCGGAACAACAGAAAGAAAGCGCGGAGTGGAACTTTGCTGTGTTGCTTTGGAAAAACGACTAACCCCTGTTAGGCATGCACGGGCAATGGCCCGGTTGGAGAAAGGTGGTACAATTCTAGACAGCTCGAAGAAATGGAGAGAATGCACGGACTCTGAGAGGGAGAGGTGCATGCGGGCTGTTTGCTGGGGAGCCACAGTGTCCACACCAGCGGTGAAGTGCAGACATATGTTTAGGCAGAGGGGAGAGTTGACTGGAGATGCAGAGACCTCAGGTGAGCCCACAGGTGTATCTGGAGCTGGGGTGGCCCTTCAGAGCCATAGGATGGGGCGTTCTTACTCCCCCATGACTGGTCACTGCATGCACATTGTCCCTGGGGCAGGGCGTGTGACTGTGGGGTTGGGGGGAGTGCAGTGCCTGGCCACTCAGCGGAGGGTTGTGAGCCACCAACCCCCCAGCATCCAGGGGCACAAGTGCCTCCGCTCTGAAGGCAGAGCTGTGACTCAGACCACAGCACCCACTCCCTGCGGCACATCATGCAGGCTATCCGGTGCTGAGCTTGGCAGCATTATAAAAACAGCTACAACCTTGCTTCAAGAGGAAATGACCCCATAGGCAAATGCAAAGTCTGTTTGTGAAATGATAATGATTTCATTAATGATTGCAACCAACCAAGGAGGCCCCACACTCCTGCCCAGCCCTAAGAGTCTTCAAGGTCAATTATGGGGTGGGAAGAGAAAATCATGCAAAAGAGCCAAGGAGGTATTGTGTGTGCAAGTTGTCAGCATGAAGTATTTCAGCCATTTCAGCCCATTCTGGGTTTTCTCTTTCCAACTTATATCAAATGCGCTTGGGTACACACACACACACACACACACACACCCAGAGTTAACCTTGGATATAACTTCTTTTTAGAAACATAAACTCCTGAATCAACTCCAATAACATTAGACTGTCTTTAAAAGGAGCAGATGAATGAGTTTGACAGAAAACTTTTGCTTGAAATGTTCCCCTTTCTCAGATTACATAAATTTGAGGGGAAAGCCTGCCAAGTGTTCAGTGATGCTCTGCATGGTGGCTCCTGGCAGGGACACTCTGTACCAGCAGCTAAATGAATGTTTTCCTGAAACACTGACTTATCGTTCTTTATCACTCGTTCTGTTCCCCCTTTCCTGTCCCATGGCCTTCTAGATGATCTGGGTAGGGGTAGGAAAAAAAACCCAAACTTTTCTAGAACCATGGAAGGTACTGCATATTGAGGTTGGTTGCTGAGAATTCACTTGGCTGATCAGACCACAGTGATGATGAACACAGCTCTTCAAAGCCATCTCTCTTCAAGCCTAAAGTGGACATTGGGGGGTCCTCACACTAGAGTATCTGGACATTTAGGGCTGTTGCCTTGTGTTAGGAAGCTTCTCCCAGAGCAGAATGACCCACAAGATGGATTTAGTCACATATTCCCCAGTTGAAAACCCTTCTCTTGTGCTTAAAATGAATCCCAAACCCCCTGGCTTGGCCTGCCAAGTTGCAGGTAGCCCAGGCCCTGCCCCCTTTCCCCACCTCATTTGGGGCATGCTCAAGCCCATTCTCTGTACCCCGCCATGCTGATGACCCCCTGCAGGTCCCTCCAACATGAGGAGGACTTTCCAAATCCACAGCCTCCACCCCTGCTGCCTAGAATGTTCTTCTCGCCCTTCAATGGCACACTGCTTCTACAGGTCAGCTTCAAGGTCAAAGGCCGTCCCTGACCCTGATCTTCCACTTATATTCTCTGTCCTTGTAGTGTGCTCTTGCTTTTCCTCACTGCGTGTGCCTCTCAGAACTTGTAATTTATTTGCTTATTTCTTTGTTTATTATCTCTTTCCCACACTAGACCCTCCTTCCTAAATCGGCAGGGCCATGGTCACCACCATTCCCAGTGTCAGGTCACAGTAGTTCTTTGGGAAATATTTGTCCCCCACCCAGAGCTTAAGTCCTATGCTTCCTATTTTACAAAATACTTATAGATTTTAATGGAAGGCTCTGTATGTGTAGAAGTATCCCAGACACATAGGATGGATGAGATGTGTTTTAGGCTGAGGACATTCCAAACCTTTTTTGCAACTAATGGCTCCTTCCTCCTGTTCTCATGGCGGTTGAGGTATAATTACATGCAGTATATTGTGCACATTTTAAATGACTTTTACATATGTATCCATCCATGGAGATCTAGATGGAACGTTTGTCTATAGCTTCCCTTGTGGGGAGGTTGGCAGGTGTCCCCTCTCATTCAATGCCTTCCAAAAGGTAACCGCTATTATAATTTCTATCAGTGTAGGTCACTTTTGACTGTTTCTGAATATCATAAGTGGAGTCATACCTCATGTAGTCTTTCATGCCTATCTTTCTTTGCTGGTCTCAGGAATCGCTTTGTGATATTCCTTTGTGTGAATGTACCAGTTTATTGATTCATTCTAGAGTTGAAGGACACTTGGGTTGTATCCAGTTAATGGCTGTTGTAAGCAGTGATCTTGGGGACATCACTGTACAGGTATTTTGGTGGACACGAGAACTCCTATCTGCTGGGGAACTGCTCCCAGATAGGCATATGTTTGGCCTTCATAGACACCACGAAACAGTGCTCCCGGGTGGCGGTACTGGTTTACTCCGTCTTGCTCCATATTGTCACCAGCACTTCGTACTTCCCCACACTCAACGTTTACCATTCTGATAGGCATGTGGTATACCTCCTTGGGTTTTGATTTGCATTTCTCTGATGCAAAATGAGGCTGAATACTTTTTTTAATGCGTATGGGTCATATGGGTATTTCAGGTATGTGTGTGTATGCGTGAGTTGCCTATGTTATGTGGAGTCCCTATTTAAACATTTTGGCCATTTTCAAAAGACGGATTGTCTGTCTTTGTCTTATTGATTTGTAGGAGTTCATCTTATGTTTTGGTTAGGAGTTATTTAAGAACTATATGTATTGCAAATATCTTCCCCAGTCTGAGACTTTCCTTTTCACTCTCCTAATGATATAATTTGATAAACAGATGCTCTTCATGAAATACAATGTGCCCATCTTTTATCTTATGATAGTGCTTTTTGTGTTCTCCATAATAAAATCTTTCCTACTTTGGGTCTCTTCTAGTGTTTTAAAAAAGAATAGTGTGGGAGCGATGTTTAAAGAGGGTCCTTTGTACATTTGAAATGGCCCTTGGACAAAGATGGTTGACGCATGACAATAAAATAGTTCCCCTTATGAGAGCCCAACCCATCCCTTCAGGCCTTGCTCAAATTCCCGTTCCTTCGTTCCTTCGTGAGATGGCTGCCAACCAGCTTCCCCCTCTGCTCCTTTCAGTAAGCACTCAGCTGAGTTAATCCCATCTGTTGGTAACTTTTTAGAAAGACTATAGGCCGAATTGCACTCTTCCACAATTACCACTCAAAAATAGCTCAGACGGACAACACAGAAATTATACTACACGGACAAAGAGTCATTCACCAGGTATATTTGAAGTCTAAGCTCTTTGAGCTATACACGTGCACAAATGATTCAGTTGGTGGAAATCTCCCCCTTCCCCTCCATATTTAAACTTTTCAAACTGAAAGTAGTGCTAAAGAGGTTTGCATAAGGTGCGTCATGGAAATGCTGAGGCAATTCTGACTTTCACAGTGCAGAGAGGGCCCCCTGAAACCAAGGGCTCCCCGTTTCTTACCGCTCTCCTGGGAAAAGTTCCTCTTTCCCTCTCCCCAAACCCAACCTAATGAAAGAACTACTTAACCTGAGACAGATTAACATGGAAACGTCGCAATAAATTTCACTGAGACTAACCACTTAGGTCATCCACTCCACTGTGTTTTTATTTTGTGACTACACAGGATGGTCATTTTAACTTTGGCTAAATTTGGCTGGAAATGACTGATGGTATCTGCTTTAAAACACTTAAAAAATTATTTCCAAATATGTATTCCTCATCCATATTTCTTTAGAACCTGCGTTCTGAAAACTCTGAGTAGCTTAAAAAGTCAAATGACCCCCAGAAGACTGCGAAGAGGTCCAGCACAAAATGGCTGAAGGCGGCCGTTCTCCATCAGTCTCAAGAGCTCAGAAAATATTTCTTCCACTAGAGGGCAGCATTCTCCACTTTTAAGTCTAATCTTTCATTTGCTAATGAAAAACCAAAAACCTCCACAGCAAAGTCAAGTCAAAGCATTTGCTTTTTATACACCCCTCAGATTTTATTTTTAAAAGGAGCCTGCATTTCTTCTCATGGAAACTCAGGGTTTTACAAGCAACGCTGTCCTCAGTTTCACCTGTACTGTGTCCAGTACGATATTGCTATATTCACAGTAGAACGGACTTTTAATTTCTGAGTGATCAGTCTGTTTTAAGTTTCTGATGAAACTAACATACACCTTAGTCAAAAACCACAACAATCCTTCCATAAGATGGCTGTGTTATTGTTCTCGCGTGTTTTTCTGAGGCTTGGGTAGTGAAAGTATTTCCCCACTCCCTTGTAACTGGCATTTGCATCTAAAGTAATTCATTAATGTACAGGAGGAGATGAGGCCTTGCACATATAGCAGAAGGTAATGGTTTTATAGGTGTATCTTCGGTAATGCACTTCGGGCTACAGAAATAGAAATATCACATGTGACGAAAACAAATGTTTTTGAGCAACATGGCCATTGCATGAGTAGGATTGGTATACGTTTGTTGATCTACCATCCTTTCCTTTTTCAAATACTCAGTGGCCGCTACATTCTGGCGATCTAGCTTCATCCAAATTGTCTACGACGGACACTTGCCTCTTCACTTTATTTAAAAACAAGTGTTCTTGATAGCAAAGATGTTGGCTAATCATTTATATATTGGCATGAGAAGTTTTGTGCCCTTCCAAAATTCAGCATTATCCATAATAGAGCATAATATTATCAGATTATCTGTATTAGTATATGAATGCATTCATAAGCAATGCACATATTATGTTTTTAAGCAGCTAAACAATCACTAAATAAAAAACATCCAGATTTTAAAAGCACAGCTGAAACATTTGTACAAATATACAAAGAGAAAAAACAATCATTCAGACACCATGAAACTTTTGTAATAAATAGGTTTGTCTGAAATCGGTCTCTATCACCCTGGACAAGCCTCCCCCGTGAGTCTGGGAAAGTACTCTACGGAAGTGCTGTTCAAAATCTACGGAGGAATATCTTTGGGGCCAAGCTCAGTGTTGCCTCCAGGAATTTTAATAGAGCTATGAAGTATTGACTCAAAATAGTGGATATACCCAGACTTGTTGAGCTGGATGATGCTGATAATTTTTCTAGTCTAGATAGGACATGGCTGGATGCTGACAATCTGTGAGTTATAGTATATCCTCGAATCACGAAAATAAATGCTGGTGATCATGCATGTCCTGGGAATGTTGGGATGCAGAGGACTGAGTGAGACCAGATAGGGATATCTCATGCAGTCAAAGTCAAGTTTACTTATGGTCCTACTTAAGTGGCCAGGAAGAAACAATGCACACACGTCAGGACTGGGACTGAAACAGATCACAAACAACACGAGTGCTATTTGTTACTGATGTCTCTGGCTTGGATCAACATGGGAGAATGAAGATATAGGCTGTGCTGATACTTTAATAAGAAAATACTACCTTTTTTCCCTAGAACCTTCTAAATAATGGATTATTACTCGATGGGTATGATATGATCAGGAAACTTATCACCTTTTCCTAGCCCTTTTGTCCGAGAGGCTTGATTACAAGGAAGGAATCTCAAACAACCAAACACCCAGGGATTGAAAGGCAATTATTTTTTTTTTTCGACAAACAAACAACAGAGGGCAAGAAAGCATGATAAAGAGGAGACAGATATTATCGTTGAGGCGGAGCGGTGAGCTCAGTTGGACACGGAGGGTGGCAGGCCGGGACGCCGGGTTTGGATGATTTTTGGCTTTGGGGAAGTCTTTGGATCCTCTTCTTCCTCTATGTCACTGTCGCACACGTGCACGACGACACTTGGGGTGGACTCAGTTCCTGCATGGAGCTCATACTTCTCTCCTGAAAGGCAAGAAAAAGGGGGATGATAAAGGGGAAGGGAGCTCAAAGCAGATTCTTTGGCAACGTTTGTTCTGGAAGTAAGGAGAACATTTTACAGGGTCTCAGGAAACCCGGGTGTAATCCAGGAATGGCACGGGGCATCGCAAAATGGAGTGAGACTGCTCGGTCACTGCATCTCTACCACCTATCAACCGGACAACCTGCAACGGGCCACTCACTCTCTCGCAGCCTCAGCATCCTCAACTGTAAACTTCAACACGGTCACAGCGACAGCCCATGGGGTCGTGGTGATGACTGAGTGGGTCTGGCAGCTAGTTCTCGGTTTCTCTTCTGTTTCCCATCATCGTTGCTAATTGCTGAGTGACCTTGGGCCAACAGCTTCACTTCTTCACCTTCTCCCCAGGGCAGTCTCTGAAGTCTCCTCCAGCCACACACTTTAGTAGTAAGAGCTGCCCCAGGATGGACTAAGGCAGGATCATCACATGTCCGGGATTTGCGGTGGCTACTGGGTGACGGGGGTTAGATGACTGTCAAGGTCCCTTCAAGTTCCAAGAGTCTGTCCTTCTTGACTGGCTCATCTTACAGCCAAATGGCTGTTAGCTGGCTGGCTTCCTGTCTTTGTTTCACTTCAGGAGGTATTTACTGAGCATTCTCCATGGTCTGGCCTATTGCTGTGATAAAGGCTACAGGCACACTAAAAAACATTTGTGTCTACCGCAAGAGCACAGCCCAGTGGCCGCATGCGGAAACAGGAAGTATTACAAAATACCACGGTAAGGGCTAGCGTGGCAATAGATGTCAAGGACTATGGCACCAAATTGTAAGGAGAAAGTAACACTGAAAGGCTTCCCGGTGGAGGTGAAATCGACTTAGGTCTAAAAGACAAGTAGGAGACCTCCGGGTGGTCAGGCAGGAGGAGGGGGCATTCTCCATCTGCATGCTTTTAACTTCTCAACTTAACTGTTGACATACTCATCTTAACCTTCTCCTGACATCCCACCCTTCACTCCCCATCCTTCACAAATGGGGAAAATCTAAAAGCAGTGTCTCCCGGACATCCTCCTGGTCAGTGGCTTTCCAGGTCTCACCAGATCAAATCCTCGTTTCTCAGACTAGGACAGAAGACCCTGCACAATCTCTTACCAGTCACGACAGCCACATCCTCGTACCTACTGATAAAGGAAATTTTTGACTTTAATGTTTGTGGGCTCTGCTCCTGGTCTCCCAGGGAAGCTATCCTTTAACATTTACCAAGGCCAAAATGACTCAGCAAAACCTCAAAGCATGGGCTGTATTTCTGCCCTGAGCACACATTGTAAGTCGGCTTCGTTAAAAAACAAACAAACAGAGGAAACCAAAAAGGAGCATTCCAAACGTAAACATAAGAAAAACAAAAAACACCTCCCTGATTCCCATAAGATTAAGGTCAGACAGCCTTGCACATACTAAAAGCTTAAGATAAAATCTGTAACTATCTGGAATGTCCTTTCCTGTGATGCCTTGCAACTCTTTTTTTTTTTTTTTTTTAAGATTTTATTTATTTGAGAGAGAGAGAGAACGAGCAGGTGGGGAGTGGCAGAAGCTCCCCACTGAGCAGGGAGCCCGACTTGGGGCTCGATCCCAGGACCCTGAGATCACCACCTGAGCCGAAGGCAGACGCTTAACGGACTGAGCCACCAAGGTGCCCCTAATTTCTTTTTTTTAATTTTTGTTTTTTAATCCCCTCAGTTTTCGGTACTTGGTTTTGTGGCAGGCCTAGCAGACTAATATAGCCATGTGCTGCTAAGAGTGTTCTCTTTCTGTTAAGAGTCAGAGAAGTCCTTGTTGGACCGCCTTTGACATCCTGGTGTGTAGAGCAAAGGCTCTCCTGGGTGAGGGCAGGGATATTTCACAAAAATGGAGTGTTTCAGCTCCAGGATTTCGCTGGATATTGGCAGTAGCCAAGAGGGACAGAACTAGCCAGAGCCATAGAAATATGGCTCATAAAGACCCTGCAATTTAAAGTCTAGATTTGGTGAACTTGTAGGTAGAGAGAATTGTGGCAGCAAGTATGAAATCTCTGGCATAAGTGGACTAGTTTGGATTCAGCAGAGGACAGTGACAAAACCAGGGGACAAGGAGCAGAACCAGGAAAGAGACACCTGCCTGAGTCATCGGAGCTCCGCTTTGCTTCCCTGATCCCCTCTGAAGTCCTTCCAAGGCCTATGCTCACGGCTGTGGTGGACCTAGCAACGCTACTTACAGCTCATTCAATTGTGTTCCGTTCTCCTTTAAAGCATTTTGTCCCGTTTATCAAAATCTCGAGGGAAAAGAACTGCTTCAGCTATTGCCAAGGAGCGGAATCTATAGGACACCAGCTCTTGCATAAAAGGCGCCGGGCCCTGGCTGGGCAGAGACCTGGTTGGCGGCATCTTTGAGCAGCGCTTCTCAAACTCCTGACAGCTTACTGGAGGTGCTTGTTAAAATCAGAATTTACTGGGGGTGCTCCTGAGTGGCTCAGTTGGTGGAATGTCGGATTCTGGATTTCGGCTTGGGTCATGATCTCAGGGTGGTGAGATTGAGCCCCATGTCCGACTCCGCCCTGGGCAGGGAGCCTGCTTAAGATTCTCTCTCCCTCTCCCACTGCCCCCCCCGAAATGAATGAATGAATGAATGAATGAATGAATGAATAATAGAGTGCACTCGTATGAGGCTGCAACGCTGCAAATTCTGACTTGGTGACATCTCCTTTGGAACCCAGCGCCAGCCCCCCGCCACGCGCTTCTCTATGTTTCAGGGCAGCCGGTGTTACTCGGGTTTGTGTGGCCGGCAGGAGGCTGCAATCCTGCTAGGGCGCTGGCCTGCACCTAACCTGCCTCCTCCCTCCCTCCATTCTGCACCATCAATTTTTCACGGGAAAGGGCCAACAGCGCAGGTCAAGGGCAGAGGTAGGGACGCTGAGGACGCAGGAGGGAAAAGCAGCAAGGGCTCCATATCAGCCCCACAGCCACCCCCAGCCAGCAGCACGATTTCATCGGTGGTCTTCTTTCTCATCTGTTTCTGGGACAGCAACAAGCCCCTCGAAGTTCCACAGCAAACGGTGATGAGTTCATCGTACCTGCGGTTTCCAAAATGTGCTCTTTCCTTTGGGAATGCCTTGCAATTCTGAAGGAGAGACGCCCTCCAACAAGAGACGGAGAAAGAGAGTAAACACATGGTGAGGTCATTCTTGTTGCGAAAGGGATTTCTTCGAAGTTCTCCCGGTTTAGAGAGGAAACCGGAGTGGCTGCTGGAGCCCGGCGCCCTGCTGGGTGTGATGTAGGGTGAGGTGGTGGTGGTCTCGGGACGACAGGAGAGAATCTGCCATCACCCAGCGAGCCTGCAGATGGTGGGGCTGGGGGGAGGTGAAGGGGGGGCGGCGGGGACCCCAGCCAGGGGGCTGACCAGACACCCTGCCCCTTTCCTCATCTGTCGGCAAGAAGCTAGTTGCTAGCTTTATATATATATTTATATTTATGTTTATATTGTAGTAAAATATACTTCATGAAGTTAGCCTTCTAATTAAGCCATTTGTTCGCCCTGGCTTGGATAAAGAACATTGCCTTAAAGATACCTCTAGTTGCAATGTGTTTACCAATTCAAACCTGAGCGCTTTCCTCTCCAGTCGGTGTGCTGAGGGCACACTCAGGATGGGGCGGGAAAGATGCTGGGCAACTCGCACGTTGTGGAGCCCGTCGAGCTAACAAAGTCAGTCAGGCTGCTTGGTAGTAGAGCTATTTTATCGCTGTGATCCCATTAACTCTGACATTTCACTGTTCTATTTTTGGAAACTTTCTTACTATCAAAATCCAGCAAAGCTTAACAGCTGTTAAGAGCCCCACAAAATAAAAAGAAGTAGCTTTGGTGTGGCTGGATTGAAGTTTTCTTTTTTTGGCCTCTCTTTCCCTTTGGGCTTGAGCTAATTCCCTACCAGGAGGGCTGACGTCAATGCTGTCACCCTGCAGGGTGACCAAGTGGGCTTGGCAGGGGACAAGGAGCCCGTGGGGGCCCTGTCCCCTCAGGGTGGGCCGGTGCTGCCACACTACATGGAGCATGGCCAGTGGAGCATTTCTTTGAAAGGACGAGCGGAGGGTCACCCATGACACTCCCAATCCTTACGTCTGTGTTCAAACCCTCCACCACGTCCTGATTCCTGCAAGTCTGGAGGAAGTGGAGGTGTCCATGGGCTGCTTCCTGCTCTCAGGAGGGAGATGGTCACACCCCTGTTCTGAGCAGGGGGCTGGGGGACAAGGTGACGCGTGTGGGTGACTGCTGGTCTGAGTACCCCCGGAGGTTCCCCATCACGCTGCCACCCTCGGCTTGTGGGCCAGGAGTTGGCCCCTTCTTGAATTCTCTCTAAAATAATCAGTGTGATTAAGCACGGTCGCTAAAAATCAGCATAATGAGATGTGGGAAGGGCAGGAAGATGTTACAAAGCTATATTTACGCACATGACAGCAGAGCCGAGATGGTTCAGATACCTAATCAGAAAACTCTTGAGATAGAAGGAAAGGGTTTCCTTTCCTTGGGCAGGTCCTCATGTGAGCTGGAGCTCCAGGAGATGGAACCCCCGTCCCAGAGGCTTTCAAAAGACTGGAGAGTTGAGCAGGCATGAGGCGAGGGTCTGCTTTATGCCTCGCATGGCTGCCATTCTTCTCTGAAGAGTCTCTCTGGAGCATCAAGAGCTCTCAACGTCTGTCTCTACGAGACGCTATGTCCTCAGCCTGAACGCACACCTGCATCTGGCCGTATATGGACATTTCTACAAAAATCTCCCACTCTTCTCCAAACTCACATATCCAAAGTAGAACTAGTTATGTTCCCTGTCCATCTATGTTTCCTTTCCAGCTATCACATTTCTCTGGGAGGTTCCATCTTCTAGTGCCAATCCGCAGAGTTGGTCATCCTGGAAGCTCCTCTGCCTTCCATCCATGGTAGTTAATCTGCCCAGGAGCGTTATTCAGTACTGCTTTGAAACATTTCTCCATAGGCTCCCTCACAACCTCCTGCTCGTAATGCCCCCATTCACAGTTCACCTCCTCCCACCCCAACGACTCTCAGCTGGTTTCCCCACCATAGGAACTAATCTTCCCTATCACAATAAGCTTCCTAAAACAACATTTGGGGACACCGCCTCATCACGTAGTAGTGGCGTGATGCTGAGAGACACATAACATTCTATGCCTCAGTTTTCCCCATCAGCAAAATGGGAATAACAACCACACTGATGCTATGAAATAAAGAAATATTTGTCAGATACATAAGAAAGCCCTCCTGAGATTCATGACATGATGATTTAAGGTGACATGGTGGTCAGTGCTGCTGCTGCCCCAAATAACTTCCCGTTTTCAATATGATGAACTCATCTAGTCACACCACAAAGCAGCTGAAGAATTAAGCAGGTGAGTCATTCCAAAGAGCTTCTACTCAGTGGAGTCACGGCTGTAAACAGCAGGAAGGGTGGATGGTGACATGCTGAGTCCCTCAGTTCAAATGCACAGGGGAGTGTCGTAAATTCCGACCTTCAAGATGGAATGACCCTTGCTCTCCTTGCTACTGCCCACCCCCCCATCGGTAAGTTCCTCTCTCCCCACCTTTTCCACGCTTGTGTCCCCATGAGAAGGAACCAACTCTTAAACTGATTTTAAACGAGATCTCTTTCTTTTTCTGAATCACTTGTTTGTAATGCCTAATCATATCACCTTTTACATTATACATTAGTTGTTTCATCTGGTGATGTTTTATATTCCAAGCTGCTAAAGTGGTGGTTTCGGTGATGGCTTCAGCTTCACGTACAAGTAAATGCTCAGTAAATACATTGCTGATTTATGAAAGGCCCCAACCTTGGCCGTTTGACATACTTGTACATTGTCCAGTATGTACTCGCAATGTGAATTTTTCTCCTAGTGTTTAAGGTGTGTAAGTTTTAGATTTTCAGCTAAGCTTAAAACCAAGTAAGGGCAAGTATTTACCCAATTTTCAGTGTGCTGGCAGGGGGGTGTCATGGAAACTTACCATCTGCTTTAAATATCACCACGACTATTTCCCACACCCTTACTAAATGCCAGACACAGCTCTCAGTATTTCACATCAACTGGGTATTTAATGATGACGACAGCTCTGTACTGTGGGTGGCATCCTGTCTAGTTGATCCAAGAGGAAATTGAGATCACAGAGGAAGTATATGACAGAGCCAGGATTCAAACTCGGGCCCATCAGACCTCAAAGAACATGCTCATAATCACTCTCTGGCACTGGCCGTCCTGACTCCCACTGCGTCATGTTTGACAAGAGACACTCCTGAAAGGGAGCTGGGTTTAACTTTTACTTTCAATACGTCCTTAAGGCAACTTATATTTTAGTGAATATTTGTTCTCTAGCTAAAGAGGAACATCTTGCCTCTTTTTGTTCTGGCCAATTGGTAGTTATTCTAGGCATGGTCTCCTTGACAGTGAATCGTCTCAAAAGATAACAATCAATTATGAAAAGAAAAGGGCTATATATTATAAAGTGATTTGACTTACATCTCTTATGGTAGCTTGGGACTCTGAAAAAAAATTTTCTATCTTTCCTTCTGGTCTTAATTTTATAATCTCTCGTATGGAAAGTGAATTCTCAATAGGAAAGTTAGGGTCTTAGTGGATTGATTGTGTTTCACAATGACAGCCATAATATTTCTTGCTAAACATTCCTCTTCGATCACCTTGCCTGTTCTTCATGGAGGATTGTTCCCACTGTGTCCTCTCCCCTCAAATCTGGACAGGCCTTTCTGACCGCCTTCACTAATACACTGTGGCAGAAGTAATCAGTGTGAATTCTGGGTTGCGTCACAAAAACACACGCACTTCTACCTTGCTCTGTCAGGATGCTCATTCCTAGAACCTTGTGTCCATGTTGTAAGGAAGCGCAAGCCGCCCATGAAGAGGCTCACGTGGAGAGGAACCAGGGTCCCTCACCTACAACCTGTCTGAGCTTTCAGCCAACAGCCACACTGATGTGCCAGCCATGTGAGTAAGCCATCTTGAAAGTTGATTTGCCAGTCTCCGGCTGAGGGGCCTGAGCAATGTTGCATGGAGCAGAGATGAGCTGTCCCCCTGAGCCCTGCCTAAATAGAAGATTTGTGAGCAAAAAAAAAAAAAAAGATTGTTGTTGTTTCAAGGCCTTCATTTTGGGATAGTCTGTTATGTGGCAATTGATAAGTCATGGGTCATACAAGTTCTCTTTGCTCAGAAGCAAGCTAAGCCACTACAACTTTAGTTGAAATGAATCGCTTGTGCTTTATCCTCTTTTCTCTGCTCACGTGTTTCATTAGACTGGATACCACACCAGTCTCCATCCTTCCTTCCTTATGGATGAAGCTGCACGAGCAAGCCACTTGGGACCTCTCTCTGTGGCCGCTTTCTTACTCCTCTCCAGTGGAAGCAGAGTGACAACTTAGGGGAAAAGAACTGAAATTGCTCAGCTCACCCTCTCCACTTTGCTCTTTGGGCCATCCCTGCCTGCAAAGGGCCTGTGCCCTGCTCAGCTCTCGGCCATGTGTGAAGGCCAGCACAGGAGACCCCACCCCGTGTGGGGCAGTCTGTGGGCAGGCAGGGGGAGTCCCGACTGCTCGGCTCTGGATTTCAGCATTGGCAAGCCCTGGCTGGTGCTCAACTCAGCCACATTCTGGGCTTCAGCACAGCCTCAGAAACAGAGCTGGCATTATTCATCTCCTCTGTCTTAGTCTTATCTAACCCTCAGTGAGTTCTGAACCGAATAGGGAAAAAGAAGGCCTCTGTTATTAATCTGCACTGAATTTTAAGAGTGGATGATGGCTTATCAAGGCAAGTGCGAAGAACATTTCCAACAGGACCCTTGAACACAGAACCATGCTGGGTTGTGTGCCACGCATTAAACTTGATCTAAATTAAGAGCCCTTTATATTTGAGTAAGATGAGGAAGGTTGATTCCAATATTAAAGTGATTTCAGGCTTCTCATAGAAGGCCCTACAAACCCCTTTCCTCAGTACTTTTATTGTGAATGTGCTATTTTCAAGAGAACGAGGGGGCATCCGTCCTGGTCTATGGAACAAAAACATGGAATTTCTATGTGTTAGTTTTACTGAGCATGTTGCCTGTTCACGGGATTTAAAACAGACTGAGGGAAGAGTGTGTGTAATCTGAAATGTGCTTGAAAGGTGCTCACACTTAGATTTCCTTTCCTTTCATGTATTAGGTTTGGGACTTCAATTCCGCAGGGTGGGCAAGGTGAGCTAGGCTGCCAAGCCCCGCTCTACCACTCCCTTGTCAACAGCAGAGACAGAGGTGCCTGGCCCTGAGGTAGCTCTCAGAGGACTGGGGGAGGGGCATGGGGGGGAGGGTCAGAGTTGGGGGGGCGGCAGGAGAGCCGTCTGCAGCCGCAGGAAGCAGGGGTGTGGTGAGTTGCACTTCCTTTCTTCCTCCCAGACCCTGGCTGTGTCTGAAGTCACCATGTCTTTTAAGCCTTTCTCAGTCCTGGCAGGGCTAATGCTGGTTTGCTTTGGGCCCAAAAGTGCTCCCCAAGAAAAGGAGGAATTATGGTGTAAAACATCAGGAAGTTTCCAAAAGCTGTACTACCGCCCCCATACATGACTTAACGGTATTTTTAAGTTATCTACCAGCAAGCTCATCTGCTCCCAAAGGGGAGGAAAGAAAGTGTGTGGGTGGGTCTCGGGAAGGGGGGTGGCTGGTGACACCTCTCTGGACTGCTCTCCTCTCTCACTCCTCTTTTGTCTGCCTCACACTGGCACCTTTGACCTCTTCCTAGGCACCGCTTACCTCTACGTCTCTCGCATTCGAGAACCACCTGATAAATAGTGCAGAAGGGTAATCAGTATTGTTCTCAGACAACAGTGCTGAGCTGACGGTGATGTCTGGAAATGCAACAGGGATTTTTTTTTTTTTTAATTTTCATTTTTTGGTTTTCACAGGGACTGGGTTACGTGTGGACACTGGCATTTAGCAGGTGATGCCCAAAGATGCTAAACGGACTGCAACGTGTAGGACTGTCAGTTCCAAAATATCACAGCTTTCGCACTGAGAAACACTGAGCAAAGAGCTTAACGTAGGCACATTTACATTTTAATAAAAGACTTAAGATATGGTTTAAAAATTGAGTGACCAAAAATAGGTAACACACGCTGAGCATTCACCACGTCCTGTGTTGGACATACAGATTCATACAGGTTATCTCATTTGATACCTCTAACAATCTGATTTTACTGTTGAGGAGGCACAGAGGGGTTAAGAAAGTTTCTCCAGGTCACACAGCTAGTAAGAGGTGGTGCCTGGATTCAAACTCACACTCCGAGTTTTAGTCATCATCGTAAAGCAAGAGAAATATCTTTCTTCATGTTGGAGCCTCACGGACAGCTACAAAATAGAAGAGGAGGTATCCCAGGGCAGAGGGGCTTACTGGAGATGTGTATATTGCAACTGCCTATTCACAAGCTCAATCTGGGAGTGGAGAAAGAACTTATTTTCTAAGTAGAAGTGGAAAGAGGATTCTCGATTAAAACCAATATTCTCGGGAGGAAGAAACATTCCAGAGAGAGAAGTCCTTTGCACATTTCTTCTCTCCCATACCTTTGTGTTTCCATGAGCTCACATTTCATTTTGATCAACCCCAGAGAAAAGTGCTGTAGGTAATTTTGAGGATGGGGTCAAATCACTGAATGGCAACTCTGCCCCTTATCCTTCGTGCAGCAGCTGCTTCTGTCAAAGAATGTCCTCTAAGCTTGGGAGGCAAAGAGTATAAAGCAAAGCACAGACCACCCCATGCCCATGTAAAGTTCAGAGAACAAGCCCAGGTAAATCACCACCACCACCGTCACGAAGGACAGGAATATGGTTCTCGCTGGCTGGTAGACACTATTCCAAGTGCTTTCCATACCTCAATATATATACTGGCACAGGAAACATCTCTCAGAGGATGTCCTGCTAAACGATACTGCTCAGAGCAAAATGACCATCACACCCACCATGGATCTGGTAGTTCCTGTGTGCCAGGCACTGGACCGGGTACCTCATGTGTATTAATTATTCCATCCTCATGATGACCTTGCAAATTGTCAAAAATCACCATTAAAAAGAAAAAAAAAAGAGGTGCAGAGAAGTGAAGTAAATTGCTCAAGGTCACCTCAAACAAGTGGAGCTAGGACTCCAAGTGAGGTATGCTGAGGCCAAAGCATGACCGCCATATTGCCTCTCATCAGGGCGGCACACAGGCTTTACCTCAGCGGGTCTAGCATGAGCTCACGTCAGGAAACTATTATCCACATAAACATTGGGGGTTCTTCCTCCTTCCCTCTCATCCTTAGTCCCAACCCACATCAAAGTAGGAAAACATAAAGGGTCCCCTTGGTAAAATGGGGTGGGAGGAGAGGAAGAGATGGGGATGCCAAAGAGAGGGTGAAGGAAAAGAGAATGCTTCTATCATTTTGTTAGAAGAGGTGTTCTATTTCAATAACGGAAAGTTTGTTTATCTTTTGGGAGTTTCCCTCTTAGACTGGATGAGGCAAGGGCACGGATCTTCATTCCCTCCTAGGTCATTTAGGATCTAAAGTACTTCACGGGGACAACCAGTTGACTGAGGACCTGAATTCACAGCTGAGACAAGGAAGTGGAACCCTCCAGGGAAGGTATGGACCAAGGAGACTAGAGAAATCATGCAGGGAGTAGGGGTGGGAAGATAAAGGGAGACCAAGTAAAGGGGTTCTCTGAAGCCTGTGAGGTAGGGCTCATCCACACAGGTGACAGAAAAGTAGCAACATAAGGACAGAAAGAGCTGCTTGGTCAGAGAGGCGTGAGGATTTCCTCTCTAGAAATGACCATCCTGTTTGAGCTTTCCTGATATTAGGGGCTTGGCTAAGGGCATAGCTCTGGGGATGGTCATGTGTCTTTTCTATTATTCTACCATGTGCGTATTTTACCTGTGAAAGAAGAGAAAGAAGTATTTTATGTTGCTACTCAACAGTGATTAAAAATAATTGTGGAGTATATGCTGCGAAGAAAAGCTTTTCAGACACTTTTTCCCCCAGGGAAATTTCTTAAATCATAGGTTTTGTTTGTTTGTTTGTTATTGTTTTGTTTTTAAGTAGGCTCCATGCCCAGGGTGGAGCCCAACGCGGGGCTTGAACTCACAACTCTGAGATCAAGACCTGAGCTGAGATCAAGAGTCGGACATTTAACCAACTGAGCCACCCAGGCGCCCCGCCAGGGAAAATACTTTGAAAGGAAATGGAAAATTCTGAGCATGTGGTGCAGAATCACAAATCTGCGTGCCTTGGGTGGGGAATGACGGAAGAGACCGCGCAAGTGGGAACGCTGGAGCCTGACTGTTTTATTTGCTTTTCATATCTGTGATCAGAAAATAGCAGTTGTTGAACAAGAACTGAAGCTTATGTAATAGTCATACCACATGCGCCCAAAATATAGGTGTTCATCTATATTTAAAAAATGGAATTTTCTCTACCTTTGAATCAGGGAGCCTGGAATAGAAACTGTTTCTTCCTTGTAAGTTACATGAATTAATGAAATATATTTTCCATGTAGAGGAAACGCCGTGCACTAGGCAGCAAACCAGCAAAACTGCTTTACTATGGCATGTTTTGATGGAAAAGAATTTTGGGGGGAAAAAAAGGCTAAATATAGCAGATATACGCAACTTGAAACTTGGGCACCATTTTAAGCCCTCTGCAGTTAACTAAAATTGATCTCCCTAACAAGAGCTAAAAATAGCAGGAGAAAAAAAAAGGAATAGACAATGACTTTCATATCATTCCCTGCAGGCATTTTCAGTGACAATGAACATGACCTTCCAGAGCCATCCTAGAGAGCAGAATAAAGCCTGGCATTTCACATCCCACCTCTGATTTGCCACCCATTTAGTACATTGTAACATCTTTGTGTTTCCATTTTGGCTGATTGGTAGAGATAAACTGTCTTGCTGGGCTGGGTTTTATATCTGAAAAGAACATAGCACCGTACTCTCTCTGGAGTCAGGAATAATAGCTATAAAATAAACCAAAATAAATATTCGATTCATCCTCCACTAGGTCAAAGCCCTTCTTCTTTTGTCTAGATGATTGTTAGATGATGGGCTTCTCTAAATTCACCAGGAGGACTAATGGCAATGTAGAAAGCCTCTGTTTTACAGAGCCCGTAGCTGTCTTTTAAGCAGAGCAGAAGGCAAATTCTGATCCCCGTGTCCCACGGGGCCACAGAGAAAAGCACTGAACAGGCCTTAAAGCCTGACCCAGTGGCTGTGTTGGGGGGGCGGGGGGTGCCGATAAGCGCAGAAATGAAAGGTGGACGAACACATTGTGTAAGTTGTTTTGCGTTTTAAAATTTTCCTTTAGCAACAGTCCTGAATTTCTTCTAGAGAAATTAATTTTACGATTCAAGAGACCTGTCTGGTTTCTCAAACTTTTCACTCCCCAGGGCAAAGGTGCTCGCTCAATCAATTCTTTCTGCTTCTTCCCAGTGGCAGAGGAACATATTTTAACTTACCAGCTGTGCAGCCTTGGGCAAGTTACTTAACCACTCTGTGCTTCACATGCCCCAGCTAGATCTACGAGGAGAATAGCAATTCTTGTCTCATGGAGTCGCTGTGAGCATTAACGGAGATAATATAGTAAGGTATCCAGAACAGTGCCTGGCACACAGTAAGCCCTATATATGTTTTAACTGCTGTTTCTATTTAAAATTTTTTTCCTAATTTGTCTATTTTACTTACTTTGGATCAAAAACAGAACATACAGTCATAGGGACACAGTGAAGAATGCTTGAAATGGTGCCTCTCACATTTTCCTGAGTATAAACTTGTTCTCACTGCAATAAATAGAACCAGACTTGCTTCTCCAGGGTTATGGGGCCCTTGTGTCATAAGAAGTGTTATAACAGCCTGTGAAGGATTTCAAAGGAATCCCACAGGCTTGGGTTTGATCATGGTTCCACTGTAATTGCACTCTCTATGCTTATTTCAAGAGCCTCTCCACAAGTTCCATGAGCATGAGCTGTTCCTGTCTGGAAGAGCATCACCACTGTTCCTTTCCCAAAGAAGGGGAGTCCTGTTCTGCTCCTGCTCGTCGGAGCCTCCATGAAAGTGTCCTCCACGAAAGGGTCTTAGTAATGCACGTCCTTGCCTTTCAGGGCGGCTGGGCACATTCACATTCCCGTGAGCCAGCTGGTTTGCTGAGGTGATCCTCCCTCAGACCGAGCGCCATCTTGCCCTGGATCCCTGCTCCACGATGATCTTTCTTCAGACTTACTTTAGCTCAGCATCTTTCAATTCCCACATCTCTTCTCAGTCACTCAGCTCTCCCAATTTAGCAGTGTTAGTCACTCCTCCGAAGCAAACCCCATTCCTCTGAGTTGCTTGCTCCGCTCTGATGTTACCGTGTTTCCATACTCCCGGAACTGAGGCAGCCATCCCTTAACACGGAATGAGTTATAATTCCTTACTGAAATGCTTCTGCCCAAGGATTAAAAATGAATCTCACGAAATCCTTTTTTTTTTTTTCCCCAAACGGAAACGCTCAAAGACCTCTCCTGGAAGAAAACATTAATTTAGTGTTGCTGACTCAGTCTGGGTAAAGCCATAAGAAAGCAACAATTTGCTGGTGAAGAGATGATCCCTAGGCAGGCTGAGGGCTCTGACCTATTCACTCATTCATGCATGTATGCATTCATGCAATATTTATTGAGCATCTACTATGTGCAAGGTGCTACCAGGCGCTGGGACTACCGAAAGTCGAGAAGGCAGTGAGTTGAACAGTAGAGAACTACCTTAGGAGGAGTGCGGGAGCACTTGTGCAAAGTGCCATGAGGAGCTTGAAGGAACAAGTCCCTGCCTTGGCACCTTGGGGGGGGGGGCAGGACACGGGGTGTGGCTATGCTCCTTCACTGCTGTGGCTGAAATAGCCACCGACACCCAGGCTTCTAACACAGCCTCCGTGATATTTTCAACTCAGTTGTCAACTGCGAATCATCCATCTGCGTGGGGTAAAGAAGCTTCAAGGACACAGGAAGAGGACAAGTGGAGAACTAAATAAAGAGAAGCAGCCTCGAGTTGCTGGCAAAGAATGGAGGGAACCATATCCCAGAGAACACACCCGGGACACAGTATCGGTCATCCTTCAAAAGCAGAAATCCCTCGGTATTCGCCCTTACACACATATATGGTGCACGGGCCTCCATTTGCACGCCTGCCACACCTGGGTTTGGCTTTCTGAGAGTCACAGTGGCGTCAGGGATAACTGTCAATTCACGGTTAGGATAACTGTTTCGTCAGTGTCACAGCAGAGGGGGCCTCACGTCCACCGAGGCCACCAGTGTCCTCAGTCAAAGGCCAGGGGATCTGGCCACGTGGGGGGGGGGGGGTCAGCAGAGCCAGGCTTGACACTTGTCTCTGCCACCAACCAGCTGTGTCCCTTTGGGCAAACTGGCTCATCTCTCTCCAGCTTAGTGTTCTGATCTGTAAGAATATTACAGAAGAGCGCCATTAATATTCCCAGTGGGAATGGGAATATTAATAATTGCTCTCTCGAGTGCTTTAGAGTACATTCACTGGGCAAGGGAAAGCCAGGCTCAGAGGTCAGCAGCACCACTAAGGTAAAGGGCATGCATTTTCACCACTGTCGATAAGTTATTCACAGCTCTCAAAAGAAGCCCCTTGTTTTCTCTGCCTCTTGAAGACCCTTTCATTCCTTCTTCCTCCCTCCCCTATGCCAGGCTCTGTAAGCCTCCCTTCTGAGGCCAAACTCCTGCTCCATCTGTTCCTTCTGCCTCCATCAGCTCCAGGTCACCCCCGCCCCTGGCCATGTCTTCCAGGCCCGGGACTCCGCTCCCTTAGCCAGTGAGGCTATCGGAGACCCGCCCTCATCCTATCTTTGCATCAAGCTTTGAGAACATTAACTACACATGAATTCTCCTTCCCATTTTGGAGAAAATGATTTGCATTTACTGGATTCCTGGCTCCAAGAGCGCGCCTGAGGCCAGCTGGGATGTGGCAGTCAGGATGTCCGGCTTGGCCTGGGCCTCCCTTATACACAGGGCAGGAGGAAGAGCATTGCCGTGGACCCCCGGGCTCTGTCACTGGCAAGTGGCTTCTCCCCTGTCTGAGCCTCTCGGTTCCGCCTCCTGTAAAATGCAGGCAGGCCAGGGACTCCTACGTCCTCCAGCCAAGACCTTAGTGATTCTCTGAAGCTCCCCTTCCTGACATTCACACAACTGTACGACGAGGTGTTCCAACGTGTTGTCGTCAGCATCTGTGCAGGAGAGTCAAACCGGCAGCTCCAAGCCCCTTGGCTCCAGCCGGTCCAGCCGGGGCTGTGCGGGCCTGCTTCTGGAGTGTCCTGAATTACCGTGGGAAATGCTTTCACAAGGCTTGACTTGGGCAGACCCAACTTACTGCATATACTTCACATTCATTCATATCACAGACACGGCTCTTTGCATGGGAAGAACAGTGGCTCCGGATTTCCTGTACGTGGATGAGGCTTTCAAAGAAATCACATTTCGAGAATACCACTCTTATTATATTGCTTCTTCCCTCAGCTCCTCTTAGTCAGGCACCTACTCCTTCTCACAACGGCTCTTTGGGGGGGGGGGAGCCCATGGCCAGTGTGTAAAGGTCCCCGAGATGCTGAGTGCCTTGACGGCAATTAAAAGAAACCCCAGGTAGCTTGCTCTCGGGAGTGCTATAATTTAACTTTCGGGCCACATGGGATAGCCAGTTAGTCTCTGCAGGGAGAGCTTATTACTCAAACCAGCCTCATCCTAATCTGAGGACCCACTAGGGTGCCCTCCCTTCCTGGTTTGCCTGGGCATTTCCTGTGTTTGACACTGAAAATTCCCAGGAAGCCTTCAGTCCTGGGTGAACCAGAACAGAACCACTGTCTGGTTCTGGTCGTCCAGGACTGGTCGACCTGGGTGATCGCCCTAGGAGTGGTTGCCCTAATAACCAGGGTCCTCAAATTTCCATGGGTACAAGAATCATCACGTGTGATGATTAAAACTGCAGACTTCTGGGGTGGGTGATTCTGGTCCAAGTGTCTTCCTGAGCACACCAAGAAACACTGGTAGCAACTCATTATATGTTTATCATCGCTGCTCTTTTGTCACTTGGCTATCAGTGGTTTTTGAGAGTTCCGGGGAGCTTTTAAAAAAATACTAATGCCTGAACTTGACCCAGATCAATTAAATCAGAATCTCTTAGGGTGCAATCAGGGCACTGGGATTGTATTTTTAAAGTCTTCTCTCACACCAGGAGACCAGCTAGTAGCAGACACGATGGGCATTATTTACCCTCGGATCCACAGTGCCTAAACCCTCAGCTGCGCCTGGTTGCAGTCCCTGCACCTCCCACCATTTCCCCTCCTGCTATAATACAGGAAAAATACTGTCAACCGAAAAAAGAGGCTGAGCCAATAAAAACCAAAAGCATTTCTTTAGGGTCTCAGAATTGCAGTTTGGGGAACACAGATACGGGCAGCAAACCAAATAGTTTGCTCACCCTAGGGAACAAAAATCAAGCATTTTTAAAGACAAAAGGGAATGCCTGTATATGTTGTTTAAGAAGAATTTTGATGGGTCTTGGTGGCAGAATATCTTGGCTGGTGACTTGTTGCTAAGGCTGTCACTAAGCAAAATCTCTTAGTATAGAAAGTTGCAGGCTGAGTTCTTGTAATATCATACGTGGTTGGGCCCAGTTCAAAAGTTCATGGTCCTACTGGGTGAGGATGTGCCTATGTCCCATCTCTTTAATGGGCATTCCAGCTCCATTTTATTTTATTTTATTATTTTATTTTATTTTATTTATTTTATTTTAAAGATTTTATTTATTTATTTGAGAGAGAGAGAATGAGAGAGAGAGAGAGCACATGAGAAGGGGGAGGGTCAGAGGGAGAAGCAAACTCCCCGCTGAGCAGGGAGCCCGATGCGGGACTTGATCCTGGGACTCCAGGATCATGACCTGAGCCGAAGGCACTTGCTTAACCAACTGAGCCACCCAGGCGCCCTCCAGCTCCATTTTAAAGCTCCTTGACATAAGTGACCCCATTTCATTTCACCTATCACAATACTTGGGAGTATTTTTCCAGCGAGGTGGCAATGTGTGCTGAAAGTGAGGATGATATCACTTCTAGGTACCAACATAAAGAAATTTCAGATCAGTGCATAGGAGATATGTACAAGGATGTTAACTGTAGCTTTGACTGGAACGGCGAGAAACTGGAAACAGTCTAAATGTCCAACTCAGGAAACTGGATGAATCAAGTGTGATGGTGTGTGTGTGTGTGTGTGTGTGTGTGTGTGTGTGTGTGTGTATTTATTTATTTATTTGTCCAGTGGAATACTATACTGCCCTGAAAACGAGAGAATCTGAGCCACATACACCAACATTGGAAGGAAGTGACCATAAGACTTTTTCTTAAGGTAAAGGCTACTGTGACCAGGTCTTGGAGACCAAGAGGCTTCACCTTGGCAGGAAGACTGTCTTGTTTCAGAGGGTTCCTGGGCTTTCCTATGGCAGCAATAAAGGAACGTTGCATAGCATAGAAGCCTCATGCCAACTGGTAGAGCTTATTTTGCCTATTCTGAGAAAACCAGAATATACTGGAATATACCAAATATACCAAAATTCCTTATGGTATAGAGAGGAATCCCGTAAGAATTAGGCAGCTCTTTCCAATCGTAAAGTATCTGCATTGCAATGCAGAAGCAGCACGGACAGACATTGTAGTCCCGGTTCCCGAATTGCTGTTAAACAGGGACACAGTCCGATGCTGGTTCTTTCTCTCTCATCCATCAGCCCTCTCGCCGTTCACACATAGCAATAAACCCATTAGAAATGCACATGTTACCATGAGCCCTGGATTTCAAGGTTGTTAATCCTATTTGGCTTTCCAAGGTTGCCGACAGTGTTTATTTTCCAAAGGGGTCACGGAGCATACCTGGTCCTAGCTTGGCCACAGCATAGAGGAGGTCGTAGTTGAGCACAGGCGTGGCATCGCTGATGGGCTGCCAGCCAACGGGAGGAGATGCCGGCGGTGAGATGAGGAACTGTTTGGCGGGCTGTGGTGGCGCCAGATGCAGCTTATCACCGTCTGTCTCTGGAGTCTGAACCTTTCAAACAGAGGAGAAACGAAGACACAGGATTCATTAGGGCCTCAGATGGGCCATGTTGGGACCCGGAGATGCAGAATCTCATTTTCAGCCTGTGACAAAGGAACCAGTGAACCAGGCTCTCATAATAATCACTGCTTACCATCCACCATATGCTCAGTTATCCTATCTCATCCTTAAAACTGTGGATCTCGACTTGTAGCGTGCATGGTGATTATCTGGAAGCTTCCGAAAGCAGAGTGGAGCCCCACTCCTGGAGTGTCTGATTCAGCAGAGCTGGGGTGGGGCCTGGGAATCTGCACTGTGAGCAAGTACCCACATGACGGTGAGGCTGTTGGTGCCCAGACTCCTTGCTCCCTTTCTTTCCTCTTTCTCTCTCATTCTTGTGGGGGTGATCTTCGCATCATATGAAATGAAGCATTCTAACGGAAACAATCAGAGGCATGGAGGACACACCCAGCGTGGTGCTGCCTAGAGACAAAGCATCTGTATTGCCCCAAAGGAAACCCTGTGCCCATTAAACAGTTACTACCATGTTTGTCTCTAGTCAGACCCTGGCAACCACCAATCTGCTTTCCGTCTCTATGGATTTGCCTGTTCTGGACATTTCCCAGAAACAGAATCAGAATATGTGACCGTTTCGTCTCTAGCTTCTTTTCCTTCGCATATTTACGGGGTTCATCCATGTCATAGCACACACCGGTACTTCATCCCTTTTTATGGTTTCGTAACATTTCAATGAGTGATGGGCCACGATTTGTTTATCTGTTCATCCAATGATGCACATTTGGCTTATTTTTACCTTTTGGCTAGTGTGCATAGTACCACCATGAATATATGTGTACAGGTATTTTTTTGAGGTCTATTTTTTTTAAGGGATTCTTTTTTTAAGTTGGTTTTTTTTTTTTTTTTTGACAGAGAGAGACACAGAGAGAGAGGGAACACAAGCAGGGGGAGTGGGAGAGGGAGAAGCAGGCTTCCCGCTGAGCAGGGAGCCCAATGTGGGACTTGATCCCAGGACCCTGGGATCATGACCTGAGCTGAAGGCAGACGCTTAACGACTGAGCCACCCAGGCGCCCTTTGAGATCTATTTTCAAGTCTTTTAGATATATACCTAGGAGTGGGTATTTGCTGGGTCAGATGGTAACTCTGTTTGTAAGGAAACAACAGGGGTTTCAGTAGATAAAAACTGAGGTTTTTACAAGTAGTTACTAGAAGCATGGGATTCAAACATGGGTCTGAGGCCAAAGTCTAAATTCTTCTTTTTTAGATTTAATTTAATTGTGATAAGAACATTTAATAAGAGATCTGCCCTCTTTTTTCTTTAAAGGATTTTATTTATTTATTTGAGAGAGAGAGAGAGAGAGAGAGCACAAGCAGGGGGAGGGGCAGGAAGAAGCAGGTTCCCCGCTGAGCAGGGGGTTCGATCCCAGGACCCCTGGGATCATGATCTGAGCTGAAGGCAGGCACTTAACTGACTAAGCCACCCAGGCCCCCCAAAAGATCTACCCTTTTAACAAATGTTTAAGTCTACAATATATTATTGTTGACTGTAGGCACAGTGTTGTACAGTAGATCTCTAAAGTATATTCATCTTCTTTAATTGAAATTTTATACCTGTTGATTAGTAACTCATCATTTTCTCCCCTTCCTAGTCCCTGACAACTACCATTCTACTCTTTGGTTCTATGAATTTTAGGATTTTAGATCCCTCAAATAAGTGGAATCATGTAATATTTGTCTTTCTGTGACTGGCTTATCTCACTTAGCCTCATGTCCTCAAGGTTTATCCATATTGCAGAATGTCCATACTGTCCAAAGCAATCTACAGATTTAATGCAACCCTTACCAAAATCCCAATGGCTTTTTTTTTTACAGAAATAGTAAAAAACAATTCTAAAATTCATATAGAACCACAAAAGTCCACAAATAGCCAAATCAATCTTGAGAAAGAAGATCACACTTCCTGATTTAAAAATATATTACAAAGCTACAGTAAGCAAAATAGTATGGTACTGGCATTAAGACAGACATATAGACCAATGGACATATAGAATAGAGAGCTCAGAAATGAATCCACACATATAGGGTCAACTGACCTTTAACAAGGGTGCTAGAAGTACACAATCAGGAAAAGATAGTCTCTTCAACAAATGGTGTTGGGAAAACTGGATATGCACATACAGAAGAATGAAACTGAAACCTTATCTTACACCATATACAAAAATTAACTCAAAATGGATTAAAGACTCAAAACATAAGACCTGAAACTGCAAATATCCTAGAAGAAAATATAGTGGAAAGCTTCATGACACTGGCCTTGATAATGTTTTCATAGATATGACACCAAAAGCACAAGCAGGACTACATCAAACTAAGTCTTCTGCACAGCAAAAGAAATACCAACAAAGTGAAAAGGCAATCTGCGAATGGGAGAAAATATTTACAAATCATATAGAGGATAGGTGAATCTCCTTATCCATATATAGGATAAAGAGTTAAGGAACTCCTTAACTCCAAGAAAAAAAATTCCCCAAACAACAAAAAACCCCCCAAAATTAAGCTTAATAACTCAGTTAAAAAATGATCTAAAGACTCAAATAGACATTTCTCCAAAGAAGATACATAAATGGCCAACAGGTATATGAAAAAATATTTAGGCCACTAAGCACCAGGGAAATGCAAATCAAAACCACAGTGAGATATAACCTCACACCTGTCAGGATGGGTATTATCAAAATCCAATAAATAAATAAAAGACAACAAACGTTGGCAAGGATGTGGAAAAATTGGAATGCTTGTATACTGTTGGTGGGAATGCATAATGATGCAGCCACCGTAGAAAACAAAATGGAGGTTCCTCCAAAAAATAAAAGATAAAACCACCATCTGAGCAATTCCACTTCTGGGTATTTATCCAAAATAATTGAAATCAGGCTTCTGAAGAAATATTAACACTCTTGTGTTCACTGCAGCACTATTCATAATAATGTGGGAATGACATAAATGTCCATCGACAGATGAATGGGTAAAGAAAATGTGGCATTTACATACAATGGAATACTATTCAGCCTTAAAAAGAAGCAAAGTCTATGTTTTTTCATTGTGCCATCTTTGCAGAGTTCAAAGATGGGAACAATGCTTATTGACCCATAAGAAATGGATCAAGATATCTGATGATGAAGGGAAGACACTGATGGAACTAATATTAAGACATTGATTTTCTTTTTCTTTTTTTTTTTTTTTAAGATTTTATTTATTTATTTGTCAGAGAGAGACAGAGAGCAAGCACAAGCAGGGAGCCTGATGCGGGACTCAATCCCAGGACCCTGGGCTCATGATCTGAGCCGAAGGCAGAGGCTTAACCGACTGAGCCCCTAGGCGCCCCTAGGACATTGACTTTTTATTGCTGTGGACTTTATGAGTGTTGCCAAGAATTGCCCATCCCCTTTTGGAAAGCTAGTATTTATTTCTGGATGAAATAAAACACAAAATTGATTTCCATATGTTTGTCATGCTTTCTCATGAATAGGAGTCATTGGAAAGGTATACAGTCCACTAAAACTAGGATATAACTGAAATTTTATCATAACCCTGCTAGGAAGTTTAGGAGTAGTTGTGAATAGACCATTCTTACTACAACCACCAGCTGGTGTTTACTGTGCATTTACCAAACGCCAGGCACTTGAACACACAATAGTTCATTTAATCCTCCCAGCAACAGTCTGGGGTTTGTATCATCCTCCTCCTTTTACAGGTGAGGAAACTGAGGCCCACTGAGAGTACGCAACTTGCCCAGGTGAGAGCCCAGGCTGTCAGCCCTCAGAGTCTGCTTTCTAAACCTCTGTGATGTCCCTGCCTGGGAATCCATGGTGTAGGTTTATTTCTCCGTGAACTAATTATAGACTACAAACCAGTCTGAAAGTAGAAAGGGCTCCATTTACATTTTTTAAAAAGCAAAAGATAATTGGGGTGCCTGGGTGGCTCAGTCGTTAGGTGTCTGCCTTCGGCTCAGGTCATGATCCCAGGGTCCTGGGATCGAGCCCTGCATCGGGCTCCCTGCTCTGTGGGAAGCCTGCTTCTCCCTCTCCCACTCCCCCTCCTGTGTTCCCTCTCTCGCTGTGTCTCTCTCTGTCAAATAAATAAATAAAATCTTAAAAAAAAAAAAAGCAAAAGATAGTGTAGAGCAAGAATTACCTTACCTGTGCAAAGTAGAGTTTTAATTTTTTCCCTCTGAACTGGGTTTCATGAAGCTCTATCCTGGCTCGGGCTGCAGATTTGGGATTGCTGAAGTTTATTCGGACACGTCTGAAACTCTTAAACAGCTGGAACGTCACGCAGTCATCGTAAGTCCGAAACAGACCCTCAAATTTTTCCTGATTAAGAAAAAAAAAAAAGAGAGAGGAAAATCCATTGGTCATGTATCTTGCACGATGCCTGATCTGACACAAATTAACTAAGTAAATAACTAAGTAAATGAATAGGCTGTTCTCAACATAAAACAGAACACTAGTAATGTATTTTTTTAATTTAAAATCAATTAATTAACGTATAGTGTATTATTAGTTTCAGATGTAGAGGTCAGCGATTCACCAGTTGCATACACACCCAGTGCTCATTCCATCCCGTGCCCTCCTTATTGCCCATCACCCACTTACCCCCCCCAGCCACCTCCCCTCCAGCAACCCTCAGTTTGTTTCCTATAGTTAAGAGTCTCTTATGGTTTGTCTCCCTCTCTGATTTCGTCTTAGTTATGTCTTTTTTTTTCATCTGTTGGTCTGTTACCAGGTGTTAAACATGCTTGTGGATTCAGTGCAAGGATTCATAACCTGCGTCCTGAGATCTGTAGAGGAACAGTCAATGAGGTTTGAAATGCATAAAAAAACCTGAAAATTATGCAAAGTGTTAAATAAGTTTCTGTGTGTATGTATTTTTTTTTCTGGGGAGAGGGATCATAGTTGTCAGAAGATTCTCAGAGAAGTCCGTTATTGCTGAAATATTAGAGCTATCGAGTACAGTATGTGATAGATATTATTAGCGATTATCAGTCTTGGTGGCGCTAGTTCGATGGTGCCATGTGATTAGTCCTGGTTCATGAAATGTGTGCAGAAGGCAAGAAAAAGCACTTAAGAATTTTTTTATCTCTTTCTCTGAAGATGCCATGTATTCCAGATGGTATACCATTTGGAAGCAGGATTCTCCTCAGCCTGGGTCCCTGAGTGGCCTCTGTGGGGCAGAAATATCTTTCATCCATCCTATAGTTGACTTTGTCTTGGCAAAAAAGAAAAAAAACCCAACAAAAAAAACCCCCAAACCAAAAAACAACAAACAAATCTCTATTGCATTAAACCACTGAGATCTGGAGATTACGTTATTCCAACAGCATAACCAAACCTATTACAGTACAAAGCAATCATTTAAAAATTTTGATTTGGTACAATTTCAATTCAACCAAACAAATCTCTATTAAATGCTCACTTTACATAAGGCATGGTCTCTAGGCTTTAGGAGGATACAGAGATGAGTATCATTATGTTCTGACTCTCAATGGTCTAACAATCTATTGGGAGAGGCAGACACGGACACAAATAAGAGAATGCCCAAAAGGCTGGGGAAAGGCATAAAAGGAGAATCAGAGAATTTTATATATATATATATACACATACACACACATATATATACACACACATATACATAAAACATATAAATATATGTTTTTTATATATAAAATGTTATATATATATACGTTTTTTATATAAATTTTATATATATATACACATACACACACATATATATACACACACATATACATAAAACATATAAATATAAATATATAAAATATATTCATATTTTTAAAAAAAGTATAAATTTATATGTAAATATAAAATAAAAAATATGTATTTATATACATATAAACACCATCTGTCTGGTTCCTTTTAGCTTTAAAAAAGTTCTCGTTCTAGGGCGCCTGGGTGGCTCAGTTGGTTAAGCGACTGCCTTCGGCTCAGGTCATGATCCTGGAGTCCCTGGATCAAGTCCCGCATCGGGCTCCCTGCTCGGCAGGGAGTCTGCTTCTCCCTCTGACCCTCCCCCCTCTCATGTGCTTGCTCTCTCTCATTCTCTCTCTCAAATAAATAAATAAAAAATCTTAAAAAAAAAAAAAAGTTCTCGTTCTAAGTAACAAAACCAGTGCATGTTAAATTAAATTACTCTATGTTCTCAGTGGAGAAAATTGCTACCAAGTAAATAATTTCTATTTAAACAAACAAACCAACAAACCCCCATTCTTTTATTTCTACAATGAAAGGTGTATCACAAGTGTGAGTATAAGTAGGAACGAAGATGCACCAAGGAGCGGCAAGATTCACTGAATTTTGATTCGCAAGGAACCTAAGCGATATTAACCTTTTCCTTCCTCACCTCTGTCATTTTACAGATCAGGATCCTGAAGTCTGAAGAGACAAGGACCCACCATGGTCACATGGGCAGTTAGTGGCAGAGCTTCCACAAGGCCAAAGTCCTTGTGACCCTGAATATGGAGATGCTTTCCACTCTATAAAGAATTAACACTGCTAGACTGAGACAAAGAGAGAAGTGCTGTAGCAGGAGTCAGAGATGGGGAGCAATAAACTGACCCAAGGCTCGTATGTGACCACATCTAGCAGAATCAGCAAAGTGATGGGGGGCTGGAACATCACTGACCTCTGGAATTGCAGAGGAAGAACCACCCAGATGTTAGAGAAGGCCTCCTTGTCTGTTGGGCACCCAGATGAACATGTCTTAGACCCTAAAGACCACGGCCTGTGACCCTTCCAAATGCTTGGCCCATTTTTGAGATTCCCCAGGGCATGCCTTTTGTTCTTCCCGTTTTTGACTCCTGTTTCTTTCTCTTTATATCCTATCTATCCAGTCCAGAACCACAAATGATACATTCAGAGCAAGTTTTTTTTTTTTTTTTTTTTTTTAAGTTTCATGACATTCCTGGAGATTTGAGGGGTTCTTTCTCCCCTTTTCTTATTCTTACTCCCCTTTCCCTCTCAAGAACAAAACAAGAATCTTTTCTTTTCTATTCCTTAGGCAGTTTTTCCTTCATTTCTCAAGCCTTGGGATCAGCCAACCCCTGGGGCTGGGGCCTCCACCACCACTCCAAGAGGGCTCATTAAGGAATTATTTCCCAACAGTGTTGTGTTTTCCTGAATAGCAGTCCTGGTATATACAATGCTTTCTGGTTCCTCACAATGACAGTACTCTCAGCTGGTCATATCACGGTTGATGATTTCATTAATTTGGGGAATTTTCAGGAATGAAGGGAATGAAGGGATTAAAAGCTCTTATTTCTATAGAGAAATATTCGTATTTCTTAGGACAATATTCTTGGGTCTTTGTAGCTCTATATTTTCCCACTGCCAGTTTCACTTCCCCACCCTCTCCCCAGGGCCTGAGTGTGGGCCTGGAGACCAGCCTTGGAGGGGAGGTGTTCTTTTCCTTTGACTCTAATCCCTTGTTTGCATTTTATATTTCTTCTTTATGCCTCACATCTCAGTCTTCAGAGCTCTTTGGCCTCAAGAGCTTGGATAAGGGAAAAAAAATTCACAGAGTCCTGGCTTTGGGCTTAGGGGAGGGCTGACAATGAATGGCCTCAGTGCCCACTCCTTGGGAGGCTTTGGCAGATGTCAATAACTGAATGCAATTGTTTTCTCCACTGATCCTCAAAAGAGGGCCCCAGGCAGCTACTGCCTCAAGCTAGAGTTGGCAAGTGACAAGAACCTCTTTGATATCCCTTGTTTGGGGCTTAGGCTGATAATCAAAAGAGGTCTTTCACCAAACCTGGGGGGCAGCCCAGAGCTCAGGGGCCAGGGTTTTCACAAACTCTACAGTGATCATCATCATCGCCATCGACTAACATTTTCTTGGTTTGTCCTCTCTGCACAAGTCTTTGGGAATTTGCAGTGACAGGAGGTGACAGCTGGCCAAGAATTGGGGATTCATCGGCCGACTCTATTTTCTTCCATTAGTGACATGATAAACATTTCATTGGCAGAGGCAACAGAACACGAGACAAAATTGGTTAGAGGCCGGTGCAGCAGAGCGACCTACCCTTAGGCCACACAGCGTCCTGAACAGAGGTCTCTCGGCTGCCCGTACAGCAAATCTACGCTTCCGATGTTCAGGTTTCCCCCAGACACACAGTGATACTTCGTTGTCTTCTGGCTGCCTGTTTCCTCTAGTCTGGTACCCACAAACCCAATAAATTCCTCATTTCCTCAACAGTAAGTTCTCTTTGTAACCGTTGGTCTGAATAAAGTTCCATAGCAGTGATCTCAAATTCTGGTCTCCAGACCTCGCTACACACTTAAAAATTATGAAGAATCCTAAAGAACTTTTGTTTATGTGGGTTTCATCTACCAGTGTTTATTGTACTAGAAGCTTTTAAAAATACACATTTATAAATATATATAAAGTAACAATAATAAGCCCATTCTATGTTAAAATAATATTTTTATGAAAAATAACTGTTTTCCAAAACAAGAGAGAATTTAGTGAGATCGGCATCTTTAGTGAGATCGGCAAATCTCTTTAATTTCCGATTTAATAGAAGAGACCTGAAATCTCCCATCTGTTCCTATGTTCAATCCGTTACACTATGCTGTTTTGTCTGAAGGGTGTGACTCAAAGCTGGCCTCACCCAAATATAGGGTTGGAAAAGGGAGGAGTAGCTTAATAGCCTTTCAAATATTTCTTTGAAATTCCTTGTGAATAGCCTTTCTTGATACTTCATCAAAACTCGACAAGTGGCAGTTTCTTAAAATATATTACAATGTTACATCTGAAGCTATACTCAAGTAACATTTTTATTGGATTATATTAAGATCTATTTATCTATTTTGCACCTTTAATGGTTTTTTTCACCCATGCACAATTCTGAAATGGCGTACGTTGGTCACTTGAAAAATTGTGATTCCTTGAGTTATGCAGCTTTTCCAAATGTTGACATGTTTCATTACACAGTATAAAAAAATCACATTCATTAATATTATCACCTATATTAAAAAGTCCTTAGAAATTGGAAAGCTGTCAGATTCATGTTGTTAATATAGGTTTTCCAAAATTCTACTTTTAGCTTGAAAGTTCTTTCCTTTTTTTTTTTTTTTTTTAAGATTTTATTTATTTGTCAGAGAGAGAGAGAGCAAAAGCAGGGGGAGTGGCAGGCAGAGGGAGAAGCAGGCTCCTCACTGAGCAAGGAGCCCAATGCGGGACTTGATCCCAGGACCCTGGGATCATGACCTGAGCTGAAGGCAGACACTTAACCAACTGAGCCACCCAGGCACCCCTCTTTCCTAATCATTGGCGACAAACACTGCCAGTTACTTTCCTTGGAGTGACACACCCATTCATTCATTTTTGGGACAATGTCTGCCAAATACCTAAGTCTGCATAACTACAGTTTGTTTGTTAGTTGTTCTTTCAAGTAAAAATGGTGTTCCGTGAGAAAACTAAATGTCTAGTTCAGCTTAGAACAGCCTCCAATGTTTCCTCAAGTCAAATGTTGTATTTTGGGATGCTGCAGAAGTATACTTTCTGTGTTCTTCCCATTTTGTTATTCAGATTATTAAAAAGGTATATGCTCAAGGATACAGAGTTAATAAAATTAATAAATTTTATGGCTTCCTCAGGGCCATTAAGTAAAATTGGTATTTTTCTTTCTTACTTTCTTTTTCCTTTTTTTTTTTTTTTTTAATTGTGAGTGTGTGGCTGTGAGGAATACAAGTAATACTGGTATAGTTTGCTGCGCCTGCATTGACTTGTACCTAAGTACCGGCAGTTTTAACCACCAGTGCTTTTGCACCATGGATGGAAATGTCAACACAGCTGAAGAGGAAGAGAGTGTCTTAGTCTTATTATGGAAATGGTTTTGACCTCATGGAGAATGATCTTGGGAACTTGTAGGAGTCTGTAGACCATCCTTGGAGAACTGTGGTACCATAACATCTCCAAGAAAGTAAGGATTTAGTTGGCTTGGGTTGAAGACAACAGGTCTAGTGAGAATCTTAAGAATATAACATAATGGAAATCAAAGAAGAGCTATCACTCGAGAAAGAGTGGTGATCATCACTGAATGCTGCAGGGATGATGAAGAGGATGAAGATGGTCTTGGCCAGTGGGAGACCACTGGTGATCCACCTGAGAGCTATCTGAACAGATGTGGAGGTGAAATATGGATTATTATGGATTGAGGGGTGAGTGGAGGGGGTAAGGTGGAGAAAGATAGCTTGGCAACAAGAAAGAGGGAGCTGGGGTGATAAATACACGGGAAGTCAGATCACAAGATTTTTAGTAGTGTGGAGAGACACTGGTTGACGAAATGAAACTATGATGAAGGAAAGAGAGGAGACAGGAGAGAGAGGGAGTAGTGGATGGTGGGGACAAGAAGAGGAGGCTTTAGAAAGACTTGTAGGCATTTCTTCCTGTGAGAGAGGAGCTGATAGGTCAGGATGGAGGAGTTTGGAAATGGAACAAGTAAAACTGAATGGCTTTCTCATCTCAGGGAAGTGGAAGGTAAAGGGAGACTGAGGGCTTGAGGAGCTAGAGGTAAGGAGAGTAAATGTGGATGAGTCAAAGAACAGTGTAATGGGTTGAATTATGCACCCCCACCCAAGGCTATGCTGAAGTCCCCAGTACCTCAGAATATGACCTCATCAGGAAACAGCGTCACTAAAGATGTAGCTTGTTAAGAGGGGGTCATACTGGAGTGGAGCCCCTAATCCAAGATGCCTGTTGTCCTCATAAGAAGACAGCCACGGGAAGACAGAGAGACATAAGGAAAGTGTCATGTGAAGACAGAGGATTGAAGTGATGCTTCTATAAGTCAAGGAAGGCCAAAGATTGCCGGCAGATTGCAACTACCACTAGCTAAGAAGAAATGAGGAAAGAGTCCTCTACTGGTTTCAGAGGGAGCACAGCCCGCTGACACCTTGATTTTGGTGTTCTAGCCTCCAGAACTGTGAGGTAATAAATTGCTGTGACTTTAGGCTCTCAGTTTGTGGTAGTTTGTGAGAGCAGCCCTAGGACACTAAAGCAGGCAGTTATGCAGCACTAAGGGACGAAACCAAACTCGGAATCAGATGGTTTTCATAGAGCCAGCCGATGCAGTTCTGCCATTTTTTTCCAGGTGAGTGGTAAGTGGATATTGGCTTATTCCAGAGTGGCTTGTGCAAGACAGGTGTGTATATACAACATATATGTGGGGGGGGGAGTGGAACAAGAAAGGGGGGTAACTTAGTCTCAGACATGAACACTTTGGGATTTTAAATTCCCTCACTTTGAATGTATTTGCTTTTCTTGAGCAGTCTGGAAATTGTGGAGACCCAAATGAATGGTCTGCTACAAATGAAAGTGTGCATTGCTTTACTTGGAGAAGCTCCCTGCAGTTTTCCTTTAATCTTCTTAACTTCATCTCTGTTATTATTATTTGTTTATTTGTGTATTATTATTATTATTATTTTTTTGACAGAGAGATAGAGCATGAGCACAAGCAGGGCAAGCGGAAGGCAGAGAGAGAAGCCGACTCCTCGCTGAGCAGGGAGCCAGACTTGGGACTTGATCCAGGACCCTGGGATCATGACCTGAGCCGAAGGCAGATGCTTAACTGGCTGAGCCACCCAGGCACCCCGTGCCCCACGTTTTTAAAAAGATTCAAACATGGCTTATGAAGACATATAAGAACAAAATAAAATAGAAACTGAGTATAGAAATAAAAGAGGAAGACAAGGGTAGAAACATAAATTGGAGCCAAGAAGGTCTAGTGACTCTTTTCACACGAGGAGTCTACATTATGAAAGATTTACAATAACAGCCCTTCTGACAGGATGCCTTCCTGAAAATCAGAAAAGCTTCTCATGGGGTCTTCAACATGGGCCATGGGTGGGCCAACATTTTGCTTCTAATCTCTCTCAAAGCTAACACGATACGGCATTCCTCACCAGAGATACAATCCTCTCAGCGTCCTGAGGGTAAACATGAGCCTGGCCTTAAAACCAGGCAGGTGGATCTGTCCAGAGTCTTCACCAAGAAGCTCCAGTGATGTGAAGAACACTGTCCTCAGAAATTACGCAGGTGAACCATTATAGTTTCCAAACAAAATGGAAGCGACTGGGATGCCTGGGTGGCTCATTTGGTTAAGTGTCTGCCTTCGGCTCAGGTCATGATCCCAGGGTCCTGGGATCGAGTCCTGCATCGGGATCCTTGCTCAGCTGGGAGACTGCTTCTCCCTCTGCCTCTCCCCTGCTTGTGCTCTCTCTCTCTCTCCCTCTCCGACAAGTGAATAAATAAAATCTTTTTAAAAAATGGAAGCGACCATTGTTTTGTAAACTTAGGAAGACTTAGGAAGTGCTCAATGTATTCTACTCGATTGGCTGATACAAAACCCCAGGGTATTTTGTAGAAAGAATATTAGAATACTAAAATATTACCTTCCATTTAACTCCAAACCAGACTGGCTGCACATAAACAATTTTGTTATGTCACTGAATGCTCACTTTTCTGGACAGACCGTCTGAGGGAGAGTTGAGATTGTTATTGTCTTTGAATAACACATGAATCATCTGGAAGTTAATGACCTCCACAAAGTCACTCGACTACCAGGTTAGCAAAACCAGAACCAGTAAGCTCAAGTCGTTTAGATGATGTGTCACTGAGAACATGCAGACAAGTGAGCAGTCTGAAAAATGAGAGTAAGAAAGCCAGCTTTGTCAATCTGAAGGAAAAATGCTATCCTTGAAGCTCCCACTGCTAGGGAAGCCCGATGCTGCCTTCATCCGCACTCCAAACGGTGCTGTATGCCTTTATGTATGCTTCAATTTTCTCACTTACTACCCCTTTGGGTATAAATTATCTTAATAAGAAATTCAGCTTCTCTCAAAATCACAGGGTTCTCATCGGGCAGATAATACCTCCCAGAACTTGCTGAGGAATGAGACAATTCATTTCAGTTTATCACCTCTCAGTGGGTTCCACTGACAAGTCCTGGGCAAATCTCATGTTTAGGGATCATACTGGATTTTGCAGGCCGCTCGGGAGGGCCTCCTGTCAGAAGGACTGCTGTTGTTAATCTGCCATAATGCAGACCGCTTCAGTGAAAGGGATAGTAGGAGTGCAGAGGGGGATTTGTACATCTGGATTTTTAACCTGTCAGGATTTCTCAGGCCAGGCAGATTGGTATGAAATCATGCTTTGTTTCTTTTGTGGTCCTGATGTTACCTAAATAGAAAATCATGATGAAAAGGAGGCTCTCACCCCTTCTTCACTGATAAAAGAAGTGGACAGACCTTGTGTCATGTGACTGCTTTGGGAGAAGAGAATTAGCTGGTAAAGGCACAAAAGTCTTTCTCCTTTCTCAGTGGAGTCTTTGTGAGAGACAAAGATCTAAAACTCAGCTCCAAACTCTAAAAGGACCCACTTTGCCCTAAAACCTCATCACCTGCTTCTCTCAGCAGAACGCTTTTCATGGTCTGTGTCCCAGTCTGTCCTTTCGTTCCCACCCTTAAAGCCCACGGTGGCTGGGTAACATTTCCATGCGAGAGCTCACGTTCACTCCATTCTAGTGAAGGAAGTCTCCATTTCCCTGATTTCACTGTGCTGCCATCCACACATTTAGAACTGGAAAGACAAACGCCCCCAAACTCCTCTAAGCCAAGAAAATGCACAGGGCCTACAAATTGGAATGATCCTTGAATGGGGGTCAACTTCAGCTCTGTGGAGCTTAAAGCTTTGATAATGTGGGACACCCTCTTTGGGTAAAACAATACAAAGGAGGTACCAAAATGGAATATTTTTTAATGAGGACAAAAAATTCATAGGAGATAGGTTTTATAAATTTTACAAGAAAATATATGACCCTGTGAAACACATTGTGAGGGCCCTGCTAGGGCCTGGGTATAGGCTCATGCAAAGAGGACCTTAAAGCTGAAACTTCACTCAATTTCCAGGAAATATGCCTAAGAGAATGACAAGGATACTGTGCCATCACAAAGGAGTCTGGAGTCCAGGTGCACAAGACGGCTAAAACAACTATGCTGCTGGTATCACTCTCAGCTGATGAGGACCCTTTCCCTCGATGTTTGAATCATCAGAATGAAAGCCAAGAAACTCGAATCTGGAGAGTTTCAGTACGTGGATCATAGACATGGCTGAGGCTGTCCCTGCCACACACAACAGAACCCATTTTGTAAATACCCAAGATGGAGGCCGGAGGAGGAGTCAGTAAGCGGGGTGCTTGGAACCTGTCCCAGCAACTGTTCAATAAAGGATGACGAGTGCTTGATGATGACTCAGATAGAAACCTCCCAGAGGCACTGTCTGCATGCCTAGGACCTTGGCTGGGTCTAACTCTGTGCAGCAAATGCCCACCCTTTGGGCGAGTGAGACCCTTGTAGCACCTGAACCCAGGGCTGGTTCTGGTGGGTCACCCTGCCCCTACCAAGAGTGCCCAGGGGGGTATGGATCCTGTCTGCACCAAGCAAGATACCATCTGTGGATGCCTACGTGCTCCCTGCCTGCTGCAGGATGCTTGTAAGCATCCCAAGGGGTCTCTGAATACCTAGGGAAGAGCAGAAAGGGGCAGCCCCACATGTATTAAGGGTGGGGAGGGGGTAAACTAGGCAAACTCCAGACCTCTGAGAGAGTAATTATGAGCACAGATCTCTGTTACATGCCGCAACTTGGACATATCTGCATGCTTTTAAATACAAAGGAAAGATCTAATGACCCTTTTATAGCTGCCCCATTACAGTGCACAGTATCAAAAAAAAAAAAAGAAAAAAAGAAAAAAATGGCTGCCTTGGTTCAGGGCATTTCCTGAGGGTGAATGACAGCTTTATCCTTCTCTGGGCCATCAACTCCTCTTCTTTGATCATTAATCTGCAAGAGTGCCTATGGCTGTCCCCAGTCCTGACTAGATACAAGCTCTAATTGCCCATGTGTAATTGATGAAATGCACAGCGTCCTTTATAGCTTGTAAGACCAGGAATTGCATTTTAAATTCATTTAGATATTGTTTCATCTATTAGATAAAGCATAAAGACATGTTACTAGCACACACTCTAGAGCCACACTCCCTAGTTAAAATCCTGAACCCAGGATTTGTGCAACCTTGAGCAATTGACTGATCTATTTGACACCTCAGTTTCCATATCTGTAAAATGGGAATAGAATAATAACAGTCTCTATGTTATAGGGTTTTCCTGAACATCAAATGAATTAGTCTATTTTAATCACTTAGGAAGGTACTACGCACAAGTGTTTGTAAGCTGTTACTGTTATGAATACCAGATTGGAAGAAAAACCATGTTTCATTTACATGTCTATATTTGGCCTGGTAGCCCTAGATGCGCAAATCTCCCTATATCCAGATCAAGATCTATACTTACTACCTGTATCTAATCCTTACAGACTGTAAGGAGCAATTATAGGAATGCTCAGAGTAATAGTTCATATAAAATTAGGACTAATTATACTAGTATGATTTTACTGATGTTATTATCTACTTAAGTCACTGAGTCCAAATTAACCATCACAATTTCTTTCTTGGCTGCTAAGCTTTAAACGTTTTCTCTACAAAAACAGCATGGTAAAGTCAATAATTCTAAGGAAGTATCAAAAGGGTAATTGGTGTCAACTGTTCCCTTTGGAGATCCCGTACCATCAGCAAGGGCCGGGCCTCGGAGAGATAGTAAGCACATGACCAAGGCACCACTACCAGAAGTGTTTGAAGTTCGGATACATAAGAGATTCATTAGGCCCCTCGCACCTGGCTCCTTTCGCCCCTCTAACACACTTCAACTATCATTTAGACAAGCCCATCTCCAGAACTCTATTCCCCATCTTCAACTGTTCCCTGAACATTTCCTTAGAGATATCCAATAGGTGCCGTAAACTTAATAGCTCCAAAGCCGAATTCTCTGCTGGGGCCTCTAAATCTGCTACCCCTTTCTCTCCATGAATGGCCTCCACCTACCCAGCTGCTCAAGCCTGGAAGCTGTGGGTCACCTGGTCTTTTCCCTCTCCCTCCTCCTCACATCCGCCTACACCCCTCCCACATCCTACCACTCAACAAGCCCTGTGTCCTTCCAACCCTTCGCCCTTCCACCAAGTCTCGGCTTGCCACAGCTCTCCCTATTACGGCACTAGGTCTCTCTAGACTCGGTTCTGGAATCAACTCCGAAAGTGTGCCACAAGAGAGGTCTTTCTAAAAGACAACGTTCTGATTATACAGTTCCTCTATAAAATCCTTCAATCGCTTCACACGGCTTTTAGAATATGGCTTGGCTTAGCACTGAAGGCCCTTTATAAAACGGCCATCACTCACCCCACTAAGCTCATGTTCTACCCCTTTCCTAACCCATCTCCTGTATGCCAGCCAAACTTCCACTCACAGCCTCCCAAGGCAGTCGGTTCTGTATCTCCAGGCCTTCTCTCACTTGCTTCTTCTTCTGCCAGTGACACCCTTGTTCCTTTGGGGAACTCTTACCCTCATATTCTTTTGTCCAGTTTTATTGAAATATACTTGGCCCATTTAACCTGGCACAACTTGAAGGTGTCCAACATAACGATGTGATATATGTATAGACTGGGAAATGAAAGATCACCACAATACATTTAGTTAAAATAGATCTCCTCAACCAGTTACCAAGTTCTTTCCTTGCGAGGAGAATTTTTAAGATCTACTCCCTTAGCAACTTTCAAATATACAATATACAGCGTTGTTAACTACTGTCATTGTGCTGTACATTACCCCCATCGGGTAACTTCTGATGGTTTCTCGAGCTCTAGCTTAGGTGTCGTATCTGAGAAATCCCTCCTGAATCCCGTGGAGGCTAAGACATTCTTCTGTTGTGCCCCTAACAACACAGTGATCTAGTTAGTGACGGTAACTGCTTCCTCCCTAACTAGAGACTTCAAGGGCAGAAATGGTGTCATTTTCACCCTTGTGTCCTTTCACATGCATGCATTACTGAGTGCCAACTGTGTACCATGCAGGACCCCTGCACTATGGGAAGGACTCCCTTGGTAATGAAATGAACAAGGCAATGTGGAGAGAACAGACCTCCCTCCTCCCCCATGCTTTTTGGTGAATCTCCTCTTTTCTTCAAAGTCACCCTTCAATAAAATCAATAAATGTGTACTAAACACATGGATGAAGATCCTCCGTACTATAATAGGGAAGCCAACATCAAATTGTCCACACTTCTTCCCTGAAGTCTTCATTGACCCCTTCCCTTGACATACCCTCTCTCCCTTTGGGGTTAGCCTCCACTTCCTTTGATTATTTCACACACTCTGAATCTCCTTTCAGAATAATGAGTCATCAAAGTGTGTATGTGTGTGCGCGCATGCGCATGGTCAAGAAAGACTTCAGGGAAGAAATGGTATATGACAGATGGATGGAATACTGATGTGTGGAAATGAGTGGTGGTGGGGGACTTTTGAAGAAGCTTTTTGTTCCAGGCAGGACAGCAGTCATGATCAAAGCATTTATATATTCCTAGGAATCTGATGTCACCTCTAAGGCAAGGCATATCGGGGGACTGAGAAAAAAGAGGACAAAAAGAATAGTTGATCCTAAGCCATATTTCCTTAGGCCTGGCCTTGTGGCACACTCATAACTGTTATTAAATACTTACAGAATTGCAGAAAATGCGACAAAAAGGAGATTTGAGATTCTATTATTTTAAGAGTCAGCTCTTAACACGTTTCTTACGCCATTTATTTTCTTGGCGATATGCTCCACTGACTACATTTTATTTGAATTCTAAACTACGGGTTGTGGGCTGGCTGATGCACATGGGACAAAGTGCTCACCAGCTCAGAGACCAATTTTGGAAATGACCCCTTTCCTGAATGCCACACTGTGTTGTAATTGAAAGAGGTAGGAAATGTACTTCTAAAAACAAATAGTATTCTGTCTTCCCCAGATTGAAGTGAAGCCTCTGTTTTAATAACAGGCAGTCAATAATTGATGAGGACATTTTTAGTGTGTTTAATGTTAAATTAAAGGGCTAAATCCTAAATATGTTCCATATCGCATCTTTCTGAAGATAGGCAATTTAAAATTTAATCCATTCATTTGACCATTTGGCTTAGGATCAAAGTAAGCTTTTCAAAGGCAGCCTTAACTTATTTTTCCCATGAAATTGAAGTGGCATTTGCATTCTTTTGAGATGCAGATATGAGCAACTTTTTATGACTCAATCTTTAAATCTAGAAAGAAAATGTAGTTTGCTATGCTCCTAATGGTCCTCTTCACTGTTCTTTTTCCTCCTCTCATTTATGCTTTTTCTTGTTTATTTAGCTTCTATTCTCTCTGTTCTTTACGTAATGACATAAAAAGAATACTTGTTAATGACAAAACTTTATATAAAATTAAATCCCTCATGTTCAAATTCCTTGAGATTTGAGACTGAAATGATTGTTTCAATCTGTTACAAATTTGGGAGACAAGCTACCTGAATGAAAGCTTTCCAGACTGAAACATGACAGTCAACATCTGGCTGAAAGGGACCTACTAAAAACAACACCAACTCTGCAACTGTAGCTCACAATGAGCATGATTTGGGATTGCACTTTTGCACAGCGATTAGATTTTCACCTGGACATTTATGAAACAGCTAACCCCTCTCTAAGCCCCTTACGTGTGACAATACATTTCAATCTGACAATAAAGCTCATGAGGCAGAGGAAGAAATGGGTTGAGAGCCTCAACATTTCCCTTATGTGGCCAGCCAGTCAGGGAGAGAATGCACACTTCATCCCAGATAGTTCAGTAGCTGGAGTTCTAGTCTTAACCTCTAGGCTATCCCACTGAGGACAGAGAGAAGCGAGGTTGACTTTATCCCTTCTGTTGCATGCACCCAATGAGATGGATGCATCTTATGTCTTCAGTTAACCTTGCTCATGCACATCTCATGGAGCAGCAGCAGGGTGAAGAATTCTGGTGTCTTCCTAGGAGAAATGGTTGGAGCCTGAAAAGAAGCTTCTCCTGTCGAAAGGATAGGAGCTTCACATCGGCATTTCAGACTAGAAGTAGCTGCAGATAGTATCATAGTAATGAAAGTATATTTTTTCCCCACAATACCCACATTTGTGTGTGTGTGTGTGTGTGTGTGTGTGTTTTACACACGAAGTTCAGGACTGTCGGACATAAGCCTGATTTAGGGCCGAAACCATTGTCAGCCAAGAAGAATGATTTGCCTAAACATTCCCTTCTCTCCCTGTGACAGAAAGTTTGGGGAGAAGCATGCAAACTGGATGAAGCCAGTAATCTGTCGTCAGTGTCCACTAGAATGAGAATCACTATACCATGTCTTGCCGGAGCCAGGACACTTTGAAGGGGGAGTGCCATTGATTATACTGCAACATCAGGGCTGTTCAGGGCATGCTGGGCATGTGGTCATCAGCTGGCTGAGCCTCTGAACCAGTAATTCCAAAACTGTGGTCCCCAGAGCCCTAGGAAGACGTGACAGTCTTGCTGATGGGTGCATCCTGTCTGGACGTGCCAGCCTGCTCTGCTGTTCATAGCAGCAAGGCATGCACATATTAGAGACTTTCCTTCTACTAAGGGCTACTTATTTGTAATCGAATCAGACAGTGACAGAATAAATTTTTAAGGGTTACGGAAATTATCGCCTTCATCACCAACACTTAACAGACCTCGCTAAGTGTAGGCAGGGTTCTAAGTGCTGTATGTCATCCTGTGAGTACAACCTGTAGACCACAGACCAGCAGCGGCAGCCCCAGGGGGCTTGTTAAGTAAGCAATATCTCAGTCCCATAAACCCCCGAGACCCACTGATTCAGAATCTGCATTTCCACAAGATCCCCGGATGATCAGCATCCCATTTACGTTTGAGTAGCATCAGACTGGAAGACATGGGTTGGACAATTTGAGGCATACGAGCTTCCCAACTCAGAGAACACACTGATCTATGGAACTGTGCTATTGGAAATTATTAGTGCTGCCCTTGGAGATGAGCGGTTTTCAATTTTTTGCATTTATCAATACATTTGTAGAGTTATGGTGAGCGATGACACCCATTGATTGCTTTGCTCGTACCATCACTACATTGTTTTTACTTTGATTATTATCTTGTTCTTTGCAAGTTCTTTGTTTTCACTGGTTCTTTTCCCACTACAAAGAAGGAGCCCATCGGGTAGGTGGGGCACTGTTCATGGGGGAGGTTCCCATGAACAAGTGAAGAGGAGAACCTGAAAAGATTTCCAAATAGTACAAGCTTTGGCCTCAGCTGATCAATAACATGAACTGCAATCTGCCTTGAAAATCTCCAGAATAATTTATTTCTGTTGCGTGTCACTTAATCAAGGTACATTTGAGACCAAGCAGTATTTATGTAAGAACGATACCAACCTTAGCTTTTCAACATGAATGTAAGCATCAGACCTCCTTATCTCACTCAGTTTCTTTTAATTTAAATTCATTTAGCCAACATATAGTGCATCATCATTTCAGATGTAGTGTTCAATAATTCATCAGTTGTGTGTAACACCCAGTGCTCATCACATCACGTGCCCTCCTTAATGCTCACTCAGTTTTAATGACTTTTCCCAAAGGTTCCCAGTGATCAAGTTTTCTCTGCAACATCACTTTCATCTCTATTCTTAGAAGGGACAGTAGAGGTGACCTATTCCAACCGCTTTACTTGAAAACCGAAAGAGCAGAGCAGGAGGTAACACGCCCAAGGCCTCATCACTAGTCAGAGGCAAAACTGCACTTGAATTTGGGTCTTGAATGTACAGACACGATTTTTAAAATCAAGAAGACATTACAGCAATTTTAAAAATAAAAAATCTCCTCTGATATGTTTTGACCTTGTGAACGATGCAAGGCTTTGAATAATCCAAAGATATTCAGCAGTGTAGTGCTGGAAATCATATATTCCCTAACAAAAACAGGTCTGTGATAATTTTTTTTCAAGAAAGTCTCAAATACAAATTTCATCCCAATTTTCCCTCTCGAAAAGCCAAGGCCAAAAGAGGAGAAGTGATTTGTTAAAGGTTAAAGGCACACGACAATAATATGAGGTCATTGATCAATTTTACTTAAATTTATCAGAAAAAAAGATTTAAAGAAAGATAAGAAATTGCTGGCTTTCAGAAAAAGGTTTCTTCAACACAAGAATAGTAGCCTCCCAAAGGAGTCTTCTGAACTTTTAAAGAAAAGGTCTTAAGAAAAATGGGTTTGTTCCAGGTATAACACCTAAGTCCCCCGTCTCATGAAAATCAGAAGATAATGCTGATGTCTCAGTCAAAATTTAAAACCTCTATTTTTTAATTAAAAAAAGAACCTGAGTCTACTTAAAAAAAAAATTACAGCAAAAAGCAAATAGAACCAAAAGCACTAGTAGGAAAGAAATAGCAGCATGGGGAAGTAACCACAAGTGGGACACATAGTAGCATTAAGTAAACTGACTGGAACTATTTGTGACACTCCTCATTGTCCTCCCTTTTAAATTTCTTGACATGTCTGGGTTTGGATTTGTCGTTTCGGAAAACATTATTTGTTTCACTTCATCAAGGGCACGCATTTTCGCTTGTTTCATCACGGAATCACATCTGTCTCATTTTTCCTTCCTAGAATTTCTAAATGCCTTTCTATTTTTATTTGAGAGAAGAGAGATAAGCTTTTATTCCATTAGTAACACTACGAAATTTTACGTCCAGGGTCCTAATTATGCAATTTGTTTTATATCAGTGGATTCTTGAAGTGTCTCACCACAGAACCCCAGCAATGCTGAGGCCCGAACCCCAGCAATGCTGAGGCCCGCACCCCACTGGTTCAATTTTAGGCCTGTTGTACATCAGTCATGACAAGATTCCTTTTCATCTCAGTCTTGGGTTATGTCTACCATTTTATGTATCTCCTATCTTTCTCTTTCTTGAATTAATATTTTCTGTTACATGGGAAAACAGCTTTGAGGAGATGGCCTCCCCCACAAAGGTGACAGTGAGTGGACATTCTGAGTCACCGCACTGACATATATGTACATATTCTGCCATCGCATTAGACTGACGGTCCCCACAAAGACCTTAGCACATCCTGTGGTGTCTCTGGTTCAGCGCCTTATATCCCTTAGGCCAGTCACTGGATGAAAACTCTCCCTCCAGAAGGGCAATGGCCATGGTGAGGTGCCCCTCCCCCGTCCTGGGCTGAGGGCTGTTCTCTTCAGCTGAGAACCTTCCATTGCCAATGCTTCCGAGACTGAGGCATGCATGCCTCACGCCTCCCTGCGTGCTGGGAGGACCTGGAGGACTCTGAGGGTGCGCGGGGGGATGTACTGACAGGCTGCCGAATGCAGACACTGGGAGGAGTCCGCTGAGTACAGGAACCCAGGGCTAGCCAACCAGGGTGGCCTGACTCTGGGATGGGGGCCGAACCCGCAGCTCTGCCTCAGTGTCATTCTGAAAGTGATTTGACTCAGATTCCCTCAGGCTCTGCTCTTTCTCCTGCATCCCCAACACTCTTCAAGAAACCTCAAAGGCTGATTCCCCACTTTATTTCATAATTGTTTACCCACAGGGTTCAGCCTGGGAGCAAATGCTGAGGCTGCGAGCGTGAATGTAGAGAGGCCCCGTGGTGGCTGCCCTGTGGAATCCGGGCCGCTCCGCCTGGTTGGCCAGAGCAATGCTCAGAGAGCTGGGTGCTCCTCTGGGGTCTGAGAGAACAGGGGCCATCGCTGGGGCAGCCTGCTCCTGCCCAGGGACTCCCACCTGCCTGCTGTCTTCCGAGACTTCTGATCTGCTCACATGGCACTCGCTCCGATTTCCAGTGCCACGGCTTGCTGCTGCTTCTTGTTAAGTTCGTTCCTACCATCTCAGAGACGTTTTAGTAGAGAGAGCAGTTAAACACTTCCTTTTTTTTTTTATTATTATGTTACATTAATCACCATACATTACATCACTAGTTTTTGATGTAGTGTTCCATGATTCATTGTTTGCGTATAACACCCAGAGCTCCATGCAGAACGTGCCCTCTTTAATACCCATCACCAGGCTAACCCATCCCCCCACCCCTGTCCCCTCTAGAACCCTCAGTTTGTTTATCAGAGTCCATAGTCTCTCATGGAAGAATGAGGGGGTAGTTAAACACTTTCTAAGCTTGCTATTTTGAGCCCGAAGTGCACTAGGGACTTCTTGCCGAATCACATTAGGTTGAACCACATGGAATTGCATTTTATGGAGTTTAAAAACCATCGAATATGGGCCATTTCACGTGGCTCAATCTAACAAACCCTGAGTCCATGGGGCCTAAAATAAACCAGATAAACCAAGGAATACCTTCAAAACTCTCTTTAAGGAAATAACACGAATCATCAACTTTTAAAAAAGGGTATCTTTTTCCTTTTTAAAAAATTCATTTATTCTCCAATTCAAAGGCAGGGAACTTACAGTTCAGCTGTAAGTCAAACCAGTTCAGCTGTGATATCAAACCACTATGCTGGACATTTTCTCCTCTGTTATTTCATTTAATTCTGTAACAATGCTGTCAAGTAGACATTCTAACTGGCTTATGAAAGTATAGTTGACATACAATATTATATTAGTTTTCAGGCGTACAACATAGTGATTTGACATTTATATACATTATGCGATGCTCATCACGGAAGTGGAGTCACCATCTGTCACCAAAGTTCTTACAATATTATTGACTGTATTCCCGATGCTGTTCTTTTCATCTCCGTGACATACTTATTTTATAACTGGCTGCTTGTACCTCTTGATCCCCTTCATCTATTTTGCCCATCCCCCACTCCCTTCCCCTCTGACAAGCACCAGTGTGTTCTTACTAGTGGTTATTTCTACCATTTTTTGTATCTCCTATCTTCTTCTTTCTTAATATTTTCTGTTATGTGGGAAAACATCTTTGAGTAGATGCCCACCTCCCACAAAGGTGACAGGTGGTAAACATCCTGTGTCTCTGAAAAACAGGGTGAGTGTCACACACACCGCCTCAAGGGACAGCAAAATAGGGGACCTGGCTCTACACTATGGTGATTGGGTCATTTAACGCCAACCTTTAACACTCTTTAGGTATAAGCTTCATATCATTAAAACTGTAACCGAGATCATCCCTTTTTACAGAAGAAACTATTGTAAAGAAGTTAAAGACCTTGCCAGAAGCAGCTGGGGTTTTAACACCAATGTTTTCAATACAGCAGGACTTTTTCAAGTGCTCACAACATGCTGCCCATTGTTATCCAAAATAGCCGGTATTGCTAAAAAGATAGATGTAGCAAAATATTATCCTCCTAACAATCATCTAAACATTCAGAATGAAGTTAAATGCAGAACACCCTTTAGAAGGTCTCTCTCGACTTCCACTTGTCCCCTCACCCACAGCCTGGTAAAACTATCCCGGCCTTTTCTGATTATTTTTTTTTAATGAGGTTCTTTTTTTCCCCTAGCTTTATTGAGATACAGTTGACATATGTCATTGTGTGAGTTTAAGATGTCCAACATAATGATTTGATATATGTATAGATTTCAAAGTGATTATCACCTTAGGGTTAGTTAACACATCTATCACCTCACCATTTTTATTTTATAGTTTTTATAGTTACCATTTTAATTTTTGTACTGAGAATCTATTCTTTTGGCAACTTTCAAATATATAATACAGTATCGTTAACTACAGTCACCATGTTGTACATTATATCCCCAGAACTTACTCGTCTTACAACTAGAGGTCTGTACCTGCCTCCCCACTCCACAGCCTGTTCCTGCCCCTGGCTACCACCAACTTGTTCTTTGTTTCTATGAGTTGGTTTTTGGTTTTTTAGTTTTTGTTTTTTTTAGATTCCATACATAAGTGATATCTACGGTATTTTTCTTTCTTTGTCTGAGTTATTTTACTTAGCACAATGCCCTCAAGGTCCATCCACGTTGTCACAAATGGCAGGATTTCCTTTTTTTTTTTTTTTTATGACTGAGTAATGTTCCGTTGTGTATGAATACCACGTTTTCTTTCTCCACTCATCCGTTGATGGACACTTGGGTTGTTTCTTTGTCTTGGCTGTTGTAAATAATGCTGCAGTGGATACGGAGATGCAGATATCTCTTCAAGGGTTATTTCATTTTCTTTGGATATATGCCTAGAAGTGGAACTGGCAGATCATATGGCATTCCTATTTTTAATTTTTTGAGGAGCCTCCATACTGGATTCCACAGTGGCTGCACCAATTTATAGTCTTACCTCTGATGAAACTATAGTATTAGCCTCTTGAGATAAGGAACAATGATTTGTGCCTAAGTTAGCTGGTAGGTTTATAGGGATTTATTTTATTATGCTTCACAACTTACATATATGTTAAGTAAACACTTTTATTTATATTAAATATTACAAAATAAATTACACAAAAAGGAAAATAATTGGAAAATAATTGGAAAAAACATCAAAATGTTTTTCTGCTATGGAACTAAATTAATATTCTTTATCTTTTTTGTTTTTTTTTTCATTTTTTTCTATAGATATGTCATGTTTCTATAATTAGAAAAAACATAAATGTTATTAAGGGTGAAACAAGACTTTTTGAATTAAAATAATATTTTCAGCCTGCATCACCCCTAAAAGAATTAGTTCCATGTTTGTTCCAGATTTAGTAGGTATTTCTGTAAAAGTATAGATTCTTTTTTTTTTTCTTTTTTTGTCCTGAGTTTGGCTTTTGTAAGTTTCTAATGGTTTTGCTACACTAACAAGTTATGAGTAAGGGCTGTGTTCACCCCATGTAGGCCCCCTGGGTAAGCATCTTTCATGTTGCATTTTTTGTTTGAGTTTAAGGGTACCTAATGTTTTCAAATGTTCTAGAATATTTTACCTGTCCTGCTTTTATGCCCTTGTAGGCCTTGGCTATGTTTATCTCAAGGAATGATAACCAGAGCTGTGCTGTTATTTATTTTAGGAGCTAGTGTTCCAAATATTGGACATGGGTGGTTCATGCTGACACCATTTTTCTTAGTGCCCTTCCTGATGGTATCAACATTATGCTGTCCTTTTGGCCAGTGAAGCATTTGGGCCAATAGACTTTCAAAAATTTGTTTCTCCTTTCATTGAAGATGAAGGCATGAACTTCAGAATTTCTCTTTCTCTGTTGCATCCATGAAAACGTGTTATATCCTACCACTAATGATGATAAAAACATGAACAGCAGGTGTTTTTATTGTATTTTAGGCTTTATATATTGCTTTTACCTATGTAATCTATCTTTGATATAGATTATATCTTAATGTTCACAACTCTCTGAGGTATGTAGTGGAAACATTATTTTTTAAAGATTTATTTTTTCATTTGAGAGAGAGAGAGGAGAGAGAGAGAGAGCAAGTACACATGAGCAGGGGAAGGGGCAGAGGGTGAGGGAGAGAATCTCAAGCAGACTTCACACTGAGCATGGAGCCCGATGTGGGGCTCAGTCCCATGACCCTGGACCCTGAGATCACGACCCAAGCTGAAATCAAGAGTTGGACGCTCAACCAACTGAGCCACCCAGGTGCCCCAGGGGAAGCATTATTACTATTACCATTTTTCAGATCAAATAAGACTTAAGGAGCTTGAGTGATTTTCCTCTGCTGAAGTCAATGTCTTCCTTCTAGTTAGAATAACTGAAAATTATTACCATCTTTCTTTGATTGCTTAAAAAAATCTACTTGTGCAGGATTTTAAAAATGCCTGGATGGTATATGTAAACAGATGTAAATGGTACCATAGATATCTGCAAACATGAATGTATTTCCTTCTTACACAGTGCAGAAAGGATATGGATGTAGACTTAGCTGTGACTGTGTCCCATCTATGGCATGGGTGTTTTCTCTAAATGGAATTGTGGCTGTTGCCCAAATCATGATCATCTCCTCTTTAGAAAGCTGAAAGAATGTGGCCAAAGGGGGAAACTCATGATTTGTGTGTTTTTTTTGTGAACAAGCCTAACCATTGTATTTGGGTCTTAGGACAAAGCTGGCCTTTAGTCAGCTCTGTGAAAGGCTGGATGCATAAAATGCTGATAAAGAGGATGACAAGAATTTTGGCTGAATGGGATGCAGCATGGAGGTTTCCTGTGGATCACGCGGCCAGCAAAATGTGGACTGTGATTGTTTTACCATCCACTTCCTAGTAGCAGTTTAACTGCTTTCCTGTTTGTGATCCAGAGATTAACACAGAACTTAGTTCAGACAAGAAGGGGTTCAACCTGCAAACCTTTGATAACACAAGCGAAGTGTTTGCTGAACTTCTGTTTTTGGAAGTTTGGTTGTATTTGTTGAGGGATGTATTAACTCTTCGAATCCCATTACTCTATTCAGGTAGCTAAATGTGGATCATCTACTCCCTCAACTGTGAAAGTAGAAAACAAGGGGGTCAGATTCTTAGCTTTAGAGTTCAAAAGATGTGTTCCAGCTCCCAATATAAAATATTTAGAGTATCTGCAGAGTCAGATGTTTCCATCAAAGAAGACAAAATTCTCCAGACTAGAGAGAGAGAGAGCTGGAGAAGAGAGAAATACAGTTATGTGTTGGCATAGGTCTCAGTAGGTGCCCTATATCCTGCCCCAATCTTAGCCAAAACCTCAAAGGGGCAGGTAGAATTCTGCAATCCCCAAATGAGTTTGGAGATCTAAGAACAAAAAGCACTGTGTCTTACTTACTCAGAGGAGAAGGGTGTCCAGGAGAGCAGTAAGGCCCTAGAACAATCCCCAGCACACCCACACACATACAATCTTGTACAGGAACAGAAGAGTGGACATGGTTGTGGGGCATGTCCTGGTGGAGAGCATCCAAGGCAGCCCCAGTGGATTTCCAATAGTTCTTGAGTGTCAAAAGTGTTAGAAGAGCTCTAAACACTTTTTGAGTTCTTTCAAGAGGATTGACAATGTAGGCAGGGAGGCCAGGAGACCCAGGAGACACAATCAGAACAAGAATAAAGAGTAACCTAAAATAAATGAGTATAGAGAAAAATAAAGGGAGAGAGAGAGAGGTAAACCAAGAGACAGACTCTTAACTATGGAGAAGAAACGGATGGTTACCAGAGGGGAGGTGGGTAGGAAGATGGGGGAAATAGGTGATGGGGATTAAGGAGGGCACTTGTGATGAGCACTGGGTCATGTATGGAAGTGTTGAGTCACCGTATTGTACACCTGAAACTAAAATTACACTGTATGTTAATTAACTGGAATTTAAATAAAAACTTAAAAAAAAAAAAAGAATAGAGAGTAACTTTCCAGTCTTTTAAGAGGGTTGCTGATGGAAACATGGGCACTTCATGCTGGGACAGATGGATGCAGATGACTAGGGAGCAGCAGCCTGAGGTTACGGTAGTGGATTTTGATTGGCTACATTTAAACAAGGCCACCCTCACCCTCAAGAACCATAGCTCAACACTGTGACCATGCATAAGTGTTTTACATTCCACATTGGTTTGGATGTGGTCTAAAGTGACTGAGAAAACCCTGTAGCAATTATGCGAAAAGCCAGAGTGATTTTTACAATCAGCAGGCTAGAGTTTCATAGCAGATACTATTTATTTTGGCTAACAAAAATAAAGGACCTTATTGCTTTCATATTCCCGAGTCAATGGCCCATAAAGTCTATACTTTCTGTGCCCCTCGAGAGCTCCCTATGAGATTGCAGTCACAGTGAAATACAGTCAGCCATTTTGCCAAGACTGGACTTGGCCCCCATCTTCTCCCAAACACAGACCTCATCTAAGCCATCAGTTGGCACACATAATCACTCTTATAAGCCACTAAAAGTAATGAGTGCTTTTTTGTTAGGTTGGTATAAACATCATTTATTTTGTAATTCTTGAAAGAGAAAAGCTATTTGGATGTCAAGGCCAGTGATGACAAAGCGCTATGGAATGACCACAGAACTAAGACCCCATTTTGCTACATGGCTACTGAAACACAGGCTCTTCCCCACCCTTTACTCTTAGAAGCTGGTTAGCTTCTCATGTGCAATCCATACAAATGGCACATAAAAATGGTAAAATCAGATTAGAAAGTTTCCTAAAACATGGGATATGACCTACAACTGGAACAAAAATGGAGGAATATCCACTATGAGTTCATCAACATTTCAGTGAACTGGTTTCTTTTTCCAAATGAAAAGTGTTCCAGAGGAAGAAATATGGGGTCAAGGTTTGATGTGGAGAATTCTATTGGATGTCTTAATATACCATTAAAAGATTTCCTAAAGGGTTAGGACAGAGCTTATAAGGTTTGCCTTCAGCTATGGAAGTCAGCAGTGCCCATCATAGGGCATATTTTGCCACAACACAATATTTGAGGAGAGATAAACCACTAGGAACGACAACTGTGTCCAGGATTTCGTAAGGTGTGGCATTAGCAAGGGGTTCTGCAGCTCCAGGATTTTAGTTCCTCCATCATAAGAGGCATCCATGAGACCTGAGGTCTGCCTCAGCTAAAACAGGAAGAAGGTGTTTAAATTCCAATCTTGTCACAATCAAACTGTCCTTGTCTCAGATCTTATGAGCTACCCACAGTCTTTCCCTCAAAATGCTGCTTTGGGGAACACTTTAAACATAAAAGGCTGTTTGTGTTTGAAAGGAGCCATCCCATACTCTCATAAATAATTTAAACTGCAGTCACACTTTTGCAATGCTCAAGCATGGGAGTTGAAATTGCATTGAAAACTCTCTGGACTGTGTTAAGTCGTCCCTTGGCTATGCATCAGCTACAATTTATTTCATCTTGATGGAGCCTTGGCTTCCCAGATGAGTTGAACAGAGTTGTGAGTGTGGGCATCATTTTGTGAGTGAGGCTGGGCCGGAAGCTGGTTGAAAGATTCAGAGGCAGGGAGTAGCAGCCTCCAGCAAATACCTGGATGGGCTTCCTCTGAAACTCGATGTGAGTTTCTTTAAGTTCTTGGGCAGATATCATCAGTACTGTTGGGCCCTTTTGTGGAATGGTGGCTGAGAATGTGAGGGTCAGCCTGGAAGGTCAGGAGGAAACACAGCTTTATTCTGCCAAAAAATAATTTAGAATATGGTGGTTGGGGAAAACAGATCAGGAAAACTGTCCTGTTGAATAGACTTTCTGTTCTCAAGTCTCCGATTGTTTCATTTGTAGAACATGTTTCCTTTCTCTTTGTATATCCATCACTGTTCTTACCGCAAATGGGCTCAGATTTCCACATGGTGATTTACCTAGATCTGGTTAATTTTTCTCTTATGAAGCCCAGTGATCTGAGTAAAATACCAACCTTGGTGTTGGTGTACAATATTCTCCCGCAGGAGGAGAAATGGCTATTTCCTCAGGGGGATGACTGTAGAAGGTAATATCCCACCTGGGACATCTGTGAGTGTGAAAGGAGGCATTGATAATTCTGCTGGGAGGACTGGTACCTACTGGGGCTGTACTGGGCAAATGCAGATGTGTGGTCACCCTACCTACGGATCACAAAGAACAGTTAACAAAATCACTTTCCCCAAATAGATAATGACCTTTGTGTCCAGAAATGCTCATTTACTTCACTTTTTCTCTTTTTTACTAGAAAGTAGATTTTAATTTTATTTCCTATTTTATTGTCCGTTGGGAAGGAACAATCCCTGTACTCTTTTTTTTCCACCTATGTTTTATTTATGCCAGAGAGAGGCATAGATGGGGCCTGATATACTCCTCCCATCCCCCTTTCCCATGTCATGAATAAGGAATTTAAAACGAGGAGGAACATATTCTCTGAGACAAGATGCTAAAGGAAGCTATAGCACTTAGGTAATGAGGACATCACAAGGGCTGACTTAGATGACCTTGATTCACATTAGGTGCTCAATGAAAGAGCATCTCCCTAGAAGTGACTTAGCCCTATCAGAAGACTCACTTGGGGTTGGGGGTCTTAGAAGTCACAACGAATTTCCCTGACTGTAAAAAAAAAAAAAAAAAAAAAAAGTTACTTCACAACCTTCAGGCTTCCCATTGTGCATTTCCATCTATTCCCTTTTCTTTGCACAAAACATGTCATTTAAGTCACCCATCGTGAAAGGTAGACATGTATCTTAGTTCTCAAGGACTCCAGAGACAGGACCCTCCTTACAGTCTTTGGAGTGTTTTAACTTTTTATTTTGGTATAATTTCAAGATTTATAGAAAAATTGCAAGAATAGAATAGTACAAAGTACCCTCATATACTCTTCCTCCAGATTCCTCAACTGTTAACATTTTATCCCATTTGTTTTATCCTTTAATCCCTCCCATCCTACATCACACACACACACACATACACACACACACACTTTTCTTCTGAATCATTTGGAAAAATGTTGCAGATAAGATGCCCTTTGTTTTTAAAAGTTTTATGTATGTCTACTAAAACCAGAACATTTGCTTACATAACCACCGTAGTTATCAAAATCAGGAAATTAACATCAATACAATAATCTACCAACCATTTTCATTTTTGCCAACTGTTCCATTAATGTCCTTTATAGTAAGAGAAAATCCCACATCATGTGTTGAACTCAGTTATCATGTCTCTTTAGTCTTCTTTGTTCTAGAACATTCCTCAGCTTTTGAAATTGACATTTTTGAAGTGTTCAAACCAGATATTTTCTAGAATATCCCTCAGTTTGGGTTTGTCTGCTGTTTCCTCATGATTAGGCTCAGGTCATACATCTCTGGAAGGCTGTTGCAAGTGTTTTAAAGTGTCCTGTACTGGATGCTTATTTTTTAATGGTCATCTCATCCCTAAAGCTGCTGGTTCATCTTCTATTCAGCAACTGTCCACATTGGTCCAATATAGCCAGTGACTCTCAATCTGGACCACACCAGACCATATTAACCAGAATCTCTTGGATTGAAACTGAAACACAGTATTTAAAAAGCTTTCCAGGTGATTTTAATGTGCAGCCAGGGATTCCCTCCCTCCCCTGCCCCCCACCTTTGAACAGGTGTTAAGTCTTCTTGGCAAATATGAGAACTCACATCATTGGAAGATCTTTCCATTCAACCCATCTTGCATTAAACTTGATTAATAAATGCCAAAGTCTTGCTTGCTGACAAGGAGATTTGTTGGTTCTCACTGTGCCCTACCACTTGATAGCTGGAATTCTATATTACCTAATAAACATATGTGGGTACTTTATATCATCAGACAACACCAATAGAGTGCCCAATCATCTCCTTTGGAGATGCACAAGCAGAATGGTCTTGTTCTAGAGCAAGAGCTTTCTCAACCTTGGCACTCTCATCTGGGCACATTTGCAGCCAGATAATTTTTTATTGTGTGGGGCTGTCTTGTGCATTGTAGGATGTTTAGTGCCAGTCCTGGCTTTGATCCAATAAATGCAAGTAGCATCCCCTAATTGTGACAAGAAAAATTATCTCCAGACATTGTCAAATGTCCCCTGGGGAGGTGGGACTTGCCCCCTGTTGAGAACCACTGCTCTAGACTTGCCTCTAGGACTTTGATCAAACTACTCTTCACACCCATCTCCACTTGTCTAAATTCCACTTGTCTTCTAAGACTAGCTGGATCAGGGCCAGTATAATGTATACGTGGTTATAAACAGTGGCTTAGTTATCAGACTGTACTGGGTTCAATGTTTTGCTCTGCCAATTTCTGTAGGAGAGCCTTGCTCAAGGAACTCAGCCTTTGTAGTTCTCAGTCTTCTCGTCTGCAAAATGGGAATCATAATAGCTCCTTCATAGAGTTGTTGGGAGAATTCAACAAGATAGCATATAAAATGTATCCGGTCAATAACATCTGCTCAAAAAAGGATTTCTTAATGAAATAGTTCCTGTAAAGTGATGAGAATAGTGCCTGGCACATGATAAGATCTCAGTAGATATTAGCGGTCATTGTCATCATCCTCACTGATGAAGAAATTCTGTCACCGAGGGATCAAAAGTCTTGGTCAAGGTCGAATAGCTGCTACATGACAGAACTAGAAGAAGAGCCCATGCCTTAACACTCCCAGCAAAATGTTCTTTACCCCATTCCAAGCTTTAAAAGATCAATGACAATTCCAGGAAAGATGAAGCTATTGGCCAGATGAGCTCTGCGCAGAGCTGTGATAACCAGGACTTGGCAATGCAGGTGAGGTGATTAAGCATTCTGAATTAGAGAAGTGGGAACAATGCTGTTCAAGGGAGCATTTAAAGGCACAGAATCTCTTAAGTACCATCCTCTGAAAATAATTTTTTAAAAAGGGAACAGAAAAGTATTAGGAATACTTTAATCTCGGGGCAACCTGGGTGGCTCAGTCATTGAGCGTCTGCCCTCGGCTCAGGTCATGATCCCAGGGTCCTGGGATCGAGCCCCGCATCGGGCTCCCTGCTCCTCGGGAAGCCTGCTTCTCCCTCTCCCACTCCCCCTGCTTGTGTTCCCTCTCTCACTGTGTCTCTCTGTCAAATAAATAAAATCTTTAAAAAAAAAAAAAAGGAATACTTTAATCTCTTTAAGCGAAGAACTGGCATACCAGACCTGGGCCTTTGTATGATGTCAACCCTTAATTGTTAAAAGAACCTTTGTCTATGAAAACAGGCAGATGAACATAGTGGATAGGACTACTCTGGGCTAAAAAAACTACACCAAAGAGCAGGCATTGCCAGGCGCGCAATATTATAAGATAAAGAACTAAGGGATCTTGCTCTGCCTACAGAGCTGTATTTAAGTGGGATTCTATCCGTTCTTATGAAGCCTTGGAGAATTACTTCTACTGCCAAGAGGCTGTAGCTTCTTATGAAATAATAGGCCAGAGTAGTTCATTCATCATATCCTGTGGGTTGGCAGCCTTTGTCATCCTGTTCTTTCTCCTCTTCAGTAAAGAAGTTGGGTATTAATTATACTGAAGGACTCTTGGTAAAGTAGTTAGCAAGCTGGAGGTACCTTGGTGAGGTGTGTGGGCACACAAGCATCTACACACATGGTGTGGTATCTGTGTGTGTGTGTGTGTGTGTGGCTTTTTTATCCGGGAATGGAACTGTCATCTTTTCCTTATGATCGGTCCCTATTCAAGGTCAATATTAAAGCTATGTATCAATGGTCCAGTTCTAGAGCAGACATCAGCCACATCCCTAATGGCGGAGGCCCATGCCCTGCTAGGCTCTTTTGTTCCTGGTTGTTTGGGAGGGTCCTGAGGGGAAGGGTCAGGTGGCGGGTGGGGGAGGCGGATAAGAGGGGGAAAGAGTAGTGCTCAGGACTCTGGGCAGCAGCTAGTTAGGAATAGTGGTAGGGAGTTAGCTTGATATTTTTACAGGTGTGTGTGGATGTCCAGTATATGAAATCTGGCTTTATTTTGTAAGCATAGGTTCGCATCTGGCTCTCAAGGGAAGAGTTTCTCAAACTTGTGTGCACAGCTGCTCTGTGCATGAGAATCCCTCAGTTTGCTTGTCTCAATTACACATTCCTGGAGTGGCTGTCTGGGAATGTGTGTTTTAAACAAGCTTCCCAAGTGATGCTTGAGGAGCTACAGTTTTGATCTATTCCTCAAAAGTGTATTAAAAAAATAGGAAGATGCCAATGGTTCAGAAAGATGGCATTTCTCTACACCAAGTGAAAAGGAAGATCTGAATCACTTAATCAGAAAGAGGGAAGGCCCAGATGTGATGTAACAGCATTCATACGCTTTCAGTTAGCACGTGTTCCAAAAGGCGCTAGAAGGAGAGAACTAAGCTCAACCTTTCCCCCCTCATTTTTCTTTGTTTATTCTTATTGGTGACTTAATTTATTAATAGTCAGAAATAGCATGTATTAGCACTTACGATACGTGAGTGATCCTTCCAAAGACACAATAAAGCATTAGTATTTCTTATTTTATCAAAAGACTTGTAAGTATTACTGCCTCTACTTTACAGATAAGGAGACCAAGGCTCAGAGATGTTAAGTAACTAATTCGACCAAGGTTTCAGAGTGATTAAGCAGCTGCATTTCCCCAGAGCCTGCATTATTAACCACTCTACTAATCTGCCTCCCATTATCACCTTAAACGATATCTTTCTTTCACTGAGTAACCAATATACTGGAAGCACCATGAGGCCAGGAACCCCTTCTGTCTTGTTTATTACCATTTTCCCAAGGTCTAGCAGAATCCTGAGCTGCCAAATTGTTTTTTTTTTCTAATTGCATAAAATAGAAAGTTTCAAGATGTGTGTTTTAGAACAAAAAATTCACATTTTCCCTAGTGATTTGAATATGCTTATCAAAAAGAAACCACTCAAATAGCCAACATGCAATTAGGTCACTGCTCTACTCTTGTGGTTACAGATAACTCAAATATAGGTCATCCGATGTGTTAAGAGAAAATGATGCGATCTTAATCCTTAAATTCCTCTGTAAAGAAGCCCTCTCTCTATCTTCATCTATTGAAAATGCTTGTATTCACTTTCTAAATTGCACCATGAAACCAAAGCCTGCTTTGTGGACCACTGAGCTAGAGCCTGGGAAGAACCACCCATCTTTATGATGCAATGAGGGCGCCATAGTTATCTGGCACTGGGAGTTATTGATGGGACAAAGCCTACAGATCAATTTGGCAGAGAATGGCTTTGAGGCTCTTCCTGGCCTTCAAATGCAAATAGAGCATCACACCCTTTCCCAAAAGCCAATTTCAGGGGTAAAGGCAGAATTCTGGCTCCAAGTCAAGCCTAGCTTTTCCTCTAAATATTAAACGTATAAAGTAAAACCTCAGGTTTTTAGGGTTAGAAAGAACTTCAGGATAGCATCCAAAACCCCTGGTTTTCTGATTCCCCTCCCAAGATGCATGTGTGGTCTTAATCAAAACTACTTTGTTTCTTTGTCCTCAATACTCGCCTACCTTGATGGTGGGTTGCCATCAACGTAACAGTTTGGATATAGTTCCTGTAGGCCCAGTTAACTGAGAGATAAGAATCCTTTTCCATTTGCTTATATTATTTTTTTTTTATTATTATCATTATGTTCAGTTAGCTGCTTATACTGTTTTAAGAGAATTCCTGACTACTGTAATTAAATATAAATATTACAAAATCATCACATGGATTTCAAGTGGAGAAAAAAGAGGTGGGCCTTCCTTTGGCAGAAATAACATGATAAGGACTGACCCAGGACCCACTGTGTGCTGGATTTCCTTCATACTCCACAAACCTTCCTAAAGACTTAGACACTCAATCCAGAGTGGAGCTGGTCACATTGCAGGTGCCAAGTGATTTAAAAAAAAAGGGGAAATAAGTGTTCTATGTATTTTTGAAATAATGTTCTGGTAAACTTGGTTATAACATCAAGCTCCTTCAGAGAATACTTTATTGTTTTTTTATACAATTGAAGGATAGTTTGAACTACTACTATCCTTTAAAGGATAAAGGGATAGAGTTAAAATGAAGAGGAGCAGTGAATTTGTCCCTTCTCCTTGCAAAAACGGTGGGGAAGGGTTAAGAACTCTAAATACCAAAAAGAAGGGAGCACTTCTTAATCTCCTCCTGAGTTTCTGCCAACATAATTGGAAACAAAAAGGAAAGTCCAGGAGACCACTATTAAGAGATATTAGTATATGGATGCTGGATAGTGGCGGTGGCCGTGGTGGTGGTGGGAGGGATGATAATCAGCTGCCCTCTGTGTAGGAAGGTCTGGGACCTGAAGTAGCCACAGCTGCATTTGGAAGGAGTTGATCATAAACCTTTTGATCATGGGTGGCCTCAGGAAGACGTTACCTCTAAAATCCAGAGGACTTTAGACCCCAACCTAGAATCCTCTAGGCTGAGGTAAAAGAAGTACTTGACTAAAGCTTGGGGCTAGGAAGAAGGAAGGCAAGATTAACCAGAGTTGCCCCTTTATAAACTGCTGAGTGCAAAAGAAATGTCTATTATTTATTTATAATCAGTGTCAGAATATTTAGTTGAAAGGGAGTGAGTGGACTTCAAAATTGGTAAAGGGAAGAAAAATAGTTAATTTTAATAAAATTCAATAGGCCAGAGCCCATAGGTAAGTGCCATACCAGACACTTGGTACCTGAGGAACTGACATTTGAGTTTTGATGATTCCTGAATGGACATGAAGCTCTAGGACATGGAGCAATTACAACTACTGGAATCAGATTCTATACCACACAGTTAGTATTTGATTATATGCCATTTTATTATGTCTATTCACTTATCAATATGTGTTTGCCTTGCTTTCCTTAATATTTATGGGTTCTCTAATAGACACCAGCTCTTAATTTCTTTACCTTCACCTGAACATACACAGACACACATAACCTGGAACCTTACTGAACCCCGTGCTCTGTGTGTGAGAAATTATCCACAACAACATGTAATATATTTAATAAAATGTATATTTAACTATATAAACAGATAATAAGCTCCATCACATTTCCAGGGATGGAGTCTGGGGCTCTACATTTTACATAATCACTCTAAGTGACCTGATGCAGTGGTCCAAGATCACACTTTGGGAAACACTGGCAGAGTGGGGGACTTACTCTTATTTACCAGATAAATATATTCCTTAGCATTCTTCATAGTCAAGAATCTCAGGAAGAATGCAGTCAAACCCTCTGCCCCTCAGTGTCCCTTTCTGTGCCTTCCATTCTCAAGTGGCAGCAACAGGGAGCTGAGGCAGGGAGAAAGTACACAGCCCACAAAACACTGTATGAAGAAACAACACAAAACAGTCAACTAAATGAAACAGCTAATAGAAAATAAGCAAATACGGCAGTGACTTTTGGAGGGTCGGGCAGCTTTCTTGGCACTGAAGCTTCGTCTCTGATGAGGAATTCCTCCCATTCAGAGATCCAAGGCTCTAGCAGGGAGGAAGGGAGTGGCAGAATGAGGAGAGGGGAGCTTCCTGGATCTGGTCTGTAACCTCCAGTGGCTGCACCCACTGCCCACCTGTAAGGCAGGTCCTGAGTTTACCAACCTTGTACACCCCTGTGACTCTGGGAAACTAAAGGCTGATTAGAGGATTTTAACACTGGATGACTAGGCTACTAATGCTGAGGCCCTGGGAACATGGCTATTCATCTAGAGACTACATTTCCCCACCTCCTTTGCAGCTAAGTAAGGCCATAAGCTAAGTTTGAGCCATGGAATGTAAGTGGAAGTGATGCATGCACCTTCTCAGTCTAACTTTTAAAGAAACCTGGTTGTCCTCTACTTCACATTTTTCTTTTGTCTAGGCTGAGAAATGGAGAAAACTGGAGCACTCAGCCACCTTGCACCCAGAGGTGGAGCCATGTAGGGAACATGGCAGGGCATGCTGCCAGGATCCCCGGATGACACGGTGGAGCAGAGTTACTGACCCACCATGTACTACCGGCTACTCCCAAACTGTTAGGCAAAAAAAAAAAAACATTTCCCTCTAATGTAAGGTGCTACATCTTTAGTTCTCTTTCTACAGTGCTTTAATAATAGAGAATTAATAGAGAATTCTATCCATCTAGCATTCTTGGAATATGCTGGAAAAACACAGAAAATCATGACAAGTCAGTGCTGAGATGTCAAATTATGAGAAACAGAAAAATACAGCAAGATGAATGGGAGTGAAGATTACGGGAGGCCACTTTATCTGTTCTTGGTTTATTGCTCTGTTCAATGACAAATGAAACTCGGCATCGCTAGAACTTCATTTGAACTCCTTCCCCCCTTCACTGTTAAGTCATGTCACCCTTACATTTTCTGTGAACTATTGTTCCAGAACAGTTTTGAGGATCAGTAAATTGTGTGCCTCCAATAATTTTTTTCTTTTAAGAAAAAAAAAGGGAAAAAATATTTATCTCGCAAATCCAGGAAAAGCGTAGAGGGAAATGAATACCGCACTGTCAAGTTCATAGGCTCTAGTCAAAGATATATGACTAAACACAGGAAGATGGAAGCCTGAAGGAAAGAATTATATCTCCTCCAGTCAGCATTAGTCTGAGGAAACAGAGTAGCAAGATCATGATGATAGGGTTGAAATAAAATTACTCAGAGGAAATTTTGAAATTTCAGAGTAGGATTTGGAATCCTTATTAAAACTCATGGGGAATAGTAAAATTGATATTATGCCATTTCCTCACAATTCCTGACCTAATAAACTAAGAATAAGCATAACTAGGGCCCAATTACATCCAATCCAGCACCTAACAGATAAGTTTAAGTTCCAAGAGGCGGAGTTCAGGTCCAGGGGACGTGAAAGGCAGCTCCCTGAGGTCTAGGAAAGGGTAGAAGAGGACAAGAGAGGCTTCAATCATGAAATAAGAAGGAGAAATGTAATCAGGGTGTTTCTTAGAAGTCTTTTATTAACATCTTAAAAATTCACCAAGAGAGCTGAATCCAGCTGAACTGAAAGACATTCAATATAATTAACCAGTGTTTTCACTGTTGTTATTTTGGCTTTTTAAATAAAAGCAAGTAGGGTGGGAGGCCAGGAAGGAAAATGAGAAGGAATGAGCGAGTCTTCCTGATGCTGAGTACCAAGTGGTCCGCAGTGAGGTTGCTCTGGAGTGCCACAGGGCCAACAAAGAGCTGGTGGGTGGGGTCAGGTGCTGTTCCCTTCAGGGATCTCCCCACCCCCCTTCCCAGGCACTGCAGCGCTTTGATTAAAAGCTCAGAGTTGAGGGTACTTTAGGAAGGAAAGGGAATGATAGCTGGTGTCTTTTTCTTGATAACTAAAAAAAGAATTTTGCACACATACTCACCTTAAATTCTATTTCTCCCCCCTCCATAGACAAGGTCACCTTCATCTAGAAGAAGACATTCCATTCACAACCACACACATTTTGCAATTCTGTAGCCTTATTTTGTGAGGACTCCTTTCATCAACGACTTTCAAGGATATATCTGTCCTAGAAATGCAGTTTTGCTGTGTCGGATGCATGCCTAACAAGGAACCTTTATTGTATGGTGGCAGCACACACGCTTTTCCACTAGGAACCCCTGACCAGTAAGGGAAGGATTTGAAGTAATGAATGGTTGTTTCAAGCATAAGTGAGCAGACAGTATTCAGCAACCGGCACAAATAGCTTGGATCTTTCTGGTTGCTTACGGATGCCTAAAATTTCTTACACTCCAAAATTGGAATTAAAAGGTTGAAAATGCAAATACCTCCCGAAATTGCTCCATCAGCAAACTTATTACACTGAATTGTGATTAGTCAGTCAGGCAAATGGTATAATGCCCATTTAAGTTCTTTCCTGTTCCATAGAGAGGAGCAGATAAAATGGTAGCGCTCAGAAGGCTATTACGAAGGCTACAGACATTGACAAACTTGGCTGACTCCATACTTGAGAGGTTGGTTGGTGTCCAAATCATTAAGCAAACCAATCAAGTAAATTATAGGCATGCAATTATTATTTCAATTTTCTCTAAGACAAATGTGTTTCAAAAGTGAATCTTGGGGGGGCACCTGGCTGGCTCAGTTGGTAGAGCATGAGACTCTTGATCTCATGGTCATGAGTTTGAGCCCCATGTTGAGCATACAGCCTCCTTAAAAAAAAGTGAATCATGGCTTCCTAATATAATTAATTGATTTGGGATGTTCTTATTATGCTGTTTGACAAATCCTTGGGAAAGACTTTTTAATTTTGTTTTGTTCTAATTGTACAAGATTTTGTCAGTTTCCCTTTTTAAAGTTTTAATTATTTTTTATTTTAGTGTGTAATTTAATTGAAACTCAAATGGTCTGCCAAAATGACACAGATGTATTCTTAGATAACAGAGTTCTATAGCCTGAATATTTGTGTGCCCCCATCCCAAAATTCATATGTTAAAATCTAATAGCCAAGTGATGATATTAGGAAGTGGGGCCTTTGGGAGGTGCTTAGTCATTAAGGTGGAACCCTCATGAGTGAGACTAGTGCCCTTAAAAAGGAGACCCCATAGAGCTCCCTAGTGTCTTTCTGCCAAGTGAAATTATTGAGAGAAGATGGCTGTCTCTCAAGAAGCTGGTTTTCACTATATACATGATCGTGGACTTCCCAGCCTCCAGAACTATGAGAAATAAATATTTGTTGTTAATAAGTAGCCCAATTTATGGTATTTTGTTATAAGAGCCTGAATGGACTAAGGCAACAGATGAGTTTATCTTTTCCAAATGAACATGTTTTCTAATCAACAAGTAAATGTGAGATATATTTTCCATCCATCCATCCATCCATCCATCCATCCATCCATTTATCATCCTGCCCTCCTGCCCTTCTCTATGTTCTTCACATTTCACTGTGTTCTCCTTAGAATTAAGTTGAGAAATAAAATACTATGATAACTAAGATCATGAATTTCTAATTCTTTGTGCTTAATAGTAAATGAATTCTGGAGATAATCAAATTCATGCTAAAGAATTCTTTTTCAACAACTTCATGATAAAGTATGGACACTACATGTATGGTAATCAAATCCTATACATAGGGGCTTTAATAAATAAGCAAAATACTAGACCACTACCTATTTGGACAGATGAGGAGTCAGAATATATTACTACAATATTCAGATAGGACATTCAAATTGGGATAAAATTCCCAGGGCAAATATAGCCCTTTTTATTTTTATTTATTTTAATTTTTTAATTTTTTAAGAATTTATTTATTTATTTATTTATTATTTTAGAGAGTGAGCGTGAGCAGGGGGAGGGGCAGAAGGAGAGTAGAGAGAGAATCCCAAGCAGACTCCATGTTGAGTGCAGAGGCTGACACAGGGCTTGAACTCAGGATCCTGAGATAATGACCTTAACCGACTGAGCCACTCAGGCACTTCCAATATAGCCCTTTTTAGTACAGAATAGCAGTTTCATTCATTCTTCCCTCTGTTTCTTCAATCTTTATTGTGTATCTATTATCTGCTAGCTATTGTTAGGCCCTGGGAAAGCAGAAACGAGACTTGTCCTCTCTGTGAATAGGAAAAAATATACAGTGTGGTGAGGGCTATTGAAGAGGCTTGCCCAGATGGTATAAGAGCTCTGAGTAGAGAGACACATAATGCAGACCAAGAGCCACAGGGAGTTCCCACTTAAGGGAGGTATGTCCTGAGTGAGTTTGAAGGTGACTGGCAGTTTGGTAGGCAAAACAGGGGACGGGTGCAAAATGGTGATTGGGGCAGGAAAAGAGAGCATGTTGCACAGAAATGAGGCATATAGAGCAAATACATTATTCTGAGAACTGGAAATAGTTCAGAATAGCCTGTGGTGTATTTGTGTGCATCTTGGTGCAGCAAGGGCAGATGGTCAAGGGCAAAATAATAGAGGGCACTGTGTGCCAAGCTAGAGGATTTCCACTTTACTCGGAGAGTTATAGGGAAAACAAAGGATTTGAATTTCAGAATGACTGCTCACTCATACCAAGTAATAATAATAATAATACCTTAATATAAAAACAAACTGAAAACATAAATAGGCAATTCACAGAATAAGAAATAGCTATAGCTAATAAACATATTAAAACACGTCCGACTTCATTTAGAAAGTGCCAAGGTTTCATTTTTCGATTACTGAAATCAGAAAATACACTCCTTAAATGTGAACTTCAATTCTGACAAGTGTGAGTGAGACATTCAGTCTCGAACATTACAGAGGGAATAATTTGTTACTTTTTTCCTGTGAAGCAATTGAGTAAAATATATTGAAAACCTCAAAAATACTCATTTTTTAACCCAATAATTCCCCTTCTAGCAATTGCTCCCAAGGAAATGAGAGGTAAGAGTTAAAGACTCAAGCACAAAGTTGTTCACTTATTGTTAATTAAAATAATAAAAAAATAGATGCAATCCACATGCTCCACAATAGAGGAGACATTAAATTATGGTTTATTTGTTTTATTTTCTAGACTATGAGGTAGTCATTAAAATAATATTTTTAAATAATTTCTAATGATATGGGATAATGCATTATGCGTTATGGGAAGCTATCAAGTAATAAAACGATATATGGAGCATGATCCCAGTGGTGATTAGAAAAAACTATGCATTCATTTCTTTTTAAGCTGGAATGCAATGCATCTATATGTTTATAATGGTTATATCTGAGCTTTAAGATAATGAAAAGCTTTCATTTTCTTTGTTATATTTACAAGCCATTTCCCAAGGTTTAAGAAAAATAGTATGAGCATGTATCATTTTTATATTTTCAATTATTTCTAAAAAGGGCAATATTAATTTACCTGTGATGTGTAGGCTGAACTAGAGGGTGACAGAGAATTGAGACGGGAAGCCCACACTCAGGGGCTGCTGTAGTAATCCAAAAGGGAAAAAGTAGGGGCCCGGGCCAACATGGTAGCAGGAGGATAGAGAACAAAAGAAAGTCTCAAAGAACATTAAGGAGGAAAAGTTCTCAGAAGAGTCCATACTGCTTGGGACAGGGCCACAAGAGGAAGGAGGACCTGGGTGGCTCTCAGATTCCTGGTGATCCTAGGGAGCATCAGATTTGCAGGAATAAAGAAATGAAACACTCCACTTTGGACATGTTTTGTTAGCTGTGCCTTTGGACTATCCATGTGGAGATGTCCAATTAAGTGTTCCCTTTACAGATCGGGGCCTCAGGTGACAGACTGGGCCTGAGAGATAGACATAAAAGTCATCAGGACATATGTAAAACCTGACTCAGAATTTGGGATGCATAACATAGAGATGAAGTGCAGGCCAAAGACAGAACCTGGGAAGACTAACACTGATGTGAAGGATGGAAGAAGAGAAGATCAGAATGAAGATGAAAAATAGCTGGAGAAGAGATGAAAAGCATAAAAGAAGAGCCCGACAGGAGCCCATGAAGAAATTCATGCCAGGAAGTGGGGAGGGGTGACCTGTGTGAAAGGCAGAGGAAGGGACAAGGTCAAGACTGAGAAGTGTCCATCAGACTGGGCAGTAAGCAAAGGCAGTTTCCATAGGCAGAGGATGAAGGGAGGACTTCAGTGAATTGAAGAGAGACAGAAAGCATGGGAAAACAGTCTGCTATTTAAAGACCCTGAACAGCAAAGAGAAGGAAAAAAGATGGGAAGTGGCTGGAGGGAGCATGGCTTCAAGACTGCAGCCATTGTTAACATGGAGGACACCTGGGCACAAGTTTGTAGCTGGAGAGAAAGGAGCCAGGGAAGAGGGGGCATTTGAAAATTAGGACAGTGACGGATCCGAGAGGGCAGCAGCAGAAGACAGGGTCTAGAACCAAGTGGTATCTTGGGCTAAAGAAGAAATACTTCTTCCAGTAAAATAGGAAGGGAGGGAAGAAGGAAGAGGCAAACTTATCAAAAGCACTACTCTGGCTATAGGGCCAACTCTTGCGCAATGGTTAAGAATGCCCTAGAGTCAGACTGTCTGGGTTTGTACTCCACTTGGGGAGGTGGGAGACCTAGGGGCGGAGGGGGTTGTTTTTGCTAACACTTACTGTGCATGTACTATATAGTAGTTATTGTTCTAAGATGCAATCTCATAAAATAAGTCCTGTTATTATTTCCGCTTTTGCTTATTGGCATCAAAGATTTGCGTAAGATCATGAGGCTAAGAAGCAGGGCACTGGGATCACTCAGTGTTAAGCACATGGGCTCTGGAGCTAAACTACCTGGGTGCAAATTCTGCTTCTATCACACTGAGCCACTCTGGGTCTGTTTTCTCATCTGTAAAAAAATGAGTATGATATTGAATTGTCCTCTTGTCATGAGGATTATAAATGAGCCAATACATATAGAGTGGTAGAGAGTAAGCCCTCATTATTATTGCAGTGTTGTTTATAATAGTGAGATATTGAATGCCCCCTAAATGTGTAATAGGATAGGACTGTTTAAATGAATTACACAAGGATAATAGCAAAGTCTTCCCCAAAATTTAAAAATCAGGATAGCTTTTAAGGATGAAATTGTGTTAAGTCACCTATTAACCAAGCAATAAGACATGTAATTGAAAAGTACCCTAATCTGGAGCCCTGGGCATAACCTTGAGCATATCTGAGGCTGTTGGTTTCAAAATGAGGTTGGATATCATGCCCGGCCGGAATTGGCAAAGGTTTGCTGGGCCCTCCCTGTACTCTGTAGAGGCTGGGGTCTCCAGCAGATCCACCTCAAATCCAGAAGGAGATATATAACAGTTGTGATGGGTTAAATTGTGTCTCCCCCAAAAATATATGTTGGCGCTCTAACTCCCAGTACCTCAGAATGTGACCTTATCTGGAAGATACAATTTGTTAGAGAGACAATCAAGTTGAAACGAGGTCATTAGGGGAGGCCTGAACCCAATGTGACTGGTGTCCTTATAAGAAGGGGAAATTGAGAGACACTCACACAGACACACTTCATGCCATGTGAAAATGAAGGCAGAGATTGGGGTGACACTTCTTCAAGCCAAGGAATGCTAAAGATTGCCAGCAAATTGCCAGAAGCTCAGCTGGATTCATGGAGTAGATGCTCTCACAGCCCTCAGAAGGAACCATCCCTGCCAACACCTTGATCTCAGACTTCTAGCCTCCAGAACTATAAGACAATACATTTCTGTGTTTTAAGTCACCCAGTTATGGTACATTTTAATGTTGGCCTTGCAAACTAGTACAATAGCCATAATGCTAAGCCATTAAACACACAACCCTTGCTCTGGTTCTATGATCATCAAGCAATCTTGGGATTATCTTTGGCCTGCCATGTTGATCTCCCTACATGGAGAGCTAGTCAGAGCATGTGAATACCCAGTTACTTTTGTGGTTCTATTCCTCAGTGCATATTAATGAAGTGGCCTGGTTTATACATCAGTCTCTTATGAGTTTGCATGTGGTCCAAAGAGATTGAGCCACTCTTGGAATGTTGACAATACCAGCTTTCTGGGTCACAAAAATGGAGGGTTATTTGCTGGATGTAATAAAGACTCCCACAACACAAGGTCATCTGGGGACACCACCTGTTGCTTTCTCTGATGGCAAATTTTGGGAATCATACATTCCCTTCTTACTTAAAAATAATTACACAAAACAGAGAGTTTAATTAATCCTTAGTAGATCCCATCTGACTTTGAAGATACCTAATAAACAAACAAATACTTATGTTTCTCTTTCGTTCTTTAAGGCTGCATTTACTTAATACATTATTTGTAGTATCCAATTGAAGTTTATATTTTATTATAAATTTTTAAAATATAAAACAATTTTTCTCCAATATGAATCATTAAAACCTGAATCACAATGGAGGGAGGAATAGCAGCATAGGATAAACTTATCTGACACCCAGAGGCCATCTGACCCACCATCTGGCCTCTTATTTGTACATAAATACTCCCTGAACAAGTGCCTATGATGTTCTGAAAAGCTCCAGGCAAAGATAAATGGCATAAAAAACAAACGAACTACCAACCACCCATGACAAGATTCATTCTAATACTAAACCATCCTCTAATGCAATAAGTTAAAAAATATATCTCCTATAAATCCTTCCCACTACCAGTTTCTGCTTTTCATGGAGTGGCTGCATAGGTAGCCCGTCCAGTCAGGCCTTGAAGAAGTCCAATCCTGTCTCTTTCCATGATACCCTGACGCACCACCCCAGATACTCGAAGTTCCTTCTTCATTTTCTTTCTTTACAGTGGAAACTCTCCTAATTTTTTTTCTCTTTTCTGAACCCTCCCCAAGAGAACGTTGTGATAAAGCCTCTATCTGACCTACAGCATCCCTTTATTATGTTTTAAGGGCCTGGTCTTGAACTTGGCCAGCTCTGCAGCCCAGGTACCCTCTCACTGCAGCAGGTACCCTAGCAAGGCATCCAGTTTTACAAAAAAAAAAAAAAAAAAAAAGGATTTCAGGGCAAAGGATCTGCAGACACTGATTGGCTCAGCAGGGGCTCTGCCAGGTCTGCCAGGCAGCCTCTTATCACTTCAGAGGGTAAGGCTACCCTTTCTCCTTAAGGGAATAATTAGCGTACAGCTCCTTAGCCGTGGAACCGTGAAAGGGTTGTATCCAACCAGTGTCTCTCCTTTACCTTCCACAGGGTGCAGAAGCGCTAACCAACCCCAAGTCTGAGTTCTTACTTAAATAACAACCACTGCATAGTGTGAACAGATAGAATCAACCAAAAATAAGTAAATAAACAAATAAAATAATGTGGAATAGAAATGTTAAGAGGTGCTAGGATTTTCCATAGGTGGAAACACAGAACACATATATTTTTTTCAGAATCCCTCAAGGACCAAATTAAATTTGAATTTGTCCATGTATTCTAAAATATTTCTCACTGTGGATTCAATCATTCTAATGGCAATGAAGACTACCAGTCTCTCTTTGAATTGATAAGAAAACTCCATCTTTTTAAATTTATACTATTTACTAAGAGAGAGAAATATCTTAAGACATTTTCAGATTAAAAAATAGTTAAAATAAGTAGTAGTTAAAATAAAGGCATTGATTCTACTTTTCTGTGAAAGTCATTTAACTGTAATTCTTCCTGCCCCAAAATGTTTAATAGAGAGAATGAGCAGAGAAAGAACTAATAGTCTGCAGTGAGAACTTCCCCCCAAAGAGGGAAAAAGTGAGAGAAAGTAGAAGTGGAACATCTTGAAATAAATTTTACCTGCTCAATATTCTGCCAAAGTCACACTAGCTTGAAAGCTCTAGTCCAGTCCTGAAGGTCCAACAAACATCTGAAGAAAGTTGTTAATTTATGTAAATTGCATTACAAAGTCTGTTCTAATCCTTAACGACAGAGTGCCTAACATTAATATTGTGGTTTCAAAATGCAATTACCTTCTCAGCAGCTTACAAGGGGATAAAAATCCTAAAAATAATTCAGAAAATAATTTTCCTTCAAGACTGTGAGATACTGTAAATGCTTTCCCAAGTTAGGTGACATTCATTCCTAATTGTAAATAAGACTGATTTTTTTATGGGAGTGTCATAAATGTCGTTCAGTATAGGGCGGTAGCATCATGACAGTGTTCAACTAATTAAAAATAATGTTGGGCTGGGAGCAGCAGTGAGGGAAATAGCAAGCAAACCAGGTACCACGCTCTTTGATGTCTGGCTTAAGCTTCTTGACTTTAAACTCTATTTTCTATCGATGGCTCAATTTTTACAATGCAATACTACTAGTACTTATGCTAAATCAATATTTTTTTTATTTGGCAAACCTTAATATTCTTATAGGCCAAAAGATTCTCTCTCAGTTTGGTAAACACCATACAAATTAATCAAAAAGTTACCCAACTTACAAAAGAGTAGAAACTGCCTGAATTCATTTGGGTTGCTATAACAAAGTACAGTAGACTGAGTGGATTGTAAACAACAGAAATTTATTTCTCACTTGGTTGGGAAGTCCAAGATCATGGTGTCAGCAGATTTGGTATCTAGTGAGAGCCTGCTTACTAAGTTCATTGATGGCTCCCTTCTTGCTGTGTCCTTACAGGGTGGAAGGCAAGGGAACTCAAAGAGCTTTTATAAAAGCTTTTGTAAGATACACTAATCTCATTCATGAGGGCTCCACTCTCATGACCTAAGCATCTCCCAAAGTCCCCACCAACAATACCATCACATGGGAGATGAGGTTTCAACACATGAATTTTAGGGACACAAACATTCAGTCCATAGCAGAAATCAAAATATCATCTGAACATAAGCATAGTGCAGTTTTGAAGGCTGGCTTCTTAGGGTCATATCTTCAATGCATATGGCTCTCAAGAGTACCATTACTGGCCCCTCTAATGCAAACATTTTTAGTTCTTGTAGTTCATATTAGAGAACTTGATCAGAATTGCTATGAGTAACAACAATAATACTGATACCGTTTGAGTACTTACTCTGTATTGGACATTTAACTTGTATGATCTCATTCAATATCACAAAAACTCTGCATGGTAGGTCTTATCCCCATTTAATAGATGAGAAAAGTGAACTTCAGAGAAATGGTGGGTGGCTTGCTACACATCTAGAAACCAGAGACCTCCAGAAGCCTCTTTGCAGGACTCTACACAATGTCCGGAAATAGTAGAGCAAAATTACCTGAACAAAATATGGATAAATGTCAGCCACTCAGCACTCTTCTCAATGATCCCTGTATGAAGCTTATAATTTAAAGTTGATAAGCATCTGAATCACTCATCTACACTTTAGCAAAATTAGGGAACCTGAGACAATGCTATCACACTTAGAAGGCCAGTGTGTCCTTGAACCAAAAGGTCCATAGACCACACATACAGAAAAAAATTCTCAAAGATCTCTAGTGCTGACTTAATTCATTTTTATTTTAATGTTATTTAAATATGCATGAACATAGAACTAGGTATAACCATCTTATTCTTAAAGCTCTTATAAAATTATTTTTTTAAAAACACCCATATAGTCAAATTAGATACAAATTACAAAACCAGTACTACTTCAAATTAGCAGTGGCTCACAGAGATAATGGGGTGCTGGCCTATCTACACAGGATCGTTCCAGTGTGGCTCACCACTACCATCCTGTCCTGAGAATATAGCTTTTCCTCCTTTTCTTGCATGGGAACCTGAGCAACTAAGAAACTTCAGTCTCCTTTCCCTTTTTATGGGATAAATCCTATCCTGTTCTTTTCTCCTAAAGTAAAAGTAATATTGCCACTTAGTGCCTTGAAACCTGTGGTGGGTTATTTGACTTCTCTCTGCCTCCTCTTTCTCATCTGTAAAATGGAGATATATAAACAGGACCTACTCACACTGGATTATTGTGAGGATCAAATAAGTCAATAAATGTAAAACTTCTCACAATAATGTTTGGCACAAAGTAAATGCTTTTAATTGTTATATAATTATTGTAATTATAAATACAATGATTAAGAAAAATATAAACATGGGAACTGAGAGACAGCTTCAATGCTCAATTAATAATAAGGTGATCATACCAATAATTCAGACTCTAATTATATTAAATTTGTCATATACATGAAGAGAGACTAATTAATTAAAGGTGCATATTGTATGTATATTGTAAACTCTAGGACAACTAGTAAAGTTTTAAAAAGAGATATTAAAAGAATCCAATAGTTGAGATAAAATGGAATAATCAAAAATACTCAATCCAAAAGCAGGCAGAAAAAGAAATAAAGCAAATAAAAACAAATAGAATAAGTAGAAAACAATTAGAAATGTAATGGACTTCAATCCAATCATAGCAGTAATTACATTAAATGTAAATGATCTAAACAAATGAATTAAAAGACAAAGATTATCAGATTGGGTAAAAAAGCAACACCCAACTCTATGCCACTGACAAGAAGTCCACTTTAAATACAAAGTCATCTATAGGTTTAAAGTCAAAGAATGGAACAAGATATAACATATAAACACTAACAACAAAAGCTGGCAGGGCTATGTTAAAGTTTTATTACCACAGAAATGAATACATAAAAATTTAAAATGTACAATCACCATGTCCATATCTAAATCTCTGATCTCTAATTATCTCCCTGTTAAAGAACTCACAGAGCCCTGAGAAATAAGACTAGGAAATAAAACTGAATTCATCTTAATACCTTGTCTCATATGCTCAAGAGCTACCATATCAAATTTATTAATACCTTTTTAGTTTATTCTTTGAAAGCATATGTTATGACATTTATTCATTTGGATGGAATTCAGATAAAATAGAATAATCACTGAGCAGGAATGTTAGATTGAAAGTCGTATATGAATTCTAACTAGCTAAAAGCAAATTTGAATTCCTGTCATGGATTAGGCACATCTTTCACTATTAAATGACCACATTCTAAAGATTTCATTTAGCTAAAAGAGGAAACTAAAATGGGATCCTATTTTCAGAATTCCCCAGGCAGTGTAGGCCTTAATTAAAACAAAGTAAAACAAAACAGATAGCTTTCTAAAGCAAGACTGTAGCAACTGAAGGGGCAGCAAGACTCTATTATCATTTAAAAAAACTCAGAAGTGGAAAAAAAAAAAACCTGGCGTGGGTAAACTGAAACATCTTGTCCCACAGTGAAAATCTGGGCCATATTTCTTTCTTGTAGGAGGAAATGAGAATCCCAGCACTAGTGTTAACATAGAGTAGGTGTAAATGAAGAAAATATTTATCAACATATAGTTAACACTATTGGTTTTAAAAGACAGAGATGTGGAGTTGTTTCAACAAGAACAGATAAAGCACAGTTGGTTACAGAAAATAACATGGTTCAATAACTGAGAATGTCCCTTAATCACTCTGTGCCTCAGTGTCTACATCTGTAAAGTGAGGACCAAACCCTCTTAGGGTGGCTGTTAGGACTGCAAAGATACAGAGGAATGGGCCTCCAGATAGCTGTGCCTGTGTTCAGGGACCCTGGCACCTTGGCCAGAGGTGACTAGCCCAGGGGTAGGCTTTGTAGCCCCTCATCTGGGACAATCAGATTCTCTCTGGCATTTTGACATTTCACAAAGAAGTTAACACATTCATTCATTCCTTCATTCATTCAACAAATATCTATTGAGTGTCTACTAAGGGCACTGTTCTAATCTCTGTTGAGTAAGACTGAGAAAGATATTATCCTCTTAGTCCTTACATTCTATTAGAGGATACACACAACAAACAAGGAAATATGAGATCCTATACAATGGTGAAAGTTTAACAATGGAGAAGTGATGAGGAGGGACTGAGTAAGAGAGCATCTACTTCAAACTGGGTGGTGAGAAAAGTATTTCTGGGGAGGTGAGACAAGGAGTCAATCACATAGAAAATCTAAGGGAAATCATTCCAGGCAGAAACAGAAAGAAGGCCAGTGTGGCCTGGAACATAAGACTAGGCAGTGAGCAAGTAGAGATGAGTTTAGACAAACAGATCACATCATGTAGGGCCTTATAGGACATGGTAATGTGTTTGGATTTTATTCTCAGTGCAAGAGGGAGCCATTGGAAGGTTTGGTCATAGAATAACATGACCCAATTTGTGGTTTCAAAAGATCACTCTGGCTGAGTGATCCAGAGACAGGGGTAGAGACTGGATTATAGGAGAGCAAGGAGGAAGCAAGAGACTTGTCAGGAGATGACTTCAGTGTCCAGAAGGAAAGTGATATGACTATGGTTACAGTGGGGAGAGGGTGTAAGAAGTGGAGTTTGGAGGTGAAATCAATAGGATTTGCTGACATGGGGAGTATGGGAAAGAATACAGTCAGGAAAAACTGTTTTGCTCATGGTCTGAGTGACTGAGTGGCTGATAGTACAATTTCCTGAAATGGGGAAGACTGTGAGAGGAGCAGGTTTGGGGGGGATTAACCAGAATTGTTTCACCAGGTTACATATAAATGCTGTATTAGACACCAAGTGACGTGTTGGGTCGCGGTTCTGAAGACTTCAGAGCTGAGTCACATTAATGGTGATGTCCAGGTGAGGATCTGCAAATCCTGCTGTCCTCAGGAAGTCCTGGTTTCTGCCATTCTGTAGTCCTGCTGTTTAGCTTTTCCTGTGACTGCATAAGATGCTCCTGCATCCTGTCAATCAATTGCTCTTTTTAGCTTTTCACCATCTATTGTTTGCAACCCAAAAGGACTTTAACAAATCCTTGTTAAAAAGATCATTTCTAAGGTACTTTCTTGCTTTACTACTTTATGAATCTAAAAAGCTATTTTATAACTAAACTTGGTGTCAACCAAATCTTAGGTCATTGATGATGGGCAAAGGAGGCACTGCTACACTAAAAATAATGAATAATGGCTACACTTCATTGAGTACAAGTGATGAAGGACCCACGTACTAAGGGCTTTGGCATACTTTATCCCATTTAATCCTTACAAGAACAATTCTGAACTAGTGGTGACTATCCTATTTTGCAGATGAGAAAACTGAGGCTTAGGGTCTTATGTGACCTGTCTAAGGTCACAAATAGTGTAAGGGCTGGGTTTCAAGCCCAGATCACATTGACCCCCCCAAATACATCATCAGTTACCACTGCTCTGCATTGTCTGAAGTAGGTTTTCCCTGCCATGACTACAGATGACTCAGTGAGAGTCTGAGAGAAAATTCATGATCCATGTGGTGGTGGTATGGGAACTGCAGCAGCCTACATGGTGCATTCACTGTAGCATGGGCTATTATACAATGTGCCATGGTAGGACTCTACATAGAATGTGTAGAGTTCCAAGCTCTATCCCCTCTTCAGCTTGGGACCCTGTGCTCCTCAGTGTCATTCAGCAGAGCAGAACCAACACAAGACACACATCTTCATACTGGCCTTGGGTGGGAAGGCAGTTCGCTGGGACCTTGTGATTCGGGAGGACCCAAGGTATCTTCAGCAGTCGGCCATTTTACAGGCTGGGAAACTGGGTCTGAACAGGCTACTTTCCAGGATTACATGGCAAATTAGTAAAGAGTTAAAATTTAAAGATCAGGTTTCTTGAGTCAATGTCTAATTCAAAAATTCCCAATTTTATTATGGTGCCATCTCCTCTCCCACTTGACAATGAGGTCTTGGAGCCTCTCCTGATGAGATGGGTCATCAACTTCCTGTTCTCAACCTTGCCCCATCTTAATTTATTTTTATTGAGATTTAATATACATATATAAAATGCATAATCTTAAGCATCCACTTCAATGAATTTTTACAGTATAACCACCATCAATGTAACTACTCCTAGCTCCAGATATAAAATCTTTCCAGCACCTTATATGGCTCCATTCTGCCCCTTTCCAGACAATAACCACCTTCCCCATTCTCTGAGATAACCACTATCCTGAAGTCTATAGCCATAGATTAGCTTTGTCTGTTCCTAAGCTTTATTTAAATGGAATATTTACTTTTAAAATCTGTCTTCTTTTACTTTACATTATAATTGTGAGATCCATCCATGTTGCATATAGTAGCTTATTCTTATATATTGCTACATAGCATTCCACTGTGTGAATATATCTAGACTTATTCATCCATTCTCCTGGTGATGGACATTTGGGTATTTTCCCCTTTAGGACTATTAGGAATAAGGCTGCTATCAACATTCCATGCATGTTGCCTGGTGAACATATACACTCATTTGTCTAGGGAAATAGAATTACTAGATCACAGTGTAGATATATATTTAGTTCTAGAAGACACTGCAGTTTTCCAAAGTGTTTGTAATAATTTTCCCTCCTACCAGCAATAAATGAGAGTTCCAGTTGTTCCACAGTCTTGCCAACCCTTGGCATTGACTGTCTTTTTGCTTTTACCACTCTGTTGGCTGTGTAATGGTATCTCATTGTGGTTTAAATTGCATTTCCCTGATGAATAATGGTTTTGGCCATTTGGATTATCTTCTTTTTTGAAATGTCTGTTCAAGTACTTTGCTGATTTTTAGTTGAATTATTTGTCTTCCTCTTAGTAATGTTTAGGGTTTCTTGATATATTCTGGAGGTGAGTCCTTTGTCAGATATATGTATTGTGAATATCTTCTTTCAGTCTGTGGCTTGCCTTTTTATTCTCTGAGTGGTACCTTTTGATGAGAACGAGTTCTTAATTTTTAATAAAGGCCAATTTATCCACCTCCTTATTATGGTTAGTGCTTTTTGTGTCTTGTTTAAGAAATCTTTGCCCACCCTAAATCTTGCCTCTTTAAACTCAGGAAGCTCAGAAACCATTTAGAAGTTGTGTGTATTTGACAGGTTTGGAAAATGCTGACAATTAAGCTTTTTTAGGCATACAAGAAGAAAGGTGTTGGGATGCCAGCAGGGAAGGAGCACCGTGGTGCCCAAGCAGGTGACAATGTATGGGATGCTTTGGTGGCATGCAGAGGAAGGTAGAAATCAAGGACTTATAGCTGGAGTTGGTGGGGAGACTTTTTTTCTTGAGAGAAAATAACAGTAGCAACCATCAGACAAATCTGGCCCATATTGCGCCTTGCACTGATACCACCCCCACGCTTTTGATAAAGACAATAGACATCTCACTCAGCAGTTACTATAATTTCCTGACCAGGTTTAAAACAGGGTCCCAGCAGAGTGTTGCACAAACAGTAGGTATACAAACAACCTTCTGCCTTTCTTAGAACAAGGTGGACTATAAATAAAGAGTCACAAGTATCCAGTGTTTGTACTGGATATTTCTAGTGCATCACTTCACATTCCCTTGGCCCCAACTATGTCTTACTCCAACCACTGCTGCAGACCAGTTCTGTGTGGGTTCTGATCAGCTTCATGCAGTTGCAATCTGAGGGTCTTGTTCTACCTCAGTGCCTGTTTCTTTCAATCCCAGGCTTCTCTGTTGATACAGAGGCAGGTACCCCAAGAACATATTTGGTATTCATGCATGCACAACTCTGAAGGGCAGGGGATTTATGATATGTGGGGAGAAACTTGGGCCCCTGGTGGCTGGGAGCCAATGAGTAAACGAGTCCCTGTTCCTTTCCTTGGACAGAAGGTTCTGTACCCTATTTCATACAGCTTCTCAGGCTTTCCATGGAATCCAGCAACCAGTCACCATAGCAGGGGCCCGCTCCACTACCCATTATCTTTGCACTGGCTCCAGTTCCTTCCCTGCTTCCCACTGTGTGGCCTCCATCCCTGGTCTTGAGCTCCCACTTACCAGTAAAACACCTGTATTCCAGCTTTTATCTCAGGCTCTGCTTTCTGGGCACCCAGGCTAAGAGGGCACTCAGTAAGATTTCTGCTTGATTCATTTGACTTCATTAGATTTCAAATGTGGATCAATTTCACACTTTTATAGCTTTAAAGGAAGACTCATACCTTTTATAGGGAAGATACCATTATGAATAAAATCCGACCAATCAGCTACATACGTCGCTACAAGGATAATTTATTCAAGAATCAACATGATTCACTGTTAGCCACAAAGCTGAAAATATTTCTCTGTAGACAGCTGTTGGAGAGGGTCCAAGATCAGGATCAAAATTATGTTGGTTCATGAGCTAATCAAGGCATTGAACTCAGTTAAATCAATTCGGGATGTGAGAAATGCAGTAAGAAGCTGACTGTCCAGAAAATGTGAACTCATCATTGGCTCCCACAACCATGGCATAGTCCTGTTCTCAATTGGAGGCCTTTTTGGTCATGATCGCCATCTTGTATGCCTGGTACCACTCCTGGTAAGCTGAGGTACTCAGAACATGTTGCGGAGGCGGTCAAGAGGGAGCCTTTATAGGCACCGCGAAGGCAGTAGTGAAAGTGTGCTGTGGATAGAGCCAGTGTGCTACAGAGTGGAGCTGTGCTGTGCAAAATGCCACCTGATGTAAAGGAATGCAGTAAGAAGTAGCAGCATGTCAACAGCAGTGTGACATCTGAAGGGGCTGTGTGGCTCCCAGATTGGCTTGTTTTCATGTCTAAAGAGCCAAACAACAAGGGCTGTCAACAGATGGTTCAATTGAAATCACTTTCCCCCTGGCCTGCTCAGTGCACTTCTCCTGCAGGAATCCCAGGGCAAAAGTGATGCTGCGCATCACCAAATGGAGAAGGCGTACCAACACTTCCAGACCCATGGTCACTGCCTGATACCCTCAAGGCTCCTACAAACCCAGAAAGCTACACTTTATAACTCTTCCCGATAAATGTGCATATTCTGGAGTGACCATCCTCATGCTGTGGGCAATTTTAAAGGCCATAAGACAATGGAGAAAAGAGCAGGGGAGAGTTAAAGAGAGATGAGGATGAGGATGGCGCTGGTGACATTCATGTAGCTTCTGAAAATCAGTTCTCTCTGTTCACACAGCCTACTGGCATCCCATTTTACTTCGGCTGCCCTCACGTTTATCATATTCTGGTTGACTTGACAGTCTTCTCACTAGTGTGAGAGCTCTATTTTGGAATTCTCAGGCTTTCACACAGTGCCTTGCTCATTGCAGTACCTCAGCAAAAATGTTTCTGGAAGGTTTCTGAAGCCTTTGCTTAAATGCCATCTTCTCAATTAGGGTATTCTTGCCACCCTATTAAAAATTCCACCTCCCATCCCAACTCACAAAACCCTCCATTCTGACATTGCTTTTACGTTTTCTCTTTAGCACAAATCACTTCAAGCACACTATGTAACTTATTTATTATTTTCCTTACCATCTCTCTCCTCCTGCTAAAATGTTCCATGGTAGTCATTTTGTTGGCTGACATCTCCCTATATGTAGAATAGGGCCTGGCATATAATGGACACTCCGTAAATTCTGATTGACTAAAGAACTTCCATCCCCAAATGGCAATTTCTGTTTATAAACCCCCTCAGAGCTAGTTTATGCCTCCCCTTGTGGTTCCAAATCTCCATTTAGAGAAACAATATTTTTTTAATTCACAAGTTAACTGTTCATTGAGCACTGACTCTATGCCAGGCACTGTGCTGGGTGTTGGAGAAGCGAACAGGAAGAAGTCAGGGAAGGGGCGCCTGGGTGGCTCAGTCGTTAAGCGTCTGCCTTCGGCTCAGGTCATGATCCCAGGGTCCTGGGATCGAGTCCCACATTGGGCTCCCTGCTCGGCGGGAAGCCTGCTTCTCCCTCTCCCACTCCCCCTGCTTGTGTTCCTGCTCTCGCTATCTATCTCTGTCAAATAAATAAATAAAATCTTTAAAAAAAAAAAAAAGAAGTCAGGGAAGATAGGGTCCTTGCCTTCAAAGAGCTTAGGGTTAGTGTGGGGACTTCTACAAGCATGGGCTACTATAATACAATGCAGCAGGTACAATGATAGAGACAAACACAGGGCGTTGAGGAAACACAGAGGAGAACATGTATGCCTCAAAGATCGGCTAGGGCTATGGCAGAAATCAAAGCCCTGGTGAGCTGAGGCTTCAAGGCTGAATAGATATTAACCAGAGAGTCTATGTGAAGATAGAGAGAGGAAGGCAGGGGGTCATGGTGGTAGTTGAGAACAATGAACCTCAAAGCGCAAAAATCTATGTTCAAAAGGTGATGAAATTGTTTTCTTATTGTATCATTCATTCAGCATATATTTGCTGTGTTCCTATTCTGTGCCAAGGTGGGATGCAGCAATAAAGAAAAAAGACAAACATTTTTGCCCTCATGGAGCTTATGTTATAGTGAGAAGAGACAGCTAATAAAATAAATAGGTGCATTATATAATATATTATAAAATAAGGGCTATGGACAAAAACAGAGCAAGGAAGAGGGGTAAAGAGAGATGAGGATATGCACTGCAATGCTCAGCATTCAAATACTTCCACTTCTCTGTGGATCATCTCCAATAACTCCATTAGAAATTTTCTTGCAGATGGTGGTGGCCTGCCTACGGTATTTGAGGCTTTCTTAAAGAAGCAGGAAGAAGGAAAGAAGCCTTCATGCATTATAGTAATGATAATAGTAATAACATTTTCTATTAAAAAAAGGACTTTCCTGTGAAAGCCCTAAAGTAATTATCCAACAAATAGACAAATGAAAGGACATTCAGAAATAGGCATCAGACAAAGACGTGGAGAGGAGCCCCAGTGCGGTGCTGAGGAGCGCAGGCGCTGAGCCAGGCAGCTAGAGTTGGGATCCTAGCTCTGCCACTTTTGCACTGGCTGACCTGGGCAGTTCCTTAATCTTGCAAAGCCTTACTCTCCCCACTGTGAAAGAGAAATGGTGATAACAGTACTTACTTTCCACAGGAGTGTGAAGATACAGTGAGATGATATGGAAACACACTAAAGGAGAGGGGTTGGCAAGCAGCAAGCACGCATCACTGTCAAATGTTATTAGGAAGCCAAATATGGCTTCCGCAATGACCCTAGAGAACGTAAACTCTTCTCTTACACCAACTGGCCTCTTTGCAGCATAAAATGTGAGAAGTCTGAACTAAGGGAGAGGCGAGGCAAATGTTGGGTTGGGTAGGGCTGAGGGTGCTTATTTTGGCAGAGTCTAGGGTGGAATGAGACCAAAGCATCTAAACCCAGAACTGCTGAGCAAGTGAGAGAAGGAAAGAACAGCTGCTGACAGTGTGAAATAGGGTGTAAGCTGGGCAGACCTGTAGGATGGGAGCGGGGAATTTACAGCCATGTCATGTAAACAATAAGCTGAAGAAACTTCAAAGTTAGTCTGGAAAGGAAGTTCTGGATGTGCGAAGGACGGCAGAGTAACTGTCTTCAAAGAACAAAAGCTGGGGCGCCCGGCTGGCTCAGTCGGTAGAACATATGACTCTTGATCTCAGGGTCATGAGTTCAAGCCCCACAATGGGTGTGGAGCCTCCTTAAAAAACAAACAAACAACAACAGAAGACAAAGAACAAAAGCATTTTTCTGGCAAAGAAAGAGCAAACCTGCTCTGTTTACTCACAGAGCATACTACTACTAAAGGGACAAATGGGTTAAAGTTACAGGGTTGCAGAGAAAAAACAAAGAAGCATGAAAACAGTCACACTAAGGCATAAGGGAGGGCTCCATCATTGCAGGGGTTCAAGGACAGGCTGGAATACTGGAGGGGAGATGGCTACATCAAGTAGGGGGCCCTTTGTTGTCTCTCAAGTTCTTCCCAACCCTGAAGTCCTGACATAAAGCCTCAACAAAGGAGGCAAAAACTAGTCAGAAGCCCTAGAGGGCTCCAAGCCTGGAAATACTTTGAATAAACTCAAAGCTGATCAATAGATAAGAGATGGAGGTGAACCTGCTGATAAGGAGGTTTGTAGATATAAAGTCAGGAGGTGATGATAATACAGTCCATGCCCCAAATATTGTTTTGTTCAATCCTCACCATAGGTCTGGATTAATATTACCCTCGTTGCCCTTTCAAACATGGGCAAAGGAGACCTAGAAAGCTCAGGTCTTGCCCATGCATTCTGCTAGCAAGGGCAGACCTGTAACTTGAGCCCAGTTTTCTAACTTCTAGTCCACCATCCTTTCCAGTTCACTCTACACAATCTCCATGCAGGATTATGAAAGAGGGATAAAAATGGAGACATGGGTGTTTAAACCATTGTAACAGCCTCCTTACTGATTTCCCTGCCTCTCCCCTCTCCCTCCTCATGTTTTTCTCCTTTCTCCAATTTAGGCTGGACTCCTGGGGTCCTGTGATCTTCCTAAATTATGGCTCTTAACACTCTAGTGATTCATATGGCTCATGGGATTAATTACAATGCTTTGGTTGCTGCTCAAGGTCATCCACAACATTACCCATCCTCACTCCTCCCTCTACAGCCTTATCTTCCCCTACTCTGCATATACTGCAGTAGGATACGTGTAGGACAATAGAGAGTGGTGGGGATTACAGAATGCTTGCTTTGTTGAAAAGAGCAGACTTAGCTCATCTTGAGCTAAGAAGTAGAGTCAGGAGGTGATAATAATATAGTCTTTGAAGACTGTCCAAAATGTTTTGTTTAATTCTCACCATAATTCTGGGAAGTCAGTGGTAGCCTATGGGAAAATAGATTCAGTGATGCCAGTTCTACCAATCCTTTAAGAGAAGATAGGATGCAGATATTAAATGTAAATTTTCCCTAATTTTTAAAGGCTAGCAATTCATTAAATTTAATAAAATAACATGGTACCAACCATGTTATTGAATGAATAAAACCAACCTATAAATCTAGTTCACAGGTGGCCCTGCTGCAACTTCTGATCTAAAGATGTACCTTTTAGATGAAGCTGGTCTTCTTCGTATGCCCAACTTGAAGGCAGCCATGATTCCTGGAAGCCCCATGTTACTAAATGTGCACCTTTCTCAGGGCACTTACACTAGACTCTATGATTTTGAGGGAACAAGTTTTCTAGCCTTTGAGGATTAACATGATGCTCCATTCAGATTAGGTACCTATGAACAATTTGTGAACTTGGATTTAGTAGAAAAAGACTTGAAAAGATTTGGTTTTGCTTACATTTGAAGTCAATAAAGGGGGTTGGTGAGAAAGGTTCCAGACTCCAAGCCTGGGTAATGACAATAATTGCCTGGAAAAACTGTGTAGGTGGATCAAGCAGAAGGTTCAAGGGGAAGTTGAGACATTCAGCGTTTTATATTATACTCATTCAGACTCAAGAGCGTAAAGTACTTTTGGGTTTATTTTATTTCCATGTACAAGAAAGAATCTGGAGCTGGAACACCACCAGGAAGTCTTTATAGAATTTTTGTGCTTAGAGCTTCTATTCTATAACACAAATTAGAAGGAGGACTGAATGAGGGCACATACTGTCCTGTTCCAATATACTCAGTGGAGAAACTTTGTTTCCCGATATTCGTGAAAAAGAATAAAGATGGATTCATAATTCTTCCAAAGAAATCTCTTAGTTGACCTAACACAAGATTCCTGCTTTTTTTTTTTTTTTTAAAGATTTTATTTATTTGACAGAGAGAGACACAGCGAGAGAGGGAACACAAGCAGGGGGAGTAGGAGAGGGAGAAGCAGGCTTCCCGCGGAGCAGGGAGCCTGATGTGGGGCTCGATCCCAGGACCCTGGGATCATGACCTGAGCCGAAGGCAGACGCTTAACGACTGAGCCACCCAGGCGCCCCTAGATTCCTGCTTGTTTATCTCACCTTAGTATTGGCAAATAAATAGCTGCTCTTAAAAATTTTCGGCTTTTGCCACAGTGTTGAACCAAAGGAAGCAATTGGTATCATCAATATTAGCAACCTCATGGGAGAATTTGTCTGTGTTATCATTTTTGCAGCCTTGAAAGACTCGATGGATTTTAATTTTTTTCACTAAAATGGCTGATGCTCTATGCAGGAATGTTACTCAGAAAATTCGTGGATTTCAGAAAAATGACATATAATTTTGTGGCTGGAGCTAAAATGTGATCTACAATAGAGAAGAACTGCTGTGTCTTTAACAGAGCTAAATCTCATGATTGGACTCAGTGGAATTTAAGGTATTTTTATCATCAAGTTTAGAGAGGAAAGAGGCAAGAAAAAAATAATAGCCATTTATGGAGTGGCTGTGTGCTTTAAGTACATTCTTACTCCATTTACTACACCCTGAAGAATAGCATGATTATACTTTACAAATGAGAAAACTATGACTCCAAGATAAAGAAAACTTCCCAAGACTACAAAACTGGTAACTGTTAGGGTCATGGTTCCAGCCCAGGCTGGTCTGGCTCTAAAACCCATTCTCTACATGCTACCCACTGCTCATCTGGGGGTCTTGCATTCCAGTGGACTATCAGGGAAATTAAACTACTTGCCCCTGGTTCAGTCCTTTCTGTCTCCCTACAGCTCTTGGTGCATCATGGGCTTTGTTGCATCTCTGAAAGGCAGAGGAAGGCTGAAGACATCTCAGTAGCCATGGGGGCAGAGACTTGCTGGCTTATTCAACATTATTCTAGCCCTATCCAATGACTTCAAAGGACCTGAATGATACTCTGGATCTGATTAGAGATCAATTGACATCTGTTAATAAAGATCTATCTGCAAACAGACAAAACTACCCAAGTGGATAGCAGCCATACATAAAGTAGGATAAGTGTGTAGGACACCCAGTCAGCATGGACACATGGCAAGTGCCACGGCATTGAGATGGGACTGGAGAGGCTGCCTGCTGGGCTCTCATTTCACCAGCTGATCTAAAAGGAAGCAGCTACATTGGACAGCGCCTAGTACGAGCCATGCTTTTCAAACCCCAGATCAAAGCTTCCCTGTTTCCTAAAACTGGACAAATTTCTCCTAAGACTGTGTAGTTTGAGGATTCATTAACTCCTGTGCTATCATTCAACATATGTGAATTCTGGAACCTGAGTTCCCAAGTTGTTTGTTTAAAGAGTATATTGTCACCTGCACTAGAAATTGCCACTCATCCCTCGATATCCACCCTCCTCTTCTGTTTATAATCCTGATATTTTGTTGGTCACAGGGCCACCAGGAACATTCTCAGACTCTCTTGCATCTGGTTGTGTCCATGCGTCGTGTTTTCCAGTTGAATCTGGGATTAAGTGATATGGATGAGTGCAACTTTTGGAGCCTGCCCTCACAGGCAGAGAGGCTCCCTGCCCTCCCCATTCCTCCATCCTGCTGCCTAAAACAAGACCAGCCACAAACTCAGGCACTGTTAATTCATGGCCCCATCTCACTTTTATTCACCATCTATTAAATGTTGACTATTGTACTGAGGTAAGACTGCTGACATGATGGCCACAGTTAACTACAAGGACATGGCAGCAAATGTTTCTTTCTCTTTGCTTCATGTATGCAGGGAATCTTAGCCCCTGTGAACATATTTTTGCAGTAATAGAATATTAAGTTGTTATTTTTTGTTTGTTTGTTCTGCATGTTTATTTGCTTTCAGGGTGGGGGCAGAATATTCTAGGTCCTGCATTTAACATCACTGAATTTCTCTTCCCAAGTTATTAAAAATTTGAAGAGGCATTAGGGCAGACTTTTTGGATAAAGGACATCCGCCTGTGCCTGTAAGTTCATCTCCTTTGCCCACAGACTAAGCAATTCCCCAGGGACTAGGGCTTGGATTACTGATTTTAGATTCCTAGCTCTAGAAGACAATCAATACATGCCTGCTGAAGGGAATGTACTTCCTGAATACCCCAGGTGTAGTGCTAACATATACACCTTCCTTTCCCCAAGAACAACCTTGCTGAATGGCAATCTAATGACATCCTCCAGATGGTGGCCTTTCTATTTTGACTTCTTTGCTCTTTAAAAAGAAAAGGCAGAGGGATAACCAAAGACAATTAACAAGGTAATCTGGAGATGCTGGGACTCTGCACTGGGTCTGCAGGCCCTCTTCCTGTCTGGCTGGGATGAGGCAGCCCCCTCCTCTTCGATGGCTCTGCAGCATCAGCCTTGGTGTGGCCACAGTCATGCTACAACCAGAGAGGACTTTCCAGAGGACTGCCAGAGCAGGACGATGAGTCACTCTTCTGCTTACAATGCTTGCCATGGCCCAATCCGACTGGACTCAAGCATAAGGTCCAACTCCTCCATAATGTGGGCCCAGCCTCTGTATAATCCAGCATCCACCCAGGTGCTACTTCTTCATAGCATCACCACTCTCTGATGCAGGCCCTCTTTCCACCCCCAGAAATACCCCCTCCTACTACTTCCATCTTTCCTACACCTATCAAACACCTACTTAAACTGTAAAGCTGTAATTCAAGAGTTATGTCCTTGAGGAAGCCTTTCCTCATCATCCCAGACCACCCTATTATAGATTCCCAAAGCACACTAGGCTTACCCAAACCATAGCGTTTTCTAAACTCTATGTATCTGTTTACCACCTCTACTTCTCCATCAACCTGTGAGCTCCTTGATGGCAGGAGGCATGTCTCCATTCCTGAATTCCCAAGTATGGAATCAGTGCTTACTATCTAACAAGTGCTCCATCATCTTTGATAAATATGGGAGGAATGGATGAGATGCCTCACAGACATCAGTAATAATGTATTGATCACCTATATTCCAATAGCCCTTAACCTAAATCTATATCTTTTCTTTACATAAATAAGAAAATCCATAAATAAGACGTAACATGAATTCAGGTCTTTTTGCTTCCAAAGACCAAGTTGCTTTCCACTAAATCATTATACCTAGTTGCTTCTTGGTTCCACCTCCAAGAACTATGCAATGAGAATGTGAAAGAAAAATAAGCAAACTTTAAAAAGTCTCTATTGATTGGGTACATAATCTGGGGGAACACTTCTAACCTGAATTCCTCATTGAGAGAATACTTCCCACCTGCATCAAAGGGTTGGCATGAATAAGCATTCAATGAAGGAAGGCTCAGTCCTCTGAGGCTTACGTAAATGTTGATTGCTGTTAATAATAGGGTAAGTGTTATTTAAATATAGAATATTATTTTGCTGAGCACCATAAAGTATGGAGCGCTTCCTTACAATGTGAGAATATAAAATAGACCATCCACTAACCTGCTCATTAATAATTCAGATCTACTGCTTCTTTATTCAGGCAATGAATAGTAGCACTTTAAGTTCAGTTCTTTTTTGTTTGTTTTAAGTATCACAGAACTGTTTACTAGTTTTATGACACAAGTTAATAAGCAGTCAGAGGTAGGTGCACATGGCAGGATACAAAGTTTTTAGGGCAAGAAGCCTATTAAGCAAAAGAGAAATTCAGCTCAGCTTGGGTAATTAATCTAATTTCCACCTATCTCTGCAGTTTTAAAATAGAAATGAGAAGTGAAGGTCAATATTGAAAGAACTGCAATTATAGTTTAGCATTACTGTGGTGAAAATAGTCTATAAGCCCATTTAAAATTCCTGCTCAGAGAGAGGTGTTTAAATATATTTTGAAAAAATTAGGTTCTATGTTCAACCTCTCTTTACGTTAATGGGCATCTTACCTTAAACTCCTGTATTCCTCCATACATACCTCTCTCTGACTGCTTATTAAACCTGGCCTTTTATCTGGAAACCCGAATCTTCACTTCCCTTTCAAAGAAGGTGGCCTAACTGCACGTTCAAGGATACTGAGAATTGGAGCCTATCATTCCTTTGTTAACACACATTTTCTTGATGTTACCGCGTGACAGTCTCTAGGAACACAGCGGTGGACAAAGGGAAACGCCCCTGCCCTCATGAAGCTTGCATTTGGTAGGAGGGGATGGCTATAGACAATGACCCAATAAATAAACTCAGAGTATGTCACCTTGTGATTGTGCCATGAGAGAAAGCAAGGCAGGGCATGGGGTGGGGAGTGACCAGCAGGCTGTGTGCTCTTTTATTTTATTTTATTTATTTTAAGATTTATTTATTTATTTTAGAGACAGAGAGAAAGAGAGCCGCGGAAGAGTAGAGACAGAGGGAGAGGGAGAGAAAGAATCTCAAGCAGACTCCCCACTGAACGGGGAGCCTCACGTGGGGCTTGATCTCACAACCCTGCGTTCATGACTTGAGCGGAAATCAAGAGTCAGATGCTTAACCAACTGAGCCACCCAGGCACCCCGGGCTGTGCTCTTTTAGATTGGGTGGTCAAGGAATGGCTCCATAACAGAGGAGCAAGCCAGGTGGACCACCAGGAGGAAGACCATTCAGAGCAGAGGGCACAGCAAACACAAGTTAAAGGGGATGCTTGGCACGTGCAGGGAGCAAGGTAGTTTGAGTCAAATGAGAGGAAGAAATATACAGAAGAGATGAGATGGACAAGGCAGTTGGGGCAAGGTCAGATGAACCTTGAGGACCACAGCAAGGACTTGGGCTTTGTTCTGAGATGGGAACCACTGAGCCTCTGAATTTTAGTCAAGTGGGGGTGGGGGGTTTCCAGACTCCTTCCCTTTCCATTAACTCAGTCATCTAGGCAACTTCCGAATGGCTTCCCCGCCCCCCCAACCCCAAGTGGCTGCACAGTGAGATACTTCCTGTTTGTCCAGACACCTCATTTCCTGCTGCTGCCTGCTCTCAAGGGGGGAACTGACCTAGGGACATCTGGACAAGAAAAGTCACAAAGCAGGGGAGAGACACAGCCCGACAACCACAGCATCCTTGCCGCCTATCTGGGTCTGTGGCTCCTTGCTCCTTCACTGAGCCAGTGGCTTCCCACTCCAGTTCTGTGACCTCAGAGTGTCACTGAGGAAGTGCACTGCAGCCCCTGTGCAAAGCGGAGTGGAAAACTGCAGGGCAAGAGTCTGACATAATGATGGGCACATCTCACCCCGGCAAGATAACCCAAAACTATATAAGAAGTCTACTACTGGGGCGCCTGGGGGGCTCAGTCGATTAAGCGTCTGCCTTCGGCTCAGGTCATGGTCCCAGGGTGCTGGGATCGAGTCCTGCATCGGGCTCCCTGCTCAATGGGGAGCCTGCTTCTCCCTCTGCCTGCTGCTCCCCCTGCTTGTGCTCTCTCTCTCTCAAATAAATAAATAAAATCTTAAAAAAAAAAAAAAAAAGACGTCTACTACTATTGAGCATGATGATGGTGGTGGTGATGAAGGCTAACTTTACTGGTGCCTGTTCTGTGTGCTAGCCACTGTGTTAAGTTTTTCATATACTTAAATGCATGTACTCCTCACCACCAACCGATGAGGGAAGTACTAGTATTTTCTTCCTTGTGCAGTTGAGGAAACTTGAAGCAAAGTATAAGTCTCCTTGCTCAAGGTCACACAGTCAGTAAGTGTCCGAGGAGCCAAATAGAGAATTCTCAGTAGGGTGTCTGATTTGGAGGCCGGGCTTGCTTCCTTCTCACTTGCCCCATGTCAGCGAAGGAGGCTTCTTTAGAGGTCGAAACAGCGTGGTCCTTTTTGGGAAAAATGAAATGGACTGGAATAAAGGCCAACACTGCACCATGACAGAGCACAGGCTTCTGTACGCAAGAGGACTGTTCATCTCCATGTCTCTGGAGTCTAGTGTGAGGCCTTGAACAAGGAAGGCACCCAGTACATATTTGATGGATGAATGAATGAAAGAATTAATGAATAAAAGCACTTTGAACAGTGCCTGACAAATAGTAAGTACTCGATACACTGTTGCAATTATTAAGTGTGCTCATTGCTTGCCTTTGCTGTTCTAGGAAAGGGGGCCTGAGAGGACTGTCTTAGCAATACCTAAAGGCACAGGGAAGTCACAGAAGAGGAAATCAATTCTATTAGATGTACTATTGATCAGGCTACAATGATACCCCCGTGAGATCCTGCATCGTGAACAAAATACCAGTCCCATCTTCCCCTTATGAACTGTGTGATCTTATTTACCTTGGAGGTGTCCTATAAAGCGGAGTTTTGCATAATTCGCAAAGCACTGTCCACGAGTCAAATACTATTATTGTGATTAACACTCTCACCACTGCTGCTCCACACTTCACAGATCACCCCTCTCCCTTGATGGAAAATATTCGGTGACACCAGGAAAGGGGCAAAAGGGCTGTCATGCCAGGTGATATCAGCCTGTTGGTGAGCCCCTGGGTTTTCCAGCAGACTTTACTTTTTTTTTTCTCCCCGACGAGATGGCATTATTAGATTTTGAAACAAATTTTATTTTATTTTATTTTATTTTTTTTAAAGATTTTATTTATTTATTTGACAGAGCGAGATACAGTGGGAGAGAGAGCACAAGCAGGGGGAGCAGGAGAGGGAGGAGAAGCAGACTCCCCGCTGAGCAGGGAGCCCGATGCGGGGCTCGATCCCAGGACCCTGGGATCATGACCTGAGCCGAAGGCAGACGCTTAACGACTGAGCCACCCAGGCGCCCCTGAGACAAATTTTAAAATGAAATCCAGAACAAATGCTCTGCCTAGGAGTGTCACAATGTTAGATTTATTGAGAAAAGTAAAATGGTCTCAACTACTGATTTCTATAAAAGGAGTACTCCTGCCTCTGATAAGAAATACAAGCCAAAGAGTTGTTTTGGACACTAGAAGAAATACTGCATATGAGTTCAATGTCTGATCCTCTAAGACTTACATCTTTGTTCCTAATAATTAATTAATGGCTTGTTAATTAATCCTTAGGAATATTTTAGTAGCAGAAGAATGAAGCAAACTGAAGTTTGAGTCCCAGTTCTTTCAAGTCCTAGCTGTGTAATCTTGTGCAAAAGTTTTGTTTCTCTGATCAGGAACCTGTTTCTAATGGGGCAAGAAAATAGATGCTTAAGTCTCTTATGGGGATGTCAAGGAATACCTGGTGTGTGCCTTGTGCCTGGCCTTTAGAAGTACTCAGTGAATGGGAGGAGCTGTTAGAATTTCTTCTTTTTTTTTTAAGATTTTATTTATTTATTCATGAGAGACAGAGAGAGAGAGAGGCAGAGGCAGAGGGAGAAGCAGGCTCCCCAAGGAGCAGGGAGCCCGATGCAGGACTCGATCCCAGGACCCTGGTATCATGACCTGAGCCAAAAGCAGACACCCAACTGACCAAGCCACCCAGGTGCCCTGTTAGAATTTCTAAATTGCTTATCTTGATAACATATAATATTGATAGATGGAGATGAAAATCTCTTGGGGTTTACATCTATTGTCATGTTTAATGATCAACTTACTAAATGACTCCCCCAAATCAACTCTTTGATGCACAACAGGAACATTGCCCACTGATTCCTTTAGAACCACCAGAGATGGGGGGGGGAAATCTTACAACTAAGCAGCAAACTACCCTATTGTTGAGACAAGTAGAATATTAAGGAAGGTGCCATTTGGAGGGATGAAAGCTGGTCCATGGTCAATCTAACAAAGAAGGATAAATTCGCTAACATCATCTTTCTGGAAGCTGAAGGGTCAAGATCTTTTTGAAAACCTTTAAAAAATGTTCACAATTCAGTGCTGGCATACTGGATTCTGGAGAAAGTAATTGGGCTACTAGACTATAAGAACGTACACATCCCTTTGGTTTATAATAATAAGAGAAAAGGCAATGGGTTTCTTAGTGTTTCCCCTGCCTGTAGGAATTGTTTAGACTTCTGTTCAGCCTTTTTTGCCAGGAACCTTCTCTAGACTCTTTTTTTTTTTTTAAATTATGTTCAGTTAGCCAACATATAGTACAGCATTAGTTTTTGATGTAGCGTTCAACAATTCATCAGTTGTATGTAACACCCAGTGCTCATCAGCACCGTCCCTGGACTCTTTATCCCCTGACAAGTTTAAGATCTAGTTAGACAGGCCAGAGTAGTACAGAAGAAACATTCCATGGTTGTGGAAGGGGAAAAAAGAAAAAGAAAGAAAAATATTTAGTATATATATGCAATACACCATATGTTTGTGTGTATGTTGTGTGCGTGTGTATGTGTGTATTTTCCACCTAGATACATTTAGTCAAAAGAGGACTATGAAAGCACATATAGTGAGTATTTTCTAGGGAAGGTCTAACTTGGTAGATATTTTATTCTCAACTACTTTTAAATTCTCCATTCTAGACAGAGTGGAGAGGACATAACTTTTACCCACTTGAAATCCTCATTATGGGGCACCCGGGTGGCTCAGTCAGTTAAGCGCTGCCTTCAGCTCAGGTCATGATCTCGGGGTCCTGGGAACGAACCCCGTGTTGGGCTCCCTGCTCCACAGGGGTCTGCTTCTCCTTTTCCCTCTGCCCCTCCCCTCTGCTTATGTGCTCTCTCTCTCGCTCTCTGTCAAATAAATAAATAAAAGCACTGGGTGTTACACTGAACTGATGAATCATTGAACATTATATCAAACCAATGATGTACTATACCTTCGCTAATTGAATTTAAATTTAAAAAAATCTTCATTAAATGATGTTGCTTTTTTTTTAAGTTGTATTTGGAATGAGCTTAGATTTAGAGCTGGGAAGGGATACGTTCCCTTTACATAAAGAAATTCTAGGCCAGGTGTGGGTTGGAGAGTTTATGACCTCCCTGGAAAGCTGAGCTGCTCACCACAAAGTCATGATGCCTCTTAAGCTTACAATCTAAACAGATCAAATGATAACAAATGTTTCAAATGTCATTTTCTTTCTTATTGTCTTCATCAGAAAGTACTAAAACAGGCTATTATAAATTATGGATAGTTGTATTTGAACAGAATCAGATGCAAATGGTACTCCCATTTTTACACTCAAATCTATTGCTTTAGGAGAATGAGTTAACGAGGATGTTGTGGCATCCTTGTTGTTGCTCAATAAATCTGACACTTAGGTTAGAGGTAGAAACTGTCAGTGTCTCAGTTACTTTCCAACAGTTAAAAGACTCTTTAAACAGATAAGTTTTTAGTTGACTTTCCTGCTTGACAATGTCTTTAGTTGAATACTGTACCTTGTCATCTCCTAACATGACAGGTGGCTGAGAAATCTGTCTGTTAACCTTCTCAAGGAGCATCTGTCACTTGCATAAAATCACTTCTTCCCACTCTGTGAAAGATGTTTGCTACTTTCTTCAGAAAATATTCAATATGGCCCTTTAAGAATGTTAAGTTTCTTAAAGTATTTTTAGGGTTAATTTCTAATGTTCAGTTTTGCATTAATTCATTTATTTTCAAAAATGGCCTCAGTTCCGGTCCATTTTATTATCAGAGAAATAGCAATTTTTTTTAAAGATTTTATTTATTTGAGAGAGAGTGAGCATGTATGGGGGGGAGGGGTAGAGGGATAGGGAGAGAAGCAGATTCCCCACTGAGTGGGGAGCCCAATGCAGGCTCGATCCCAGGACTCTGAGATCATGACCTGAGCTGAAGGCAGATGCTTAACAGACTGAGCCACCCAGGCGCCCTGAGAAAGAGCAAGTTTTTGTTTTGCTAGAGAGGTAAGATCTGTTATGAACATGCCAACCCACCCACCCTCCCATACACTCCCTTTTGGTTTTCAGAAACTAAAGGTGGACAGATATATGAAACAAATGCCGTTTAATATTATAGCCATCCATGACAGTATGAGAATTTCTGTTAACATTTTGGTTACTCCATGTTACCATGAATACTCTAGAAGGTTTCAATTTTTGAAATTAAATCATGTACAGCTCGAAGTCATCTAAGTTACCGAGTGAGCACAATGGTTTCTGAAGACTCTGAAAGAGCTGTAGAGCTCTGTAGAGCCATAAGGTCATGGCTGCGATCAGACCTTCCACCCAGCATTGTGTTCGTGAGAAGCATGAGAAATAGGCACGAGGCTTGAGTGGTTCCCCTGACAAATACTCACAGCGTTTCTTCCAAATCAATCCATGAAACCCATCACCCACATATTCACTTGTGTCACTTGTCTCTCCTCAAAGTAGAGTAGAAAGTGTATCATACCAGCTCTGCTCCATCCTTCTCCTCCTACGACTCCCGCCAAACAAAACAAGTAATTTGAAATTTCCAGTGGTTCAAAATGACAGAGATTTCATTGTATTAAGTGGCCTCGATGTGCTGGTTTCTTACATAACTCACACAACAGCATGACACAGACCATGAGTCAGTCACCTCATACTATTACGTGAAAAGGAAAACAAAATACACAAAGCATTGAGCAATTTTCTCAGCATGATTATCATGTGTCCAGAAAAGTTAAGAGATTTGCTCAAGGTTACATGGATTGGAAGGATACTGGCACATTTTTAAAAGCAGAGGAGAGAAAATAGGAGTTATGAGTTACCTTAAAAGGCCCTGGCCTTTCAGGAATGGGGGGCGAGGGGAAGTCCTATAGCAATCCTAAGATTCCAAGCATAGGAAGAATTATTATGCAGAGAGCAAGTTTCTGCTTATATTACTTCCTCACCCGAGAGAACCAACATGCATAAAATGTAGCATGAGGAAATCTGCTTAAGCACAGTTTCTAGAAAGGAGCATCTTTTAAAAATATACATAATGACATAAAATAGTAATAGCCTCAGTAGGTCCCTGAAATGAATGAATGGCTGAAATAGGCTAAATGAGGGGCTGGGTAAAATAGAAGAACTTCAAATAAGATAGCCTCTCTTTGCATTTACTGTTCCCTCTACTGGAATGCTTTGCCCTCAGATCTATACATGGCTCTCTCACTCACTTCATTTAGATCTCTGAATGATATTGGAACAATGACATTTAATAAACTGCCACCTCTTGCAACGATGTGGATGGAACTAGAAGGTATTATGATAAGCGAAATAAGTCAATCAGAGAAAGAATTATCATATGATCTCACTGATATGAGGAATTTGAGAAACAAGACAGAGGATAATAGCGGAAGGGAGGGAAAAATGAAACAAGATGAAACCAGAGAGGGAGACAAACCATAAGGACTCTTAATCTCAGGAAACAAACTGAGGGTTGCTGGAGTGGAGGGGGGTGGGAGGGATGGGGTGGCTGGGTGATGGACATTGGGGAGGGTATGTGCTATGGTGAGCGCTGTGAATTGTGTAAGACTGATGAATCACAGACCTGTACCCCTGAAACAAATAATACATTATATGTTAATAAAAAAAATAAACTGTCACCTCTCAGAAATGGTTCCACTGGCCATCCATTCAAAAAGTGGTCAGTGGAATTTCTGGAGAAAGACAAATATGGCAGAACTCTATTTTCCTGATTTCCTCCTCTTTTTGTTACTATTGCTCTGGCAGCTTTAGCAAAATTTAGGAAATCGGAGCTCAAAGGACCCCCCAAAGCAACCCCCCCTCCAACAATTTATCCTCTCTCTGCTTCATTTTTCTTCATAGCCCTTATTATACCTGAAATTACAGAATACATTTATCTGTTTACTAGTTGATTATCTACCTCCCCTGTTAAAATATACACTCCGTGAGGGCAGGGATGTCTGTCTTGTCCACCTCCCAGTGCCTAAAGCATTGCCTGGCTAGTAGTTAAGTGCACATACACATGTTTTTGAAGGAATGAACAAATCTCTAGCTCCAACAGTCTTTGAAACTTTTGTTCTTCTAATAAGACCTATCATGCCTTCTGCCTGTTTCCCAGTGAGCAGAAAGGAGCTTTGTGAGCCCCTTGTCCCCCATATGAATGTCCATGGACAAAAGACTGGATCCATGGAATATGAAACAGAAGCCCTCTAGCCCAGAGAGGAGGCATCCACCTCTTTTCCGTAGGGGAAGCTTTCATTGCAGAGAAGGGATGGCCCCAGGCTAGGCTGCCCCAAGGGGAGGGGGGACATTCTTCTGCAGGCTGCCTCTGCAGCTCTGGGAAGGCACCCACGTGGCCAGCAGCGGAGAAGAGTGTTTATCCTTGGCTGGGAACCAGGTGGGAGAACTGCAGGTGTGGCGAACTGGTCAAAAAATGTTGGGTGAGTCTCAACATTTCTGACAGCTTGGAGACACTGCTTCTAAAACTGCATATGCCAAATCTTCATTTGGGGGATATGGGTCAAAGTGTTTAAGCAGAGGTTACTCTAGGTAATTCTTCCCTGACCCCACCTGCATCCATCTGAGCCTAGAAGAGACAAGATCCTTATTATTATTATAGGATAATCTGTGTCTGGGCTCCATTCCCACTGGCCAAGTTCTGGGCTTGGGGCCTGGGCACTGTCAATATTTTTAAAAGTTCTCCAGGGGATCCCAATGGTCAATCAGGGTTAAGAACCACGGGACTAAAGCAAAGGGCGCCTGGGTGGCTCAGTTGGTTAAGCGACTGCCTTCGGCTCAGGTCATGATCCTGGAGTCCCGGGATCGAGTCCCGCATCAGGCTCCCTGCTCGGCGGGGAGCCTGCTTCTCCCTCTGACCCTCCCCCCTCTCATGCTCTCTGTCTCTCATTCTCTCTCTCAAATAAATAAATAAAATCTTTAAAAAAAAAAAAAAAAAAGAACCACGGGACTAAAGCAAAATATAAATTTCATTACCCATATCTGGAGCCCTTTCATTTTTTCGAAGGATTTGGCTCCTTGTGGAGGAGGAAGACCATTCTCAGAAATATGGGAAGAATACCGTACAAAACCAACCCTACACACGTATACACACACACACACACACAATCTACCTTTCATCATATCATTTTCCTTCTATTGGGAGGGCTTCAAATTTCTTCATCTCTCTGAGCATTCTTACGCCATAAGACAGACAGCTAAGTTCATACCACCACCAATGGAGTATGTGGAGAAAGACAAATATGGCAGAACTCTATTTGCCTGATTTCCCCCTCTTTTTGGTACTATTGCTCTAGCAGTTTTGATGAAATTTAGGACATTGGAGCCCAAAGGGACCTCAATGCAACCAGCTGAGATCCCCCATTGAGGATAAGGTCTTCTAAGTTGCAATAGGATGTTAGATTTGCATATGTCTCCACTCCTTTCAAATAAACCACTGCACTTGTGAAGAGTGCTTGCTGGTTGCATAACCCTGGTGTGGTTGCTTTCCCAAGGGCACTACCTGTATAAAGGGAGAGTCTGTAAAACGCAAGAAAGCCTGAGATCAAGCCCTGAGATCAAGCAAGCCGGATTGCAGGCATGTGAGACAATGCCCCCCGCCCCAAGTGCTTCCCTTTTCTCTAACACTAAATATTAAAGACTTTGAAGAAAGGAACTCCTGGCTCCATCATGTATAGAAGATTGGTAATTAATGATATTTACCTTTGGAGAAACTTCGGTGCCAGAATTTTACATTTGAACATCTCTTCCTGACAAGAAGCAATGCTCACTTCTAAACAAGGAACATGTGGTTTTTCTCAACAAACATCTTTGGCCCGCCTTAGTTTGTGCATTTTCCCCCCTTTTTTAATAAGCACAAAGTAGATCTTTGCTTGATAATAATGTCACCGTTTTTTTTTTTTTTTAAGATTTTATTTATTTATTTGACAGAGAGAGACACAGAGAGAGAGGGAACACAAGGAGGGGGCGTGGAAGAGGGAGAATCAGGCTTCCTGCCGAGCAGGGAGCCCGATGCGGGGCTCGATCCCAGGACCCTGGGATCGTGACCTGAGCCGAAGGCAGATGCTTAATGACTGAGCCACCCAGGCGCCCCAATAATGTCACCGTTTTACATTAAATGTCTAAAAGGAAGTGCTGTGTTTTCTAAGTTGCTAGTGTGTGTGTGTGTGTGTGTGTGTGTGTGTGTGTGTGTGTGTGTGTGTTGGGGATTTGGGAGGGAAAGCAGTTTCAGTGTCCTGGATGATCACTGTAAACTCAGCTGGAGTTAAGACATTCCAGTTAACTGGCAAAAGGAACCTATCACCTTCAGAGGATGTCTAAAAAGATGACGGGGACAGTTACAGCTAGAGCTAACAGTTACTGAACACTAAATACGTGTCAGGCACTGTGTTAATTATCTCACATGTATAATTTTCTTTAATCCTCCTACCAAGCCAATGAGGTAGAAACTACTATTATAGCTACATTACAGGTGAGAAAATAAGGCACAAAAAAAGATTCAGTGGTGTCTAGCAGTAAAGACATCTAACACATCTTTCTGGGGAGAGTCTTGCAGGAAAAATCCATACATTTCCGATGAACAGTGTCAGCTGCGTTATAATCTGGCCCTGACTCACTCCCCGGTTTCCCCTCCAATCCCTCACAGAGAACCTACTGCAGTCAAATGCATTGACTCACCCGACTGCAAAATGGAATGCTTCCCATCCCCGTGCCGCCCTTCTTCTGTATCAAAATCTGCCCACCTCTAAGTGCAAGTATCACCTTCTCCACAAAGCCCTCCCAGCCACTCAAGGACAATCAGCTGTAGGAATGTTGTGTCCCCTTAATTCCACAGAACACTCCATCTTTAAGAAATAGCGTATATCTTTATCACAGACCCATCTGTCATACAAGCATATTTTTAAGCTCCTTCCTGAATAAGCACAATACCTGGCATATTGCAGATCCTGAATAAAAATGTTCTCACTATCATTTCTCGGACTGAAAAAAGTTCAGATTATCTTATGACGTTTGCAGAGCACGCATGTAATCAACAGATAACTGTTAAGGACAGAGGGGAACTAGGAAGTTTGACTCGACGGACACATAATTCTGTACCAGCAGTTGCTGGAAGATGTCTCTCCATCCAGCTACCTGCACGGGACTGGAAGTTGGTTTTAAACCGGAGGGGCTTTCATGGCTGCTCTCTCTCCTGGGGTGCTTACGGCAGGTCTGACCGGCAGCACCGGGAGTCTCTGCACGCACGTTTCCATTTCGGACACAATCATAGGCGGCACCAAACCACGCTGTCCTAATTTTCCGAACCTCAATGTGACAGGTGGTAGACCCAGGCACAGCACCAGCAGAACTGGTAAACACGGAGCCACACATTTGAAATATGCAGGAACAACAAACCGGATTCTTGAATCCATGTCAAGAGAGGGTTCGAAACCGCAGTCCTGAATGACAGAGCCAAGTGTTAGGCTAGTGATATGCTAGTGAACGCATAAATCCCCACCTGGCAAGCCCCGGGGTGTCACCGACACACACTCAACAATGCAGAATGCAGGGTCTTCCTCTGAGTAGAGACTAAGGTGAAGGCGGAAAATGATTATGCGCTGTAATTCCCCTTTGCTTCCTCCCGTTACACAATGAGTAACTGTCCTTTCTCTGTGTGAACTGTTCAAGTAAGAGGCTTCTGCGAGCTCTTCTTTGCCACATGAGAGAAGAAAGCAAAATCCCCATTTTCCAAGCATGGACTCTTTTTCATAATATAAAACCAAATGAGGGAAAAAAAAGACCGACTATCATCAGGGGACAATTACCTAGACAATTAAATGATTGCTGCAGACAATCTGTGGGGACCAACGGCCTGGAGTCCTACATCTTAAGATGCAAAATTTATTTACGGCTGAACTTTCTTGATGGACAACTGCTGAGGGAAAATGACTTGCTTCCTTTGCCTGACAAAGAAAATTTCAGCAGCTGCTCTGCAACTTTGATTTCCAGAGAGCTAGAGATTGAACCTGTCATCTGTAGGACAGCTTTTGTTCCACTGGAAGACCACATCATGGCACAGTGCAGTGACGGGCCCTGAAGGGCTTACTGTCCCACTCTCAGGGTGTCCTGGGTGCGACGTTTATTATGTGTGCTTTCTTCATTGAATCCGCGATCAATACCCCTCTCAACACTAAGGACTGGCAAATTCTCCTTACTGACACACAGATACGAGACTACGAAAACATGTCTACTATGAAAGGGATGCCTGGGGGTGGGGGTGGGGGTGACCTAATAGAAGAGACAAGAAAAAAAAAACCAGACAATGGTGGACCTTATCACATTCGAAATTCATGTGCCAGTCCCTCTTCTAACTTATTCTAATTAAACACAGGCATGCACTCCCCGCTTGCATTCCTAGCGCAGACTGTGAGCTGAAAACTATTAACCAAAGTCCTGCCTGTCTCCTTAAGCGAAAAAAGGCTCTGCCGAGCAGCTTCACTACCAGCAACAATGAAAAGGAAGATTGCAGGTGCATACCTTAACCTCCTGATTGGTAAAGACCTCGACATCCACCACACAGGCAACCAGAGTGGAAACATCACAGTCCATGCTAGGGGCTGGCATTCCCCCTCCTGAATTTTCAATCAAGAGCTAGGCGACCTCAGAGCTGTGCGTGATGGGAAGAGCCTCCAGGTGGATGTGGCCGTGGCCGGCCCCGGGTGCCGCCTCGCCCTGGGGATCGCCGGCGCTCGGCACCTGGAGCCCGCTCCCTCTGCACGCACGCAGCCCGCGTCTGAGGCTGCACAGCAGACTAATGAACGGCCCCGGCTCTCTCATGGCAATGACATCACCACCAAGACTGACACAAGCTGAAGCTATTTTTTTCCCCCCAAGCCTTTTATCTCTAGGCAGTGCAGTGGAGCAAATTGAACATGATTATGTGCTAAATCTGAACTCAGACTAAATCAATTCAGGCGGCATTCGCTAGGAACTGAGTCATAGCTGTTGTTTCAGCCGAGTGCTTATGTTTGCAAAAAGCATTGGGGAGAATCTGACACGAGAGGCTCTGCTTCGGGAGGGTGGGTAAATAATTCTGCAGATGAGCCTCCTGAGGTTAAGGTGTGACAATTTTCTGCCTCAGAGATGAGCAGGAAGTTGAGGCATTTTGCAAATTACTTGGCTTCTGCTCATTGCCCTGTGCCGCTCAGCAGCCACACATGTTCTGGACATCCTAATGCATCCCAGGCACGGGCTGAATAGAAATCCATTCTTGGAGTGACTAAAGAGCTGGTCGTCAGTCATTTAGGCGGCCTGGTAGGAGAAGATAATTAGAGGTTTGTGAAATTCTATTTGAAGCACGTAAGTGCAGACCAGTAACTCTAAAAGCACCCTTCCAAGCACGAGATTTCAGACTATCTCCAAGGTCATTCAAACCAAAAGCAATCGTGGAAAAGGAGTTACAGCAAACGTCTCATGCGGGGACAGATGGCAGAATCTAATGGGCAAATGCACTGATGTGGGTCACTGTCAGAGCCTCGGGGCTCTATTTCGCCTGAGACTTTGAACGTGTCTGGTTGCTTTTTTTGGTTTCTCTTCCTGATTGTGAATCGTTGAGGGGCAGGGCCATGGATAATTCATCTTTGTATCTGAGACTTGAGCAGAGTGGAAAGAGAAGGCAATAATTGTTTAATGAATGAATCAACTAAACAGGAATAGCCTTCTTTGACAGCAGGGATGAGCAAAGAGAAAATATCAGATGAGTTTTTATTTTATCATTAGTTTTGTAAAAGTCCCAGTAGAACTCACTAAAATTCTCGCAGGATTTATTCCCCCGGGAATGCGGTGGCATCTTTGGTGGCCATGAGAGCATCAGATTGGCACCTTTCTAACACATGATTGGACAAAGCGTTCCAATTTTGCATGCAGATGAGAAAGGTGACTTTTCAGACCACAAGTACAAGTTTTGTGGTTGGTCCTCATTGGATTACAATTGGACCTAGTGTCCGTTCCCCTTCAGTAAGAGATTTCCCATGCTAAATGAAAGCAGTCCACAAATACAAATATTTAGACTGATGAAATTTTGTGGGTGTGTCTGTCTGTGTGTATCTGTGTGTGTCTGTGTGGCACTTACTATGATGTCCAGGCCACTATGGGGAATATGAAGTCATATATGCAGATAATTTAACTAACACTTACTGAGTGATGACTATATGCAAAGCTCTGCACCAGATGCTCTTAAGGGTAAAATGATGAATAAGCAAAATTCACTATCCTTATGGGGCTTAAAATCCAGCGGAGGAGATAAGACATGGAGACAAACATCTATACAATGAGCCAGTGGCCGTCGAGATGGTGGCTGAGGAGCCACAGACAGCATTTAGTGGCAACCCTGGAGGAAGAGCAACGGATAATGAAAGCAGCTGTGGCAGCTGAGCATCAAGAAGGAGGACATGGCCTCTGCTCTGACCTTGCAACATGGATAAGGCTACGGTAGACAGAGAAGGGGTAGACAGAGAAGGTGAGGGGAGCCCATCAGACAGGGGCAGCAGACTAGAAGTGCTCAGACCAAAAAAAAGAATAGGTTATTTGAGGGGCAAGGCATACTGAAGCTCAAATTTGACTGTAGCCAGGGGTAGACAAGGGAATAACAGCCAGATGACTCAAAGCCTTGAGGGACCCTTAGTGTCTACCCAGTTGACCATGGAATGCCAGGAAAAGTTTTTGAGAACATATATGGAGCTTATATATACATAAATATAGCCAAAATGTAAAGTATATACAAAGATGAATATAATTTTGAATACCATCGACATCTGTTCAAGAGGCAAAACAGACATCACTACTCTTTCCATATGCCATGGCGTATGCTAAAATTGACTTTTGTAAAATTTCACACCAGCGGCATGCTGGTAAGTGTCTAACAATCAGCTCGCTGAAAAGAAAAGCCCAGGGTGTAGTGTTTGCTGATTTCTGTGGTGTAAATATTCTTATCAGGGCTGATTGCAAGCAACTAATATGAAGTCACTTGAATGTGAAGTTGGGAAGCGATGCCTACGGTCTGTTCACATCAGCTGATTGAGCTGCCTGCAGCGGACCACTGTTTCAGTCCTGAAAACACTTCATCTGCAGAGGTTAGGTCCAGCATGCATGTCCAGAGCCCAACAAGGAACAGCAGGGCAGTAGGAACAACGCATTGTAATCACTGGGATCTGTGCATTCTTTCACACTTTCTATGTAGGAAAGAGCTAGAAAGGACTCACATATGTTATTTCAAGAAAAACAGCCGTGCTATGATAAGTCTTGGCAGGAGGACATTAGTCTATCCAGGAGGCAGAAACCCACTCAAAATTGTAACGTAAGTATTTTTTTCTGATGCATCCTTAGTTTCTCCATTCTGATTTGTTTCTGCACTGGAGATTCCTTCCTGTGCTCCAGAAACCACTAACTTTACGCTTTCCTCTCTTAAAACTCTTTTCAAGGATACAGCTATCAACTCATTTATATTAGCATGAAATGACTGATAACTCAGAGTATTACCCATCACAGAGGAATCTGTATTTTAACAAGGGGACCGAGTATTAAGTTGAGTAAATAGTGTTTTTAGGGTGGAATTATATGCATTGAGAGCATATGGTGATTCTAAAATAAAATTATTGGGCTTTTAAAATAGGTTGGTTCAACAAATTGGATATACAATACAATTCAATTGCCTCTACAAAAGCAGTCATTTTCCTATAGACCAGAGCTCCTAAGGGGCTTCCATGTTAAAATAGTGTCCTGTTTCTCTAGATAGAGTGTACTTTTTATAGCTGGGAGATGACTGACAGGCTTGGAGGTGTCTGGGGTATGTATATAAGCACCCTGGCTGATGACTATAAGGCCCTACATACCCTGGCTCCTACCCACTCTCCATCTCATCTCATACCATTTTTCCCTGTGCTCTCCATGTCCCAGACCCACTGGTTTTCTCTGCATTCCAAAGAAGCACCTAGTTCCTTCTCATCTCAGGGCCTTTGTACTTTGCTATTGCCTTTGTCTGAACATATCCAGATCTCTTCATGGCCGGATCCTTCCTATCATCCATCTCTCAGCTCACATACCATCCCCTTGGAGAAACTCTCCCTGATCACCTAAAATAAAATGTGTACACAAACATACGCATGCACGTGCACACACACACACAGAATCAATCCCTATCCCAGCATCTTCATTTTAATTTTATTCATAGCACTTTTCATTCTCTGAAATTACTGTTCACTTTTTAATTTATTGTTTGTTCCTCCAACTAGAATTTAATCTCCACAAAAGCAGAGATTTTGCCTATTCTGTTCACTGCTTTTCTCAAGGGCTAGAAGAGTGCCTGACACTTAGGAGGTGTTCTATTAAATATCTGATGCATGAATGGTAAGTAAATGGATGAATGCATCTTAAAAGACAAGTAGAGGGACTCAACCCAAAAGAGGTGCCTTCTGATCTAGGAGTTTTAGGAAGGTCCTTGCAGGAAGGTATATGGGCATAGAAGTTCTGTGATCACCCCCTTTCCTGACAGCTGAATCCTGGCACAGCTCTGCTCAGGAGCACCCTTCCCAGCAGAAGTGGCCATAAAATCATACAATTCATCCAAACCACTGCTCCCCCAATGACTGACCACATTAAGAAAATGGATGCAACATGACGCAGACCCTTTAGACAAAGATCACTTTCCTGCCCCTCTGGCCAGGCAATTCTTACAGTCACCTCTAAGTAGGCAGGAGGAGATGTGCATCTTTTAATCCAGAGGCAGAAGCCAAATCTGCCTTGCTAATGAGCACAGATATTCCCATGAAAGCTATGGGATGTCAAAGGCTTTGCTCCTCTACATGTCTTTTGGTATCACTTGTTTTTAATATTTACCATCGAAAATCTCAAACGTATTCAGAACTAGAAAGGATATAATAATAAGCCTTCACATACCCACCAGTCAGGTGCAAGAATAACTTTGGGGGCCAATCTTGCTTCTTCTCTGCCAGTGGGTTTCAGAGTGTGGTCCCCACCAACAGCATCAGCATCATCTGGAAACTTGCTAGAAAGGCAAATTCTTGAATCCCACCCAAGACTGAATGAGAATCTCTGGAGGTGAGGCTGGTACCTGTATTTTAATAAGCCCTCCAGGTGATTCCAATGCAAAGCCAAGTCTGAGGATCACTGCTTCATGTCCCTACTCACTCCCAATTATTTTGAAGCAGATGTGTGACCCTATCACCTGTAAATATTTCAGTATATATCTCGAAAAGATAAGGGCTCCTCTTTGGAAATCACAATACCTATCATCACACAACCCAAAAGAAAGACTACTTCCTCAGTATATCATCAAATATCCTGCCAGTGTGCACATTGCTCCAAACTACCAATATTCTCTTTCTTCTCATCCACTCTCTGCTCCCTCCCCAGTCTCATCCTGCTGTCCCCTTCCTTCCTTCTTTCCTTCATTTGTTAAATTTGTTGGTCTAAATTGGGATCCAAGCTGTGGTGTCTTCATTGTCTCTTTTAATCTATAGAATACTCCCACATCCCTTCTTTTTTTTTTTTCTTCTTCTTCCTTGGAGTTTGCTGTTGATGATGAAATCATGTCATTTGTCCTTTAGTTTCCCCAGTCTGTATTTTCATGATGAGCTCCACACAGTGTCATTTAACTGGTTCCTCTGTTACCTGTAGGTCCTGTTAGTTAGATTCAGAAGACTGATGGATTCAGGTGTGGCAGGACTCCTTCCTAGATGGTGTTGTGTTCTTCCATCAGGGGGTAGGTAATGCCAGGCTGTCTCTCCTTTAATGCAAATGCCTAGACTCATTCTTTCTTTAGGATTTGCAGAATAATGGTACTCCTTCTTCACGTGTTCATGGACTACTTCCATGAAGAGGAACTACTCATCTACATTTGTGTGAGACAGGCAAAATACACACTTTACTCTTTTCCTTTATTAGCTAGTTTTTAAAAATAATTTGTTTCCTTATTATCCTTCAAAGAAGATCATTGAGGTTTTTTTAAGTATCATTATGAACTCATGAATTAAATATATTTAGTGAGTTTAAATACTGTGTAGTTTTATTTTATTGATGCTTCAATTGCCCATCTTTGGCTGGTGAGAGTCTAATAGTGAGTTTAAATCCACTGTAGTTTTATTTTATTGATGCTTCAATTGCCCATTTTGGTTGGTGAGAGTCTAATCAGGTTGGCTCTGGTGTCCTTTTGACACAATCCCAATGTCTTCGAGGGCTACCTCTCCTCCTGGCATGACAAGATATTCCAGGCTCATCTTGTCCATTTCCTGTTTCAGATAAAGAATCAACAATTTCTCCAAGGAGCCTCAGTTCCATTTAGCAATTTTAACATATTTTCAGATCATAATTTATATACTTATAGAGAGGTGCTCTTCGCACCAGGTTGGTTATTATTTATAAGCATTTCAGTGGACAGAGCTAGGAATTATATAAATGTATTTAAAAGATAGCATATGAGTTCAGACTGATGATTTCAAATCCAAGACTACAGTGTTTTTGCTGAGACGCATCAGTCTTATATCTGTATCCCCTTTCTTCTACATCAAATGTCTTGGTCATTACCAAAAACATAATTATTCATTTGCCTTATCCCATTCTATCTGTACAGCAGCCTTGGAATCACATTATTAATACTACAAGGAACAATTTAAGATTTTTTTCCCAGTTCTTTTTCTCCTTTGGGTATATCCCATAAAGGAGATACAAGTTACGGTGTCTTACAGTCCTTTGAAATAGTTCCTCTATCCCACCAACTGGATAAAAAGTTAGGTTCATTGGTTTCAAAATTTGTTACTTTTAGAAACATTTACTTTGTAAGGTTCATTTGTTTCTAAAATGTTTCCAAAGTTGTTTGCTTTTTTTCCAAAGTAACATCTTTGAATTCATAAGGATTGTCATTCCCATTAAACTTAATTTTGTTTTATAATTATAAAAAATATTGCATGGCTCAAAATTCAAAACTACAAATCTACAAAGAAATAGAGCTTTTATCCCTGTCTCCTTCACCCCACTCCCCTCCTCCCTCCCATACAGGTCACTGTTATTTCATCTTTATTGTTTATCCATTCTTTTGTTACCAAAAAAAGCCAAACTAGCAAATATATATGTTTATTTTCCCTCTCCTTTTTAGACAAATGAGAGCATATTTGCACACTTTATTGTCTTGCTTTTATCACTAAAAAATGTGGCCCTAGAGATCATTCCATAGTAATATATAGTAATATTCTTATTCCTTTTTATAGCTGTATAGTATTCCACCATTTACGAAGTTTGCGAAACTAGGCCCCTATTGATAGGCACTAGGACTGTTTCTAGTCTTTGGCTATTAAACAGTGCAGCCATGGATAGACTTTGCTCATGCTTTTTCATGTTTTGGGACTGACTCCAGAAGTGGAATTGCTGGGTTAAAAGGCAAGTGTATATGTGATTTTGCTAGATCCAGCCAAACTCTCCTCCATAGAAGTTGTGTCATTTTGCTTCCCAACCAGCAATTTATGAGAAAGTGTTTCCCTGCAGCATGTGTTGTGGAATGTATTGGACATTTGCCCATCTGGTGAGCAAGATGCATTTAGTCCAGTGTGGAGTTTTGATTTGCACTTCTCTTATTATGGACACATTTATGGGTCTTTCTGTATGTGCACTAGTACAGCATTGTTCTAGTCAATCCCCACTATCTTTTCTCCAGCTAATTCAGGTTCTGTTTCTCACCTGAGCAAGCAAAACATCCTAAACACACCCCAAAAGGCCTCAATGAGCTTTGTTCGCATTACTCTTATGAGCAAAGTGGAGCATTGGCTCCTGCAGTTAAGAGCCATTTACACTTCTTTTTCTGTGATACCTCACTTAGGTCCGGTCATCACAGGTCAAACACATTCTCACCCCAGGTCTCTTGCAGGTGGCATCCCTTGCCTTGAATGCCATGTCCCCCATCTTAGCAGGGCTCACTCCTCCACAGAAGGCAGGTCTCTGCTCAATGGCCCACGTCAGAGAAGTCTGCCCTCATCTGTCTCTCACTAAGTAGCACCCTCTGACTATCTTCTTCCTCTTGTTTTATTTCTCTTCAAAGAACTTATCACTAACTGATGGTATACATTTATTTGTGTAGTTTCATTTTATCTCTCCCATAGGAATGCAAGCTCCATGGGGGCAGGGCTCCCCTAACTTGTTCACTATGGTTTCCCTATGTGCCTACAATGGGGCCTGATGCACAATGAGAGCTCAATGAACATGTGTTGGGTGAATGAATAACTGAATAAGTGAAATCCTTTTGCTCTGAGTGGTGACTAAGGACAGGTGCTGCTGGGGACATGGACAAGATGTAAGTATATAAAATGGGTCCCTCTGAAGGAGAATGAGCCTGAGAAGGGAGAGTGAGGCCAATGAAGGTGCCTGAGGTCACTGGGCAGTGGGGATGGTGAGGTGGGGGCAGGGGAGGTCCATAAGAAGTAAAAGCGACACTGAAAGGGGAGAATGAGGGACACAAAATCAAAATCAAATGCCCCAGTTTGCAGCAGACAGCCCCATGCCATGTGGTAGCTGCAATGCCCTCATTCAGACTCAAGGACAGCCATTCCATCACTGTGGGTATGTGAGCAGTTAGCACCTACTGAAGTCCTACAAATCTCTGACAGCTAATCCCAACTGGCATGCTGAGGAAGCCATCACCATTTCTTCTTTGCCTTGCCCTCTTCCCCAGTTCCCAGGGTCTTATCCCTGCCTTGATCCCTCCTTTAAGAAGACATATTTCCCCTTTCGAACCTCCACATCTGAATCGGATGGTGCATTTTTATAGACGCAGTGCTATGCCTAAGAGGCTGATGTACCTGAAAAATGACAGGGATGAAAAACAAATAGGCTGTTGCTTAGCACTCCTGTCTTTGGACATTTAATTCTCTGGGAACTGCTCCTCCTCCTTCCATCCTGGATTCATCTGAGGTGGCCCTGATCAGACTAAGCCAGTCAGAGTTCTCATGAGGATTTTCTTTTCTTTTTTTTTTTTTTTTGTAACTTTATTTTTTTTTTTTTAAAGATTTTATTTATTTATTTGACAGAGAGAGACATAGCCAGAGAGGGAACACAAGCAGGGGGAGTGGGAGAGGGAGAAGCAGGCTTCCCGCGGAGCAGGGAGCCCGATGTGGGGCTCGATCCCAGGACCCTGGGATCACGACCTGAGCCGAAGGCAGACGCTTAACGACTGAGCCACCCAGGCGCCCCCTCATGAGGATTTTCCAAACCAAAACTGGGTCAGGAGAATATCAATGATATTCTAGTATTATTCCAACCAATGCCTCCCTCTTTCCGCAAGCCAATTCAGATACTATTTCTGTCACTAACAACCAAAAAAGTCCTAGCTAACTCACATACACATGCACACACACACACACACACACACACACACAGCCCTAGATTAAATAACAGGGGACAAAGGGGACAATAAAGTGGGAGTCATTCATCAGGTTTTCCAACCGTCTCATTGAAACTACCCCTCCTCCTATTTACATTAAGGGTGAGGGAGCTGGCACCATCCTAAAGCCCTCCTGAAGTACCAGCAGGAGTCCCAGGATGGATCTCTGCAAAGAAAACCGCCTCACAGAATCATCTTGCCATCTCCGATGGTTTTGCCCTGCTAATCCCCTTTTCAGGTTTTGGAGCTATCTCACTAGTATTTGGTCACCTGCTTTGAAAATCTGCATATTGGTCTGATACCTACCTCTACTTGGAATATCATATTTTTATTTTATTGTGTCTTAGTTGCAACTTGGAATTTATCGTCCTGTCATACATCACTTAATTAGGGTTAACCTAATTCATTAGCATTGTGTTATTTAAACTTCACAATAGGCCCCACTTAGAGAATGAGGAAATCATTTGACTCAGGTGAAGTAGCTAGAAAGTGGTAGAGCTAGGTTAAATCTAAACCACTTATCTCCAAGTGTGAACTCTTAACTTCTCTGCTACATAAACTTTAACGTTCTGGGGGGACAGAACATGAACACATCTGCACTTTTGAAAGCATTCTAGTGGTGATGTGAAGGCTGGATTGGAAAGTATCAGAGTCTCATCTTCAAGGAGATGGTGCCAGTGACAAGAGTGGGTTTCTTATAGAGATGAAAGATTCCATCTACCAGCAAAATCAAGAAAGCCTTAGGGCGCCTGGGTGGTGTAGTCGGTTAAGCAACTGACTCTTGGTTTCGGCTCAGGTCGTGATCTCAGGGTCATGATTTCAGGGTCATGGGATTGAGCCCTGTGTCCAGACTCTTGCTGGAAGGCACTGAGGGGATGGATTATGGAGATGGAATAGTAATTTAAGGAAAAGGGTGGATATGAGAAACACCATGGAGATAAAATGTTTAGGATTTAACAATTAATTGGCTGCCAATGTAATGGTCTGGGGATGGGGAGTAACATGAGGAGGGAGGCAGGATGGAGATACCAGAAAAAAAGAGAAGGGGAGGCAGGGAGAGAAGGAGATTCTAAGGTTCTAAGCCTAGGTAGATATGGTTAACTTTATCTGAAATAACTTAGGTATGTTAAAATGTGATCAGTTTTATATATCCATGAGAGATACACATTCACAGTTGTTCATTTCAATCTTTAGCTAATATCATTAATGTTTACATTAACAAGAACAACAAAAAAGCAAAAAAAGAAGGCTAAAGGTAAAACCTGAGATTATGACTTGTAGTGGTAATAGGTACTAGTCTTTATAGGTATTAATCAGGGATGGACATTACTGCAAAACTGTTATAGTTCTGACTAGTTAAAACTCTAGAAACATGCCCCCCATCTCAGCCCATTCTCCTTCTCAGGTTAAAACCTAAGACATGGGAAAAATAACCTGCAAATCTATGAACAGTGGTCATTCTACACAACTATCTCTACTCTGTTTTAAAAAGGCTGAGGCTTTAGTTTGACATGTAAATATATGAAAGTATTTGGTAAGTCTTACTCTTTATTTGAAACTAACAACTTATGAAGCACAAAAATACTTCCGGAAAAGCAAATGTACCATTTTTGGACCTGAACTTCTAATCTAACCAAGTTTGCTACTCTTCCTGTGCTCCCTCTCTCAATTGTGACAACACCTTCCACCCAGTCACCTTGCATCATACCCCTAGTCACCTTTGATTCCTTCCACTGGCAGCCCAGAGGAGCTGATTGATCCAGAGCCTCAGTGAGGTTGTCAAAGGGCCCTGTCTCTCTGACTCTGTCTTCTGAAGGTCAGTGTCATTCTAAAGCTGATTCCCAGGATGGCTCTCAGTAGCAAGCACTGCCTCTATTTCATTCTACAACTGGCCCACTTAAGTCACCTGTTCACCTGTGAACATGACTGTGGCTGGGGTAAGGAATATGCTGATTAGCTTAAGCCAATTTGGATCCACTCCTCCAGTAAGAAGTGGTGTTGGTTTTCCTTGAAGTAGGGTTGCATGAGAATGGATGGATGTGCAAACAAGTATCTGGGTTAGGAGAGGGATGGATGCTGGATGGGCATCCACCAATGTCTACCACTGTTTCAATTCTATACCTTTCAGAATAGGCTTTCGGTTGCAAATGATAGAAACTGCTCTTGGCTACTAGCAGAAAAGCAGCATATAAGGAAGTTAGCAGGTAGCTCCTACAGAATTAACAACTTTGAGAAATAGCTTCAGAAAGTAGGTTGGAATGAAGAGGGTCTAAACTACAGAAGGTGACCTCTGAGATGATGCTGTAGGAACAAATGAAATAGGATGCTACCACTGGAACCCACAACCATCAGACTAATCACTTTTCTGCTGCTCTGAGTGATATCTAACGGTTCCTGCGATTTTGTGTAATACTCTCTGAGTGTGGTGTTCAGTTAGTCAAGCCTGAGTCATGTACCCCAAGCCCCGCTGCCAGGATATCTAGTTAGGGAAATTTTGGTCCATAGCCTCTTAGTAAGAGATGGTAGCCCTACCAAGGATCATAGAGGGGAGACTTCCTCAACATAGAACAGGGGTGGGATGCTGGACAGCTCAAAAATAACAAGGTTCTACTATCAGCCTCCTACCCACTATGCCTCCCTGCCCACTCATCTTTTTATTTAATTTTTATTTAATACCACCGGATTCATCTGGAACTAGTTCTGGTGACATCACTCCCTGGCTCAATATCTTCATTGCTTTCCTACTGATGGTAGAATTAAAAGTGGGTTTTTTTTTTTAATATGGTGACACCAACCTACTTTTCCAACCATTTTTTTTTCTAACTACTGCTCTGCACAATCCAAATGAACCGAAGTTCTTGATATATGACATATTATTAAAACTACTCTGCTTTGCATAGGTTATTTCCTATCACTGCAATTCCTTCATTCAACCACCCCTTCCATTCAATGGTTATTTATTGAACATACTATATATGACCCAGTACACAGCAAGGCAATTGGCCATAGAAAGATAAGTCACTATCTCCTTCCTCAAGGAGGTCATGGTAAAGGTAGTAAAGAATTACAATATGATAAGACAGGCTAGGACAGAATAGAATATTATGTAATATAAATTTTATTTTCTACAAAAAATGTTGGTACAAAGTATAGCATGAGCATAGGATAAGAAGTATCTAAGTCTGCCTTAGAGAGGGGGCATTTAGAGGTTTCCCTAAGAAGGGAATATTTTGCTAAACTTTGAAAGTTAAGTAATTTGTTAGTCTTCCAGATGGGCAAGCAAGTAGGGAAGTCACTATTAAGTGTAGGCAGGAGCATGGCATGATGTGGCTAAGTATGAGAAACGATGAGTAGACTAATATTGCAGAAATTCCCAGGTGGAGTCAGAGATTAGGGGTAGAGAGCCATGGAAAATGCACCTAGACTGTTAGGCAAAGGCCTGACCATAAAGAGTTTTGTGAGTTATAGATAGGAATTTCAATTTTGTTCCATAAAGAGAGAGAGAGAGAACCAATGAAGGCTATCATAGTAGCCCCTTGACTCTCCCTGCTTCTAATTTCACTGCTATTGTATCTATCTTGCAAACCATGTGCGGCCAGACAGATCTTTCTACTAAGGAAATATAATCATATTACTATCCATAAGAGTGGAGTGCAAAGCTAGAACCAGGGCTACATATAGGCAAAAGAATATAGTAAGGAATATTAAAAATCCAAAAGGCAAATAGGCCCTTAAGACTTGTGCTGGAAATTTCTCATGCTACCTTAGTGGAAGGTCAGCCTCCACGACTAAAATAATGCACATTACTTCCATATACATAATGCACACAAATCCATTATAGCTCTTACCTCACCGAATGGTTTAAATGTTTTATTGTATACTAAGCACTCAGCATGTTGCTAAGCATAAAGCATACAGCAAGTAATCAAGATAATGTCTGATAAATGGGTAAAAGAATGCATAAGTGAAAGACAAAACAAGTTAATGCCATTCTCACTTCCTTTTATGGATGGATTAGTTCTGAGTTTTTCTACCATAGCAACAGCTCTATTTGCTTTAGACTTTGGTGCTTAGCATTAAGTCCCCTGCCCCACCACCCTATTCTTTAACTCCTCAAGCTTTGAGAGTCTTAGAGATTTACACTGGAAGAACTAAGAAGCATAGCCATGAAGACTCAGATGCATTTACGAGTATAAAGAGAAGTGGCTGAAAGTCCACCAAAGGCTTGTGCTCCTTCAATAGTATAGAACTGTAGTTTCCCATCAGGGCTACAGTTCTCATTCCACGGGTGATCCTGTGATTTTCTGTCCAATGGAGTAGAAACAGAATTAATGTATGCCACTTTCAGGCCTGGCCTATACGAACCAGCTGCAGGACCCTCATTTTTCTTCAAACTGATCTTTGGAGCCCAGTTTTGAAGATGGTAGAGGCTATGTCAGCCTAGGTCTTTGAATGACTGCATGGAGCACATTCCTATCCCTTTCATCCTCCTCCTCTACCACACTTCTAATGGGGTTTTACATGAGTGGAAAATAAACCTCTTTTCTGTTAAGCCCCTGAGATTTTAGAGCATCTCTGGTACAGCAGACATCATCACTGTAACTAATACAGCATCCATGTGCGTGTATGAGAATATGTGTGAAAGTAAAATCCAATTTTATACAGAATCAAAAACAAAATGGGGATAGAACCATAAGTAAGACTATTTAGGGTGCCTGGGTGGCTCAGTCAGTTAAATGTCTGCCTTCAGCTCAGGTGATGATCCCGGGGTCCTGGGATTGAGCCCCACATCGGGCTCCCTGCTCAGCAGAAGTCTGCTTCTCCTCTACCCCTCTCCCCTGCTTGTGATCTCTCTCTCTCTCTCATTCTCTCTCTCTCAAATAAATAAATAAAATCTTTTTTTTTTTTAAGAAGACTAATCCTTGAATGTGGAAAATCTTTCATTTTAAAATTTAATTTGAATGTCTTAAATTAGCAAGTAAGCAGGTACTCATAATGTTATTTGATGTATAATGGTCAGTATGTGTCAAGACAGAGACCATGGAAAAAAATGGAGCTTGAGAAAAGAGCTGGAAAGCATAAAAGATAAAATGAATCAGATCAGAAAAGATTTTCTGGTAAAGTTCATAATTTTTTAAACAACTGAATTAGAAATAAACATTGATTATGACTGGTTAGATTTCAAATAAATAAATCATTAGAATTATGTATAAGAAATATAACTTAGAAATAATGAGAAATACATTATGATTATGTCACTGGATCTTGTCAAGCTTCAGACTGCTAACACCTCACACTTTAAGAAGATTCCATCTGCCTAAAAATGTCAGGTAGGGCCATCAAATGACTTGCTCTGTATTTCTAAACATTCTCGGGCTAGAGAAGGAAGGCATCTAAAAAAGTCAATCTTCTTTCATAACCCATATCTTCTTTCATTTTATGTTCCCTTTTTTTTTTTTTTGTAGTAAGTAGTAAAACTAGAACAGAGAAAGGTAAAGAAGGAGAGGTAAGAAGCCACATGGAATGCACAAAAGAGACGTTTCTGGTATTAGATGTCAGGCTGATTATACACGTTCATACCACCCAGATTGGGATTTGGGTTGGGGATGTCTGCTGGGCATGGCAATACCTTCGGAAATTTCCAAAACTTTGAGAAATCACATTCTTTCTTTGACTGAGATATGTCTTTTGAGTGTTTTCATAGAATTGGGGTATCAAAAGTAGAGAAAAAAAGATCTCAGGGTCCTGGGATCAAGCCCGGCATCAGGTTCCTTGCTCAGCAGAGATCCTTCTTCTCCCTCTTCCCTTGCCCATCCCCCCAGCTCATGCTCTCTCTCTCTCACGTGCACTCTCAAATAAATATTTAAAATCTATAAATAAATAAATAAAACACACAGAAACTTCTTCTTCCTGTTAAATACAGAAAGTTGTAAGAAGCCATTGTTTCACTCTGTCAAAAAAAATAAGTTACACAAACTATGCAATCACAGGTTTTTAAACACCCCATAAGAGAGTTAAAGAAAAAGAAACCTAAGTGAACTAAATTCCATAAAGTAATGAGCCCTTCTCATGAGAGAAGAAATATATGAATGCTTTCATCTTTCATGTAATAGTGGGAGAAAGAAGAATTTACCAAAGACAGGTATAAGAAGAGATGAGATAAACTCCTCAGAAACTTTTATGGTTTCACGTGGGCTGGAATAACGGATTTGAATCCCATAGAGTCCCAGATGAAGAGCATGTTTGTAAAGCCAATAGTTTACTGAGACCAAAACTAAAATAAAGAAAAGGAGATCTGTGGGACACTATAAAGTATTAAAGCATAAGTCCCCAAAATAGAAGAGAGAATGATGCAGAAGAAATATTTGAAAAGATAATGGCCAAGATTTTCTCTAAATTGATTAAAGATGTCAATGCATACACCCAAGAAGCTCATTAAACCTCAAGATCAGCAGATCTAGATACATTATAGTTGAACTCCTAAAATTCAAAACTAAAGAGAAATATTAAAAGCAAGAGCAAGAAAAAGATATAATATATAAAGGGGAACAACAATGAAAATGACAACTGACTTCTTAGAGAAACAATGGCAGCCATAATGCAATGGAAAAACATATTTAAAGTAAAGACATAAAAATGATTATCAACCAAGATTTATATATACAACAAAAAATTACTTTCAAATATGAAGGCAAACACTTATCTGTTGCTTATGAAAATGTAGAATAGTACAGCCACTTTGGAAAACAGTTTGGTAGTTCCTTAGTAAGTTAAATATTAGTTTAAAATATGACCCAGAAGTTCTACTACTATGTATTTACCAAAGAGAAATGAAGGCATATGTTGACACAAAGACATGTATGCCAATATTCATAGTAGCATTATTATAATAGCCAAAAATTGGAAACAAGACAAATGTCTATCAACTGGTGAATGGATAATCAAAATGTAGTATATTCATACAATAAAATACTTACTATTCATCAACAGAAAGGAATGAACTACTGACATGCTGTAACATCATTAAGCCTCACAAACATTTGCTAAATGAAAAGAAGCAAAAGATCACATGTTGTATAATTTCATGTATATGAAATATTCATAAAAATAGATAAATGATTGCCTGTAGCTGTGGGTGAAAAGGGCACTGTCTGCAATGGGCATGAACAAACTTTTTGGGGGAATGAAAATATTCTAAAACTGGATTTTGGTGATGGTTGTACAACCCTAAAAGCTTACTAATAATCACTGAATTATACACTTAAAATGGGTGTGTTTTATGGAATGTAATTTATGCCTCAATAAAGTTGTTAAACATATGAAGACAAAATTTAAAAAATATATTCAACAATAAAAAAAGGATAGAGAACTCATCTACTACTTATCTAAACTACTAGAAATGATAAAGAATATTCTTTCTACTAAAGAGAAGTAATCCCCAGTGGAAACTCAGATTGACAGGAAGCGATGAAGAGCATTAGAGGGGTAAATTTATGGGTAAATATACAAGACCTTCATATTATATTTATTTTAAAATTCTTTAAAAATGATTCATTATTTAAAGTAATACAACAATAATGAATTGTGGAGTTTACAGTATATGCAGAAGTTAATTATATGACAAGAGCACAAAGATTGGGTAGGTGAGAAAGGAATTACATTGTGATGTTCTTACTTTGTGAAGTAATACAATATTATTGAAGGTAAACCGTGATATGCTAAAGATGCATATTGTAGTCTCTATAATACAAATAATCATCAAAAATAACACAAGGAGGACTAGCTAAAAAGTCCACAGAAAGGGATCAAATGGAATACTAAAAAAATAATTGATTTATCCAAGAGACAGCAGTAAAGGAGAACTAGAGTAACATAAACCAGATGGAACAAATAGAAAACAAATGCCAAGATGGTGGGCTTAAACACAACCATATTGAAAATTACTTTAAGTGTGAATGGACTGTAAACACTTGAATTAAAAGGCAGAAAATATCACACTGGATAAAAAAGTAAGAAAGCAAGAATATCTTTATATCTATATCCACACACATGTGTATACAAAACATATTTTAAATCGAAAGAGACAGACTCCTTAAAAATAAAAGATTAGAAAAATATAAACTATGCAAATAGTAAGCATAAGAAATTTGGTGTGTCTATAGTTGTATCACACAAAGTAGACTTTAATATAAAGAGAATTACCAGAGATAAGGATATAAGAATAGATATGTTATCATTTTAAAATCAAGAGAATATAAAGTTTTCTTTGTCTCTGTCTTTAAATATCTTAACTCACCCTGCCCTTTTCTTTTCTTATATTTCTGGGATATAAAAAAAATACATTTAAGAAAATATAACAATCTTAGATATGAATGTAGTTAATAACAAAAATTCAAAATATATGAAGCAGAATTTGACAGAACTAAAGGGAGAAATACAGATTTACAATTACTACTGGATATTTTACAATAGAAATTAGTAGAAAATTAATTCAGGAATTAATGGAAATTAGTAGAAAAAAATAAAATCCTCTCAAATTAATAGAGAAAAAATCAGTAGAGATAGATAAAGAACATTCGAACGACTCCACAAACCAATTTGACCTACTTGACATTTATAGAACGCTGTACCCAACAACTGCAGAAATACACATTCTTTTCAGAAGTACACAGAACACTCACCATGATAGACCATATGCTGCATTACAAAACAAGTGTCAATAAGTTGAAAAGGATCAAAATCATGTAGATCAGAAGTTCTCAAAATATGGTCCAGGGAACCCACAGGGTCCCAGAGACCCTTTTAGGAGGTTCAAAAGGTCAAAACTATTTTTGAAGAATTGAGACATAATTTTTCTCTTTTATTCTCATTCTCTCATGAGTGTAGAGTGGAGTTTTTCGGAAGCTGACTGACTTGTGCTACCACAACAGACTGAATGAAGAAGTAAGTGTGAGGGGTGCCTGGGTGGCTCAGTCGTTAAGCGTCTGCCTTTAGCTCAGGTCATGATCCCAGGGTCCTGGGATTGAGCCCCGCATCGGGCTCCCTGCTCCGCAGGAAGCCTGCTTCTCCCTCTCCCACTCCCCTGCTTGTGTTCCCTCTCTCACTGTCTCTCTCTCTGTCAAATAAATAAAATCTTAAAAAAAAAAAAAGAAGTAAGTGTGAAAATTCACTTGTTTTCCATTAAGCGAGACATTAAAGAGGCTTACAAAAATAGAAGTCAGTCTCACTCGGTTCACTATTTTTTTTGTTTTGGAAAATATAATTATTTCTCATAAAAATGTTATTTACATTAAAATGCTATTTTTAAATGGCTTAGTAAATATTTTTAAGCTTCAGTTTTAATATGTAATATGACAAATATAAATAGATATAACACACATAAATGAAAGTTCTTCGGGGTCTTCAATAATTTTTAGGAGTATAAAGATGGTAATACAAAATTTTTGAAAGCCACTGATATGGCATATATTCCCTGAACACAATGAAATTAAGTTAGAAGTCAATATAAGTAAGACACATAAAAACGCCTAAGTATTTGGAAATAAGACAATACTCTTATGAATAATCATTCAAAGAAGAAACCTAATGGGAAATTTAAAAAAATTTAAACCAAATGATAATGATACAATATAGCAAAATTTATGGGACATAGTTAAAGCAGTGCATAGAGGGAAATACATAGCTTTAAGTGCCTACATTGAAAAGAACAGTAAAATTAATAAACTAAGCACCAATTTTACACAAGATCTTTCAGAAAATAGAGCAGGAAGGAACGCTGGCCAACTCATTTTATGAGTGCAGCATAATGCTGATGCCAAACGTTGTTCAAGACATTAAATATGCATAATCTTTTACAGGTAACATTTAGAAATCTCTTATAAATATTTATGCACAAGAATTATAACAGTAAAAATATATGTCCAACCATTAGGGACCATTTAAATAAATTATGACAAATCTATAGGGTGAGACATTATGCATCTGTTAAAAGTATGTTCTCAAAGGAACTGATGACATGGGAAAAGACAGAAGTAAAAAAAAAATGTAGTCTGATCCCATTACTGTAGTGTAATATACCTCCATAGAAAAATCATGGAAAGAAATGCACCAAAACATTAGCAATGCCTAACTCTGGATTAGAGGGATTGCTAGTAATTCTGCTTTCATCTTTTATTTTGCTGTACTTTCCAAATCATCTGTGATGTAAGTGTGCCACTTTAATAATAGAAAAAAAGATCCAATCAGTTGTTTAAACAAAAATCTGGATAATGCAACACCATAATTCACAGAATGGTATTTCTCTGAAGAACCTCTGAAATTAATCAGCTCTAAGCCTGCATTTTATAGACGGGGAAATAGAGCTCCCCCTCCAGGATGGACATATGTAACTTGTGCATCAGATCATGCATAGAGTTAGTGATAGAGTTAAGTCTAGAATCGGGATTTCCCTCCTCCCAATACCATGCCTTTCACTTTAGGGCACAATGTGAGGAAAATGACATATTGTCAGGTGTACAAAAATTCTTCTGATGTAATCACTGGCCCTTGGCCTTTGACACAAGGAGATTGATTCTGGTTTAAGCCATAAGTTCAAAGCACTTAAGTAAAGTACTTAAACTTATGCTTACAAGTATACTATTAACCATTTCAATAAAAATGCAAGGGAGAGGTAACCTTTATATATTTTACAAGAAATGGGTTTTTTCCTACCTAAATTTTAATATTTTTCTTGGTTACCTAAAATATTCCAATTCACTAAAATCTCAAATTAATATAATCCATCACAATTAGAATTGTCAACGGCACAAAAAAGCTGCATAGTCTATCAAAGAATTCTGCCACAAAAAAAAAAGAAAGAAAGAAAGAAAAGAAAACTAGTCACTGCTCAAAGTGTCCAGGTTTCACTCAATGAAAGGTTCAGCTTAAAGATCATTCCTGCATCCAGAATTTGGATTGACTCACTAAGAGAAATCTGTTTAATATAAACTTTTTTAAAAAACAGAAGGCATATATTTCTTTTTTGGCATATGAATGAGTAAATTGAGCCTGTGTGAGAATGAATAATCAAGACCCTTTATTGTTCAGTCTGAAGAGGACAGCTTGGCTATTTGTAAGACCTGAGCAGAATCCTATATTGTGATTTAAATCAAAGCAGCCATCATTTTCAACCATAAAGACTAGATTTCCCCTGACAGGACATCTAGTAAAGCAACTGAAAAAAATGTTTGTATCACTTTCTGTGTTGAGGAAATTAAACAGCCAATTTGTAGTGGATCTAAGGTGACTGAACCCAGTTTCAGTAGACAATGAGAGAATGCTTTTTAATTCTTTAAGCATTTAGGAGCACCTGGGTGGCTCAGTTGGTTAAGCATCTGCCTTCAGCTCAGATCATGATCCCACAGTCCTGGGATCGAGTCCCACATCAGGCTCGCTGCTCAGCGGGGAGTCTGCTTCTCCCTCTCCCTCTGCCCCTTCCCCCGTTCATGCTCTTACTCTCTCTCCCAGGCATGCTCTCAAATAAATAATTCTTTAAGCATTTAATAAAAGGAGAAAAAAAAATCCACACTCAATGACAGGATCAGTATGTCAGATCACATTCTCCATGATTTGATTGGATAAAAGAGGATATGTATATGTCTTTTGTCCTTAAACAGTCATCAGGTAAAATGAGAATCCTAGGTGACAGTCAGCTTTCCTCTGAGAAGCAGGGAACATCTTTTGGGGCAATGGACTATGGGACTTGCTTCTATTCCAAGCCTGTTTTGAGGGGCTGATTCTGAAGCCCCACCCACTGCCCTTCACACACCCCCTTCACCCACACATAAAGCTTCTTCCTGTCACATCTGACCTTGTCTGCATAAGCCTTTATCATTTAATCAACATCTACTTAAAAGCACATTGGTTCAGGCTTAAAAACACATCACAGGTTCAGGCTCTGGTTTTGCCCCCTATGCTTGGCTGGAATGGGGAAAGTCATTTATAACCTCTGGGCTTTCATTTCCTCAACTGTTAGATGAGTGGGTTGGGTGAGGCAGGGAGAGCCACACGGAGTGCCCTGCTGAGAACGATTCTGAGGCTGTTTCCAGAGCTCCCACAAAAGAACATTCAGTCAGCGATGTCTGTCTATGACGTAGGAGAGCGGTGACGATAAAACCTCCTAGTCTGAAATCATGGTGTTGAGCGACACCTCAGTAAGACATTTTCCCCAAATTATTTCCACTATTCTTTCTCCCTCACTACAGATAATTGAAGACTCTCTATCCCACATCCCCATGTTGTTTGCTACCCACCATTAGGTATACTGATGTTGCATTTACATTATAAAGGCAAGTATTATGAACCCTATTTCACAATAAGAAAATTCAGCCAGGAAGTGAGCCATTTTCTCTAAACCATACAGACAATCCAGAACAAATACTGAAATTTAGATGAGATCGGGCGCGTTCAGGGTGCTATGGCCATAGGCCAAATACTGAAGTTTAGGAACACTTATTCACTAATAAACATCTTATGTGTCCTATTAAACACCTTATGCGTCCTATTAAACACCTTATGCGTCCTATTAAACATCTTATGCATCCTATTAAACACCTTATGCGTCCTATTAAACATCTTATGCGTCCTATTAAACACCTTATGCGTCCTATTAAACACCTTATGTGTCCTACTAAACACCTTATGCGTCCTATTAAGCACCTTATGCGTCCTATTAAACATCTTATGTGTCCTATTAAACACCTTATGCGTCCTATTAAACATCTTATGCGTCCTATTAAACACCTATGCGTCCTATTAAACACCTTATGCATCCTATTACTTGTTTTATGGCTTTTACTGTGCATTTGTGCAAGTACTGGCAGAGTCACTACCAAGGGGAAAGAAAGAGGAAAGGTAAGAAGAATAACTAAGGATTCCCAGTCTCAAGAGGTTTTAAATCTAGTAGGCAAGGAGCCTAAACACAGGTAACAGAGGTCAACACAGAGATGCCCATCTCAGAGGAAGACAGCACTCTTCACCCTGGAGTCCTCCTTGCTTCTTCTCTTTCTCTCTCATCCACATCCAACCCATATGCAAATCCTGTTGATGGAACCTCCTAAGTCTATCGCAGCTCTGATCATTCTTGTCTCTTCCACCCCCTCACACCCTGGTTCAAACCATTATCTTCTCTCACATGGACTAACATCAGAGCCTCCTGACTAGTCTCCCGGCTTCCCTTCCAGTTCTAATACAATCTATTCCACGCAGAAGCCAGAAATACACACCTTTACAGAAGCCAATCAGTCCATGCTGTTTCCTGTTCTCACCTCCCCATGACTTCCTATTACACTGAGAACAAGATCCAAACTCTTCATCATGGTCTAAAGAACTTACCTCTTCTGGTCTTGGCCCCCACTCGACCTGATTTTCCACTACTCTGCTTCTTCTTTACTATGTTCCAGCCATTAAGATGTTCTTGCGGTTGCTTTAACCCACCAACCATACTCCTTACCCCAGGGCCCTTGTACTGTTGCTAGCTTTGCATGGAATGCTCTACCTCCAGACCTTCACATGACTCCTTCACTTCATTCAGGCCTGTCTCCGGATGTCCTCTCTTCAGGGTAGGCTTTCCTTAGGATCCTGTCCAAAACAGCACCTGCCCATTCCCTAACACCTTACCCTGCTTTATGCTTCCCAATTGCACTTATTACCACCTCCCACATCATATATTTATTTGCTTACTTTTTTACTGGTTTCTCCACTAGAACGTAAGGTCTCTGAGTGCAGGAACATTGAAGGTTGCATTCACTGCTGCAGACCCCGCACCTATAATAGTGGGTGGCAGGCACATAGTAGCTCGTCAATAAATGCTTGTTCAACAAGTGTATGAATGAGTGAATGAATGAATGTAGGAGACAGCTAGAAATTGGAGAAAAACCTTATACTGAACAACACCAAGGAACATCATTTTATAGTGTGTGTCCCCACTTTTAGATTATCTGCCAGGACCATGGTTGATGTTAAAAGATTTTGTTCCATTTGAGAGGTGAGCAGCCTAGACAGAGATATGTCCGTCTCATGTTGAAGGCAGGTCCTCCTGGGTCTGGAGCATGCAAAGCCACCAGCTACACAGCGGGAGGGAAGCGAGTGATCCCGGCAATAGAGCATTTGAGGAGAGCCATTTGGTAAAAATTACATAGCTTCTGGGTAATAGGGTATATATCCCAAGAATCAGAATATTAAAACTGATCAGCTATGGGATGAACCAAACCACCGAATAGGATACACAGGAGTCACTGCCACTAAAGAAACTGAGTTCCCCTGGCTCTTGTTTCTGCAAACAGAAATTACTTTGAAATCAGCCAACACTGCATGCGTCAGTGACATAAGGGAAAATTCTATTTCCCTCAGAGTAAAGTACTGCAAGGGAGTTCTTATGTCGCAGGCACGATGCTAGCCCTTCACACAGCTAGTTAACAGCAAAGCTGGGAGCGGAACTCAAGAAGCCTGGCCCCGGAGGCCACCCGGGTCACCATGCGCCATGCTGCCTCCCAGGAGTGCTGACTCACTCAACCTTGGGCAGGCCCTCCTCTCTGTGCCTCAGTTTCCTGTGGATAACAACAGTGTTACCTCTTAGGGTTGTCATGAGGCTTCGGTGAGTTAACATCTGTAAAGTGCCCAGAAAAGGGCCTGGCACACAGTAAGCATCCTACCTATTGTCACTGTATCCATAGAATCAGTTCCTAGCAATGGAATTACCGGATCAAATACAGGTGTCAAACAGCTTTCCCAGAGGCACCTCGCTGGTAAGCAGGGCCAGGATTTTAGCCCAGCTATGTCTGGCCCCAAAGCTCTTATCCTTACACTCCTGCTAGCTCCCGTCAGTTGATAACACTGCTGGAATCCTTCTGGTATTTGACAATTCTCAGTCAAAGCTTTCTGTTTCCTGTCAGGCTTTTTGTGGGGTGTTTTTTTGGTGCTATCTGCCTATAGATCTAATTCTGTATGTAGAACCTGTTGATTATCTAGCATTCTAGTCAAGATGTTTCAAGCCTGGAACATGTCTTGTTACGGTGGAGTGCTGACACCATAAGGGCAGCTAATGTGGACATTTCATTTCGATTCTGTTCCGAGATGCCTTAGCAGGGATCAGAAGGAAGCCACGTCCTTGAAAGTCTCTCGCATACCAATGCTCCACACTCCAAGAGGCTTTATCTTCCAGCTGCAGCTCTCATAAGATATACAGGTGAAAAATTCAATCGCCCTCTAGTAAACAGCACACACCGCCAAGCTGGCAAAATAGGCCACCTCACAGACAGGGAAATAAGTGATTCAGTGGGACCCAGATAATGAATACCGTTGGCAACGAGGAATGAACAAAACAAAATACACCTGCATGTGGTTGTAGGTGGTTCAGGGAGTTGATGGTGCAGATTGTTTTCGTTTATTTTTATAATTAGGGCGGGGTGGGTAGGAAGCCAGGAAATTGAGAGGAATGGCATTTTTCTGTGGCAATCAGCTCTCCAGACTTCCCTTCCTAGGTCCTCAGGAATTCAGTGTACTTAGAATGTTCTTTGTGCTTTATCTCCTCTCCCTGTTGTTTTTTAAAAAAAGATTTATTTACTTATTTGAGAGAGAAAGAGAGTATGTGTGCACGAGTGGGAGGGGTAGAGGGAGAAGGAGAGAGAGAATCTCCAGCAGACTCCACGCTGAGCGTGGAGCCCAACGCGGGGCTCCCTCTCACGACCCTGAGATCATGACCTGAGCTGAAACCAAGAGTCGGATGCTTAACCGACTGCACCATCCAGGCCCCCTCCTCTCCCTGTAGAAGCCTTCTCTCCCTCTAGAAGCCAGCATTCTAGAAGGAGTCAGACACTACCGATTATATTGTGACTAAATGACTTTTATCTTTAAATTAATGTTACCCATTTCAGATTATAACTGTATTTCAACAGGCCCCCACTAAGCATAAGCCATGGGCATAAAGGTGTACATTAAGGTGTACCATTAGGGTATTCCCCAGTGGAAGAAGGAAATGCTAGAGTAGGCCCCTACTGAGATCTCTGAAACCACAGTAACTAGCCAATCATCATCTCTGTTCATAGGAAAGTCTTGAATTGATGAACATCCAAAATACTGTTGTCTTAATCCAGCTGATCTATAATAATATGTTCCAATGACTTTAACCAGGGGGCTATAAATTCACAGCTTTAAGTAAAAAATGATGGGTTAATCAATAGGATAAAGAGGAAGGAATGATTATTTGTACCAAAAATCTCTAAGAATGGCCCATTACCCTCCATCCCAGCCCATCTTTCTCCTCCGAGGACTGATTTCATCATCTGGATGAATAGGCTCCCTCAGCCTCTTCCCCTTGGCTGAAGTATATGATGGTCTTCAGCAGGCCTCCCTGAGCTCCTATAAATGCCATTCCAAACCTGAACCTTCCCCTAGAATATTAGTTAGAAAAAATATTCTCAAAACTCTGACTCAAACATTCATTATGCTCTATAACTTGGTGGAACTCATCCAAGTAAAATTCCCCTGGGAGATCCAGGCTCCGGGCCAGGAACAGGAAGTTGTCAGGGTAACCTGGGGACACAGAGTACCTTGGAGGGATCAGAGAAAAAGCGGAGCTCTGTCACTGACAAGGAAGAAGACCTCTGAAGACAAGAGTCACCCATTCCACATCTGAAACCTTTGGCCATGATCTGTTCTTGGAGGGGGCATTCTGGAAGACCTCCAGACCAGTGCAGCTGTAGGTGGGAGCAAGTGAAGGCTGATGGGTCCTGCACAGACAACCCTTAGTAAATGAACCCCAGCCACTAGGGCAAGGTTCTCTATTAACTTGATAAAGATTTCACCTCAAATAAGGAGAAATCTCCTTTTTGTATAAGGTGAGGGCAAGTTTTGCGCTCTGACCCAGGTTCGGCTTAGAGCTTATTATGGTTATAAATGTCCCTATTTAACCTCAAAGTTAATACCTGAGAGTAGACACTAGGATGAGATGTGGGGTTTATTCATTACTCCCACTGCTTAACTGATTAATACTCATTTCAACCCTTTTTAAAGAGAAAAAGTATGGACACTCGCCCAGGACAGTGTTTAATTTCCCAGGTGGCAAAGAAGGAAACACTGATTTATTTAAAGAGAACAGCAGTTGCTTACATGCATTTGGAGTATGATAGAGGGGAATTTTATATACATAATTATGGACACAAGAAGTCTCTTTCCATGTTACCAGACTTTCAAACTTAAATTGTCTATAAATGACATTTTCAAGACCCACAGAATTTTCTTCCCATTCCTTATACAGACTTTAATTCTGGGAGTCATAACCCCTAGTTTACTTTCTCAGGTGTGTAGACATATTTTGTTTGATGTAGGATCTAAACCAAGATATATTTGGTACAATTGTGAAGTGCAGTTTTCCAGCAGTTAAGTTTGCTTCTAAATGTCAGTCACTTTTATCCTGCAGTCTGTTATTAAAAGTTTTTAAGTGTTTAGGGTGTGGATGTGTGAGCGTGGTCCACATTTGCACACACGTGGAGTAGAATCACCTGGGGAGCTTTTAAAAGTCCTGATCATCAAACTAGTGACATCCAAACATGGGCTGTGGTCCTCTAGTTACCATTATGATTCCAATGTCAGTTTCTTGGCTTTGATGTTGCCACTAGGAAAAGCTGGCTGGAGGTTACAAGAGACTTCTCTACATGATCTTTGCAACTTCCTGTGAGTCTATAATTATTTCAAAATAAAAAGTCAGAAAATCCTGAAGCACAGGCCATAGGCTGGACCGATTAAACCAGAAGTTCTTGGGGTGAGACCCTGGAGTCAGTCTTTTTTAAAGCCTCCCCCCTCCCCGGGTGATTACAAAGTGAGGCCAATGTAGAATCACTGATCTTTTCCATCTAGTTACCTGATGTCTACATATTTCACAATCTCCTCACACGTTGCTTATCAATTTAATAGTAATAAAGCACATTTCAATTGCTGAACAAAATATTTATTATGAGCTTACTAATACTCTAGCAAATATATATATGTTTTAGGCAGAATGCTTTGTTAACTTTGTAAATAATTCCTAAATTGTATTTGAACAGACATTCGTTCACCCTAAGGGTTTCCCAGCAATTGTTCACAGTGGCAGGAATGAACATGTTATTATGGCCTAGAGACTTAAATAATTACCATCGCAAATAAAAATATAGACACCCTTTTCCCACAACGAAAGTGGGTCAAAAATAAAAGAATATTCTATTTGTTGTTAACAGATACTACTGAACTTCAAAACTTTTGCAATGCACAACCAGAATTTGTCTCCCCAAATAATAAATAAAGGCAAAAGATCTTATTTAGATATCAGCCTAAAATGAAGGTGAATTTGCAATAAATTTATTTCTCAATCTAAAATTCTACAGCTCTGGTCTTGACTGCTGTGTATCAGCCCTATGTGATGTTAGTTATTAAAAGACTCTCAGGAAATCCTCTCCATATATCCATATGCATGCAGACTGAGAAGGAGTATTGCAAAAAGAAAAAAAAGGAAAATTGCAAAATAATGCAAAAAAAATTGCATCGCTAGGTCATTGCTTCCTTCATTGGCAAAATAGAGCATATTTCAAACACGGAAGCCTTCCATGGTCAGGAGACCCAGAGAGGTTTCTAATGAGACTAAATTAGTCACATAGCTCCCATTCCCCACAGCTAAAAATATGTGTCCAATAGGGCTCTGCACAAGTAGTAAGTTATGTCCTCCACATGAGAATGTACAGTAGTATGGGAAGTAAGACTGCTCCAGAGGAATACAGTGAAAAATGAAAACGAAAAAAAGAAGACAAATTATTTTTCCACAATAGCTGCCACTTGCATGTCCACATATATAATTCGATAGGTAAGCGATGTAAAAGAAAACTAATAGCTAATAATTTATACTTGATCTTAACCTATCGCCTACATTGACATGGTCACCAAACAAGCCTAAGGACAGTGACGCTGTTAGATCACTATGAGAGTAGGGCTTGCTGTTTTTTTTTAAGAGTAAGTAGTATTTTTATTACAAGTTCTCAGCAAGGCAAATTTAGGACAAACACAAGCAGACATGGTAGCCAATTCAAAGGTATATTCAATGGAGTGATTTCACCTATATTCATACCTTCTTAGCCCAATTTTAGATCTGATCTCTTTTTCTAGTTACCACAACTAGAGGGGTAGCCAAATCTTCCAGGCCTGTGATCATAAACAACATCTGTGGGAACCAAGCACATAATGATATAGGCAGAAAAACATGAAAAACACCCACATTATGGGGTAAAGTGGGGAGTATATAATTGTATGTCTTTTCAATTTTTTAAAGATTTATTTATTTATTTGAGAGAGAGAGAGAGAGAGAGACCGCATACACGCGAGTGGGGGGAGGAGCAGAGGGAAAGGGGAGAGAGACAATCTTCAAGTGCGGTGGGGGGGGGGGGGGGCGGAGGGACTCATCCCACGACCCTGAGCCGAAACCAAGAGCCTAACACTTAACCAACTGAGCCACCCAGGCACCCCAATTTTTTAATTGATATACAACTGACATATAACATTATATTAGTTTCAGGTGTACAACATAATGATTTGATATCTGCGTACACTGCACAATGATCACAATAAGTCTAGTTACCATTCATCACCACACATAGCTACAATTATTTTCTTGTGATGAGAACTTTTTTTAAAAGTTTTTATTTAAATTCCGGTTCGTTAACATACAGTGTAATATTAGTTTCAGGTGTACAATATAGTGATTCAGCACTTCCATACATGACCCAGTGCTCATCACAGGTGCCTTTCTTCTTCCCCATCACCTATTTAACCATCCCCTGGTAACCATCAGCTTGTTCTCTATGGTTAAGAGTCTGTTTCTTGGTTTGTCTCTCTATTTTTCCCCTTTGCTCATTTGTTTTGTTTCTTAAATTCCACATATGAGTGAAATCATATGGTATTTGTCTTTCTCTGACTGACTTATTTCGCTTAGCCTAATACTCTCTAGCTCCATCCATTTTCATTACAAATAGCAAGATTTCATTCCCTTTTATGGCTGAGTAATATTCCATTGTATATTTATACCACATCTTCTTTATCCATTCATCAGTCAGTGGACACTTGGGCTGCTTCTATAATTGGGCTATTGCAGATGATGTTGCTTTAAAGTGATGAGCACTTTTAAGATCTACTCTCTCAGCAACCCTCAAGTATACAATACAGTGTTGTTAACTGTAGTCACCACAGGCTTGCTGTTTGTAACTGAGATCTTTGACCATATACAGCCATGCTTCTCAGATTTTATTGTGCCCAAATTCACCTGAGGGTCTCGTAAAAACGCAGAATCCAGGTCAGAAGGTCTGGAGTAGAACTGAGCTTCTACCTTTCTAACAACTCCCAGGGACTGGGGCCGCTGCTGCTCAAGGACCATCCCAATGTGGGCAGCCAGCAGTCTATGTCATGCCACCATATTATGAGAGTGACCAGGTGAAGGCTGTGGTCACCCTCAACTATCTCATCACAACCACCCTCACAGACAGTGTCTTTGTGCAGTGGCATCAGGAATGATATCACAGCATGGCAGGAGAGAAGATGATAAAGCTAGCCCAGGTTCTTTTTGTCTTTAAATAACTTTAGATATGTTTCATTTCCTCTTGGTGCCAAATTAAGAACTGTATCCTTTTTAAAAGTATAAATAGAAACAGGAATCTAAAATTGTGGATTATTCAAAATCTTCTTGGAGTTTTCATAGAATTCTGTGCTTCGATTTCTTATGTGTTTTAGTGCTTTAGGATGAGAGAATCCTAGTCCTGGCCCCAAAACAAACAAACAAAAAGTAATGCTTTATGACTTGTAGGATTGGCATAGTACTGTAATTATTATCTCTTTAGTATGCCACACATATGTCTAATAACCATTATGAAAGAAATTTGAAAGAGTAAACTTATGTGGCAAAGCGCTAGACCACTGGTTATTTATTTTGGATCAAAGACCACTTTGAGAATAAGATGAAACCTAGAGACTCTCTCCTCCAATAGGAAGATGCAAAAGCAAGTGGTTCATAGATTTCTCAGTAAGTTCCAGAATCCCTGTCGGGAAGGCTGCAGGGTTTAATAGAAGCTATTCTGCCTTCTGAGGGAGATGGGGGCTCTGGCTCCTTGGTCAACCAGGCTGGACACAGGGCTAGTGGCATCCCTATGCCAGCCCTTGGCATCCTTGTCTGTAAGTTAAGAAGCAATGGTGGCTATGACCCTATTCCCTCTAGGAGGTCATGATTAAACCCAAGCTCACTCAGTTCAGACGTTACAGCTTAAAATACTTCTAAAAATCACTGATTCTCTGGCTAGTTCATACATCACGCAAAGCCCAGCGTCACAGAGTAGCTAGTCATGAACTCAGCTTTGGGAAATCCTTGGTACTACCATTTCCACTGCTCATTGGGTAACCTAAGAAACTCATCTTTTACTTTCAAGAGTTCCAAGGAAGGCAGAGAAATGAAAAGATGTTGAGCAATGACTCATGACTCAGATAAAGCTTGGGGTGACCTCCAGAGGCCAATCCAAGGAACCTAAGGAAGCCCTTTGGTTAAAATGCTCAAAAATCAAAGTGGGGAAATAATGTATTTCCATGTTTGGCCTGAGTGGCCTAAGGGCTGGTGTACTGTCCATTCGGACTGGCCAAGCCCTTTCTTATTGACCCAGATGGTTGAATCTCCAACCTGCCACAGCCAAAAGGCTACCTCAGGAAGAGGAAGGCTACAGAGTAGTCTTGGATTAGAACATCTGCCATGAAGACACAGACATGAATCATCCTGAGGGCCAGGAAAGGCTCATATGATGGTCCTACTTCACAAGGCACTCTTGGAAACTGAGTCAGCGAGTCAGCGAGTAAGTGAAATAGGGTGGATGGCATGAAGGATCAGAGGTCACGTTCCTATTCCCACACCTGCCAGCTCAGTAAACTGAACTGATAAATATAAAGGCCAATTCTGATTCACGTTCCTCCTCTGATCTTCTTGTGTTGACCTGGGACCCATAAAGTAGCTGTCTTCTCTTGTTCTGCTCTTTGGGTCAGATGTGTGCCCCCCCTCTAGCTCAGTGGTTCCAGGACCACACTCCCTGAGACTTGGATTTCATTTGTCTGGAGTGAAGCCCAGACGGTGGTATTTTTTTTTTTTTTTTTTTAGGTTTTCTCAAGTGACTCTAATGTGCATCCAGAGTTGAGAACGTTTCCAGCCCACCAGAAGTTTCCTGGGGGAAACCACTCTTCTCAGATACAGATGCACTCCATGTGGTCAGGGAAGAGGCATGGAGGGATCTGGGCAGCTGTGCAGGTCCATGCTCTGGTGGGCTGGAAAAGCTCTGCAAGGGGAATGCTGGCATTCTCAATGTCGTTGAGGAGAAAACTGGAACTCAGAGAGGGAGGGAAACTTGCCAAAGTCCTACAATGAGTAAATGGGAGAAACGGCATTCTAACTCAGGGCCTGGCTTTTCACATACCAGCATGCTGTTTCTCTGCAATGAACACTTACAGAGGGATAGACATTGCTTCCCCATACATTGTCCAAAGCAGGCATTTCAACCCCCCTGCGATATGAAGGTTGTATTATACCCATTTTACCAAATAGGAAAACTGAAACTCAGAGAGGTGAAGGGATCTGTCCAAGTTTATTGGCTAGAAAATTAAACAGAACTTTCTAGTCTTTCCAATCTTTATTTTCTGAGGCCAGTCTTGATTCATTCAGTTCTCCTTATAGTTCTGTTGTGATGAACTTGACCCTCCCCTGCTATGAGGGCCGGGTATTGCCAGGGATTAGGCTATCTCACTAGTAAGGAATAAGTGGAGCAGGCTGCCCCATCCAGCTGCCACTGCCCAAGACCTGAGGGCCTAGCTGGCCACAGGCTGAAGACAGAGTGGCAAACTCATCCCCACCGTGCTTGAGTGTGCCTCAGCATTAACACTGGAAGTCCTGCATTCTGGAAACCCTGTCAGTCTTGGGAAAACCAGGATGGTTGGTCATCCCAGCTAAAGACAAACCTCAGGGCAACTAAATGGGGGTTGAGAAGGCTGAACCCGGGGCTTCCCATTAGAGGAGATGTTAGGCCCTAGAGAAGTATCCACATCTTGGCTGTGTCTTTAAAATTCCGGTGGAAATGTGGAGGTGGTTCATAAAAAATGGTTCCTAATTATCACCAGGATAATTTATGGAATGGAAACCAGGCCTTAGTTCAGGAGTTAGGTAGTGGCTAGCAACATTTAGGTTATGACTGTAAATATATCATGGTAATAAAACATAAAACATTCACATATTGCTTATTGCATGCCAGGTACTGAGTGCTTTAAAACCCATAATAACCATCTAGTCCCCCCTGGAACCCTGTGAGAGAGGCCCTATAGTGTCCTCCCTGTGTTAGAGATAGGGCTGCAGCAGCCCAGAGAGGTTGACATGTTCAAGGTCACACAGCTAGTAAGTGTTGAACGATGACGGTTTTAATTGTTCATAAGGATTTCTTAACTAGGATACCAACCCTCTGGCAGGTGTTAGCAAGAGGAATTGCAAACTGCCCGGAAGAAGCAGACCACAGAAAGAAGAGGCTAGGACAAAGAAAAGTGTTTGAAGTAGTTCGGTTTTCACCTTGTCCAGGGCAGAAAGAGACTCGAAATGTCTTGGGGTCACTCCCAACTTCCAGCCAAGATATTATCTTTCCTTCTCCTCACCAGAGGACGCATAGGCTTAATGTGAATTGGAAAAATCTATCCGGTCACCTCAGAACTAATTTTTGTATAAAATCTTTAGTTTATTTTTACAACATGCAAATCAGAGGTACAGACGGAAAATTCAATAACGTTATAATCCTGGTGGTGCCCTAGGTCTAGGATGACATTTATCTAGGCAAAAGCACTTTTGCGGTCCTAGGAATGGTGGTTGTGGCATTTTAAAACCTCATTAGACCCTGCTGCAGAAATCCCTTCTTCTACTTTCGTAAATCCTACGGGGTGAGACAGAATTTATCAAGTCAATGAAAAATACACTTCAATAATGATCATACTGCGTGTTTGGGGCCTCCTGCCCACTAACTGTCATAAGCACACTTGAGAAGGGCTTCTCGGGGCAGCTTTTTTGAGGCAGGGATGGTGACAGAAGAAGGGAAGACACCCCCTCCCCAGGGGAGGAGGGGCCCAGACCCCCAGAAATCTCCAAGGGCTGGTCAAAGGGCCTGGGATTCTCCCACCCTTGACCTTCTCTAGTCTTAACTGACAAGTCCCCAGTTAAAATGTGAATGCCCGATGTAGTGGGAACATTAGCAGATACTGACCCCTGAACATGAACTTTTGGAGAGTTTTTACATTTTCTCATATAAAGTGAGGCATTAAACTTGATGAGGTTGATTCTCATGTATCTTCCCCCAGGCATCAGGGAAGAGGCCCTTTTACAACCTACAGATGCACAGGCTCCATGAGATTTGGTTTCAATTGGTTGGGTGTAGGGCCCAGCTATATGAACTGTTAGAGCCCCAGGTGACTTGAATATGCTGCCCATGGTGGTCTCCATCAGTGGTTCTCAGCCCAGGCTGTACATCAGAACCACCTAAGAAATGAGGAAAAATCCCAGTGCCTAGGCTATACTCCCGGCCAATGAAATCAGAATCCTCAGGGGTGAGACCCAAGAATCAGTATTGTTTAAAGCTGCCAGGTAATTCAAATATGCGGCCAGAGCGAAAAATCACCGGGTCAGGAGATGGCTAGGGGCCCCTCACAGCAGGAGAATCCTACTGCGTTAAAAGTCTTGTAGGAGGAGGGGCGCCTGGGTGGCTCAGATGGTTAGGTGTCTGCCTTCCGCTCGGGTCATAATCCCAGGGTCCTGGGATCGAGTCCCGCATTGGGCTCCCTGCTCAGCAGGGAGCCTGCCTCTCTCTCTCTGTCTCTTATGAATAAATAAATAAAATCTTAAAAAAAAAAAAAAAGTCTTGTAGGAGGGGTGCCTAGGTGGCTCAGTCGTTTAAGCGTCTGCCTTTGGCTCAGGTCATGATCCTGGGATCAAGTCCCACCTCGGGTTCTCTGCTCACTGGGGAGCCTGCTTCTCCCTCTCCCTCCTGCCTCCTACCACACCCCCTGCTTGTGTGTTCTCTCTCACAAATTAAAATAAAAAGGGGGGGGGTCTTGCAGTCCCATCCATCTCTAGTACTCTGTGGTTCCTTCTAATGCAGTTGGTTCCCAAACATGAGCGTATCAGAATCACATGGAGAGCTTGTGAAAACACAACCTTCCGGGCCCCACCCCCAGACATTCTGACTCATTAGTTCTCGGATAAGGACACAAGAACTTGCATTTTTAACCAAGTTCTCAAGTGATGCTACTGCCACTCCAGAGGTCACATTGTGGAGAGCACTGCTCTAAGGCACAGTGAGCACTGGACTTCAACATCATCAGGAATGGAACCCAGGACAAGTGATTTTTGTTAGAGACAAATAATTGAGAAAAACACTTACACAGGGCTGCCAGAATCAGCCCCACAGGCAGTCTGGATGGTTAAAATGTGCTGTAGAGACACTGGGCATACAAATGCAAAGTAGATGAGAAGTGAGAAGATAGCAAAGACACACTCCATCTCTGTCCACACTGGGCCTCAAGCCTGGAGCTATTTTGCCAGTCAAATCACAGAAGGTAAAAATGTCAGAGCCTGTGCTGATTTCATCAATAATTTCATTCCAATTCTGTCAGAACTCTCCAGTGAATCTGTTTATAATCTTTCAACTATTCATATTTTATGAATTAGGTTATTTATGATGGTTTTCTGGACATATATATTTGGATATATTCAAGCTATGTCTGAACACATAAAAAGTCCATAATCACTGCTCTGAATGATTTGGGATGCTCAAAAGACAGAACCATTGAGAATGGGGGAAAAGGTATATGGCAGAGGATGGATGAGGAGATTGACATGTATTAAGCATCAGTTGTTTGTGAGTATATCCTATTTGTGTGACTATATCTTGTTTATCTCTCATCAAAAGTAGTATGACAACAGGAATTACAATGTACAGATGCTAGAGCCAAGGGTCAGAGATCACAAGTCATTAGTCTAAGCTTCTAGAGCTCACAGGAACAAGAGCCAAGATGTGAATCTGGGTGTGTCTGACTCCAAAGCCCGGGCACATTCCATTGCTGTATCTCTTGTCCCTCACTCCACACATACCCTGTTCCTTTGTTTCACCTACTCAGGGCTCTGGAAAATCACTAGCTTTCCTAATCTAGGGCTTCTCAAACTTTCATGTGATGATAATCCCTGAGGGATCTTGTGAAAAATGCAGACTCTATGGTGGGGCCTATGATTCTGCATTTTCAAACCGGCTCCCAGGTGATGGTGGATGCTGTTGCTCCACGAATCACACTTCATATCAAGGTTTTAGGAGATCTGGGTTGAAAGACAGCTTTATGTAAGTGAGAAAAGGCAACAACAAACTTCCAAAAGAACTACTTTGAAGGAGATGTCATTGGCTTAAGAAATGGAGGTTAAGAAATGGAGCAGAAGTGGGGCTTACAAAATACAAAAACAGCTGGTTACATTTTGCTTGTAAACAGTCAATCAACCATCTGTTTGGTACCAAATAGGCAAAGAACCATAATCTGTATTGAGTTCAATCCAATGAACTTCAGCTTGGCTACAGTGGGGAAGAATCTGGAAAGGTGACTTACCTGTTGATACGAGAGAGAAGTGCACCCGTCTATGGTTCTAATGTATGTTTTTAAATTCTCATTACATCTGTACAGCAGTGGCTGCAGAGAGATGATATAATGACAGGCCTTCCCCTTACTCCCATGTACGTGTAAAACTTCACCTGGGTCTTTAGAAAAATAACTCGACCACACACAGCAATAGTGATTTATGTCAAAACATCTGGATGCTCTTTCCATCACAGAGTGGTTTTAGGCTAGACCTTGTTCCAAACCAATGCCAGTATTTTTCAAACATTTCTGTGTTTCCAGAATTTCTCTATGGATTGCAGCCCTGACATGGTAAAGAGGAAATCGATTTGGCTGCACAGCAGGCCCAGAGTATGAGAAGCGACACCAAGAACATTGTCCTGGGGGGAAGGGCGAGAGAAAGTTGAGCTGCCTGGAATGACGCTGGAAATCAAAGTGAAATAAGCTGAAATCTCTGGGGACAAGAATTAAGATGGAGTGACACTGCCAGAGTCCGTAGGAATATTCAGGAACAGGGAGCTCTTTGCCAAGGGCCAGGTTTTACAGTCAGAAATAGAAAGCTACACAGGCTTCAGCTGTACTACGTGGACTTCCAGTTCACACTGGATTCCCATCATTCCACAAGTTCCAGGAAGAAATCCAATCAACCAACTGTTTTTATTTTTAAAAAAATTTTTAGGAGAAAACTAGTTTAACTATGTTATTATCTGAAATAATGATTAAACAAGCTCTTTAGAAGTCATGCTGATGTTGCCTTGGGCTCTTGACTTTACCAAGGAACCTGTAAATGAGTCAAGATTATAGTTGAATAAAATGACATGTCTGCCTAGTGAAAGAAAGAGCTACCTTGTAAATCTGGAAAACTAACACTTTTTTATAGTGTGCTTTACTCAAGAACTGGGGCGCCAATTTTTCTTGGGGTGAAGTAACACCTAGATTTGCTGACCTATGTATTAGTTTAAATTTTCTTAGCAGAAATGATGCCAAGAGGTTGTCTTTACACAGTCCCTGCTACTGAAGGTTTTATTTCAGAGATGAGAAAGACTAGAGATATTGTTGGTACCTAAAGAGGGGTTTAGGGGAATCCTAATCCATGGCCACTCTTCTTTAGCTAGATTAAACAATGAGAGCTTACATATTTCATCTGAACTTTTCAAACACCTATCATCATGATTTGAGAATTTCAGCAGATAAAGTTTTAAGAGACTGAGAAAAACATCACTAAAACAGGGATTTGAAATTTAAATCTTTACTAAAGCCTTGGACTTTGAAATATGTTTCATGTCACAAACTGACTCTGATCAATTCTTATGGACTAGCGTGTTGAGAAGGATTCTGAGGTCTAGTATCAGACAGCACCAAAAAGTGATGCTTGTCATAGACCTAACTTAGGACAGTGACAACACCTCTGCCATGAATGTGTCACCCATTCTGGGACCATACATGATCAAAGACTTTATATTTAAATGGGAAAATTTATTAATAACTTTTTTTCTGCTCAAGAGGAGTGGATCTAAGCAACACAGATTTATTTTAGAGAAAATGAATGGACCAGCCAGGATTTTCTGCAAATCATAAATGCGATAGGATTTCCCCTTCATTATATGGTAAGCCATCCATTCACCATAAGGAGATGTTAATCAATGGGGTGACAAATCAAATAAATCCTTGAAGAGCTGGCAATCTTATATTGCCACAAACTTATCATACAGGAGGCTGACCATTTTATTAAAGCCTGCATTATGCTAGCAATTTGATTATGTCATGGTTCTGTATTTTCATTTTGTATTCTCTCCCCCTCTGACTGTAACTTGGCTTCAGAGGGGAAGTCCAAATAACCTAAGGAAAGGCATGATGATATATATGGACCTAGCTGATATTTTCTTCATGATCACAGTGAGAAGACAAGTTACTTCGCAGTAATTTTCTCCCTTTTATGAACTTTCATTGTTAATGGAATAAATACATTTCTTCATGCCAAAATGTATCCACAGCATCCTGCTCTCATGCATACCCATGGAAAACTCACTGAGCCTGCTTCAGCTCATTCCTTCGCTCAGGGTATAAAGCACCGATAACACAGATTTTGAACTATCATTTACTATACATGGTATTTGTATTGTGTGATGCAGAAATTATTAAGACTAACTTTAATACAGAAACTTTTCAAGGAGTTTGTCTTCTGTTCAATGGCATGTGATGATAATTATGCCTTTTGGAAAAAAAACAAAAACAAAAAAAACCTGACTAATTCTCTAACAAAAATAATCCAGGAGTATAAAGGGGGAATTAATAGGAAACTCAAATTTCTATGAAAACCACCACCTCTTTTTTGTTTCAAATAGTGAAGAACACTACCAGTGTCTAAATGTGCTGTTTCATTTGACTTTCTTTTCTCGTGTGTATCCAAAATCAGATTTTGAGGTTCTACCATATTGTATAATTGAGCTGAGCACAGGCTACAGTATAATGAATAGTAAGTATTTCAGGAATTTGGAAAGAAACACATTATTTCTAATCTTACAATTTTCCAACTTAGTGAATTCCAACTTAGAAGTACATTATTCTTTAAAAACAAAAAAAGCTAAATCATACTCAAAATAAGAAACTAGGAGAGTAAGTTAAAACAACCATGAGAAGTAGGAAGAAAATTCTGAAGATCTATAAATAGGAATTGAGCTGAAGGATAGGTAAGGTCCATGATTTATTTCCTCTTCTTACTTAGGCATGCATCAAGGAGATTACCCTCAAAACCACAGAAATGAATGGACTAGCATAGAAGGAAATTAACTGACTTTAATTTTGGCACTTGCTTATTATCTTTGGGGACTTCCTTTACTACTTATTTTATAGGAGGTGTAACTACAAAGTATGGTTAAAAGATGTGTATTGGTTTGATACCATTTCAAATCCACTTGTTTATGACTGAAACGAAGCTGTTTTAATTCACTTATGACAAAGGCCAAAAAAAAAAAAAGTTGTTTTTATATAAGAATGAAGTCAATTGTGTCAGGATGTCATCTCATCAGTTCTCATTGATAAGAACTCAAGAGCTCAGCTGCTGAGGGGTCTCATGGGTGGCTTATTGATAAAAACATATGAAGAAGCAACTATGGCAAAGGACGTTTAGACTATAAATACCAAGAGCTTGTGAGGACTGTCAGAGAGTGTTCAGTCTGAGTGAGACAACTCTGTTGATCTAAAATAGCTCTCTGAAATGGCAAGATTTCATTTTTTTATGGTGGAGTAATAGTCCATTGCATATACATACCCCATTTTCTTTATCCATTCATCTATCAATGGATACTTGGGTTGCTTCCATATCTTGGCTACTGTATTGTAAATAATGATGCAACATTGGGATGCATATATCTTTTTGAATTAGTGTTTTCATTTTCTTTGGGTAAATACTCCATAGTGAAATTCCTAGATCATATGGTATTCTTATTTTTAGTTTTTTGAAGAATCTCCATACTGTTTTCCACAGTGGTTGTACCAATTTGCATTCCCAAAAACAGCGCAGGAGGGTTCCCTTTTCCCCACATCCTCACCAACACTTAATATTTGTTGTCTCTGATACTTGCCATTCTGATTGGTCTGAGATGACAACCTGGATGGACCTAAAGGGTATCATGCTAAATGAGATAAGTTGGACAGAGAAAGACAAAGACCATATGATCTCACTTATATGTGGAATCTAAAAGACAAAATAAATGAATGAACAAACAAAACAACAGACTCTTAAATACAGAGAACAAATTGGTGGTTGCCAGAGGGAAGGTGGCCTGGGAACAGATGAAGACACACACTCATTAAGAGGTACAAACTTCCAATTATAAAATAAACAAGTCATGGTGATGAAAAGTACAGCATAGGGAATATAGTCAATAATATTTAATAACTTTGTATGGTGATAGGTGGTAACTACACTTACTGTAGTGAGTATTAAGTAATATATAGAATTGTCCAATCACTAGGTTGTACACCTGAAACTAATAGAGCATTGTATGTCAACTATACTTCAACAATTTTTTAAAATACTTAAAAAATTGAAAAATAAAATAGCTCTCTGAAGACCTTGGGACAATTAGCTCCTGACATGGTAAAGGTGACTCTCTTATCAGCAGTGGTATCAGAGCAATCTCCCGAGAAGAAGATCATCTTGCCCATCAACACCAGTACCATCGTTCCCTAGCAACATGCCCTAGCAACAAGGGACTTCTACTTTCTGCACTGGCAACTGGACTTCAGTTCTTGGTTGGCTAAGCTATTTCTCCTGAGTACCGACTCACATAAAGGTATACACCTCAACTAAATTTGGATGTTATTCCTTTCACCTCCCCTTACCTGGAACAATAATGTGATTAATCTATTATTGATTTGGAATAGGTTATTTCTTTAGTAGTTTATTAAGAGACATTATCCTTTATGATTCTGGCTTGTGAAGTTAGAATAATTCCCACAGTGAACTTGTGTTAAATAAACTATTGGCAAAGACAATGCCAGTCTCTGAACATTAATTTGTCTCCCCAAATTAAAAAAAAAAAAAAGATTATTTTAAAAAGGTAAAAACACGACTCTCTTACAAATATAAAATGAAAGGTTTTGTTTAACTCACTATATAATGTATAATATATATTTCACTCTTCTCCTTCAGCCAGCTGATAGTTTTCCATAGCTCACTGGAAAATGTGAAGTTGATACAATCCCCTTTGGGCCCTTGCCCCAACACTGAGGGCTTTTTCCTACCTGATGGCATCTGTGCCTCTGCCCTTACTGGCCCTGTTGTAGACATCGTCCCCCCAGGAGTCTCAAGGGACATTTTCCCCCCTTCTACTCTGAGCACTCTTTGCCTAGCTATCACCAATCCTTGCTCTCTCTGCTCCAAGCCTGGCTCAAATAACCTTCCTGTGGAAGCTTCTTGACACTCCCCTTCCCCACTTTGGACCTGCTTCCTCACACTCAAGCCCATGTGACATGCTGTCTCACTTCATCCTTTCCTGTCTCCTATCATCAGACCTTTCATGACATATTCTCAGCATCCTGAACAGTGCCTCACATGGACAGACTCTGGGAAAATATATTTTCCAAAAAGTAAATTCAAGAAGAGGGGTAAACAATAAATCAAGGCCCCAGAGAAGGTGCAGTGGGGTTGGAGGGGGGCACACAGGGAAGAAACGCCCCTGGGGGAAAGTGGACCAGCTGGGAAGAGGGACAGAGGAAGGCGCAGTCTTCCCCGTGGTAGTCCGCAGGCTCTCTTCTTCCTCTTGGCCTTCACACCCGTACTTCTGGGGTACTTTAGGACACTGGGCACAGGATGGGCACTAAGCAGACCCCTGCACTGCTCCTATCCCTGCAGAACCATCACCCCTAATGTGAGGTCATGGAAACCAAGGTGACACGATGGATGGTCACCAAGCCACACTATTGGGCTACCCCCTCCCGCTGAGCCTCCGCTCCCCATGAACCCCCACTCTGACCCTCTATTCCCATGACCCTCTCCTGCTGACCACCTTCCCATGACCCCCTTCCCCATAACTCCCTCCCCATAATGAAAAAAAAAAACAAGTGATTTTTAAGTGGTTATTTACAAACATATAAAATGTATGTATATGCATAAATATGTATATGTATAAATATATATAAGATAAAAAGTTTTGCTTAACTCATTATTAAGGGAACTACTAAGATGTTAAAAACAGGTTAAAAAAGAATCCAAAGTGTAAACACATACATATTTCAGGAATACTGAAATGAATTTGGTTAATAGATATGTTAAAAATAAAATAATAGGCCTAAAATGGAGTCACTTATGCTAGTTCTCAGTAACCAAACAGAGATTTAATTACAGTTTCAGGGGTGCCTGGGTGGCACAGTTGGTTAAGCTGCCAACTCTTGGTTTCAACTCAGGTCATGATCTCAGGGTTGTGAGATCGAGAGTCTGCTTAAGGCTCTCTCTCCCTCTGCCCCTCCCCTATGCTCTCTCTCCCTCTCTCAAAATAAGTAAATAAATCTTTTAAAAAAATAATTACAGTTTCAGCTCTGCCACAAATGGAATCTTAAACCAGTCCATCAGGAATCACCTGATCCCTGTTAGGTAATCTACTTGCTAGACCCCTGCCAGCCTCTATAGGGAATAACTAACCTGCTTTTTTTCCTGCTCCCTTCTGCCTATAAAATCCCTTAGACTGGTATAGCTATTTTGAGCTCCTTTCTATCTACTAAATTGGGTGCTGCCCAATTCATGAGTTGCTGAATAAAGGCAATAAGGTCTTTAAAATGTACTCAGTTGCATTTTGTTTTTTAGTAGATACAAAACTGACTTCTTCCACAGTGAGGGAGGTAAATAAATAGAACCTCCACTAGAAAAAGTCATTTGCATGTCTGCGGACAAGAACATTTGCAGTGCTGTTTGTTATCTACAATTTAGGTCTTAAATAGTTCAAAGACAATGAAAGACTCAGAGAGGCTATAGAATCAGATAACCAGGAAGGATATGTTAGACAATGCCTAGTCTTCATTGATGACACTCAGTCATCTTTTTGGTTCATTTCAGAGTCTTTAACAATTTTCCCCTATAGTATATTGACTTATGCCATAAATTTGTTCTCTTCATGTTGGTTAACCTTTACAAAGAACTAAAGAAAAGGGGGTGAAGGAGAACAAAGGTGTGACATGCAAAAGCAGATACAGAGGAACAAAACTTGCCACCCCAAAATGTGTCTCTTTGGCATGTGGATTATTTTAAGCCGATTATTTTTAAGAAACAGGGTCTCAAGAAGAAACAGAGGCACCCCCTAACTGCCTAAAAAAATTTAGATAGAAGACTTGTATCAGGAAGGGAGTTATTACCATAGATAACTATAGTATAATATGAACTAGAATGGTAGACAGGGAGGAACCTAGCAAAATCTGTTTGTTAAAATTCCTCTCTATGTCCTATTGTTTCTATATGGCCCAGCAAACATTTGTTTACCCAGCAAACATTTATTCTTTTTCAGCTTTCTGTGAATTGCTTTCTTTCCTTTTGAAGTCCCAGAGCTATACCTATTTTGCCTGTTTTTGTAATCGCTCATGTTTATGTGGATTCCCCATATTGTATGTAATTAAATTTTATTTTCTCCTGTTAATCTGCCTCATGTCAATTTAATTCTTAGACCAGCCAATAGAATCTTGAGAGGTAGGGTAAAATGTTTCCTTCCCAACACAGATCATACTTTCACAATGTAAATTTCCTCCCTGGTTTTATTTTTTTATTTTTTTGTAGTTAGATAAGAACCCACAACTGTCCTGGCCCTTTCAACATTACTTCCAAGAACACAAACATAAGGAAAGGGGAAAAGCTTGGAAATGTAAGCTGATTTTTTAAATTGATATAGGTTAGGTGTAAACTAGATAATCTGATATAACTCCAGGTTCTCCAATACTCGCTAGCTTGTTGGTAATCCAAACACCATAGACTCTTGTTTCCACAGACTGTGTGGGACTTCAGCTGTCTGATTAGCTTCACCCAATTCGGCTTGAGACCTTAGAGATTGTCTCCCAAACCTGTCCCTTAGTCTCTGCAACATGACGTATGCTTTCTCTTTTTCTCTGGCCAAGGGGAGGGTACCTGCTGTCTGAGAAGCTGTTTGAGAACTCCTCACTGCAGCCCCTGCTGCTAATGCCCACCCTGAGAGTTCTGATGCCCTTGCCAAGGGCACTATCATCAAGTACCTCCCCTAACTACTATCCCTCAGCGGCCAGGGAGGCCCTATGTTCCCTGGAGTCCTTGGTGGGCCAAGGTTCCAGGAAGAAATGACCTTATCTCATACAATTTGATGTGAGAAACAAAGGAAGAGGAAAAATTATTAAACTTCCTTACTACCTACAGCCCACTGACAAGTCCTTGAAAGAGGCAGAGGGACATCCCTCTAGGGGCTCAGCTGCCTCAATGTTAAGACTTTGCTAAGAACAAAAGGCAATCCTAGCCTGAAACCCCCCCACCCCTCAGGATCCTGTAAGTCTACTTTAAGGTATAAAAATTCCTTTGGAAACTTCCTTTATCTCTAAACCCCCCAAGATACGTTTTGGCAATCATCACCCCAAGCACATGGCCCACCCATATACATCTGAAGGGTCTCATGACTAAGGTTTTATTAGATGGTAATAAATGACCTTTTCCCAACAATAGCTAGCCCCCTCAAGGTCCTAGAAACCTTGCTTCCAAAATTCCTTAGAGACTTACGCTATCACTAACCCCCTCCCAACCTAAAAGCATATGATGGGCCACTCCTCATGACCCTGGTGCAGCTCTTTCTGCCCAGGGGTCCTGTCCCCATGCTTTAATAATTAAACGACCTTTTTGTACCAAAGATGTCTCAAGAATTCTTTCTTGGCTGTCAGCTTCCAACACCAACATCTTTCCTACATCACAATTCTCCCTCTTGCTCATTCTGCTACAGCCACAACAGCTTCCTTGCTATTCTTTGAACCCAGTGGGTACACACCAGCCTCTTCCCTTGGTCCAGACTGTTCTTCCTCCAGGTACCAGCATAAGCCATTCCCACATCTCCTTCAGGTCTTCACTCAAATGTCACCATCTTACTGAAGCCTTCCCTGGCCATTCTTCCTAAAATTACAAACCTTATCCCACCCTGACACATCATTTTGCCCTGCTTATTTGCTTATTTTCTTATCAGTTCTCACAGTCCAATATAGTACATACTTTTACTTATCTTATTTCTTGTCTGATAAAGGAGAGTAGAATATGCCATCCCAAAATATGCGTCTTTGGCGTAAGAGTTATTTTGAGCTGGTTATTTTTGAGAAACAGCAGACACAGGAGAATCTCTAAAAACAGTCTATAAGCTACCCTTTTGTAAAAGAAATTCACATAAATTAAGGAAATCTCCATTTGTATGTGTCTTCCTCTACATACCAGGAAGAGAAGCATGACTGTAAGTCACAGGAAAATCTAATCAATGAAGAAGACACTGACTTAAATCTGCATAACAACCTTATCATTTTTTACCATGCTTTTCCTGGTAACCTCCCATAACTCCCCCCCCCAACACACACACATACAACTTCTTTTTCTTGGTCTTTAGCAAAAGATGGTATTTAAGGTAGTAGCTTGGGCCACCTTGGGGAAGTTTATCATTTTTCCTGGGTATCTCTCAAGTACACATGAGATATTAAACTTCTATTTATTTTTCTCTTGTTTAAAGTGTTTTTCTCTTGTTAATCTGCCTTTTATTATAGGGGTCTCAGCCAAGACCTTGGAGGGGTAGAGGGAAATTATTTTTCCTACCCATATTGACTTCCTCCATCACCATGGAATACGCACAAAGGCAGAAGTTTTTGTCTATTTTGTTCACTACTGCATGTCCAGCACAATGCTGAGCATATAAGAGGTGCTGAGGTATTGGTTAAATGTTGAATGAAATGAGAAGATCTCTCTCCCTAAGCACTGCCCCTGTGTGTGTGTGTGTGTGTGTGTGTGTGTGCGTGCATGTGTGTGTGTTTAATGTAACATTCTCTGCAACAACAGCTTCTTCAGTGTCTGGAGCTGAATCGCTGGTACGAGAGCTGATGGATGATAGCTACAGCAGGCAGGCCATCCTCCCTACCTCTTCCCAGGAGGCACCTTCCCTCTGTACAGATAACCTTATACAAATTTTTGCTTTCAGGTTGCTTGTCCTACCTGCCAACCCACCAGACCAGTCTTAATGGTTTATCTAAATACAGATAAGAATTTTGAGCATTTCTTTCATTTTTACTATAAGGCATATTGAAAAATACTGGTGACTGTCAGGAAACTGTGAATTTCTTCAGTGGTCTTGCTTCTACCTCCTTATTGTCAGTTCCCAACCTTGGAAGTTTCGTGGCTGAAATTTGAAACTGGCCCCCATACACGGAGGGCAAGAAGAGATTGAAGAAACAAGCAGACCACTCTAGATGGGTAGGTAGGTTTAATAAGCAAGGAACTTACATAAGAGTTCTGTCTTGGGTGGCTGCAAGATGAGTAGATCTCTGTATCAGCCAACAAGAATCTTAAAAGTTTATATAGAGGTCTTAACTGGGTTCAGTCACAAATTCAGTCCAGATGGTCTCAACAACACATTGATCTCTCAAGGCTGCATCCTACTGTGAGAATGGTGGGCAGAACATACATTCCAAAGGGGAGAGAGCGAGGAGCCTGATTTACCAGGTGCAGCTTGCAGGACAACTGGAGGCCAAGTCCTCTTGACGACCTCTTCCAGTACTTACCTAAGAATTTAAAATCTCAATTTACAGATTTAAAGGATCTACTTTAAGCTCCACATATTTGTTCTTCATTTCTCTTCCTTAATCATTGAAGGGGTTCAAAAGAAGTCTTCTCAAATATGCCACTTTGGAATATGGATTATTTTGAGCTGAAGGCAATTGAGACTTAAGAAAAACTTTACTGCTCCCTTAAACTACCTAAAAGAATTTAGATAGGAGACCTGGCCCAGAAAAAGAGCTATTACCAAGATGGTTTTATATATATATATATATATATATATATATATATATATAACCTATATATATATAACCTATGACCTATCTGTATGGCAGGACAAATATCTAATTACCAAACACCTGCTCTTCTTATCATCCTGTGAATCACCCTCCTTCCCCTTTGAAGCCCCAGGCAGGCCCATAACCCATTCTTTAGTCCAAGATGGCATATAATCCTCAACTGCCCCAGCTTGTCCTTGGGTCTTATATTCTTATGGGGCTTCCATACATGCATAATTAAATTTGTTTTTCTCTTGTTAATGTTTTACGTTAATTTGATCATTAGACCAGCCAAAGAACTTAGAGGGGTAGAAGAAAATGTTTTTCTCCCTATCATCATCAATCATCAGATATAGCTCACTTAGCTACTTATTTGATGAGAAAATAATACAGTTTAAGGAATTCTAGCATACAAACTATCTATAAGCAGATTTTAAACAATACTAGGTAACATTATTGGTGACTTTCTGTGTCAGGCATTATGGTAGGTGCTCTGCCTGCATTATGTGACTTAACTTTCAGAACAACCCTATTAGGTAAGTGCTTTTATTATCCCCAGTTTATAGATGGGGAAATGAGGTACAAGGAGTAGGTAATTAGGTAATTGGTTCAATATTATACAGCTGGATGGATCAGGCCAGGATTTGAACTTGATTCTAGAACCGGGGATTATAACTACTCTTTCCTATAGCCACAGCAATCACCCAGAATCAACACAGTGTGGTTCCTGCTCAACTTCTTTGGTTGCTGCCCTAAGAAACCAGGTTCCCTTTTCTGCGGCCTTATCTCTCATTCTCAGCTTGAGATAAATTCCACTTTTATATCTTCTGGATAAAGTCAAGACCTTTCCAAATGGCTCTCCAGGCAAAAATCCCAAGACCCAGGATGCCTAAAGTATCCAGACATCTTTCTGCTACGCTGAGGAAAAGCCATTTCTCTTGGGCCCCTCCTGGCAAAAATCCCAGAGATCACTGGCCATACTCTTAACTCTCACTTTTCCTTTAGATTTCTTCTCTCCTGCCCACCTCCCATTTCCCCACCTCCCATAAGCATTTCTCTTTTTTCTTTCATTTTTAATTCTCTTGGACATATCTATCCAGGCTGATGGTTCAACCTTTAGAGAATTACATGGGTTTAACTTTCTAAGGCCAAAATGGAGCCACTCCTGCCAAGATTCCACGTCAGCAAATGGAAACAAATAGCTTTTGCGTCCCTGTAAATACTCAGCTTTAGCAGAAACAGAGTATTATCCAGTCAGCCAATCTCTAAATGCCAACCAACTCTGGGCTCTATACTAACTTCCTTGCTCCTTATTTTTTATCCTATACTAGCTTTCTGTCTTCTGCCCCATTTTCCAGTTCTCCAAATAGAGATTGCTTCACAAAGTGTTAAAATTTGTTTGTAACACCTACATTGTCTTCTTTAATCATTTTGTAACACATGCAAATTTAAATGGAACATGAAAGGGGACTTCTGTTTGTAACATTGGGGGCTCATAGTAGAGAAGCAACCATCTCAAATGTAAATTATTACTAGTCTAGTTTAAGGAATGGTTTTGGAAATGTTAAAGTCTTGACTGAATGTACTATCAGGCATGCATTTTATTTGGTTATTTTTCTTCACAAGCCATTGATAATTCTAGGCTTATAAATCATGCCATCAGATGGAATTACTGTATTTTTTTTTAAAGGAGAAGGTTCAAAAGAACACCTGTTCTTACCAAAACAATATCCAAAATATCTAGTGACAGTCTGAAGATTACATGAAATGCTGACCTATTTAGAAAGCTCTTGAAAACCCCAGTATTAAAATTATGTCACTGTGAAACTTCAAAGACTTGGCAGGTTGAGATGAATTTGAAATGTCAACTCAAGATTAAGCTAAACATTTAATTATTCTCACCCATTATTTTCAGTCAAGATGGAGTGTCATTCTTCCTTTTTCTTTCTTTTCATACGGCTGGATCTTTTATCAACAGCAATAGGTGATCTACTCTGCACATCATCTTTTAAACTAAGTATGAGATTTTTCTTGCTGATTTAATTTTTCTTACTCTTGAAATAGGTATAATCTCAGATTATAAGATCATAAAAATAAACTACATGTAGGCTGAGATGTTTTTCTCTTTTCTATGTATAATGTAATTTCAATTTTTTGTTTACATAGCTGGAAATTAATTCTAGCATTTTGAAACGCATGTATGAGCAAAAGACCATTAAAAGCAAATGTATCTTGGCTTGCCTTCTCCTAAACTCCTCTCAAATTCAACTGGTTCCAACAAACTTTTCTCTACTCTCTGCTCTAAATTGCTTATAGTACCCAGATATATAATTTAAGAGCTATTTATCTTTTGGTCTAGGGCAGAGGTGGGCAGATTTTTTCTGTAGAGGGCTCTTGGCCTTGGTTCTTCCACATTCAGACTACCTTTCTTGAGGACGTGGTCCTCAGCGTACATCTCTAGTCCATACACAGACAAGCCCCTGCTGGTGCCTCCTTAGCACCTGTAAGTACCACTCACTTTGCCCTTTTCTTTAGTTTTGCTTCATCCTCTATCCTGGTTGTTCTGTTTATATCCTATATTCATTCTTTACTCTTCTCTACCCTACTCTGTGCCCCAGGAGGCTGCCCCATGGAATGCATCCCCCCAGCTCCCCTATCTTCTGGTTGAGGGCAGCCAATGTGGAGGCGCCAGCAAGAGCTCAGTGGGCAGGGAGAGAGTGTTGGGGGCATGTTTGCAATCTTGTGTGACTCCCTCTAGGCAAACTATCCAAACCCGACAAGGCCGAATAATACTATTTCTCCTCCTTGCTCCTTTGGCCCTGAGGGTAACACTTCTCTACTGTTGCTGGCCTGAATGCCTCAATACTCAGCTTAGTTATTATAATACTACCTACATTTCAGGGGGTAGTCTCTTCATTGAAGTCTCTGTTTAAAGCTTCTGAGTGCTTCTGTTTCCTGCTAGAATCCTACCTGAATCCTGAACTTTTACCTTTGTAGTACTCCCAGAACTCAGTCAGCACCCAGCTCCAGTGCATACTTCCCTCTCCATATTGGATGTGCCTTCCCAGGGTACCACCATGAGTCACCTTCAGCACCACAGCCTTGTCGTTTGCAGGCTTCTTTCTTCTTCAATTTATACTCACTGCTCAGTGAGGTATATATACCTCAGGGGTCTTAACCTGCGGTATGTGGACCCATAGGGTTACATGGGCAGGTCTGGAGAGTGATACACACATATTCCAGCACTGTATAAAAACTGTGTGTTTGTGCATTTTCCTGGGGAGAAGGTCTGAATTTTTCATCAACTTTTCAAAAGATTGATGGCCCAAATGGCTAAGAATTAATTTTAACTAAAGATGGAAAGGAAGATACGCAAGAGGGGACCTGTTCTACCATTTTAATTAGTGGCATGTGATTCTTACGGTGTTTTTACCCTAGGCAGTGAATTCTGACAATTCCTTATTTATAATGAGAATCGACTCTGCTGGGTGTCAAAAAAATAACCTAAGTTCTAAACAATTGGGGGAATAACTTAAGCAAGTAAAGATGGTAGCCAAAATATCACTCTTATTAATCACAGAGGCAAGTGTAGGGTAAGCTAAGTAACTTAGTAAGTAAGAGCCAAATGGGCCTGGCCAGACTTACTCATCCAATCACAATCCAAAGCTGGGTCAGGGCAGACTTTTCCACAATAAGTTTGTCCAAGTAAGACTTAAAACATGGAGGATAGAAGAGAATCCCTGCTTCCCTTAGGCAGGCCCAATCCCAAAAGGAAGAAGAAAATGATGAGCTAAGCTAAACATTTCCAATTATTTTCCCCAAATTTATCAACTAAATGTGTCACTGTGCCTTCTCAGGGGTGAGTAAGTACAGAGGGGCAGAAGAATTCCCTACCAATAAACTACATAATTTTTTTCCTACCCTTTGCCCTAAATTATACAAGATTCTAAATTACATTACTTAATATTGTCAGATGACACCTTAGAAATATGAGTACAGGGCTGCTGGCCTTGCCTGGGGCTGTGTATTAGGCTTTAGTCATTCTATCTCATGGCAGTTCTACTTGACAGCCATTTGCCCCTCAATATTGAGCGCAACTTGTAAGAGGGATAAACAGGTCAAAAAGTCTGCATCATTCATACACAGAATTGATTCGTGCTAAATGCGTGTATCAGTTAGAATGCTTTTGACCTCAAATAATAGAAAACCCAACTCAAATCCGTTTAGACAGATGGAGATGGTCTTGTTCACCTGACTTGAAGCCTGGATCCCCACTGCTGTGCTAGTGCCTGACAGATGGGGTAAGATTACTCTTGGACTCATCAGGCGTATGGTGGAGATCAGGATAGGGTCAGCTTCCCCTGATGCGTATGGACTGAATGTGGGAACAGTGGACGTACCTGAAAAAAAATGGGGTTCTCTAAGAAGAAAAGGAGAGTTGATGGCGGAACACCAACAATGCCCAATACAGTTGTCACATTCAAAGTTGTTCCTCCTTTTATGATTGCATGTCTCTGTAAAAATAACATTTTGGTCTATCATTGAAATTTAGTTTGGATCAATCAGATCTCATAAACAGGCAGCAGAGCACAAATGTTCAATAAATATGTGTTGAATAGAAACCAAATTTACTGAACCATCACATGTGTCACCTGGAACCAGGGTTAGACTAGGTAACCACAGACATCCCTTCCAACTCTAATTCAAAATTAATGTATGAGAACTATATGGAATATTACCAAAAGAAGAATTCTCTCCTGGGCAGCATGCCCAAGGTGTTTCTCATTACCTGTGGAAAAGATAATGCTGAAAAATTGTACCTGATTGCAATAATCATATTTCCTAGCAGTCAACTGGGACTAGAGACACAAAACGGATGAGATAGAACAAAGTGGTCAAGACTTCAACAGCAGCGACTACCATGTTTTGAGCACTTTGTTTGCACCAAGCAGTGTGCTTGACACTCAATACATTTTATTATTTAATTTAAACACTGCAACAACTCTATGAGCTAAGTACTATTTCATCAATTTACAGATCAGGACATTGAATCTTGGAGGTGAAGCCTGTTGCCTAAGATCACCTGTAAATCCAAGTTTGTCACTCTGCAGTCCCCAAACTAAGAGTCATGGACATTAACCAAGACCACCTCAGGGATTCTTCTTTTCTTCTCCTCCTCCAGTAGTGCTGCAAAGTCAGAAATTCTAAAGGATTCCTTTTCCTTTTTTTTTTTTTTTAATTTTATTTATTTATTTGAGAGAGAGACAGACAGAGATAGTGAGAAGAGAGCATGAGCAGGGAGGAGAGGGAGAAGCAGGTGTGTGGGGCTCAATCCCAGGATCCCAGGATCACGAGCCTAGCCAAAGGCAGACACTCAACCAACAGAGCCACCCAGGCACTCCAGGATTCCTTTTCCTAAGCAAAATCTCTAGGTCGCATGCATTATATGAATTGCTAAGTGGTCAAGATTATTTCAAATATGATCACTCAGAAAGTCTCCTTGTCAATTGTTCTTGGATATTGCAAAATGAGGAAAAGGATTTGGTCAGTCACACCTACAGTGGAGTCCTTCCAGTTTGGGAGCAAAGCCAACCCAAGACTTTCCCTGGTCATTTTCCAACCAAGAAAACAGAAAGCCATGTGTCCTCATGGCTCCTCAAAGGCTATGCCAACTTCAATGTCCACAATAGCCAGAATGTGGAAAGAGCCCAGATGTCCGTCAAGAGATGAATGGATAAAGAAGATATATATATACACAATGGAATATAACTCAGAAGAGAATGAGGTCTTACCATTTGCAATGACATGGATGGAATTAGAGGGTATTATGCTAAGCAAATAAGTCAGTCAGAGAAAGACAAATATCAATTTCACTCATATGTGGAATTTAAGAAACAAAACGGATGAACATAGGGGAAGGGAAGGAAAAATAAAATAAGATGAAAATTGAGAGGGAGACAAACCATAGGAGACACTGAACCCTAGGAAACAAACTGAGGGCTTCTGGAAAAGCAGGGGGAGATGGAGTAATGAGTGATGGGCATTAAGGAGGGCACTTGATATAATGAGCACTGGGTGTTACATGCAACTGATGAATCACTAAATTCGACCTCTTACACCAATTAAAAAAAAAAAAAGCCATGCCAAGGGCTAGCTGTCAAAAGAAGAGCTTTGTATTTCTCAGCTCATGTCCTACTGGATCCTTTTACTATCAGAAGTCCAGATCATTCCACTTTAAAATAATGAAAAGAACATTTGCCCCAAGGATACTATAAGATAAGTGTTCTGAGCTTATAAGAAAATAAAAACAAGGGGCGCCTGGGTGGCTCAGTCGTTAAGCGTCTGCCTTCGGCTCAGGTCATGATCTCAGGGTCCTGGGATCGAGCCCCGCATCGGGCTCCCTGCTCCGCGGGAAGCCTGCTTCTCCCTCTCCCACTCCCCCTGCTTGTGTTCCCTCTCTCGCTGTGTCTCTCTCTGTCAAAATAAATAAATAAAATCTTTAAAAAAAAAAAAAAGAAAAGAAAAACAAGATGATATTTTGGATCTGGAAGAGACATAAGAGATCCTGGGATCAAAGGAAAATGAGTCCTGGAGAAAGGGAGTCCCTAGTGTCTTACCACACTCCTAGTGAATAGGGGAGCTGGAATCAGCATCCAGGTCTCCCACTGTTGGGCTGGTGTTCACTCGATATGTCATCAGTCATGAACATACCCCAGCAGTAAGCTACAGTGAGGTCATCGGACAATTTAGTGTTGTTTCATGAAGATTGCTTTCTTTGAATTTAGAAGAAATGACTGTTATTTAATTTTTGTTGATTGATATGCAGTTCGCTTGTTGGCCGGTAAACTAAAGTTAAGCTACAGGGTCAAGAGACATAAAACCTGAGAATCTTCTGCTTTTATTAGGTTGGTATTTTCTTTTCACACAGTAAGAACTAACTAGTTCTTAAGCAGAGGAAAATGTATCACTACAGTTGTCCCCATATGTTTCCTTATCTTCAAATAATTATTCAAAGAAGATGGTGATACGGTATTTTACTAATACAGTAAAACACAAACAAGAGAGACATGGGCACCTAATAACAGTAGCAAACACAGCCCTAGGGCAGAACTTGTTGACCGAGACCCTTGATATATGAGAAAAGAGAAGATGAGTCCATCTCTGTCTCTCTTTCTCCCTCCACCCCTCCACCCTCAACCACTATCCCCTACTCCCTTCTCCCCCAACCTTAGAACCAGTCCCAGACCCGTCTTGGATACTCAGGAGAAGCCTATCCCCTGATGTTCCAGCCAACAGATGCCATCACAGAAACATTCCCTAAAACCCTCTTCCACCATGCCAATCCAGCAGGATGGGTTGTAATGGTGCCTGCATTACAGAACTCAACATCTATTATAATTATTTAATTGCCCCCCCTAGCAGACTGTAAGCTCCTTGAGGGCAGGGACCATGTCCTATTCATCTTGATCTCCCCATGGGGTAGCACAGTGCTTAGTACATAGAACACATTTACTAAACTACTGGTTACATGAACCTGCTCCCCAACCTGCTCTGAGTACCTATTACATCAAAACTTCTTCTATTTTCACCTGCTATGCCCTCTACCAGAATACCTTCCCCTGGTTTTTTATGCTAAACAAATCCTTCCATCTTCGTGGCCACTCCAATTGCTTCTTCCTCTGCATTTCTATGGTGCATAATCATGTTCTATCTGGTACTATTATTTTAACATATCATACATGTTGCTCCAGCTCTTCAACAGAAAATAATTTTTAATATTTTAGTATCCTATTCCACAAAGCCTTATATATATATGGGGGGGTGGGAAGGGAGAAGGAAAGAGAGGGAGGGAGTGATGTTTGATATTTGTTGTATAAACGAACAGATAAAATATGAGGCTGATAAACTGTAACACCCACAACTACTTTCAGCCTTTGAATCTAGGATTGTATTTTATTTTTTTAAAATGATTTCTAGATTCCATAGGTCTAACACTGTAAAGAAGCCTAAATTTTGACAATGAAAATAAATAAAACCAGTGTGAAAATTTCACCCCCTCCTATTTTACACTTAAATTCATGAAGCCTGCCTCTGTAAGCTTGACATAGCCCAGCATCTTTCTTTTTCTTTATCAAACCATATTTCTAGCAGTACAGTCTGGAATCCAAAGAAATGCAATGCGTATTTTTCAGATAGTGAGGAAAGATGAAAGTAAACACCTTTGCTGGCAAGGAAAAAGATTCCATGTCTGGTACTCAGTTTAAAGTTCAACCCGTGAGAGTCCATGAAAATCACCACATGGTTATTTGGAAAATAAAACTGGCCCAGAATACTCTTCCCATACTTATTTCTTGTGCTTGGCCTCCTCTTTCAATCCTGCCCTATCTCAACCTGCATAGTTTTCTTCTCAAACACAGACCTGATCATGTCATTCCCGAGGATCATACCCTTCCCTCATTCATAGCCTTTCAATGGCAACACATTACTTGTAAACTAAAGTTCTGAAGACAAAACCTTCTTAAATGTGGCCCCTGTTTTCTTTCTGGCATTTTCTCTGCCCCATGCACCAACTTCATCAGCCCAATTTGCCATTCTAGGAAAATAACACTCCATATTTATGCTTCTCTGTCAGGGTTCAGCAAACTTTTTTAGTAAAGAGCCAGAGAGGAAATAACTAAGGCTTTGCAGGCCATATAGTCTCTGTCAAAACTACTCGACTCTATGGACTCTGAGAAACAAACTGAGGGTGCTAGAGGGGAGGAGGTGGGAGGATGGGTTAGCCTGGTGATGGGTATTAAAGAGGGACGTTCTGCATGGAGCACTGGGTGTTATATGCAAACAATGAATCATGGAACACTACATCAAAAACTAATGATGTAATGTATGGTGACTAACATAACATAATAAAAAAAATAATAATAAAAAAAAACCTACTCGATTCTGCCAGTACGGGTGCAAACGTCACCAGTACGTGGGCAATACGTAAAAGAATGGGTGCGTCCAGGTTCTGGTAAAACTTCACTTACAGAAACTCAAGTTTAAATTTCCTATCATTGGGGCGTCTGGGTGGCTCAGTTGGTTAAGTGTCTGCCTTCGGCTCAGGGCCTGATCCTCGGGTCCTGGGATCGAGTTCCGCATCGGGTTCCCTGCTCAGCGGGGAGCCTGCTTTTTCCTCTGCCTGCCACTCCTTCTCTCTCTCTATGACAAATAAATAAAATCTTTAAAAAAAATAAACAGATTTCATATCATATTCACATGTCATGAAATATATTTCTTTTGATTTTTTTCCCAATCATTTAAACACGTAAAACCGTTCTTAGCACCCAGACCACACACAAACATGAAGTTGGCCAGATCCGGCCTACGGGCCTTAAGTGTGTGAACCTCTGTTCTATGACATTCCACCTGTCCTGCCTGCTGTGTCTTTCTTTTCTTCTCATCTATGAATTCCTTTTCATCCTCCAGGGCGTAGCTCGAATACCATACTTCCCGGAATAGGTAGCAATTCCTGTCAGAGGTTCCCCGTGCTTCTTCCCTTCTGCTCCCCGAAAAGAAACCTGATAGAGTCAGCTTTGCCCGTTGTTATGCACAAGTTCACTAGATACAATTCTCTGTGATCCTGTGTCTAGTTCAACTCTTCCCCCTGCTACACGATGCCTCGCACAGAATCAACACTCAGTAAATGTTTATTTAATTATAAAAATCAATTCCTTGCCTCTTTCCAAAACCTACGTAGAGAATTGATAATGAAGTCAAACCAGAGAGCTGAGACCACACAAGCTGGGATGAGCACAGCATAAAGGCTGATGCCACCACTGAGGCTGGGCTCTGGGCCTCCTTGCTAAAAGGCAAAGGTGACAGTTACAAGGTCTTATCAGAAAGGAGGAAAGGGACAACATGAACAGAAGCAAAGTTTTGTGACATTTCCACCCTGGCATTTGGTTTTAAAAGCATTTGTTCATGTGGAAATTTGTGTAGGGCATTTGGTGACAGGCTGGATACCGTCCTGCATGACTATTAATATTGCAAAAAAAAAAACCACGTCATTTTTATACGGCTGTCTCTCAGAACACCTTGGGAAATGCAAAGGCAATTCCACGAGGAGAAAAGGTCCCAGGATGCTGCTTTCTGGCGCTCTGATTTGAAACCAAGACAGAACTTAGCACATACCCAAGGCAGACTCGGGGACCCACATCCTCCAGCCCACCTTCCTCAGTGCTTCTTCTTCAAGGTCAGAGACCCACAGTTGATAGGCTGGAGGCCTCAGGCTAGATCTCTGGCAAGGGATGGCATCTAAATGAGAGAAAGGTAGAACTGGCACTCTCTCCTGAAAATGGAAGGACCGAAACACACTGTGCCCCAGACAGAGGCTCAGGGGAGCATACCCACAAAGTCACCGGTGGGCTCAAAGGGGAAGCCTGGATACCCCTTAACCGCTGGTTCAAGGATTTAATTAAGACCCCAGAGATCTCCTCCAAAGAGCCTCGTGGAGATGACTCTAGCTTGGAAAACGTTCAGAGTGGGCAATGTCCCATCCTGGCAGGAGGAACACTTCCATATGCTTTTTTAACATGACTAGATCAGAGTAGCATAACTCCCGATGGAACAGGCAGGGTGAGTCAGCTGTGAAGTGTAGTTCCAAGTAAAAGAACAAGGGACTTGGTGTGCAGAGTTATTTATGATTAACTCACCGAGGAAGACCATCAGAGCCAAGAGCCCAGCTGTCTCTTTCTGGCCGAAGTTAGCTAACGGGGCAGAGAGCCTCTTGAGGTCACTCCCGATTTGTGCTATCAATACTATTTAGTTGGCATAAATAAGGATCTTACTTCCTGCTGGTTATAAAGCATTTGCATTCACTCTATCTAAAGCTGTATCCGGAGGCTACCTCCTGGCCAGCCTGGGAGGTCAGGGAGGAAAGAATAGTAGAGGATAGTAATTCAGAGCACAAAGTGGGGAGCCTGCAAGACCTGGGTTCAATCCCCCATGTGACCACTTATTAATTATGTGACCTTGGGTTACTCTATCTGCTCTGTACCTCCGTTCCCTCCTCTACAAAATAGAAATACTGCCAGGGACCTCATAAAGGTCCCTAATTATCTGCACCCCCATTGGTCATGGCAGCTAGCACATAGTAGGTGCTAACGAAATCAGTGCTGCTAGATTAGCTAATTTCTTACCATTCAGCTGATGGCCATTCATTTGCTAATCATGGTGCCAGTTCAGAGAGGCTGAGACTGGCCTCACAGATGTCATGAGTTTCAGGATTTGTTTATAAATAGTCAAGGCTTGTCATTTATAAACTGCCTCTTATGAGTGAGTAAACATGAGACAGGGAATAGAAAGTGATGAAAGACAACTTAACAAACATTACTCAACATCGACAGCTGGAGCCGCAGGCTGCTCAGTGAAGCTAGCAGACACCTGGCCCAAGGCCTAAGCCACTCAAAAAAGTGGTAGGTGCGATTATGATCATCATTCTATGGCTTCAGCCTGAAACCCGGTCTTGCGGTATCATGATCCTGTCCAGACAGAAATGCAGGGTTTATAGAAGAATTAACCACTTGGGATTTATGTAAATCCCATACATATTGGGATGTATGGACTTGAAGATGGTTCCGTTAAGTCCCGTATTCTTGGAATATTTACTAATAAAGGGTGAGGCTAACAAGAGCTGCCATATTTGGTTCTGTAGGTTGCGCACCGCACAAGCTTCCAGGCACCAGTCGCACGAATCAGGAGGCCCTGAGGGTTATGGAGTGTACAAATCAATGCTGCAGCAGCCCTGCTAAACAGTGCTCGACTATGAAACCTTGCTCTTGTTGAAGATATTGAACCCAGAAGAGAAGTTTCTTAAGAACACAATTGGTATCCATTTTGAGGAGATGCTTGACAAGTTGGTTTATCATGCTAAAAGAGAGTTATTCCTTTTGGAAAACCGGATCGATTATACTTTGGGTCTATCTACAGGGTTCTGGACCTAAAGTACACATTGAATCAAATTATTTGACTGAAACAGTGGCCTGACACAGGAAATAGGCCTCCCAGGGTCTGGTAGCCGAACAGGGGACACAACGAGCTTTGTAAGTGTGATATGGTTACTCAGGCGAATGTGTTTGGGACCTCGTTGAGAGTGCACAAAGATCTAGAACATAGAAGGCAGAGGAGTGAGCATCACACAGCGAGGAAGGAGAAAGAAGTCTCCACGAGGGTGGATGGAGTTTGCTCATTACGTGGGTATGTGAAACATGGGCCAGAAACCAGACAACAAAGAGCCTCCTTGCTGCTGGGGAGGGAGGCTGATGTTTCCAGGCACCCTACTCTCCAGACACCAGACACCAGTCTCCAAAAATGATTAAACTGCTCTGGGTCTCTAGAGCGCCATCCAGGAGACAGGGGCTTCTGGAAAGCATGGCGAAGCACCACGGCTACATCAGCTCAGTGACCGTGAACCTCAGTGATCCGGGGATTAGAACATAAAATTGTAAGCTCCAGACAAATGAATCGTGAGGGTTTAAAATATTTTTTCTCTGTAACTCATTTTAGCTCAGGCAGTCTCATGCAATCCAGTTACAATATGTGTTCATGTTTCCTGATGAATGTGCTTTTTATGGTTTTATAATAGGTCTAAGAAGCATTCTCATTTAAATGAAATGATGTTTGGGGGATTGGAATAATTGTCTCATGATTTAAGCCTGACTCATGATTAAATAAAAATACTAAGCTCTCCTCTCCTTCCTCCCCACCCTGATCTGCAGCTTTAATGGCATCTCGTTCCCAGGTGGAAAATCAAAGCTTTAGAGGAAGTATGATCATCAGCGTGAATGTTGTTATTGATGGTGTCCCTATTAAAGGTAATTAAGCTGCAGGAAATACTCATTCCAGATCACCGTGTCCTTGGGACTTGCCCAGGTATCTGGGGGGAAGGTCTGCTCAACACTTTTTTCTCACAGTTCAGCAGGCAGCAACATTTCTGCAGCTGAAGGACAGAAGCCTTTGAAAAAATCCTCCAAAAAAATGTCTCAAAAGGTATATATTGAGTTCAAATGTGTCTGCTTCTGTGGTTCTCCCAAAATGGTACTTTCCCAGAATGAAAAGCAAAGAATGTGACCCCTTATTATCAGGTTAGTACACATCTTTAGTCCCTTATCTGAAATCTTTGGCACTAGATGCGTTTTGGATTTCAGGGTTTTTCAGATTCTAAAAGGAATTATGGCGGGTATGTTACAGAACACCCCCGACCCCAGAAAGGTGTGGGACATCCCCTGTAATCTAATAGAGAAATGCTTCTGCAGTAAACTGTATGAATAGTCACACCAAGGGGTAAAGAAAGACGACGTAGTCCCACCTCAGTGCAGGTCGGGATTTGCTGCCAAGTGAGACCGTGCCAACCTTCAGGAAAAAATGTTCAGTATTCAGAGCTTTTTGGATTTCAGCACTGAGCAGAAGAGGGATGGATTACCTGCCAAATGTTCAAAGGTGTTACGGCCAAGCTGCAGAGCGGCGGTTCTCAAACTGTGGTCCCTAGACCGGCAGCATCAGCATCCCCTGGGAATGTGTTAGAAATGGGAATTCTCAGATCCCACCCCAGACTTACCAGATCAGAAACTCTGGAGTTGGGGTCCACCAATCTGTGTTTAATAAGTCTTCTGGGAGATTCTGAAACCCACTTCGGGGCAAGAACCATTCCTAGAATGGTTCAGCATAAACACTGGTCTAGGAGTAAAGAGAACTGGAGTCCTGGTTAACTAGCTGTGACACAGAACCTTTAAGGAAATCAATTTCCCATCTGCCAAGTGAGGATGGAGTCTACCTGTCCTTTTTTGTTTAGCAGGGTTGTTTTGAAGAGGTAAAGAGACAGTGCATGTAAAAAAGCCTTTTAAACTATAAGGTACTATGTATATATTAGTTATTTTAAATAAGAATGAAATAACATCAGTATTAAGTGGAATGTAAGTTAATTAGGAGATCAAGGATATATAATAAGAGAAAGTAAATAAGTTAAATGTGGAAAATGGCACTTCCATGCCTGGAAAAATGACATAAGAAAAATGTGCTCACAATATTTCCTACCCTTGGGTGTCCTGTCTCTGGGAGACCCCAAGTCATGTTCTCACTCAGTTCACAATATAACATGACAGTATGCGAAGAGACTGAAATATTCAATCAAGTATGTATGTGAATACATTTTCATAGGCCCTATCCCATATCATTCCAGAAAAGACTTACAAGTTTGAAAGATGGGTGACATTCTACTGTTTGGAGCAAAGAGAACAATCCCCAGAGGCAGATAAAACAATGGAAAGAGTGAGAGTCAGGAAACCTGACTTCTTTTTTTAAGTTTTTATTTATTTGAGACAGAGAGAGAGAGAGAGAGCACAAGCTGGGTGGAGGGTCAGAGGGAGAGGGAGTAGACTCCCCGCTGAGCCGGGAGCCCTATGCAGGGCTCGATCTCAGAACCCTGGGATCATGACCTGAGCCAAAGGCAGACGCTTAACTGACTGAGCCACCCAGGCACCCCAGGAAACCTGACTTCTAATTCCAGCTCTGCCACCAGTGAATGGGGTGACCTTGTGCAAGTCCTCTGCTCTCTCTGGGCATCACCTCCCAGCTCTTAGCACTGCTTTTCTAGTTCAGGTGTCTTAGCTGCTGCTTTTATTTTTTTCCCCAGTTCCTGGAATTAAACTCTACAAACTGAGGGCAGGGGTGAAAACACAGGAATCCTGGAGCACCTGGGTGGCTCAGTCGGTTAAGCGTCCAACTCCTGGTTTCAGCTCAGGTCGTGATCTCAGGGTTGTAAGATCGAGCTCTGTGTCTGGCTCCAAGTTGGGCTTGGAGCCTGCTTGAGATTCTCTCTCTTCCCCTCCCTCTACCTCTCCTCCCTTTCTCTCGCCTTCTCTAAAGAAAAAAAGAAAGAAAGAAAAGAAAATACAGGAATCCAGTGAGAATGAACATGGGATGAGCTGTCTCCCATTCCATAAACCCAGGTGGGAAAGAGAAATACAAGCTGAACTGGGTTTCAGGGTATTGAGCCTTTCTGTCGTAATCCTACTATATATTAGGGCTCCACATTATAGGCAAAGATTTTTATTTGCAGTGGCTTTCCCATAATGGCTATTGATACTATGAAACAAAAAGTCTCACAAAGGAAAGCTCAGTCCTTACAGGAATTCTCTTTGCTGTGGCCACAGTCCAATGAGGCAACTTCAGCCAAGATCACTGCATCCTGTTCCTACCTGCTCACCTTGGATCAGAGGTAACAGCATCCAGCTGTCTGAAACAAACTCTTTGGCACTTTGTCTCTTATCTGGCAAAGTCATGTCTTCAAGGACTTTCTTGGCTTCACCAACTACCCTACAAAGTAAATAGCCCTCTGAGGCATTGGCTGATATTCTCTAACACATGCTTTCTAGTTTTTACAGGCTCATGCGGGAGGCAATATAGTGAGATGGTTGAGGATAGGGGCCATTGGGCATTCGACTGCTTCCCAATAGTTAATTTATACCCTGATTAATTCATTTAACTTCTCCAGGCTCTGATTTGCACATCTGTAAACTGGGAATACTAGTAGCCCCTTTCTCACAATGTGACCGGGAGTATTAAATTTTATTCTTCAGTAAAAATCTAGACCACTACCTACAACAATACCTCACACAGCAAGAGCTCCTGACTGAAATGTGATGTCCATTTTCCAGCTACTCTCCAGCTTCGGTCATGGAAACTACCTTCAACGAAGCCCCGGAGTCCTCCGGAAGCCATGGTGAGACAGAAACCTCCCCCCCTTGACCCGAAGCTCACAGTTCCCAGAAGAATGAAAACAGTTCCATTTGTACTCTCCTGAACTCAAGCCGATCCAGTGGCACATGTGCAAATGATGCAAACCCAGCAAAACAAACTCCAGGTGAGTTTAGAGACAACACACTGCCTACCTTGGGTGGTTCTATTAATAAAAGCACTCCAGTGCATGATTTCACTTAAATACTGCTGTAGTCATCTTGTATTTTTGTAAGATTCCTGTGTTTCTTAAGCAAAATAAGACCACATAAAAGTAGTCTAGACTATCAAGTCAAAATAAATTCTAATTGTAGATGAACAGAATGGCCTGTATATGGAAATGGAAATGGAAAGCAGATTTTTCATTACAATTGATTCCTGGAAACATGTCAAAAAAAAAAACAAAAAAAAAACAGTCTGAGAAAAATAAACCTCTCTCCTTGACAGGCTCAGCTTGAAGTTACTTCCTACGGCCTCTAGGTGGTGGGCTTGGGTTTGTGGGGTAATTTGTTCACCCTTCAACAGCTACAGGGGCAGAAAGGGAAGGCTTGGTCCCCAACCAGTCTTCAAACAGTACAAAGCATCTCCGATATGCAATATTTGGTACTAAATGCAATGGGGGGGCAAAGGACAGAACCAACCAAAATCCTCTCATCAAGGAGCTAACAGTCTGGTCAGAGAGAGAAACAAAGCTAGATCAAGAACTTGAGCACATGGGTGCCTGGGTGGCTCAGCTGGTTAAGCGACTGCCTTCAGCACAGGTCATGATCCTGGAGTCCCAGGATCGAGTCCCGCATCGGGCTCCCTGCTCAGCGGGGAGTCTGCTTCTCCCTCTGACCCTCTTCCCTCTTGTGCTCTCTGTCTCTCATTCTCTTTCTCAAATAAATAAATAAAATTTTTAAAAAAAAACAGAACTTGAGCACAAAGTAGAAAGTAACAAAAGTGGTGAGAGTGGAGACAAAATACCAGAGGAGTTTACTTTAAACAGCTGGAGAAGCAACCAGGGAAGGCTTAGTGGAGGAGGAGGCACTGGAAGTGTACCTCGAAGAGAGGAGAGTTGGGAAGAGGAGACGGAGAGAACAGGGGTGGGGAGGGAGGGCTACCCAGGAGTCAGACGCAGGCTAGACAAAGGCTGAGCGGTAGCCACTTTGCCAATTTCTCTTCCCCAGCCCTTACACCTTTCAAAGGAAACAACTCTTCGACACCACTTCTTAAATCTGTCCTGTTGGACAAGGAAAGTTTGAGTCCCTCAAGATCAGATGCACAGTTCTAGTCTATTGGGTGTTCTTTGTTCCCAGTATGGTGTTTGGGCCCCGCTACTCAACAGACGCTTACTGAATATACATATGAATTAATGAATGGATGTTCTATAAGCTGTGCTGTTCAATATGGTGGCTACTAGCCATTTATCCAAATTTAAATTCATTAAAGTAAAATAAAATTGAAAAATTCGGTTCCTCTGTTGCACTAGCCACTTCTTAAGAGTTCAGTAGCCACATGTGGCTAGTGCCTACCTTAAGGGACAGTGAAGATACAGAACGTTTCCATCATCACAGAAAATTCTGTCAGTACCACCTGGAAGGTTAGAAAGATCTCAAACATTAATTATTACTCAGTACGATTTTCTTAACTATCTCTATATACGTTTTATGTTTTCTTCTGTCTTTTTTTTTTTTTTTTGCCTGCATGTCCTGATCATTTTCTTGTTGATCCCTCACTTCCCTAGTCTGCCGGAGAGTCAGTGGGGATCACTGGCCCTTGCCTCTTTCCCAGGCTCCCTAGACACTGGATACCTTAGCAGGAGTCTGGGTGCAAGAGGCAGGGGAGGGCCCACCTCCACACACTCCCCCACCTCGGCTTTGGGAGGCATCCCTGGCAGTGGCTGCATTTTTCCATATCCCCAGCAGCCTCCTATGAGGTTCCAGATCCTGCAGGTGGCCCTACTGCTGGGCCCTGGGAATACCGCATCTTCCTGACGGCCCTGGGGCTCTGGCAGTGCAGCTAGATTCCTGCTTTTTTAATTTCCAGTTTGCCTCGTAGCTTCCTGTTTGGTTCCTCAGCGCTTCGAACACCTTTCAACTAGTTTCCAGTATTCAATTCCTTCTAATGAACCATCCGGCGTGAGGTCTGTTTTCCTGCCGGGACGCTGACCAATCTATTATGCCTATCCAGGTATCACATTTGAAGACAAGCAGTTATCGATTGAAAACTAGCAGATATGGACTATCTTTGCAGACAAGAAGTAAACCCTGAAGGTGACCACATTCCCACATCTCGGTACAACATGATTAGTATTAGTTAGCCTTACAGAGGACATTTCTATTATCCTAAAGCCCATTTAATTTTTGTTAATTTTTATTGCCATTCTGTTTTCTAGAGAAGGGAACTGAGTCTCAAAGAGGCTCATAACTCATCCGATGACAGATACAAAAAAACACAAAATTCAAAAACAAGTCTGTCACATGATGCTGAACAAATGAGGTCCTGCACAAAAATTATATTATGTGATTCTGTTTTTTAATTAATTAATTAATTTTTTTTTAGATTTTATTTATTTGTCAGAGAGAGAGAGAAAGAGAGAGCGCACAAGCAGGGGGAGTGGCAGGCAGAGGGAGAAACAACCTTCCCGCCAAGTGCACAGCCCAACATGGTGCTCGATCCCAGGACCCCAGGACCTGGGGGCCAAAGGCAGATGCTCAAACAACTGAGCCGAAGGCAGATGCTCAAACAACTGAGCCACCCAGGCGCCCCGTGACTCCGTTTATATGAACTTCTAGAATGGGCAAAACTTACCAAGGGTGAAGTAAGTCAAACAGTGTTTGCCTCTCAGTGATGGGGAAATGAACTGGGAAGTGATACAAGGGAGCTTTCTGGAGAAGCGGTCTCTGTGGTGAAAGGGCGAGGGGGCACACAGATGAATATACATTTGTCTAAATTGTATAGTTAAGATTTCACATTACGATGTATGTACAAATTTGTAAATATATTTTACACTGAAATAAATGAAATATTTAAATATTTTTATATTGCAAATAAAACCCTGAAAACAACCAATCTCGTGAAGCATGAGGAGTGAGCGGAGCCCCGGATCCAAGAAGAAAGGCAGAGTGCTGGGAATGGCAGAAGCTGGGTGACGGGGCTCATCATACGTGTTTGAAAGTGTCCATAATAAAACATCATTAAAAACCATCAAAAGGGGGTGCCTGGGTGGCTCAGTCACTGGGTGTCTGCCTTCGGCTCAGGTCATGATCCCGGGGTCCTGGGATTGAGCCCCACATCGGGCTCCCTGCTCGGCGGGGATCCTGCTTCTCCCTCTCCCACTCCCCCTGCTTGTGTTCCCTCTTTCGCTGTCTCTCTCTGTCAAATAAATAAATAAATAAATCTTAAAAAAAAGAAAAAGAAAAACCATCAAAGGAATCTCTAGGTTTCTCTGACCTTAAGGCTCAAGCTTTTCCTACCAACCACTTTGCTCCAAAACCTTTTGCAGTACACTCAAACATGGGAGGCCGATTCCCACCCAACGGAAATACACATGAGCCGTACAAATCCACAAGAAGGGGAACTGGGCAGCCAATCAGAGAAGCCACAGCATCCTACAACATACCAAGGAACTGTTTTCAATCCATTGCCCTACTCCAAGTTTGCACCTTTTCTATCACCATAAATAATACTTAGGCTGGAAAGAGCAGAGCATGATTGGTAGGAGGAAGGAGAAACGCAAAACATATGAAGACATGCAAAGGAGTCAAAATTCTAGAAGCAGAAAATGTTGTGAGCAACTTTGGAGGAAAGTGAAAAAGAAAAAAAAAAAAAAACAACCAACAACACAAAGAGCCAGAAGACGAAGATCAGGCAAATACTGATTATTTAAAAGAACAAAAAATGGGGACGCCTGGGTGGCTCAGTCGTTAAGCGTCTGCCTTCGGCTCAGGTCATGATCCCAGGGTCCTGGGATCGAGCCCCACATCGGGCTCCCTGCTCCGTGGGAAGCCTGCTTCTCCCTCTCCCACTCCCCCTGCTTGTGTTCCCTCTCTCGCTGTGTCTCTCTCTGTCAAATAAATAAATAAAATCTTTAAAAAAAAAAAAAAAAAAAAAAAAAAAAATAAAAGAACAAAAAATGGCAAAGTTTCCCTGTAATGATAGGATGCAGTCTGGACTCTGCAGGAGGAAGGCGAGCCAGATTCTGTGCCAACCGCCAGGGCAGCTTCATTTCCCGTCTCTCCCGGCTCCTTCTCTGCACGCCGTTGATAGCAACATTTTTGTAGCTATTTGCACTCTGCCTGCTGTTCCAGGCCTCCTCAGTTTTCCTCCTGCTGTTCCCTCTCACTGGAATGTCTTTCTTTACTCAGCTTAGCAATTACTTCCCTCGGGAAGGGTCCCCCGAACCTCAGGTCCCCCCCCCCAATGCTCCCATGGCGCCGATGATAGTGACATGATCTGCTCGGGTACTAGCCTCCCCACTAGTCCATCCTCAGCTCCTCCACGGCTCCATCCTGTGCTATGCATCTCTACGTGCAGGACCATGTTCGGGGCTTAGGACTCAGCAGGTGCACGGTGAGTCTTTGCTGCAGTCTTGTAGAGCTGTTCTGGGGCTGGTTTTTCTATGTGGCTTGTGAATGCAAAGAAAATGAGGTAGTGGCTTTATAGATTTCCTGAGGTTGCTTCAGGACTCACCAATGTCCTCCACCTACTGTCTCCACTGAGTCCGAACGTGTTGCCTTCGATTAGGTTGCCACGTTCTGATGGAGCGGTATTTCAAGTGGGTATCAAGATTGCCAAAGAGCCTCTGTCACTAGCAGGTCAGATGATTTTGGGGATGGAAGCTAAAGGAACGATGGCAAAATTCCCCTATCCCATAATAAGAAGTGCTTTTGTCAAACATCCACCTCAATGATCCTTTGCCTTATGAAATGACAAGAATAAAGAGAAATACCATCATTATTCAGACCAAGTAAAACTGAAAAACTGACCAGACCACTCTCTTTGAACTAATTCTGGTTATAATATTTAAGTGTGAAGGGTTTGCTTGATGGTACAAGCAAAACCGTTGAAAATACGATCACAGGAAAACCAGAGGGAGGGGATTTTCAAACAGTTGATGTCAGAGAATGATCTTACTGAAGTGGAAGCAACTTGAAGAGAACTCAGGGCGCAGAAAGAACACAAATTCTATGCCCCTGACTGTAACGTTGTGAAATTGTTCCAAGTCCCACCTGACACCTTTGTCCCAAACTATGATTATTCTATAAATCACAGACAAATGGAGCACCAAATATACTCTATGAGCAGGACAATGTTCCCACTGTACCTGTGGTCCTTCTAGAACACTGATTCAAACGCTAGGGCTGAGGCCTTCTAAATAGAAAATCCAACATTTATTACCTTGCTTTGCATAAAACACAACTATAGGTAGGTTCTCCATGGGATGTGACATTTGGAACTTTCCTATCTTCTTTTCAAGCTTTTTACATAATGCATTTAAGTTTAGTTATTGACCTGTTATCATTAAAAATCAAACAAAACAAACAAACAAAAAAACTGCAATTGCTATAAACTTCCACTGCTTGGCAGAAGTCCAGTTGAGTCACGTTAACCTCGTTTCTATTAAGAAGACTAGACTCTCCGGGAATGGCATCCGCAGGGTGCTGGGAATGACTTCATCTAGAGGCCTAAGAAGTAGGTAGATGGAAGCAGAGCAAATCAGACCCAGGAGCGGGGAGAATCCTTTTTGGAAGCATACTGATATTGAGAAAGCTACTTTCTCTGTGTCCTGACCCATAAAACAGTAATAACAACAGCTCCCTTGTATGCAGTTGAGTGAGAAAATGTATGTGAAGTGGACAGCAGGGTATATGGATGTCATAGCAGCCATATGAATGGCAGGGAGAATGAGAGTCTTTGGGGACAGCCCTGAGCAAAGGAAGTTGAGGCAAAGGCCAGCCAGGCCCCGAAACCACAGCTCCTGTGTCAGAGGGGAGCGGTGGGTTCTGTGGGCTCAGGCAGCCCGGCACATACGCCAGCACCATTTCTCCAACTCCCAGACTTGGGCAAGTTTCACAACCACCCTGTGCCTCAGTTTCCTTGTTTGTGACATGGGGTTAATAACAGTACCTGCACTTCATGGGGCAGTTGTAGGAAATGATTCAGGTCACAAAAGGAAAGTGCCTGGCACATAAGGATTCCCCAAAGATGTGGCTGCTAAATGGCAGCTGATGGGCAGGAAGGGCAGGGCAGGTGTAAGAGAATTGATGTCCTCAGCCCACAGTGTTCAGGAAGAGTTATGATACCTGGCTCTGTTGGAAGCTGTGCATGCACGGGGTGGGGAGGAGTGTCTTTGCTTATGAGGCTGACATGAATAGCAGAGTACCTTTCTATCTATTTCCTTCTTCAGGGGGCCATTTGCTCTGTTCCCAGGGCCACATTTCAGATCTTGAGAGCAAGAGCTAACAAAACCATGGACAAGGCTCCCATTCTGTCCTAAGCAGAGCAAGGGCTAGATGACAGGAGAAGCTGGGGGATTCCTAGCTCATTAAGCTACCAATCACAAGAGCACTGATTGTTGGAAGATGTCAACTCAAAAGACTGCAGCGGATCAGGGCGATGACAACACCGAGTGTGTTTATTGTGCTCACCAGTGACACAAAGGCAGAGAGGAGGTGGGCTCTGAAGAGGAGTCCTGATGCTTTGTAGATGCTCAGGAACCACTGGTTGAGTGAGTGAATGAATGAATGAATGAATGAAAAGTCAAGATTTAAAAAGCTTTCAATAGGCTAAATTATAGGTCAAAACTCCAGATGCAATAGAAAGGGGATGCATATTAAGCTTTGCCAAATGGCGGACATCTTACCTCATAGAAAGAAATGCAACAAGGATTTAGGAGATGTCTCAAGGACAAGCTTAACAGATAACCATATGATGTGACCTAAGCAAGATAGACTTCGGCCATGTTATGAAGATCAGAGAAGAAAGAGAGCCCCCGGAGCTGGCCATGGCCAAGCCTCATGGTGCCCTGTCTTCTTCAGTGTTTGGACAATGCTCCCAATAGCACCTCCACTGATGCTCTGGGTGGTGCAAAGGCAGAACACCAGTGAGGGTCTGGAAACTCTGCCACAGGGGAAGCAACTCAGGGGACTGATCATTCTTAGTCTGGAAAAAGAAAGAAGACTTATTGGGGGCATGAGAGGGGACTTTGACTATGTAGTATTTGAAGTGCCATCAAGCAGACGATGAATTAGCTTTATTATTAAACTGAGCAAGTATTTATTGAATGTCTCTATTTACAAAGTACTCATTTGACAAATATTGACTGCTCACTGCTTCTGTGCCAGGCACTGTCCTAGATGCTGGGGCAAGGCTCTCTGCCTTCATGAAGCTGACATTGAATGCATAATGGGAAAGACAGCCAATACACAAGAAAACAGAGAATAATTTCTGGAAGGATGAAAGTGTACGTGATGTGTGCCTCACACATTTGCCCTCAAATCTAGTAGGATATGCTTATTCTTTGTTGTTCCATTAATGAGATAAAGATAGACTGTATTTCAATAAAAGGAAGAAATTTCTCCCAATAGAGCATGAACTCTGTCAAAAAGTAGTGAATTCTATCATTGGAAACGTGAAAAACAAAACCTGCGAGGCCATCTTTCAGGGCTGTTGTGGGGAATTGCTAAGTATGAGTTAAAAATGGATCAGTGGTCCCAAGAGCTTTGGATTTCCTAGACCAGTACAATTGAAAACATGGCAGGTGGCAACACAGGATCACCAAGTTTTTATATTCCTAAGTACATTAATAGAAACCCTACTATTATTAACGTCTTCTCATTAAAGAAATGTCATTTTTTAGGGACTTACAAAAAAAGAATGACACAATATCAGAATAAAAAGTTCTGTAAGTAAATTTGGTTATATTAAAATTTCATAACATTGGCCTTACTTTTCTAATTTTGCAACAGACCATCAAAAATCTCACCTTCAGCCTGAAATAGTCCAGAGCCTGGAATTTGAAAACAGAACCAGATGACCTTGAAATTCTTCCTAATAGTTTTCCAATGATTATGCACTACCAAAATGTAGTACATTTGTTTAAGCGTGGGGTTTTGGAGCTGATGTCTGTGAATTTAAAGCCACGGCTCAAACCAGCCACAGGAAAGCTATTTAACTTTCAGTTTCGACCCCTGTGACAATGGGAATAATAACATTACTGACTTGTGGTGCTATGAGAATTCACTGAGGGGCACCTGGGGGGCTCAGTTGGTTGAGCATCTGACTCTTGGTTTCGGCTCAGGTTATGATCTCAGGGTCATGAGATCGAGCCTGGCGAGCACAATAAACACACTCCGCACTGGGCGTGGAGCCTGCTTCGGATTCTCTCTCCCCCTCTCCCTCTGCCCCTTCCTCCCACCTCTCACCCCTACTTGCACATGCACACTCTGTCTCTCTTAAAAAAATTTTTTTAAAAAGAAAGAAAAGAAACAGATTGCCTTCTTTAGCATGTAATACTTGAAACCCTGGCCCCTATTGCCAGGGAAGTAGACAAGCATCACAGCTGGTTCCTAAAAGGATGGTTTTCTCTTCCTCCTCCACATTATTCATTTCCCTAAGCTCCTCCTTCTGCCGTCTGCTGCCTACCTTCTCTAGCACCTACTGGCTTCTCCAGTGAATGCCTGACCCCTTACTACTTTTTTTTCTTGCCTCTTGGAGCCTCTTCCCTATCCTTTATTTTTTTCTTTTTCTGCTTTATTTTAGTTTGTCGAGTTTGTGGTGGTTGGTGGAGCCTCCTACATTTTCTCTCCCACCTGCCTGCTTGCTCCCCAGTCTACTAGTGGTACGGCTTCCCCTCAGCTCTTCCCCACCCTGCCTGCTGCCATCCCCAGCCTGGCCAACAGGGTTAGCAAGCTTCCAGAGTAAATCAACAACTCTTGCTTCATTTCTTTGGCAGGCAATGGAACATGTCTGAACGCTGAGGAAATGTAGGTTCTTAGGTCTGTGAGTTCAAGTCGGAAAGCTAAGTAACACGCAAGATGACTTACGTTTGAAAGCTGAGCCACCAGTCAACCCTCCGAGGCTCATGCTTTGTGACAATGCCCTGCAGTGTCTACTCAAAAGGATGCGTTGTTCTAACAATAGCTAATGCTTCTCTTGTTTGGTGAGGAAGTGATACTGCGTTGTTATTAACAGTGATCGGATTTAAGTCCTGGACAGGTGCTGAGCACCCTAGAATTCAAGAACTCGATTCGTCAGCAGCAGTAAATTTAGACAAAAAGGTGCTGAAATAAGGTCTTCCTACACGGGTCTTAACCGAGAGACGTCAGTGGAGTGTCTAGGATTTGGCATTTGCGTAAATTAAAATGTGCTGAATAAGTCCTGCATTACTTTTCATTAATGCCTATGCCAGTCCCACATTTAGGACTTATTAGTTCAAAATGTGGCTGGGCATGCTAGAAGAATAAAAGCGTGGTGTGGTATAATTCTTGAACACAGTCCAATGGATAAAAAACTGGTCCCCAAGTTAGGACATTCAGGCTCATGTTGAGATTTCTTATTATAGACATGGGTTATGTATAACTGATTCTCAGGATTTTAATAGATAAGTGGAAGTTTCTCCCTGTCTGAGATACTGCTATAGTTTTTATTCATGCCCTCTAATTTTCTTTTTCTGCTAAATTTTCTCCATAAAAAGTAGGTCACATGTGACCTTGTGGGATACTGTAAGACCTTTTGCTTTCATCCTTAGTGAAATGGGAGCCAGTGGAGTGTTGGGAGCAAAGGGGAGAGAGGATCCGCCTTACCTTTTAAACAGGATCTCTCTCATTCCTGTGTGGGGAATCAGAGCAAAAAAGGAAGACTATTTAATAGGCAATGGCAATAATAGACCCTTTATATGTAAATAAATTGATGTCCTATGATATTAAAAAGTTTCCATTTTAAGTCAACTCTTCTGTCCCAAAGTACCAACAACGGACAAGTAGTTTTTGGCGATCAGCGAAGCCGTGCATCCTCACCCAGTTATGAGTTATCAATGCCACATAAGCTGTGCACCCTCACCCAGTTATGAGTTATCAATGCCACATCGTTATATAACATATTTGATTCATAAAATTAGTATGTGCACAAATCTTTTAAATTCTGAATTCTCCCTCTCTCTCTTTTAAAAGATTTTATTTATTTGACAGAGAGAGAGACAGCAAGAGAGGGAACACAGGCAGGGGGAGTGGGAGAGGGAGAAGCAGGCTTCCCGCGGAGCAGGGAGCCCGATGCGGGGCTCGATCCCAGGACCCTGGGATCATGACCTGAGCCGAAGGCAGACCTTTAACGACTGAGCCACCCAGGTGCCTCCTAAATTCTCTTTTATAGAGAAGTTCTAATACTAGAAAAATATCCTATGAATAAATAGGCTCATTATTTATGTGCAACAAAACTTAGGAATAAGCACATTTATCACAGCTAGTTTGTGATGGCAGAAAACTGGAAACAGTATAAATATTCAATTAAGAACATTTTGACAGACACCCAGAATTGACAAATTGAAGGCAATCAAAATGTTATTGTAGAAGAATACCTAGTAATCCAGAAAGCTGCCCTCAATGTTTGGCTAAGTGAGAAAAATTTCTTAAATAGGGTATAGAACAATATGTAGACAGTGTATTTGCAGAGGGAAACAAGAGATATTTAAATGTTAATGGTAGTTTTTCTCTGTGTGATGGCATTACAATGGTTCTTTTATTTTTTGAATTATTTCAATTTTCTAAAATGTCTACAGTGAATGTTTATTACATTTGTAATAAATGTAAAATGAAAAAAAGTAATGCATATATTAAACCCAGTTCTGTATATACCAGTGTTTCTCAACTGTAGGGAGTGGCTGGAGTTCCAAAGATGTTTTCAAAGTGGTCCATGACTACCACTATGAGAATTTTTAGTGTGGTGTTTTTATTAAGATGACAACCTTAACATAATGATATAGACATAGTCTGGATCATCTGGATGATCATGGTATCTTAGAGATGACCAGTGCCCATATTTGCATTAAGTTTTATGTCTGCATGGTTGACAAGTGCTACCACTCTAATTCTCACAGACTAATGAGAAAAGAAACAGAGTCAAATGTAACAGGTGATATATTTGCAGCTGGTAAAGGCCACAACCCACTGCACAAATTAGGGTTTGCAGAATTTCCAATAGAGAAAGTCCTGGGGAATACCAGGCATGCCAAACTCAAAAAAACTTGTGTCATGGGGCGCCTGGGTGGCTCAGTCGTTAGGCGTCTGCCTTCAGCTCAGGTCACGATCCCGGGGTCCTGGGATCGAGCCCCGCATCGGGCTCCCTGCTCAGTGGGAAGCCTGCTTCTCCTTCTGCCACTCCCCCTGCTTGTGTTCCCTCTCTCACTGTGTCTCTGTCAAATAAAAAAAAAAGAAAAAGAAGAAGAACTTGTGTCAGCATTCATTATCCAATTCACAAAGTGATCAGTGATTAAACTGTAGCAAAGAGTATCATCAGTCACACTAAATTAACCAGTGTTTTATAGCGGTTGTTTTTAGTTTTTATTGTATTTAATGTTTTGGCCTATGTGAAAGCAATAAGCACAGGGATTTTGTGCCTATTTATTTTATTTTCTGGTGCCAATTTTAAATTCAGTTTTATTTCTTTTATTTTTGTTTTTATTTATTTTTATTTATTTTTATATTTTATTATTATTTTATTTATTTTATTTATTTCAGTTTTATTCCTGAACTCTTATCCATAGCAGAGACACTGAGGATGCCATTAGCATCAATATCAAAGGTGACTTCAATAGAAGGAGCACCACGGGGGGCAGGAGGTATGCCTATGAGTTTAAACTTGCCAAGTAGGTTGTTGTTTGTTTTTTTTTTTAAGATTTTATTTATTTATTTGACAGAGAGAGATAGCGAGAGCAGGAACACAAGCAGGGGGAGTGGGAGAGGGAGAAGCAGGCTTCCTGCCAAGCAGGGAGCCCGATGCGGGGCTCAATCCCAGGACCCTGGGATCATGACCTGAGCCGAAGGCAGACGCTTAACGACTAAGCCACCCAGGCACCCCAAGTAGGTTGTTATCCATGGTTATGGCATGCTCACCTTCATAAACCTGAACGAGCACACCAGGCTGGTTGTCAGAGTAGGTAGGGAAGGTCTGCATCTGTTTGGTAGGAATGGTAGTATTGCACTTGGTGAGGACAGTCATGACTCCTCCAGCAGTTTCAAAGCCAAGAGAAAGAGGAGTGACATCCAACAGCAGGGAATCCTGAACATTTTCAGATTTGTCTCCAGAAGGGATGGCTGTCTGGACAGCCGCACCATAAGCAACAGCCTCATCAGGGCTGATGCTCTTGTTCGGTTCCTTTCCATTGAAGAAGTCTTGCAGAAGATTCTGAATCTTGGGGATATGGATAGAACCACCCACCAGGACAATATCATTGATCTGACACTTGTGTAGCTTGGCATCCCAAAGGGCTTTCTCTATAAGGTCCAGGGTGCCACAGAACAAGTCAGCATTTAATTCTTCAAATCGGGGACAAGTCATAGAGGTATGGAAGTCAATTCCTTCATACAGAGCATCAATCTCAATACTGGCCTGGTTGCTGGAAGACAATGTATGCTTAGCACACTCGTAAGCAGTCTGGAGGTGATGGACTGCCCTCTTGTTCTTGTGGATGTCCTTCTTATGTTTGCACTTGAACTTCACAATAAAATGGTTGACCATTCGGTTGTCAAAGTCTTCTACACCTAAGTGGGTGTCTCCAGCTGTAGATTTGACCTTAAATATCCCATTTCAATGGTGGGGATTGAGACATCAGAAGTGCCACCTCCTATGTCAAAGATGAGCACATTCCTTTCAGCTCCAACCTTTCTGTCTAAGCCTCTGTGATTTCCTTCATCTTTGTCAAAACCACAGAGGACATCTCTTCTTTCCCTTGTATTTTACTCAGACCTTGGGCCTGCCAGCATCATTCCCCACCATGAAGAGCCAATGCTTCATATCAGATTGGACAAGAGCATCATCGACTTTATGTCCGATCAGGCATTTGACATCAAAAACTGTGTTGGTGGGGTTCACTGCAACTTCATTCTTTGCAGCATTGTTGATCAATCGTTTGATGTCAGTAAAAGTGACAACTTGGGGTGGTTCAGTTTCCCTGATCGTTGGCAATTATTTCCACTTTCCCGTGCTGGAAGACACCCACACAATAGGAGGTGGTGCCAAGATCAATGCCAACTGCAGGTCCCTTAGATGTAGCTGCTTCCATGTGGGCCTTGTGCAGCTTGCAAAGAAAACAGCAATCTGGAGAGCTAGCGTGTCGTTCAATGAGATCCTGTGCCTACTGAGTTTTGTGTTGTATTCACTTAAGTAGCATACTGTGAAAAATATTAAATTGAAGTCTAGAAAAATCTTTGTCTTTTTTGAAGTGTCTGCACACTGCCCAGGTTTGAGAAGCACTGTTCTAGAACAAAAAAATGCTCCCCCCACATGAACACGGTACCTTTAGAAGCTACATAAGCTCAGGACGCTAAGCTGTCACTTCATCTTATGCACTGATGCTCCTAACAGCATGTCACAAACAGAGAAAGGGATCCAGTTCCACAAGTTGGGTGCTGTATTATTTGGAACCTCAAATACATTTTTTTTACTCACAGAAATTACATTAAAAACCATGTTAGGATCCCAGATCAGTTGACCAAAGCCCTTCTTTTTATTTTTTTAAAGATTTTATTTCTTTGAGAGAGAGAGAAAAAAAGAAAGAGCATGAGAGAGATCACGAGCAGGAGGGAGAGGTAGACGGAGAAGCAAACTCCCGTTGAGCAGGAAGCCCGATGCGGGGCTCGATCCCAGAAACCTGGGATCACGACCTGAGCCAAAGGCAGAAGCTTAACCAAATGAGCCACCCAGGCGCCCGATCAAAGCCTTTTTAATATAAAATGTTCCTGGGCCAGGAAGAATGATGTGTCCTGGAGTACATTTTAAAAGACAAGTTTTCCTTTCCTTTTTCATTAGACCAGGAAACATTTTATAGCAGAGGTTTGGGGCTACCTGTCCTTATCTTCTGCTTCATTCTAGCTCTACCTCTTCCCCAAATCTAGCAATTCTTCTCTCTAAAAGTATTTCCTGCTGCAAAACAAGTGCGCTTATACATAGAATTGCCCAAAGTTTACAAACAGCTCCACCGGGCCTATCTTCCTGACTCCTCATATCACAGCAGCCTGATAAATAAGCATTAAAATTCTCATTTTGTAGATAGCAAAACTGAGTTTCAGAGAGGTTAAGTGGTGTTCCCATGGTCAAACAGCTAGTAACAAAATAGGCCTGAAGTATAAGTGTTTGATTCCAATTCCCTGAGTTTTTCCCTCCAATCTCTGATAATAACAACTATTTTTCTTTCCCAGATCATTAGGAGGGAAAAATGTTTAATTAACAAAAATTGTTTCAAATGGCTAATAACCACTTAACTCTCTGAGATATCTGCATTTTCAAAGCAGAGTGCCAAGCTGCCTAAATCTATAACATGGAGAACTGCAGGAAAGGTGTATTTGTTTCCTAGGGTTGCAAATTACCACAAACTCTGTGGTTTAAAGTAACAGAAATGCATTCTCTCACTGCTCTGAAAGGTAGGGGTCTGAAATCAAGGTGTTGGCAGGGTTGGTTTCTTCTGGAGGCTCCAGGGGACAGTCCCCTTCTAAGCCGGCCATCCTTGTTGTGTCTTGGCTCGTAGGCACAGCACTCCAATCCCTGCCACCATGTTTCTCCCCCTCTCCTCCCCTTGCCTCTCCTCTCCTCTTCTCAGGACACTTGTCATTGGACTTGGAGCTCACCCTAGTCCAGAATGATCTTACCCTGAGATCTTCAACTTAATTATATTTACAAAGACCCTTTTACCAAATAAAGTCCCATTCACAGGTACTGGATGGATTTATCTTTGGGGGAGGGGCACAGTTCAAAGCACTACACAAGGGCAATTGCAAAGTGAACTTTCTCGTTCATGGAATACCGAGTATCCCACCCATTATCTCCTAGCCAGAAACAAACATCCTATATCTGGAAATTTCCTCCAGGCTCTGGATTCCACCTCTAGTCATTGGTTTCCCATGTTTCTGTATTCTGCCTAAAACGGGAGTTTCCCTCTTCTTTGCCCATTCATATGATCACCTCCACTGAGACGGCTGCCTGGCTTTCACTGATTTCTCTACCTGGCCTGGTCTTCCATTCTCCTTAGCATTTACTAAAGCCCACTGAGTCCAGGCTTCCAGGAAAGCTCATTCCCTACCCCCTCTCATCCTCAACTACCATTTATCTTGGACCAGAATGCGAACACTGGGGAGACATGATTGGTTGGTCTTAGAGGTGAAGGCAGCCTGACCCTGCCTGGGAGTCAGTGTCTCTCATTAGTTCCTGACAGGTGATGCTTTTCATTGCTTCTTCCTCTTGCCCCTGCCCTCACATCAGCATTGACTCCTGTGGCCCAGAAATCCCAGGGCATTTTCCACACCCCACTGCAGGTAGGGGAGCCCTGGGCTAAGGCTCCCGTGTCTACTATCCCATAGCAGTGGGGGGACAAGGTGGTACTGGCCATACTCAAGAAAAAAAAAAAATGACCAATATTTGTAAGAAAAGAAAGGCTTCCTTCTGCTTCAGACCCTGTTCTCTGTGACAGACGGTGCTCCTTAAAATACACCCTCCACTTAAATCAACTGAGCCACCCAGGCATATGCTAAGTGAAATAAGTCAATCAGAAAAAGACAATTATCATATGGTTTCACTCATATATGGAATATAAGGAAACCACAGAGGATCATAGGGACAGGGAGGGAAAACTGAAGGGGAAGAAATAAGAGATGGAGACAAACAATGAGAGACTCGGGACTCCAGGAAACAAACTGAGGGTTGCTGAAGGGGTGGTGGGTGGGAGATGGGGCAACTGGGTGATGGGCATTAAGGAGGGCACGTAATGTGATGAGCACTAGGTGTTACACTCAACTAATGAATCAATGAACATCACATCAAAAACTTATGACTGGGTGTTATATTCAAACAATGAATCATGGAACACTACATCAAAAACCAATGATGTAATGTACAGTGATTAACATAACATAATAAAAAATAAATAAATAAAACAAAAACTTATGATTTGTTATATGTTGGCTAATTGAATTTAAATAAATAAATTATATAATTATATATATATACGTATATACAATTTGTATATTATATACAATTTATATATATAAATATATATAATATATATCATATAATTATATAATTTATAATTTAACATATAAGATAATTATATATTATATACAATTCTATATAACATATAAAATAATATATATAGTTATATATATTATATATTATATAAATATATATCTCCTCCCCTGACCACCCAAATGAGAAACACCCCTAATAGTGGTTAAACATGCACCCCTCTAAGCCCGATTCTAGGCCACTATAACAGAACCTCTGGGAAAGGACCCAGAACTCTGTTTTTTAGCAAGTTTCCCAGTGGTCCTCCCACAGGCTAGATTCTGAGAACCATCTCCCAGTATAATCACAAGTAAACAGCACAGCCGTGCTTCTCAGCATGAAATTAGGCAAAGCTGTTCCCTCACAGAGCCCTTCCTGCAGCACAACACTGCCCATAGGTTCGCATCGGACCCTCACAGCCCCAGAATCACCTTTCCTCCTCCATCCTTCCCACCTGGGCAGGAACCAGCCCACTGTCTTCTCTCTTTCTGCTTCGTGTTTGGGGAATGTATCTCCCATCCCTACTACTGGGCCATTGCCAGTGCTCCCAAGGGTCTCCTTACAGTCTGAATTCTGGAAAGAACATTGAGATTCGGGTGCCTTTCCCCACCAGCTCTCATTGTCCAAGGTATTAAGAAGCACAGAGAGAAAAAAAGCACAGCAAGAGACCCCCCCAAAGCTTTCCCCAGGAGGGCGTGTGCCTGCTTGAGTCTGACTTGAGTTCTGCAGGAGGCTGGCCTGGGCTGCCCCCAGTGGGATCGGGTGAGTTTCAAAGTCACTCGTGAACAGTGCAAGCGCAAGTAGTTGGTGTTAAGTTCATTTCTGCCCTAAGATTTCCTGTAAGCTTTCCGAATCCACCACCACCGTTAACACATCTTTAGTTATGTGGCAAACGTGGCATCTGAAAAGCTCAAGTAGCAGAAGTTTGAGTACAAAACCCTAAAGAGCTGGATTCCCAAAAGAGCTGGATTCAGCTCACCAACCAGCATGTGGTTACCAAGCACTTATTATGTGCGAAAAAAAATATTTTACCTGTGTGTTGTATGGCTAGATGTGTGTGTGTGTGTGTGTGTGTGTTGTGATAAAAAATAATTCTGCAAGGCCCGACTGCTGGGTAGTTCTCGACCTTGGATATTTAGCTTTTCCAAGGCCTGCTGGCTAGATTCTGGTTAGTGGGATGTGTCATCAAAGGGTGGAATCGCGAATATATTTTTCATTCCTATCTACCCTTACCTGCTCACACACTATTTAAAATAGAGCTTCACACAAAGTGAGTTATTAACAGTAGCAAAAGTTTGGCATGCACAAAAAAGTTTACCAAAAACTCCCAAGATCACTGTACAGTACTGTACAGAGAGCAAGTGTTCTGGGCCTCTGAGGTGGGGACTGGCCACTTGGCATTTGTGTTTTGGGGCAGGGTACAGGGTGGGGGGGGGGGTCTAAGCGTAGAGCAGGTGATTTGCAAGAGGAATGTGATTTCTCTTTTGGTCACAGACCATGCTGCTTGAAATATCAATCTTTATAATTTCATAACCACTAAGTATTTGTATCTAAGGTGCTATATAAAGATAATTTGTTATAAAGTAAGTACTTAAGTATATTTTTGTTTATGTTATTTGGGATCTGCTTATTAAAGCTGTTCTTGAAACCCTACTCTTGTCAACATTTACCCTGCGGCCAGGTCTAGAGTACTGTACTAGCTATATATTCAATTCTTAAATGTGGGTTGGAATAAAAATTATTCTAGAAATTTAGTACAATCCACAAAATAAATATACTTTTAATACAGTTCAGAAAATGAGTTCCTTGCGATAACTGGGTGATGGGCATTAAGGAGGGCATGTGATGTGATCAGCACTGGGCGTTATACGCAACTAAGGAATCATTGAACACTACAGCCAAAAACTAATGATGTATTAGATGCTGGCTAGTTGAATTTAAATTAAAAAAAAAAAAAAGTAATTCTTTGGGATACATCAAATACATTGATTTTGAATCTACCAATTCCTTTCTAAATGTAATACAAACAAATCGTTAGAGGTTAAATGTTGCAAAAATGGAAAAAAGCCAACCTGGTAGTTAAATGGAAGGCAGGGTCTAGGAAATCTGAATTATATGACACTAGGCAGATGCTTACCACATTGCCGTATCAGCTTCTCCATAGGAAGCTGTAGAAAAAAAACCCATATAACCCCTGCAAGACTGTATCACAGCTCTCATTTCCTTTTCTACATGCCAGGATAAAAGCACTTCCCTGAATTCTGAGCAGTTCTTTCTTCTGAAGAAAACCAGTTATGATCTCATAAATGTATTGTAAAAATTAAGCAATAGCTGGATGCAATCTATTTTTTTTTTAAAGATTTTATTTATTTATTTATTTGAGAGAGAAAGAGAGAGAGCACATGAGAGGGGGGAGGGTCAGAGGGAGAAGCAGACTCCCTGCCGAGCAGGGAGCCCGATGCGGGACTCGATCCTGGGACTCCAGGATCATGACCTGAGCCGAAGGCAGTCGCCCAACCAACTGAGCCACCCAGGCACCCTGGATGCAATCTATTTTGCAATAAAAGGTGGCATACCAGTATGTTTAATATGCCAAGATTCACTCTACCACTTTGTAACAGGCTTGGCAAATTTGGATGTGAGTGTTTCCACGTATACTCAATGTAAAAAAAAAGATAGTATTATCTGATTTTCTCAGATAAAGCCATTGCTCCAAATGTTATTAAATTCTGGCAGATATTTCTTGGTCTGTTCTCATTTCTTTCTCAGGCTTCAAATGTGCTTATCAAAGGCATAAACCTTTAGTCCAGTCTTCACTGACCACTCAGCCTTCACAGGCATTAAGGATTTTGATGGGAGACCAGGGAGAGCTGTTTGAGGTTTACAGCAATTTGAAAGAAATGTTTCTGTCCCCTCTTTTTGTTAATGTTTACAAATGACTCAAGAGAGAAACAGGTCTTAGTGCTCTGCTTCTAGTAAACCCTTGGCTTTAACATAAGCTGTCTGTGAACACTTTAAAAGACACATTTTACAGTTTTAGAGGCTACTTCCTTGAATGGCGTGGCTATAAATTACCAGTGGAAATAATAGCACTTTAATCCCTTCCACTTTATGCTTTATTCCCATCATTTTATGTTTCAGAAAACTAGACAAGTAGCTGATGATTTCTCTGAAATAAAAATCACAGTATTTCCTTTGGAAACTAGCTATACAATTAGGTGCTGGGGGATTCAGCAACAAATATCCAAAAACTGGGTCCCATGACCTTCGCTGTCTAATAAAGGTGACAGAAACCTCTAAAACTGACCCTAAAACCCCAAAGTCTGAGCTCCTGGAGCATGGGACTGAGACTCTACTGTCCCCCAGTGGCAGAAAAACATTCCGTGGCTCTGTTCCTCATCAACTCTTCTGGGCGGACTACTTGGTAAGGTAGCCATAGACTCCCGGAGGGGTGGGGACGTGGAAGGAGGCACGAAAAGAGATAAAGCCCAACACGCAGAAACACAACACAGCAAGAGCTCCCTCTTAGCATCCTCAGCATAACCAGATTTACATGAAACCAGGTCTGAAGCTAATGCAGTCAGGAGTTAATGGTAGTACACACTTATTTAAAAACAAGACAAAACAGGCGCCTGGGTGGCTCAGTTGGTTAAGCGACTGCCTTTGGCTCAGGTCATGATTCTGGAGTCCTGGGATCGAGTCCCACATCGGGCTCCCTGCTCAGCGGGGGGTCTGCTTCTCCCTCTGACCCTTCCCCTCTCATGCTCTCTGTCTCCCATTCTCTCTCTCAGATAAATAAATAAAATCTTTAAAAAAAAAAATAAATAAATAAATAAATAAATAAATAAATAAAAACAAGACAAAACAGGCGCCTGGGTGGCTCAGTTGGTTAAGCGACTGCCTTCGGCTCAGGTCATGATCCTGGAGTCCCGGGATCGAGTCCCGCATCAGGCTCCCTGCTCAGCAGGGAGTCTGCTCCTCCCTCTCATGCTCTCTGTCTCTCATTCTCTCTCTCGCAAATAAATACAATCTTAAAAAAAAAAAAAAAAAAATTAAAAAAAAAAAACAAAACAAGACAAAACAAAACAAAACTGCATCTTTCCTTATACAGTAGCAGCCACTCAACTACAAAGACCTCAGTGGAAATGAAACTTGGATTTTTCATGAGAAACAAAGAAAGTAATGATTTAAAAATTTTTAAACAGTCGCTTTATCGAAGTCCTCAAGAAGAATTCCAAGAACACTCAGGCAAAAACCCCATCTTTAAAAAGTCTACATTCAAATAGTAGTAAGAACGGGAAAAATACAATATTTTGATTGTTCATGAGAATGAAAGCACTCTTGGGGGGTGCGGGGATGGGTTAGCCTGGTGATGGGTATTAAAGAGGGCACGTTCTGCATGGAGCACTGGGTGTTATACGCAAACAATGAATCACGGAGCACTACATCAAAAACTAATGATGTGGGGCGCCTGGGTGGCTCAGTCGTTAAGCGTCTGCCTTCGGCTCAGGTCATGATCCCAGGGTCCTGGGATCGAGCCCCACATCGGGCTCCTCGCTCCGCGGGAAGCCTGCTTCTCCCTCTCACACTCCCCTTGCTTGTGTTCCCTCTCTTGCTGTCTCTCTCTGTGTCAAATAAATAAATAAAAATCTAAAAAAAAAAAAAAAACTAATGATTTAATGTATGGGTGACTAACATAACACAGTATAATAAAATTTTTAAAAATGTATTTAAAAAAGTAAAAGTAAAAAAAAAGTTTATCAGTAGTCACTGAGGTTGTATGATCTATCATATTATATTGTGTCTGGGAAAACATTCATCAATATAAAATCATAACATTAAAATTTTTCCTCTTATCTAAAAAAAATTAAAAAAAGAATGAAAGCATTCTTGCTGCCAGGAACTGCTTCATGGACAGAGTACTAGACCTTGAAGGATAACGATTTTTTTTTTTAGGTAGGTTCCACGCCCAGTATGGAGCCCAACACAGGCCTTGAACTGGTGACCCTGAGAGCAGGACCTGAGCTCAGATCCAGAGTCAGACGCTTTACTGACTGAGCCACCCAGGAGCCCCTTGAAGGATAAGGATTTTTTAAAATATCTGTGGGGGTTGGGGTAAAGAAGTCTACTTCAAGATTGATAATTATATATCATTTTATTTTGTAGATGTTAATATCCTATTTTGTGACAGGGTCAGGAAATTTGCATTTGTCATTAAGTTATTTAGGTGATTTTATGTTCAACCGAGTCTGGAAACCCACACCTTGACCTACAGCTGTGGTTCTCCAAGTGCAGTCCCTGCACCAGCCGCAGCAAAATCAGCAGCTCCCAGGACCCTGGCAGATGCACAAAGGCTCAGGCCCCTTAGCGGACCTACTGAAGCAGAATCCCTAAGGGTGGGGCCTGCTGGTTTTAACCAGAAGCCAGGTGAGTGGGATACAGCTCAGATTTTGAGCCACATGGGCCTCCAGAGATGCCAAAGTTCCCAAGGTGTCTCTTCAGGCAATTCCAGAGGCTTTCCGATGGATGGGTGATTTAACAGTACTCGATAAAAATAAAGGTGAGATGACCTGATCTTACAGAGGGCCAGGCCTTTAGAAGTTGCCTCTAAGGGGAAAAAGAGGAGGGAAAAAAAAAAAAAGAAGAAGAATACTGATTGAGGACAATATAAAAATTAAAACCTGAGTATGTCCCAAAGAAGTATAACAAAATAAGAAATTGGAGATTAAAATGGAATGGTACTGTCCAACCCTGAAACTGCCCATCTGGAAAGAAGCAGCTTTGATTTTTTCAAAGTCATCAGTCTGTGGAGATTGATATTTACAAAATCCATGATTATTCCCTCAGGAGAGAAGCTGTTTCTAAAACAACTTCTGAGGCTTTTCTAGTCGGAGTCCTTCTGGAATCACAAACATTTTGTTTCCTAGGCAGCCTCTGTGGGATACCTGGAAGAGATAGCTTTCACTGACGATGTTCCTATTACTTCCCTACTTTGCCTGGGTACCTGTTCACACGTTTAGAGCCATCCGATACAGGGCGGAACAGCTGGGATGTCTGCAGGCTCTTGGTGTCAACCTGCCGCAGACTGCAGCGCGGGTTCCTTTGTCCTGCTACGGAAGATGGTGACTAATTAGCTCGCATGTTAGCCTGGCCTCCCTCTATTCTAGAAGCAGAGCTGGATGGGCTGCCTTTCACGTACTGAAGATTCTGCTAGGAGGGAAGCACGCGTAACTTGAGTATTTCCAGCACTGTTCCTATTTCTGGTGATGGTGACAGACTGATGCCCAATGCACCACTAGGACTCCTAGTGCAGGGACCAAGGTTAGGGTATAGTTCCTTCCTGCCAGCCAAAGAGAGCAAAGCTGCCAGCCACGCAGAGAAGGAACTCGTCTCCTTCACTTCTCTATCTTGGCGCTCTACCTGACTGAGTTATTCAACCACTTTGAGTATCCAGATAATAAGGAATATGAAATAGATTGGTTAGGGGCTTGGCGAGGGAAGGACATTTCTACCTGGTTTGCTGGTTTTGCTTTTTCCAACAGGAAGGAGTTTGGCCAAGAGAAATGCCATCCTCCTAGGGATGGCTAGCATCACGTTTACTCCTGCACATTGCTTTTTCTATGTCAGAAAGTCAAGAGGAGTGAAGAAAGGGCCAACCATCACCTAAAACCTTGGGAATTGGGAGACATTCCAAGGCCTGTGAATTTCATAGGGTTATATCAAACCACAAAAATCCAAATCAAGATCACTTGCCATTAAGATGTCTTAAATTATGCTAATAGACTAGATTCCTTTATGTTGATTTATTTGACGTTATCTTAGAGTTTTTAGGAACATAGTTCATAAATAAATATTAGGCATTCTGTGTAAAGAAAGGGAATAGCCTAAAAGGATCTTTCAACATTCTCATCCAATCCCAGAATCCTACAGATTAACTTTCTTTTGTATACAATTGTATGAGCAAATATGAATGCAATACTAAAAATCACATTTAGTAGATACAGAAAAGTTATATAATAAAACCAGAAATAATATAACAGAGTTTGTTCTTACATTATTATTCTTCACCTTTCAAAGGTTTCTTAACTCCTTTATGGGCTTCGAATACCACTTAATCAATTCTGGCTGCAGTTTACATACTCAATTGACTTCCATGGCATTGCATTTCTAAAACGTGTAGTGTAGATGTTTACAACTAGACCCCACACTTTCATTCCACAACGTTAACAGGGGAGAGGCCAAAAAAGGTGGACTGTGGTTTGCTTCCATGGGCCATTTTCTCCAATCTCACTTTTTTATAACAGGCTTTCAAATGAATCATTCATTCATTCCTTCATTCTTTCACTATGTAAAAGGAGCCCATGATGTACCAGGAACTACGCTAATATTTTACTCTCTCTTGCATTCCTTTACAAATTTTTCTCTATGTAAAAGCTCATAAAATATTTTGGACCGAAGGTTTGAGATAGCAGGTGATGTGAGATATTATCAATAATAGACCCCATTCTATTTGAAGTTGATTAGGACATGCTAAAAAAGGCTGAATAGTAAACAGCACCTAGGGTATTTGAAATGGTATGGCTCCACCTTCTGGCCACAAGGCAGAATGCATGCCTGACAAAAAGTCAACCGGTTCTGGGACCAGACCAGCTTTTACAAATACAATCCCTTGCCTGTTACTGCAGTGTTCAAGTATTTTCTGAGTGCCTAGTCTTGGTTATGGTTCCAGATAAGAAGCAGACTCTTAAGAATAGCCTGTAGGAAATATGATTTTCTTATTCTGTGAAAAATTCTACCTTGTAGAGCAAATCTTCTTTGGGTAATTCAAAAGCACATAAATTAACAGTGTTATTTGGAAAATATTTAATGTTAACAGAATAATATGATCTTAAGCTATTTGTCAATTTGTGGCTTTCGAAGTCCTTTTGCATGCACGATGTCGGCCATCCTTACTGTTCAACAGTGGCTGGTGCACACAGGAAGCTGGGAGGGGGAGAAAACTCACAGGCTCTGTAGCTCAGCAGGGATAGGTTTGCCTATCAGCAACTCCACTTTTTAGCATGTAACCATGAACAAATACCTGAAACCTCTGAAGACACTTGCTTCAAATATCGAACAGTAAGAAGAGCCTCTGGTGGCTGGGAAGATCAGATAGAATATACCCTATCTAAAAGGACACAGAGCACCCACTGACAGATGAATAAACAACGAGGTACAGTAGTCCTCCCCTTTACCCACAGCTTTGCTTTCCACCAGTTTCAGTTACCTGTGGTCGACTGAGGCCTGGAAGCAGATGCTCCTCCTTCTGACACCGTCAGAAGATCAACAGCAGGTCAGCTTAATGCTACGTCATAGTGCCTACGTCATTCCCCTCACTTCATCTCATCATGTGGGCATGTAATCGTATCACGTCATCATAAGAAGAAGGGTGAGTTCAGCACAATCAAATATTTTGAGAGAACGACAGAGACCACAGTCACATAACTTTCATTAGAGTATACTGTATAAGTGTCCTATTTTATTATCAGTCGTTATTAATGTCCTACTGTGCCTAATTTATAAATTAAACTTTACCATCGGCATGTAGGTAAAGGAAAATATATTGTACATATAGGGTTCAGTACTATCCGCGGTTTCAGGCATCCACTGGGGCTCTTAGAACATATCCTCTGTGGATAAGCGGACTACTGTATATACATACAATGAAATATTATTCAGTCTTAAAAAGGAAAGAAATTCTGGCACATGCTGCAACATCAGTGCATCTCGAGGACCTTCTGCTAACTGAAATAAGCCAGATGCAAAAGGACAAATATTGCACGATTCCACTTATATAAAGTGCCTAGAGTAATCGAAGTCATAGAGACAGAAAGTAGACACAAGGGTACCAGGGGCTGGGGGGGGAGGGAGGAACGGGGAATTCCTTTAATGGCTCTAGAGTTTCAGTTTTACAAGGCGACAAAATTCCCAGAGATCGATGGTGGGATCGATGTGTTGCACAACAGTGTGGGTGTACTTACTGTCCCTGAGGTGGATACCTCCAAATGGTGAAAATGGTGAATTTTATGTTATGTGTATTTAACACACGCACAAAGTTAGAGAAACACCTGGCCCACGGTTAAGTGTCAGGTGAACAGGAGCTTCTAGAAGCTCTAACAGCTCTCCTACTCTGCTATCGCGCTGCCGTTGATCACTTAACAATGACCAATGAAATGAGGGCCAGGGGCTTCAAACGATGGACCTGAGACTATCCTCTCTGGCAAAGCAAGTTGCCAGACCTCTCCACCAGACTGACTGAGGTGTGTCTGTCCAGAGGGGTTTTTATTGTTTAGAGACAGTTCAACAGCTTGCACCCTGATGTAGGATATGCTATCTAAGAACACAGGGGTCATGCCCACTAAAGGCAAGTTTTAAACTTTCTGGTGAATTTGAAAAGAATGTGGCTCCCATTGCTTGTGTTACTTGAGGTGAGATAGGCTTTTAAGGTAAGAAATCAAAGCCAGCACCAAGGCTCTGACCCACAAGGAATTATGACAACACCATTCTATGATCTAGTGGCTGGCGCCTCCCTCTGCCATATAGAAACTCAAGTTTTCAAAGGCAATGCCATTGGCTGAGTCTAGGAGATGGCTCATGCTATAAAATAGAGTCCTATAATTATCATTTAGTCATAGAATAGGACTAACAGATTTTAAGTCATCCATACTAATAAACCAGACTAGGTTGCATGAAGAGACCAGGTCCCTGAGTAGAGTTTGGGTACCCTGCTTGGTGTGTCAGGAAAGTCATAAATCTGTGTTGCTCCTTGCAAAGGATGGTGATGGAAGGACTGGAAGGTGGTGGAAAACAGAGTGGAGGGAAGTGGGGAAAGTGTGTACGTGCAGCACTTAGGAAAGGTAGCCAAAACCTGCCTTCAGCAAAGCATCAACAGGGTTGGATGGGGTATTCAGTGAAGTCCTTTATTCACATGAAGATGCTCAAAAATTTCACTACAGGGTACTATGGTTCTCTATAGAATAAGCAAAAACCGCAAAAGGCCTGAATTAGAGACATGATTGTTGTTGCCCCCCAGGAAACAACTCAACAAACAAAAATATTAAGAAGGGTCTGTTATAATGTTATTCATCTACGTATCATGTTTTTTGTTGAAAGGAACCCTTAGTGACTTTTTAATATTTAAATAAGAGTGTCAAGTAACAATTATTTCTTATTATAATTGTAGCTACTACTTATGAACACTTACTCTGTGTACTTTTCCTACATTCTAACTCTCCTGACATTTAACATATGAAGGACCAAGGGTCAGAGATATTAAGGAACTTCTGCAAGGCCACAGTTACTAAGTGGCAGAGCTGGGTTTTCAACAGGTCTCTGGAGCCTGTGCAATTATCTACTAGATCTGCCCTAGGTCTTTAGTGTGGAGTTAGGTCACTCTTTGGTATTTTCAAAAAAATACATGGTTAGAAGCTGAGCGGAAACATGGTTTTCCTCACCAGATTTAATTTCAGAGAGCAAAGACAGGGTCCTTTTGCTCTCTGCATCCATGCATCTAGTTCAGTACTTGAAACTAAGGAAATGTTGGAATCAATCCATTAATCAATGGACTCCACACAACTAAATTAAAAGATTGTTACAAGAAAATATTTACCAATACAGATCATGGACAGCCACCTCCATAACCAATCAATGAAAAAAGTCATAGTCTCTGCCTGGGAAGTATTTTTATGCTAGAAAAATATTTCCTACTAATGCCCTTGCTCAGGGACAAAGTGGTGTGACAGGTGGCAGTATGTGGGAAACCTGAAGGAGATGAAGCAACTGGGCAGGCAGGGAAGGCAGCAGCAGTAGCCCTGGGCCCAGCACAGTGCCTGGTACATGCAAGTCCTCAGCAAGCATGTAAGTGAACCGATCAGCCAGAGCACAATAGCAGCTCTGCCCTTAGAAAGACAATAAGGGCACAGGAAGCAATGGACCGTCATAGGGGACCCCATTCCTCCTGTAGGACCTCCTGGACACCCTTGAAGAGGTACAGTTTGGGTAAGAAGAACTACTCAGGTACTCACAGCTGCCCAGCCTACTCAGCTGATCCTCGGGTAGCAAAAGACAGTAAAGTTATACGCAATGTTTTTAGAAAATGTAGTAAGTTCTCAATTATTTAAGGGCTGGTCATTTCATCCGTGGATTATTTGAGTTAATGTTGCTTTTTTTTTTTTTTTTTTTCCTGCTTGGGTCATTTCATTGTTCTTTGGTCCTTCCACCATGACAGGGAAACAAAATTAAATTATATCAAAAACGCCAGAACACAGCAGCTACTTCGGGGTAGTTTTTGGCATACTGACCCCTCCCCAGTCTTACTCAGTAGTTCTGAATGGCTTATTACTGTTTTTATTTCATACATTTCAAGTTCCTCAAACTAACATACAAGACAAGCATAGTTTCATTGCTTCTTGTACCAAATCACTCTTTTCGTTCGCTGTCCATTCTATCCCTGAAACAAGACTTGTGAGTAGATTTTATTTCTGGCATACTGGTCCATTCATTCATTCATCAACAAAATGGATACGGGCATGGAGAATAGAGCAGAAAGGGGTTCACACAAGGTCATTCTCTCATGGAGCTGATTGGGAGAGAGCGAAATACTAACTAACCAACCAGCAAATCATAAAATAAGCGATTTTTTATCAGATCATTTTCAAGTAGAGAATGAAAAAGGGATATGAGAGTAAGTCTCATCTCTAAGGATAAGACACTGAAGTTGAGATCTGAATGAAAAGAAACATCCAATCCTATCATGATCAAGAAGAAGAGTGTCTGCAGAAGAAAGAAGAGCTGGCTCAAGGAAGGAGGGGGGAGGGAAAGAGAGAGAATGTGTGGCAGAAACATAATGGGTGAGAAGAATAGATGAAATAATATCTGAAAGGTCAGCAGGGCATAAGCAGAGTAAGGAGCTCTGAACTTTATTCTAAGTATGTTGGGAAGTGATTGGAGGGCTTTAAATAAAGAATTGACATAATCATCCTATTTGCACTTTGTAAAAGTCTCTCTGGATGCTGTGAGGAGCATGGATTATAGACAGCCCAATAGCAGAAGCAGGAGGACCAACTAGGAGATTACAAGCAAGAGATAATGGTGTCTTAATCTGAAATGAGAGTGGTAGAGATAGAGTGAAGAAGTCTGATCCAGGATTTTTTAAGACACAGATCTTACAGAACTTGTATATAGATTATATGTTAAGGAGAGGAAAAGGAAGATGAATGTCTCCCGGATTTTTGACTTGAATAACTGAGTGGGTGGTAATGGTGTTTATGGAGATGTAGCAGGACAAACAGGCTTCCTGAGAGAGTACCAAAAGGTCTGCTTTACCCACATTAAGTTTGAGGAGAAGTTTCAACTTACATGGAAGTGTCCAGTGGACAATTAAATCTTTGAGCCTGGAGTTCTGAAGCACGGACAAGGCTAGAGGTAGGCAGTCAAAGGGTCATTGGCATTGACATGGGTGAATGAGACCACCTATGGAGAATATATAAATAAAAAATAGAAGGTGGCCGATTACGTACCTAAGGGGCACTTCAATTTAGATGAGGGAAAGGAGAACAGGACCCTGAGAAGAAGTAATCAGTAAGAAAGAGAAATGGAGATTATAGTGTCATGAAAGACAAAAGAATTTTAAAGAGGAAGTAATGGTCAACTTTGTCAAATGTTCTTGAGAGGTCAAGAATGATATGGAAAAAGATAACTACTGGGTTTGGCAGCAGGAAGGTCATTATCACTTTGATGACAGCTTCTTAGTGGATTAACAGGGAGAGATGTCTGATTGGAAGCAGGCTGAGGAATCCATATGAGGTAGGGAGACAGTGATTATAGAAAAAAGAAGATTTTCTGTAAAGGGGACAAAAGAAATAGTTGAAAAAAGACATAGGGCAGAGAGGAGACTGTTTTGTTTCAAGGAGAGGAGATATCTCTATAGGCCGATAGGAAAAATCCAGTAGAAAGAAAGCAATTCATCATGTGGGGGTGAAGGCTCACTGTAGGTACAAGAAGTTTGGGGGGCAAGATAGGTTGGGACTCTGAGCACAGTGAAAAGGTTGGGCCCTTGCTAGGAGCAGAGATACTTCCACCTTCGCAAAAGGAGACAAGGCAGAGAGCATGAATTAATATGGAATCAGGTTGGTACACCAGGAGGCATGAAGAAAGATGAGGGTGGAGAGATCCTGCTTGCTCCTCAATGAAGCATGATGCACCATCATCATCTGAGACTGGCTCTGGAGGAAAGATGAAGGTGTGAAACAACCATTTAAGAGAGTGAAAAAGTGAACATCTACACTAGAAACACCAGTAGGATTAAATGTCCAATTGTGGTTTCTTTTATTGAATATAAAGGGAGAAGAGTCAGCCCGTTGTGCATTCTTCTCCAGTAGGGGCAGACTCGTGAACTGAGGTAAGCTAGGGTGAAGTCTTTCTCAGGAGAATATAGTAAAGGTAGCAAAAATATTGAGAGCATTCCGAAGGAGGCCATTATAGTGATGGGGCATAACCTTTAAGCTGGTAAGGAGGTAGTAAGGTCATGAAAAGGGATGGATTGGAGGTCTGTCCTGAAGGACTTGAGGCACTCAAGAATTGCTAGAGTAGAAATGTGTGCATAAATAAAGGATAAAAAGTGGGATGCTTGGAGCCAAATATTTAAACTTAGAACATCCTCTCAACAAGGAATGACTTACTCTATCACCTCTTCTTAGTGTCACCCCAGTTCTAAACCCTATGAGATTGAACTTGGTTACTCTGCTTACTTTCTGGATGCCCTTGGACAAGCCATGTAACATCTCTTGAGCTCTTATCCATAAAATAGAGCTGGTCAACCTTTCCTATTACTTTAAAGGTTAGAGATAACATACGTAAAGCGCTTACCACATGGCAGGTGCTCAATCTTGGCTGCCTGTTGGGCGTACCCATGGTTATTCTTACATCGCCAATGGCAGCTTAAGAGCTCATAGAAGGGAAAGAAACTTAGGCTGTGTCTAGTCCATTACTGACCCTTATCCCCCTACAGCCGATGCTACAATTCGTGCTCTTGATTTAAATTTAGCCTATACAGTTATCAAGAGGAATTAATAGTTATCCATTCTATGTAATATTGCACATCTATTTTCAAATTTCTAAATAACTTAGAACCAAATGAGCCAAGAATAAATTATAAAGAAATTCCATAATTTTCTGTTCTTATACTTAATCCCTTTTCTTCATTTCAAAAATGATCCTTTCTCTTTTCTCTTTAGCCAGAATTGCTGTTCTAATAAGGTGCAATGAATAAACTGGGTAGTATCAAAGATTTAACTTCTACTAAAGAAAAGCACTTTCACTCATACTGGTAGATTATATAAGTAAAAAAAGAGAAACAAAACTTCATTTTTTATATATATATATTTATATATATATATATATATATATATATATATATATATATATATACACATATAAACAAAATTCCCCCCAGGAGGAAAGAGGCAACATTGAGTCAAAAGATTCTCAGAGACAAACTGAATGAAAATAATACAAGAACAGAAGTGTGCGTGTCTTTTAAAGAACAAATTACATCTTGAAAACACATTAATAGTCAGTACTTACATACATTAATTAGGTTAATTAAATTAGGAAATCAAGATAGATTTCTTGTTTATAGATTTTTAGGTGGAAAATTCCCTCCAGTTCTGTAGGGCAGTTAAAGTCCTCTCTTAACTTGTGGATTAGCTTAATCGGAAGATACCACTGAAGGAAATCATTACAATGGAACAACAGCGTGAGTGCAATTTGATATGTTAAGAGTTTTGGGTTTGTTGTTGTTTTTTTAACTTTGTGACTGTAAAAAACCTTTTCAAGCATATGTTGATGGATATTTTAGATCCAAGTTGACTCCAGTAGTGAGCACTAAATGCCCCTTTCCTGTCTTTTCTCTTTGCCCCCTGCTGAGGATGCTAACAGGTGAAGATTCTGGAAAATGAAGTCTCTTTATGGTTGCAGAGCAGAGCACACAGTTCCGAACTACTTCTGCTTACCCAACTGGCTGGATCAACCCCCTGCAGAGTGAAAGTGTGACTTCCTTGAATGAGGGAGAAGTGCTACCTGATATCACTGGTGGATTGGAGTGAGGAATGGGGCCCAGACAAAGCTCGGTGACCAGTCCTAGAGTTTTTCCCATCAGTTTGAGTCTGGTGACAAGACCCTGAGGTCAGCCACTTGACCCCCAAAAAGAGTAACTAAGTGTTTGTCTCTATTTCGAAACATTCAGAGATATTGAAAGGTGGCAAGGAGGTGGGGGTAATCCGCCAATCCGTGGGGGCCCTGAACACTGTGCATTAGAAACCAGATTAGAGACGAAAATGCCAGTATGTTGAGTTCCCTTTCAAGGCTAAATATATTCATTAAGTGCTCATTTTGCAGAGCACCCTGTGCCGATATCATGAATTATACCAAGAGAAGTAAGGCACAGCGGCTCCATTGGTATAAGAGGGAGATCAACACAAATGGCAAAACTGCAAAGGCCTTGTAGATTCTGGCAAGTGCTAGAAGTTTCCAGACAAATAGCTACGGGACTGAAAGGTGGGAAAGGTTACTCACAGTTAGAGAAATGACAAAGGACTTCCTAGAAGGTGGATCATTTGAACTGGTCTTGGAAAATGGGCCATATTTTAATGAGGAGAGACAGAGGAGAAAGTGAATGGTGAAAATAAGTACACTGTGATGGGTAAGTGAAGGCTGTGTGCCCAGGGATCATGAATTCTCAAATCGGGCTGGACTGCATGTGAGTTACAGGGCGCTATAGTGGTATGTCGGCCTGGAAGAGTAGTCCGGGACCAGATCATGTACGTCTTGTATGTCCACTGGCTTGAAAGCTATAGCATCAAGATACTTTAAATAGACAGGGTGGTAAAGGAAAGACAGTCACAATCAAATGTGCCTCTAGAACTATTGTGATTGACTTGTAGGACTGCGACAGCATTAATCAGGTTCGAAATACAGAAAGAGGCACAGGAATGAAAATGTCGGGCTGGGGACACAGAGAGACGAGTTTAGCCGTGGACCTGCAGCTTGCAGGCATTAATAGTGCACGTGGGTGAAGGAACTCAGGAGATACACTGGGCTGAGGTGAGCTGAGAGCATCTACTAGACCAGCTACTGGCACAATGCTGAGAGAGAGAAAAGAGCTTCACAGATGCTTCACAGGGCAGAGGAAGAGGACCCAGCAAAGAGGACTGAAGAGGAATGGCAGAGTAAAGTTAGGAGAACAGGTGCCTGGCATGTGGGTGATACCCAATGACTAAAACAAACAAACAAACAAACAAACAAACAAACCAGGATACTGCCCAGCCATAGAAATTTAAAAAGAAGAGTACTTTTTTTTTTAAGATTTTATTTATTTATTTGACAGAGAGAGACACAGCAAGAGAGGGAACACAAGCAGGGGGCGTGGGAGAGGAAGAAGCAGGCTTCCCGCTGAGCAGGGAGCCCGATGCGGGGCTCGATCCCAGGACCCTGGGACCATGACCTGAGCCGAAGGCAGATGATTAACGACTGAGCCACCCAGGCGCCCCTAAAAAGAAGAGTATTTTAATAAAGGAGTGACTGCACATGTTAAAAGGGTGAATTTTATTGTATGTGAATATGTCTAAATAAAGCCAGTATTAACAAGGAATAAAGGGATAATCGACTGTGTAAGATGATATAGAGAAATTAAGTAGACTGAGGGCTGTGGAGTTGTCAGTTAAAGGTACAAATAACCTCTAAAAGAGCAATTCCTGGGGCACCTGGTGGCTTAGTCAGTTAAGCATCTGTCTCTGGCTCAGGTCATGATCTTGGGATCCTGGGATCGAGCGGGGAGCCTGCTTCTCCCTCTCCCTCTGCTGCTCCCCCTGCTTGTACTCTCTCTCTCTGTTAAATAAATAAATAAATAAATACTATAAAAAAGAGAGCAATTCCAGTAGAGAAGGAATGGCAGGAATCCAACTGTTGAAAGTAAAAAGGGGGTTGAAAAGTGGAAGGATCTAGTCTTGTACCTTTTAATCAATAAGTTCAACAACTCTTAATCTTTTATCTTTAAAATAAAAACAATACATCATTACTGTGAAGTATTTGGAAAATGTATAGGGGCTTAAAAAAAGGACAAAATGAAAATCATCTAATTTTCTACCGTACTGGGATAATAATGGTTCGTGGTGTGATAGATTTATTTCAGTACATTTTTTCTGTGCTTATTATTTATAGACTTGAAATCATGAGAAACATTCTGTTTTATATCCATTTAAAAAAAAACCATTCAATTTTTACCATCATATGGATGTGTCATCATTTTAAAATCATTCTCCTGTGGCTAGACTTTGGTTTATCGCCCCTTTATTTATTTTGTTATTTTCATTGTAATGAATATATTTACTCCTAAATTCTTATCCAATACCGTTTTACTATTTCCTTAGAATATATGCTTAAATGGGGAATTGCTCTGTCAAAATACATGGGCATTTTTATGACTCTTGCTGTATTATCAAATGGATTTTCAGAAAGATAGTACCAATTTACAATCCTTCAAGTGGGGATTCACTGCACGTTCTCCCCTACTGAGTATTATCATTTTCTTTTCACTCACTTTGCCTATTGGAGAGATAAAAACCGTATCTCACTGTTGGTTTAATTTGCATATCTTAGCTCAAAGAGTTCTCAAATAAGATTCTCCTTCAAGATCTGTGATTTGTTTCTAAGCTTCCTGATTAAAAAGGCAACAGAGAGAAACAAATTGATGAAAAAAGATTATGAAAATGAACACAGATTAAAATTTAGTTCTATAAAACCAACAGAGGGACATATCAATTTGGACAAAGAGAAAGGAGCTCTTCATTTATGATAACCGAGTACTGCAGGGAAAGAATCTCTCTCCCATTCAGTTGCTATTAATCCTTCTGGTCGTTTTCTGAAGTCCCTGTTCTTCCCCAAGCAATCACAGGAGCTGGGGCAAAAGACTTGATGCACCAATTTTCTCGTATTCTTTATACACATCTCATTGACGTGATCCAACATATTCGATTTCACTTAGGGTGGTGTATTTCAGAGAAACAAGCTAAAACTTTCTCCTAAGTATTTGTATTCAAGGTCTAATGATACTGGAATAAGAACGAAGCTGCCATTTCCTAAGAGCGAGGCACTGTGCCATGATTTACACACACTATTAACTCTAACACGTTATGGGGGAACGTATCAGACCCATTTCTCTGATGAGAAAATTGAGGCTCAGAGCCACTGTGTTGTGCCCTGAGCCACACAGCTATGAAGTGATCTGAAACTCCAGTCCAGCTGCCTGGTGCTAATACCACTGTGCTCTCACGCAAATCCCCCTCCGATCTGGTATGTCATTTGACATTAACAATCTGGGAGACAAGTTAGTATCATTATCATTATTAACCTTACTTGAACTTCAAGAAAGGAAAATTATTGTAATATAGGGATTTCCCAGGATCTCAACAAAGTATCTTAAATACTGTAGTGGGCTAAAGTGTATCATTATGATGACAGCAGAGAAAAAAAACAACTTGAGTGTCTAAAGAAAACACTTTATGCATCCCTCTCTCTGACCTTTCCAACAATTCTTGCACTTCTCTCAGCCCTCTGATCAGTGGGGCTCCCCCTTTCCCACCATCCGGCATCGAGGTCACCCCAGGTCCTTAATTCCTCACATAACTCAGATGCCTCGCCAGCACCCTTAATCACTGCATAGATCCCTTCCTCCATGATTCCCGTCTGACCAAGCTCAGGCTCCTCCATCACACACCTCCTCTGTACCAGTGCCCTGGCAACTCAGCGTTACTAGAGAAAATGACAAGTCTTGCCAATTGATCTCACTTTACATTCATAACCAAAAATCTCCAATGGCCACTTAACATTGTCGAATTCTAAATAGACTGCCTTGGAATATCTGTTTTTCTCCCACTCCAAAATGGCTACTTTGCATCTCAAAGACACAATGCTCTTCCCCACCTCTGGCCGAGGAGCCTGCCCTCTTCAGAGTGGAGAGTAAGGCAGCAATCCTCCAGGGACTGGCTCACTTCCCGCTCCCCCTAATAACTGCCCATCTCTGTCACGCTGGATGAGCTAACCCTGCTCCCATCATGCAAGGCAAATCCTGCACGGTGCCCTTGATCCCAGCGTTTCCAAGGCTGGAGTTGTCTCGTGGTTCAGGGCTCCGTTCAAATGTTTCCCTCTCAGAGAACCTCCCTTCCCCACGCAAACTCAACGCCCCCAGTCACTTTCCAGTGTTCCGTTCCAGCGCAGAGCTTCAGATGGGCCATGGAGAGCTGCACCGGCATCACCTGGGAATGTTACAGATGCAAATTCTTGGGCCCCACCCCAGACCCCAGAAATCTACCCAGGCCACTCTGGAGATGGAGTGTGTGCTGGGGCCAGCTCCCACCCATGTTGGAGACCCGACTGTGAAATTCCTAGGAAATCTACCAGCTGATTGTTCAACACAACCACTGCTAAATATGAAACTATATAAGCTTTCAAGTAGATGAACTGCATCTGGAATGGAAACAATAAATATTCGAAATTCACTGCTTCCTTTTACTATTAGCTCTGCCCTTGAGGTTATTTGCACCTAGCGCAGGTGTATGGCGGAAATGCTGTATGCTGGTGTGTTACAGTGCATCTCTTCTTGACGCGGCGTTTAGTGGTGCCACGTGGGTAGCCTGAAATCAGCCACAGTGGGAGAACCTACGCTATGGGTATCAGACACCGCTACAAATCAAAGTCTTTTTTCCCAAAGAGCCAGCTGTTAAACATTTCTCAGTCGATCACTGGATGAAGCCCAACAACCTTCATCTGACCAAGCCTTCCGGGGGATTCTGATGCAGCCAGTGTTGGAGCAGGCTGGCTGAGAAGGCCTTTCATGCCCATCTCCAATCCCCCCGGACCCTCCCTCTACCATTACCCAGTCCAATTCTCCCTCATCCACACGCACAATGCCTAAGTTTGGAGCTTGACTCACTTCAAATCTATCTCTGCTTCACACAACCTGACTTCACCCATAGAAGTAAGTTTCCCGTGCTTCTTATACTTTTCCTCTACAGGAAAATGTACGACTTTTCCGGGGACCCAGTGCAAATCCCTGCTTTATCTTATATTTATATCCAAGATTCTATAAAAAGTCACTTTTTTCTAAGTGATTATTTGTAACCTCATCTCATTTTAGCGTTTACTTCTATTTTTAAAACATAATTAAACTAGAAGATGCTTCTTTTTCCCTCAAAGTAACACCTTCTTGAACCGTGTCATCCCTTCATTTAGAAGTGTGCTGCTGAATGCAGACCAGCAGATGGCAGCAGGGGCTCTTCGAAAGAAAGCCTGACGCGTTCAAAAGCATTTTGGCTAAGAAAGAACTTCAATTGTTATTGCAAAGTCAAGCACATTTCCAAGTCATTTGCTGGTTCATCATATTCCTCATGTCAGCAAACTGCCTTTTAAAATGCAAGAGAGTTTATGAAAAAAAAAAAATAAAATGTGAGATAAATTATGTTCTATGGTTTCCTAAGGCGAGTAACAACCAAAAAAGCTATTCACTCTTTTTATGCAAATTGGTCCCTGTCAGACAGGAGTACAGTTTCTGGCTATTCTGTGCTGCCAGGTTTCAAAATTTCAAATTCTTACAGATTCAGATCCAAATTGTTTTACTTCATTAACGTTTTTTAAGTTTTTTTAATGTTATCACTTCTACAACCAGTTTTCTTATTAATTCAGGACACAAGATCTGGAAATAAAGAGAACAGATTATAAGCCACAGAATCCCCACATTTTTAAACATGAAAAACCAGTGCATTTAGACTCTCTAGGTCCATACTACCATATAGCATCACCGAAAACCACGCAAGGCAAGTAAATTGAGTCTGATATTAAGAATGATGTAAAAGGGGCGCCTGGGTGGCTCAGTCGGTTCTGTATGACTCTCAATTTTAGCTCAGGTAATGATCTCAGGGTCATGAGACTAAGCCCCACATAGGGCTCCGCACTCAATGGGGAGTCTGCTTGAGATTCTCTCCCTCTCCCTCTCCTTCTGCCCCTCCTCCAGCTCACACATTCTCCCTTTCAAATAAATATATTTTTTAAGAATTATATTAAAAAACCTACTGTGTGCACAAGGTCTTTGCCTAATTAAGGAAAGCTAATCACAAGGAGTGGTTCTGCGTCTACACAGCACTGGATGTTCAGAATCCATTAGGGATCTCGAGGTTCCAGGGCGGTCCAGCAATAGTTAACTGTCCTGGCCTAAGGAGGTGATTGATTGCTGGGCGGTGCACGGACAAATAGTATCAGCACTGAAACGGGGGGAAACTGCCCTTTTTATGACTTAATCTCAATGACTTCTGATCAAAATAATTTGGGAGCACATACGATGTGCTGATAGTAGGGAGAAACAAATACACAGCACAGCATTTACTGGACATCATTTCTGGTAGCACAGTACTAGGCACTGAGGATGCTAAGATGAACAATATGTCATCTCTGCCTCCAGGAGCTCACAGACTACTGGATCCTAAATTTAAGAGATCTTCAGGGAATTATAGAATTTCTTTCACAAGACTGTTTTGATAATTAGATGAGATCGTTTAAAGAAACGCACTTTTTTTATTTTCAAATAACTTTTAATCCCACAGCAAAAAATGTGATGATTATAAAATGTAAATTTTTTATTATGTTCAGTTAGCCACTGTATAATACATCATTAATTTTTGATGTAGTGTTCAATGATTCATTAGTTGCGTGTAACACCCAGTGCTTATCACAACACGTGCCCTCCTTAATACCCATCACCGGGTTACCCCATCCCCCCACCCCCATCCCCTCTGAAACCCTCAGTTTGCTTCCCGGACTCCATAGTCACTTCTCTTGGTTCATCTCCCTCTCTGATTTCTCCCCCTTCAGATTTCCCTCCCTTCCCCTATGGTCCTCCGTGCTACTGCTTTGAATACCCACCATTTGCATCGACATGGATGGAACTGGAGGGGATCATACTAAGTGAAGTAAGTCAAGCAGAGAAACGTACTTTAGGGGCACCTGGGTGGCTGAGTCCATTAAGCGTCTGCCTTCAGCTCAGGTCATGATCCCAGGGTCCTGGGATTAAGCCCCTTGTAGGGCTCCCTGCTCCGCGGGGAGCCTGCTTCTCCCTCTCCTTCTGCCTGCCGCTCCCCCTGCTTGTGTGCTCGCGCGCACGCTCTCTGTCAAATAAATAAATAAAATCTTTTATAAAAAAATAAAGAAATGCACTTAAAAACTAAGCACTGAACAAACGTCAGGGTGCCATTATTTTTGAGTAGATGAGTGACAAAATCAAATGTGTTTATGAAAGATTGATATGGCAATGACTTCAAAGACAGATTAAATGGGGAAGGTGACCTCTGGCAGAATGGCCAGCTAGGAGTCCACAGGAATAATCCAGACAGCAGGTGACAGAGTATGAGCTGACTGGGGCAGTGGGCATGATTGAAGGAAAAGACAAACGAAAAATGGGGATGACTCTCTGTCTGACAGTAGTGCAATAAAGAGAAAAGAGACAAAAATGACTACAGTGTATTCCCTGAATGACTCGGGGGGAAGAATTAAATAGCAAAGTCAAGTGGGTGATATAATTTAGGGAAAAAAATGTATTCTTTAACTCTGACATGTTGAGTTTGAGGTGACAGCAGAACATCAGAAAAATAGAACAGAAGGAAGTCTGGGGTTGTCACAGCTCACAAACTCCTACTCAACCTTCAAGACCCACCTCCCATGACCTCTTGTCTGGAAAGCCTTTGTTTGATAGCCCTTGGAGATTTATTTAGTTCCCCATATTCCAAAAGTAGTTTTTAAAATACTCTAGCACCGTCTTTTTGGGTTGGCTTTATCAGACTGGGTGTCTGTGACTTCAATTAGACTCCATTAGAACTGCTGAAAGCAGAGAAAGTCACCCGTTTTTTTTTAAATTTTATTATATTATGTTAAAAAGTCACCCATCTTTATATCCTCAGCACCAACACGGTACACTATTCAAGGTACGCAATAAATGTCTAGTGAACGATATATATAACTAACCAAGGGGAAAAAATCTAAATATCAAAATATAGGATTTGGAAGGCATCTGCTTAAAGGGGATATGAAGCTATTAATAGACACAATTCCCAAGTGTTAAAAAGAAAACTATAGGCTCAAAATAGTGTCACTTAAGCCACGTCACCAAATCTGGACTTAATACCTAACTTAACTGCAGTTTCAACCACCCCCTCAGCCCCCACCCTCTATAATGTAGTCTTTACCTATCAGTCAGGAACTTTCAGCTCAGCAGTGGTGAGGATATTTGTCATATGGGCTCTCTCCATCCCCCAAAGATGAGGTAATCTACCTTATAAGACCCCCTCTCCTTCTCCCTAAGGGAAGGTGACTGTACCTGAAACAATCTTTTTTTTGCTAATAATTTTCTTGCCTCACCCTCCTTCCTACAAAAACCTTCCATTTTGTACAGCTCCTTGGAGCTCCCCTCCCCTTGCTAAATGGGATGCTACCCACATACATTGCTTAATAAAGACAGTCTGATCTTCCAGTCTACGTGGTTAGATTTTGTTTTTCAACAGGAGTAAGGGGAGAACCATGAGAGACTATGGACTCTGAGAAACAAACTGAGGGTTCTAGAGGGGAGGAGGGTGGGGGAATGGGTTAGCCTGGTGGTGGGTATTAAAGAGGGCACGTTCTGCATGGAGCACTGGGTGTTATACGCAAACAATGAATCATGGAACACTACATCAAAAACTAATGTAATGTATGGTGACTAACATAATAAAATTTTTAAAAAAAAGAATATTTAGAAAGAAAAAGCAAGAGCTAAGGATAGGAAAGTGGAGGCAGTCAAGAGAAGAAAGGAAGTGGAAGGAAAAGAAACTGAATCAAAGCCTCAGAGAAAAAGGGTGCCATCACTCACAACGGAGGACATACTCCAGGCAGAGGCTTAAAATGCTACAGACATTTAGTGAATGAAGATAAAGAACGAGCCATTGAGTTTCAAAGCCAAACTTATTTGAGAAAATTCCGGTTTATTTCACCAAGAACAAAAATAAGAACAATGAGGAAATGTACTTCCGGTTTATTTCACCAAGAACAAAAATGAGAACAATGAGGAAATGTACTTCATTGAGTGAGGAAGTCTAGGACAGGGAGGGCATCTCTACCTGCCATCATGCTACACAAACACTGCGCAAAACCGCGTCCAGGTGCGTGCCTATCTCAAGGCAGAGAAGTTGAAAATACCCGAAGGATTAAGAAGCTAATTTTATTTTATTTTTAAAGATTTTATTTATTTATTTGTGAGAGAGAGAGAGTGAGCACAAGCAGGGGGAGCAGAGGCAGAGGGCGAAGCAGACTTCCCGCTGAGCTGGGAGCCTGATGTGGGGCTCGATCCCAGGACCCTGGGACCATGACCTGAGCCGAAGGCAGACGCTCAACCAACTGAGCCACCCATGGGTCCCAAGAAGCTAATTTTAAAATGTGGTAACAATAGGACCGTGAGCACAGGAGTCCTGATGAGGTACTGACAAGGAGGGGAAGAGGACAGAAAGCTCTCAAGGGCATTTTTCATAGGGAGTGATGACTGTGTTAAGATAACGAACTACTTGTTAAGTACGCACGTCACTTCAGGACACCACTCACAAACTTGCCTCAGGCTGTCCTCCCCTGGTTTCCAGGCCACCGGATCAGGAGGACCTTCCTTCCTGGGGATCTCCAGATGTTTCGTTTGGGATATCCAGCGCCCTCCGAAGGGGTGGGCCCAAGCACATGTGCTAGACCATCTGAATTCCTAATTTCATTCCAGAAGTCCCAGTATTTCTGGATAGCTCAAGTGAATTCCCAGAGTAAGCCTAGGAAGGGACTTTAAGAATAATTCAATCTGCCCTTCCCCTTTCCGAATGAGGAGACGGTGGTCCCAGGAGGTCAAGCGGCTTATCTAGGGTCACCCTGTTCCTTACGGCAGACCGAACTGAAACTCTGGTTTCCAGAAGAAGCAGAAAAGAAAGGAAAAGAGACAGAGTGAGAGCTTCCTACCTACCGAACACCTGACCTTCTGGCCGCAGCTCTGGCCCAACCCTACTCCCTCCCTCATGCACTAGGGAGCCATGAGGTAAAAAAAGAAGACTGACCCTTCCTCTCAGGAATCCACGCACAGGGCTCTGCCTTCTTTGTAAATTTTCTACCCACTGCACAAACTGTGGGAGCCCCATTCGTTCATCGTTTTTACTGTGATTGAATTAACCTCTTTAAAATCTTACTGTCTTAAATAATTATGATTTTTGCCACTTCTTTGATTGATTTTTTGAGATTGGACTGAACTTGTATTTTCCAATCACTGAAGATGTAATTCAATTACACAGCATGAACTATGTCAAGTACTTACTGTGGTCCAGACACTCCTCTAAACAGTTTCTAGTCACTAACTCACTGTTTTCTATAATTCATTGAGGTGAGCACTCTTCCCTGTGAAGGGAGCTAAGGCACAAAAAGGTAATAAGTCAAGATTATACAGCGAGTAAGTAGCCAAACTCTGGTTCCTGAGCCTGTGTGCTAACCGCTCGGCCACACCATCCTAACAGCCCTGCTTCTGACTCTCTTGGAACCTGGATTCACCTCTTTTGCTCTCAGTCAACACTGATGAGTCCCAGACAATCACCAATAAAAAAAATAGCTCCCGCTTTCATGGACATACATAGAATTTGCTAGTACAATGCACCATCTGGTTACACATATCTTATTAGTTCATTTAATCCCAAACAATCCTATGAGGTCGATGAAAATATTATCATCGCACGCACTGTACAGAGAACACAGGGACGCTTCAGCAAGTTGCCAAAGGTTACACAGCAAGCAGAGGGAAGAACCGGGTCTCCCATCTGAGCAGCCGCGCTCTGGAGCCCTCCCTTCTTAACCACTACGGAGTCCCACCCCACAAGCAAAAAGCGTGAAACCAGCCAGGAAGTGGCCTGCCTTTGTCACGGAGTCAGTCTCTCAGTCCACCTCCAGTGCCTCCTTTCTGGCCCAAACTTGACACAAGATCCTGCCTGCCACCTTCCCCTGGAACACCTTGCTTTTTTTTCCCTGAATGAATGGACCTCTCTAGATGGAATTCCTTAGCTTTGTGATGCCTGCCAAAGCCCCGGCTTACCTGACCTGAACCAGGGGCCACTAGAGCAGAGTCATTCACGTGGAGGGCAGGCAGTGAGGTCCACAGACCCTGTCAGTCCTTGAGCTGCCACGGACTAGCTATGTGGCCTGGGCAAGGAGCCCCACTTCTGCAGAGTGGAGACAGAATGGAGTCACAACAGCACCTCCCACACAGGGCTGCTGGGAATTGGAGAGATCACGCGCCTCATGCAATTAGCTCATCGTCCTAGAGATTTCAGTGTCGTGGTTTAAAATCCATTCCTTCAATAAGACATACTGGGGGGCTCGCGGATACTGTTGGAAGCACTGGGCAGCTGGCAGTGGACAAAGCAGCAGAGCCCTCACCCTCACGGAGCTGGTGTTCTTGTGGGGAGGACTGGCACAAGACCTGGGAGCTCATGGGCAATGAAAACGAAATGTCTACGGCCATGTCTGTGGCTCCCCGTCTTCAACTGGCTGGACATCAGCAGCACTTGCAAGATGACTGCCTCATCTGTCTGAAGTTATTTTTCTAGGGCAGAGGTTCTCAAACATTTTGGTCTCAGGGACCTGTTATGCTTTGAAAAATTATTGAGGATCCCAAACAGCGTTTGTTTGTTTGGGTTACATCAGTAGATATCTTCCACATTAAAAATTCAAACAGATAATTTTAAAACATGAGAATGCACAGAGCACCTCACATTAGTTGTTGGAGTGATGGCATCATCATATATCACGGTGGCCTCTAGAAAGTTCCACCGTGCACCTGTGAGGGAAGGAGAATGAAAAGGGCAAAGATGTCTTAGTGTTATGGTTACTTTGCAGACCTCTAAAAGGGTCTTGGCACCACTGGGGGTCTTCAGACTATACTTTAACAACTGTTATTCTAGTGAAAACATATTTAGACTGACACCAGCTTTAAAGAAAAGATATTTATTTATTTTTGAAGATTTGAGAGAGAGAGAGAACGCAAGTGGGGGGAGAGGCAGAGGGAGAGGGAGAGAGAGAATCTTCAAGAAGACTCTCCTTCCCCACTGCCCCACCCACACCACTGAGCACAGAGCCTGACACAGGGCTCGAACCCATGACCCTGAGATCACGATCTGAGCCGAAATCAAGAGTTGGATGATCCACTGACTGAGCCACCCAAGCGCTCCCGCTCAAAAAAAGATATTTAAATTTACTTCTCCATCTCTACTTGCTTATTTTTCTAAATAATGTCTTCTTGCTTATTTTTCTAAAATCAGAAGCTGAAAATTTTAAATTACAATTTGAACTACATAAAGTACGAGGACCTACGATTCGTTTCTTGAGTTGCATATTTAAGTGCCTACTCACCTTAGAAAAAAAAGAAACAAGCAAATATCAAAACCTTAATTCTTGATCTTCAGAAGCACAGCCATCCTTATGAAATAGAGTTTACTTCCCTACTAAAGATTACATATGAAACAGTTCTCAGTGGTTCACTTAGCAATAGTTTTAACCCTTAGAGTTGGTTCAGAGAGAAACTGATGACTTCTTTTAAAGGTGTGTCATACTCCTTCCCAAAGAAATTACATCACTATGTAATTGCTATTTTATTATTTTTTTTAAAGATTTTATTTATTTATTTGAGAGAGAGAGAATGAGAGAGAGAGAACACCTGAGAGGGGATAGGGTCAGAGGACGAAGCAGACTCCCTGCCGAGCAGGAAGCCCGATCGGGACTCGATCCAGGGACTCCAGGATCATGACCTGAGCCGAAGGCAGTCGCTTAACCAACTGAGCCACCCAGGCGCCCCTGTAATTGCTATTTTAAATGAATAAAATTCTTTTGTTTCTAGACATAGTTAAAATGGTTTCATAACTGCATTTCACTATACTTAAAGGTCCTTCTCTAAGTTTTATTTTCAGTATTCCTATAAATGTTTCTGAAGACAACAGGGGCTTTCTGCAACTGTAATCTTTTCATCCTCAAGCAGTTCTGAAAAAGACATCCAATTTTATTGCTTTCCGTACTGACCACTTTCATTAATGTATATGGGAAAACAGCACGCAGCTGAACACTCCATAGTGCGTACCAGTCTTGAAGAAAAGGAACAGCTGGCTAATGCAAAGATGTAAAGGTAAATGAATGAAAAACCAAAATTCCTCCTCAATACAAAACCCACCTAGCATACTGGAATGGAAAAGAAAAACAAGCAGATCTGCAGGTCGCAGAGGAGGTACTTTTTATTGAGCAATTACTGCAAAACAGGCCATGTTCTATGCACTTTATACAAATTATTTACTTTAATCTTCACCCTTAGTTATTCTTACATTCATACTACAAATGAGGAAGCCGAAGCACAGAAATATTAAATCCCTTGCTCCAGGGCATAGTTAGGACGTGGTAGGGAAAGGATTTGAACTATGGGAGACTTGTAACAAACACAGCAGAGGGTTTGAGTCTGCAAAACTTTTGTTACCACTTAGTAGCTATGTGACCTTGGGAAAGTGCCTTCACTCCCCTAAACAGAATGGTGATGACAACGCCCCTTCCATGTAGGATCGGTCATAGGGAGTAGATGGAAGGGAGGATCACCTCACTGAGGGGGATGAAGCGGGGGGACTATCACTGGGATGGTTTCCTGAACCCCTAAAATAATTAAGACTGAATTTAGAAATCCTAAGAATAAGAAATCTTGATTAATGCTTACACATTATTTAAAGACTGACTAAATGAACCATGTAAGCCAAAATCTCAGGGAAATTAAATAATCACAAAAAATTATAGTCAATTCCTTTGCAAAAACCACATTGTCCTTGATTACTATGTTCGTTTGATGTTCATTAAGAAATGCTACTGATTCCTCTCAGCAGCCCAGCTTAGTGGTTATGTGTGTAAGCTTTAGAGCCAGATTTTCTAGATCCCCATCCCTACTTGATCTTGGACTAGTTGCTGAACCTGTGCTTCAATTCCTCACTGGTAAGTCAGCATAAATAGTGGTGCTTTCTGCATTGCATTGTTATTAAGGCTAAAGGAGTTCACATATATAAAATAACTAAAACAGTGCCAGGCATATAGTAAGAGCTCAATAAATATTAGCAATTATTTTTCATCAAATTGTTTCCCAAGGACTTGATGCATGTCAGGACTGGATAAGTGTCTGTATTGAATAAATAAATGCTGACATACCTATCAGATGAATGTAACAACGCACATTCTAAATGCTTATTAACATCCTACTTCCTTAACCCAGCTCTCAGAGTCACATGACCTTCAAAGCAATATATCTGTATTGATATATGATCAACAATGGGCTCTGGTTTTTCAAGAGAAATAGGAGAAACCAATACATCTTTACTATCAAGAATGAGAGGAGATAAATTCATACAGTCAAGGTGTCACCTTTAAATGTAAATAACATAAATATTCAGGAAATAAAGGCAGATGACCTCAGCCTCAGAAACAGTGCCAGGCAATCAACTGAGTAAAAGCTTATAATAAAATATACATTATATTTATAATGATTTTAAAAAGCAAACCACAGTGTGAGAAATAGGCAGAAACTATGATGACCTAAGATTATAAAAACCAGGGTCCGTTAGGGAACTGCACCTAAAGTATTCCATTCAATATAGGGGTACACAGGATACAAAATATGCATGAATAACAGAATTGCAGAAACACATCTAGGGGGTATACCTTGAACGTGCCATTTAAGAGGCAGCTTATCACAACAGAGGCATCTGGTCTTGGACCAAAACACACAGTTCAAGCCTGGATTATGCCACATCTCTGTGAATACCAGCATACCACATCTTCTAGCTCACATCTTTGCAGTAGGAGTCAAATGAAGTAACTCAGGTGACGTCCTTTGTAGGTGGCGGCCAACTCTTCAGAGTTGTCTTAATTATTATACTGAAGAAGGAAAAAATTATCTTTAGAGTAAGCAAAGTTTTAACTTCTAGAAGAAACAGATTGGTTCCATGTGAGATGTCTCCATCCGTATAAGCAGCACTGGAGGGACTGATTTCTAAGTATACCTAAATATATAGAAATATAAAAATTTTGTATAGAAAATATTAGAAGTATCACACATTCATTTCCTCAACAAATGTGGACACCAGGCACTGTGCTAAGTGCTGGAAAATGTCAAGTAAGGCGTACATGTTTCTCTCACGGACCCTAGAGTTTCGCTAATCCTATAAATAGATGGATCATTCATGGTGAGATGAGCACTCTGAAGGAAACAAACAACACACCATGAAAATGCATAACAGAGGAATTAATGAGGTCTGGGACTGGCACGGGAGGGGTAGGGATGAGGGTGCATATGGCAGATGCTGGCAGATGCAGCAGCACATGCAAAGGCCCTGGGGACATGACAACTCCTGAAAACTGAAAGAAGGCAGAGAGCCCAGGGGATGTGAGAATGTGAGGGAAAAGCTATGAGGTGGGTGGGCCTGGATGACCAGGCCAAGAATACTACAATTTAAAGGATCATTTCTTTATCGTCAAGGGAATGGGAAGACTTTGGTGAGTTATTACACACAATAAGACTTAAGATTTGAAACAGTAAGAAGAACAACACAAAGACTCCATGTACAGAGTGAAATGGATTGAAGAGCAGCAAGAGGGAGCTAGTCAGAGATCAGGAAAGAGGTAACTCCAACAGTCCACATGGAAGATACTTGGACCAGGGATAAAAGAAAATGGTCAAACTGGACAGGACTTTAGGAGATAGAATCATCAGGATTGGTTGTTGATGGTGAGGGTGAGGGAGAGGAGAGTTGCTCATCTGAAGAACTGGGTGAAGGGACGTTCAGGTCAGGAATGCAGGGAAAAGTGGAAGGAAGCCTGGTGAGCAGGAAAAGAACTAGAGTTTAACTTAGAACATGCTGAGTTTCAAGAGGAGCTATTGGCTACCTGGCTCAGGAAGGTGGTTTAGATCAGGGAAGAATTTTGGCAGTTACTAATTAGGGTGTAGGGGGCAATTAAAGGCTTGGAGGAAACGGTTCAGGAGAATAAAGCGAGAGACAAAAGGAATATATGCACTTACGTTTATAGTTAAATTGAATCCACCCAGTCTCCCTAATGTGGTTTAAAACTGAACTTCTCATGGGCAGTTTGTATTTGCAACCCCCTATCACCTACCTGGTGTGGTTTCCCTTTGATTTATTCTGACTGAGAAATAAAAGGTTGCATTCTTTAAAGAGATGAGCAATAGCAAATTCCCAGCACATTTGTATGAAATGGGAAACTACAGAGAAGGAAACTAAGGGAGGCTATTAGCTGTAGGGTCTAAGAGTTATTAAATATTGAGGGACGAGGGAAAAGAAAAAGTCATCTTCCCTGATACAGCCTTTAAAATACTTTTGTGTAGAGGGCTCCAGATGCCATCAATCAGGAAAATGATCTCTGGCAGAGAAGAATATGGCTGGTATAAATAATGAATGAATGATGGCAGAAACAGAATATGGAAGTGGGAGGTGCTCCTGGAGGGATTTTTTGCTGGAAAGTTCAAGCAACAGCTAAATGATTTTCTTCTTGTTAACTATCTTCCCAGAATCATATGTGTGTGTGTGTGTATCTCTGTATCTATCTATATACATCTATGTATCTATATATACATCTGTATCTATCTACACATATCAATACATATATAATAGATACAGACATACACACACACACACACACACATATATACACACACACTTGTATTTTCCTGTTCGAATTTTATTTTATTTTATTATTTTTTAAAGATTTTATTTATTTGTTTCACAGAGAGACACAGCGAGAGAGGGAACACAAGTAAGGGGAGTGGGAGAAGGAGAAGCAGGCTTCCTGCGGAGCAGGGAGCCCGATGTGGGGCTCGATCCCAGGATCCTGGGATCATGACCTGAGCCGAAGGCAGATGCTTAACGACTGAGCCACCCAGACGCCCCTCCTGTTTGAATTTTAGACATCATGGCAGATCCTTATTTAAAAAGAAAAATGACTCACTTTTAAATGTTAATGAAAACCTCTAGAGAAAAAAAATAACATTATACCAAAGGTATTATTTAATACATATCAGCCCTCAATAAATTCACTCAGGGAAAAACAACCTTAAAAAGTCAACTCCTTGTCCTGGTTAGGACTGAACAACAGTGAAATGCTGGTGGTGATTCATGCGCCTTCATGTTGCTCTCAAGTATTAGAAGAACTAGAAGTATTTGTTCCTAGGGACCAGCAAAACGATTCATGTCATATTATTAAAATTGCTCTCGAATTCCACAAGAAGTGCACACATTACAGTCCTCACATAAGTAGAACAGCAGCAAGCCATTTATTTACTGGCCTCTTTTCATTTCAACCTGACAGTGATTTAAAAGTTAGAGATAAAAAGGGGAAAAAAGGCCCTAGAGTGTCCACTGATTCACCCAGGCCAATATTCTAGCCAACATTTAAAAGTGTCATTAGCACTAGAACGAATTCCTACTTTCACAGTATCAGAATAATTTTATGTAATTTCCAATTAAAATAGGAAAAAGAAAGCCCTGGAATTTTTTGAGTTTGCATCACAAGCTACCTCTGCATATTTATATAGCAAAATCATGGCAATTCTGTTCAAAATTAGAAAGACAGAGGCCCAAACACAGAGACAAAAATGTTGGGACTGAAGTAGAAGGCTTATAGGAAATTCTCTCAGTTGCTCTTATTCCACTTCCCTACTAATAAATTATACACTGTTCTTCAAGACAGTTTAAAAGCTGTACTTAAAATTTTAACTACACTTTGTATCAGCTTAGGAAAGCTAATTCACCATAATAATGAATTTGTGTGTTAATTTCATCTTCTGATTCTACTTGTTTTATGTGCTTCATCAAAAGCCATCCATGTCTTTAAAAACAATGCTGCACAGGAAGCTTAAAAATAACCAATTAGCAGCAAACTTGGCCAACGGGTTCATTAACTCAACTAGCACCATAATTAGGCAACTGATAATGCACTGAAGGTATTAGCAATACCAAAATCTTAAATTGTGATAATAAATAATTTAGTTGAGGAGGCTTGTTTAATTGTGTCATTTCACCACCATGCATGAGAAAGTGGGATATATATGTCATTTTGCTCTATTAAGAGTTAAAAAGTTAAGTTAGTATAAACCTGAGAACCAGTGTGTGCTCTCTGTAACATATTGAACAACATTATCCTTGGATTTTAAGTATACTTGTTATTTTACTTTTGAGGGGAAAAAAAAAAACCAACCAACCTTGGCTCACCGATTAAGACAGCCCTAAATTATGAGCATTCTCAAGGTGGCTTTGGATAAGTAACTAACTTCTTCAACTCTATGTGTCATATAAATTTAGGTTAACAATAATAATCATCAGGGATGTAATATCAAATCTTAGTGTTCTTTTTTACAATGCTGAAAATTATGGTCATTTGTTACAGCAGCTACAGGGCACTAATACTGTAGGAAAACAAACAAATCTGATTTACAGAGCTTGCTCATTTCCATAGTGTAAATATTCCCATGGCCAATTTCAAGCTACGCTGTAAGATGCTGCTCACAATCTGCCAAGCCGGTAAGAACTCACTTCCACATACCACTGGGTATAACCATAAAATGGCACTAATAACATAGGATACCTGTAAAACCCTGATCCGAGACTTCCGTGTCATTCTCAGAGGGTCATGAATTTATCGTCAGTACTTTAAAATTTCCTTCAGCTGGTGAATGTGCTGATTAGCCATTTTCCCAACGCCACCTTTCTTCAAGCCCCATTCACACCACATGCCTGACAAAGACAGCGGTTCTTCCTGGCACACCAAATATATGCCAAAATTATAAAAGTGCTGAGTCCCACCACATTAGAACTTGCTACCCATGATACCAGTGATACCAATCAATGATAACTCAACAAATTCTCTCAAAAATCTTCATTGGCCTGAATGCCACCATTTCTGGCATCCTGGGTGTGGGGCAGTCACGGCAGCAGCTAAATGGGAAGCTTCAGTGTCTCCTGTGGTCTGAGGAGACACACTCTTGTGCGATCTTCCAAAAGAGCTTTTTGGGAATGAAGGAAGAACCTCTCAGTGGGCTGCCTTACAGGAGTCTCCATGTCACTAAGCCAATGACTGTCCAAAGGAGGTTTACGAAGAGAAAACTTGAAAAATTTCAGCCTCCTCATTTGGAATGGAGGAAAGAAAAGAACTCAGAATGAGATGTCAACAATTGGATTGTAACTCTTTCTTCAAGCGCTGCTTCCAGAAACTCACCCCAGGAGATTCTTATCCAGTGATATGAGGTCCTAGAATTGGGATTAAGAAATGCCCAGGCAGTTCCTCTAATCTGTGGTTAGAAACTATCAACTAGACCAGTGTTTCACAAACCCGGGGTGATTCTGCCCCCCAGGGGACATTTGGCAAGGTCTGGGGACATTTTTGGCTGTCAGAGCTTGGTGGGTGGGGTGGCGGGAGATACTACCAGCATCTAGTGGGTAGAGAGGCCAGGGATGCTAGTGAACATCCTACGATGCACAGGGCAGCCCCACACAAAGAATTATCAGTTCAGAATGTCAATAGTGACAAAATGGAGAAGCCCTGAACTAGATCAGGCCATGGCTCTATGCCTCCCATATTACATCTATTCCTAGCAACAAAATCTCTGACAGTGAAATATGTTGTTGCAATGCATTATTTATTAATGATGAGATCTCTGTATAGATCAGAACATAAATCCTCACACCTTGTTTGTGCCAAGCAATAATCAGTATTACAGGAATAACAACCTGTGCCAAAGGAAATTTTAAAAGTTAACATAAATGGCATGAACTATTGTTCTGTCTACCTCAACTGTATAGGATTCTCTAGAGAATTATTTTTTAAATCACTTCTTTAAGTATAACAAAGTCATTCATACAAATTTAAATCTTTTTTATAATGATGTTTCTCTTCCACAGAAATGCCACTTTTCATTCATCTATTTTGTTATGTTTCCTGTACTATTTTCTTCAGAAAAATATGCTTGGATTAAGTGAAGAATCTTCCAAGCAAAACTCTTAAAGTACTTAATGAATATGAAAAAAAAATCATATTCTGATTTTCTCATTTACCTTCTCTTTCTAATGTAAATGTTAATCCCTTCTAAAGTAATTGGGCCCACTTACGTTGCCAATCGCAATTAACACATACTCGAAATTTGCTACAAGTAAGGATGAGACACCAGCAAAGACAAATATCTTGTATTCAGTAGACTTCTGTTTCCTGAAATTAAAATTTGAAATGACTGTAATTACTCATAAAGAAGGCTTGGTTGACCAAGCCAGTTTTCTCTGGAAACTGATGAAACGATAGACCAAATGGGAAGAAAATCATGAAGGCAAAACTCACTTGTCTTTTCAAGAAACAGATTCTAAGGACATTGTTTGGACTGTAATATAAAGTCCAACATGCATCAGGCTTCTCACTGAAGTATATACATGGAATAGCCAAATGACTATAGCTAGCCTTTTTAACTTGACATTCAACATAAAAGAAAAGGAAGCTTTCTAGTAGGTGTTAGGAGAACGACAATTCAGGATTGGCAATTTACTGGTGCGATAAAGGCACGTATGGCTGTTCAAGGCACTGTATGTAGGACAGATAGCAAATGAGCTTTCCTCTGGGCTCGTTCTTGGGAATAAACTGGTATTTGTTCAGATTCCAAAAGAAAGTCATCTCATTTACCCCTGATCTTGATTTAGAAGTTCTGGGGGCAGAGGTAATGGACAAGGGCAGGCCGACCAGTGCACTGCTTCTTGATGAGTTAGGCAACAACCATAAGACAAGGAAAACAAAAAAGTCCTATGAGGTTTTTTCCTTTTTTCTTTTTTTTTTTAAGATTTATTTATTTATTTGAGAGAGAGAGAGAAAGAGAGAGAGAATGGGCAGGGGGGAGTGACAGAAGGAGAAGAAGAGGCAGACTCCCCGCTGAGCAGGGAGCCCGACGCAGGGCTTGACCCCAGGACCCTGAGATCATGACCTGAGCCGAAGGCAGATGCTTAACTGAATGAGCCACCCAGGTGCCCCGAGTCCTATGAGTTTTAAATGATGCCAAATGCAAAAGATCAGACGAATGGGCAGAAATTATTAGTACTAGCCAACATTTGCAGTTACTGTGATCAAGGCATCATGGATTATATCACTTACATCTTCACAACCACCCTATGAGGTAAATACTCTTACTTGATGCTTTACAGGTGAAGACGCTGAGGTTTGGAAAGGTTCAATAAACCGCCCATGGTCACACAAGTGACAAGCAGTGGAACTGGGTTTTAGACCAGGCTAAAAGGTGCTAGAGCCCCTCTCTCTTAATCACTGTGCTACACCATTTCTCTAGAGACAGGGTGGCCCATGTGGGGAGGGTTTTGAGATCTGAGATAACAAAAGAAGAACCGACCCTGTGGACGGCTCAAAACAAAGCTGTCTTCCCAGCAAGTCCATCACACCAACACTGGTGCTTTCAGCCATACACAGACACAGATCTCGTGATTGCCCTTCTGTCACCTCCAGACACAAAAGGTATACTATCCTATGATATTAAACAGCTGGCTCATTTTATTCCAAGCAGTTGCTTCCCTTTATGCTTCAGTTAGAATAGCATTTGGCTATGCTCACAAGCCATTAGTACTCCTATGGGCTTAAAAGTGCCACATAAAATAAATTGATCATATTTGGGCATATGCTCTGAATAGGCAATGGGAAAACCAGCCTCTATATTGACCCACAGAGTTCCATTTCTAAGCTTGCTCAGTCCTTTTTATTGCCCTGTCATCAAGTTCTAATACGGTTTACAATTTATATGCTTATTTAGTTTAACAGGCTCTAATAACATTTATTTTGGCTGCTTTTAGTTGATCCTGCACAGATGCCAACAGTAGCACCCTCTACCCTGCCCCAAATGTGAGGAATCTAGAGTTGCTTAATAAAATACAAGGCATGGAAATATGTCTTGAAATGTTTCAAAACAGGTAAAGTCACTGATTAAGGAATTCGCAAACCAAAATGGGCACTGAGTAAAAACGATAAGGAGCCAGCCCTTCAGGGAGGAAGGCTTTTTATTTTGTTGTTCCTGGTGTTGTTTGCAACAATATGTAAGTTTGACAAAGGGCTGAAAAAATCCAAGTGACAGCTCCTGACAAAGTCATCGTGTTGACTGCAGAAAACCTAAAAATGCAGAATGTTTGGGAGGTAAAATTCTAAAGAGTGTGCCCTGAATCTGGCAATTAAGAAAGTATTCCATTCCAACTTGGAGTGGTGACAGGATCTTTATTGAGGTGACTTTCTGTAGAGTCCAGACACAAGGGCTATTCTTAGAACAACCAAAAAAAGCATGGAGCTGCCTAAAAATAATGATGACTCAACACCTAGAGGCTTCAATGATGTAATGTTGTCAAAGAACACCCTCTCTCTTCACAGGTTGCAGCTTTTAAAAGAAGCAAGCTCACAGCTCACCTTCTGAGGAAAGCAAAAATGTCACACACTGAAGGAGAAAATTAGGACACGTGGGTCACATATAGAATGTTCCATCCACGCGTCGCAAGTCATGGTGGCCTGGTTCGCTTGCTGAGGAAGCCCCTGCCAGAGTCAGAGTCCGTTCTTTCCCTCTGCCACCCACACGCATCAGTTGTCCTTTCAGAGCAGGGCCTATGAGACAGGACAACAGTGCTGATTACACAAGAGGCAGGCTGAAAAATCTGTCCTCGGGACATGGCAGTCAGCACACTGCACTGCAAAGGATGGGTCCATTTGGGTCCAGACTGTTGTACAGGGGTAAGGGAGGGGCTCCAAACAAAAAACAAAAACATATCCCAGAGGCTTCTCCCTCCCCTCTTAGGTGTGCCCCTCCCCTGTGCTCCTATATATGTTGTATCCGTCTCCATCTCTCACTTCACCTGACTTGTGCTATCATTATCAGACCCCAGGAAACATAACGCTTCATGAGGGCTCGCACCTCATTCATTTTTATACTCTCAGTCGCCAAGAGCAATGTTTGGGACATGGTAGATATTCAATAATCGTTTAAAATTTGATGGTTGGATTGAGTAGACTGATGAATGATGTAGGAAAGATGTTAGGGTTCGAAGCTGATGGACAAGAAAGAATTCTTGAGACGTCTTTGGTGTAAAAAGGTAGTTTTGTGAAAGCACGGGGACAGGACCCGTGGTCAGAAAGAGCTGCACTGGGGTCATGAGGAGTGGCCCATTCTCTACCCTCAAGTTGGGAGGTGGTTAGGGATAGCGGCATAAGCCTCCCAGGTATTTTGGAAACAAGGTTTCCAGGATCCTGAGGGGGCTAGCTATTTTTAGGAAAATGTCATTTATTATTGTGTAGTAAACCCTCAGTCATGAGACCCTTCCAATGTACATTGGTGGGTCATATGCTTGGAGGATGATTGCCGACATGTATCTTTGGGGTGGAGGGCTGAGATAAAGGAAGTTTCCAAAGGAATTTTTATATGTTAACGTAGACTTAGAGGATCCTGGGGGTTGGGCTAAGATTGTCTTTTGCCCTTATCAAAGTATTAACATCGAGGCAGCTGAGTCCCTAGAGGAATGTCACTCTGCCTGTTTCAGGGACTTGTCAATAGGCTGTAAGTAGTAAAGAAATTTAACAATTTTTCTTCTGCCTTTGTTTCTCAATTAATGCAGTACTCTCTCCTTGCCACCATACTAATGACTCACTGCCCCTCCCTGGGTATGTAGATTGTACATCTTAGGATTTATCTTAAGTATATCTTAGGATATAGTATCTTCTAGGGATGGGAATTCTTGATCAGAAAATAATCTTCAAAGATATAAATGTAGTAGTGATCTGAAGGGGCACCTGCACCCCAGTGTTTATAGCAGCAATGTCTACAACAGCCAAACTATGGAAAGAGATGAGATGTCCATTGACATGAATGGATAAAGAAGGTGTGGTCCATATATGCAATGGAACATTACTCAGCCATCAGAAAGGATGAATACTTACCACTTACATCGACATGGATGGAACTGGAGGGGATTATGCTGACTGAAATAAGGCAATCGGAGAAAGACAATTATCATATGGTTTCACTCATATGTGGAATATAAGAAACAGCACAGAGGATCATAGGGGAAGAGAGGGAAAACTGATGGGAAGTCATTGGAGAGGGAGACAAACCATGAGAGACTCTTAACTATAGGAAACAAACCGAGGGTTACTGGAGGGGACATGGGTGGGGGGATGGGGTAACTGGGTGATGGGCATTAAGGAGGGCATGTGATGTGATGAGCACTGAGTGTTATATGCAACTGATGGATTACTGAACTCTTTACATCTGAAACTAACAGGTTGGCTATTGAATTTTTTAAAAAAATGAAAAAAATAATCTTCAAGTCCAAAAGACTATAGAGCACTGTAGGAGATACTTGGGAACACGATGTTTCCCACACCACAGAGCCAATGTACTTGTTCTTAAGGCTTGCTCTGTTCAGCAAGAAACAAAGCCAGAGACAGGGGTTTGAAAGTCAAGGCTGGGGGCATTATAAATAGATACAATTAAAAAAAAAAAAAAAAACAACTGCATCCTATTCAATACACTAGGTCTTACATGTAAGACTGTTTCTTTTTCAAAAAGGTGACCTTGTTGCAACAATGCTTTCATTGTGTATTTCTGGAATTCCCCAAAGTCAGGTCCCAATCACCAAAAGAAAACTATTCCTATTATTTTGTAGCGATTTTTCATTATGGTATATTGCTTTTAAATAAAAATTATTTTACTAGGGTTGGTTACCCCCCTGAATCACCATACACGGCTCTAAGTTTGTTTCCACAACTTCAAACCCACCCTAAATATGAAGGCTTTGCAAATCACTCAAAACACTGCAAAGCATGCTATCAGGGATGCCCAAAGAGGAGTCCTTTTGAAAGAGATCGTAGTTGCTTAGATATGTAAACTCAGAGAAGTTCCTTTAGGGGAAAGACAACCCCAATGGAGCTGAGAGCCCACTTGTCAACAGGAAGCAGGGCGAGGGCAGGGCCAGGAAACCAAATGTAAACTCACCTTCCCCCCTCTTTCTAAATCATGATGACCGCCCCCCCTGACTCCCACATTTAGAGCAGGAGTAGGGGTAGGAAGCAAATTTAATGAAAGCTAGTTATTGGTACCAAATTTTTCACATTGAAGGCTCGTTCCTCTGAAAATTTTGAAAGAAACTATTTGAAGTGCTAAACTCTTTTCTTCTTCTATGCTCCTCGCAAAACCTCGAACTTCATCCACATAGCGATAAATTTAAAATGCACTTCTGGTCCAAGTCTTACGACTGGAGAGAATGTAGTACCAAGGAGGAATATAATCTATTTGAAGGAAAGAATATAATTCTCAAGGATCAGGCATTGAAACCAGAGCACCTTCCCATGAAATAATTTGGCTCTAGGTGTTTAGGAGTCAAAACTAGACTGATAACGTTAGAAGCTCAAACTTAAATACACATATCCTCAAATGGCTTATATGTGTTCGTTTTCTCACCAATTAAATATCAGAATAACAGTCAGATTTAAGAGTCAAGCTGAAGTTATGTGACCAGGTGCTTTTCTAAACACACAAAGCCCACATGTGCAGTGGGAGGTGTTGTTAACTGTGATTGCCATGTTACATTTTTTTCCTTGAAGATATGTTAAAACCATTCTTCCAAACAATATGAATTACAGCAAAAAAATGTGTATATATTATTCTAAAAATATATACTCTACTAATTTAGGTGATTTGTTTTTCTCTATTCATAGTAGCATTTAAAACGTCTGCAAAATATAACCTTAGTGACTCCTGGCCAGTCTCCTTATATATTTAAAGACACAATAGTTAAAGTTCTCATGAAGATATGAGCAAAGTTTGATGAGATAATTCAGAAAATGTTCTTGCATTATACCTATGCATAATTAGGTTACTCCAAAAGAAACAGAATATCAAGATCACTAAGAATAAATACAGTAGCCATGACTGAGTATTAATTTTTAATTTGAGCTTCCTGGAAGCTAAGAAAAAAAAAACATGTAAGTTACATAATCTTCCTAGAGAGAAAAATACCAGTTCCCCAAAGTAAACAAAGTTTTCTCAGTACTATGTTCTGAAAGAAACAACACATGAACCTTATTTGGGAAACCCTGAACAACATGTATCCTAGAACAAACACAGAAACAGTTTTCATGTGGCAAAGGCTGAAATTAAACTTTCTTGAAACCCAAGGCTTTCCTAGCAAAGCACAACTTCATTAGGATTCTACAAAGAGTGGCTAAATCCAGCCTTTCTTCCTACCTCCACCTCCATGGGCCATCTGGGCTTTCCTTCCTGGAACCAGGGACAGAGAGTCACAGGCTGGGTAGTGGGGAGGGGGATGAAAGAGAATGGGGAAGGGAACCAATGTTTACCAAGAAGACCTAGCGTTTTACCACCTCCTCTTACCCATTTCACCTCATTTCACCACATAACAAACCTATAAAGAAGGTATGGTCAACCCCATTTTAGAAAAGAGAGAACGGAGATTCAGAGAAGTTAAGTCGGCCAAGATCACCTAACTAGTATGCAGTAGAGGCAGGATCTAGATCCAAAGTCCTCACACAGGGTGTAAGTGTGTAAGTGCCCACGTTATATCCAGGACCTCGGGGGAGGTTACAGGATGCAGAAGAATCATGAGCTTGCTCTATTGCCCTCAAGACACTTACAATCATCCAGCTGGAATGTAAGACCAGACCATCATATGAGGCAGTGTATTCTATGCATAAATAATAGACTAAATGACCTGGAGTTAGTAATAGCTGCAAATATGGGGGGAAATTGTAGGCTTTGAACAAAGTACAAGATATGATATTTCAACATGTTTGATGAAAAATCTTACCCATGTCATGTATCTGATCAATGGGTCTCCACCTCAAAACATGGATGGAAGATTATGGTGTTTATAGTTTAAACAATGGTTATGTTGTATAATAAAACATCCCCAGCAAAACATATTACCAAAACATCACCAGAAATTGATCAAACTTAAAAAAAAAAAAAACTACACAGGTTCTGTTTCTATATATCCATTCTTCTTAAAAGGCAGGAGAATATGGTTGAACACTGTATGCAAAATTATAAATGGGTAGGTAATTATAAATGAGTAGATAACAGTGAAGTATGAGCAATGCACTAATAACCCCACTCTCATACAGCAAAGATCATACGATATTAATGCGATTGGCTCTCAGCTCATCCATATCACACTGATCTCATCCATGGAGCTAAATGTCAGGCCTGCTGTGAAGGATACCTGGGTGTTGCTTTAAAGTTCACGTCCAAACTCTCTGACTTTCTCTGGTTATCTCTGAACAGGTCCAGAATTTCAGACCACTGACCTAAGAACAGAATCAAAGAAGTCCATAAAGGTAGGGTGAAGCCAATGCCATTTCTAGCTGGTGGAAGCAAGGAAAAATAATAATAAAGCCCCTTCCTCTGCTCTTCCCTGGGGCTCCAGCTCTGAAACTGCCTCTTAAAAAAAGGAAGTTCTTAGGCGACACAACTCAACAGTTATCCTCAAATTTATACATCCTTTTAAATTTGAAGTAACTGAAAATTGTCCATTATGACTAGGGCCACTGGGATGGTTGTGTCTTGTGTGCACTTTTCGGGGGCTCCTGGCCTGGGAAGAAAGTAGAGAATGAAACCGAGCCTGCCCTCCACTTGTGAAGCCACTCACAACTGCTCAGGGCTGCATCCACCCCTTCAGCTCAGGGAAAATGGCACCATTTTTTCAAATTCACCCATCTTGGCCCAGGCAGTATGTCCTAAGATTGCTTCTGCCCACAGGGACACCTTCTCATCATTCACAGGGTCACTGTATGAGCTAGCCGCAGCTCAGATGGAAACCATCTGAAACGGTTTCCAAGTACCTTCATTTTTCCAAGAAGGGAAAAAAGCTTCCTGTCCCTCTTTAATATTATCCTGGACTAATTGGAACATGGCAGCCGTTTTTCCCAGGTGCCATCGAGAATATATGCTCACCTGCTTTTTGGCACAGAAACCAAATACTCTCAACTCTGTATGCATCAGGCTTAATTCTTTCCACTGCCTCGATTATTTTCAGGTAGTTAAGTGGGGCATTTAGAGTGGCTTGTCAGACGCTTGAGCCCCAGGGGGTCACTCAGTGCTGTGGAGAAGCAGGACACTAAATATGCCTCTGGAATATTTCAGTCACTTTAGGAAAGGTTAAGGTTCCGGGGAATGTCCTACAGCAGCTTTCAAATCTGCCCCACGCTGGGACGCTCATCTGGCAGGTGCCCCCAAGTGATTAACGGTGACTAATTATGGTTCCCAGTCATCGTCCAGAGAAAAGACAAAACGGGAATAACTTAACTGAGTACAATGATACTCACTGTCTTTTTTACAATTTAGATCTTCTTTAAAGCAACAAACCTATTTGTAAATGTCACTTTCACCTATCAAGGATGAATAGCACAAGAAAAACAGTGAAACTTGCAAGTGTTCCTTAAATACGTGGTAGCTAATTTAACTGTTAACTGCTTTAGTATTTAAAACAAATGCTCAGTTATCATTTCCCACCCTCAGGTCACTATAGACTACTTCATTTTTTATTTTTTCAACGTATCTTCAGCGACGCTTAAACTACAGTAAATCATCTTCTTGTTTATCCTTTGCTACACATTTACAACCGAACTGATTTGGACTCAACCAACGCATTTACGTTTACCTTGAGTCTTGCTATTGAATTACCTGAGTTCTCTGCCTTATATTCTTTTACTTGAATGTTCATGCTGGTGGATGGCCAAATTTATTTCTAGAACCTGTTTTCCATAGTAGAGTTTAGAAATGGTGAGGTATGGTGGGTAATGAACTAGAATTAAAGGTCGAGAGGACTTGTGCTTACTGTATCTAAGTTACACTCTTAAGAATAAACCCCCAACTCCCAGTGGTTTAAAGCAACAAAGGCTTTTTTTTTTTTTTTTTCTTGTCATGTTACATGTTCCTCATGGGTTGGCCAGGACTCTGCTCTGTGTCATCACTCTCCTCACCCCACAACCCAAACTGCCTGAGCAGGCACCACCTGGCACAATGCCAGTTGCCCCAGCAGCGTGAAAAGAACATTCTTCAGGGTCAAACATTCGTAATTAAATGCTTGACCTGGAAGTGACGGGTCACTTCTGCTTACACATTGGGCAGAACCAGGCAGAGGGGTCCAGGGAAGACAACTCTGATATAGGCTCAGGAGGTAGAGAAGCAGAAAGACACCACCCTTATTGGGTTGTCGTGACAATTAAAGGCTTTACTGTTTGTAAAGCATCTGGAAGAGCACCTGGCACCTTGCTATATGCTACATAAATATTTGCTGCTATTATTGCTGATTATTATTATTATTAAACTGAATAAATGCATCATTTTGGAGGCCATTATCAAGTCAGGCTTCTCCTTACTGAATTGCATTTGACTAAATGTTTCATGGTGGTTGTTTCCCTGTTCTCCTTTAGCTACTAGTGAATGCCAATATCCCATTGAGCAAACCCTCACCTATCTTTAGGACAGATGCAGGGCAGCCCCCAGGGTATCCCTCCAGCCTCACCTGTCTCAAGATGAGTCTCTGCAGTCCAGCTGGATCCAGAAAGGCAAACCCAGGGGAGCATGCCAAAGGGAAATGAACCCTAGTAACTTTTAGGTGTTGCATGCTGTGAAGATCCCAGTTCTAAATGTGCTTCCTACAAAAATATTTATGTTTCAAGCTGTAGCATGCAAACAGCAATCTGCATTTATTGGTTGCAGATGCCAATTTCCTCCAGCTCCAGTTCTCTTCTGTGTTATATAAACAAATCTCAACCATCTGGACCACAACAAGCCACTCTGAAGTATGTGCTCACTCCTTGCAAAAAGCATCAAATCAAAATATAATCTCACAGAATTCTGCCTAACAGAAAATTGGAGTGAACAATTTTCACAAAACAGTTTTTAAAATGTTCTTTAGGTGTCAGAATAGGATAAACAGGATAGCAAAAAGGAACTTATCAGAATATTTATTATTTTGATAAACAGAAACAAGCATAATAAGATCATATCCTGTGGTGTTACCTATATTAATAGTCCAATTTAGTGGCTTCCAAATTAGTTCAAAAAGGAGAAGAGTTCAGAAAAATCATCTCAGACAGGTGGGAAGACAGAGAAGAGATTGGTGCAAGACTCATTCATGATAGTCAGAAAGCAAAAGCTTAAATTCCTACCCAGCTAAGGAAGTTAAAAATGTATGCTTTATAATAACTGCAAGAAACAATCTAAACTATAGTCCATCAATATCAAGAAACAATGAACCAGAAGTAGACTGTGCCAAGAAAGAAAGGACGCTGCCCTAACAAGTTCTATATGTTGCCAGCTACCCACCTGGACCTCTGCAATGAATACTAAGCATCATTTCCAATGCCTTACCCCCTGGTAAAACTTCAGGCTGCTAAGTGCATCTTCCCAAGGCCAAATATTTTAGAACATCACCATGGCCATCTTTGTCCACGGGCAAATGCAGGAGTGCTAGAAATGCTTCTTGTTCCTTTTCCCTCCACCTAAAAATATCTCTTCACCAACTTAGCACGGTGCCTAAAATGTCCACCCTTTGGGAAAGATAATGATCATCAGACTTTGTGAGTTAGATTCATGAACTTTGAACATTGTGGAAGAATTTCCTGAGAGATTGGCATACAAAACAAATGAGTTTTGTTAAGATACTGAAAAACAATGGAGGAAAAAGGAAGATTATAAAGGTCTAGAACTTAAAGAGAAAGATGTTGCAGGGAAAATGAGGGGTCCCAAGCTCCCCAAATACATTTTTCCAGTGTCCCATGATCATGCCTCCTTGCTATTGTCAACTCATTTGGTATCTGATCATCTTGCTTTGTCATCCTTAACCATATATATATATAGTTAGTACATAGAGTTGAATCAAAACTGAATCTAGATCAGATTATTTGATATCCCATAGACTTTCCTCAAACGGGAGCCATAAAATCACTCAGGGTAGAAGACTTTCTATCTGATTTAATAAGTCTAATTATGTAGACATTGGCCAATTATAAAATTCACCTCCTTGGCTATAAAAATGTGGTCTAAATAATTTGAAACTGGCTCCATTGAACTACATCTTGTTGATTTCAACTCAATATTTTATCGAGGTCATTTTAAAACCAAATACTTTGGTCAAGCTGCAATGTACCACTTTGTATACAAATTAAACGAGAGTATTCTGTAATCCATGATTCAATCACAGATCAGAGTATCAGAATAGATGCGGGAACTCTCCCCAAGCTTCTGTCTTCCTATATAACCAATCCTGGTTCAGTAGATCAGTCATGCTTGAGCAGCACTCCAGAACGGGATAAACTCTCCCTAGGTCTTACTGTTTCAATCTACCAGGAAGTATTTAATCAGGAAAGAATCAAAATCCTCTTTTGGCCTCTAAGGAAAATCCTTCTAATTGTTGATTTATTTAGATAAACAGATGATAGAATGAGAAAACACAGAATCTTATTTCATAGTTAATGTCAGGCAGATTTCAGGGGGGAAATTACTGACTCTGAGTAAATTATAATCTGTGTTAAAAACTGGTTACAATCCAAGAGCAAAATTCTCAGTTTCTTTCAAAGAGATCATGTGCCATTTTCTTACTCCAAATAGTCAAGGGATCACAACACTGGAGGTTCTACTCACATCTAAGGCCTTGGACTTCAAGCTATTTTTAGCCTATCATTTTAATGTTCAACTCCAAAGTAATATCAATATAAAATTATCTTTATAATTCCTAATCCTCCAGGCTATCAGAATTGCTTACAAAACCAATAAAATACAGGTTAAAAAAAAAAAGAAAAAAAAGACTTCCAGTAATCGTTTTCAGGCAAAGGAGTTTGGAGTTCAGCAATTGGCAAAATCAGCCCAAGTCTGTGAAATGGCAATCATAAATCCTACTCTTACATCTCACACAGAGGCATATACTTTAGGTTAGGAAAAAAGGCCCTTCTCCCCAAAAGATGTTGCCCATGTTTTATAATATACTATAATAGTGGGTGTTTGCAATTAGAAATCCACATCCACAGGGAAGGTTTGATCTATTCAGAGACCCCACTAAAAAGGTCAGAGAAATCTAAATGCATTTAAAAAGATCTCCAAGCAGAATATTTAACTCTGATTTCCAAGAATACTTACATTGAATCAAGTTTGTTTCTTAAAATGAGAAACTTCATTTTCTGGAAAATACTTGTACACAGACAACCTCATTGCCCAATCATTTCAAATCAACAACTTTTCCTCAAATTCTTACCACACACTTAACAATTCCACCCTGTGTGGTGTCACTGAGCAAAGCAAGACTCAGATGACCGGCCAACTTACCTTTCTAATAACACCTGTAGGACTCAGCTCACAGCTATGTTTGGAACATTCACCAAACTGCAGGAGGGGTAGGGGTACAAGAGAGCTTGCGCCATTTTGAGAAAGGCAAATCATGGTTTTGGCAGAACAGGAAAAAATAAAACTTTTTTAAACAACATCTGCTTCCTAGCCCAAGGGGTATCTCCTGCAATCGCTATTCCTAATACCACTTGCTCTGTTAGATAGGCCAGTGAGGCTCTAAGGATGAGATCTAATTCAACATCTACAACCTTGTCACAGTTAGTTGATAACAGAATAGGTTTTTCTCCTCCTGCTATGCATGCCAAGAATAGAGCCAACCACACATTTTCCAAAACTTCAAAACATCAATCACAAATAAGCCATGGAAATATTTTGGGATAATGCCACATCTCCCCATGACTTTGGAGCAAAAAAGGCTCATTACCTTGCTCTCTTCTCCTTCAAACACTGACTGGTGAACGTTGCACGCAAACAATGAGTTGGGGAGGTCGTTGAAGTCAGTGATTGCTTGAAAGGCTTCCTCTGCAAAACACCGAGTTACAGCCCAGTCTCTGTCTATGCAGCAGAGCAAGAAAAGTCCTCCATCCTCTGGGATGTGCCCCTGCTGCCCCAGGCTCCTCATTCCAATGAAGTAAGATTCTCCCCTCATTCCTGAGGACACAAAGACGGACATGTGTTAGAGTAGACATTGATTCCTTCACACTTGGTTCTAAGACCACGGTTCTGGAGTGTGTGGGGCAGCGCAGGGGAGTGTGATTAGAAGCAGGGACTATGAGAAGGGGGAAGACCCAGAAAGTTCACATTACCCCCTTGATCTCTGAGTCACTATTTCCCATCCAGCTTTGCCTCCAGGCAACAATCCAGTCAGCTCTATGGTCAAAAAACCCCACTTAACCAAGATATGAATTGGAGGCTGGGGGCTCTAGCTCAGCTGCCCAACATTTGCTAGATATGGGACCCGGGAAAGTTATATGAGCCTTTGCTTCCTTATGAAAATCAAACAGACTCAGGAAAGGCTTTGACGAGTTAGAGGATGAATTATATACCACTCCCACCACCACTACTACTAATGCCTGTCCTTTATCGAGTTCCAGGGACTGTTCCAAATGATCAACATGCATCAACTAACCTATTAAATTTTCACAATAGTCTGTGAGATTGGTACCAATGTTATCCCCATTTTACAGATGGAAAAACTGAAGAACAAAGCAAGGAAGTAACTTTTACTATGTCAATGATAAAATGGCAGGACCAGAATTCAAACCCAGAGAGTTTGGCACCAGAGCTTACTTCCCTGGACCACAGAAATGAAACAGGACAAAATCAGTACAAGTCTGTATTTCAGGAAGTACAATCTACTTCATCACCACCCGAATCCTCATTGTGGTAACTCTAATAGTTAATGGTTTATCCATAATGAAGACACACACACACACACACACACACACACACACACACACCTGCCTTCTGCCTGGCATGATTACTCTAAGTAATTTGTGAATCCTGGATTTTGAAAATAAGTACTATCTTGGCTAATCCACATTATATAGATACAGATTCCCTTTTCTCATTGCCCCATCACAGAACTTTCTAGTATTCATCTTACCTAGCTGTATTCATTCTATTATTTCTTCACTCCAACATTTGAAAATTCTACCCAGCTGCAGCCAGTTGGAGAGTTTTATCATTTTTTGATACTGACACATTATAATAGATTTTATCAGTCTCCCCACATACTTTGAGGACAGTATCTACATTTTTCTTTTGTATCTATTTTCATGCCTGTCATGCTCAGTAATTAGAAGCCCTGAAGGTGAAATAATTTGTCCATGGGTACACAAGTGAGACCGACAGACACCTCTAATGTGGCCGCTGGGTCATCTTCAGTAAGTTCCATTTCCCCAGTCCCAGCATTGCCGAGTACAGGACAGATGGGTGGGTGCCACAGAATATCTCTCTGCCCTCATGACGTTTGTTAGACCCAAATTCTGATCCCCAGACAAGTAGGGGTTCCCGTGTATGTCTCTCTTGAACTCTGAATATATCATTCGGGTGATGAAGTTATGTTTTTCTGTTTCTATTTTTCCTAGAAACAAAGCCCAAGTGGGAACCTGATAAGCATCACTTGATGGTAATATAAATATGCATTTCATATAAAATCTTGGGTCGGTTGGGACAGGAGCCAAAAATTTAAAAATTTGAGGTAATAACTCTAAAAGCAGATCATTGTAATTGTGGTAAATAAAAATGTTATTCCACATAAAATATAATAGAACCATTCCTGTATTTTAAAGTTCTTAAAATTCCAGTTAATGCATTTGCTATATTTAAATCAACAAAGTATTTATTTGATTTGATTTTTAAATTTTTTTTAAAGATTTTATTTATTTATTTGACAGAGAGAGAGAGAGCACAAGCAGGGGGAGCTGCAGGCAGAGGGAGAAGCAGGCTCCCCGCAGAGCAGGGAGCCCAATCCAGGGCTTGATCCCAGGACCCTGGGATCATGACCTGAGCCGAAAGCAGACGCTTAACCAACTAAGCCACCCAGGTGTCCCAAAGTATTTGTTTTAAATAAAAATATAGTACAGCTTTCAAACTTTGTTTTATTCTGTAATTAATCCAAAATATATAAATATTTGTAATTACAAATATTTGAATGCAATACTTGTATTTGTTTTCCTTCATATTCATATTTATACTGTTGTTTCAAATATTTACTGTAATATGCATAATAACCATCATTTATTATTAGAGTACTAATTACTTTAATAGTAAGAATAATTACTAAGAGCATTAAAATAGTATAATTTTCATCAATGGATTATAGGAAAACTCTTTTTTTTTTTAAAGATTTTATTTATTTATTTGAGAGAGAAAGAATGAGAGAGAGAGCATGAGAGTGGGGAGGGTCAGGGGGAGAAGCAGACTCCCCGCAGAACAGGTAGCCTGATGCGCGACTCGATCCCAGGACTCCAGGATCATGACCTGAGCCGAAGGCAGTCGCTTAACCAACTGAGCCAACCAGGAGCCCCTATAGGAAACCTCTTAATAATGAAGTCAGAATCATCCAGTAGCATGAAGTATAGCTATTATGTGTCAATACTGATTTTATTTTTAATCCTGTCCCTCTTATTTAAAAATTTTAAATTAATCAAAACTGATCCCAAAATGTTCCTAAATGTTTTCCGAGAATGTTTCAATTACTCTTTTTCCGAAAGAAATAAAAATCCATTGCTGAACTAATTAATTAAATAGATGGAATATTAAGCCTTACTCAGGGCTCATTTTAATCTACTCAAATAGCCTTAACTTCTGTTCTAAGCTGTAACAATACGATTATCTTCAAGAGACTTTATTTTAAGCTCATTACTTGCAGTAAAGATTTAAAAGGTGGATGCATTTTTGGCAAACAACGTATTCTACTTATATGGAGAAATATTTTAGAAGTCAGAGCTTTGTACAAAGGAACCCTGATTTTTCTTTCCAGTCCCATTACTGAGTCAGCTCGTAATCTGAAGAAGTCAATCGATCATTCGATGACTCAGTTTATCTTTATAAAAGGAGAACAAAAACATCTCTCTGCCTCCCTTCCTCTGCAGAGGAGGAAGAGGTGGGGCAATGAAAGAGAAATGGAAGAACTGATCAACATCAGCATTAACCACTACATAAAAGGATAAGTAATATAAAATGCTGTAAAAACACGACATTATGATAATCTCAGAGCAAGATTATTATGCTTTGGTATTACCACTAACCTTTAGCAAACGCAAGCAAAGAGAAAGAAAGGGAAGCTCCGAAGACCAAAAGAACTCCTAAAAAGAAATGTAAAGGTCCTATAGAGCCCCAAAGAACTAGTTTATCTTTTTAAATTCATTTCAAAACTCTGAACTGTTGTAAAACAACTTTGAAGCAACCATTGCCTTTACATGTATGATTCTTACTTCTAAGTCTGAGGCTGGTCATCCGCAAGAGAAGAGCTGCCTTCAGCTCAAGAGGCACCTCTTCTGGGAAGGTTTCCCAACCTCCCCCTTGGCCCGTGAACATGGCCTCCTTCCTCTGCCCGCCCTGAGCGCCCTGCACAGCCTTCTCCCACGGATCATCCTGCACTGTGCTTACTGCTTTACTAGTCTAGGTGTCTCTTGAGAAGAGAGACTGACCTGTCTTCATCGGTGTATCTTCAGCCTGGTTCATATAGAAAGGCCTCAAAATGATGTTTGACGGAATTAATGAATTATGTAAAAAGGAGTCATGTTCAAAAAATAACAGACAAGCAAATGAGTTATAGTAGTCAACTTAAAATATATACATGAATGATACTTACTTCAAATGTATCCACTAATACTGAAAACAACCTACTCACTTCGATGTTAAGGTTAGATTTATAAAATGGAATTTTATAAATGGAAGATAGCAAGAACCACTCAAAGGATTCCTCTAGCTAAAATGAAAAATCTGCAGTGTGTAATTAAAATAACATTTGTTTTTTAATTATACAAGTTCACTGAAGAAAAGAACGGAAAAATTCAGAAAGGTATTTTAAAAAGAAAATAAAAGCAAACCATAATCCTACTATCTGGAGAAAATTGTACTAATGTTTTGGTATATTTAGTTCTAGTGCTTTTTCACACATATAATTTCTGAAACAAATTGGGATCCTGCTGTTTCGTATCCCAATTCTTTCTCGAAACATTGATAAAATCAAGAGCAGTTCCCTGTACCATTATACATTCTTTGAAAACACTAATTTTAATAGACACATAGTATCCCAGTATATGGATCTGTCATAATTTATTTAACCATTCTTCTGTTATTTGATATTTAGAAAGCATAAATTTCCATCATCATGTGCATCTGGTAAAAGAAAACCATTATTCACTATTAAAATATAAAGGGTCCCCTGGAAGAACCTCAAAACTTCTTCACATGCAGAGAAGACACATCTTTATGAGATGCTGGAAGGGGCCCCACAGGGACACTTAGGCTCCACTCCTTCTCAGTGTTGCGTGCCTTCTGGACTGTGGTCTTCACATCAGCAAAATGGAGAAAGAACATGACTTTGTCTATCTTATGGTCAAGTATGACCGTCAAATGAGATGAAGCACATGAATGTCTTTTGAAGCCTCCAAAATAATATGTGAATTAAAGCTATTTATTACTCCTTCTCGGCTCATCCAGAGCAAGGCAATAGCAGAGGAACCTGGCCCTATGGAGGTGGTTGCCATCCCTACTGTTAAGTGTATGAACACGTGAATGTCCATGAGGGTTAAGCCCATATCATTAAAATGAGAAACGAATAGAGCTGCTGCTCCAATATTTGGTAGGAGTGTGGCTGGTGACTCCAGTAGGAGGGAATGATGACTGTAACACAAAAAGGAGCAATTAAAATAGAAAACAAACAATCCTGTCCCTCCCAAACACCACTAACAACACATAATGGTTATAATCCTACAAAGTTAGTAGCAATGAGAATATAAATGCTTGAATTTGACTCATTTTAATGAAGGAGGAAGCTTGAAGACAGGAAGATTTTTCAACTATTTCACTATTTTGCTATAATGTGAAAATGATTTTACCCAAGATCCTCAGATAACCTTACAGCACTTATTAATTAAACATTAAAAGACTTGAAGATGGTACAGCTCCTACTATGAAGACTAGTCACCTGAAACTTAAAGATGCCCATAGTATCAAAGAATTAGCAAATGAATAAATGTTTATTGCACAGATAAGGGAATAAATTCTCCCTCAATAAACAAGAATAATGTATTGCTGGGTTTCTACACAAGGATTTCAGCTTTCCAAAACCACTACTTTTCATTCCCTGCAAACATTTATTTGGTACACTTAAACCCAGGAGAAGGGACTTCATAGAGGCATCTGATTCTGTTGGATATCATTATTGTCACAGTGTTATCAATACGCATGAGATTCAGATTTCTGAATTCAGAATTCTAAAAAAATTCCACCTTTCTGGAAATAGGGTATATCTCATGCAAATGGGAAGCCATGCATTTGCTCATAGGGTTTCTGGTCTAGAAAGTCTTGGGGTGCTGGGCTCCCTGCTCAGCGGGGAGCCTGCTTCTCCCTCTCCCTCTGCCCCTCCCCCTACTTGCGCGCGCGCTCTCTCTCTCTCTCTCTAACAAATAAATAAAATCTTTAAAAAAAAAAGAAAGTCTTATATAAGTCTGTATATAAAAGGAGGGGTAATTACAAATAATCCCATGAGAACAGCAGAGAGCCATGGCAAACAAAACAAAAACAAAAAAATATAAAAACAAAAACCAGATTGTAAACCTCCATGGAGATACTCATATTTATACTAGCTTCACTATCAAGTAAAATCATCCCATTAATAGTGTGAGGTGTGCCCTATAAAAAGGCTAACACCACCTTGGAAGGGCTAGGGTGGTAGTAATCTCATCTTGAGTCCCCTCAACATGGAGAGAACATCACGGTCAATTCTGAGTACCACTCACTACAGAAAAACTAGAAGTCTTTCTAAGGACATTATTTAGGCTTATCCAGGGGCCAAAAGTCATGTCATCTGAAAAACAGGGGCATGGGAAGACATAGCCTAGGAAAGCAGAGGAAGGGAGTCTTGAGTGAAGTCATAGTTGCCTTCAACTTCTGAAAGAGGAAATAGAATTTTTGTATATGGTGCTAAGAAAGAAGTCAAACCAAGGAGAAAGAATACAGTTTAATGAAAGGTGCCATGGATCTTTCAACAATTCAGGTTGAAACAGAAATGTCCTGCCTCATGTCTTAGTGAGCAACTTATATCGGTGACAGCCACTGAGTAAGCTCCACAGAGCAGGTGACAAACATCCAGCGGAATGTCCCAGAGAGAATCCAAGGACTAGGGGGCTGGCTGGCTGGCATTTCTGTTATGGTCTCTTCTCACCTGGAGAGTTTTATCTTTCCATGATTAGAAAAAAATACACAAAAGAGGTTACTATTTCTCTCTGGGTTTAACGATGCTCAAGAAAGGGAGATTTATAACCTTTAAACAAAAGCTTTCTCCAGTGTTGAAATCTTTAATTTGATACTCATATCTGCCTATAGTTTTCATTTTCCAGGTTACTCAAACCAGAAAGTAAGAATTTTTTAAACAGTAAATAATGATCCACAAAGGGGGGAAAATGAGCTAGACTTAAAAAAAAGCAACTTACACTGGGTTTCTTTTTCCTTAGACAAAAGAATGTTAAAGATTTAACTTGTCTGCTTTTTAAATGAAGAACAGGAATGTAAGACTTTTTGCAATAAGAGCAATAAACAGGAAAAAAAATACCTCAATTCCATGCTATGGCCATCTAAGCAGGATAAATAAGGAAAGAGGATAGCTGGAAATGATTAATGAATAATTCACTTTGACTTTAAGTTCAATTTTGACTGAAAAACAAGTCAAGGGATTATGGGAGGTTTGTTGGTTTGGAGGAACTTAAATATGACAATGCCAAATTGACTAGTAAGGATAACAACTAAGAATGCAATGTTGCATTAATAGAGAAGAAATGTCTACAGCTATTTTTTTTTAAGTTGAATATAAGGTTAAATGAATCCAATTCAAACTTTCAAAGAATAGAAAACTCTAAGTTTTACAGTGTTTAAAATCCTTTTGGCTCTAAAATTGATCCTTTAGTGATAGCTGGGACAAAGAAGAAAACTTTTATATGAACAACAATAATCATTTTAAATTAAATCATATCCTCAGCTATCATTTTTGGTCTGGCCTAATGGGTAGGTCTTTTTGATGCCCTTTTGGTATTTTAATATCTAGACCTTCTTAGGGATACACCAGGCCTTTTGATCATTTTTGTCCATCTTAAAGGGAGACTGAAGTATAATATTAGTAACAACAAACCATCCGAGCCATCCTGACATACAAAGGAGAGACATGATATTCTTAGGCTCTGCTCCGTAGAAACCCATTAGAGCTCTTTCTGAAATATAATGGGACCTATTTAATTCGGTGGCAGAATTTTCACACCTGCTGAGTTGCGTGAACTTCATGCTATTCTTGATACCATTTGGGATCAGTCCTGAAAGAATCAGGAACATGCAGTTTTCCACTCATGGTTTTCAAAGGAAATTATCCATATTCCTCAGTCATGGCTCCCTTTAGGACACCTTCTGGCACCACTGTTCTACCTTAAGCTCCCACAGGAAAATAATTCAATTAATTCAGTTTCCCAAGGAAGCAGCTTCTCAGGAATTTTGGTGAAATTGGGGAGGAGGAGGAGTCATTTCCATCATCTCCTTTTGTACTGGAATCTATAGAAGTGATGGGTCTACAAACTTGACCAGAATAATGTGCATGCAGGGTTTTAATGCCCACGGTCTCCCAGGAAGATGTGCAAATCCTGAATATTCTTCCAATGGGCAAAATAAAAAGGGAAAGAAGAATCTCAAATTTACTCAGGGTCAGATGGAACAAACAGATAGGGCATTTGTATTCCACTCCCACAATACTAACTGACATCATCAAGAAAACACGTTTCAAATAGACTTGTTGCAAGAGAAGAGTCAAGTAGAGAAAACACCATCTTTTATGAAAGGTGGGAGGATTGAGGAGGTTGTTCTTCACGACAGGAAAATCTATTTCTACAAAGAATGACCTACAATGAACCCCAAATTTATTAAATAAAATAAGCAATAATTAGAACATACCATCCAAAAGAGAAGAGCTTTGATCATTGTATTAGTCAAGGTCCCAGTAGGAAAAAGATGGCATACTCAAACTGGATCATTTGAAAAGAGTTTAATAATGCAGCTGTTTGCAGAAGTGTGGGCAGGGGATAAGGAAACCACAAAAGATATTTCAAAACCCTGGGCTAGCACTATCCCTAGACCTCAAGAGGTGGGAAGAGGGGAGGGGGTTTTTCAGAATGGGGACACACCAGGGGCTTCAAGCAGAAGACCCCTGACAGACCTTTGGTTGAGGGGTAGAGCCAATCCACGGTGGCACCACAAAGAGGGAACTAGAGGGATAAATATCCCCATCTTGCGCTCTTTCTGTGACCTGCTGGCACCTTCCATTGGCCAGACCCAATCGCAAGCCAGAGGGCAAGGGAACTATAATGTGGAGTGTATGGCTCAGCCACTGGGAGCACAGTACACAACAGGAAGTGATGGAGAGAGAGGTTCCTGGGGTCAAGTGAAGAGATCAAGCACAGTCTTTATAACTGGATAGTAATCTAAACATTTCATAGAACTTGATTTAAGTATTTAAACCTGAGCCATTTGTAAATGGCAGCTCAAATCAGCCTGTATAACATTGCCTCAGATTCACCATTTCTTACTGCGTGTTTTTTTAAGAACAGGAAGAATGAAAGGGGAATGAGCAACCATGCGTGTGCACCATTGTGGACTCTGTATTCTTGAGCCCAGTGTGGAGGCACAAGACCATCCTTTCATTATTGCTATCAGAAGCAGTTTAAAGAAAGCCCCAAGCCTCTGGATGAGCCTAGCAATTATATGCAAAATAACTTTTCACAGGAGGGTAACACTTCAAAAAGTGAGCAGCAAGGCAGGTGAAGGTTGCTATGGTAGCTAAAGTCAGATTTATCCTGTCATCTTTCACCTTCTGCTTTCAGAGCACTGGGGAGAAACACAGTGAAAAGGATCTAGAGCACAGAGGGAGAGATGGGGCACCCCACCTCTGAGAAAATCCAGCCAAGAAGGGTCAGAGTTGTTCAGACCTTCTAAGAAAGAAAGTAAAGGCAGACTGGAAGGCTGCTCAGAGGGGGAGGGGGAGGGTTAGAAAGCTGCTCAGAACTCATTAGGAGGCCAAGGAGGCAGGTAGCACTCTCTCTGATAAGATTAGCAGAGGATGATCCGCTTGATTGTAAGCTCTTTTTAATGCAATAGGGCAAAGAATGAGGAAGAGAGAGAAATAGCCTTATTTCGGAGCCCTGCATACAATATGCTACTTTTTTCCCTCAAATACAGCTAAAAGACCATGTCACTTCTACATTAAAAATCTTCCGTAACTCCCTAAGATCTATCAAATTCAATAAAAACCGTTCTTCAGCCCAGCAAACCAGGACCCCTACGAGAAGATGACGGTCTTCCTGTCCAAACGTACCTACTGTCTCACTAGGGCCGAGAAGGAAAATTCTCCCTAGTCTCGGCCCCACGTTCCGGCTCCCTCAGTAATGAAATAGCGTCAAGCAATTATTGACCGCTCCTGTCGTATGACATTGACAGACGGCGGGGTGGCCCTGACCAACTTCCTTGAGCTTTCCTCACTTCTCAGCTTTGCTCCCGCCAGCCCCCAGCCCCTCCTAGCAACACGCCACTCACCCTGAAGTCATTTCTGGGGCCACTGCCTTCAGACCCCACTCCGAGCCGCACTGCGCTGAGATGAGATCATCCCTGGCTGACCCCATTGTCACATGTTTGTCCCACCTCTTAAGACACTTCGTTTTGCTGCTCCTTGTGCTTTTCTTAATCTCCCCCCCCCCCGCCCCCACCAGTGTTGAGGGCAGGGGCTGTGGCTGGGTCTTCCCCACCTGGATAACCCCAGTAGCTGCTAAACAGGACCCTATCCTTGGAAGGTCGCCTTTCTTGAATTGAACGGAGTTCAAGTTCTGAATGTGCTTCTCAGCTTCCCAACATACTAGCTGCCTGACCTTGGAAAGTTACTTAATTTCTCTGTGTTCAATTTCCTTACCCATAAAGTAGCATTAAGAAGAAAACCAAGGGCCTGAACTGGCATCCCTTATGGCAAGGCCAAGTCACCAAACGCGGGCTTAATACTAAGCTAATTGTAGTTTCAACCACCCCCACAAATGAGGTCTTAACCAGTTAGTCAGGAATTTTCTGATCAGCACCAATGGTAACCTGTCACAGGGGCCCTCTCCATTCCCCCACCACCACCACCAAAGGAAGATACGGCCATCCACTTGATAAGACCCTCCTGCCTTCCAGGAAGGGGAAGGTGATCTTGCCTGAAACAATCCTATCTTTCCTGTGGCTGATAACTTTCTTGTCCCACCCTCCATGTTGTATAACTCTTTGCAGCTCCCCTCTACTTGTTGGATGGGATACTGCCCAATTCATGAATCACTTAATAAAGCCAATTAGATCTTCAAATTTACTTAGGTGAATTTTTCTTCTTTAACAGTAGGGAACAGGACTGGTCTGAGGATTTCATAGCTAACACAAATAAAGCATTTAGAACAATGACTAGGACACACTGTGAGTGCTCAATAAATGTTAACAAATTTTAGTATTGGCCATCTTAGTCCTCAACAGAGCAATTCTGTAACTGTCTCTCACATGACATCTTCTTCTCGTTCCTGGAGTCATCAGTCTTTTTACACAGCAAGGCACAGAGTATAGAGGAAAGTGAAGTGTGGGCTTTGGAGTTGGTCTGTCAGGTCTGAATCCTGGCACTGCTACTTTCTAGCTGTGTGACCTCGGACATGTTACTGAGCAGTACGGAGACCATAAGGGCACCAACTTCATAGGGTTATTATATGGATTAAATACACCCTTCCTCCACTCCCAAATGCCCAAATTTTTGGTGAGCATTCCATTTTTCAGGTCTTTAGAAGAGTTTGTGCTTCTATGGTAAGAAATGCAAGAACTCAGAAGTCAGACAAACCCAGATTCAAATCCCAGCTCTCCACCCATTGCTGACTGGTGGTGGTGGCTGGGCTCTAGGGTCTAGGTCTGAATCCTCCTTCCACAGCCATTTTACTTGATGATTTTAGGCAAGTTAGTTTCACTCACAAAGCCTCAGTTTCCAGAATTATAAATCAGGACTATTGAGAGTTTCTTTCTTTTTTCATTGTTTTTTTTAATTATAGTAAGTGCACTCTGTAAGCCCCATCCCCTATTTCCCCCATCCTCCCATCCACCTCTCCTCTGGTGACCATCAGTTTGTTCTCTATAGTTAAGAGTCTGGGGCGCCTGGGTGGCTCAGTCGTTAAGCGTCTGCCTTCGGCTCAGGTCATGATCCCAGGGTCCTGGGATCGAGCCCCGCATCGGGCTCCCTGCTCAGCAGGAAGCCTGCTTCTCCCTCTCCCACTCCCCCTGCTGTGTTCCCTCTCTCGCTGTCTCTCTCTGTCAAATAAATAAATAAAATCTTAAAAAAAAAAAAAAAGAGTCTGTTTCTTGGTTTGTCTCTCTCTCTTTGGGGTGGGGAGGAGGGGGATGGCGGGGGAGGGGAAGAAGGCTATTGAGAGGTTCAAGTGAGATCATCCTGGTGAAGAATTTAGGCCAGAGGCAGCAGCTATAATCACTCAGGAAACGCTAGGCTTTGCTAGGACCACTGGCTTGCACTTGTTAATCATATGGCTGGTTGCACCTTTAACTACTTACATGTTCTCAGATAATTGCTTACTCTCCAAGGAAGGCATATTTTGGTTAGGCCCAGGGTCTCACGTGACTTTAAGAGCAAGAATTAGGACTTTGCTGGAGTTTCTCAGCCTGTGTATTTAGCTTGCTAATACATGTTCCCTGCTTCAGACTTAAAAGTGTCACTTGCCATTCTCTTTCCCTTTGGCACACTTCTCCAACTTAGCTAAAAATGCCACAGTGCTCAACCAGGCTCCAGGGTGCTTCACAGAAAAGTTCTCCCCCCTGCTAGAGGCCCCCCAACACCAGCCATGCATCTTCCACCCTGGGAGGGCTGCCCAGCACCTCCCCTCCGCTTGCCTCTCTGCACATGCGTTGTTATTTACAACATTTGGCAAAAGGAACCCATTTATTGACATTGTTACATCTCCTCCCATATGTTGAGCATTCTTGCTTCTTCCTGTAATGGCTGGCACCCAGCAGGGCTCCTGATCCTCTGTGCTGGCAAGACTAATGGAATATAACACCCCAGCCTCCACCCACCCAGAGCTATCACTATTTTCCCATTCATTCTGTCCCTCTCCCCCACCACCAACCTCTCTCTCCTAATAGATGTCCCAGAGCTTTGTTCACCTTTGATTACCACTTTCTCAACTGAGTGACTTCCTGAGTCTCAGATTTCCATTGTCTCCTGCTGTGTTAAATCCAAGTTGTGTGTTCCCACCCTCTCTTTCCTTATCATTCATTGCTGGCACATTTACCAGTTCACTCTTGATCTGAAAGTAAGTCATAGCCCTGACGGCTTCGGTTCACTTTTTAAAATCCTTCCCTTTTTATATTTTTTGGCTGAAAATGTTCGTTCTTTCTCCCCTCTCCCTCTTTCAAACTTACAAGCACAGTATCTATTAGGTTCCTACAGGAGCAAATGCTGATTGGACTTCCGCGTTGCACCCTAGAGCATCTCTTCTCCTTTCTAGGAGCAGCTGCCTGCCCTCAGTCTGTTCAACCAAGGGCCCCAACTGGAGAAGCCAACACAGGCTGGCCTGTGTCCTCCACATTGTCAGAAACTCACAAGTCAGGAGGATCCAAAATTAGTCCCCCACTTCTGGTGCCATGTGTTGTTTACAAGACAGAGCTGACCCAGATTCTAGCTTAGGAAAAAAACAAACCAAAACCTTCATTAAAGTCCTTTCTGGCCTGCTGCAAGTGGGACCATTTATTTTGAGGGGCCAATTCACCCCATCTCTCACTCTGCCAGCCACAGATCAGGGGCCGGGCTCATGGAGGATAGAGGATAGAACCTGCGTTGGCAGTAAGGTTTCTGGGGGAGACCAACAGAAGGTTTAGGGAGAGAGACTGAGTCAGTGGAAGACACAGGTAGTGGATTAATCACTTTATATATATACCTTCTAAGAACTGGTGGCCACCTTTGCTCTATATTGTAAGGCCTCTACGTGGCCCGACGCCAAAGGCCATGCTTGAAATGAAGTAGGAACTAATTGGAATTCAAATAAAAACTTAAAACTACGAAAAGAAAAACAAGAAATGAAGTGGGAGGAGGACATAAATCATCTCTCTACTTCTCCAAAGGAGCAGATGGAAACCCTTGTACCTTTAATGAGCAGAAATCATCATGGCAGACACCATGATAATCAAATGGCAGCTTCACCACTGTAGCCTGCAGACTCCTGCCCAGTACAACTAGAACAGTCTGAGGGGCATGCCAAGCATTCCAGCACGGCATTGGAAGCTCTTTACATTAGGAGAGAACACTAGGGTCCCTTCAACTTCCTGCTCTTCTAGCGAATCCCAGCATCACTCCACATGTTTAACTGGGAAACAGCCAACAAAACTGAAGCTTCTCATTAAGATGTCAAAGCTTCTTATTAAGATGGTCAAAGACCCCACCGGATCCCTAAAGCCTAACTCAGTACAGGGGGAGTAGGAAAGATGAGTGACATTATTTTAGGCTAGTGTAGCTTTTTGAGAAACCATTGCTGTTTGTCTCTTTTTATAGCTACCTAATAGTTCTGCCTTTTGGGTGACAGTGTCTGTCACAGAGCAGATGCCCAAAAATATCTGTTTCACCAACCCAGACAATTCTTCGTTTTCCTTCTCTCCACCAGTTCCTGTACTTTCTCATCTCCTCCATTTCTTAACACTTCTTAAAACTGGGTTTTCTCTTCTTCCAAACAGAACCTTGGTAGTCTTTTCACTTATAATGTACAATTACTTCAAATACTAGACATAAAACACTAAAAATGTACTCAGTGAGGGACACCTGGGTGGCTCAGTCGGTTAAGCGACGGACCGGACTGTTGATTTTGGCTCAGGTCATGATCTCAGGGGCATGGGATTGGGGCGTGGAGGGCTCCGTGCTGGGTGTGGAGCCTGCTTGAGATTCTCTCTCTCCCTCTCCCTCTGCCCCTCCCCCACGGCTTGTGCACACATGTGTGTGCTCTCTCTCTCCCTCAAAATAAAATAAAAATAAAAGTAAAATAAACATGTACTCAGTGTATGGGTATTTAAAAAAGGACATGGGAAGTACATCACATGAGGGGAAAAAAAAAACAAGTGTAATGACCACTTAAAGATGGTTTGGCCTTGACATGGACATGGGGGAGAATGAAGTCTGTCTGCAACTTGCTCAGCTCAGTCTTTGTTCCCCTCCCTCCTGGTGCTGTGATCCTCCACACCATCAGGCACAGATACCCTTCAGAGGACTCCTCCAGTCTCCTAAAACCTGGGTAGCATGATTAGTATAGGCCACTTGTTCTTTCATATATTTTATGGAGAGATGTCAGGACTCTGTCTCTGAGAAAGAAGGAAGTGGGTGAGCCATGTTGGTATCTAGAAGAAGGACCGATCAGGTAAAGAGGCCAGCAGGGAAGGGGAAAAAGGCCCATAGCCAGAGGAGCTTGGTGTGTTTGGGGAACAGCTGGGAGGCTTCTGTAGCTGAAGTATGGTGAGGAAGGGAGGGTGGTAGGAAATGCATCCAGAGGGAAAGCAGGAGGCCAGGACATGTACTCCTCTTGGTAGTACAAGGCTTTGGAGAGGACTTGACTTTTTACTCCAAGGATTTTGAATAAAGGAGTTCATGAACTGACTTATGTTTTAAAATAATTTCTCTGGCCACTCTTTGGAGAGTAGACCAAGAGAGCAAGGACAGAAGGAGAGGACCAATTAGGAATCTACTGCTAGGAATTCAGGAAGGAGATAATGGTGGTAGGCACCAGAGAGGTAGCAATTGACATAGCGAGAGGCAATAGGATTCCAGATAGTTTTTATCTATCTGGAAGCATTTGCTGATGGACTGGATATGGAGCAGGGGAAGATTCTAGGATAATGCCACAGTGTTGACCTGAGCACCTAGAAGCACCTAGAAGCTGCCATTTACAAAGATGGAGAGACTATGGAAGTTCATATTGGGACATTTAAGGAGAATATTCCTATCATTCATCTCAGTGATGAGCAGTTAATGCTGAGTCTAGAGTTTAGCGGGGAGGGGGATAACACAGATGATATGTACAGCCATGGGACTGGACAAGGGAGTTCAGACAGAGCGGAAGTCCAAGGTCTGAGTCCTAGAACATACCAGCATCTTACAGGAATCACAATGGTAGCATCTCCTGGATGTGTTGTAACAATTTGATGAGATAATACATGTAAAGCACTTAAAATACTGCTGAGAACCTCCTTCAACAATCAACAATCATGCATACACACTTTTCCCCACCCGCCAGCCCCTACCTCTACTAGAGCACCAATCCCAAGTCCCTTGGCCCTGAACCTGGTAGAATTCCTCTTCATGTTGCATAGTAAAGAGGGGGGTGAGTAAAAAGGAAATCTTGTTGTCCCCATGAAGGCTACAGAGGAAAAAAACTCTCTTGCTTGGATTCCAACACGGAATTCTGAACATTTTCCTGCAGCAACATAGACAGTTTCTAAGATCTCTCAAACCAAAAATCTGGTACTTTATATCAAGTACATCATGCATATAATAGCCTTTTGGGCTAGCCAGACTGGGGGACCTGGTCATAATTTCTGACATTTCTTCGAGAAAATACTTTTCAAATTCCAAACAACCCAACAGAAACCTGTATTTTAAAAGGTGGCAGATGCCTCCTAACATAAAAGTACCACATAAATTCTAAAAGTGGATATATGGGCACCTTCTTTGAACAGCAACATTCTGTAACCTACAGCAACTAACAAAGTCCAGAGATAGTCCCTTTGTAGCTCCTGTCTTAGTTTATCTTCAACTCTCCTCACTCCATCCCCAGTACTCACCCAGGCAACAAATAGGCCACTGAAAATTTTTAACTCCAAGATAAATTCTCGGTCATGCTGTATTTCTCCATCATAGCCCTAATCTTGCTGTACTGTAACTGTTTAATTGCCTTCTTTCCAACAAAGTCTGCAAACGCTGGGCTGTATCTGTGATACCTAGTTGGGAATCACTAGAATTTCTGGAATGAATGGGGAAATCAAAACTTAACCTTGGTGTTAGCCCACTCCAAGACACATAAGCCTCCTTGAAAGAAGAAGGAATCCAGAGGACTCTTCCAAAGGAATTAAACCAATCAATCTGAGAAGGAAGGTACGGGAGGAGCATTCTTCTGAAGTAGTAAGATAGGGGTATTTATTTCCAGAGTAGAACTACTAGGTGTGGCTTTTAGCAGCCCACAGAGAAGGAAAGTATTCACAGGACTAGCATCGGGGCTGCCTGAGTATCAAGCTTCAAGTCTGTAGTTTTTGCTTAAGTGACAATGTGATTTCTCTAGGCTTCACAGGTCTGAACAATTAGGAGTCATGCTTTAGGACAATTTGACTAGTTACATGCATGCATGCTTTTCTGTTGCTATAAACCATATTTAAATGTACATATACATTTATGTCTTCTCCCATTAATTTGGAAACTCCTAAAATATACCCATGCTTTCTTCTCCTTTCTTCTGCTATATGCAATGTCTTATGGTACAGTTTGATTCACCAAGATCAATTATGACCCTACTCTATAGCTTCTCGATAGCAAGGATTATGTTACACACACACACACACACACACACACACACACACACACAGTCTTATATCTCAGTACCCACCATACAATAGGCACTCAATCAATGTCTCGTGTACTGAATTAACTGGCTGCCTGTGCTATTTTTTTCTTCTCTTTATTCTTTTTTTTTAAGATTTTATTTATTCATTTGACAGAGAGAGCGCGCGTGCCACTCAGGAGAGAGAGAGACAGAGAGACAGAGAGGGAATAAGAAGGGGAAGCAGCAGGCAGACGTAGGGAGAAGCAGACTCCCGGCTGAGCAGGGAGCCCTATGTGGGGCTCCATCCCAGGACCCTGGAATCATGACCTGAGCCAAAGGCAGACACCCAACCGACTGAGCCACCCAGGCACCCCTCTCTTTATTCTATTTAATGATAAACTATAATTTATAAGTCACCAGTAAAATCTCAGAATTCTAATGGTCTGGACTTGTCCATGTCACCACCAGGAACCTAAAGTAATCACAGGGAATACCATGCCCGTCAGTGACAGTGCTTGTGCGGTGGAGGCTCAGCCAGTGTCTGGCCTGAGCAGTATTTTTACAGATGAAACCACATGTTATCTAAAACTAACGTGGGATTTTTTTTTCACCTGATAACTGTCAGATCAATCACTGAAATATTTTTACAGTAGATAATGAAAGACTGCTGGTTACATTCAGGTCTGAATAATTTATTTAAGATATCCACGGGGAGTAAACCATTTTCTTCTGTAATTCCATCTTTATGAGCACAGTTTACATAACTCCTCATGAAAAGAATGAGAGCGAATTTAGAAAGCGGAGATACTATTTTAACTTTTGGCTATTACATACAACCTCGTATATGTCCCCTTTAAGATTTTGTATTGAGAACCTACTGTGTGCAAAGGGCTCTTAGATGATTTGGAGTTGGGACAGAAAGACCCACTGCTGAGCAGGTGGTAAAGGAGAGGCACCGTGATTCCAGAGGGACACCCAGACCCAGGATGGAGGGAGTGATGAGGATGAGGTGAGTACAGAAGAGAGGAATAGGCAGTGCTCTGCGGATTCAAAGGAGGCAGGGATCCAGGTGGAGAGGAGAATCCAAAAATGATTTAGAAGCAGGCAGTATTAGGGAACAGAGAGTGAGGAGGCAGCAGACATTTAGGGAAAGGACAAGGGAAGGAGAGTGGGAAGAGGGGGAGAACACTCTAGGCTGATGGAAAATCTTGAGCAAATGCATGGAAGAGGGAGAGCTCCGCAAATATTCAGAAAATTACAGGAGTTTAGACTCAGGCATGGGAGAGAAGTAGGAGTGAGGCCATCCTGTCATAAATAAAATCTGCATCTTGCTGATTGGTAAAAGCCAGGGCTGGGGAATGTTGCTGAAGCAGCAGCGTGCTATCATCAGCTACTCATTTTAACACAATTCCCAAGAACTCAGGTAAGGGTGAGAGGGGTATATGGTTGGAAGTGGCCCTAAGCAGCTATCAATAGGATTCTGCAAGAAGTGTTTGAGACTAAATTGTGCCCCCTCTTCTCCAAATTCATATGTTAAGCCCTAGACCCCACTTTCACTGTATTTGGAGATGGGGCCTTTAGGAGGTGATTAAGGTTAAAAGAAGTCAGAAGGGTGGGGCCCTAATCTGATAGGATTCCTGGCTTTATGAGAAGAGGAAGAGCGCACACCCCCCTCCCCAACCCCGCACAGTGCACAAAGAAGGGATCATACGAGAACACAAGAAGGCAGCTGTCTGCAAGTCAGGAAGAGAGTCTGCCTCAGGCACCCAACTGACACCTTGGTCGTGGACTTCTCAGCCTCCAGCATGCTGAGAGAAATAAACTTCTCTTGTTTAAGGCACTTAGACTACGGTATTTTGTTATGGCAGCCCACTCAGACTAATACAAATTTAGGGACTAAGAAGTGGGGTGCTGCTGTAACGAATAACTAAAACTATGAAAGCGGCTTTGGAACTGGGTACTGATCGAAGGCTGGAAGAGTTCTGAGGTGCATGCTAGGAAAGGCGTGATTGCCAAGAAGGGACGCTTGGTAGAAATGCGGATGTTAAAGGTGATTTCGGTGATAGCTCAGAAAGAGAAGAGGACAGTTATAAAGAAAGCTTCCACCTTTGTAGAGAATATATAAACCATCATGAATGGAATAAACATGCTTTATCCTCCAAGAAAAGGGAAGAAAGACCCCCAAGATGATTTAGAGATCATAGGGCTCCCACTCCCACCTCTGCCCCAAGTAGGAAGAGCTGCTTCCTACTTGGCTTAAGAGGGCTTGGCCTGGGCACAGAGCCACATAGGGGAGGCCCTCCCGGACAGGTGAGGGGGTGGCACCCCATGGGGCCAAAGGGACAGGGCCATCCCACAGAGTCATGGGGGCCTGTAGGGCAGAACCAAAGAGGATCATTCTTGAGCCTCAAGATCTCATGGAGTTTGCCTTGTTAGGTTTTAGACTTGCTTGGAACCCATCACCTCTCTCTTTCTTCTGATTTCTCCCTTTTGAGATGGGAATATTTAACCTATGCCTGTACCACCATTGTATTTTGGAAACACACAACGTGTCTGATTTCACAGGTTCGCAGCTGGTGAGGAATTCCGCCTCAGGATGATTTGAGGTCCAGTCTCACCCATATCTGATTTGGATGAGACTTCCGATTTTAGACTTTAGAGTTGATGCTGGAATGGGTTAAGCCCTTGGGGGTAGTGGAGTGGAGTGAATGTATTTTGCATGTGAGCGGAACATGAATTTTGGGGACCAGGAGCAGATTGCCATGGACTGAATTGTGTCCCCCCCCAGTTCATATATTGAAGCCTAACTCCCAATATGTGACTATATTTGTAGAAGGCTCTTTAGAAGAAAATTAAAGTTAATTGAGGTCATAAGGATGAGGCCCTAATCTGATAGGACTGGTAACTTTATAAGAAGAGGAAGAGAAAGATTTCTCTCTCTTTCTCTCTTTCTCTCCACACAGCCACAAAGAAGAGGTCATGGGAGGATACAGTGAGAAGGCAGCTGTCTGCACACCAGGAAGAGAGCTCTCACCAAGAACAGAACCAGCCAGCACCTTAATCTTGGACTTCTCAGCCTCCAAAGCTGTGAGAAATAAATTTCTATTGTTTAAGCCACTCAGTCTATGGTATTTTGTTTTGGCAGCCTGAGTTGACTAAACAGGAAGCGATGGTAGGTTTGAAAAGTAAGAAATCGGTGGAGATGGATAAGGTGGGAAATCAGGAAACCTTTTTTTAAAAAACCTCACAGAAGCAAAGGGAATGGGTTTCAGGAAGGGAAGAATGGTCAATGGCATTCATGCTACATACAAGGGGAAGCTAAAGACTAAGAAGTAACCTTGGTTTCCAGATTACGGGTTCCATGACCTTTGAAAGGTCAGCTACAAAAAAGAGGAACAAAAGATAAATTGTACAAGATAAAGGAGTGAGTAGCTGGGAAAGGAAAACAGGCAGTAAAAGGTATAGAATTTTCTTTCCAGATATGATATGCCAAAGTCCCACTGTATCCTTAGGAGAAAGTCAAGGCTTGTTTTTCTCTAGGTGAACGTATCTGTCTTATGGTTTGAATGCTTTTTTTTTTTTTTTTTTTGGTAAAGCAGTTCTTTCAGGCACTGGTGGGGATTTCCAAGGATTTGTTTAGGTGTTTTGTTCAATTGCTGACAAATACCAGATTAAAATGACTTTCCTGTTTCTCTGCATAAGGATGTCCCAGAAGCTTTGGAAATGTATCCTCTTGGTCCAGGTAAATACCTGAAAATCCTTTCTTTTCATTGAAGCTGATGTTAAAGCAATTTTCAAAAAATCCCCAGAAAGCCCTGACATGCATCGGTGTTGTTCAGGGTTGAGTAACATCAAAACCTGCCTAAGAATACTGTGCCATTCTTGACTTGAGCATTTCCTCCTTGGCCTTGGCATCATTAACCCCCAACCAGTTTAGATCGAAAAAGTTCTTTTATCTCGGCTCCACTCCACATTCTAACAGGAAGAGGCCCCATCTGACCATGGAAAGAACACAGTTTGGGCCCTCAGCAGCTAGTACATGTCTTAGAGGGAGGTCAATAACCACCTGGTAATAACTGGTCACCTGGAAATCAGGTTGGGGGTGAGGTCATTCTGCACATGACTGAGGACCCTTTTCTTAGGAGTCTATGGCTATTAGTTAAGGAGAAACCCTGTTAAGAGTTGCATGTTACCTTCTACTAATTCTACAGGAGCAAGCATGGACAGGATCATAGAAGCATCTCTTGGCCATTTTTCGAACAAACAAACAATCAAACAAACAAAACTCATTTGAGCATACTTCTGATAGTTTAAAAGTCATTTTCTGGCCGGGCTAACTCCTTGACAGTAAATACCAGTGGCTTATTTTTAACTGCTGGCAGGCAGTGAATTGTTAAGTCCATGGAGGTTGGGTGGGGGTGCTTTTTTTTTTAAAGGAGATGAGAGCAGGTTGCTATTCCTACCTTATTTCTCCAGGTCAATCTACTTGAAGGGAAGTTAAGGATGATTTTCAAGGCTTCACTTCTCTTCAAACAGGCAAAACAACTGGAATTCAGTCTTTACTTATTTCAATTTAATATTTAGTTTGCTATAATCACTTATCTCCCTCCACTCTGGTTAGTTTCTGAATTATGCAAAAAGAGTTGTTGAAATGCTATACTCTCCAGTATCTGAGGATAACTGCTATTTCTGCTTTGGTGCAGAGCAGGACGGTTCTTTGATTCCACGAGCCAACACTGGGGGGTCAAGAGTTATGTTTATTCATTCAACAAACAAATATTGAGGGTCTACCAGGCTCCTGATGAACAAAACAAAGCAAAATGAACAACCAAGATCTGTGCTGTCAAAGCTTTCAGAGTCAAGCGGGGATGTCATCAGTCACCAAAAGGGGTCTTCTTTCTCTTTTACCTTTTCAGTGTTAGTCTAACAGGTGTGCTCATGGACTCCTTTTTAAAATTTTTTGAAATGAAAGAAAAAATATGCAGATGGGCAAGGTGACACCATGAAGGAGTCACGACTAGATAATGAGGAAGCACTGATGGGTGATGCTGAAAATACTAATGTTTTTCATCTGTCATCCCCAAACCTATCTGATCGTCCACACAGCCTTATGAGATCACAGGGCAGATATTACAATTCTCATTTTACAGAGTAGAAAATGAGTGGTTAAATGACTTGCCCAACGTCTCACAGCTAGAATAGCAGAATCGGGACTAGAATGAAGATCTCCTGAATCTTAATATAATGAGAAAAAAATTAAATATATATATATATATATATATACACATATATATATTTCATGCATGGCCATGTACATGGCATGCAACTAAAATAAATGATCCATAAAGCTTATGAAAGATTTCTTTTGATGATTAGGTAGAAAACAACACAGTGAATACTAGTAGTAACATGGGGCGCCTGGGTGGCTCAGTTGGTTAAGCGACTGCCTTCGGCTCAGGTCATGATCCTGGAGTCCCGGGATCGAGTCCCACATCGGGCTCCCTGCTCAGCGGGGAGTCTGCTTCTCCCTCTGACCCTCCTCCCTCTCATGCTCTCTGTCTCTCATTCTCTCTTCACAAATAAATAAAATCTTAAAAAAAAAAAAAAAATTAAAAAAAAAATACTAGTAGTAACATAATTACAATGCTATCAACAGTCACCTAATCAATCCAAAACTTTCCAATAATATTTCATGAGGGCTTCTAATACGCAAGGCACTCACGCATAGTAGACACAATGGTGAGTCTTAACACACGGAAGCAACCCTCATAGATTGTAAGGTTCCTGGAGGCGGCCAGGTCCTTTGGCTTGAGCTCCCTACCTTACCTTGGTTCTGCACTCAATACATCTGTATTGAGTGATGGGTGCGGGCCTCTGTGCCACTGAAGTCATGAAAGTAGTAAACAGGAAGAAAGCAAATGAAAGCCTTGGCTACAGTTAGCGCTCAGTAACATCCCTCCTTCCACAGAGGCCTCCTTTCTCCCCTCTACAACTCTAGAACTTCATGTTGCAAGAACTCCTCGGATTCCTAATAGCTTACTTACTAGCATAAAAAGTCAAAAATGGGGATGCAGGGGCAAAGATTCTGATCCTTTTTAGGATAAAATTACTGATGAGCTCTTTAAGGCTCAATTCATAAAAATAGTAAAATTGAGTCCATGACATTTTGTGTAGTTTTGTATAAAAGCAGGTGTCAAATAGTGTTAACACCACAGATGCTGGAGCACCACTGCTTGGCTTTGAATCCCAGCCGAGCCCCTGATCAGCTGTGTGACTTTGGGGAAGTTAGTTAACTTCCTTAGGCCTCAATTTCTTCATCTGTCCAAAACGGATAGAGATATTGTAATGATCAAAGTCATGTTACAGGTAAAAGTCTTAACCCCTTGCACATAATAAAAGCTAGACAGGTGTTACCCTAGTAGCATAAATAGTATCTACTGAAAAGAGATGCAAGGCATAAAAATAAGGGAAAGTTACTGATTCCTACAAAATCAGTGCTATCCTTTTCTCCCCAAGGTCATTTGAAGACTTGGCTGGGATTTGGGATCCATCCATCTTGCCATCTTTACAATGGAAGTACCCTTGCAGAAGGCAAGGTTAAAATACAGTTAAAAATAACGTTGAAGAAAGGAATGGCCACAGCTCCTACCATTTAATGGCTAACTCTAAACACATGGAAATATTTGCTGAGCTTTTCGTTCAAGCTCTTCCCAATGACGTCCTGGAAAGCTACTGAATACCTTTATCATTAGAGATGACCAAAGTAAGAATTTCCATAGCCCCTGCCTAAGAAGAGCCCTGCATTTCAAGGTGAGTGTTTAAAAAAAATAATAACAGATGGCCATTCTCATTAATGAAATGCAGGTTCTAAGGACACTATAATAATCTGTTGCAAAGACCCGAGAATATATAAGGATGAAAGAGTTGGCAAGAACTTTGGTTGTGAATTTGTCCAACCCCTTAATGGTATAAACTAGAAATCCGAGGCCAAAGTGGGTAAGGGAAGGCCCCATCTCTCGTGGGGAAATCACAGCCCACCCAGGACAAAAGCCCAGCTCTTCTGATTTCCCTGCTCTGCACCTCGCAGCGTTCTCTCTGTACCACGCAGGCTGTCGGGACAGTACTAGATGGTGGTAATAGTAGTCACATATACCGATTGGGCACTTCAAGGTGTTTGACTCTTTTCTACACATTTTACTTAAGTAGGGAAATCTTATTAAAATTTTATATAAGAGAAGGCCAATAAATTGAATGCAGAAACAAACAAACAAAAATGCCCTCTCTTCTAAAGGCTCTCCAAAGCTCCGCAAGGTCGTCGGCATTGCTCTCATGCCAGGTTTGTTTCCCAGCTTTGCAGACCTCAGCCCACAAGCCACGCGGCTTGCCCACGTGCTGCAAAACCGAACTCTCCTCTCTCGGCATCACAACTCGCTGGCTTCTGTTCCGGGGCTCCAAAAATCTTACCAGGGATTCATCAGAAGCAATACTGAAGAGCTAAGGATAAACACACTGTCCCATGTTCCCTCCTCTCTGAGTGTCTGCATTTAACAGGGCTTTCCTTTTCTTTACCCAAAAAAGCAACGAATGTAGTAATTTTGGACAGAATGAAAGACCTTTCAAACCTTTTGAATCAAGCCTTTTAAATCTCAATACACTGTCATTATCTCCTCTGCTTACGTGGGGCTGGTACTACTTCTTAGCTGGCATTCACAAATCTTCATGGTGGTGCTGAGAAAGTGATCATAAACCGTGGGTGATGGGCACACACCACTGTCAGTTATGGGAGTCAGGACAAAGAGTAACAAAGAATATAACGGCACCTCGATTGATAGGGCTGGTCAGAGGAGAACCACAGCAAGGGAGAATTTCTTCTAAGGTCAGACCTTAACCTTCCCAGATACGGTTGACAGGTTGAAAGGAAATGTCAATGCCTCACCCCTAAAGGCCAGACCCTTGGTGGGTGGAGGAGCATTGTTTTGGAAGTTTTCACCATGGAGTGCAGAGGAATTCAGTTTGCTCAGATCTGAAAAATGTACAGACCGCTTTTTTTTAGGAAAAGAAATATATACTGCCTCTGTCCCAATTTTTGACTTAAACCATTCTTATTGTGACAATACTTAAATATGTCCAAACAGAAAACTAAGTTCTTAGGTTTCAATTCCTCTGAAACCATCACACTCCAACTAAATATTCTAACCAAATACAAAGGAAAATTTATTTTATTTTCTTTTTTTAAAAGATTTTATTTATTTGACAGAGAGAGAGAGACAGAGAAAGAGAACACAAGCAGGGGAGTAGGAGAGGGAGAAGCAGGCTTCCCGCCGAGCAGGGAGCCCGATGCGGGGCTCGATCCCAGGACCCTGGGATCATGACCTGAGCCCAAGGCAGATGCTTAACAAGGAAAATTTTTTTTTTAAAAATCCAATTCAAATGAACAACATTGATGTGATATTCAGGTGATGCCGTTTTGCTAAAATAACCCTCCACTCTCACTGTGACTCATACTAAGAACAGCAACATGGATGTTCTGGAGTTCTGAATGCTCCCACCACCCACCTTGAAGTAGGCCTCTCTTCCCTCATTTTGCAGGCCATTCCCCGCAAAACTGACTAGTGCTCCACACCATCACATGCCTTCACGTGTGGCAAATGACAGAAGCCCACCAGTCCATTCCTATAAGCCCATGGCAACGAAAGTAGTATTTGCACCAACGTGACTGGACATAAAAACATAAATTCAGGCACCAAAATCACATGGCACCATTATTCATTAATAGATGGTCATCTGGATGACCCAGAATAGGCTAATATCCTTTGGCATTATCAGTGAGGTAAAAAAGCCCTCAAAATTTAAATGTCTCCATGCATCAGTCCTATGCCCCTCGCCCAGGAATGCCTCCACGGGCCTCACTGTGACCGGGAGTGATGGGCAGCAGAGGCCGGGGGGCCCCTGGTGAAGCCTGGCGCCACCACGTGTTTACCTGCAAGCCTTAGGCAAGGTACTCCGCTTCCCCGAGCCTCAGTCCCCGCATCTAAATGAACAGGGATAAAAATAGAGCCTAGCTCAGCGGGCTGTGAAGAGACGACATGTGTGGTAACATGTGGAAAGTGCTTAGCCCGATGCCTGCTGCTTAACAGGGACTCAATAGCCACAATTATTTCTGTTTAGTCACACATCCCAGCCTCACCAAAAAAAAAGGGGAGGGGGGAAAACACACTGTCTTACCACAACAGAAGCATTTCAAAATAATTTGAGTTTGAGACAGAAGCCTTTAGGACGTCTGCCTGCCTGCGGGAGGTCCAGACACCCCACGGGCCATTCCTGGGCTGCGGAACGGAAGAGGGACGCGACAGCAGACCCCTTTCTGAGACGAGGCCTTTTGACACACCAAGTAAAAGCAGACACACTTATCTTTGTTGGAGTTCCTTATTTTTACAGTTAGCAATTATGTGAGGAGAACAAAGGCTTTCAAGATACTGGAAGGTGGTGGGATCATTATTCTTGTGCTTCCGAGTTATTTAGGATGGATTTAATGACCAGTTCATTTTACCACTGACTGAGTGCCCCCGAAGGGCGGCCGTGGTGAGGAGTACAGTGGGGGTCCCAGCACCAAGGAGGAGAGGCAGCTCACCCTCAGGGCACTTAGTGTCCAGAGGAGGTGTAGGTAAACAAGTAAGCTTCAAATCTACTGGACCCTAACCTCACTAAAGACAAGGACTCCGCCCCACTGGCTTTCATACCCCGGTGGCTAACACAGACCTGGTGCATAATAGGTGTGAGTGAATGAATGAATGAATGAATGAATGGATATATGAGTGAATGAGATATAAAGATTAGCCCATGTATGTGCCATAAATACAGGTTCAAAAAAAAAAAAAAGAGTGGCTCTTTAGAGGGCTCAGGGCTTGGGGAAATCTAGAAAAGAGGGAACTTGAAGGAAGACCAGAATTTTAAGAAGCAGAAAGAGGAGAATGTCCACCTATAATTTTATACCGTTTGCAATGTGCTCTAAATTAGTTCTCATTAGTAAAACGGTTCTTATCCTAATTATTACTATGTGTAGCCTTTCTATAACATTCTATATCCGCAAATTGTACGCAACTGCTTCTTAGTTTGTTATTTATTATAAGGACTTTTGATTTATTTATAAACAACTTAGTGGTTCATTATTTATTAGAATAGGAAACTGAACAAATAATATCTGGTCTCTAGCAGCCCTGTCTCAATGATTATTATTGGTCTCCTGGGGTTCACTAATAAGTAGCCATAAAAAAGTCAATTTGTAATTAGGAAAGGAATGTGCATATTTGGCAGCGTTCACATTGACATGATTGACAGCAGACAAGACTGACAGAAGCTCTGCAACATACGAGGAATAACCTCATAATGGTATTCGTATATTAAAAATAAGCCACCACCAATCCTAGGATAAGAAAAGAGGTATATGAATGGCTTAAGCAATGAGCAGGATACTATAAAGACTGCAAACAAGTATCTTAAGGGGCACCTGGGTGGCTCAGTAGGTTAACTGTCTGCCTTCTGCTCCAGTCATGATCCCGGGGTCCAGCCCAGGGTTGGGCTCCCTGCTCAGCAGGGAGTCTGCTTCTCCCTCTCCCTCTGCCCCTCCCCACTGCTCATTCCCTCTCTCCCTCTCTCTCTCTCAAATAAATAAAATCTTTAAAAAAACCCCCAAATATCTCAATAGTAGGAACCCAAAAGCAAAAAGAGACATAATTTTGGAAAATCACTAAAAGGACTGGCCTGATCAAAAAAGAATACTTAAAACTGAATAAAAAAACATCTGGCAAGGAAAACAACTGTCTCAGGGAGGATCTGTCGCCAAACTAGATAATGACCCATTTCTACTAGATGTTCTTAAATTGAGATGATTTCAAATGACTACAAGTTTCTCTTTTTTTTTACATTAAAAAAATATCCTTTAGGGGCACCTGGGTGGCTCAGTTGGTTAAGTGACTGCCTTCAGCTCAGGTCATGATCCTGGAGTTCCGGGATCAAGTCCTGCATCGGGCTCCCTGCTCAGCAGGGAGTCTGCTTCTCTCTCTGACCCTCCCCCCCTCATGCTCTCTCTCTCTCTCTCATTCTCTCTCAAATAAATAAAATCTTTAAAAAAAAATATCCTTTAGCTAAGTGTTTATATTCTACCGTCAGAACATCACTTTTTTTTTTTTTTTCAGGAAGAAGATTATCTGTAACTTTACTTGTTTATCCAGTCTTTTGGAAGGAAGAAGTATTATTTTAGCTTTTCAAAGCCTTAGGATCACTGAGATGAGGGGCCTTGAGAAGAAAAATGGGGGTGACAGATTCTAAAAGGAAAGTCTCTGAACAAAGTCAGAGGGAGGACTCTGTCATGATCTAGAATCAGCCTTCTAGAAACAGAATAACTCAAAGAGAGCTCATGGTCGATGGGAGGTGGGGCAGAACGGGTGCTACTGGGATCTCTTGGGAAATCCACCACATCAGGCTGGCAGAAACACTGGAAACAGCCCCCAAACACCAGTTAGTGAATGTCTCTAATCTTTATTATTCTTTGGATCTTCTTTCCTTAATGATATGTCCTTGAAATTTACACTGTCATAAAAATACCTAGGATTGGTTTTCATGAATATCCATTAACCTACTTCTGATTTTGTTCAGATAAAATAACCTTCTCATAGTATCACACCTTGGCTTGAGTTGTAAGACAATAGCCAGGCAGGGCTGTGAGAGTATCGTGACAGCTGGGCCAAGAGGAAGAGGTTCTTTTCTCTCTCTCTCTTTTTTTAAGATTTTATTTATTTATTTGTCAGAGAGAGCACACACAAGCAGGGGGAGCGGCAGGCAGAGGGAGAAGCAGACTCCCCGCTTAGCAAGGAGCCCGATGCGGGGCTCGATCCCAGGACCCCGGGATCATGACCTGAGCCGAAGGCAGCCGCTTAACAACTGAGCCAGCCAGGTGTCCTGTGAGGAAGAGGTTCTATTCAAGGTGAGAAGAAACACTGAAGGCCTGGTATACAACTGGGCCTTCTCACCAAGACAAGAGCCTTTGCAAAAAGTAGAGTCCTACTTAAATGTGAGATTTTTAAAAAGCAATTTTAAAGAATAAAACTAGAAGCCTCATGAGGAGCCACTACATTTGGAGATTTCCACATTCGGAGATGCTGAAGGCCATTTCAGGAATAACAGGGTCATCGCTACAGCACCTGCCTTGCAGCCTCCCGGGAGCTGCTTAGATTAATAAAAAGCAGCATGAAAAAAGCAGAGCACCACACAGGCAAAACCACACATCTGGGTTTTCCCACAGGACCACTGTGGACTGTCCCATGTCCCATGTAAGCTATTAATAATGTCACTAATATACAATTGAGCCTATGTAGAGCCAGGCTAAATTTCTTAATGTCCTCAGTTTCTGGTTTAATGGTCTGAACAGTTTTCACACAGCCTGAAGGAAGTCTTGAATCAGAGTAACTTGCATCTAGGGAAGGCAAGGCGAGCTGTCCAGGTTTACCATTTATCTCACCTCTACCAGGAGACAACCTTTCCAAATCAGTCCACACACAGGTAGGGGGGGCCGTGCCAACCTCCCTGGCCCTCCAGAAGGACACCAGCCCTCCCAGTGTAGTTGCAGACCAGAATGAGGAATCCCCTCTCCCCACCCATGATATCCCAGGAGGTAGAACCCAAACCAACATCCAAGATGTGAGCCAAGAATCCCCTTGGGGTCTCCATGAACTGTGGCACTTAGATGCAAGGTCAGAAGGTACGCCTTGAAAATCTGACCGAGCAAGTATTTCAATACAGAGCTTCACCCAAATGTCACCTTGTCAAATTTTGAGGTTTAATACTAAACAACAGCTGTGTGTGGCACAGAAATCACCGAGAGACAGAAAAATAAGAAAATAAAGGATACCAAATAAACACATTTACGATAGATCAGTTGCTGAATATCTTGCCTGACCAAAATTTAATCTTTTTATAAATGGCTGTCCATACATCATAAAAGATCAAATGAATATCATTAATGCAACACAGCAGGAAAAAATTAACATATTCATGAATTAATATTTTGCTTTCACTTGTCTTGTCAAAGCTGGGACTTTGCTCTTGAGTGTACAAATTTTTGCCTGAACTACCATTAATTTATCTGAATTTACCATCCTCTATTTCAAAATTCATATGATACCTATAATCAAATAAATAATTTCTTTCTGGACAAATTATTAAACCTCAAGAGATACGTATAAATTGGACTTTGATTTGTCCTGGTGAGACCCCATTACTAGACTTTTATCTTTAATGGCTACAGAAGTCAAAATAAAAAATAAATTATATTCATTTAGCCTGTCTTGCAGAAAATTTCATGGGGGAAAATGATACAAATTGGCTGTTTATCTCAATAAATTGGTCAATATAGCCAACATGGTTGATGATAGCCTAATAGTGAATGCAGGGACTTTTGGTGAAAGACTAATCTGATAAATCACCAAGTTAAAAATCTAGAATGATAACCATTTAAGTGATTTTTAAGAAGATTCCAATGGAAAAGCCTAGTTATTTATACAAAATAGTTTACTCTGCATCGTGTCCCATTTCCTGGAAGGCGAAAAAGACATGCTTGTCTGAAGCTTGCCCCAAAGGCCCTGCCAACAGTGGAAGGGAACCAGTCAAACCCAACTCAAGCAAATAAGGATGCAAACCTGCTGTGCCTATTTTTCAGGATTTAAAGGCAAACTGAACCAGTTCTCCCTGAAGCAGAGGTTGCTTATTCTACTTAGTTTAAGTCAGCTTTAGTAACTCAAGAGGCTGCAATGACAGTTGCCAGGGTTCCGGCCCCACACGGCCCAGGGCATCATATGCCAAGCCCCTGATAACAGAACCACAGGGAGAAAAGTGAATCCACTATCGTCAACTCTCCTACAAACCCTCATGCATGTAAAATCTACCAGATCCCTCCACCCACACATTCTCAACTCCCACAAAAAAAGCCCAACCTCCCTGAAGTAATTGTTAAGCAGGCACATTTCCAGAGTAAAGGTTATCTCTGGAAAGCACTAATACCAACCATCCCTCACTTCCACCAAAAAAGTGCCTGTAAGCAGGACAGAGGTGAGACCTACATTTTAACGCACTGCTTGTGGGACTGTTAACTGCTACAACCTCCTGGAAAAACAATTAAATGCAAAGTCAACAGGCAGAGAAAGCCTTAAGAAGGTCCATCTATTTGAGTTAAAGTAATTTGATAATTTGGTTAATTGGGAATCATCTAAATGCTCAACAATAGGGGGGAAGGTAAATGAATTTGGTAAAATCATACAAGGGAATGTGCTATGCAGATACTGAAAACAATGTTCACAAAGATTGTCGACTTTACATGAAAAGTTATTTAAAACATTTGGTGAAATGCACAGAATGCAAAATTCTATACACAGTACGATCCCAATTCTACGTTGGGAATGCATATAAAAAGCCTGAAAGGACATACAACAAAATGTTAGTAGTAATTATCATTTGCTCATAGTAATACATGTGATTTTAATTTTCTCTTTTTATACTCTTCTGTTTTAATTTTATAGAAAGCACCTATGTCCAAGAAAAAGAAATCATTAAAAAATCAGGCCAGAGGGTTTCTAGTCTTCCTGCCAAGGAGACAGACCTCAGCAGACACTGGGGGAATATTTCTAGCCTTCCTGAGCAGATTCCATGTCCCACCTGTCTCTCGCACTTAAGCCCTGGTGATGATTTCTTATACTCCACATCATGCCTATGCCTTTCTCGACCTTGGCTTTGACTTTCAGCCTTCTCTGTTTATACTAAAACACCCCTCTGGCAGTTACCTCTTGTCTGTAAATCTTGTTCTCCACCCCCCCTTCACCAGCAGGACCCACTTCTACAGCCTGGGCAGCCTCCTCCTGGCCCGGTCTGGTCAAGTCTTGGTATAGACAACAAGTTACCCTTGAAAAAAACAGGCATCACAAACAAACTAACCAATAAACACGGCCAGGAAATACAGTTTTCGTAATGCATTCTATAAAAGCATTTTATACACAGTGGCCCTCCCTCCCTAACTACCCCAGGCCCAACTATAACTGATCTCTTGGGAGGTCCCCACCGTGGCAATCATCCTTAACATCCATGCAGGGCTTTGCATTTTTCAGTGCACATTCACAGACTCACAGCATTTCATCCTCATGATTCTGTAAGGTGGGAAGATCAAGTATTCTTTTCCTAATTTTGTACAGCTAAGGAAACTGCGATTCAGAGAATGGGCTCTGAGTGGCTTGTTCCCCCCCGCCCCCCATCCTCAGGGTGTGCCCATCTGTAAATAGCGATGATAACACCCGCATGGTGGAGTTGTTGTAAGGATTAAATGAGATAACATACGCAGGGTGCTGAGCACAGTGTCTGGAACAAGGGCAGCATTCAACGAATACCAGCTCCTATAACTGTTAGGTCAATGAGAAGCTCAAGGTTACATAGCTGGGAAGTGACAGCGCCAGGATGAGAATGCAGGCCTTTTCATGCCAAGTCCACGCTTTTTCTACTTTGTCCCCATCACCGTAAGAGGAGTATTAGGGCATGGCTCGTGCCCTCAAAGAACTTGTAATATTTTGTAGGAGGCCTATCTCAAGTACATGTAACAACAAAGCAGCTATTCCCACAAAGAGCTAAGGCAACTGGAATAAAAACTAGGATATAGCTCTCAAATCATACAATTTGTTCCAACAGCAACTGTTAACTGTTACGCTATCTTCTTATGCACACATTCCAAGGCGTAGGAAACCCAAGTTTCATCCCCGTGTCAAAGTGAGTTGTGTAGGGGGAAATCAGATATGAAAATAAGTCCCTTTTCCATACTAATAATAGAAAATCTTTTCTGTGGGCATTCTGAACTTCAGGAAGTTTGAGCTATTTTTGGAAACTTTTCTCTAGCTTCCAGAAAGTACCATTCATGATGGTACACTTTAAGAGACTTGAAAAACAGCTTTGGTTGAGTTCAAGGCTGCTTCTTAAAAAAAAGCTTCAACTCGATTAATTAACTTACAACATGTGACACCTGGCGGCTGACAACACAAGGACAGGGAACAGGTTAAAGGCAAAGGGAACATGCACACAAACACAGAGTAGGAAGTTAATAAGAAAACTCTGTCAACATTTATTTGATGCCATAGTAATAATCCCATAATAATGGGATCCAGGATTGCCAACCCTAGGCATACTATTTCTTTAATGGTAATCTTGGCCTATTTATGATATGACAAAAGGAGAGCCTAAAACTTTGTATTATGGAATGTTGAAGCTTCTTTACATGGAAGAATTTACTTTTCATGTAAAGTCGACAATCTTTGTGAACATTGTTTTCAGTATCTGCATAGCATTCCCTTGTATGATTTTACCATGACTTTCAGCCTTCTCTGTTTATACTAAAACACCCCTCTGGCAGTTACCTCTTGTCTGTAAATCTTGTTCTCCACCCCCCCTTCACCAGCAGGACCCACTTCTACAGCCTGGTCAGCCTCCTCTTGGCCCAGTCTGGTCAAGTCTTAGTATAGACAAGTTACCCTTGAAAAAAACAGGCATCATAAACAAACTACCAATAAACACGGCCAGGAAATACAGTTTTCGTAATGCATTCTATAAAAGCATTTTATACACAGTGGCCCTCCCTCCCCAACTACTTCAGGCCCAACTATAACTGATCTCTTGGGAGGTCCCCACCGTGGCAATCATCCTTAACATCCATGCAGGGCTTTGCATTTTTCAGTGCACATTCACAGACTCACAGCATTTCATCCTCATGATTCTGTAAGGTGGGAAGATCAAGTATTCTTTTCCTAATTTTGTACAGCTAAGGAAACTGCGATTCAGAGAATGGGCTCTGAGTGGCTTGTTCCCACCACCCCCCCCCCCATCGTCAGGGTGTGCCCATCTGTAAATAGCGATGATAACACCCGCATGGTGGAGTTGTTGTAAGGATTAAATGAGATAACATATGCAGGGTGCTGAGCACAGTGTCTGGAACAAGGGCAGCATTCAACAAATACCAGCTTTTTTTATTTTTTGGTAAAATACCAAATTTTGCATTCTGTGCATTTCACCAAACGTTTTAAATAACTTTTCATGTAAAGTCGACAATCTTTGTGAACACTGTTTTCAGTATCTGCATAGCATTCCCTTGTATGATTTTACCATGACTTTCAGCCTTCTCTGTTTATACTAAAACACCCCTCCGGCAGTTACCTCTTGTCTGTAAATCTTGTTCTCCACCCCCCCTTCACCAGCAGGACCCACTTCTACAGCCTGGTCAGCCTCCTCCTGGCCCGGTCTGGTCAAGTCCTTCTTTGTATCTACTAATGGATACTTTGAGATTCACATCTTGGAAGGTTTTTAACGTGCCATGTGTTTTTATATTCTCAGTATCTACTACTTTCTAAGACAGAGAAATGATGCTCGTTAAGGGGTGGCCCTGAGCCAAACTATGAAGTAGAAGAAGGCTTTCTTAAGAAACGCTCTACCTCCTTTTGTCTGTTCTGCTGGGAATGAGGGGTTAGGACTCCCATTGGCTGAGCCCCTCCAACGAGGCACTCGGGTATGCAGTGCCTACTTTATGTTATCTTTGTCACTGCTTACTGCAGCCGTGCAACATGTACATGAATCACCCCAATTATTCAGAGATGAGGAAACTAAGTCCCATAGAAGTTGAGTGACCCATCTAAGATAAAGAAACTGATCAGTGACTATGGAACAGTCTTCCACATAGGTGCTCATTCAGGTTTCCCCTCACTGAACTGGGCTCCCCCAACATCAGACACCCCTGTGTTAGTTAGTACCTGCCCTATAGACTAGTTCACATCACACAGTTAAGGACAGGCCATCATCTGAGTTAGTCTTCTTCATTTTTTAAAATTTTGTAAGATTGATTTATTTTTTTGGGGGGGGGCGCGAGCGGGGTAGGGGCAAAGAGAGAGAAAGGGAGAGAGCCTCAAGCAGGCTCCATGCCCGGCACTGTTGGTGGAAATTGGTATGGAGGTTCCTCAAAACATTAAAAATAGAATCATATGATTCAGGAATTCCACTACTGGGTATTAACCCAAAGAAAACAAAAACACTAATTCAAAAAGATATATGCACCCCTATGTTTACTGCAGCATTATAGCCAAGATAGGGAAGCAGCCCAAGTGTCCATCCATAGATGAAATGATAACGAAGAGGTGGTATATATATACAATGGAGTATTACTCCGCCATAAAAAAAAAAAATGAGATCGTGCCATTTGCAACAACATGGATGCATCTAAAGGGTATTATGCTAAGTGAAATATGTCAGTCAGAGAAAGAGAAATACCATATGATTTCACTCCTATGTGGAATTTAAGAAAAAACAAAACAAATAAAAAGACAAAAATCAGACTCTTAAATACAGAGAACAAACATGGTTGCCAGAGGGGTGGGGGTGGGGGGATGGGTGAAATAGATAAAGGGGATTAAGAGTACACTTCTCCATGAGCACTGAGTAATGTATAGAACCACTGAATCATTATACTGTTAAGAAGGAGGAGAAGAAAAAGAAGAGGTAGTGGTAACAGTAGTAGTAGTCGTATTCCTGTTCTAAAAGTGAGCAGGCACCTGGGTGGCTTAGTCAGTTGGGCATCTGACTCTGGATTTCAGCTCAGGTCCTGATCTCAGGGTGGTGAGATTGAGCCCCTTGACGGGGTCTACGCTGAGTGTGGAATGTGCTTAAGATTCTCTCTCCATCCACCCCTTCCCCCCTCGCACTCTCTCCCTCTCTCTCTCTCTCTCTCTCAAAAAAAAATTAAAATAAGAATAAACTAAAAGTTACCAGGCAGGCATGATTTTAACCTAAATCAGTGGCTCTAATGTAAAATTTGAGACATGGTGGCAGGACTTCAAAATGTCAAGACTCTAGAGATCATCTAGTCAAGCTCTTCTCCCATTAATGTACAGATTTAAAACAACTAACGCCTAAGAAGGGCTGTGATTTGGCAGAGGTCACACAACAAATCAGGTGTAGAGCCCAGATGCGAGCCAGGACTCCTGACTCAGGGCTGTTCTCTTTTACAGCATTGGCCACAAATATTCAAACATAGGGTAAAAAACACATTCCAGACTCATAGGACTTATTCCTTATTCCTTAATTCACACTGGTGATTCAGAGTGCTGGTCAGGCCTCTTATTGTGTGGCCTAGATAAGGTACTCTCTCTTTGCCTTGGGTTTCTTATCAATTATGAGAATAACAATAGCGTCTGCCTCATTCGGTTATTGTGTGGGTCAAATGTGATAATTCATGGAGCTCTAACTTCTTTGTGCTCAGCATAAACAGTGAATGAATGTTATATTATTATTATCATTAAAATTATTTTTACTGTTACTACTAGTTAGTTCAGATAATTGACAGCTCATACTTTCACCTTTGAGGAAGTAGGTAGAAACAACTTCCTGCTATCAAATTCACCTCCATCTTCTCTAAAGGCAGGCCTAACAGTTTCAGGAATGAAGGTGAGATGAGTAGAAGGTTAGCACCAGAAATAAAGAAATTACCTTTGAAAACAAAATTGCCTATGGAGCATTTTCATTTGATGTTGAAAGTCAAAATTCCCCATCTTTCTCAAACCTACTTTCTCATTAACGTCCCCTTTCCCTCAGTTTTATTGATATATAATTAATATATAATATTATATGTATTTTAGGTGTATATCATAATGATTTGGTATTTGTATATATTGCAAAGTGACTGCCACAATAAGTTTAGTAAACATCCAGCACCTCACATAGTTACACATTTTTTTCCTTATGATTACAACTTTTAAGATCTACTCTCTAGACAACTTTCAAATATACAGTACAGGATTATTAACTATAATCACCATGCTATATATTACATCCCCAGGGCTTATTTATCTTATAACTGGAAGTTTGTACCTTTTGACCCCCTTCTCCCATTTTGTCCACCTCCCATCCCCCACTCTCTGGCAACCACAAATCTCTTCCCTGTATCTATGAGCTTGGTTTCTTTAAATTCCACATATAAATGAGATCATGCAGTACTTATCTTTCTCTGTCTGACTTATTCATTTAGTATAATGCCCTCAAGGTCCATCCATGTTGTTGCAAATGACAGGATTTTCTTCTTCTTATGGCTGATTAATATTCTATTCTATTCTATTCTATTCTATTCTATTCTATTCTATTCTATTCTATATATATCCATTCATTCATCTGTGGACACTGGGGTTGCTTCCATCTCTTGGCTATTGTAAATAATGCTGCAGTGAACATGCGGTGCAGATATTTTCTCAAGATAGTGATTTTGTTTCCTCCTGATAAATTTCCATAAGTGGGGTTGCTGGATCATGTAATAGTTCTACTTTTAATTCATTTAGGAACTTCCATGCTGTTCTCCATAATGGCCACACCAATTTATATTCCCACCAACAGTGCACAGGGATTCCCTTTTTCCCACACACCTGCTAACACTTACCTCTTGTTTTTTTGTTTTGTTTTGTTTTGTTTTGGTAATAGTCATTCTAATAGGTGTCAGGTGATATCTCATTGTGGTTTTGATTTCCACTTCCCTGATGGTTAGTCATGTTGAGCACTTCTCTACGTACTTATTGGCCATGTGCCTGTGTTCTTTGGAAAAAAAAAATGTGTGTATTCAGATCCTCTGTCCATTTTTTAATTGGATTGTTTAGGGGTTTTTTTTGCTATTGAGTTATATGTGTTCTTTATATACTTTGGATATTAACCCTTTTCAGATAAATGATTTACAAATAGTTTATCCTACTCCATGGGTTGCCTTTTCATTTTGTTAATGGTTTTCTTTGTTTTGAAGAAGTTTTAGTTTGATGTAGTCCCATTTATTTTTGCTTTTGTTTTCACTGCTTTTGTTGACAAATCCAAGAAATCATTGCCAAGACGAATGTAAAGGACATTACCCCCTATGTTCTCTTACAGAAATTTCATGGCTTCAAATCTTACATTCAAGACTTTCATCCATTTTGAATTAATTTTTGTGTATGGTATAAGACAGTGGTCCAGTTTTATTCTTTCGCATATGGCTGTCTAGTTTTCCCAACACCATTATTGAAGAAACTATCCTTTCCTCATTGTATATTCTTGGCTCCCTTGTCATAAAATAATTAACCATATATTTGTGGGTTTATTTTGGAGATCTCTATTCTGTTCCACTGATTTATGTATTTGTTTTTATGCCATGTTGTTTTGGTTACCATAATTTTGTAACATAGTTTAAAATCAGAAAGTGTGATGCCTCCTGCTTGTTCTTCTTTCTTGAGATTGTTTTGACTATTTGGGGTCTTTGTGGTTCCATACAAATTTTAGGATTGTTTGTTCTATTTCTGTGAAAAAGCCATTGGTATTTTGATAGGGATTGCACTGAATCTGTAGATTGCTTTCAGTAGTATGGACATTCTAACAATAGTAATTCTTCCAACCCATGAGCATGGAATATCTCTCCATTTACTTGTGTCTTCTTCAATTTCTTTCATCAATGTCATAGTTTTCAGTGTACAAGTCTTTCATCTCCTTGGACAAATTTATTCCTAGGTATTTTATTCTTGTTGATTTAATTATAAATGGGATTGTTTCTTTACTTTCCCTTTCTGATAGTTCATTATTAGTGTATGGAAATGCAACTTATTTTTGTATATTGATTTTATATTCTGCAACTTTACTGAATTTGTTTATTAGTTCTAACAGTTTTTTAGTGGAGTCTTTAGAGTTTTATATATATATATATATATATATATCATCTGCAAATAGAGAGTTTTACTTCTTCCTTGCTTATTTGGTGCCTTTCAATTTATTTATTTTTCTGGCCTAACTGCTCTGTATTTAAGACTTCCAGAACTATGTGGCAAGAGTGAGCATCCTTGTTTTGTTCCTGATCTTAGAGGAAACGATTTCAGTTAAAATTCCCCATCTTTCTCAAACCTCATCTTTCTCACTTAATTCCTAACTCAGTTAAAAATCTGACCATCCATCTAGACATCAACTCCTTACACACACTTACCCACTTGGTAACCTAGTGCCTCTGATTTTCCCTCTGAAATGGCTCTCTGAGGATCTCTCTTCTCTTTCTCTATTCTATCTGGTTCAGGCACAACTGATTTTATCTATTTATTTATTTTTGCTTGGATCACTCCAGTGGTCTAAAATCTCAGCTCCTTCCCCTTTTGCAACACCACCTACTTATCACCTCCAAAGTCACTTGTGCAAAATACAAATTAAATCAAATCATTTCTCTCATAAAGGCTGTATAATTTCTCCTCTTCAGCAGACTATATTCACATCCCAGGCTCATTGAAACACCCCCCCCCAACTCTCCTGCCACCCCCTCACTTCAGAGCACCCAGATGTTCTTTCAATACAAACTTTCCTCCCATGTGGAACACCTACCTAGCCCCTTCTCTAGAAAATTGCAATTGCCTACTGGAATGTAGTCCAAACATGAACTTTTCTGCAAGCTCTTTCAGATTCCCTCCACCCTTCTTCTCTGGGCTTCCAATGAACTTGTTCCTATCTGCACTAACCATTCACCACACTGATCACTATCACTCATTTTCTTATCCTTCTTTTCTGCTAGATTGATTCCTGAAAGGCATGGGCCTCATTCTTTTATCCACTGTCACAGGACCTACATAACACACAGTACATGCGTGACAAAGAACTGCTGAATAAACCAAGTGGATGGTACCCAAAGTAAAAGGAATAAAAAAAAAATGAGACCTCAGTGACTATCAAAGCTGATCTCAATTAAAGCTCATTTCTGTAATATATATAACTAACTGCAAACGATTATGTAAGTACTTTTCAAAAGAGTGTGATACGAACTTGCAAATGGCAAATCTCTCAAGTTCCCACTTAGGCTTCTTAAATGTTCATCAATGGAGAGAGAGCACCACATCCTCCCAGATTTAGTTGGGTTCTGCAGGGCCTGCACACACCAGACATTCAGAAAGCTCCTGCAATCCTGTAGCTTTATTTGAGGACACTTTTCCCCTCACAAAATTCTGTGGACTGGACTCGGGTAGTAGGTGCTCAATAAATGCTGATTTGATTTGCAGTGGATTTGAAAGCAAAGTGCAACTCACATTGTAGACTAATTCAATGCAATGACTGATTGTACTTAAGATAATAGCACTAAGGCTAAAGAAAATCAATGGCTAGACTGAAAAGCAGCCAAATGCTCACTCCCCTGCCTTGTTCCACAGTCAATGCTGACCCGCTTCTTGATCCTTTCCAGCTTCTGAGATTTTCTGACTTCATTGTTTCCCCAGAATGGAGGGGGCCAGTTAGCAAGTGTTGCCCTGTACTTGTGATATATTTGCCCTGTGTTTTGATGTTGATGTAATATGTGAGAAAGTTGAGTGGCAATTTTTAAAATGTCCTACTTTTTCTAAAGCCTACCCTCTGTGTGCCAGGTTAAGTGGGATTCTAGCTGAAGTAAGGAAGAAGTATGGACTGGAACGCTGTAGCATTTTTTTCACCTTCATTTGTGGGACTGTATGTTAAAGGGAGCCCAGAAACTTTTGTTTTTACTAAAAAAGAAAAAAAAAGCTCGGGCAGCAAAATCTAAATTAGATGTCCATTGAACACTTGAAACATGCACTCCGCTATAATTCATTCTGGGATAAGAAAAAGACAGTGCCTTGGAGAATAAATCATTAACTAAAAGTCAAACCGAGACACCCTGGAAACCAGTGAGGCCAGGCGGCCGGGATTTGCCTGTTCCCTCTGGTGACTTCTAGAGCGAAGCATCCCACAGGCAGACAAACTCGGCACACTGCACTCCCTTCTATTTCACTTTTCAAACTTGAAGTTATTTTTAGATGACCCATGCCCGCTAATCCCAGGCAGGACAATTCCCAGCCCGCTGCGCCTCAAAGTACCTTCCTCGTCCCCGGCACTTCTTTGTAAGCACTGGGAAAGGAGTTTCTCCGTTTTCTTCCTTTTTTCTCAAGAGTGTAGTCCACCTGCCCTTTCCCTCTCTCCAAACCTCAGTCCCGGGGGCCACAGGCGTCATCCTCTCTGTTCTACTTATGCACCTGCTGCTACTGGAAAGGCGAACTCTTGGGCCACTACGAATGGGGCAGGGGCTCTCTGAGACCCGCGCCCTCTAGAGGGGGGTCAAGGCAGACCTCTGTCCCCTATCCCCACCCCCCCAGGCGACCGCGGGGGCTGACAGCTGGAGCAGACCACCCTCCGCCCCTCCGCCGCTGCCTCCCCCCTGCCCGGCCCCAGAACCCCGCCGCGCTCGCCCGCCCCCTGCCGCGTCCTCCGGCACGGCCGGGGCGCAGCGCGCAGTCCCGACAGGACAGGGCGCAGGGGCGAGCGGGCCAGCGCGGTTACATAACCGACCTGCTGGGCGTCCGCGATGCGCCGGCAGAGGCTGAGGCGGCGGCTCGGGCGTCCGCGGGGCCGGCGACTGCGGGCGCGGCGCTGTCTGCTCACCTGCCCGCCGGTGCGAGCGCGTGGGGGCGGGCGCGGTGCCCGCGGGCCTGGGCGTGGGGCCGTGCGCGGCGCGCCCCGCCTCCCGGTCTCGAGGTCCGTGTGTCCCCGGCTCTCGGCCTCCCGCCCGCTCCTCCCCGCAACCTCGGCCGCCGTCAGCCGGGACAAAGCGGCTCCGGGGAGGGGCCGAGCCGGCGGCTCTCGCAGGAGCCAGCGGAGATGGGCGCGCCCCCAGCTCCGACTCATCGGGCCAACCTCCAATCAGACCCCAGGAAACCGAAAGCCCCTGTGTGGCCTCCTCTCCTCCCCTCCCCCCCTGACCCGGCGCCCTTCCCGAGCCCGCACCCGCTCCGCTCTCCGGGCTCCCACCCTGCCCTCAGCCTCCCCCCGCCACACCCCGCTTTCCCCTCGGAGTGCCCAGGAAGCGGAGAAGCCCATCTGGACCCCTAGCGCAGATGCCAGTCCTCAGGAGTCCCGGCCCCAGCGGGGAGGGGCTCCCCGGAGTTACCGCCGGGTGGGGGGCCTCCTGGGGGGTCGGAGTGGGCAGGGATTGTGAAGCTAGGGATGACTGGGCAGCGACAGCCCAGAAGAAACTGGCGGAGAAGCAAACTGTGGGTGGGGAGTACTGGAAGAGAGACTTTTCTTACACGCAGACTGAGCCCCCGACTCCGGTCGAGGAAAGGTCGGGAAGCCCCTGGACCGCCCTCGGGGCGTCTGCGCGGGGTGGGTGCGGCGCCGTCTGGCTGGAGACCTGCGTCCGCCCCGCCCACGCGCTGAAGGTGCCCTGCACGGGCTCCTCGGCTTTGCCAGGATTCGCAGCCACCTGACCTGGGGACAGAGGGCTTCAAGGACTCCTATTGTGTGAGAGCCGGTGACAAGTGGGAGGCTGCTATCCTACAGTAAACGGTTGAATGTGAAGCAGATTCTAGGCTAGATCTGTTTGCTCAACAAACTTACCGTCTGCTTTACAAAATAAAGCAATTCAGAGCCTGAGGAAGCCTGTAGCTCATGGGTGACAAGGGCTGATGGCAGGAGAAAGTCAATAGTGTACAAGACCAGAATAGGGAAAGTGGGGAAAGTTGAAGGAAGAAGGGCCGGGTGGGGGTAGGAGTGCGGACCAACTCAAAGAGGGAATAAATAATATTTAAATCAGTTTTGTGTTCTGCTTTCTCATTGCTATATAAATAGGCCTCTTTCCTTTTGCTTTTTATGCCTTTCTGTTTCCTGATAACAATATTAAAATTGCATTGAAGCCGTGGATAAGTTTCACAATTATTCTTCCCTCACCCACACACCACCTTGTGTTTTCCAAGGTTGATGTAAAATTTCATCTTAAACAAAACCAAGAAATAACAAAAACAAAAAGGTAAACCTTAGCTCTTCACTCTGATTAATCTGCACTAATATAAATAAAGACAGAATTTCAGAGTTGAAAATGGCCTTAGACTCCTACTCTTCCAAACTTCTGGATGCATAAATTCATAAATATTCACTGATTTAGATGAATTACAATTTTGAATAGAATTCTCTGGTTCCTGGGGCGCCTGGGTGGCTCAGTCAGTTAAGCAAAGGACTCTTGGATTTCCTCTCAGGTCATGATCTCAGGCTCCTGGGATGGAGCCCTGTGTGGGCTTCAAGCTCAGCCAGGAGTCTGCTTCTCTCCCACTCTCTCTGCCCCTCCCCAGCCCCCCTTCATGTGCTCTCTCTCTCTCTCTCTCTAAAATGGATGAATGAATCTATAAAAGAAGAAAAAAAAAAAAAGAATCCTCTGAAAAGGCATTCATATACTGAGCCCAATCTTGCCTTCCTGGGATTTTCACTCACTGGTTCTAGTTCACTTTTTGAAGCTATGGAGACAGAGTCCAACTCCTTTTCCAACTGACTGTGTTTCAGATATGTAAAGATAGTCATCATGTCTCACTCACTCCAAGACCCCCCTGTAAAACATCCTTAATCCTTTAGACAAAATCTCACTTGCAGTAAGTAATTCCTAGAATCATCACCAACCTGAAGACTTTGATCTTAATAGCATCTATTTTGTAAATACATATTTACAAAGAAAATTTTCTGGTGATGAAAGTAATATGTTTATTGCAGAAACTCTGAAAAACGTAAGATTCAATGTGAAGATTAATTAATACATGTAACATTCAATTTATCTTAGCTATTATAAAAAGTGAACATGGTCATTTTCCTCCCACTGAGATACAGTATTCCTTTTGTTTGTTTGTTTCAAATTTTTATTTAAATTCTAGTTAGTTAACATATTGGTTTCAAGAGTAAAATTGAGTGGTTCATCACTTATATACAATACTCAGTGCTCATCACAAAAACCCTCCTTAATATGCATCAGCCATCTAGCCCCTCCCCCCCACCCCCCTTCATCAACCCCCAGTTTGTTCTCTATCCTTAAGAGTCTTTTATGGTTTGTTTCCCTATCTCTCTCTTTTTTCCCCCTCCCATATGTTCATCTGTTCTGTTTCCTAAATTCCACATATGAATGAAATCATATGGTATTTGTCTTTCTCAGACTGACTTATTTCACATAGCTTAATACACTCTAGCTCCATCCATATCGTTGCAAATGGCAAGACTTCATTCTTTTTGATGGCTGAGTAATAGTCCATTGATTATATATACCACATCTTCTTTATCCATTCATCAGTTGATGGACACTTGGGCTCTTTCCATAGTTTGACTATTGTTGATAATGCTACTATAGATATTGGGTGCATGTACACCTTTGAAGTTGTATTTCTGTATCCTTTGGATAAATACCTAGTAGTGCAATTGCTAGGTCATAGGGTAGTTCTATTTTTAACTTTCTGAGGCACCTCCATACTGTTTTCCAGAGTGGCTGCGCCAGTTTGCATTCCCACCAACAGTGCAAGAGGGTATTCTTATTTTTTGATAGACTTTGTTTTTTAAAGGTTAAGGTTCATCACAAATTGAGTGGAAGTTATGGATATATCCCATATACTCCCTGCACCCACAAAGTCATAGCCTCCCTCATTACCAATATCCTCCACCAAATTGGTACATTTTTTACAATTGATGAACTTCCTCTGACACATCAGTTTCAACCATATAGTTGATACTTTAGTTTACATTAGGGTTCACTTTTGGTGTTGTACATTCTTTGAGTTTTTCATATGCTTATTTGCCAACTATATATACTCTTTGGTGAGATGTCTGTTCAGATTTTTTGCCCATTTCTTAATTGGGTTGTTCACTTTCTTGTTGTTCTTATTGTTTCTTGTTGTTATTGTTTTAAAAATTCTCTTATAGTTTGAATAACAGTTATTTATCAGATATGTATTTTGTAAATAATTTCTCCAACTCTGTGACTGGACTTCTCATCCTCTTAACAGTGTCTTTTACAGAAAAAAAGTTTTTAATTTTATTAAGTTCCAGCTCATCAATGATTTATTTCATGGATTGTGCCTTTAGTGTTTTATCTAAAAAGTCTTCATAATACCCAAAGTTATCTGGATTTTGTCCAATTTTATCTCCTAGGAGTTTTATATTTTGTAGCATTTTATATTTAGGTATATAATACATTTTTAGTTAATTTTTATGAAGGATGTAAGGTCTGTGTCTGTGTGTATAACATATTTTTTTCACATGTGGATGTCCAGTTGTTCCAGCACTATTTCTTGAAAAGACTATCTTTTCTCCATTGTATTGCTTTTTCTCCTTTGTCAAACACCAGTTAACTATATTTATGTGGCTCTATTTAGGGACTCTCTATTCTGTTCTATTGATCTATTGATCTATTCTTTCAAGAATATCACACTCTCTTAATCACTGTAGATTGATAGTAAGTCTTGAAGTCTGGTTGAATCAGTCCTCTGATTTTGTTCTTCTTTAATATTGTGTTGGCTATTCTGGATCTTTTGCCTCTCCATATACACTTTTGAATCAGTTTGTCAATACCTACAAAATAATTTGCCAGAATTTTGACTGAGAGTGCATTGAATCTGTAGGTCAACTTGGGAAGAACTGACATCTTGACCACATTGAGTCTTCTTATCCATGAACATGGACTATCTCTCCATTTGTCTAGTTTTTCTTGGATTTCTTTTATCAGAGTTATGTAGCTTTACCCATATATGTCATATATATATGACTATATATATATATAGTTAAATTTATACCTAAATATTTCACTGGAGGACACTGATGTAAGTGGTATTATGTTTTTAATTTCACATTCCATTCATTCATTGTTGGTATATGGTCTAGAGACTTTACATGGGAGGAAACAAAAGAACACACATATTCCCTTAAAGAAATAAAGTCAAGATGATGGACTATGATTCTAGTAGCTCAAGGAATCTCTGGTGTCAATGTCCTCCAGTCAAAGACCACGATAAACACACCTATTGTTAAACAAGCTGAATTTATGCTCACTGCAATAAAGGAGAATGTACTCCATGGAGATAATGTGGCATGGCATTAAGAGAACATTAGAAGACTTACCATAGGATTTAGACTTGTCTTAAGTGATTTTGGAGAGGGTTTGAGGAAGCAATGCTTTGCTCTACATTGGATGCTCTTAGAAAGGAGGAATACTAATTTGCTTGCATAAATATTAAAAAATCTTATCTATAAGGCAGGAGAAATGAAGTAAATCTACAGCTATACTTGGCAAAAGAAAGACTTTTCATATTAGCCAGGATAGTGGAATGTTTGATCATTTTTTTCTAGTTTGGATACATTTTTGTTTCTGTTTATATGTGGTTGCAGAAGCTCTTGCTTTTGTCTTGATGCCTCATGGTCCTAGGATATTTTGAGAAACTGTTTGTATTCAAGAGGATAACACCAAGGCCAAGCTGATCATGCCTGACAGATCATAGCTGTTCAGGCCACTTTTCTCTTTCTCACTAGTGACATGTCATCACTGTGACAGATAAACTCTCCCTCACCTTGGCAATCTCATGTAACTTACCAGCCCATCAATAATCCCTAATAATAATCAATAATACCTACTACCTAATGTCCACCACGCTTTTTACAAGTAAAAAATAAACAAAAGTAATATGTGTACAAAATCACAGGGATTTTGAAAGAGAAATGAATAAGCATAAGTCTCCCAAGACAACTAGAGAAAAACAAAAGATTGGGCTGTGTGATGGGCAATGAAAGAAAGAAAAGTTCTGTGAGTATAGGAACGGTGCAGGAAGATGCTATAGAGAGGTCAGGACTTGGGTTAGTCTTCAAAATGAATTGACTTTGGAGAAGAAAATAAGGCAGTGGACCTTTCAAGAGCCACACTAACCCTGTAGAGGATGATCTGTGGCCTTGTTAACTTTACTATAACATGGGGGAGATGGGGAGGGGGGGAGCAGCCAGGACAAGATTCACCTTTAGAGCTGGACAAGAATGGAGATGGAGAATAGATGGAGGCAGAGGGAAAGGAAATTCTTCTAACACTGGGCCAAACCCAGTCCAAAAGACTCACTGTGATCCTCAAATAATACCATAGAAGACAAAAATAACTGTCTAAGCACATTGTTGTCATCAAGAAGTCTCCCATAGAAACACTGGCTCATCTTGACAAACAAAAAGCTTGGAGAAAGGACAAGAGAGAGACTCCATTACCAAGATCCTAAGGTGGGAAATGGTTCTTGGATACCAAGAGGCTCAGGAGGCTCTAAGGAGAGCTTGATTGTATCATTGAGGCTGGAGCTCCTTACAACATCCCTCTTGCCTAAAGTTTGAATCAATTCTAGAGCCCAGCATGCAGCTGAATTGCAATAAGGGTATAAGAAGTGAAGGACTGAAAATACTGGGGCCCAGGGCAGGTCTGAAGTTTTCATCTCAATTCTGCTATTTACTAGCTGGATGTCTTTGAATAAATAAATTACTGCTCTAAACCTCAGTTTTCTCATCTGTGAAGTCAGGATCATGGTAACCATACTATAGATTGTTGTGAAAATTATACTAAAATGTTTATAAAGCATTTGACCCAATGTCTGGCCTCAGTAAAATTTAGCCATCATAGCCATCATCATTACCATCACCAAATCATCGTCATCAACACTATCATCTGTTTCATTATTGGCTGCATCACCATCATCAAAAAGAGGAGAATGCTCTAAGATAGAGGTCTGCAAATTATGGCTTCCAGGCCAAACCAGCCCCAACATGCTTTTGTGAATGAAGTTCTATTGGAACACAGCCACACTCATTCATTTATGTATTGTCTATGGCTGTTTCTCCTACAACGGCAGTTGAGTAGTTGCGATAGAGACTTCAAGACCGGCAAAGCTGAAAATACTTGCTATCTCCTCCTCTACAAAAAAAAAAAAAAAAAAAAAAAAGTTAGCCGACTTCTACTCTATAGCAAGAAAAGAAATCAAATGACTATGGCTGTGTTGGCAGCTGTAAGGACTTCCATGTGAAAAAAGCACAGGGGTAGTACAGAAAGTAGTAAGAAAAGTTGAACAGGTAAGTTGAGGCACACATTTGTTTTAAATAGTCTTAAAAATTAAGAATTAAAATTGTATGCCATATTCCAGTCATCTCAGATCAATGGAACTAATTCTCTCTCCAGGACCAGGTATGTAATTTGGGGGACCCAGCACAAAATGAAAATACAGGGCCCTTTGATCAAAAAGGATTACGAATTTCAAGCTGATGACAGCAGAGCATTAAAGCAAGCACAGAGCTCTCTGCACAGCCCTGTGTCTCTCACATGGACATGCATACATACACGCGCACACACACGTGCATACACCCTACACTCACAAAGACACCTATAACTGAAGAGCAATGTACAGGCAGTCAACTGCAAACTTATATGTGGGTTTTCTTTCTTTCTGCCTACCAGAGCATTTTCTCCTATAAATGATTTCTCTACGCCCACAACCTCCTCCTCCTTCAATTTTGATGCAGCAGTAAGAGCAGTTTCCCTCTGTCTGACTCCTTCTTCATTTTTGCATGACACATCAGTATTATCGCTCAGATTTCTCTTTTCCCATTCATTACAGCATGCTATGCCCCGAAATAATCTAGTCTGCTTTCACAGCGGCTTCAGGTTCACCATGCCAGGATAAAAGCCACTATTGCCCAGGTTGGATCTTACTTGGCTTTGGAGCATGTGGAGTATATAAAGTTGTACAGTTAAAGCGTTGGTAGAATGACATGCACAAGAACAGCCACAGGGCAGCCAGGCTGATCTGAGCTTCCTTCACAGAAACAAGAATGTGCAAGGGGCTGGCTACGATATGGGAATTGTCTGTTAAACTGAAACTCATGAATGATTTGGTTTTCCCAAAAAGAGAAAGAAAACCCCACAAAAAGAAAAACAAAATGACAGATAGGTTGTGTTTTGGTTTTAATGCTCCTTTGACAGTCCATGGAGTAGAAAATGTATATATAAGTAAGTCTTTCATGGTCCAGAGTGTGGAAAATATTCATACATAGATGGACACAAGAAGCTTTCTCCTGTTATTGTACTTTTTTTAAGTCTGCAAAGAAAAGCAAATGCTTTGGGGACCAGGAGTATGAGTGTGCAGATGTCAATAGGCTGATTCCAGGTGTGATAACAGATCCCCAAGTCCCATAGTGAGGTAAGTCCTCCTGCAGGGGTATGGATGACTGATCGCCCTCAAGGACGCCTGTGACTCATTAATGTGGGTTGATTTTCCAAAGAAGGAGCACCCATAGGGCATCCCTATTTGCCAGGCATTAGTCAGATTCCTCCAGGATTTGACAAGGTGACAGATTACACTGATAAATGAATTTGTGCTAAGGTGGTAATGGCTGATAATAGGGTCTCTGGTTACTCTCAGATAACATCTATACTTAAATGGGGCCAGGTTGTTCAGAGTCTGATGGCCACAATCCATCCTGTCTTTTTGCCAGCCTGTTTCTCCCTGTTCCTGGAGCATGCCCTCTGCTTTCAGTTTCCCAGGCTATGCACTGGCAGTTCCCTCTGCCTGGGTGCCTTTGCTGGGCAAGCTCAAATTTTTCCATCAGTGATCAACTGAAAATAATAGCAACAAATGCTATCTACTACATTTTAAGACAGTGATTCTCAAAGAGTTGTCCCAGGACCCATAGCATTGGCATCACTGGACAAATAGTGAGAAATGCAAATTCTCGGGCCCACCTCAGATCTATTGACTCAGAAACTTGGGGCGAAATCCAGAAACCTGTGTTTGACAAGACTTCCAAGGGATTCTGACACACGCTAAAGCTCAAAACAAGTATTCTAAACATTTGTCCTACATCGGCTCATTTGATTTTCACATCAACCCTCTGTGGGAGGTACTAAGATTGCCCCCATTTTACAGATGAGGAAACTGAGGCACAGAAAGTTTAAGCAACTTGACAGAGGTCATAAGCTGGTAAGTGGTAAAGCTGGGCTTTGAATCCAGGCAATCTGGCTCAAGAATGTGGTTGTTCTATTTCTCAACTATGTTACCCTTTGGATCAATGCTTCTGCAAAGCCTCTTATGATTTCAATCCCAAATCTCATCAGGCAACATCAATAGTACTCACATCACTTTCTCCTCTTGTGATACTCGTGATTTTCTTGTCATTCTATCCCCAGTACCAATATGTATATAGCAATGAGCAAATTTGATATTTGATGAAGGAATGAATAATTGAATGGATCGATCAGTGAATCAATAAATGTCTTGACTCAGAAGTAACTTGACCAGTATTTTCCAGAGAGCTTTTAAAAAAAATACTTTCCTGAATCTCGTCCCTCACCTACTTATCAGAGTCTCCAGAAGTGGAGCCTGGAAATCTGAAATATAAAAAATCAAACCCACACAAAGAACCTGGGTTGAAGAAAAAGTTTTTCCCAACAAACTGATTCTGTACCTATAGACCCCCTGCCTTAACTGGCACTGACAATTTCAGATAGTTTGGTGAGACCAAGTTGAGGGCATGAATGCGGAAAGGGGGGCTCTTTGGACCCTTAAATCCTATCCTATGGGGAGTTGCTAACCCTGTAGCCAACCCTTCCTGGAAGAAAGCCTAAACATGCTTCAGATTTTAAGCCCATCGTATAATATTCCTTGAATAAGTTCATGTAAGATACACCTGCATTTGGTACACTGAGCTGTACATGGTAAAGTTGTTTTTACCCCCAGAACAGGCAGTCCTCAGCATATATACATATATATTTGTATAAATGGGTCATATTCCAAAAATGTATTTGTAAGTTGAGTTGTTTGGAACTCAGAAAACACTTTCCCACAGAAGTAATATTAGAAAAAGGGTTCCATTCCTCTGCCAAAATACAAAACCTGATTTAGAACACTCGGTCTGAAATAGCAGTTCAGATGGGCTACATGGACATCCATGGGAAACGTGGCTGGGACCCAACCAACTAGGAACTGGGGATTATGGGAGCATGGTGACTTCTGGGTGAGACTGGGCTGTGGCACTATCAGAGACATGCCTTGGTTCTCCTCCCTCCCTCAACACACACACACACACACACGCACGCATGCACATATTTGTTGGCTACTAGTCACCTGATAGAAAAAGTTATCACTCCAGGAAGACTACCTGGGATCCAATGAAACCCTACGCCCTCCACTCGTGTGGTCAGGAGCTGCCCCAGACCTTAGCTCAGAGCTCTTCAGTTCAGCAGTGCTTGTACTAACCTCTGATATCCTCTTACCTGCATTTTATACAACCTGTAGTTTCAACTTCAAGGCAACTGTAACCACCTCCCCATCACACTTAGAATAATAGTTTGGGGAGGAATATGGAATAAGCACTAAAAATAAAACTGCTGCTGAAAAGTAGAAAAGAGAATCAAATTTCTAGCTTTTCCTTGGTCTATAATGAAGTAGCTATGTGACATGAAGCTAAGTTCTCTGGGCCTCCCTTTCCTCATTTGTAAAATATTGGGAAGGGGGAGTGGTTTATACAATCTGTAAGTTCTTTCTAGATCTAATATTCCAGAATTTAATAAAAATAGTTTCCTCTACTTCCTTGTGAAAAGACTTGCCAATCTGCCAACTGTTCTCCTACATTTTCCATACTTGGCAGCGAAATACTGAAACCTTATCTCATCTCAGGCCCAAAGATGCACCAAAAGGAACCAAGACTGAGAAGTTACAGTTTCATTTCACTCTTATTAAATTAATTTTATTTCATTTAATTCTCACTTGCCCACAGCCAAATTTCACTTGGGCGATAATAGCTCTTTGGGTTTAAGCCTTGTACTCAGTGAGACATTTCTCAACACACAGCAAATTAAGGATCAAAGTGGTAAAGTAATAATAATTTATCAAAATTTTCACATGCAAGGTATAAAGAGGAAAGGAATTTAAAAATTCAAGGGAATTTAAAATTATTTCAGAAAAAAAAATCTTTAAAAAGAATCAATACACTTAATTTTAACGTGTGCCACCAGAGACTGGAATTTAACTCAGAACAAAATATATTGTTTCTTTGATAGAGTACCCCTCTGCCAAAGGTAATACTACCTAGAGGAAAAGAAGTGAGGAAATGTGGTTATCATCACCCAGTTTGGGTTTGGGATTGGTGGCATCTGATAGAATCTGAGCTCAGGATTTCCATGTCACCTATAAGGATACTGTGCCCCTATGATAGGCTAAGGTTATACCTAAAGTCGGCATTAGGAACCTCAAGAAAATCCAATCAGTTTCCACTGCCATATATCTTTAATGAGATTCAGTTCTCTGACCAGGTTAAGAACAGAAACTTCTGCTTTCACTCCCTAAAAACAAACACACACACACACACACACAACAACAACAAAACAAACAAAACAAATGCAAAAATTATCCCAAATAATACACAATAAAAATTCCCCAACCCCCACCATCTTTCTAGCCAGCTGTCTAAGAATCCTGGGGAATTGTTGGGGGTTGGGAGAACAAGCGATTCTGGTTCTAAAACCTCTGGAATCTCAGGTCTCAGACCTAGTGCTTGAATCTAAATAATAATATTTTATAGGCCTTCTACTGTGTGTCAGACACTATGCTGAGTGTTTTATATGCATTATTTAACTCAACCCTTAAGACAACCTAGTGAAGTATGTGTTATTTCCACTTTGCTTCATAAGCACTTATATTCCAGTTCATAGAAGAAAAAAAATTGAATGAGGATGAGCAAATGGCCCAGAAAAAAGACAGGACTGCATGTACCATCAATACCAGCCATTCACCTAGCCCAGGACTCTATGAGCCTGAGATCTGAATCTTTGCTCCACCACGCCCTACGACTTTGAGGAAGTTATTCCATTTCCTTATGTATAAAATGGGAAGAGTATAGTGCATACCTGTCAGGCTTGCTATAGGTTTCCACCGAGAACCTATACACAGCGGCCTTACCTCTCAGAGTGTGGTCCCTGGACCAGAAGCATCATCATCACCTGGGAGTTGGTTAGAAATGCAGAGTGTCAGGGCTCACCCCAGGTTGTATATTTTAACCAGGTCCTCCAGTGACTTGTGTACACACTGAATTTGAGAAGCCCTCCTCTCAGGCACACACAGGGTAGCAGTTCTTCCCAGCCCTCTGATGGTGTATGACTTGGAGATTCCTTAGTGCTCACATCTCAGGAGAAAGGCAGACCTTGTGGTGTCCACAATGTGTCAGGCTGCTGGGTCCCCATCTGCCTTTGCTATTCTGCTCTCATTAGCTGAGAATGTCCTTTGTCTGATAATCCACCTGGTCAAAACCATTCTTCAAGATGCAACTCAATATCATGGAGAGTCTTTCTATCTGCCCTCCTTCTATTCCAAGAGAGAATTCACCACTTCCACTTCTGTTTCCCCACTAAAGGTCAGATCGATGCTGCTGGAACTTCTTTGACGGCAAGCCATGATAAGAAATATATTTTATAGACACACCTGAACATATGCGCGCGCACACACACACACACACACACACACACACACACACACCCTGTATATTGCTGAAATGAAAGGTTTGTGAAAGAATACCTTTATTTACTCTGTGCAATGGACTTAGATATTTTCAACATTAATCTGTTCTATTTCATGTGTCGGCATGCTGTAAGGGTCATAACTGACAATTTGTAAAAGCTGTGCAGAGCTATTTCTTTCAGAGGGACTGTACTACTCAGTGATCTGGTCTCATGTCTATCACCTCTTCTAGAGAAAGAGGATGTGGCCCCATGTCTGACACATGTAGGGACTCAATCATGTTTGTTGAAAGAATAATGAACAGATACATGAATCTGTTACGATCTGCTTTGGTAGCCGGCTGCAAGTCCACCCCTTAACTCCTTGGTCCCACTGCCATCATTAAAAGAAAAAAAAGATATAAAGGCTTGTTTATCAACCACCAACCACAACTATAAACCTACACAATGAATTTCTATGCTCCCAATAGGAATTTTTGAATGAAAAGCCGATTTTACGGACTCTTGTGTTGAATAAGAAGAAGAAAAAGAAAACTTGGGAATTTAAAGAACAGACGTTTGGTTTTGCATTTTTTTTTCCATTTCTGATGTTTTATTAGTCTCCCCATTGTAAATTAAATGGAGCTTGAGTCACTGTAACTAAGACACATTTAGAACACTCTGCGTCTGGCAGATGCCAGCCTGCCATTTGAGCCTCTCCATGGTATTCTGCCAGTTCACCTCCATTCTTTCTTTCAACACCTCTGCCCTTCCAGCACGATAGCCCTTGGGCAGAGGTTTATGATGGGAAAAAGTGATGACCAACCACATTCATTTATCATTTATATCTCAGGCTTGGCCACAAGACTCTGGTGCATAAGACAGGAAGGGAATTTCAGACTCAGTGTCAGGACCTTCAGTTCTGTTTTCGAAAGTCACAGGGTCCCGGCATGCTGCTGTCCTTCTTTCATTCACAAGAGGTGGATGGAAAAATCGAAGACCTGGAAAACAAGTCTGCAAGGAATAGCAAGTTTTTTAGTCTTACCTCTCACCACAACACAATTGTAAAACAAGCCTGCTTAATCATTCTTTCACATCTTTGCAGCTTATTCTCAAATATCACATTTATATCTAACTTGAGAGTCTGACTGTCTTTTTAGTCATGGCTCTTGGTAGCTAAGTGACATGATGCCCCCTGCCTTAGTTTCCTATCCATAAAATGGAGTTAATGATGACACGTACCTCACAGAGCTTTTGTAAGGAAAAAAGGAGATTGTATACTCTTAGAACTGTACCCAGCATGCACCTAGTAAAAGCTTAGTGAATGCCGGCTATTTTTTTAAAGATTTATTTATTATTTTTTTATTTATTTTATTTTTTTTGCTGGCTATTTTTAAGATTACTATTACACACAGAAACTCTATGTACTTATATTGTTCCTTTCCTATCACATTCAGACATTTGAAGTAATAAAAGATATTCAAAATAAAATGCCACTCGTACTAAGTGCAATGTGATATCCTAGATTGAATCCTGGAACAGAAAAGGACACTACTGGAAAAACTAGTAACATCTGAATAAAGTCGACAGCTTAGTTAATTTGGTATCAAAAATAATGCAGCTTATGTAAAATGCTAATACCAGGAAAATTGAGGGAAGAGTGTTCAGGAACTCTCTGTACCATCTTTGGAACTTTTCAGTAAGTCTGAAATTATTCCAAAATAAAAAAGTTATTTTTTTTAAATGCCACACATAGTTCTTGGGAATGCAGTAAATACAAAGTTGTGCTAGGCACCACGAAAGAGCAAGAGATAAGGAAAATGTGACTTTGTCTTCAAAGAACTTACAGTCTAATTTTGAGAATAGGACAGCAATGAGTTTACTATAAATTGGCTGGAATGTAGTAAATATCTTAATAGAAGTGGAAACAAACTCTTGTCAGCCCTATATTAAGGACCAGCTTCATAAAGACCCTTGTTGTCCATGATCAAATCCACTGGCTGGTTAATTCACACAACTTTACAATTCCTGCCTCCTTGAGTGGTGACTCTGCTTGGTCAGTATTTCACTGGTAGGATTCCCTCCACACTGGAGATGCTTTCTGATTCCTGACTAATGCACATGTAAACTTTATTAGTTTATTATTTTTTATAGGTTGTGGAGTGAAGGAGGAAGAGCAAACACCTTATAATCAAGGAAAACTGAGATCAAACCCAGGTCTCACCTCCTTGGGCAAGTTAATCCACCTCATTTTCCATTGTAAAATGGGGGGAAGAATAGTGAACTTGCTGTCAATCAAATGATCAAACGAGATAATATCATAAGGACCCTGGCCTACAATAGGTAGGTCTTATTATTATTGTTATTGTTAGAAATTATCCACAAGGCACGGGCCCTGGCAACAATACTCAAGTACTTATTCAATTGTCAGGTACTCATTTCACTTTCCTAAGACCTCACTTTGGAGAGTTCAGGACTATTTTGTCAAATGGAAAGGGTGACAGACCAACGCGAGAAGCTGCACAGATTAAGGGTTAATCACATGGGTGTCCGAGCCAGTCAGCCTATTATCAGCTTGCTACCTGTGCACCTTTGGGAGACCAACTCGACTTCTCAACACCTCTGATTCTCTATCCGTAAAGTGTGGATAATAGCACCTACCTCACAAAGATATGTTATGAAGAATTCACATATGTCAAATCTCTAGAACAGTGCTTGGCACAGAGCTAACTTGGCACATAGCTATTACTATTAATTGTCATTATTCAATAAGCATTTCTTCCTTTTCTTAGAAGTTCAGCACCCCATTTTACTCAGATATGGGGATGCAAGGTACCCGGGAAAGAAGTGCTCTCTACTCTAGCCCCAGGGGATGAACCACAATTGGTATAAGCCAATCATAATAATTCCTTTCCCTCTTTAGGTATGAGAATGTGGCTGAAGTCTGGCCAGGCAACATAAGGGGAAATCTGCTGGTAGCTTCTAGGAAGTTTTTTTTTTTTTTTTTTGCCTCCTGTGTTGAATGCTGTCATGAGGGGATGTGATGGTGGCCATGGTATGGCCATGACGAGATCCAGGAGAACCATAGACAGGCTATCAGCGAACTTCTGGGCCATCTATCTTTGGGCATCTTGGTAAGTAAGATAATAAATGTCCCAATTGTTTAAGCCATTTTTAGTCAGGTTTTCTTTTACTTGCAGCCCAAAGCAACCTAACTTGGAGGTCACAGAGAGTGAGAGACTCCAGGCATCATCATTCTTGACATTGTGGACAAGGAAACTAAGTTTCAGAGAGATTAAAATAACTTTCTCCAGGGTTATACAGTTAGTAAAGAGCAGGGAGTGAGAATGGAATGAATAAAGTATATTTTTATCTCTTTCCATGAACTTTTTCTTGGTCCATTAATTTACTCAAAAAATATTTATTAGGTCTACAAGATACCTTCTTAGATCCTGTGGCATTTTCTGGCTTCAGGGCTTGGGTGGAGCTTCCAGGGGGCACAGCAGGGTGAGCACGTGTGCAGAGACTGCCATTGCCATATATGTATTCCTAGGCCTTCATAAAATGTTCCGGGAAAAGTCTGCCACTGGACAACTGAAGGACAAATCTCTAATAAAATAAGATATTTCCAAAAGGTATGAATTCAAAATTTTTTTTCCTACATATTTGAAAAATTGCAGAATCCACAAGCTATTTAATAACTAATTATTACCACTAATACCAGTCTGATGAGATACTTGATTTGATGCCAACAATTCTTGGGAACATAAAAAGATAGTATCAGATAGTAAAGAACAAGAATCACCCCGTGTGAGCTCTTTTCTTCCTTTCTCAGTTTGGATTGCTTCCCTGTATCTCTATATTTTAGAAAAACTTGAATCCTTCAGCCTTCTTGTAGATTTTGCTTCATTCACTCATTCTTTTATTAATCACGTATTCAATGAATATTTTAAAGTAGCTACAATTTCCTAATCAAGTTGGAGGAGAATAGTTAATGTAAGCATCCACTTATGACCTATGATGATGATTAAAACCAAGTATAAAACCAAGTATAGATAAAGGAGATTAAGAGTACACCTACCTTGATAAGCACTGAGAAATGTATAGAATTCTTGAATCATTATGTTGTACACCTGAAACCAATATAACACTGAATGTTAATTACACTTGGGTTAAAATAAAGTATAATGGTATCACAACAGTTATGGTTTCCTGAGATGCTCTCTCTGTGTTATTTACCCTCTAACTGTTTTTCAGGGTACACATTATTATTTCCAACATCATGCCTAAGGACACCAAGTTGCAGAGATATCAAAGCAATTTTCCACAGAGTGAGACACCTAGTCAAGTGCAGATCTGGGTTTGAACCTGGGTCATTCAGACTTTAAACCCTGAAATTTTCCACAGCATGGAAGTGGTGAGTACAGCAAAAAGAGGGTAGTTTTTGGACCAAATCTTGTTGAAAATATTGAAATTGGAGTGAGAGTTATGAAAGGGAATGAAGCTCAGGAGGGATATAACCCAGTACAGGCTCTGAGGAGGGGATGAGAAAGATACGTGGATGACAAGATTGAAAGGCATCCCAAGAGGAGAAGAGTGATGTTGGGAAGGGAGCCCATGAGGATGGTTGGCCAAGGCCAAGGTAGTTAGAGTTAACTGAGGTGATCACAAGTTGTTGTCAGTTATGTAAAGAAGATGAGGTTGAGGGCGCCTGGGTGGCTCAGTTGGTTAAGCGACTGCCTTCGGCTCAGGTCATGATCCTGGAGTCCCGGGATCGAGTCCCACGTCGGGCTCCCTGCTCAGCAGGGAGTCTGCTTCTCTCTCTGACCCTCCCTCCTCTCATGCTCTCTCTCTCTATCTCATTCTCTCTCTCAAATAAATAAATAAAATCTTTAAAAAAAAAAAAAAAAAAAGAAGATGAGGTTGAGAGAAGAAAGCAAGCAAGGTGGAAGGATAGGCACCAGAGAAACCATACAACTAGCAGCTCAAAGACCCAAGAGAGTCCAAAGACACGAATACTTCGATGAAAATAAATTGGTTTCCAACACTTAATAAGCAGATTTCTCATAAAATTCTGCATTTACAGTGTCTCCTGAGGAAAAGAAAATCATAATATCAGGTTCTGGGTTTTTGGAGCCCTCACCTCTAGAGAGTAATAGGTGACCCAAGCTGAGTAATAGCTGCCATCTTTAGCCAGCAATAGGCACACCCATGCCCTACTGTTTCACTCCCAGCCTGTTTCACAAATTTACAATATTGGCCTGAACCCTTTTGGCATTTTACTTTGCTACCCTTGATAATCACCAAAGTATTAACTGCAAATATCTCTGGATAGTGGGATGGTTGCTGATTTTTTTAAAAGTCAGCAAATTACCTAACTGTATTTTCTAAATTCCCTTTAATTATTGTGTATTGCTTTTATAATAAAAGAAAATGTAAACTTTTTAAAAAAATTATCAATACCACAAATACTGAGGGAGGAGCTGTGGCTTGGCAGGAGTCCCTGTGAAAAGATCCAAGGGTTTTATTGAAGTCAGGCTCAATGTGAGCCAAGTTCATGACACAGCAGCAAGAAAACAAAACAAAACAAAACAAAACCCTAACAGATTATTGGAAGCTGTGACCTCATGGTGCTTTGCATGGGTCAGGCCTCATTGGGAGCATAAGTCACATTTTATTGGAGAAATGATAAACTAGAAAGTGTTTGCTGCTGGGAAACCAAGATAGAAGGAGTCTATAAGTCAAATCATGTGATGAGTGGTTAGGAGAAAATAGACATTTTTAGCTTGAGTTTCTGTAGAAAAATCAAAAAGACATGCGATTGCTATCTTCAGGATTTGGAAAGATGAAATGTGGTCAAGACAATGTTTGCTTATTCACTGTCAATGTCGAAGGCAGGGAAAGCACCAGAGAGAATGATAGAAATGGAATTCCACTTTACCATAAAACGGATTTTTAAACACAAATTTAGGCAAAGGGCAGGTGCCTTGAAATCTTCAGGCAGAGACCACGTTGCGGCCTATTTTAGGTGAAACTTTGGTAGACATGACCTCAATGCACCCTTCAGATCCAGGGCCCACTCTTTCTCTGACCGGGTGCAGGACTGTTCCCAACTGCCCAAGTGCAGACCACTGGGATGGTGGCGAGAAGAGGTGATGCCAGTCAACCTTCGGGAAGACAAGAAGCAGGACTGCCAATGGCTAATCTGCCTCGGTTTCTCAAAAGCAATCATCTTTTGTGAGGTGGAACCCAGTGTATTTTCTGGAATGCAAAATAATCACAAGGTATACCAGCTATCTCTGTGTCAAAACATAGAAATACCCTCTACACACCTATGGGAGAAGGGCTTGGAGAGTTCACACTGTGTTAGATTAGAAGGGATAGTGTCAATACTGCCAGAAAAACAATAGTCCCCAGGTTTAGATAGCATTGGGCATTTGCTTCAATGGTCAGAATTCTCATTTCATTTCCTTATTTAACCTAAACCCTGGAGTCTTATATTTTTAAGATGCTGAGCCCTGTAGCCCAGCAGTCTATCTTAACTCGAGCACAGATCTCAGAGGTTCCTTGAAGGATAATCAATGCATTCTCCTTTAGATGGAAAAAAGTGGGTCATATCTGAAAGGGCCCTGCTAGCACTCCTTCCAGCTTAAGCTTTTTTTCTGGTGAAGCACTGAACAAATAAAAATATTCTGAATCTTAGTGCCAGGATGATGAGATGAGTATTGCCATGAGGAAGTTCACCATAGAAACAAACACCTGAAGCTACGGATTCAAGGTATCTGAGAGTCAGAAGCTAAGGGAGAGCAGTCAGTTAAGTTTACAGTGGAGCAACATCTTACCTATAGATTCATTATCTAGAGCTTCTTACCTAGAGGCCCAACCACACACACTCCTCCTAAGTATGAAAGATGGGTAAGGGAGTAGGCAAATCTTTTGGAGCACTTGGAGCTGGGTTCAGAAATTGACATAGCTGCCATGCTTAGTTATTCTCCCTCTTTCCTTCTCTATCCATCCCAGTCCCTCTCTTCCCGGCTCTGTGCTCTGGCTACATCCCCAACTGGCTGGTTCCTAGTTCCCAGTGGGACCTACTGGGAAGAAGATTGGGGTGTAGGAGAAATAAGTCAAGGGATCTTGCCTCCATCCCATGCTCCCTCTCCACTTCGCATTTTCGGCAGTGGTGTCCCTCCATTGCTACTGCTGCTATCAGGTGGTCTCTCCTCTTGGGATCCAGGTCTTGCCCCTCAGGCCTCAAAGTGGTTCTGCTGTGGCCTGTTGGTCTTTAACCCATTGAATTCGATTCTGTTTCTTACCAGAGCCTGGCTGGTACAGCTGCTCCCTGGATGTGTGACCTTAATTATTTTGAGTCTCACCTACCTCATTTGTGAAATTAAGATCAAACCTGTTATGATTGCTCTATCTCTTATTCATTATCCTAAATGTTGGAGGGAGGAACGCTTCTTCCACAGTGATGTTTGAGCATGTGATTGAGCTTGTAGCCAAGATAGGCCAGTAAGAGCATAACAATGATTAGATCTAGGATGATCACATGACCCAACTGGGGACAATGAGATACTGGCTAAGATTTGGGCCTATGAGCTAAGGGATTCTTTATTGCCCTAGACTTGGAGCTATACAGATGTAAGAATGGAGCTCTTGGAGATCATTATGTAGAGAGAACCTGCCTGCACAATGAAAGAAAGCAGGACCAAAAAAATGAAGATAGAAGATGTCAAAGAACTTGTTTGGACTCCTGGATACAGCCATGCCTGCACTCCACAAACTGAGCTTTTTACAGACTAAGCCAACAAATTCTCTCTTTTTGCTTAAAACAGTTGGAATTGGATTGTGTGTCACTTTCCAAAAGCATCCTAACTGATATAAAAATACATATTTTGTAGAGTTGCAGTGAGGATTGGAAATTAGATATATAAAGTATTCACTTCAGTTCTAGCAAAGTTTTCATTATCATTCTTTCAAAGGCACAGAGAACTTATCTGCTATAAAAAACAACTGCATCACAGACATTTCAAGTTTAAAAAAAAAGATCTCGGAAATCATCTGGATTTGAAGGGCAAGGGTTGAATAATGTTCTCTAAGGAAGAGAGAACAATCATTATCTCTTGGGTGGCCTCAGTTTTTAATCCCAGATCTGGAATTGTAAACTGTAATCTGGCCTGAGATTCCATAACCACCAAACCAGTATACTATAGGCAAGATTAATATGCTCAATGGGGGAATGGGCCCAAACAACCTCTAAGTACTCTATCATTTCTAGAATGTCCAGGTGAGAGTGTGAGAGTAGCGTGTTATTTGTAGTAGCATATCAGTGGTGTTACTGACAGTCATTGGCGATTTGAGGAAGGTCTTACCAGGGCTTTGAAGACCAAGTCTTTCCTCTTTTTCATCAGATCATTCATGGAACTTATTTTCTCCCTTCTTCTCCTGGTTCACTTCCTAAGTGCTTCTGTATAGCCTTGTCGCAGCGTGTTTTGTGTTCTTAACCAGAAATGAGAGTCTGAGGAGAGCAGGGACAGCACACACTCATCTTTGTATCATTTTTTTACTCATTCATTCATTCATTCATTCAATCTATGATTCACTCAAAAAGTATTTATTTACTATCCACCACCTACCAAGTACTATGACAGACACTGGAGCTATAAATCTAAAAAGCAAAATCATGGTCCTATGTTCCTTACCTAGTGGGTAAGGCTAAGGTAAACGAGTAAACTAATAATTTCAATTGCATGAAAGGGGCTTTGCCCCCAGGAAACATTTTCAGAATTGAATTGATTTGAATTGGAGGGGATGGTTCTGTTTCTAAAAAGTTGAACTCCTGGTTTTAGGCAGATACTCAAGTGGGGGTGCTCCCAAGACAGCCAGAGACTCGGACCAGAGGAATAAGTCTAGTTTTCAAAGCTGATTCTGGAGTTCCACACAGAAGGACATTTGGAAGCCAAGAGTGAGAAGGGGATCTCAGAGGCAGAGTTCAGATGAAGGGGGAAAGAAAACCATCTTGCAGGGTCAGTGGCACAGAAAGTAGCATCATGGAAGTATGGGAGAGGGGACAGTTATGCCTTGGAAATTGTCTTCACAACTGGATGTTGGATCTCTTGCCTTCTACCTGTCTCACACCTCCCACCTCAGCTGAAAATTTCCTTTCCTCTATACCTCAGGGTACAGAAAATGTGGGGGGGATTTCCAAAACTCCAGACTGCTGGGCCATGGCTCAGGGGGGTACTGGTGAGAAGAAGCTTTAGAGGTTGGTATGAATATAAACCTGGGCTTCATCTCTATAACTAGACAGTCAACCCATGTCCCTTCACATGTTCAAGGTATGTCAGACCCCCTGGTCCCCAGCAAGCTTATGCATTGACAGTCACTGACAGTTCTGCTCTTTTTTTCCCATTTAGAGTGTTCTTTATTTTATGTGATTTCTCTTCCATGGTTGGGTAGAGGCAGGGGGTAGCATGGAAGGGGCCAGTGCAAACTGCTTTTCCTCAGGTCTCTGCCCTGACACACACACATGCAGAGATGGTCCAGGACCTCTCCACCTGCTGACTTCTCTTTTTATCGGGGATATCTACAGCAGAGCATGGAGGTCTAAGCCTTGGAAAATCCTAAAAAAACATAAGAATTAATGATGATGATGATGATAGCACTAACCCTTATGATGCACAGTCTGTGTACGCTAGACCCTGTTATGAGCACTTTCCATGTGGTCTTCACTAGAGCTCTATGAGAGAGGTACAACCAGGGGCAAATGAGGCACCCAGAGGTTAATGACTTGTTTGAAGTTACCGAATTGCTACAGTAGCAGGATTAGATCCCATGCATCTGGCTCCTGAGCCATGTATGGAGCCCAAATCCAAGTCATTGGTATTCCAACTGCCACCTCCCCCTCCCCACCCTTTCTAGCTCCCATAGATCATCTGTACCATGCTCTCTTTCCTCAGCAAACACTACACCAGAGCACTTTCTCTGTGTCTGGAGGACCATCCCTCTCCCACCTGGCAAGAACACACCTGCCCTGGAGTTGGAATGAGACTCTTAAATAGCTGGAGGAGTGTATTTGATTTTGTCAGATCATGGCTAAATTTGTAAAAGCATTCAAAGAACTAGCTCAAATCTCCTTGTTCTTGGAATAAAGTACAACTATTTCTCTTTCTATAAATAGCCATAAAATAAAAAATGAGGGAAAATAATTTAGTACTTTATTTTACAAAATTAAGTAACCAAATTCCTCCTAAAAGGAGAACATGGCTAGTTTATAAATGTCCTTAATACTATTTTTAGCACTTTTAAAAGCTCTACACACAATCTCTTGACATTTCCTAATTTTACTATTTGAATATTTAGAGTAGACAATTACATTTTTCTTATGTTTCATTCTCTTTATTGACTCATATGAAAGACATTCGATACTTCAAATTGCCAAATCTGCCTTTATTGGTTTAGTTGTTTTTTTAAATTTTTTAAATTAATTTTATTTTATGGTTTAGTTGTTTTTCAAATAACACTAGAACATCTTAAAATGTTCATATAAATATTTAATTACATAAAAAATAATCCCTGTATTGTAAATACGAAGACAAGTTTATAAAGTTCTCTTTGGTATGATTCCATTTTTGTAAAAAGAGTTAAAATATGTGTGAATACATACATACAAAGAGAGAGAAACAAATTGAAAATATGTGTGTCAGAATATTTTTTTTTTTTAAAGATTTTATTTATTTATTTGACAGAGAGAGAAAGCACGAGCAGAGGGAGTAGGAGAGGGAGAAGCAGGCTCCCTGCCAAGGAGAGAGCCCGATGCAGGACTCGATCCCAGGACCCTGGGATCGTGACCTGAGCCGAAGGCAGACGCTTAACCAACTGAGCCACCCAGGTGCCCTGTGTGTCAGAATATTAAGAGTAATTTTATCTGAGAACTTTATATCTGAGCATTGACAATATGGAAGATGGATAGTTATTTTTCCTTATATCTACTTTCTGAATTTTCTGCATTATGTTTACAATGAGAAAAGAAACACGTTATTCTTTATAATAAGAACTAATATTTGAGTGCCAGACACTATCCTAGGTGCTTTACAAGTATTAATTTGTTGTAACTTTCACACCAACTCTTTGTTGTGGACAGTGTTAATATCCCCATGTTACAGATGAGGAAGCTGAGGCGGAGGGCAGTTGCATAGGGCTAGGCAGCCGGGCTTCAGACCTGTGCTCTGAACCACTTCAGGGTCTGGACTTACTGAAGCAGTAAATCTCCCACTTCACCATGTGTGCTCTCCTTAAACTACCACAGGAAATGGTAACCCCTATGCTTTCCATTTCATTTTTTCATTTAAAATCTTTTGACCTGGAACCAGCCTTGACTTAATGTTGGTCTGGCAGTCCACTCATACTTCCTGGATATTCGGCTTGTAATATCTCTGAGAAGCAGAACACTCAGATATAAAAAGCAAACTAATATCACAGATCAGCAGATGCCAGGTTCCAAATGTGGGTGCCTCAGAGGTCAGAGGAGGGAGAGAAAGCACAAGGACGAAGATCAGCACAACCTCACCATTTGAAGATATCCACTGCTGATGTGTTAGTGTATTTATTTCCAGTCCTCTGTCTCCTAATCGGCCTTGATTTAATGTTGATCAGGCAGTCTATTCCTATATATTTGGAATATTTAGTTTACAATTTCCCTAAGAAAGAATAAGCCCCAGCTTCGTGTTTGCTGATTATGTGTCCATCTATATATCAGTATTTCTTTCCACCTATCCACTATCTGTTTTTATATCTATCTACCTACAAACATACTTTCTTTTTAAATTTCTTTGGAAATAACTTCAAATTTGTAAGAAAGTTTTAAGAACATGACACTTAATAAAAACAAAGTGAGATTATATTATACATTATGTTTTGTAACCTGCTTATTTTATTTAATAATCTATAGACATTTTTTCACATTCATGATTCTTGCTTTTTTTTTTTCTTTTACAACAATCTGAATGTTAATGGCATAATGGTATTTCATTATTTGGGTTTAAAACTAATTTATTTTTCAGGCCCATTCTGTTGAATGTTTAATTGTTTCTGGTTTTTTTTTTTTTGTTATTATAAATAATATAATGAACTAGTCTGAATATAAATCATTTCATAATCTATAATTTTGTTAAAACAATCCCTAGAAATGGAATTCCTAAAACAGATTTATGTTTATTGTTGTAGATTTTAATATATGTTGCCAAATTGCCCCTTCAAAAATTCTTAATAATGGACACTCACTAGCAGGCTATGAGAACACCTAGGTTTTTTTGCATGTTGGGCATTGTAGATTTTGTTTTTTTGTTTTTTGTTTTTCTTATGTTTAGTTAGCCAACACATAGTACATTATTAGCTTTTGATGTAGTGTTCAACAATTCATTAATAGTTTTTAAAGATGCTTCACCAGTTATGAATAAAGCTGCTATAACATTATAAATATCTTTGTGAGGATTTGCTGAAGAGATTATCTTTGCTCAGTTGCATTGTCATTACTTCTTTGTCCAAGATTAGTTACATATTTATGTGAGTTTACTTCTGGGCTCTCTATTCTGTTGCATTGATTTATTGATCTATTCTTTCACCAACACCACACTGTCCTCATTACTGTAGTTATATATATCTTAAAGTCAGGTGCCATCACTCCTCCAACTTTTTTCTTCTCCTTCAATATTGTGTTGATCATTATGGGTCTTTGCCTCTCCATATAAACTTTAGAATCAGTTTGTCAATACCTACAAAATAATTTGCCAGAATTTTGATAGAGAGTGCATTGAATCTATAGGTCAATTTGGGAAACACTGACATCTTGACCATATTGAGTCTTCTTATCCATGAACATGGAATATCTCTCCATTTATCTAGTTTTTCTTAGATTTCTTTTATCAGAGTTCTGTAGCTTTACTCATATAGATCTTATATATATTCTGTTAAATTTATACCTAAAGATTTTATTGGGGGATACTGATGTAAATTGTACTATGTTTTTAATTTCACATTCCATTCATTCATTGTTGGTCTGGAGACTTTACATGGGAGGAAACAAAAGAATACACACATTCCCTGAAAGAAATAAAGTCAAGATAATGGACTATGATTCTAATAGCTCAAGGAATCTTTGGTGTCAATGTCCTCCAGCCAAAGACCACCATAAACACGCCTATAGTTAAACAAGCTGAATTTATGCTCACTGCAATAAAGGAGAATGTAGTCCATGGAGATAATGTGGCATGGCATTAAGAGGACATTAGAAGACTTACCATAGGATTTGGAAATTTCTTGTCTTAAGTGATTTTGGAGAAGCTTGGCACACACAGGATACCAAACGGTCTAAAGTAAAGGAAGTAATGTAAAGGAAGGATAGGTTGGAATAGGAAAGGATGGATATTCTTTGGAAGCCTTATCAGTATAAAAATGGAGCTGGGAGCAAGAACAGGATGGGTGTGGGACAGTGAAGAAAAACTCAATCAGAACCAAACAAGCAGGTCCACCAATTCGGGGAAGTCAGGTAGGGCTGCAGGGTGAGGCCAGGTTTGCAGGGCCCTGAGAGTCCAGCAGAGCCAGGTGGGTTTGAGGCAAAGAACACATGGTGTCCAAAAACACCTCCTTCATGTATGGTTAGGGAATGGAGGCATTTTCATTCCATACTCTAAATAAAGGGGACATTCTATGTTGATCCAGGTTTGTGATAAATAAAAAAAGAAACTGACTGGCTTGGAGGTTTTAAAACATTCCAGATTTTGTTTATACAGGGAAGGATTTTTCAAAGGTCAAACTTCCACTGCTGTAATCACCTTTATATATCTATGTTCCGTATTACTCTAGTTCCATAAACAAGTTTAAAATAGGAGTTGATAATATCATCTGATTTTAAAAGGGGAAGAGCTTCATATTTCTGTATATCTATGCTCAAATGCATATTTTTTTCAAGCAAGGTCAGTAGTTTTGAAGAAACTTTGCATTTTATGGAATATATTTAAGCAATTCACCAGGGATGACTACAACTCCTTTTTTTTATGTAGGGTCAAGAATGAGGCTTAGAAGTATGTGCATTTACATTAAAACTTGCTTACAAATATTGACTGAAAAATAGCACACCATTAAAACAGTAAAATCTCATTTTTTAGATTAAAAATATGTATATAATGCACAGGAAAGATATATGGAATATATAGCCATGGTTTTCTCTAGGGACAAAATTGAAGACTGTTTTAATTTTCCCTTTTGTATTTACTTGTCTTTTTAAATTTTCCACAAGAAATATGTATCCCTTGTGCAATTTTTCTTCAAATTAGTGTCCAAGGACAAGAATTTGGGTACATGTGCGATGTTAAAAAATGGTTTTGTTTTTTTGTTTGGGTAAGGATTTTATCATTATAGCAGAGAGATGGGAAAAATAATATAAATATTTTTCACTAAAAGAAGAACATTATAGTGAAATTATAACCAAACTGTTCTCATATAAAAACAGTTGTGACAACCTTGGGTAAGTCACCTAAACTTCTGGACATTATTCTTCCATATATAAATGAAAAGCTCAGTAATCTTAAGTGTCCCTTTTAGCTTGAAAAAAATTACTATGACTGCCACATTTCTCAACAGTCTTTGGACTTGATAAATTAACTCCTGTCACCTTTCTCTCTCAATGCCTAAGGAAGGTTCTGATCCTCACCTACATGCCCAGAAAAAGACACATTATCTAAGAGAGGCAACCTTAATGAAGCAAGGAGAGCCAGTAGGATCTTTCTTAAAACCTGGAAATTCCTTAGGCCCTGGGATAAACTCAACTATTGCAATTGCTAGGGAAAACTCAAGTTAATTACTGGATTTTCTAATTGCAGACAGCATCGTACATTCCTGCGTGCATCCCCTTTCCCTTTTGTTTCAGGAAAGTTCCTCATCCTTAGATGTTAGCCAGGCACAATGTGCTTTGTCCTTGGAGCCACTATTTGGCAAGGTTTAATTGACAAGATGAGAAGATAATGGGGAACCAGTGCCCCTACCCATCACCTTTTCATATCTTTTTCCTTAAACTTTCCTCAATTGTTACAATGTCTGCCATTTCCGTCCTAATTCTTCCCACTCTCAAGGTTTAGCATTCATTTTTCTCCATGAAGCATTACCCCAATTATTTTCCCCACAAAAAAAAAAACCAAAAAACAAAAAACAAACAAAAACAAAAACAAAACAAAACAAAACTTGCAAAGGAATTTCTATGCACTTATTGCCAATACCACACAATTTAACACATGCTGTCTTTTTGGTCTATGGTATCAACTATTTATTTACACAAGCCTTTTCACTCTTGTTGGAATGTAAAAACCTCAGTAATAAAGACAAAGCCCTTAACTTTTCTTACTATTCCAGTAATTCGTGACGTATCATTCATGTCACAGAAGATGGTAAAAGATACTTTTTGATTGATGAAAGGGTCACCAATTAATGATCAATTTTATTTGCAGCAGGTAGTGAAAAAGACCAACAGGTAGAACTAAAGGTTCAACTTCATGATTTTCTGTTTCAGGAAAAGGGAGTCGGTCTCCACCATCACAAACACTACTTAGCCTCTCTCCCAATAATCCAGTAGGTGTCTTGGGGAGACTAGACTTGGCTTCTTGTTAAAGACTTAACAGAAAGCAAACCGTAAAGAAAGAACATGGAAGGTATCTGGATGCCTTGAGAAGTCAAAAAAAAGAGAAAAGTTATGTATGGATTTTGGACCATGATAGAATCAGAAAACTGGAAGATTTCTTAGAAATAATCTATGAAATCATCAGTTTACAGAAGAACAAAATAAAACTCAGAGAGTGGCTTGCCTCTTAAGTCCAGGATTTTTCCTGCTCTGGTCATGATTTATTTTTCCTATGGTATTCTGATGAAACAGGATGTACTCAATAATTGTAGCCACTTTCCATCAGGAGGCAATGCATCCTAGAAGAAGGAAGGATATGTGGTGGAATGTTCAGGCTCCCCTCATTCCGATGATACACCGCTTCTCTTTCTCCATGCCAGTTAGTCTGAGTCTACTTTTATATTCCGCAGCTCTGAAATCAACATTTAGATTAAAACTAAATAATCCAAGCAAAGGAACATACCACTGGTTCAACTTTGGGTTAATATTAGGAATGACTCATGAAGCAATTCCTGAGAACTGAAAACATTGTGTGCTATGGGCTTGAAATCCTTCATGGACATTTTCTAAGGCTTAAAAATATGTTTTGTTAAACAATCTTCTAAAATGGTGTTGTTAACTTCATCAGTTCTTATCAAAGTTAAATTGTGTTGAATTTTGTGCGTGTGGTCTGCTGGAAATGGTGTAGTCATCCAAGACGTAGGCAATCTGACTTTTCTCCACGACGCTGTGGTGGGAACAGTTGGAAAGCTCATAGTTATTATTAGACAGCTGATGTGATGAATTCAGTCATTACTTGTTGAGATTTTCTACATCTTTAGAACATTTTAGGCAGCTAAGGAGAAATTATTTTATTAGCCAGGGACTCCTGTTAGTTTGAACTCCTGTTAGCTTGGTTTGGGTGAAATAGCAAAGTAAAGTATCCAGAAAAGCACTGGCTTAGAATGCTGTATATCCTACAAGGTACTTGCTGAACAGCTCATTTCACACCTATAAAATAGGACACTAATTTTACTTCTTCACTAATTGATTCAATAAATCAGCAGTCTGTGAGTCATCATTGCAGGAACAAAGAGCAAACATTCTGTTTTTCCCATTGAATTTCCAGTGGGGGTTTGAAAAGAGGTTTAGAGGGAGAATACACAGTTCCCATGCTAACATTTCTGAATGACACTCTCCTCCAGGCCCTTTCCATCAGCTTGACTCCCCCTGCAAAAAGCAGGATATGGTGATTACGGTCCCTATTTTCAGATGAGAAAAGTGAAGCTTTGGGAGTCTGAGTAATTTGTCTAAAATCACCTCTAGTGAGTGATGGAGCAAAGGAACTGAGTGTGGTGTTCATACGTAAAAGCTCATGAAGTGGGTGGCTCAGTCAGTTAAGCATCTGACTTCCACTCAGGTACGATCCCGGGGTCCTGGGATGGAGCCCCGAGTCAGGCTCCCTACTCAGCGGGGAGTCTTCTTGTCCCTCTGCCCCTTGAACCCCCGACCCTGCTTGTGCTCTCTCTCACTCACTCTTTCTCTCAAATAAATAAAATCTTAAAAAAACCCAAAAAACTCATGAAGTTTCTGCCATATTTCACTGCTTGCCTTATGCTAAAGCCAACCCAACCCAACCCAACCCAACCAAACCAGAGACAGATCTGCTTGAACGTTGTTAATACTCATGAAGCAAAAATAAAGGGAACCCAAGTATATGCCCCTTTCACATCAGGACTACTTTTGAAAACCTCCAGTAACCAAAAAAACTAAACATGAGTAACTCTTCTCAGTTCAATGGATTCAGTCAAAGTGGGTAATGTAGGTAAATATATCTAGAGCTTATTTTAAGTTTCTGAAAGCTCTGTGTAAATATCCCATTTTAGAATTGCAAGGCTTACGGACAAAGGACCAACTTCTTCCCTTTCTATTTGTACCAAAGTTTTATCTTTTACACAATAACAGTATTTCCCAAACTGTATTTTTATGTTAATATGTGTACAGAGAGAGGAAAAAAATAAATTTAAAATAAAATTTGGGGCGCTGGGTGGCTCAGTTGGTTAAGCAGCCGACTCTCGATTTCAACTCAGGTCATAATCTCAGGGTCCTGGAATCAAGCCCTCCGTGCTCAGCGGGCAGTCTGCTTGAGGATTCTTTCTTTCCTTTTCTCTCTGCCCCTCCTCCCGCTCATGCACATATGTGCTCTCTCTCTCTCCCAAATAAATGAATAAATCTTAAAAAAATAAAATAAAAATTTAAAAGTAAGATGAGACAGACGTCTGGGTAGCTCAGTTGGTTAAGCATCTGACTCTTGATTTCAGCTCAGGTCATGATCTCAGGATCATGAGATCGAGCCCCATGTTGGGCTCTGTGCTGGGTGTGGAAGCTGCTTGGGATTCTCTCTCTCTCTCTCTCTCCCTCTGCCTCCCCCCCCCCCACTTGTGCATGTTCTCTCTCTCTCTCTCTTTCTCTCTGTCTCTAAAGAAAAGAAGGATGAGAAAACATCAGGATGTATGTAATACATGTTACTCTATTGTCAGACATCTATGACAGTCTTATGTTTCATGAAGACATACTTTAGAAAACACTGCCCAATATAACAATTTCAAAGTTGTCCCAGGGAGATCCTAAAGCCTCAGGATTTTCAAGTTTCGCAATATCTAGGAGAGAGCAATATCTATGACTAGAAGCCTTGTGATGAATACCTGGAGAAACACTTCCAAAATGAACTAAACAGAGTTCTATTAATTTAAGTCAAATAAACGTATATACAGTGCTTGTTGAAGAAATCTTCAACAATACGTCTATATCGTCCTGTGACTAGTGTTCCTTTAAGACTCAGGACTTCTCTGACCATCAGCTCTAAAGCTCTTTTTGCCCCCTCACATTTCTTGAGTCAATTTCTATCATATAATCCTGTTTAATTTTTCTCATAGCACTTAATCATTACCTGAAATTATCTTGTCGGTTTGTCTATACTTAAAATCTGAGATTCCTGAAAGGTGAGTCTTATTTATGTTTCCAGCAACAACTATGGTGCCAAGTTTATTGAGAATAAATGAAAGTTGTTTCATTCATTCATGTATTTATTCATTCAACAAATATTTACTGAGTATTTGTCATGTACCCCAAACCATTCCAGTCTGGACACAGTAGTAAGTAAAATAGATGTCAGTCTGTTCCTTGAATTGTTTGTACATGGGATATTTTTTATTTTTTTATTTATTTTTTTATTTTTTTTTTATTTAAAAGATTTTATTTATTTATTTGACAGAGAGAGACATAGCGAGAGAGGGAACACAAGCAGGGGAAGTGGGAGAGGGAGAAGCAGGCTTCCCGCTGAGCAGGGAGCCTGATGTGGGGCTCGATCCCAGGACCCTGGGATCATGACCTGAGCTGAAGGCAGACGCTTAATGACTGAGCCACCCAGGCACCCCATGTACATGGGATATTTTTTTAAAAAATTGAATGGCTGCACTTCCTTTGGGAATAGAATATTTTAAACCACTGTAATTATTATTTAAAAATTCAAATTATCAGTAACTAATTTACCTAATTCTGTAAACATGAATTTCCATATGACTTGTTTTCTTTGTAGTTCATTGTCACTTGTTGAACGTAGAAGGGCCAGTGGGGCGCCTGGGTGGTTCAGTCGGTTAAAGCCTGCGACTATTGATTTCAGCTCAAGTCATGATCTCAGGGTGGTGGAACGAGCCCTGTGCTGGGCGTGGAGTCTGCTTAAGATTCTCTCTCTCCGTCTGGCCCTCCCCTGCTCTTTCTCTCTAAAAAAAAAAAAAATTAATTAAATAAATAAATAAGTAAATAAATAAATAAATAAAGTAGGAGGGCCAAAATGTCTATTTATATTATCTCATTATCTCATTTCATCCTGCCAACCAGCCTGTGGAGGTGGAAACTATTGCTAATAGTGGAGACTATTACCTCTATTTGACACATGAGGAAATTGAGGCTATGGAAATAATTTTACCCAGGACATTTAGTTAGGAGATGGGTGGTATCTGAATATAAGCCCAGAGGCTCTGAAATTAAAGCCTGCCTCCTTTTCTACCACATCTACTGCCTTCTTATAATATTAGTCTAGCCCAACAGTTATTTATAGGGGAAAAAGAGCACCAAAAGCACCAAAAATGACTAAGTCAACAGGACCTTTGTGTCCCATTTTGTAACCAGGTGAATTCTCTCTGATTTTTTTTTTTTTTTTTTTTTGTGCTTACGTTCCATTTCTGGGCTCTGGGCAGTATTTCTTCTTACCTCCCAAAGATCCTGTCAGAACCATCAGGAGGTAGCCTGTGTCACCTCAGAGGCGGCGACTTCTGCGTTTCTGACACCTCCGGTTTTCCTGGTGAATAAGACCGAGCAGTGCGTTTCATCACATGGAAGCTGCAAAGGGAAGATAAAACCAACAAAGGAGCTGAAGGAATCACAGAAAAGAAGGAGGTTAGGAGAATAAAAAGCAAGCTCAAAATGAGCTAAATTTAGAAATCATTTGGAGTTTCATTGTTCAAGTTATGGAATTCGTCTTGTGCTCCAGTGGTCCAAGTTCGGCCACTAACTTGATGTGTGACCTTATCAGGTCTCTTTGCCCTTCTCTGTGTCAGGTTGGTGACACTATGGAGTGTCAAGCCCGTCTTGGGCTGCTGACCTCGGATGTCCTTAATGGGACATAATGAGCCCTTGTATGTTTACATGACTGTTACTTTGGAATTTTCCTTTTATGTAGCCAAATATAATGCTAAGTGAGAAAATTGGTGTACTTTTTTTTTTTTTTAGATTTTATGTATTTATTTGAGAAAGAGAGAGAGAGCATAAGCAGGGGGAGGGGCTGAGGGAGAGAGAGAAGCAGGCTCCCCGCTGAGCAGGGATCCTGATGCGGGGCTTGATCCCAGGACTCCGGGATCATGACCTGAGCTGAAGGCAGACACCTAACCGACTGAGCCACCCAGGCGCCCCATGGTGTACATTTTAGTATTAAAAAGTACAATTTGAAGAACTCCACAAGACTTGACTGAACACTCAAAGAAGTCAAAAAGTGGTGATGGAAATAGTGATGAGGAAAGGGAGAAGAAAAAGGTTGGAAGAGAGGAGGAGGCAGGGAGAGGAAGGGGAGGAGGAGGGGAGAGGAAGAGGAGGAGGAGGGGAGAGGAAGGGGAGGAGGAGAGGGGGAGGAGGGGAGAGGAAGGGGAGGAGGAGAGGGGGAGAAGGGGAGAGGAGGTGGGGGAGGAGGAGGGGAGGAAGAGAGGAGGGGAGGAGGAGGGGGAGGAAGAGGAGGAGGAGGGGGAGGAGGAGGAGGGGCAGGAGGAGGAGGGGGGATGAGGAGGAGGGGAGAGGAAGGGGAGGAGGAGGAGGAGGAGGGGGAAAAGGAGGAGGGGGAGGAGGAAGGGGGTGAGGAGGAGGAGGGGAGAGGAGGGGGGAGAGGAAGAGGGGAGATCAGGGGAGGAGGAGGAGAGGAGGTGGGGGAGGGGGAGGAGGGGAAGAGAAATTAAAGGAACAGGAGCAACAGCAACAACAAACAAAATAAGAAAAAGTTTCCTTTCCAATATAGACTGAAACTCTTCATTTGACATTTAAGTAATATTTGTCAAACTGAGTATCTTTGGAGGTCCCCTGGCTCATCGAATACAATTTTTCCCAAAGATTTCATTATTACCTTCTGCTGCCATTCCCACGAAACCCCATAAAACCAAGGTTCAAAGTTCCTATTGCATATGATAGGCTAGTTAACATTTTTCTCTTTCAAGTTAATTTGACCAAACACATGGCTCATCCATTAACTAAATTTTATCAATTACAGCTCAGTAATCCTAGTATTGTGCCAAGGTTTACTCTTTCCTCACCGAGGCCAAAATCTGCCTGGGGTTGGGGTCTGACTTCAATAGTTCTTTCAAGTTTCAAATCAAACTCCTTTCCCTCTGCCTCCTTGATGCCCTAATGTGGAATAAGTTGGTCCCCTCACTGTCTACAGGTCCAATCCTGTCCACAGCCGACTTGTTAGAAGGAGCTGGAGCCGGACGATGGCCAATCCCTGCATGAGGACGCTCACCCCACTGCTCGCCCCCCAGTGCTCACCGCACTGACATTCAGCGAGGGCATAGGATTTGCTTTGGCCAATGAAATCTGGGCAAAATAGAACTTGAGAAAAAGAAAGGTTTCTGTTCACCACCGTCCCCAGATTAGAAAAAGATCATATGGCAGAAGGAAAGAAAAGATGAAAGGGAAATAAGCAAGAGAGGTCAGAGGGAAAAGAGAGAGGGTGGTGGGCATGATCTGAAGGGAACAGGCAGAGGAGCAGGCTCAGTGTCTGAAGATGGCCTGGCCTCTTCGCGATCAACACCGTGCATGAGCCATAGCCAGGGGCCCAAGAGGAGCCAAGCTGGTGTCCTACATTCCCACCTTGTGAGCCCTGTACATGTCCTGTACTCAAGGGCCACGCTAGTTTGCCTTCCTGCCGGCATAGGATGAAGACTGTCCTTAGCAGCAATCAGCACCATGACTATTTGTCAACCAGGACGGTGATCCTGGTCTGAGCCCTGTGTCTTTGCTTCAGCCCAGTTTGACTTGCTGTGTGTGGAGAATCCCCTACCCTATTCCCCCCCTGGCAGCAGGTCCACTGCTCAAAGCACTCATAAACCCCATGGAGCCCACCAAGCTTGCAGAGGGGGGCTAAATGGTCAAGGGGAAGCCTCTAGACTTGGGACTCGGGTGGGCTAGCCACATGCAACCTGAGAGTCTCCCTAAACTGCAGTGCGGTCACGCATATCTTTGTTAAACTTGGACTTGCGTCTCTGATCTTCTGGCTTAGCAGCTGTCTTCGGGTTCACGTGCCTACAAGTGTCTCTCCTGCAATAACTAATCCTTGGTTTCCTTTGCAGCTTCCACTGCCTGGAATGACCACACGGAGTCATTTCTCGTCCTTTCATACCTGCAGTAAGTCCAGTCCTGGCTCTGCCATCCTTCTCCACCTGCCAGGCACTTCCCGGCTGCAGATGAGGCTTTTCCCTGGTTGAAGAATTAGAGAGGAGTTAACCAACCTCTAAGCATGTAACAATCACAGTCTTACACAATTCACTGATGAATCACAGACCTGTACCTCTGAAACAAATAATACATTACATGTTAAAAAAAAAAAAAAAAAGAAGATAGTAGGAAGAGAAAAATGAACGGGGGGAAATTAGAGGGGGAGACGAACCCTGAGAGACTATGGACTCTGAGAAACAAACTGAGGGTTCTAGAGGGGAGGGAGGTGGGGGGATGGGCTAGCCTGGTGATGGGTATTAAAGAGGGCATGTACTGCATGGAGCACTGGGTGTTATATGAAAACAATGAATCGTGGAACACTACATCAAAAACTAATGATGTAATGTATGGTGATTAGCGTAACATAATAAAATAAATAAATAAATAAATAAACTAAAAAAAAAAGAAAAAAGAAATAGAACTACCCTATGACCCAGAAATTGCACTACTAAGTATTTACTCCAAAGATACAGATGTAGTGAAAGGAAGGGGCATATGCATCCTAATGTTCATAACAGCAATGTCCACAATAGCCACACTATGGAAAGAGCCCAGATGTCCACTGATAGATGAATGGATAAAGATGTGTTTCATATATACAATGGAATATTATTCAGCCATCAGAAAAGATGAATACCTACCATTTGCATCTACACGGATGGAACTGGAGGGAATTATGCTAAGTGAAATAAGTCAAGCAGAGAAAGACAAATACCATATGATTTCACTCATATGTGGAATTTAAGAAGCAAAAAAGATGCACATAGCGGGGAAATACATTGATGGTCACCAGAGGGGAGGTGGGTGGGGGATGGAGGAAACAGGTGGTGGGGAGTACCGAGTACACTTGTGAGGAGCACTGGGTGATGTATAGAAGTGATGAATCACCAAATTGTACACCTGAAACTAATATTACACTGTATATTTAACTAACTTGAATTTATTTTATTTTATTTTTTTTTTTTTAAAGATTTTATTTATTTGACAGAGAGAGACAAAGCGAGAGAGGGAACACAAGCAAGGGGAGTGGGAGAGGGAGAAGCAGGCTTCCTGCGGAGCAGGGAGCCCGATGCGGGGCTCGATCCCAGGACCCTGGGATCATGACCCGAGCCGAAGGCAGATGCTTAACGACTGAGCCACCCAGGCGCCCCTAACTAACTTGAATTTATTTATTTATTTATTTATTTATTTATTTATTTAAAGATTTTATTTATTTATTTGACAGAGAAAGATAGCGAGAGCAGGAACACAAGCAGGGGGAGTGGGAGTGGGAGAGGGAGAAGCAGGCTTCCTGCCGAGCAGGGAGCCCGATGTGGGACTCGATCCCAGGACCGTGGGATCATGACCTAAGCCGAAGGCAGATGCTTAACGACTGAGCCACCCAGGCGCCCACTAACTTGAATTTAAATAAAAACTTAAAAAAAATAAAAAAGCATGTAACAATCACAATTTTGCACTTATGCTTTCTTCTCAACTAGAGAAGAAGCCTCTGATAAAGGAGGAAAGCAAAAGCAAAGCAAAGAAAAAGAAAAAGAAAAAGAAAAAAGAAAAAACAACAAAACCTGGTAGGGTTTCACATGTGAAACATTGTTTTTCCAAATCAGAGGGAAATAATTCTAGGGACTCCTCTCCAACCCCATTCTGTTTTTGGCTTTTGAAGCTAGTGCTTGTGTTTTTATTAATTTGCACCAAATGGATGCTTAGCAACAATCAAACATGTTGCAGTAAATATAAAACTACTTTCTGAGGGAGTTCAGAATTACAAAAACAAGCTCATTGGGACATAGCTCTTGAAGAGTCATATAAATAGAACATAAACATTTGAAGGATATATAAAGATATTTCACCACATTCCATTTATTGATGGATGAAAGGCAGTACATCAAATCAGATAAAATTTTAATCTGGTTTAAATTAATTTTGTTTCATTTCATTTTATGGTACTTGCACTCCGAACTAAGAAAACTCAGTTTAGTTTTCTTCATGGCATGGTAACAGAAATAATTTTCAAGTGATGCTGATGTTTATTTAAATCTGATTCAGAGGACAGCACAGCATTTAAATTATATTACACAATTCTTATGTAAACGCATGGAGTTGGATATCTGCTGAACTAACAATCCCCAAATTTTAGTGGCTGAACACTGTAAATCTTTATCAAGTACTTTCTTTACATTTCAATGTGGGTTGGGCTGGTGGGAGGTGACCCTTCTCCACACAGTCATTCAGGGACCCCAACTTCTTCTGTCCATGGTTTCACCTTCCACTGGGGCCTCAGGGCCATTCACTGAAACCCAGATACCCAGATAGAGGAAGAGAAGAGAGTGGTTACATGGAAAGTTTTTACTAGGCTCGCCTAGAAGTCTACCACTCAGGTCCAAATTCCACTGCTCAGAACTCAGTCACGTGACTACACCCAAGTGCAAGAAAGGCTGGGAAATGTAATGCTGAGTCTCCCGGAGGAAAGGAGAAACAGTTTGGTGGAAAAGTGTCTGGCGATCTCAGTGACAATCGGAAAAGGCTCCTGGGTCAGTGAAGGGAAACTGGAAACAGGAGAAAGTGGCACTGTATGAAGGGAAAAGGCACAAAGCAAGGGGTCTGCAGTTTCCACCTTTGTCTGTCCACATGGAAGGTGGGGATCACAACAGGAGAGCCTCCTCTGGGCTCTGGAAGGTGTGGCTATGATGCCCCTCGCTGGGAGGTGACACAAGTTCTTCATCCACTCTGGGATTTTGATAGCAGCAGTTCATTCTGCATCCACTGTGTTTAAAGATGCTCTGCTTTCTTTTTCTATATTGAAATGTATTCATATAATCTTGTGATAAGGAAGCACGCCCCATATTTCAGAAAGTCCCAAGAATGTGTGGTGTATCTGTGCGTGTGTGTGTGTGTGTGCTGGGGGTGGGGGGTTGATAATGGATGGCTGTTGAGAAGGGAGGCAGACAGGGAGCTGAGATCCAGCAGTCAGCACAATGTTTCATAGAAACGAACTACGTGGGGGAATTGGTAGAAGGTTGAATGGACTTTTTCCCCCAAGTACACTATCAAGCACTATAAATGCTAGTTATTGCCTACTAGTGGCTGTTCTGTTGGAAATGAACCCAAATTCTATAGCCGTCTACTGCACTTGACATCTACCACACATAGATTCTGGAGATTGGTCCTGTGGGTTAATGGAATGTTGATGGAAGTCGATAGATATTTGCACAGTGAAATAGCTGAAGCATCTTAATAACACGGCTAGCAAGCTAGACAAAGTGAATGCTTTTTACTAGGGTTCGAGTCTCCTTTCTCTAATTATATGTTATTCCTCCCAAAGATTTAGCAAAAACAGATTTTTTTTTTTAAAGAACTAAAAATGCACTAAATCAACCTCCCAGTGGACAGAACTGTTCCCTGATACTTAAAACGTCTCAGATATGCTTGGGCTTATAAGTTACTGGAAGAGCTGATTTCCTATGTGGTGTTTAGAGGTGTGGGACTTTGAAAGGCTTCAACACAGTATCTGAACCATCGACCCACTCCTTTGGGGTAAAATATGAACAGTGACTAGAAAAGGAAGCAAAGCCGAAGCTAGCATAGATCCTGGAACCAAAATGCCTAGATTGACACCTGGCTTACCACCTGCTGCCTGTGTGACTTAGGAAAGTTACTCAACCCTTCTGTGCCTCAGTTTCCTCTTTTGAAAATGGAGAGAATGTTAGTACCTATATCATAGATCATAGGGTTGTAATGGGTATGTGATGTTAGAAGGGCTCTTGGGAGGAAGATAGTCTGACTCCTCTATTAATATGGATATTCTTGAGAGCAGAGTGTGTTCTCTCTCTCTCTTTACCTAGTGCCTGACACTCTGTTGGCTCATTTTAGATGAATGAATGAATGAATGAATATCCTCAAAGGTACTTTCTTGAAAGACATTATGACATAGAAAAACCTCAGCAAAACCTCACTGTGTAGAGTCTTACAAATTGGATTGCGGTTTGGGGGCTCATCTAGAAACATTTTTATGAAGTATAATCTATTTATGTTTCAGATCCTGACGTATGGGGGATAATGCCTTATTTTTATTTGATTTTGTACTTATTTTTCCCTTTGGCCAGATGACAGATTAGCACAGCCTGGGAAAAGAATGCTGGAAATGCAACTGGGGGCTAGACAAGTCTTTTGTCGTTTGTGTTTGGCGTTGGTCTTCACCTCACTCGAAAAGAGCATGTTCACGGAGGAAGCCGTTGAGGGATTCACAGTGGCCTCTTCCCCAAGAGAAAGCAGAGGGGAGAGACACCTCTACACAGTCAGTCAGAGAAGAAGTCAGATTGGTCACAGCAAGCTGGCCGAGGAGAATGTGAAGGGCGTGGGGCTCAGACAAGAGATTTGTTTGTCTAAAACTGAAGTGAGAGGACATTTGTCACAGGAAGAGCAGAGTGGCAGGGCTTACAGCTCTTGGAGAAAAACACAGCAGGGTTCCTGAAAATATGACAGCTAGAAATTTCCTAGGTCTAGCAGTGCCGAGGGCTGCGGTGAATATAGACTTCAGTTTGCAGGGGAGGGTAGGGGCCAAGAAGTCGATCCAGAAACATTTTAATCATCACAGCATCTTATTGCCATATGGCACTGGATAGGTAGCAGAATTCACAAAGTGATTCAGTCTGAGCTCTAGGGTGAGGTGGCTGTTGGAATTAGCCTGCTGGGAAACTGTTGCTGAGAGACACTAAGCAGTAAATGCACGAGCCAGGACTGGGATGTAGGGGTTTGAGTCTAAACTCGGTTCTTTCCACTGCTCCGAGCTGCCTCGCCCTTCCTCCTTTCGTGACAGAAGATGCTGATAAGGCTGTAGCTGGGACTTATTGCCCCACAAATTCTGCCTGTAGTGGGCACCTACCCATATACTACCATACCGCCGTCTGTCCTTCAAATTCAGCTACCTTGGGGGTTTTATGAGCCTTCAAGGCCAACTCTTAAAGAACAGAGAGAACTGCACCGCAGTGCAGTTTGGAGAAGCAAAAAGTACTCCCTAACTAGAAAGAGCTCCCACTGGCCTGGCAAGGGGGGAGGTGGCTGAGTCTGGGAGAGCCAAGTCCCAAAGAGCTTGATGGAGATGTGAGAGCCCCAGGGTTCTAGCTGTGCGGAGGGAGGCGCAGAGACTGCAAGAAGTCCTGGGACTTCAGTGGATGGCAGTGAGGCCAGAGGCAGACCGGAAACATTGCTGATTAGGGGCACTTGTCCTTTTTTCTATGCACCTGGGAACATCCCTAATTTCACTGTGATTCCAGGGATAGAGAGGCCTCAGAATTAATTATTCATATAGGATTTGCTGCTGGCCCCAAAGAACAGGACCTCAGAATCTGGAACTCTGATGCTTCATAGAGTATTTAATAAGTTGTGGTTTTGAGGGGCGCCTGGGTGGCTCAGTCGGTTAAGCATCGGATTCTTGATTTCGGCTTAGGTCATGATCTCATGGGTCGTGAGATCAGCCCCACGTAAGGCTCCTCGCTCCTGAGATTGAGCCCTGGTCTGACTCCATGCTCAGTGGGTGGTTGGCTTGAGATTCTCTCTCTCCTTTTCCCTCTGCCCCTTCCCCCGCTTGCATGCACTCTCTCTCTCTCTCTCTTTCAAATAAATAAATCTTAAAAAGAAAAAAGTTGTGTTTTTTGCACATCTGCTTTGTGTTCTAAGAGTCATACCACATTGCTTATTCTTCACAGCTTTATTTTTTTAATTTTTTTATTATGTTATGTTAATCACCATACATCACATCACTAGTTTTTGATGTAGTGTTCCATGATTCATTGTTTGCGTATAACACCTAGTGCTCCATGCAGTACGTGCCCTCTTTAATACCCATCACCAGGCTAACCCATCCCCCCACCCCCCTCCCCTCTAGAACCCTCAGTTTGTTTCTCAGAGTCCAAATCTTTTTTTAACATATAATGTATTATTTGTTTCAGAGGTACAGGTCTGTGATTCAACAGTCTTGCACAATTCACAGCGCTCACCAGAGCACATACCCTCCCCAGTGTCTATCACCCAGCCACCCCATCCCTCCCACCCCACCCCCCACTCCAGCAACCCTCAGTTTGTTTCCTGAGATTAAGAATTCCTCATATCAGTGAGGTCATATGATGCATGTCTTTCTCTGATTGACTTATTTTGCTCAGCATAACACTCTCCAGTTCCAGCCATGTCGTTGAAAATGGCAAGCTTTATTAAAATATAATTGGTATACCATATAATTTACCCATTTAAAGTGTAAGAGTCAATGGCTTTTCATATATTCATAGAGATGTACAACCATCACCACAACCAATTTAAAACATTTTATGGCCTCCAAAAGAAACCCTCTGCCCCTTAGCTGTCACTCGTTCAAGCATCTCACCCTTCTCCCCGCCTCCCCAAGCCCTAGACAATCACTAATCTGCTTTCTTTCTTTGCAGATTTGCCTTTCTGGATATTTCATATAAATGGAATCATACAATACATAGTCCTTTCTATCTGGCCTCTTCACTTGGCATGTTTTCAAGGTTCATCCATGTTGTAGCATTTACCAATATTTCATTGCTTTTTAGATTGCAGAAAAGAAGACTACAGGCATGAAAAAGAACATGAGCTAGATTTCCTTTCTGAGATTGCTCAGGCAGTCTGGCAAATATCAGTATTTCCTGCTCACACGTGCAAATTTGTCTCGCGTAAATTTTGGAGAAAGGATTCTTTCCTCCTCATGGACACTCAGGGACCAAGGCTGATAGAGGCTCTGCCTTCTTTTTGCTGCTAGCTCCCCCATCACAGTATCAGGGAAAGAGGATAATAAAGACAATTTATATCCCTACGTCCATATTTCAACTTGGAATTGACACCCATCATTTCTACTTATGGACCATTGGCCCAAACTAGTCACATGACCCTGCGTAACTGTCAGGTCCTGGGAAGTTTGGGGAAGCGCCTGCCATTCAGCAGGCATTAAATGTCTCTGCCACACAGAGCTCATCTAGTCCAGCGTTTTTCAGCATGTACTGTTTTGATCCCTGGGGCTCTGCAGAGGTGTGCATTTAATGGGTTCGACAAACAATGAAGTATATTCAACTAACGCTAAGTTGGACTTATCAGCTTTTTTTTTTTTTTTAAAGATTTTATTTATTTATTTGACAGAGAGAGAGATAGCGAGAGCAGGAACACAAGAAGGGGGCGTGGGAGAGGGAGAAGCAGGCTTCCCACCGAACAGGGAGCCTGATGTGGGACTCGATCCCAGGACCCTGGGATCATGACCTGAGCCGAAGGCAGACGCTTAACGACTGAGCCACCCAGGCGCCCCTGGACTTACAGCTTTTATCTGTCTTTTTATTGGGAGATCTACACATCAATGTGTTGAGCAATGAAAAGTTTTGCTGTCCAAAGAAGTTGGAAATTTACTTATCTGTTCCATTTTTCTGTCTTCAGAGAAACACTCACTTAAACCGTCTCGCTCAGAAGGCTGTCTTCACCAACACGGAACATCCTACAAGGGCACATAACATTCTCTAGCTTGGATTTTAGCTTCTTAAGCAGTAAAACCAGATGTTAGGCTGATATCTCAAATTATGTATTCTACACATGTTTATTTTCAGTAACAACAACAATAAAAATCAAAGGAGAGTTTATATGCATCGTGAAGCAAACACCACACCCTTTGCTTTAGGTCACTTGTAAAGAATTCTTCCCAAAGTTCCAAGTCACCTGAAGACAAAGCTGAAACTAAGACGATTTGGTATTTAACTAGTACCTGACTCTGCCAGAAGAGAAAATCCATATATCTTTCTTACCCTATGGCCTATTGGGTCCCTAATGACCAATATTTTTGTCAATGACTGTTTTTGTCAAGGAAGGAGGTAGAACAATGCTAAAAAAAAAAAAAAAAAAAGCCAATTGCTGTCTCAATAGACAATGCATGATATATTATTGGAACTTATGATATCTTTTCAATATTTTTATATACCCCTACCAAAAGATGCATTTTTTATCAGATTTTTTCCTTAAAACAGTGGATGGCCCCCTCCGCCATCTGTGGGGTCTCACTCTAAGCCAGTCAATCTGGAGGTTCTCATGAGGGTTGGGGGTCGGGGTGGAGAAGGAAGCTGAGGAGGAAGGAAACTGGTGCAAAACAGGAGTCCTCTTCCTCCTATACTTGCTAATCTAGGCTACACCACAAGTTAGCCACGTTTTCCCTGGGAGTTAAGAGAGAACTGAGAGTGTGGATTATGATGACACAAAGGTCAAAAGTGCTGTCACTTGTGGGTAACATTTTGTCTTATGGAAGAATACAGTGCTGTTTGGTGTTACGAGGCTGTGTGTTGCAGCCAGAAGCCCTGGGCTCATATCGTGCCTCCAACACTTACTAGCCGTGTGATCTTGAGTTAGTCACTCAGTCTCTCCAAGCTCCATTTCTCTCATTTGTAAAATAGGAATAATAACAGAAACAAACTGAACACATCAGACTAAATGTGTTTTTGAGACTAAAATAAATGGATGGAGAGGTGAGCTTAGCCAAGTGAGCAGCATATGGTAACTGCTCAGGTGACAAAAAGTCTTACTGCTGGTTTCTAGAAAGTAATAGTTATTTTGTCAAGAAAACAGTTTATACAAGTTTTCCCTGAGTCAGTAATAACCTTTAGCTACTTATTAAAATACCAAAAAATGAGATTGTAAAGCTAACAACAAAACTCTAATCAAGTTCATTTTGATAACCCAAAGCCAACATTAATGGAGAAATATGGGGATGTGTATTCTAAAACCTTTTCTAAAACAAAAGATACTGTGCTGATGAAAGCCGGGTGCCGTGGTCCACTCTCGTAGGGGTAGCAGAGGTGACCACCTTCTCCCGGACTGCTACACCAAGAGGCACAGGACCCAGAGCAGCATTTGTGGGGTAGGGTCTTATTTTTTTTTATTTGAATATAATTGACACACAACATTACATTAGTTTCAGGCGTACAACAGAGTGATTCAAGAGTCTGTATGTTATGTGGTACTCACCACCAGTGTTAGCTACCACCTGTCCTGTTCCGTCACTCTTACAATATCATTGATTATAGTCCCCATACTGTGCCTTTCATCCCCATGATGTATTCATTCCATAACTGGAAGCCCATATCTCTCTCTCCCCTTCACCCATTCTGCCCATCTCCCCATCCCCCTCCCCTCTGGCAACCACCAGTTTGTTCTCAGAGAGGCATTTTTGAGTGCTGTCCAGGGTCCTCTATCAGAGCAAAATCCGTAGCCCGAGCTCCACTTAGAAAGGTAAGCAACTGTGAGGGTTACTTGCTGCCATGGTCTAAATGTATCCCCAACAAATTCATATAGTACAATGCTAATGCCCCAAAGTTGATGGCATTAGGGGTGAGGCCTTTGGGAGGTGATTAGGTCATGGGGGGGAGGGGAACCCTCACGAATGGGATTACTATTCTTATAAGGGAGCCCACAGAGATGCTTCACCCTTCCACCATACAGACACAGCTAGAAGGTGGTGGGTATGCCAAATACCATCATGGCTACTTTCTGAACTCCATTCTCTTCACCTGACCACCATGTCAGCCTCCCCTCGAGCACTGTCATCCCACCCCTAACTGCTTGTCCTCTGAAATTTTAAATTGAGACAGTCTGTCCTCTGGCCACAGCCTTCTGCCCTCCCGGGTCTCTCACTATCTGTTCCCACTACACTGATTCTTCAAGTTCCCCAGCTGACTGTTTCTTCTTTTTGGCCTTCTTCTGCCTCCTCTTCCTTCCCTCTCCACCTGATACTCCTTAGGTTACTGTCAACCACACATCTCTCCTGCCACACATTCCTCCAATGGTCAAAGTCCCAATTTGCATTAATCTTATTATTCCAGCTGTCTTGCAGGCTGATGGAAGTTCCTCGGGAGCTCAAACACAAAACGGCCACGGCATTTCATCATGAGAATATCTCCCCTCCCGTCATTGCTGCCCCCACCTCTCCCACCCCCTCACTCTCAGGAAATAACTCACCTTCCACTTAACAGGGAAAATAAAACCCGTCAAATGAGAATTTGCTCAATTTCCTGCTACTGCCTCTACCCTGAGTCCTTCCTCTTTGTTTCTTTCAGAGTGAAATATGTCACCTTCCTGCCTCCTGTCTACAGCTAATTCCTGTGTGTAGGATCTCTATCCCAATACCTCCCATCTCAGAGGTCTGGCACAAAAAACTATCTTTTCCATTGACTGTTATTTCAATGTATCTCTCTCTACAGGCTTCTTCCCATAAACATTGAAATATGCTAGTGTCTTCCTTGTATAAAAGAAAGGAGGGATGGTGGGAGGGAGAGAGAAGAGGAAGGGAGGAAGGAAGGAAGGAAGGAAGGAAGGAAGGAAGGAAGGAAGGAAGGAAATCCTTTCATGTCCCCTTCCAAACACCACTCTCCCTTTTCTCCCCTTCACAGGAAAACCCCTTCCGTGTTATGTGTGTGTCTCTGTTTCTCTCCTCCTATGCCTTCTTCAGCACACTGCTTGTGCAACAGCAACTCTGTTCTTCTACTGTGTTTACATGGGCTTCAGGTAGAAAAAGTACAAGAACCACTGTGACTTTGATAACCTGCCTCCTAAGACTGGGCTACCCAAGTTCAACATCTACCCAGATCTCGACAAGCACTTGACATCAGAGTACTTTCTGAAAGTCTATCCAAAGGATAAGAGCTTGGCCATCTTGTGCCTCCATGCAAGTCCACCCTACAAGAACATGCCTTCAAGTTCATCAGTGGCAAGCAAGATTACTCCCACTTCCTCTGTCAGCTCACCAGTAGCATCTTCAAGCTCTGATTGCACTTCAAGCACTACCACTACCAGTGGTGATGGGCCAATAGATAGATGGATAGATCCCTAGGATTCCAGAGCAAGATCATGCCTTCTGCAGCTGAAAACTATCATTTGAAAACCAACTCCTGACATACTTCTCAGCCTCCAATGCCTGAACATGCCAAGTGAATATTTGACCAGAGCTGCGCATCATGAACTGGGTATTGTTATATTTACCAAGTATATTAAAAGGTGGGCTCAGCAGCAATCTATTATACAATGAATATGGTACATTTGGGATCAGGTTTGAGCAAGTCCAGGACTCAGTTACATAAACAGGTCATCACTTACCTCTGTTAGACTGATGCATCTCTCTCAATTCACACCTTTGGCCCACTGGCTATAACTAGTTGACAGAGAGGAGAGAAAAAGTCTTGGGCCCGGATGACATATTGGTTGGCTTGATATGATGGAGCAAACTGACTTCACTCCACTCAGCCACATTCAGAAGTGCCCCCAAAAGACAGTGGTGAGAGGAAATTCTCCCACTGGGCAGAGTTTTGAGCAGTATACTTGGCCATGTCCTTTGTGTAGAGGGAGAAATAGTCTGAGGTAAGAATATACATAGACTCTTGGGCAATGGCAAAATGTTTCATTGGTTGATCGAGGCCTGAAAGGAAATTTGGACAATGGCTGACAAGATGGAGGCTCTTACCAAAGCAGACATAGTCACTGCCCCAGCTGAATGCCTGACCTACCAGAAGAGGCCAATACTGAATTCTTACTATATCATCACTACAGGGGAGAGCCAGCCACTTTGAACTCTTTACCCTGGACAGAGCAGTGATTTAGACATATAATATAAAATCCCAGGCTAGGAAAATAAAAAGATATGGGACCTCCAAGTATATCTCTTTTACCATTATTTTATATTTATCGAAGGTCAATGGATCTCCTGCGTCTGCATTCTTTTTTAAGTGCATAAACTTGTCAGCTAACATTTATCCTTACCAAGCAAGAATATGGAGATAAACACTAGCCCCGAGTGGCCGCAAATTCAGCTGAAATGCATATTACAGGCAAATACAGTGTTTCATTGTGGGCCTCAGATGTTCAGGAAAACATGTCTCCCCCAAGAACACTCCTGCCATATTTAGCAAACCCTGCCAGGTCTTCTAAACTGCTTCCTTCAGCCCCTCCAGTCTCTACACCCCAAACCCACTAAGCTAAGCCTGCAAGCACCAGGTAGCTAAGCTTCAGAATCTCTGTATTAGTCTGCAAGAGTTAATGCACTCCAGAGTACTTAATTTTCTCCTAGGGAGTCATCTGCTCATTGGTAGGAAATAGATGACTAAGCAATCATTATCAACTCTGCAGGATAATTCTAGCACAGGGGAGCAAATAATCCAGAGGACGACATGCACACAAAGCTTATTTATTGTGAAATAAAGGAGGCAAGCAGCATTTTACTGAATATTAGAGGACAAATCATGACATCACTGATCACTCTGTTACTACTGTTGTATGTTTCCCCCGGGGCATGACGGGATTTCTTTTCAGGGTTTCCTAGTAAATATTTCAGGCAGAAGTCCTAAGTAATGCATTCAAATGCTGTTATTTGCCTTGACATCACTTTATTTGTGTTTCTACCCACAAAAATATTACCTCTTCACCTATAACTACTAATGCCTTGAATCAAAAGAGTGCTTTCACCTTCAATTAAAATACAAATCAATATATCAATCAGTATACCTTTACTGAATAAACCTTATACAGAAGGGGTTGTCCTAGGTGTAGTTGAGCACGGAATGAGTGTAAGACATGCTCCCTGTCTTCGCAGGTCTTAGAAAGCTATCATTTCATTCATTGTTTCAGCACTAGTCCTATTTACCATAAAGAATTATATGAATAGAACTTAAGAATTCCAATTGCCAGCTGAGAATCATATTAAGAAAACTAAAAAATTTCCAGAAATTACTATTTAATATTTCCTTAGAGTTTAAGACTTTTAGCCTTTTTCAAAACAGAAATTAAAGTATGTTGCCTTCACAGTTTACTAAGATTTTCATTCAAGAGGCATTATTTCTAATTAAAGTTTTAATACAGTTATGCATGAAACCAAATTACAACTCCTTAAGAAACGCCTCTTCTTTAAATCATTTAAACATTTTCTACAAACCATATATTCAGATCTCATATCGGTGAGAGTGATGTCAGATTCTTGGTCTACTCTTAAGTTACCAAACACACCTACCTACATTCTCTTGAACTAAATCCTAAAACAAAGTTAAGCAGTATGTTTTAGTAGAGCTCAGAGCTAGATGCTGCCAGGCTAGTGGATGGGGACAGTCACTCTTCCAGAAGGCCCTGGCACTCTTTAGGCCCAACAGATGTCATTTTCTTTGTTTAAATTCAATTCGGCATTGTCCTTCTGGCTGTTGGACACCCACCAAATGGAGAGGACTCTAAAAGCAGAAATGCAGAAGAAATATAGAAATTAAGAGACATAAGCCAACAGTTTTAGACCGAAGGTTTATTCAAGTGTAATTGTCTCTAAAAGTACGGAGTCTAGGTTTAAGAGACTAGAGTGTTTGCTTGGAAGACTTGAAGTGTCTTATAATGTCAAGCATCAATTTTAGCCTTGCATTCAAGGAACAGAACATTTGCAATTTGTTCTATCAGCCTTGAGGGTTGGGGGAAGATCAAGAGTAAGAAAAAGACAATCAGTCCAATTTAAGTCATCAGTGTATTGTCAAGTTTGAATGCAACAAAGCACAGCATGGGCTTCTTAAGAAGGAGATCCCTAGGGGAGTTGATAGAACGAGGTGCAGGGTTGCCATGGACTCCTCGAAATTGCAAACAAATTTGTGGGTATGAAAAGTTATGTACTTTTCTAGAAAGGGATCCATAGGCTTCGTGAGATTATCTAAGGATTCATGACCCCCCAAAAGACAAAACAGAACAAAACCAACCAACCAAACAAGCAAAACTTCACTATATTAGCAAAAATATGCTTGCTTTTGCAAGAAAATTGAAGTTGGTCTTATAAATGCTTCAAAATGAACAGCCCCCATTGCCAGCATCTGGACACTGCTGCCTGGTCATGGATCTTGGGAAGCTTTATAGTATTTGCTTAGTGTTTGGTTCTTAATGAGAATTAAAATTAATTTCCTAAGACGCTTTGAGATAAAATAAAACACTGGGCTTCTGCAAAATTAAAATTGGGGGTTCTAGCATTTGATTTTTGCTACTATGACAAGTATATTTCTTTGAGGAAGCTGATTTCCAAGCCCAGAGATGCCCCCGTGCTTGACAAGAGTGTTCAGAACATGCCCAGGCAACCCATCCCCTCCCATCTCCTACAAGAGCCTGGCAATTCGAAGGTCATTTCCTGTATTTTTTGATCACCTCATTTTACAATTTATTAAAACAATTCCAATAATTACATAATTTCAATTCATCTCTTTCTAGAATAAGAATTATGAAATGAAATGCCCTTTGAGATCATGAGAATTCACTTACACACTTTTTACAAACTGAGATAATATTTCTTTCTTTCCTTTTTTTGAGATATTTCTTTAAAAATGTTCTTAGTAGCATCAAAACAGAAATAGAATGTGTGTATAAGAGCATAATAAATATAACTAATAGACTTCTTAGCTAGGAAGAAAGTACTGGGCAAAATCTTGCCTAAGGAACTGGTCAAAATTACTGATCGCTAGGGTTAGTTGTTACATGGTTTTGACAAATGTCATCCTTCTAATCTGGTAAGGCATTCTTGTGTCCTCTCACTGGTGGGAAAATATTTGGATGCGGAATCAGTCCTGGGCAAAATTGTGACATCCAACTCAGTGGACCAGGAACTGGTATTTTGTGAGTATATGCCTGGCCCTATTCTTCATTTTGATAATAAAACTATACTTGCTGAGAACCTTTATGAAGGGTTTTTTGATTTCCCTTTCATGGTAGGATTTTGAGGGCTCTTCAGCACTGGTAGTTAGTGTACTCAAAATAGAAGTGCAAAAGAAATCAGGGGCAAGTGCTGAAATGTGCATATTTATGAGTAATATAATATTGTCTGTGTCACTTAAGCACTTACATAATTTCTATTGAAATGTCACCCAAGAGTTTTATTTATCCCTCCATACACTAGCCTTATTATATCAAGAATAAATCAAAGCACAACATGCTATGTGAATAGCCCTGAAATTGCAATGCTTAACTTCTGAGCTTCACCCTCAGTTGAAACAGCACATTTTATCCAGAGTCTTCAAAATGACTTCCAAACATCTGGAATTAAATTGCACTCTCCCTATTTCCTAGGACAGTGGTCCTAAGAGTGTTATCCAGACCAGCAGCATCAGCAGCACTGCGAACTGGTTAAAAATGCAAATTATTGCCCCTCCCTAGATGTCCTAGATCAGAAACTCTAGGGGCGGGGCCCAGTATTCTGTGTTCTAAAAAGCCCCCCACCCTCCAGGTCATTCTGATGTTTGCACCAGTTTGAAAGCCACTGGTCTAGGAGAGCAGACCTATAGAAACACAGAGGAGTTCAATGATTAGACCATTCAATGGTCAGTGGTAGGAATAAGGTCACAGGCTTTTTATTCTTGCTTACTGTCTTTACTGTTGCTCACTGTCTGCTCTTTTCTTCCATGACATTGCTTCCCAAATGGACTAAGGGCTATGACTTGCCTCTAAAACTGATGGTTCAGTTTGGGACCCACAGACATGCCTCTTTAGGGAAACAAGCCCAACATCAAGGCCATGTCTATTTAGCATAGGGGACAGTGTCAAAATTGGTGAATTCACTGGGACCTTCTTAACACTGTAAATGGTGCTTTTTGCTATTTGGTCTTGGTCTTGTGGTACCATGGCATATACATTAGACCCAGAAGTAAGGGAATTAAGGGGTTACCGTCTCAGTCCGGTTCCATGTAAGACACCTGTTAAGATAAAGCCTAGGTGAGGAAATTAGCAGCTTATCTCTAGTAATTAAAACCAAGGGGTTAGAATTTATAGCAAATTTGAAAACCATGATACTCAAAATTCTGAAAACACTTACCTGTTTTGGTAATGGATCCAGAAGACTACAGTCATATTTATAAAGTATTAAAATAATACATATTTGAATCTGTAACAGAGCAAACCACCTGAAAGAAAAATATAAAATTGGCACTTGGTTGTGAAAGATGCATAAATATCTACTAAGAGAGAATATCTAGAACGTACACATATTTCAGAGCAAGTATGCTCTTCTTCACAATATGAACTTTGACCATTAAAAGCATAGAGTAAGGAAGAACTTACTCTTTTCTTTTATAATACTGTCTACTTCAGAGGGTAGCTGGGATGATTGAATTGCTTAAAAATGTATGTAAAATGCTTAGCCAGTGGAAGCACTCAATAAATGAGAGCTGAAGGTCTCTCTTCAAAGTTTTAGATCAGTGCTTCCTATCATTGTAGCCATTTAGCTACATGTGTCTCTTCAAACTTAAATAAATTAAAATTAAACAAAATGAAATTTTTCAGTTCCTCAGTTGCACCAGTCATATTTCAAGTGCTCAATAGCGATATGTGGCTACTGGTCTCCATACTGGACAGTACATCTTTAGAACATTTTGCATGATCACAGAAAGTTCTATTGGATGCTCTTGTCTGAGCTAGACTCTTATTGCCCACTAGAAATTACTGCCTAACTGTTCATAGGCAAATAACTACCCATAACTACCCCATTACTACCAAATTCCCCATAACTACCACATTTATTATTCCTTTTGTAGTCCTTCACTCAGATGTCTCCAAACTTTTCTATCATACACCCTGATAATGAAATATTTGAGCACAGCTGACAATATACTGATATTCATTTACTTATAAAGTATATACACATAATAGTATATTAGTTTACTATATACTTTGCAAGACACACACAAATAGAAACAAAAAATATAAAGTATAAATGGAATTCTGCTACTTTTTCTTGCATCTCAGTGGGTTGTTTTGAGCTCTCCTGGGGGTAAGGTAATGCCTTTTAGGGGTCCTAGCTCTTAATGAATACATTTAGTCCAATGGGTCAGAAAATTGGAAGTCATCATAGACTCAATCCTCTTCTTTACCCTCTATATCCAATTTGGCATTGAGTCCTTTTGTTTTGTTTTATCTTCTAAATACTACCCGATCCCTCTCCTTGTTGTCTTATCTCCAATCCCTCCACTACTTCCTCAGTGTGGTTCTTCATGATTGGTTTCCTGGATTACTAAATTAGCTCAGCTTCCAGATTAATCTTCCTGCTTCCAGTTTCACTTTGCTCCACTTTATCCTTCATTCTACCATTGGAGTGAACTTTCTAAAACATTAATCTATCACTATTCCTCATTTTAGACACACACACACACACACACACACACACACACACAATCTGTCAATGCTCCCTTTTTTCTTCAAAATGCCATAAGAGAACACAGACAGCCTTTTGAAAATATGCCCCCTATCTATCTCCTAGCTTCCTCCTCACTGACTCCTCTTTGAAACCCATGCTCTAGCCCCCTGTATACCTAACATGTCCTGAATGGTGATGCTCTCTGTTGCAAGCCCTTTCCCTACCTGAGGCTAGGTCTCCTCTGGAGGCATTCTCTGATCATTTGCTTCCATGATGAGGTGCCCTTCCTCTCCACTTCTGTGGTCCCCTGTGCACATCTCAGCCATAGCATCTATTGCACTGAATTGCAATTGCTTATTAGCCACTCCTCTCCTAGAGGAGGAATTGTATTGTTGGGACTTATCAGTGCAGAGCACTGTACTGGTGACTAAATCATGTTATGAATGTAATGAATGAATGAATGAATGAATGAATAGATGATGGAAAGAGATGACTTCCATAAAACAAATTCAGTTTCCTGCCCTTTGCAGCTTTCTTTCTTCTCTGTGTTCCTGTGGCACTTTACATATTCTTCCACCAATGTCCTTATCTACAATCCGACTATATCTAACCATATTACAGTAAATTGTTTGCATGCCTGTATTCCCTTATAAACAACAGTATTCACAAACAGTGGGAACCATTGTTCCATTGACTCCTCAATATTTACTGAGTGACTTCGGGCTCCCTGCTCGGCAGGGAGCCTGCCTCTCCCTCTGACCCTCCCCCCTCTCATGTGCTCGCTCTCTCTCATTCTCTCTCTCTCAAATAAATAAAATCTTTAAAAAAAAAAATTTACTGAGTGACTGAATGAATATGAATGATCTTATATTCATCTCAGATAATTACATTTGTTTCCTACTAGTATTCTTGAAACATCTTGTCTATATTTTACTTCAAATGAAATCTTGAGTACTCCAGGTGTTGTTAAAACCCACTTGGATAACACATCACCTCTTCACAAATATTTATGATGCAAATTTAACCCTACTTACTTATATGTGCTAAAAACAATTTATTCTAAGAGACTATCAATGTTTATGAAATAAAACAGTATTTACTGATTCGAATCAAAGAGCAATTCTAAGAAAAGGCAATTCTGCTAATTTGTGTTCAGGTTCAGAATTTCTCACAACTAAATTTTTGTCAAACTTCTAACAAAATGGAACTTCCACTTCTGGCCATGTCCTGCTCTAAATAACTCAAAAACTGAGTAAGATTTATAGTGTAGGATGGACATTCCCAGGAGAAAAGAAATAAATGAGGTGAGCCCTGAAATCTCCAACTCATCGTCCATGGCAATTTCCAGGTCACTGTGCAAGGAGGGGAAAACCCACACAGACCTGACAGTCTCACTAAATTAAAAAGTCAGAGATCAAAGTTCAGGGAAGCTAAAGAGACTAGAATTTGGAGGAAAGAATAAAAGAGAGGAGGGAGTTTCACAGAGAGAGCAAGAGTGCTTCAGAGAAATACAATGGGGTCTCCTTGGGTATTTGGCTGAGTACTCAACTCAGCATGTGAAAGGAAGCTATTGAGGTGGAGATGAAAGATGAAAAATAAAGCTAAGGAGCAATAACCTGAGTAATGCCCAGGGCTCCCACAAGATATGGAAGCCTGTGTTTCCACATGCAAGAGTGGGAAGATCTTGTAACGCTTGGACAATTGAATAGAGTCTTTACAAGGTTATTGCCTTGGAAGTGGTATTATCTTATCTTAAAATTAAATGCTACTCTTGCATTACCTTAACAAAGCTTAACAACAAGTCTTGAAAACTTGTTTTTCTGAGCAACTAACTACATGCCACAGTAAAGCCTAAAACTAAAGGAATACAATAAAATCTAGTACCTTAAAATTTAAAATTTATGTCTTGAATTTATTCAAAAAATTACCATGCCTAGAAGAAACAGGGAAATATGGCACATAAGTAAGAGAAAAATCATTCAAAAGAAATAGAGCCTGAAATGACAGACATTGCAGACAGCCAGTTAGATATAAGCCAGATGTTCAAAAAGGTAGAAGCACAATGAAGAAAGAAATGGAAGATAAAAAAAAAAAAATCAAACTGAACTTCTGTTTCAAACTGAAAAATACAGTCTCTTCAATGAAAACACACTGGATGGGATTAAGAGAAGATAAGACACTGCAAAAGAAAAGATCATGGAACTTAACAAAACAATGGGAAACATCCAAAATGAAGTACATAAATTAAAAAGACTGAAAAAAGAAATAAACAGAGTATAAGTAACCTATAAAATAGTATCAAGGAGTCTAACATACATATAATTTGGTGATGCAGATGGGTGGGCAGGAAAAATATTTGAAGAAATAGTAGCTAAAACATTTTCAAATTTTTTTTTTTCCAAAGATTTTTTATTTATTTATCTGAGAGAGAGAATGGGAGACAGAGAGCACGAAAGGGGGAGGATCAGAGGGAGAAGCAGACTCCCCGCTGAGCAGGGAGTCCGATGCGGGACTCGATCCCGGGACTCCAGGATCATGACCTGAGCCGAAGGCAGTTGCTTAACCAACTGAGCCACCCAGGCGCCCCCATTTTCAAATTTGTTAAAACTATTAATTTACAGAGCTAAGAATCACAATGAACCCAAAGCAAAAGAAACATAAAGAAAACTATTCCAAGGCAAATCATAATCAAATTGTTAAAAAACAGTGACAAAGAAAAAAAATCTTAAAAGCAGCCAGGGGAGGGGGGTACTAAATAAATAAATAAATAAGCAAGCAAATTAATTAATTATTTAATTAAAATGATCACAGACTTCTCATCAGAAATTATGAAAGCCAGAAGACAATAGAACAACATCTTTGAAGATTTGAAAGAAAAAAAGTAAACATTGTTCTTTTGTTTGTTTGTTTATATTTCTTTTTTTTTTTTTTTTTATTGACTGATAGAGAAGTGGGCCCAGGACAAAGGCTGGCAAAACTTCAGCTGTGATGCTGTGATTTATAAGAAATACATGTTCAGTGTTCCTCCCATTGTTCTTTATAATAATACCCTAACTTTATCGTGAGAGAGACCAGCCTTGATAATTTGGGGGTAAATATTTAATTTCCTCTTTATAGATTTGGAGCAAACCATCTCATAGGAAAGAAAGATGACTGTCTTTGGGAGCTATGTGAAAGAGAAAGAGAGATATTGAAATGGCAGTCAATTATTCAGTACAGAATTTGAAGAATACACATTTTGAGCATATCTTAAGAGAGGGGGAGATGATGTGCCATGCCCATGAAGAACTGTTTTGAGGAACTCAAGTCCCAAGGACAATGGTGGACAGTCGTGCTGAAAGACCCCAGTATTATTTTCAGACTTTGAGAAATGAACTAAATGGAGGAAGGTGATGGATCTTGGAGTGAAAGCAAGTCGTTGGGGAAGGGATGAAGTGAAAAGGAGGGTGACTGCTCTGTGGCTAGTTTGCAACAGACAAGCGCAGCCCTGTGTACAGGAGTCAATGGTAGAGACAGGGGACTTCCTGTGAAGTGCTTTTCTCCTGAGCTATGGTAAAAGAAATATATATATTTTAAATATTTTATTTATTTGAGAGAGAGAGAGCATGAGTGGGAGGGGCAGAAGGAGAGGGAGAGAGAGAATCTCCAGCAGACTCTGCACTGAGCATGGAGCCCCTGGGGGGTATGAGCCCTTGGGGAACTTGGGGCTCAATCCCACAACCCTGAGATCATGGCCCGAGCCGAAATCAAGAGTCAGACACTTAACTGACTGAGCCACCCAGGTGCCCTGGTAAAAGAAATATTTTATGTACAATTAAAAAAAAGATTATTTATTTGAGAGAGAGAGAGAGCACGCATGCACATGAGTGGAGGAGGCGGAGCAGAGGGAGAGAATCTCAAGCAGACTCCTGGCTGAGCGGGCTGAGCAAGGAGCCTGACGTGGGCTCAATCTCAAGATACAGGAAATCGTGACCTGAGTTGAAATCACAAGTTGGACGCTTAACCGACTAAGTCACCCAGGCGCCCCATGTACAATTTTTATATTTTCCTGACTATACCACAGGCATACCTCATTTTATTGCATTTCACAGATGTTGCCTCTTTTACAAATGTAAGGTTTGTGGCAACCCTGCATTGAGCAAGTCTATGGGCACCATTTTTCCAACAGCATTTGCTCACTTTGTGTCTTTCAATCACATTTTGGTAATTTTCACAGTATTTCAAACCTTCCTTATTATTAAACTCGTTATGGTGATCTGTGATCAGTGATTACCACTAGCTGAAAGTTCAGCTTAGCTTATAGTTAGCATGTTTTTAGCAATAAAGTATTTAAAGTCAGGTACATGCATTTTTTGGACATAATGCTATTGCACACTTAACGGACCACAACATAGCTTTTATATGCACTGGGAACCCAAAAATTTCATTTGACTCACTTTTATTGCGATAATTGCTTTGTTACAATGGTCTGGAATCAAACCTGTATAATATTTTTTAAATGCAGTCACGAGTGATGCACTTACATGGTCCTGTACAACAGTGCTGTGAAGAATAAAGATAATAAAATAACAGGAAGCATAAAGAGCCTCACTTTCCTCTCTCTGCTGGAGATAGTGTGAAAGAAACAGCACCTCATCTTCCATGAGGAGCTGGGACCGTGGCAAACATCGCAGAACACTAAGGGTCTAATTTGGAGGAGACAACTAAGGGTGTGGATATAAGTCACATGCCCTTCCTCCTTACCCCTCCTGGAAAAGAGTAACAGTTATGGGAACAGTGAACTGTCACTTAGGTTACATACTAAGAGTTCTTATAATAAAATGAGATCTCCATTCATTTATCCATTCAATGCTTATTGTCTTTCTGTGCTTTATGCTCTTCTAAGTGCTGAAGTTAACAAAATTTACTTTTGTAAACAAAAAACCACTCATGCTTTCATAAAAATGTTTAAATTCTAGCAGAGAGGTAGTAAGTAGGCAGCAAATAAATAAACAAGGAATGCATATATAAAGTACAAGAATAAGTACTAAAATAATAAGTAAGATAAGGGGAAATGGAGTGATGGTGTGGGCTACAATATTTCAGCTGAAGAAGGTCTCCCTGAGGAGGTGACATTTCAGCAGACACTGGAATGGAGGAGGAGAATATGCCATATGAATATCTGAGTACAGAATTCCATGCAGAAGGAGTAGAAGGTGCACAAATCCAGAGAAAGGAGAACGAGGAACAACGAGGAGGCGAGTATTGCCAGAGATGAGCATGAACGGGCGGGGGGGCGGGGGGTGCTGTCAGAGAACTACCCCGGGCAAGTAGAGAGCCCACGGGGCATGCTGAAGACTACATTTTATTCGGTGAGATGGGAAGGCATTGGACAGTTTTGAGCAAACGTGACTTAGGTTTCAAAAGAATTATTCTGACTGCTACATTGAGAATAAAACATAAGGTGATGGAGATGGAAGCCAGAAGACTGATTAGGAAGCCATTACAATTTTCCAGACAATAGAAAGTGGTGACTTGGACCAGGATGGTAGAAATAGTCATGAGCCAGAGTGAGAGACCAGATATACTCTGGATGATGGGCTTTGCATTATAGATGTGGAAGACAGAGTCAAGAATGACTTTTGACTTGACAATGAGTTTTTGACCTGAGGAAATGCAAGGATACAGTTGCTATTTACCTCAGCAATAGTGAGGACTGAAGGAAGAGCAGGCTGGGGAGCTGTCTTCTGGAGCTCAGTTTTGGACCTGTTAAGCATAGCTTGTGCAGACGCTGAGGGGAAGCTGGGTAAATGGGCCTGATGTTTAGGAGAGATTCAGTCAGGACTGGAGACATATGAGATATAAATACAGAGTCATCACTATTCAGAGGATTATTTAGAGCCATAGGACAGGAGAACTCACTAAGGGAGTAAGTTAAATAGAAAAAAAAAAAAAAAAAACACCTAGATATTTGACAAGAGAGTTCTGGGACACTCCAAAATTTGGAGGTCAGGAAGGTGAGAAAGATGAGCAAAGGACACTGGGAAGGAGTAGCCAAAGGGGTAGAATAACAAAAAAAGAGTGGTATCTCTAAAGCCCCATGAAGTATTTCATGGAGGGCACGAGCCCCCATATCAAATGAAAAATGTGGCAGGCACCAACCAACATATGAAATTCAGTATCAAAGTTCCCAGTTACTAAAATGACCAATTCTCAGTACTTAGCTCCTTTCCTGGAGGTAAATTAGATGAGATCCCTTTCTCAGATAACCCAGCTGACGTTTTGTGGGGTAGAATAAGCCGTGACTTCCCAGTATTCAACACTTATCTGGCAGCACTGGAGAAATACTGGCTAGTTCTGCATTTGTGAATTACAAAATAGTTTCGCAGGTTCCACTTGATCCAAACAAATCCTATTTCCTTGCAGCTCTGGCTTTAGCCCTTGTCTGACAGTAGTCTGCCAGAGAGCAGTGCACAGCTATGAGCTGGGCCCCCTGGCATAGAGGACCGTTGGCACTTCCACAGAGCCACTGCCCAGCCTAAGGACAATGAACACTCTGGAGGGCAGGGTGGCGGCCGTTCCAGTGAGGAAGGCACTCGGGGCAGAGGGACAACCTGTTCCAAGGCACAGGCTCACAAGGGGCCCTGGAACATCGAGGGGCCTGTGAGGGCTTCATGCCCTGCCCTCTAGGAGGTGAGGTGATGAGACATGAAGCTGGCGGAGCAGGATGACCCTGTTCATGGAGGATTTGAGTGACAGTGTTGGGTCTTTGATCCTGAATGTGCTGTAGACCTAGTGAATAAATTGCGCTTATTGAAAAATTCTACCTGTGTGTGGAAACGCCATTTCTTTAAGCATTATGACACACAGAAGACCCTCAACATAGAGTTCCTCTATCACGCAGAGGAGAACGTAAGCAAGACCAATGTCCACAAGCTATTTAAGAGTAGACATGTTAGCAATACTACATATATTTTGATTAGAAATAATTGGAAAAATATTTATGAATTCATTAAAAGAGCTTCCCACTACAATCTGTAAGGCATTTCCTTAACTAACTTGAGTCCCTGCGATGTTCTTTAAAATCATAAAACTGCACTTCCCATAAGGTAAAATGATAATGGAGGCTTTTGACCAATTCATACTGTGCTTGAGAGAGGCTTTAATATTTTTCTTCTTTTATCTTTGAGGGTTAAGTTAGTTTAGTTATTAAGTTAGTATTAGTTATTAAAAGAGCATAAAGTTAACATATTTCATATTAGTTCTAAGCATTTTGATTGATATCCTAGTTAGAGGAAACGTAAAGTGAATTAATAATACAGATAGTAAGTAATATGTACTAAAAATGATATTTTTCTCCAAAGCCAAATATTTGAATACTGTAGCAAAATTACCTCAATTTTTCACTAGTCATTTTTTCTACAATCGCAAAAAAGTGTTTTCAAGCCTTTACCATGTTCTTGAATTTTGTTTGATGCCTAAAATATCAGAGACTAACTTATACGTCCCTGTAGCATTAAAAGCTTTTTATGTCAAAGAAAATGGGCTTCATAAATTTGTATTTTTACAGAAGCAAACTGAGCTATGTTCATGTTAGGAAAGTTTTCTTAATGCTCTTATGTCAAAACAGTGAAAATAATGAGGCATATTATTTATAACAAATTTATTTTTTACACTTACAAGGACAACATTACACATCTACAAATAAAGCTCATTAAAATATAAACATGTTGAAAATTCCTTAAATACTTAGTACTTGGGTGTTTTCCCCGTTTGTAGATAAATGTTCAGGGAGCACTACACAGACCTCGAGAGCACAGAGTCTGACGCAACAGACCTCACACTAGTAATGCACATGGAGAGACAGGGTGACACTATGAGTAAAGGTAGAAACAAAAGGGCTGTGGAAGTTTGGAGTCTGGAGAGAGTGCTGTGATCTGGAGCAATCGGTGATAGCTTTGGTGGAGGTCAAACCTGAGCTAGACCTGGACGGAAGGAAACGGGCTTTAACTAAGTAGACATGTTGAGTGTGGGCATTCCACACGCAGCAGAGAGTATGAGCAAGCGAAGGAGTGGGCACTGCAGCTGGGGGCTAGTAGACCCTCTGGGAGGCGCCTCCCCATGTTCAGAAAGGTGTCAATCAGCATCAAATTGTGGAGAGCCTGGAGCTCTAGGCTGCTGAGCTTGGTGGGCAGGCCGCAGCACCAGAGTCTTAATGAGAGTGAGTCTGAGATGATTATTTGAGGACAATGAATCTGTGTGTAGTGAGTAAGATGGATTGAAAGAAGAGATAATAGAGCCTGGGAGAAGGCTTAGGAAACTCTAATGTCACCTGATGGTGGGGCATGAAGACCTGGTTTAGGAGGTGGGAGCCGTCATGGAAGGCCAAAGAGAGGGAGGAGTAGAGGGTCACTCTAAAAGGCCAGGGGTCTAGAACAGGGCTCCATCAGAAAGAAACAGGGGGTACTAAAGGAATGTTAAGACTACGGGAAGTGAAAGATTTTAGTTTAACGTCTTGATTTTGATATTGCCTCCCTCTCTTGCTTTTGAAAAGAAAATCTCTTGCTTTTTTTTCCCCCCTACTAGAAGTCATTGTGGGCAATGGCAGCATGGGCTGGAAAACTGCCACGGTTGCCAGGAGCAGGGGCTCTGAAGTATATTCCGAGTTGCTACCAGCTGCGGCTTATGAAAATAGAATGATCTCGCCCTGGAATTCAGGGAAGGCAGCAGACTGACAGACTTCCACAGGCATCCTTCATGCAAGCATGGCTACTCGACTTAAAGGGGAAGGACTTTCCCCATAATCTCATCTGCCTTTGAAATCTTTTAGGAAAATAAAATCAGTTTGGTGGCAGGAGGCAAAGTATTCTGGGCTCGTGGTTGTCAAACTTTCACCTGCGTCAGAATCCCCTGGAAGGCTTGTTAAAACACAGATCGCTGCGCCCCTCTCCCAAAGTTTCTGATTCGGTAGGTCTGGGGAAGGGTCCAAGAATGTGCATTTTTTGCAAGTTTCCGGGTAGTGTTACTACTGGTGGTCTGGGAATCACACTTTAAGAATCACTGATCTAGAGGAAGTTGACACTGCATTGCTTTATGTACCTGAAAAACAGAGCTGGTGCTGGCCTCAGGCAGAGATCACTCCAGCAGCTCAGCGATGTTCCCAGGAAGCCAGTTTGCCTCCACTGCTCTGCTCTACGGGACCAACTGCATCCTAACACTGCCTGCTTTTATTGTCTCAGAATAGCTGCCAACAGTTTTGGGGGCCAAGTGCTTCTGTAATTCACATCCCACAGGGAATGATTATGTTTGACCCAGAAGTCTCAACAGAAACCTAGGTAGTTAATGGCACTGCTTGAAACCTACACTGACAATGAAACCGATCATTATGGGAAGGAGGGAGGGGACAGGGATGGGATTTGCGGATGGGCTTAGGGAACAGTGCTCCACTCCTATGGCGCTGGGGGCGGAATCAGCACCCCAGAATCCCATGGATCCCCAAACGAAAGCGAGGGCTGTCAGGAAGGGAAGAGAATGTTAGATAATGGGTAGACAATAGCCCATGGGCCGTATGGTGACACCGTACAGTTTTAATTCGGTCCTCATTTCCTGGGAATTAAACCCTGTTTCTGAACAGGAGACATCTAACTTGCTCAAGAGCAGTCACTGTGGGGCGCCTGGGTGGCTCAGTTGTTAAGCATCTGCCTTCGGTTCAGGTCATGATCCCAGGGTCCTGGGATCGAGCCCCGCATCAGGCTCCCTGCTCGGCGGGAAGCCTGCTTCTCCCTCTCCCATTCCCCCTGCTTGTGTTCTCTCTCTCGCTGTGTCTCTCTCTGTCAAATAAATAAATAAAATCTAAAAAAAAAAGAAAAAAAAGAGAGCAGTAACTGAGTTGGATGAAGGGAGAAAGCCCATCAAACAAACAAACAAACAAAAACAAAGAGGGGAGAGCGGTGGAAGACACCCAGGCAGAGAGTGTCCTTTCTTCCTCTCACAGATGGAAATCCCGTCCAGGTATTCTGTGTTCCAGGCTGGAGATCTAGTTTGTAAACAGAAGGAAAAGAGGGTCTTCTCTGACATTCTCTGCTCAGAAATGAACATGTTTTATTTTAGGAGCACTTTAGCCCCAGTATCAAAAGTCAGTCTTGAATTGCTTCTTCTGCGCTTGACAGACTTAAATCTTAGCCTCATAATGAAGTGTCAAAATGAAATGGCTGGGAAAGAGCTGACTGCAATTTTGCCAATGGTTTCTGGGCTCCTTTCAGCAAGTCACTGCTCCTCAGTAAAGCAGTAAGAGAGAGACGCAGGGCTAACAATTCATAAAGGGGTCTGGCAGCCTGACTCTGGGAATTGACCACATCTACCCCTTCCCACCCTCACTCCCAACTCTTTTTTATAGCCCCCCCCCCCCCCCCCGGACATATGCACAGCATAGTGAAAATGTTAGGAAAACAATTAGGTAAGTAAATACAGTTTGTTCAAGTCTACTTACCGACCGGAGTTGAGGGGATACATTTGTTTATGTAACAAACTCCTCAGAGTAAACTGAATTTGCAACTTATCATGAAATCCACAGAGATTTGAGTGTGCTTCCTCCTCAAAAGCACTCAACTATTTCTAAGTATACAAGTACTTCTCCAAGTACTGTGAGGATACTTTACTGAATAAGGCACAGTTATTAAGATTGTATTATCGTTCAAATAAACATGTAGAACCAACTGTATGCAGAGCTTCACAAACCCCAACACACAGGTACATTGCATTCCATCCCATTCCTGTGAGTGCTTACTTTTCTTCCTCCCCTCAAACTTTGATATCACTGCCCCTTGGGAAGGTGAGCTTTCCTCTGTGCTTATTGATGACTCTCATCGAGTCCATAAGCCTTTTCTAATCTCCGTCCTCAAAACTCCTACGGTGGTTATTATGTACATATGTCATCTGGCATTTCTCATGGGTCATCTTATGCTGTTAAGTAGAGCTTGTTTTTCATGTTGCTCTGTCTCATCTCCCCAGCTACATTATAAGCGACTCAGGAATGTTATGTGTCTTTGAATTTCCCCAGTGGTTCCTGAAGTGACTGGAGTTAAGACAATAACCTCCTTGAGGGAAGGGACTTCATCCCTTATTTTGTTTTCCAAGGTAGCTCGTAGAACCCTATCCTGGCATAGAGCATACCCTCAGTAAATATTTACTGAATGGAAGAATAAACATACTAATATTAGGTGCTCCAGAGATATCTGTTAGGTTGAACCCTACTACTATCAGCCAGACCTATGTTTGAACTAATTTTCCCATCACTGTGTAATTTTCATTAGTAATTCAATACAAGTGTTGCCTAGTACTGCCCCAGGATATAGGAAGGACCCAAACACATACACAAAAAGTAGAGATCACAGTTTCTACTCCTGAGGAATCCACGCTTCATTTCCACTTCTCAAGTGTTGTAGACTTACTCTTACTACACCCTCTTCTTAACCAAGCAAGCTTTTGTAAGTGAGGTATCTTGCCAAAGATCAGGGTTATTGTTTTACACTGGAATGTAACCCGTATCAGCGACCACAGTGAGACAGCCAACCAGGCATCCTCTTGCAGGGATGGGAAGCAAGGGAAATTAAGGCTGTTGGATGGAGGGTGGTGTGTGTGTGTGTGTGTGTGTGTGTGTGTGTGTGTGTGTGTGTGTCTGCTCACGCAAGCGCAGTACAGCAAGCACATTCCTTTGTGCTGAGATCATCAACTCTCAGAGATATCCACTCGACACTGGAAATCCCCTGTTTTATTCCTTCATTTAAATTCATAGTTTAAGAAGAGAACATCCACTGTAAGGCAAACTCCTCATTCTGCATGCTACCATTGCTGAAGAAGTGTGGTAGTTCTTGCTGCTTTCTCCTGTTTTTCTACAAAACTATCAGACTTCTCCAGCAATAGAATTACTACTGGGAAGAGTTCCCTTCCTACCTGTTTCCAAGGGCTTCCCAGCAATGGAGAAGTGCTTAGCAGGGGTTCTTCCTCCAAACATATTTCCAGAATTCCCATTATTCAGAGCAGGAACAATATTCTTCCATTCTGATTTTTGGTTGGCAGCTGATAGCAGCACTGAATACTTATTTACTAAATTCAGCAAAACCTTCTGTGTTCACTAATGAGCGGGGTTCTCATACTGCCTCAGTGGCCAGAACTCCAAGGGGTGACAGCTGCAAGGCCATAAGGCTATGTGTTCATGATGAACTTTGATCGTCAGTTACTTTAAAGGCAATTTTCTCTGGCTCACTAAGTATTTGGTACATGAGAAAATAAATTGGCTCTTGGTATACAAATTTAGAATGGGTGCAGTTTTCTGAGGATTATACTAAAGATCTGTGGGATTAAGTTTCTAATGCAAAGATCCATCTTGCTAGAACACTGTCCAAATGAAGTCATCACTTTCCTGAAAAATTCTGCTTTGTCTGTCTTTAGAAACAATGTTTCATGGTTTGGCTACTTAAATAGAAAAGTTAAGGACTTTTAAAAGCAGAAAAACTAGACTATGGAGGTTTTATTTATTGTTACATTTATTCAACATTCAGATTTAACCTACAGATTTTGGTTATATGATACATACCTGCCACATCTCAGACTAAGTAGTTTTCAAAGGAAAACTTAACATCTTGTCCACCAAACTTGCTCTTGTTCCTGATTTCTCCATTTCCATCATGTCTTCCAGCCACCTACATTCTAGCCACAGTCCTCCACAAATCCTTCCCCTTGATCCATCCCATTTCTAATTATTTTCCCAATCTAGTAGATCCTACCACTCCATGTCTCTCACATGGAATATAAGCATGATTATATAACCTAAGTTACACCCCACTCTAATCCATTCTATAAAAAAAATTTTAATAACCCTGCTTTCATCATGTAGCAGCAAATATAATATTTTTGTTCTCATGAGGTTCATCAGAAGCCACTGTAGACATTCCCACAAAGATACCGCACAATACAACTAGCCAACCAAACAAAACATGGTCTCCTGGATCTCCCTGTAGTTTGATAATAAAGAAAAGGGTGATTAAGCCAAAACTCCCCCCCCCCCCAGAGCCATCATCTTTCTTAGACTTTTTGGATAAATGTGGCCCAGCTGTCTCACTGACCTTCCAGGACACTGGTACTTCCCGCTTCCAAATGCCATGAACCAGTCCAAGAAAGCATGCTTCTCTAAGTTTGCCTTTTCCCAACGTTCCTGTGGGAAGAAAGCATTTTTTTTTTTTTCCAAATCAGCCTTATATAAATAAGCTTAACTTTATTTCTCTAGGCTAAAAATGACTTTGTACAGCTAATCCTTGCATATAAAGTTGCAGGGCTGTTGGTAATTTTTTCCCAACCTGTTATTAATATCAGACACAATTGTGTTTTTGGAATGTGAACCAATAAATAAAAAAGGTTTAAAAAGAATTCTGTTAAGTGGTAAATGTAAATGATAATGTAAATCAACCACGGAATTGACCTCAGAAAAGGAAGACTATTTATAATAAGGTCTCAGGCTCCATCACAGAATTGCCCTTGGTAATAAATTCAGTCAGTTACTGGCAGTCCTGCTTAGTGGAGGGAACTTGGGATGTGGAATGAATACATTTGGATGCCATTTTTTAAAAAGTTTACCTAAAGGCAGAGAATGGACTAAATGAACTCTTAAGATTCTGCTCAGCCCCATAACTCCTCAATTTTAAGATACAGCAAAGTAGTTTTAATTTTCCTTGTTCTTCTTTTGTTATACTCCTTGGAAACCAATAACAAAACCAATTTGCCTGACAAATATAAAATAAGTCTTCTGTCAGAACCAGACATATTTACTTTCATGTACTTTGCTGGTTTATTTTAAAGTTGGTGAATCTTATTCAAAAACTTTTCTATCTCATTTGTGTTATACCATCCATATTACAAGTCTAAATTTTTCCTTTGTAGTCAACTTGGTTGTTAGTTACCAGAGAATAGGGATGCTTAATGATAGAGGGATAGTTAATCTATGAATTCATACTCCTGGTTTAAAAGAAATTAAAATCAAAGGACAATGTATATTGAAAGAGATAACTTACAGGTTTGAACAATTCAGGTTCAGGAAAATATTTTGGATTTCTATGCAGCCAAAATGGAGACAACATCAACAAGTCACCAGAAGGAACAGTGTAATTCTATGATAGAAAAATCAGTTTCAAGTCATTTTTTTGAAATCTACTTTCAGGAGAGTTTGGGTCATTAAAAATAATGCTCCACCTATATTGTAGGGAAGACACATATATTTTATAATCAATGGTGAGAACATCTAACCCTTTCCTGGAAGGATCATTTCTATTTTCCAGCTTAGGCGATGGCTATGTTCTAATTCTGATGATTAGTTACATGTGCCTATAAATTTGGTTACATGGGAAAAATATTAGATAAATGAGATAAATGAGAAAATTTTAGAAACTAGTATATGTCTGCTGTGATGCAGCTTTTGATGTTCGATACTGGGGTTTGCAGCAAGTGCTTCTGATGATGGGAACCACAGTGGACCCCTAGGTTGTGGTTGTGGAACAGAAAAATCTGAGACAGGACACTGGCCATAGTAGCACCGAGGACAGGGCAGTGGGTGTTCTGTCCCTGGGACACTCATGGTAGTGTCAAGGAAGAGACAATGGATCCTCTCTCTCTCTTTTTTTTTTTCCTCACTCCTGGAGCAACTGTTAGGGCAGAAAGAATATGAAGACAACTGGTTAGGAAGACATAGGACAAAGCGAGTATTGTGTGTGTCTTTGGTTGATTTTGCGTTTGGGATCGCTGTGGCTGTGGGACTGAGGCTAAGTAGCGTGTTTCCTCAAGCAGAAGAGTCTGCATTGTCCTTCCCTGTTTATGTTATCGTAGGTTTTCATGATATATAAATTATTCTAAGAACTAAAAACGTGTCATAAAATCACTCTTCCATTATCATGTTCAGGAACCATAGGACAAAGAGCTCTCCCATAGTGTGTAACCACTAGATGGCTGTCAGCTTTACTGAGACAGAGACATTTTATTAGTAACTCCCAGAACCAATCACTGGAAGCCACTTATCTATTTAACCCTGTGGGATTTTGAAATGTCCTCAAGATATTTGCAAAACACTTACCTTATGCACCTAGAATATAAGCACCTTACAATTAAAAACACGTCTTTTTATGGTAGCAGGAAGTGGTGTATGGGAAGGGGGGTCATTATTTTTTTTTTTATTAGAGGTGGGGGAGGAGCAAAGGAAAGAGAGAATCTTAAGCAGGCTCCATGCCCAGCTCAGAGCCTGACACGCGGCTCAATCTTACGATCCTAAGATCATGACCTGAGCTGAAATCAAGAGTCGGACACTTAAATGACTGAGCCACCCAGGCACCCTGGGGTCATCATTTTTTAACCAAAGAGAAGCCCTGTTGGCTCCAGTGGGGGCTGAATATTGCTTGAGGTTTGGCAATTGCAGTGCCAGAAGCGCCGGAGAGAGCTCTCAAACTGGGAAGAGAGCGAGGATGGTGCTGGTGCCCTCTTACCATTTTTGAAGTAGGGAAAGACTTGTAAGATCCCAAGCCTGTCTGTTTCTTCTACCCCTCCTGGAACTGGGGTTAGAGAGCTCATGGCTGACTCTGAGATCAGCTGCTGAGGACTCTGATGTGTATTTGGAGGCAGGGCTGGGGACCCCTGGGACAGGGCTCCAGGTAAGTCAACGGCTGCCCTTCCCCTCCATACCAAATAGACCCCTTTAGTGGCTGTTGAGCCATAATTATGACTTGGAGACTACTGGCTGCCAAAGCCTACAACACTGGCTAGTAAAAGACTTCAAATGGAATCTCAGTAACAGAATTAACACGGAGCAGACCAGAAAGAAGTTCCTGTCACAGAGGCAGATGCCAGGCTGATGAATGGCATAAAGGGTCTGAGATAGAGCCCCACGTTGGGCTCCACTCGAGCATGGAGTCAGCTTGAGGTTCTCTCTCTCCCCCTTCCTCTGCCCCTCCCCCTGCTCATGTGTGCTCTCTCTCTCAAAATACATAAATAAAATCTTTTAAAAAAATTAAAGAGCATACATTTTTGCATGATAAAAAATGCTCTCTGCCAAAATTTTAGAAAATTCAGAAAAATAGAAAAAGCTAGAAAACAACCAGAGTGCTAACATCAAAAAACAGTCATCAACTGGCTAGACTTCCCTCCAGTACTTTTACCAAACAGTTTAGTGTTTGTTGTTGTTGTTGTTAAACATAGTTTTATCATGCTGAATAGTTAATTTTTGAATCTTACTTTGTTCACCTAATATTATAGCATAAGTGTTTTTTCCTTTATATGGTAGACACATTGTGAAGTTTTATCCCCAATGTTTGTTTAATCTTTTACTGGGTAGGTTAAACCATAAATAATTTAATCATTCCCTAGGTTTTTTTCTATAATAAATGCCATCAAAAGCATCTTCTTCCACAAAGCATTTTTCATATAAAATCTTTTAACATAGATGTTCAGAAGACATAGGGCATGGATATTTTTGAAGGCTGTGAATACGGTTTGCTCAACTGTTCCCTCAAATCTTGCGCCTAAATATATTTCTACCTGTAATATATGAATGCCATTTCATTGCCCTCTTCTCTGCTAATCTGACATTTTTAATAGGTTATTTTTGGTTTCTATACACATTTTTATGTCTTTGTTGAGCATTTTTCCATGTTAAGTTATTTTCTCCCATGAACTCTTGTGTTCATGTCCTGTCCTCAATAATCTATGTGATATTCATGCTTTACTTATTGATCTGCAAGTTCTTTAAATATTAAAACTATTTACCCCTGTGTTGTACTTATATTTATATTTGTTCATAATTTTTGGTTTACATTTAACTTGGATTATACTTTAAAAAAAAGACATGTTAAATTTTAATGCAATATATTCAAATCTGTTCATTTTTGTGGTTTCATTGATGAACCCTAAGCTCTGGCAGCCCTTTTCTCTCTAACATAGTGGTTCTCAAAGGTGGTCTAGAAACTTCTGGGAGTTCTCAAGACCTTTTCAGAGGCTCTGTGAGGTCAAAAATCATTCCTGGGTAAAAGACTCATTCAAAGTATAGGATAAACCAAAGGATTTTCATGTAACTGAGTACAAAAAATTCACTGATATTTCAGATTGCAACAAACTTTTAAGAAACTCCCACTGTTGGGGCACCTGGGTGGCTCAGTTGGTTAAGCATCTGCCTTTGGCTCATGATCCCGGGGTTCTGGGATTGAGCCCCTCATCGGGCTCCCTGCTCAGTGGCGAGTCTGCTTCTCCCTCTCCCTCTGCCCCCTCCCCTGCTCGTGCTCTCTCTCTCTCAAATAAATAAATGAAATCTTTAAAAAGAGAGAGAGAGAAACTCCCACTGTTGAGTTTGAGTGAGGTATGAGAGAACAGCCAATCTGAAAAGGCTATTGTAATATTGATTCCTTTTCCAGTGACATGTCTGTGGATTTTCTTTATTTCCATGAACGGAAATAATAAATCATAACAGATTGATTCCAGACACATTTATGGGAATCCAGATGTCCTCTATTAGCAAGGCATTAGACAGATCTGCAAAAACTTAAAATGATGCTATTCTTCTACATTTTTTATGTTTTGGAAAATACAGTTATGTTTCATAAAACCATGTTATTATTTTAACGTGTAATAGGTTTCCTGTTATTTTTATTTACCAAATAAATATTATAACAATTTCTCAGCTTTAGTTTATAATAAAGTTAATATTGGTAGATATAATTCACATAGATAACACTCTTTGGGGTTCTCAATAATTCTAAGTGTACAAAGCAATGCTGAGAACAGAAAGTTTGAGAACTGCTACTCTGAAAGTTAAAAAATACCCACTTTTTAGCCAAACCACATATTAATCTCTTCCCCTTCATTGACTTATAATGATTCATTTATCCTATATTACATTCTTATGTACAAAACGGTTTGTTTCTGTATTATCTATCCAGTCTGTTATACTGATACTGAACATCTAGTATGACACCTTATCATACCATTTTATTTTATTAAATTTCATGCCATTTTAATTGTTGTAGTTTTATAACATGTTTTAATACCTTGAGAAGATAATTAATAGTCTTTAATAATTCATATTTTCCAACACTTCCTTGTTTATTCTTTTCTGGGCATTCTTGCAGATTAACCGTGTACCAAAAGTATAAAACCTTGAAAAGAGAATACTGGTAGAAGTTTAAAAGTTTTGGAAAGATAGTATAATAAAGAAAAAGAAGGAATAGAATAAGTCAAAGAAAGTAGATAATATTTGTCCGTTTTAATTTGTTCCAAAAATATAGAAAGGAGTAAGCACAGAAGCAAAAATAAACGATGAGACCATGTTCAGATGACACCAGGAAAGAGCAGTGGGAGAGCACTTGCTGTGTTCACGGCAAGGAACTTTGAGCAGTTGTCCAACGGTGTAGGAAACATGAACCTCTGCCACTACTTGACACAGATGACCCCCTCTGAAATGTTTTTATAATCCAAATTTCTGGGAACCCATTAATATATTCAACAGACTTTTCACCTGTTTTAGAGAATTTATGAAGGTTAAAAGGACCACATTGTATGAATTTATACTAAGGAAATAATTACTAATGTGTACCAGGATTTGGCTATCCAGATGCCCATCTTCGCACTGTTTATAAACAGCTGGAAGCCATACACATTCAGGATTAGGGAACTGATTTAAAAATCAATACTATGTCCAATATTAGATTATTAGGCTACAATTCAAAGCGGTGTAGATGTCTTTTACTGAGACAGAAAACTTTGGTGAACTACTATTAATATAAAAGCAGATTATGAGAAAATTAGCACAGTATGGCCCCAACTGAATTTTTTAAAATGCACAGACTACAGGAAAAAAAATCTGAAATTATGAGAATACCAAAATGTTCTTAGTGGTTATCAGACTTGTAAAATTTTGAGCAATCTTTATTTTCCTCTTTTAGCTTTTTTAAATGGTTTCCTCCTGAAAAATAATTACCATGATTTATTTATGTAATAATAAGAAAAAGCTGTGCAAGTTGTCATTTTCAGAGTTAAAGCCTCAACTCTGCAGGGGAGGAGTTCACAGGGATTAGCGTACGCTTCCTCGGAGGAAAGGTTGTATTTATTTTATTTATAAAAGAAATAGTAAGTACAGAAGACACTGCTGCACCTTTTACAAATATTAAAAAGATATTATGAAAAATAAGGAAAGGAAGTTCTGGAGCATTCTTGGAAGATGGCATCCTGAGTACGTGTCTCTGGGTTGCCCGATCACTAAGAGAGCCACCACTAGGGCTTCGAGTGAGCCTGGATCCATCTGGGCCTCATGTCCTCTAGGAAGAAACTGTGAATGTGAGGAAGTGGAGATAAGAGACTATGATCTTTTCATAACTTCTCTAATTGTTTCAGACATCTATTACTTTTAATTAAAAATTTTTATTGGGAATCCATAATGTTAGAATTATAAAACAGCTCAGTTGTGTAAGAGTATTATATGCAGTGAATCATAAATGTGCTTATTGCCTTGGACCAATAATCCACTACTAAAACAAAGTTCAAGAATAATCATTAAAAAAATTTACTATGCACGAAGATGCAAATAATTACATTAAAATAACCACAAAGGAAACAATCTAAATTCTCAAGAGTTAGGAAATAATTAAATATTTAAGCTATCAATTCAGTGGCCTATTATAAGGCCATTGAAATAAACATTAAAACTCTGAAGCATGAAAAGTATAATAATGTTTAAAAAATGTTTAAATCAAAGATTTATACTATGATGAAACATAGGTTTCAGTATTGATGTCATACAAGGGGCAAGTTAGATAAAGGATCATCGGGGTTGTACATGCACAAGTGTATATGTGTGTGCATGTGTTTGAGCTTGGGTGTTTCTTTTGGTAAAGTTCTTGAATTAGTAAAATTACCTTTGAAAAAATATGAGATGTTAATGGCCACAACAAATTTATAATCTGAGATCAGAAAGAGGAAATGAGAGAAAAAGAAAAGAGTTAAGGAAGAAGAGGGAAAACATACTGCTGATTTTTCTCTTTACGGTCTTTCACACACACACACACACACACACACACACAGAGAGAAATAAAGAAAGCAAAAGGAGGAAGGATAGAAGAAAGGAAAGAATGAAGGAATGAAGGAGAAAGAGAGAGAAAGAAAGGAGGGTGGAAGAGAGAATAAAGAAGAAAGGAATCTGAGTGTTCATGAGAAAGGGAGAAAGACAAGCATAAACTATTTTTTAAGAGATTGTCATGTTATAGAAACCAGACAAAACAGTACAAAAGAAAGACAGAAAGAAAAGAAAAGAAAAGAGAAAAGAAAAGAAAAGAAAACTATAGGCCACTATCTCTCATGAACTGAGATGCAAAAAATCCTCAACAAAATATTAGTAAAACAAATTTAACAATGTATAAAAAGAATTATACATCATGATCAAATGAGATTTATTCCAGGGATGAAAGGCTGGTTCAACATTTAAATCAATAAATGTAATCCATCACAACATGTTAAAAAGAAAAAGCTTATGATTATATCTACTGATGCTGAAAAAGCACTGGACAAAATCCAACACCCATTCATAATTAAAATTCTCAGCAAATTAGAAATAGAGGGATATTCCTCAACTTGATAAGAAGTATCTATCAGGGGAACCTGGATGGCTCAGTCATTAAGTGTCTGCCTTTGGCTCAGGTCATGATCCCAGGGTCCTGGGATCGAGCCCCTCATCGGGCTCCCTGCTCCATGGGAAGCCTGCTTCTCCCTCTTCCACTCCCCCTGCTGTGTTCCCTCTCTCACTGTGTCTCTCTCTGTCAAATAAATAAAATATTAAAAAAAAAAAAAGAAGTATCTACCAAAAACCTATAGCTAACATCTAGCTTAATAGTGAAAGACTTTCCTCTTCAGATCAGGAACAATGCAAGGATATCTGTTGTCACTACTATCATTCAACATAGTGCTGGACATTAGAGCCAGTGTAATAAGGCAAGAAAAAGAAATAAAAGAAGTAAAATATTATCTACATAAAAACTCCCAAGGAATCTATAACAACACTTGTAGGACCAATAAGTATGTTGAGTTTTGCAAAGTTGCTGATACAAGGTGTACACATAAAAATCAACTGCATTTCTACAAACAAGTAATGTACCATTGGGAACCAAAATTTTTAAAAGTACCATTTACAAAAGCTCCAAATAACTGAAATATTTAGGTATAAATGTAACAAAGCATGTATAGGATCTGTATACTTAAAATAACAATCAAGATACCTACTAGCAGGTAAATAACTTCCGTAATTCAGCTAATTATCTGTTAGCCAGATATAAAGCTAATAAAAGTTCAATAAAAATTATAGTATTATTCAGAGTAATAAACACATTCCTCTACTAAATTGCGCCAAGTTGTTGGACCATATCTCCTCAAAGCATATCTTTTTATACTCATATTTTTTTTAAAAAAAGATTTATTTGTTTATGAGAGAGAGTGTGAGCAGGGGCAAGGGGTGGGGAGGGACGGAGGGAGAGGGGGAGAAAGAATCTCCAGCACACTCCCCTCTGAGTGAGAAGCCCGATATGGGGCTTGATCCCAAGACCCTGAGATCTTGACTGGAGCTGAAATCAAGAGTCAGATGCTTAACCAACTGAGCTACCCAGGCACCCCTTTTTATACTCATATTTTAAAGTACTTAATAGATTATTTAAAAACAAAAATTGTTAAAATCCCACTAAAACTAAATGCTGTAATTTATGTAAGATCTGTTAAATAAACTATGTCTCCTTTAGATGTAGCAAGTTGCGATTTTTATAAAATTTGGATTTTTTGTTTCTTTTGTGTTCTACTACTAAAAATTTTTCTTGGTTTGAATCCAAGCCATCTCAAACTGTGTGTAAAAAAGCTAGTAAGAGTTGAGGGCTGACTAAATGTGATCTATCTGGATAATGCAGGCCCTACATCAAGCCATTTTGAAAAAAATATTTTGTTCTGCATGATTTGCCAAATATTAAATTGAAAGTCAGCCACATGCACATAACTTTTATGGAGCACTTGAGAATTTTCTCCTACTTTGCTCATAGAAAGGACCTCTCTCCCTCACTCAGTGCTGATTGCTAATATCAGTTGCTATTATCCATAGCATTCCTGCTTGATTTCTATAGGATTATACTAATTCTGATATGAAATCACATAGCCAGAATAATTATTAAAGGGTTATATTTTAGCTAAAATAGTCGTCAACAGATAAATATCCATATTAATAAGATGCTGCTGCACAACTCTTATTAGTAAACTGTTCCAGCATCATTAGTGTTTCATGGAACTTAAGGAATTATCTAATAATATATGGGCATTATATGTACTCTTTTTCCTTCAAAGTTGATTATTTTTTTCTCTTTTTGATTGATTTTTAATTTAAATTCATTTAATTAACATATAATGTATTATTGGTTTCAGAGGTAGAGTTCAGTGATTCATCAGTCTTATATAATACCCAGTGCTCATTTTTAAAACCAAACCAAAGCTCACCAAAATTTTAACTGGCTTCAGCACTTTTCTAGTAATGATACCAGGGGCTCTTAAACGAATGGCTTCCAAAATACACCACTTGATTAGTGGGAGTTTCTTCAAGTCATCCTCAGATACTTTCATCTTATCTCTACCTGTAAAGAGAATTCCAAAAAAATTTTTAAAAGGTGGACTTAAAGAAGCCAGAAAGTGATTTCATGGAAGATCATCAACCCACAGATTAGAAGCTGCCTCTGACAACAAGTGTTAGCATTGCTATTACTTTTTGCATACCAAGTTTAGTAACTGAGTGCCTCTTTTTATCATTTTCCTCTTACCAAGATCAAATGTATGGCCCCCAAAATTAAACCATTGTTGATTATTTCAAGGTGATGGACTGGGATCCAACCTTGGTCTTCACCTTCCTATGGCTATCAAATGATTAAGATAGGGTCCAACAGAAAAGTGTTCAATTTTCACTCCTTTCATTCTTTCTTGTCCAAATTCTTCTTCTACTTAAGGAAACAGTGATAAAAGATTGGCATCAAAAGCATAAAGTAAAAGATCTGAGAAGCCATCTGCCTTACTACTTCTACCTCTTCCCTGATGATTCATTTTCATTTTTGCTTTTGATTTTTCAACCATACATCTCAGAAGGCCCAAAAAGAACGTGAGGAAAGGGACAATGGGGCACATGTATTACATCTGGAATGATGAGTTCTCCCTCTAAACACAGGTGTATCAAACACTCCTAATGTAATATACCTCAGCTTATGTTTAGATTGAAGGCACCTGAAAAAGGATTGGGGTGAATCTTTTTATGACCCAAAATATGGTTAGGGTCTTTTAGTCCAATTAGACATTTCAGTTAATGGTATTTCAAATGAAGTGTTTGCATTTTGAAAATTATTTAAAACAACTCAGCTTTCAATTTGATTTTGACAGTATTTGCTTAATAAAAGTCAACAACATTGTCAGTTTAGTTAAGTCAACTTTCACATTTGCTTCCCAACTGTATTGGGAATGAATGGGTTAAAAGTGAAATGTAAGGTCTCCAGGCATGTCTCTCTTAGACTCTGGATAAGGCTAGTTCTAAAGCAAGCCCAACCTGCAGGAGAGGTCTAGGTGGGTGCTGCCTGGGAAATCTTATCTGTCAGTACATATGGAATTCCTGAGCAGTCAGAAGCAAATGTCTTTGGTGGAATCTGGGAACCAGGCTTTTTGAGCTATAGTTCTGTTAGTACCCATAGGGGCATCTATACATTCCATTCGACTTGACAGATTCTTGAGCTCTGAATAAGGGCCAGGAGTTGAGTTAGGCTCTACTAGAGTTACAACAATTAAGGCATTCTTGCAATATACTTAGTCTACTAGGAGGTAAGAGACAAGCACACGGTTAACTGGTATGCCACACAAGCAAGGAAACTGTTCTGTGACATGTAAACTATTCCAGTATTTTGTTCTAATATAAAAGCAGGGAGGTTCATGACCAACTAAAGGAAAAACAAAAAATTCTGTGAGTGTCTTCCTCTAAAACTACAACTATAATTAGTTCTTTGCAGAGAGTAGACATTAGTAAATAAATATTGAATTAACAAATGGTCCAACTTCAACATGGGGAGATAAATGAGTGGATATTCCAGGCAAAGGAAAGAGGAAGAGTAAAAGGAAGACTGCAGAAAGCATGGGTATGTTCAGAAAATGGTAATGGGTGTAGAGGGCCTAGAAGGTGAGGTAAATGTGATGGAACAGTGAGAGATCCACTGAGGCCATTATAGGCCACCTTCAAGGCCATTCTGGAAAATGTGGAGACCGGGGAATTTGGGGACTTCCTGTCTTGGGCTAAGAGAGGATGAAAACTTCAACAATGAAATAGTGATACACAGCATTGTTCTTTTTTTTTTTTTTAAGATTTATTTATTTATTTATTTATTTGAGAGAGAGAAAGACAGAGAGACAGAGAGAGAGTGGCATGGAGGGGCAGAGGGAAAGGGAGAGAGAGTTCCAAGCAGACTCTTCACTGAGCACAGAGCCCAACAAGGGCTCGATCTCACAACCCTGAGATCACGACCTGAGCTGAAACGAAGAGTTGGACACTCAACCGACTGCACTACCCAGGCACCCCCACAGCACTGTTCTTTATTAAGACCTTCTGCTCATTTGCTCAGACCTAAGTAACCTAATATTAAAGAGAGACAAATGACCTTATGGACTACTTGCTTAACCTTCACAGACAGGGTCTCGCAAAACTGTTGCTTTTGCTTTTCCATTACAAGGACTGGAAAATAATAGGTATGGCTTTTGCATCTTCACAACCTAAATATAACAGTTTTTCCAAATTGTGTTCTATGAAAGAACATTTTCAAGATGTCAAATGTTTAAAGCAGACAAAAGGTTTTATGGCCAACCAAATACCAGGAAATGTTAATATTCTATTGGTGATTCACTGAACACATTAGCATATTATAGGTTTTGAGAAATCCTGTAGTAGAGACAGCTATTTATGCCAACGTTCCCAAACTTTTTAAAACTCCCATTATCTATACAAGCATCATCAATAGCTATTTAACAAGGACATAAAAGATAATTAGCTATATAATGTAATGGCTATGGATCCTAAGACAATCTTTCAAAAAAAACCCCAAAACCAAAAACCAAACAAACCCTGGTTTTCATTTGCCTGAGCATTACCAGCACATACCATATGCCTGAGTGTGCCTGTGGCCAAATCCTCTAACAAGTAGTTACTGCAAGCCAAAGGAATTATTACCATCAGAAAACTATCTTGATATGCCATGGAAAGCTAATGGCACCAAAATTTTACTTCTTTACTCTTTTCTTGTAGTATCCCTGTACTTTCTAAGCTAATTCAGGAAAAATAATTTAGAAAATCCATGGTCGGAATTAGAAATTCTTTATTTGAAAAAAGGACTGAAATTGTTGCATATGCCAGAGATATCACTACTAAATCAAATGAACAAATATCTTTTTGGCATTTAGTGGAGAGCAAAGTGCTAACTAAGCATCGCAGGGGATATAAGAAACTAAAGGAAAGGAAGGGTAAGTGCTTTCCCCAGACAGTGTTAAAATGAGGAATTCTGAGGTTCTAATTTATGAGTTTATAAATGACGCACAAACTTACAGCACTAACATGTGGTAGGTGTTCAGTACAAGGTGGTATCCATTACTGTTACCATTATTATTAGTGTGAATTTAGTAATAACTCTAGAAACCACACCCTCCTCATCAACTTTTGTTCCATAGCTGATAAAACGATTCTTTTCCCTGAAACCTCAGTTGGGAGAAAAGCTACAGTTTGAGAGCCTATCCAATACTAATTGGATACCATGCCTGAGGAAGTCTTTCAATCATTTACCCAGCAGATATTTACTGAGAACCTCTGAGCAGTGTCCAAGTGCTGAGGATGAAGATGAATGGAAGAGCCCTGGCTCTTAAGGAGTTTATAGTCTGATAGAGAAGGCAAAGAACTAAAAGTAGTTAACATGGGGTAAGGGTTACTGCACTGAGGCACACAATGTGCTATGGGGCACAGTGGTGACAATGACCAGACTGGGGTCGGTGGGGATGGGTGGTTGTGAAGGAGATGTCAGAGAGGCTTCCAGAAGAAGTAAAACCAGAACAAAGGATTGGATACACCAAAGTGAAGGACATGTTCACAGAAGAGGAATTCAGCTAGCTGGAATAGAGTTCAGTGCAGGAAGTCACTAGATCAAGTGACTTCAGTGCTCCACTGAAGTCCCAGGCTGCCCATACCAGCTGAAGCCAGAGCTAGTGAGAGATGGCTCCTTTATCCAACCTCTGAGTGTGACCCAGGAGTGCCTAGGTTTCATTTCTGGGCCTTCTCTTCTCTAGGTAGATTCTTTTTCTTGGGAATTCAAACAAATGCTTTTCTATAAAATACCATCAACAGGCTGGTCATACCAAGAATTTTATCTTCTGCCTTTGATCACCTTCCTGAGATCCATCTTATGTTTATCCAACTGGCTTCTTGATAGCACTGCTTGGATGTCTAAAAGACATCTTGAAGCATGCTTTGGCCAACATTGAACTCTTCATTTTCCCCACCAGAATAAAGCCTTTCCTCCCTTGGTCTTGCTATCACTGCAAATGGTAGCAAAATTTGTCCAGTTGCTCAAGCCCAAGTCATCCATGATTCATCCCTTTCCCTTTTACTCCCATTTAATTAATCACCAAAACCTGTTGTTTCTATCCGCCAAATAGATTTTACTGCCATTCACATCACTCCATCTCCATAGCTACCACTCTTGTCCAAATGCACCATCATTTTTCAGCTGGCCCATGGTGATAGCCACCATCACGCTCCTTGTTCCCACCTGGCTCTGCTATCATCCTTACGTAAATCAGACCAGGTCAGTACCCTGTGCAGATCCTATTGAAGGCTTCAATGCTATTTAGAATTAAATCCAAAATTCTTACTTTGGCAAATGAGACCCCCATCTAACACTCTAATCTCATCTCATACTGAATCCTGGGGGCTGTGTGACCTTTATAAATGATCCAACCTCTTTGTGCTTCAGTTTGCTCACCTACAAAATAGGAATAATGAAAGTATCTGCCCTATATGGTTGTTGTGAGGATTAAAAAAGTTAATACATGTAAAGTTCTTACAACTATGACTGGCATATGGCCAAAACTCAGTAAATGTAACCATCATCATTATTATTATTTCTTCTGCCTTATTCCAACTGTTTGAAAGGCTAGCTCCTTCTTATCCTTCAGACCTCTGCTAAAATATTTTCTCCTCAGGAAGCCCTTCTCTTACCAGCTAATATCTCCCAAATCACTAGCATGCTGTTTGTTTCCTTTAGATTTCCTGTTAATATATGAAATAATTTGGCTTATTGTTGATTGTTGGATATGATGTCATGTTTTTCACAATCTTGTTCTTTCTATTTTTTGATGTATCCTTAGTATCCAGCACACTGTCTGGCACATGGTAGGTACTTGATAAATTTTTATTGAATGAGTAAATGGATAAATGTCTAAAATAGTGGAGGGAGAAATCAATTAAGAAGTTTTTATTTTGTGTAACAACAATGGGAGGGATGCAGAGGAGAAGTCAAATTTTAGAGACATTTCTGAGGGAGAATGTGAGAATCTTTAAATAAATAAGAATTTACTGAGAACTTGGTATATGCTAGACCAGTGGTTCTCAAACATTAAGCATGCCTCAGCATTACCTGGGAGGCTTGTTAAAACACAGATCTAAAGGCCCTACCCTCAAAGTTTTTGATTCAGTAAGTCTGAAGTGGGGCTTAAGAATCTGCATTTCTGGCAAGTTCTCAGGTGCTATTGATGCTGCTGGCCCAGTAACCATACTTTAAGAACCACTGTGCTAGATTGAAAGAAGTAGAAGAAATGCTTGAATTTTATTAAATAATCTGGGTTTAAAATAGTTTTTATTATCAGTTTTTAAATGACCTCTTTAAGACAATGGAGGGAAACATACTTAGTAGGCAAAAAATAAGATTTAAATTAGAAATTCTGAGTGGATACACAACTGACTCTTGAACAATGCAGGGATTAGGGGTGCTGACTGCCCTCCCACCCCCCAGTCAAAAATCCATGTAATAACTTTTGACTCACCAACAATTTAACTACTAATAGCCTACTATGAGCGCACATGCACGTGAGATGGGGGAGGGGCAGAGGGAGAGGAAGAGAGATAGAATCCCAAGCACAATCCACGCTGAGTGTGGAGCCCAACGTGGGGCTTGATCTCACGGCCTGGAGACCACAACCCCAGCTGAAACCAAGAGTTGGACGCTTAACCAACTGAGTCACCCAAGCCCCCCCAATAGCCTACTATTGACTGGAAGCGTTACTGATAACATAAACAGTTGATCAATACATATTTTGTATATTATATATAATATACTGTATTCTTAGAACAAAGTAAGCCAGAGAAAAGAAAATGCTATTAAGAAAGTCATAAGGAAGAGAGAATACATTGACAATATTGGGTATCGTATTTATGAATACTATAAGTTTATATCATCTATTTATAAGACAAATCATCTGTCAGTACCTATAACAATACTGTCCAATATATTTATTTTAAAGAATTCACCACAAACAATGAATCATGGAACACTGTATCTAAAACTAATGATGTATAGGGATTAACATAACAATAAAAAAATTAAAAAAAAAAAAAGAATTCACGTACACTTCAAGCCAGTGTGGTTTAATGGTCAACTATATTGACACCAAAAGTCACTAGCTTTTTTTAACATGAAAGCACAAGATAGCAAAGGGGTTTTATTTATTATGAACCTTAAAACTTAATAATGTGATAATTAACTCTGAACTTTTAATTAGCCAGGATTTCAGAACTGGTCCAAAATTTTATCATTTTTATAGCTACAAAGACGCTATCTTCATCTGAACTAGAATGCCAATGTACCTTCTGGAGGTCATTGACTTGAGCTTACAAGTAGCCATATATTCAGGTCTTATTCTTCTTCTCCCTTATAAGAGGCTACAGCTAAGGGCACAGGCTGGCAAAGTATGGCCCACAGACCAAATCCATCTTGCCATCTGTTTTTGCAAATAAAGTTTTATTGGAATACAAAAATACTCATTTGTTTATATATTAAGGGCTGTTTTCACATTATAATGGCAGAGTTGAGCAGTGGTGACAGAGACCTTATGTTCCATAGAGTCTAAAACAACTACTATATGGCATTATATAGAAAAAGCTTGCCAATTCCTGACTAATAAGCTTCAAAGGAACAAGTTGCTGGTTTGCTCCTCATTGTACTTCCTATTGCTCACAAGTTCAGATTTAATTCCAATTCATTTGAATTTTACGAGTACTATAAATTCTGTGTGATCTCTATTACATATATCTTTTATATAACTAAGTCAAGTGGACAATGGCTAGCATAGAATCTGAATAATCCTGTAATATATGGCAATTTTACATGGAAAATATAAACTGCCTCTTAGGAAAAGAAATGCCTTTGTTTAAAATATACTGGGGCACCTGGGTGCCTCAGTTGGTTAAGCATCTGCCTTCAGCTTGGGTCATGATCCCAGGGTCCTGGGATAGAGCTCCATGTCCGGCTCCCTGCTCGGCGGGGAGCCTGCTTCTCCCTCTCCCTCTGCTTGCTGCTCCCCCTGCTTGTGCTCTCTTTCTCTCTTCTGTCAAATAAATAAATAAAATCTTTTAAAAAAATACTGTACTATAATGGCTCCAAATCACATTCATAAACAGAGGGCACATGGAAACAATAATGTTAAGGAAATCAATTTTCTGATACTTCCATATTTACTCTCTTCTAAAATTGGTCTGTGTAAGAAAAAACTGTAGTTCAGTTCTCTTTCCCCACCTCCCTAAGGTAATCAAATTTCCCTTACTTTATAAAAGTTTGCCTCTCAGTCATCTTGATATTCACACTGGCGCATTTTCCCTGCAGTATAAAAATCTCTTGAGTGCCAAACAAAAGGACAAGTAGAGAACACATTGTACCTAAAAGAGAAGCCCTTGAAAGCAAAGTAAAGCAGACACAGAAAAGAAATATTGAAAACAGACAGGTCTTATTTCATCTATTTGTCCCCTAGCCCTTGCACACAAACCATATAGCTGTTTCCATGTTTGTCCACATGTCTATCTTAGAATTCAAGAGTGAGATGAGCATCAGACTGACACATATTAACATACTTATTTGAATTGAATTGACAAAAATAAAACCCATTTTTTCCATTTAGAAAACAAGTTGGATTGGTTGATTAATTTGATAATAAGAACTGGCTTTGGGAATTAGGTTATAAGGCAGCCATTTTCTATAACCGAACAAACTAAATCTACAATTTTTGACATTTAAATACTTTAAATAGACTAAAAGCATGTAGGCAATATACCAGGAATGGTATCCTTTGAGATTACTGAAATGCAGAATAATAAATTTTACACATCAAATTAAAAATATATGAGGGGAGGGATGCCTGGGTGGCTCAGTTGGTTAAGCGACTGCCTTCGGCTCAGGTCATGATCCTGGAGTCCCGGGATCGAGTCCCGCATCAGGCTCCCTGCTCGGCAGGGAGTCTGCTTCTCCCTCTGACCCTCCTCCCTCTCATGCTCTCTGTCTCTCATTCTCTCTCTCTCAAATAAATAAATAAAATCTTTAAAAAAAAAAAAAAATATATATGAGGGGAATCCCAAATTCTTTTAGAGTGTATTTGAGGAAAGAAAGGAAGGAAGGAAGGAAGGAAGATAGGAATGAAGGGAGGGAGGGAAAATGAAAGAAAAGAAAGAAAAGAAAAAAGAAAAAGGGAAGAAAGGGAAGAAAGGAAGAAAGAAAGAAAGAAAATCACTGACAAATGGCATGCATTAAAAGATGAAGCCCTATGGTACAAAGCCTGAATGTCCTTGGTGAGACAAAGGGAAGTGAGAAGGTACTGGAATTGCTGGAGTCTTCAAGGTAAGTAAGACAAGGCTAGAGATCTGAGAGAAGAGAAGGAACTTAGCTACATGGCAGGTAACTGGTTACCTAATAGGAGGCCAAGGAAAATTCTTTAGGGCAATGGTCGATAAGACTTTTAAGAACAGAATATTCAACTTGATGTCAAATACTCAATTTTAAGTTGTTTCTGGCTGCAACGTATTTTTCTCTTTCCTCGTTCCATATTTTTAATATTCTGAAAAGTCTGCTAAGACATAGCCTTAAGTTAACACTTAGGGAAATAAAGATCTGTGTGATGCCCAGTGAGGCAATGCAATACCAAAAAGGGGCAAAACATGCAGAAGGGAAAAGAGAGTGGGAAATGAGAAATCAGCAAAGGCAAGAGCCAGGAGTCAAGAGAAAGCTACAAGATATACAAGCCTCCACTACTTGCTGCCTTCCCCATTCCTCCCTTCAAGGATTCCTAGAATGCTGGAAAGGGTTTCAGACCAATTTCACTTATCTTGAAAACCAAGATGGCCTCAGTAAGCTAGGGCCCTTGACAAATGAATGCTACAAATAAATTGGCAGTGACCTACAATTCAGATTTTAAATCTTCTTCTTTGAAAAAAATTATTTTCTCTCTAAAAATCTATTTAGAGAATCTACATTAGACAAACAATCCCTCTATTTTTTTTCTATTTTACTGCAGCTACAGGATACAGAAAATAAATATTTTTCTACTTGATTGAGGATAGATGACTACGAGCAGGCAGGATTTGTATTTAAAATCAGATCTCTGTGACTCCAAAGTGACCTACCTATCATAAGACAGGCATAATTCTGGCCTAAAGAACTTTGACCCTAAGGATAGTGAAGTTTTTGAGCTCCTTTAAAAAATAAACAAATAAATAAATATTTAAATTAAGTATTCTTATTAAACTAATTGAATTATAAAGTGCAAAAATGTTTTGTATTATATAACAGAAACAAAAGTTTGTTTTGAGTTCAAAATAATATTTAAAGTCTAATATGATATATAAGTTGTTGAAAGAACTTTCTAGGTCCAAGATGGAGCTTCCTGCTCAGTGGGTTACACCAGAAACTCAGATAACTTTCATGTCCCTGTAAATGCTCCACTTGACCAGAAACACACATTGCTTCAGTTGACCAATCCCCAAATGCCAAGCCACATCTGGGCTCTATATTTATTATTTTCTTGTTTCTTTTCACCCCAAACAAAGTTGACTATGTGGCCCCAGCCAGTATTTTCTATTTGTCTCTTCCTTGTTCTTTATTCTTTATCCTATAAAACCTTCCTGCCTCCCACCCCATTTTGCAAAAAGGAGACTGTCCATTTCATGAAGTGTTAAATAAGGTTGCTTTTATCACCTAAATTGTCTTCTTTAATATTTTTTAAACAAAATGTATGAGAGATACAGAGTACTCTTGGAAAATAGATGTTCTGATAAAGTATTTTTAGTTTTCCAAATCCCAGTGTGATATTGGACAAACAGAGTAGTATTCTGGGACTAGACAAAGGAAAAGAAAAGGAAATATGCTAAGTTTTCAAACAACAGCTTTAGGTTAAAGACTTTTCTTATTATAACTCTTAGAAATGGCTCTGTACCCATACTGTGCATATTTCAATGCACATCTGTGGTTTGTTCTCCCAGCATTTTGACTCTAAAAATAGATGGCTCCACTGGAAGATTGCCAAGATAATCATCAAATGAACTAGAGCCTAACGGAGATTGGGACCAGTACAGAAGACAACCAGGGAAGAAGCTGTGGGTGATTTGGGGTAAAATTCAGAAACCATCTTTTAAGTCTTGGCATAAATGCAATAAAGGTCAAACCACATCTTAGGATATTTGAAACCAAACAAGAGAAAGGATGATTTTGCATTCAGAAACAGTAAAACATTTCTAAAATATAGATATCTGGTTTGGGATTCCATAGGCATGATGGCAAGCATGTTACAACACAATGAATCATACCTGTTAATCATGTGTTATATATTGGAATTCTTTTATGTTAGCCATTAATTCACTCAATATATATTTGCTTCCTATCTGTTATGTGCCTGCCCAGGCATAGGTGCTGTAAGAGACAGGAAGAGAGGAATACTAATTTACTGACCATCTAATGTCACAAATATCTCGGACCACTTCATTTATTCCTCGTAACTACCTGCCATCTATCAAGCCTCAGAGTTAATGTGCCCCAGGAGACAAACTGAACATGTCAGATTTGCCTTCAAACCTCTGTCCCCGTTTACCGTGACCCACCACTTCCCCTAAGAGGAGAAAGAGAAGAAAGGAATGAGAAAGACACAGTCCCTGCCCTAAAGGAGTTTGGACACAAGGACACAAAATACTCTCTGTATATAAATGACTATAATATTAGCTTCACCAGAGAGGCTACAAGTGGCAGGGGTGTTCATCCCCTCTTGCCTACGGCTGGGCTTTCAGCTAAGCCTGGAAGGATGAGTAGGACTCAACCAGGCAGAAAGAAAAGCAACTTAAATTCCAAAATTAATCATAAAGCTATGATTTCTTGGACTTAAAAAAAGGAACATGACTCAAGTAGAATCACTAAAGTCAATTGTTCTTTGTAGTCCTCTGGTTCTTTAATCAAGCCCCTTCTCCTTACACACCCACACACACACACACACACACACACACACACACAAACACACACATATACTTGCATGCACCCAAAACCAGTAAGTGAATAAGTATGTAAAATATAAATATTCTGTATCTATAGACCGGGAACAACACTATATAAAGATTCAACTAACAATTTTGGGGAAATAATCCATGTTTTGACAGAAACAAAGGGGAACAGTAGGCTTTTGCTGAGTCATTCAGACCTTTTGAGACATAATTCCAAGGAGTCTGAATCAGAAGGTGGGTTTGCAAAGTAGGGGTGGAATACCCAGGAGGCCCTGTGCTCCTCCACGGTGAAAGACAGGTGTATTTACCACCCAGGGACACATGGCAAGGTGACAAGAAGCAGATCATCAACTCCCACTGGAATGTAAAGAGTGCATCCCTACACATTCCATCATCTCTTTCTTTAATTTTGAAAGCATGGATTCTCAGTTCTGTTTGCTATTCTAGGCTGGGAGATCCTTTACAAACGTTGCCTTTTCATATTCATGGAGCAGCTTGCTTAAAATATCTGAAGCTCAGGTGAGTGCAAAAGGTCACAGTACACATGAAGGACAATGAACCTATAGAAATACATGAGGCAAAGGTTGAAAAATAAACTGATGTCATAGCCTTGAGCAATGATTCCCACCAAAATGTGATCAAGAAATTTGCTTCCAAAATTGTATAATAATTTGTTTAAAAAGAAAAATCAAATAACAAAAAGCTAGTGTTTACTTTAGACTTATTTAGGGAAATTATATAACAGCTTTGAAAAGAACATAGCATTTCTAAAACTTCTACTCAAAAATAATGAAGCACTGACATTAATTGCTCACAGAAAATAAGGGCAGGAAACTAGCTTTCTGGCATGTTTTCTCAACCAGGGACCTCAAGATAAGCTCCTGAAAAAAAAAATATCAGTTTTTAGAGAACAGAGACAAAGCTAAAGAGAACTAATAAATAATTTACAGTATTCCAGAGGGGAAAAGAATTATCTTACATCCATTCCTTCACTTCAGGAATTTTAAAAACTTCATAGGATAAACAATGTTCAAAAATTCAATTTTTAGCCTCTAATTTATTCCAGCAATATTTTCTTATTTTACAAAATTGCTATTGTCTTCCCAGGAGAAACCTATATTTACTGGGAAAAGTTAGCACATCTCAAATAGAGAGAATCAGAGTGGATAAAATGTCCTGAAATAGATAACACTATTTATAACGAGTTCTATATATCAGATGACCCTATAACAGTAACAGGTAGTAAGAATGTGCTAGTTACAGATTTCTGCTAATTTTTAGTGAGATGAAGATTTGTTTGTTGGCCTGTCTCCCAAATGGGGAAAGCAATAGCCTTCTACAATTATCCTCTTAAATTTAAAAAGAATATTGTGAAACTGACCTCTGAAGGGAAGGGAAAATTTATTTTTAATTTTGGATAAAGATTCCAATGACCTTTCCTATCTCCAAATATGTACCTCCCTCTATTCCTGAGGACTGAGAGACAGTGAGAGAAAGGCCTAGAACAGGAGTAGACCAGAATTGAGAAACAAAGGGTAGCAAGGATGGAAAGAAGAAAATGATGAAAAGAAGTAGTGAGAAAACAAGGTTACAGAGTGAAGTTGTTTAAGCAAGATGCAAATTATGAGGTAATTATTCTGCACAGCAAGACCCAGGTTTTCCCTGATGTGGTGGATTGTGTTTGGGGCTAGACCTTTTCAGGTAGTATGGGCCACAAGACCAGGCCCCCCTCATATCGGTAGGACACAGAGCACACCACAACCAAATGTCTTTAAACAGAAAAAATCAAGTTTAAAGGAATTTCTAGAGCAGATGTGAAAGGAATAAAGGAGATTCAAAACAGTGTGTTGAGGGAGGATGGGTTAGCCCAGTGATGGATATTAAAGAGGACACGTATTGAATGGAGCACTGGGTGTTATACGCAAACAATGAATCATGGAACACTACATCAAAAACTAATGATGTAATGTATGGTGATTAACATAACATAATAAATTAAAAAAAAAAAAAAACAGTGTGTTGAGAAAGGGAAAGGCTGTTTTACTTTTAAGAAGGGATAGAGTGATGGAGAAAGGTCAGTGGGTAGTGGGGCCTGAGGAATAAAACAGAGGTTCCCTTGTGTCAGAGATCTGAGCTGTTTAAGGACCCATCCCACATGATGACAGTCTTCCAATCTCTAATCCTTCCTCCTCCCTTTTCCTCTCCTATCTTCTTGCCTCTTTCCCCTCCCTCTGGACGAATGCTCAGATCCTTGTCCATGTAGTAGGGGGTGACTCTGGATTTATGGCATCTGAGGACATAGAATGGGAGTTTATTGGGGCACCTAAAATAATTAGGGAGTAAGTACGATTTTACACACACACACACACACACACACACGGAAGAAAAAGAAAAGAAAAAGATAATGAGTTAACTAAAGAAAGAGTAGAAGAGATCCCTTGAGGTCAGTTATATCCTGTTGCCTCATTCAGTTATCTCTCAGAAACCTCTGGAATATGAAGAAAGGACTGAGAGAAGGAGGTCCACTCAGAGAAGCTCCAGAGGTGAGAAAACATACGCAAAAGATATTTCTACCCTTCTTGAAAATACAAGGCTTGCGCTCCCATTTTATCAAGCAAACTGTGAGCTTATTGTGCTGAGACCCTGCAAAAATTTGATTTAAAAATCAGTATTCTATATTATCTCTCCAATATTTCTTTGAGGAGAAAAAAAGATGTAGTCTTTGGGTCTTTCTTTCTTACAAAATATTAACTTCATTCTATGCATGCACATTATTACACATGCGCCTTATTGTACATGTTCTGTGAGACAAAACTCTGTAAGACATTAAATTAATAGAAAATTCAAGAGCGAGATGAGAATAGATGAAAGTTTATAAAGTACATGGTAGCCTACGAAGTTAAGTGCTTTTAGTTCACTGCAGTTTCCTATAAATTCTTGATAGGTATAGTCTCTCCAATGACTGCAGGTTTCTAGAATATTAATTCATTGCCAATGTTGATAGTTTTTTTTAAGAGAGAGAGAGAGAGGTGGGGGAGGGGCAGAGGAAGAGGGAGAGAGAGAATCCCAAACAGGCTCCATGCCCAGCATAGAGACTGATGTGGGGCTCTACCCCCATGAAGGTGAGATCATGACCTCAGCTGAAATCAAGAGTCAGACGCTCAAGCTAGTGAGCCACCCAGGTGCCCCGCAAATGTTGATAGTTTAAACTTTTGCCTCAAGAATGTGAAACAGAATTTTAGAAATGTTTTTTTCCTATAATTTTTTTAATCTTGAAAGAAAAGATCATGAGTTTGCTTGTGGGCAAAAGGTAAATAAATAAGGGTTGTGCTCATCAATTGTTTTTCCTGTACCAACTATGTTCTCTTTTGTTATAGCAGCTTTATAATATATTTTAGTATCCGGTAGGACAAATCTAGTCTTACTAATTTATATTTCCAGTAGTTTTTATTTTTATTTACATTTGTTTTTATTTACATTTTAAATTAAAAAATATCTAAGTCATTTATTTATTTCTCCCCCACCTCAAATCCATCAAATTCTCATTAAAATTGATTAAATATGTATTAACTTGAAAAGGGTTGGCATTTTCATGATATTAAACCTTTCTGTAGAGGAACATGTGTACTTTTTTCTTTATTTAGGTTGTTTAGTTTAAAACTATATTTTTATGAAATGTTATAACTCCTCTATATAGGTCATGTCCTAACCCAATTTCTTTGTACAAGACAAATACCAGTTAAATGAATAGAAAGGACAGATGTAAAATGAAAAGGAAGGCTTTAAAAAAAAAGGCAGTTTAAGGCATTGGTAGTGGATATAGATGAGAAAGCAAAGAAGCAGCTGAGAGGCTGTCCACAGATTCTGGGAATGTGAGCACTAGGGGCTTTTGGGGCATTCCCGGAGGCTGGCAAACCACAGCTCACTCTCCCTTCCAGCCTCCAGCTTCTTCCAAACCCTCAGTGATTTTGGAACTTCCAGCTCTGGTTCTTCTGATTTTTCTAGGGGTAGACATGACTTTTTGGCATCTGAAGGAATTAAGATAAAATTTTATTATCAAAGAGGCATGTTCCTGTCATTGGGAAAGCCAGTCTTTGGACTGCTACTCAGCTGCATAAGAATGGGCCTTGGGCCTGGAGCACTCCTCACCAGGAAATACAGAGCCCACATGGCCTGTACTGGTCTTACCACCTTGTGTGGGAATATCCTTCCTTGTTTCAGGCGTAGTGAATGCCCCTTTGTCTCTGCTTAAAGCATGTACAATATATGGCATCTGGCCAACCACACTGTTTTATCTGTCCTTCCAACGGGAGAGGGCACAGAGTCCCTTCCATTGAGGCACAAGAGTTTAGGTAAGCTAGGGGGACTGACACCCACTACCGAAGCTAAGTTTGCTGTCTCTTCTCTATGTACGGAAATGCTGTTCCATCTAGTGCTTCACTGCATTTTTTTTTTCCTAAAGACTCTGATACCAAGCTGCAATGGGCAGAAGTGCTTAGAATCCTCCTCTGGGGTTGATAACCAGTGCATGGTACTTGGGCTGACATCTACTGAAACATTAGAAGGAATACCTTTTGGAAGTAGCTTCTGCTCAGTGACTTCAGTTTGGCATTCATAACCATAGACTGACTTTCTTTGAAGGAGGTAGTGATAGCTATGGACTGAGAAAAACAGCACGGAGGGGCCCCTGAGTGGCTCAGTTGGTTAAGCATCTGACTCTTGATCTCAGCTCAGGTCATGATCTCAGGGTCGTGAGACTGAGCCCCACATCAGGCTCCACACTCTGTGGGGAGTCTGCTTGTCCCTCTCCCTCTGTTGTTCCCCACTGCTCGCACTCTCTAAAATAAATTAATAAAATCTTTAAAAAAAAAAAAAAAGGCACCAAGGAATGCTATGTTGCTTAGAACAATGTTATTTTTATTGATGGAAGATCAGGAGTTGATAACCCACAAACCAACCCCTCCTACCCTTTCTTCCAATACATACACATATAAAATATTCTAAATCCCATTCTATCATTTCAAAAAAAGTTTAATGCCACTATACCAAGTCAACCATATAAGATTCTCCTCTAAAAAAATAATACTTTGTGTTATTTTCAGAAATATTTCTTTCATATATTGAAAAGAGGTTATTGGTTTCTCTATTTACTGAAACATGAAATGAAGCCTGCTTTATAATTACAGTGACTTTTTTGAGGAATAAAGAACATAGTCCAATTGATAATAAATATAAGGGAGAGAGACTGACTACAGAAGACAACAGTAGGCAGATAATAAAATGTTAAATATATTTTGACCTAGAAATACCCTTTATTTATAAACTCTACATAATGATTCTGAATTTTTAGATGGTGTTCTTTGGACCTGTCAACCCAACCTCAAGGCTTTTACCTCAGTATTTTCTAAAGGGGAAGAAAGATTATACAAATGCCTGAATAATTCTCTAACAGAACACACTGGAAAAAGAGCTGTGTCAGAATGAAAAATGTAGAGGATAAATAAAGCAGATGAACGTGTCCACTGAGTGAGATAACAGAAGACTTAATAAAATGAGAAGCGCCAGAGTAGGACCCGTCTCCAAGCTTGTAAATTTGAACAGGATATCAAATGATCTACAGCTATCCGAGGGATCTCTTTCAGCCTGTTGAAGCTAGGCAATAAAAGAGAGAGCGACTTCACACACAGTCTCCCGAGTTAGAGTATCAGAAGACACACATCAGGTATGAAAGGCAAGAAATGCTGGCAGAAACATAGCCACCTGGGAAATCTCTCGAGGAACAGAAATCTTACAGGCAAGTTTCATCCTGGCCTTCATGGCTCAGGTAATGGATTCGAAAGTGACAAGTTGTACGTTCTAAAGGGACACCATCTTGTCTGTAAGGTCAAGGGAAAAAGAAGATGAGAAAATTATATATTTAGAGTGGAATGGAACAGTTCCAGATGGAATGTCCTGCATTAATAAATACTTTCTTAGGTAATCGATGTAAGGTCTTCAAGGTTGATGAATGAAAAGTAGTTTTTGACAAGCTCCAGCATAACTGAATGTTTGCTGGGTCCATTCCATATTTAAAAAGCTGGGCTAGCAAAGGAAAAGAAGGCTATGCAAGAAATTTCCCGTATGATGTTACAACCTCCCAAACCTCCATATTAAGTTCATATTGTCAAGCAACCAGAGGAGTAGAGAGAAATTTTTTAATAACTTTCCTCTGTTCATGACTCCATTGAAGTGCCCTTGGCTCTGCTATTTGATCACTTTTCTCAATATTTTGGGCAACAAACGGCTAAGAATCGATCACAGACACAACTTTGGCTATCAGCCATTGAACCCTGGCAGGTTGCAGAGGAATAACGGGAGTGAGCTTCTTCAGTTGGCGGAGGGACTTAGGTCTTTGTTATGCCATGATGGAGTCCTCCCAAGAATGTTGTTATTGGTTGGCAAGATGGTATTGAGACACATTCAAGTGGAGGGAAGTTGTATACAAATTATAATATAGGTAAGAAGTGACTATAGGTAAGGTTTCAAGAATAAATGAAAATGTTTAAATGCAATGAAGTAAAACTGATGAACTAATTAAAATAATACAAACAACATGGACTCTGCCTAGGACATCACCATATGTTCTGAACTTCATTTATCACTCTGTTAGTTTTTTTTTTTTAAAGATTTTTTATTTATTTATTTGACAGAGAGAGACACAGCAAGAGAGGGAACAGAAGCAGGGGGAGTGGGAGAGGGAGAAGCAGGCTTCCCGCAGAGCAGGGACCCCGATGCGGGGCTCGATCCCAGGACCCTGGGATCAGGACCTGAGCCGAAGGCAGGCGCTTAACGACTGAGCCACCCAGGCACCCCTATCACTCTGCTAGTTTTTATACTTGTTTATAATTAGCAGAGACAGAATCTTTTCTCACCAGTGGATGGTGAGTGTAACCATGTAAGTTAATGTCACCAAGTAATAGCATCTGGCTACTTGGACAGTGTCAATGTCAGTAGTCTCCAGTCAGGACTGGTGCTAAATCAGAACACAAGGGAACCAAAAAACAATGGTTGGCAATGAGTAAATTTTCTCCTGTATCCAAAGTCACACTATTAGTGAGTGGCCCGATTGAAACTCATGAATCAAGTTCCTGACTCTAATCCAATGGAAATCTGGTAATGTACCTTTTATGATGCACAAATGGATGACTCTATAGAAGACAGGGATGCATTTCTATGTAGATGCAATTTCTATTAATTTCTATTTCTAATCTGGTTCCTTGTATATTAACATAAAAATTTTATGAATTTTTCCTTTAAATAAACACACAGTAAAACTGCATGAAAAAAAGTATTAATGCTCCCTTACATTAAAAAGAATAGGTAGAAAGGGCCAATACAACCAGCTAAAAACTACAGCTGCATTTTTATTTGTTTTGTTTTTAAGATAGAATGACCCTCTCCTGGTGGGCAGACATTCACCATGGGGGTCCAGAATTAGAAAGGAAAATTGCTTTATAATAGTCTGAACAGGACCCAAATGTTAATGCCTGAGATTGCTTTTGGTCAGTTGCTCACAAATATGAGTATTTATGTTGTGTTGGTTAATCTCTTATGATCCAGCAGTCCTTTAGTAGTTATCTTGAAAAATATCTTGCTAAAAACGCAAGAAGCATCTAAATATGTATTCCTACACCTTAAGTAAAATAAAAAAGAGAAGAGAAGTAAACCATCATGGTAGGTTAATGGAAGGACACTTAAATTAAAATGCAAATACTTAAATAAAGCCAAACATGGCATAATATGTAGTTTAATGTTAAAGTAAAAATATGAGTAACTTAATTTTCTTCTTAGAACAGTTCTACGGGTACAACATTCAGTATACTGAGACTAGATAAAACCCTATAGGAAGAAGAAGAGATTCAGAAAAAAACCTTCCCTTTCTTTATCAAACACATATAACAAGTTTGTTCGAACTGTAAGTGCGTGAATTTTTAAATAAACAGAATAAAGAAGATGAGCATTTGTCTTTGGTCAATACAAAGGTGTGTCAGTTAATTATTGCACTGTTTTTTAAAATTCATAGTTCGTACAAGTATGACGTTTCCTGAGAAAGGTGAGAAGACTTAACTATACTTTGTCTGCTTTCATGGAATCTGTTAGCAAGGGGTCACCTCACCTGGGAACAGGTAAGGGATGCATGTGAATATGTACACAGATATACAGATAGAACGGTACATAGTTATATTTATGAAATGTGTTTATATTAATTAAAATATATTTATATAGTAATATAATATACTTATTTCCTATACTCATGTACCTATGTAAAGATATATATTATGTTACATACACATATTGATATGTGTTAGTTTTGGCTATGCACTATCTGAACGCTATGTTTCAACAGAAGCTTGCCTATCATCAAGTCAAAAAATGCCAGATTCTTGCTTTCTTTGCCACCCTTGAAGCGAGGATGTTACCATGAAGAAAAGACCTTACCAGTCAGACTGACCAACCCAAGCTTTGCGTCAAGAGTTAGTGACCTAAAGAAGTGGAGACTGGAAGAGTGTTCTGGGGCAGCAACTGCGAGTTTCGCAGGATCAGGTTCCTGAGGACCCAGCACCGTGAGGGTCTCGGGCCGGTGGCCACAATGTGCTCGGCATTTAGTGGCAGCGTTGCGCCTGCCACAGCAGCTCCGCAGCCCGATGTGGAGCATGATTCCAGGCTGTGTATCCTCCAAGCCTAGGTGTCCGGTCCTCCTAGACATTCTGTGAGCTCATAAACTTGTAATACATTTGGTTTTTCACTAAATCAGCTCTAGTTAGGTTCTGCAGCTGCCTCTAAGAAACCTTGCTGATAAATTATAGAAGGAGTAACCAGAGTGACTAATGTGGAGAAAAAAAGAAGAAATGATAAAGTTCCGTTATTGGGGCAAGTGAATGGAGCCACAGGAGAAGGGGAGTGATCTCCAGTGGTGGTAAGAGGGGCTCGATGAGGAAGAGAAGACACATCCACCCAGATTTTCTGCTGCAATCACCTTGCAGTGAACTTTTTTTTTTTTTTTTTTTTAGAAAGGGAGAGAGAGAGAGGACAGCAGGGTGGGTGGGGAAGGGGCAGAGAGAGAATCTTAAGCAGGCTCCACGCCCAGCACAGGGCCCAATGCTTGATTTCACAACCCTGAGATCATGACCTGAGCCAAAATCAAGAGTCAAACACTTAACCCACTGAGCCACCCAGGTGTCCCACAGTGAACTTTTTCCACCTGAAATATCCATCCATAGGGGCAGAAGGTCAGTGAAAACGGAAGTCTGGAAGCCGTGATTCTAGCAGGTTCTTGCGAGGATGGAAACTAGGAAGGACGAGGCATATGCTTGTCAAGAAAAGGGGAAGATGTCCACTGCAGTGAAAACCATGACATCTCCTCTTTATATATTCCTAATATAGTAAATCAGGTTATTTCTCATTTGTTAGAAATATGCTCACATTCTTCTCTGGACAAAATGCCACAAAAATGCCACGGATGATGTCGATCCAAGAGAATTCTGTGAGAACACAGTGAGGCCACACCTGCAGTCTCTGACCCCAACAAGCTCTTCCTTTGCATACCTGCTTGTCTAACTCCTAACCATCTTCAAGTCCTTTCCTGGATCTCGTCTGCCATTAAGACCCACGCTGATCCAGCTACTGAATGCTCCCACCTGTTCCCCTGCTCTGCTCTGATCTCTTTCTACACAGTATTTGTCCCCATCTAATATTTTTAGGGCTTACTTATGCATTACATTGATTTATTGTCTGTCTCCCCTACCAGAACGTAAGCACCAAAGGGGAAGTAATTGTTGTTTTTCTTGTGCACTCCAAACTCCTAAAATAGTTGTTGGCACATAATAGGAGCTCAATAAATATTTGTTCAATGAATGAATGGATATGGCTGGGGTGAAATAAATAAGAGGCAGGGTGACAGAGACAAGATTGTTGAGATGACAAAAAGTCTCCACGGCCACATGAAGGCTTTAGATTTTATTCTGAGTGAGATGTGAAGTCACTCGATGTTGCTGAGTACAGAGTACCTGGATCTGACAGATCAAGGGCAAAGAGCCAGTAGAGCAGCTGAACTTACCAAGGGATTGGTGATTAATGGAACAGAGCCTCAGAGGTCATTAACTAGGGATCCACATGTTCAGGTGGCCTTGCTCAGAAGAAGGCATAGGTACACAATAAGTAAAGATGATTCTACACATAAACCACAAACTACCTATCTTTTATGGTGTTTATTATCAGTCACCATTTTTTGGGTGGGGTAAATTACACTCTCCTGACAGTTATAATACATTTGTTTTAGAAATCACCTTGGTTATGAACATGGTAGTCATATTTTCTGACCCAAGAATGAAGTACATAGTTTAGAAAATACTTTTTCTAATCTGCAAGTTTACTTATGTATGGTCTTCTAAAGGCATCAAAATTAAATCACATTTAGGGTTACATTTACACTAAATAGCACAGCAGAAAGAAAATGAAGAGAGTTTTAGAGGGTATTCAAGGGGCCACCTTAGTTAGATTATTACACTGATTGCAAAGGTGGATCAGACCATCAGGCTATGGTTTCAGGCTCAGGGGTATGAACATTACTCCAGGAATATATTCTGAATACACATGCAAACTAGAGGTATGCTTTAGGAAGATTAATATGTTCACGCCTTGGAATTAAGTTGGAAACTGGACCTCAGCATGTTAATTCAGACATTCCGAGTATAATTTTGAAATAAGGAGATTTGATAATTTGTATTATCAACTCCTGAGCCAGGCCAACATGGGTTCAAACTGTAGTTCTGTCACTTACTAGTTGTGTGGTCTTGGGTAAGCTACCTAATTGGCACATCATTTTCCTCATGTTTAAAATGCATATAAATAATAACGTTTAGGAGGGATGATTCAAGGATTAAGGGAGTCAATAAGAAAAGCACTTGGAACAGGGCCTGGTACTTACTAAGGGCTAGCTAAGTGTTAGCTATTATTGTTGCTACTATTTCTACCTCCTAGGATAATATTAGACAGAAATACCTTCACGCTATATTTCTACTGCATTCAGTCTCTTTAAAGGGATGGCCAACTGATATAAAATAATTCAATTATTGCTGTAAACACTCCAGAAAACGATGATATTTTAAATATATATATACATATATATATACATTTTATTTTAGAGAGACCAAGAGAAAACATGTATGTGTGCACGTGAGAGAGGGGAGGGGCAGAGGGAGACGGAGAGACCGAATCTCAAGTAGACTTCACGTTAAGGGTGGAGCCCAATGTGGGGCTTGATCTCACAGCCCTGAGATCATGACCTGAGCTGAAATCAAGAGTCAGATGCTTAACCGACTGAGCCATCCAAGCACCTGGAAAACTATATTTGGAAAAACAACACTGACTAATATTTAGAAGTAGAAAAATTCAAAGTCATAATAGTCACTAATTTCATGATATGGCAAGGTTATAAAATTTCATATAACTAATACGGTTATATCAGTTTTGGTCATGGCTAAGATTCATAAAATGATTACAGTTTGAAAGACATTGTGCTGTTGACTTTATATTTTACCATATTCTCCTAGTAACTCCATGAGATGGGCATTCTTATTTTGCCATTTGCCTGAAGAGGAAAAAGGCTTAAAGAATTTGGCAACTTGAATAAGGAATTAACCAGTAGTAAGGATCTGAGACTGGATTTGAATGCAGGCATTCTGACCCCCATATCTGCACTATGTTTTTGAGGTTATGACAGGCAACTGAAAAAATGTGTGGTGATCTACACATTAAAATTTAAAACAAAATGACTAATTTCCAGGAATTATGCCCAAAAACTCTGTAACAAAGCAAAATATTCTTCATCAGATACTCAATAATTTGATAATGTATATTTCACCCAGGATCAATGGGTAAAATAAAATCATAATCAAGAAGATGCTTTATAGAGTTCAAAACCCTAGAGACATGTTCAGCATTCATTACCATTCTTGTGGATTCTTGGACTTGAGACTACTGAGTGTCTCAAAGCACAGATCAGATATTGGCTGAAACTAGGGTTCTATTAACTCAAAACTCAGAGGCAGAAACTTATCAGAAACTTCTTTACATAAAATACTCATTTCATATAAGCTGTCTAATGGGATAGGTGATAAAACCGCAAATGAAAGCTAAACTAAGACATTCATCTCTTAAAATATATGCTTGTATTTGTTCATTAAATTTGTTCAGAAAATACTTGTTGCATAATTTGGGTTCTAGGCAGCTGGGGATCCTATAGAGACCAAGATAGACATTGTTCCTGCTGTTGGAGAGACTATGTTCTGATGAAGGAGGCAGAAGATAGATAGATATAGATAAACAAAAAAATCATTCTTATGAAGGAAATAGTGAGGTGAATCAGAGAATCACTAAGCACAGAGTTAGGGAAGATGACTTCAGACAGGGCAAGCCTAAAAGATCTATCTGAGGAAATGATATTCAAGCTGACTGAAACATGAATAAAAACAAGGAAAAGGGTTCCAAGTACAGAAAACCTACAGAATTCATCAACAAGTGCACATCTCCAAAGAAACATCGTAAATGTTCCTTTCTCTCTCCTAACATCTTCTGTAAACTTCCAAATCTGTTTTCATTTTTATAAAATGCACTTCATTCATGAACTTCCTTGAGAGCATGCACCACACACTCATCTTCATAGCCCTGATATTTCATATAATGCCTTGACATAGTGAGTACTCAAAAAGATATTTGAGGGCCACCAGATAAATAGATGAATGAAGGGTTAACAATGAATCTGGAAGGTTTCCTAAAAGAAATTTTAAAACTTACGGTTCAGGGTAATGTCAGCAAAAATGGCAGACTAAGGACTCCAAAGAGTCCCTCTTTAAAATCAATGAAAAATCTGATAAAGTTTGTCAGAATCAACTTTTTCAGAACTTTGGAAATTAACCAAAGGCTTGCAGCAACCCAGGGAGTGTTTATCCAAGAAAAATGGCTAAATCTTCGTAAGAAGAACAAGCTTAATGACACTTTAACTTGCCCTATTCCCATCCCTCTCTCCATAGCTCCAGGGTAGCCTTGAAAACCAATAGCCTACAACCACAGTGCAAACCAGCAGCCCAGCAGTTACCAGAGGGGTCAGAATAAGATTAGAACTCCTTCAAGACCTCATTCCTAGAGAGTTCTCATTATGTGACCTGTCTGGCAGGTCCCGAAAGATCCCACTTATAAGACTATCTTTATCTGACCTGACTTGGAACTCACACAGTGGAATTTCCCCCAGGGGTGTTGGTTGGAAACCTTTAAGGATAATTAACTTTGCAGCTACCAGACGCAATAGATAACAGTTTGGACAAACAACAGGCAAACCAAAAAGATTAAAATGAAGAGCTAGGGAATGAGACGTCCCCAGGGCTTTAAAATGTCCAGTGTATTCCTGGAAATATAAAATTTGCATGCAATTTTGTAGGACTGCACAAATGCCCAAGGCCTCATTCAGGCTCAGGAAAGACCTGAGAAGGCTCTATTGTCTACCTATGGCTGACCTTGAGTTTCTGTGCAAGTGGGAAGTGAAAGTTAAGGCAGTGCTACCAACTGCTTAGTTGAGTGTTGAAGGCATGCTCCAACATGCAAACAAAATCCTAAACATGCAAACATGGGAGTCTTATTGGTTCTTAGTGTAAAGAAATCTTTGTCCAACTATTAGCTGAATACTAAACTAAGCAAGCAGAAATATGTGGCCACACATGATAATAATACAAAATACAGTGTAATAATACAAAATTTCCAGAATTAGTTAATGAAGTCAATAAACAAACACACAAACAAGGCTATGACAAGCAGCAACAGCAATAAACCATGAGGAAACAGGAGAATCTGATTTCCAGAGTTGCTACATTGTATTATTTAAAATGTCCAGTTTTCAAAAAAAATGCAAGACATGCAATGAGAAATATCCAATAATACATGGAACAAGAAAACATAGACCATACACAGGGGAAAAAAGCAATCAGTAGAAACTATCCCTGAAAAAACCCAGATGTTGGACTTATGAAAAAAAAAAAGACTTTAAATAAGAGATTTTAAATATGGTCAAAGACTTTAAGAAAAATTGTGTTTAAAGAACAAAATAAAGAATATTCATAAAGAGATATAAATTATAAATAATAAATATGAGGACAGAGAAAAATGAAATAGTGAATAGAAAAGTGATATAAAAAAATAAAATCAAACAAAATCAACAAAACCAAAAGCTAGTACTTTGAAAACAAAATGGACCAAGGAAAAAAGAGAGAGGACACAATTATTAAAATCAAGGATGAGGGGGATACTTTTCTAGTGATTTTACAGAAATAAAAAAGATTGTGGGCAATAATATGAAGTTATATGTACCAAGTTAAATAACTTAGATGAAATGGACAAATTCCTTAAAAAGACACAAACTACAAAACTGACCCAAGAAAAAATAGTGTTACTAAATGTGAAACAATACAGAGAAGTTTAGCATGGCCCCTGCATAAGGATGACATGCAAATTCGTTCAGTGTCCCTATTTTTCTGGGTCTGTAATGTACAGCAATGGCAACCAGTTAGCAACACTGTATTATGCATTTGAAAGTTGATAAGAAAGTAGATCTTACAAGTTTGCATCACAAGAAAAAAATTATAGCTGTGTGATAATGGATGTTAACTAAACTGATTGTGGTGATCATTTCATAGCATATGCATATCACAAATCATTACATTGTACACCTAAAATTAATACAATGTTATGTGTCAGTTATATTTTAATAAAAAAGAAGAAATATATATCCTGAATAGACCTGTAACAAGTAGAGTGATTGAATTAATCAAAAACTTCTCACAAAGAAAATCTCGGCACCAGATCACTTCACTGGTAAATCTATCCTATAGTTAAAGAATAATTAACATCAATCCTTCACAAACTCTTCCAAAAAATATGAGGAATGAATACTTCTGAAGTCATTCTATAAAGCCAGAATTATCCTGATATCCAACCCAGACAAATACAAGAAAAGAAAACCACAGATCAATATCCCTTATTAATATAGATGTAAAATTCCTAAAATTCCTTAATAAAACACTAGCAAATTGAATCCAGCAACATAAAAATGATATATGCTCTATGGATATAAATACCTATATGTAATATGGATATTTTATAGCCATTAAAATTGTATGTATTATACCACATGACTAAGTAGGATTTATCCCAGGAATGCAAGGGAGATTCAACATGTGAAAATCAATTAATGTATAACATCATGATACAAAATAAAACATTATGCTAAGTGAAAAAAAGCCAGACACAAAGGACCAATGATTCAATAGCAGCTTGTACCCTGAAACTTATAAGAAAGTTGAGCAACATGCCTGAGGCCATAGAGATGTGAAGAGGTGTCCAAGTCACTAAGGACATCTCCAAGAAAGAAATGGTCATCTTGTAATAGTGAAGAACTAAGAATGGAGAACTGCTGTATTGAGTCAGATTCTTGTTCCATGCACTCTAATGTGCTTTCTTTGACAGGATCCTTTGTATGGGCACGTGGATATCTTCTTTAATATCAACCTCCAAGAGTGAGTGAGTAATTTCCTCTCACATCTAAATTCCTGAGCTGCTACTACATCTTATACATGAATTGATCTGAATTGCTTCTGTATAAACACAGCAAAAAAATTTGATATTTTATGTAAATTGTTTTCAAGTTTGCAAGAGTCTTAAAAACTGAAAGCATTGATATATATGTAGCTAATACACCGGTATCGCTATTTGGAGGAGCCTTTGTCTGTCAGTGGAGAACAATGGGTTCTAAAAATAAACCAGAATGTAGAAAAAGAATAAAGGTTTTGTCTTTCTCCATTGGACTGTGTTCAAGAGTTCAAGATTCAAGTATTGTAGACACTTAGATGAATGTAATACTTCTGTTGTAGCCTTTGGGTCAGACAGGCTCCCAGCATTATCTCCACCATCCCATAACTACTTCTTGATTTCCTAAAGACCAGGATTTTGGAGAACCCTAAATGAGGAGTAGACTCTAGTAAGGAAATGCTGAAGTCGGAAATGTGACACATTCCCTTTTATTGTTTGTGGACATAAAGGCATGAGTATTTCCACTAACTTTGTAGAGGTAAGCTCCATAAAGGCAAGTAGTTTTCTCTTGTACTCACTAACCTATCTACAGAATCTAACTTGTTAGCATGGTTTGTACTCAGTGATTCTAATCCTCACTATTTCTATGAGATAAGACTCAAGGCTCAAGAGACAGTATGGCTTAGATAGTGATGTTGAGCAAGCCAATTTGCTTTCTGCCTTTAATTCAATAAGAAGCAGTAGAAAATAAAGAATCAAATATCAAATAAAATATTTTCAGCAATCATGAAGCAGCGGGGCGCTGTTAATTGGCATCCTACCTTTTGTCCTATTACATTGTTTTTTTCCAAGTAATTTATTATTCTTTTTATATCAGAATACATAATTTGACATATTTAGGTTTTTCTAAAAGATACTACTTCCAAACAGGTCAAATAAACAAGTAGTTGAATGCTCTCTCCATTCAAGCTTATTTCTGCTTTTTTAAAACAGATGATGATTGAAGAGTCCAAATCTGAACTAAAAAATACAAGGTGTCAATCCCCATCTACAGTTCTAACCCCCCAAATCTCTAACTTTTAAAACAATTCCTTTGGTGACAAAACCTTACTTGACATCTGTGTTATGTAATATATGCACCGTATTACTTTTTACAAAATCTAGAAAATCCTGAATTCCAAAAATAATTGAGGGGCCAAGAGATTTGAAGAAAAAGTCTCTGTGTGTATGTGTGTGTGTGTGTGTGTGTGTGTGTGTGTGTGTATTTACATTTAAGTAGGGGAATTAGGCAAATCACAATCTCTCCAGCATTTTCATGATTTGGAAAGTAAGGGGGTTAGACTAGATGCCCTCTAAAATCACCTGGACAGTAATTAAATTCTAGGAATCTTCCTGATCGGTTTATATCCTGAAACACACAACAACTTGTGTTCAATTTTGGATTATGCTCAATTTCTATAAAATTCTGGGCATTTAGTTTTGCCCATAACATGTGACAAGCGCACATTAGATAACCTCTGCAACCAGGTAAGTTCATTCAGGTTTAGTACCTGCTGTGCCAAACACAGAAGATATGCCTTCCAGAATGGTCTCGTGGACAGTGGGATGAGAGAGGACAAATGCAAGTGTCCAAAATGCAACCTTAACAAAACAAAACAAAACAAAAAACATGTATCACACAATACAACCTTCTTTGACAGTGAATAAAAGCATACTTAGTATTCACCAGAAACATTAAAAGAAACCAGGAAAATGTTTAAATTAAACTTAAAAGCATGCTAGTAAGGAGCAGTTTTGGAAACAACTAGATTTTATGAACAAGAGAGATGTTATAGACCTCTGAGAGGTCAAATCTATACTTTTATTCTGTCACTATAGTTTAATTCTGTTGTTTATATAGATTATCTTTACTACAAAATGAAGGATTCTTTTTACTAATACACATTATAAAATATTATATATGCATACATTAAATATTCAGAAACAGCAAATTATGACACTTAAAATGTTAATCCAAATGAAAATATTTTTTAAAATTTAATTTTCGTGAAATAGAAATGAATGAGCAAATCATATATTCCGCAAATAAAATATGGTAATTTTCAATAAGTGCAGAAAAATATACCTCAAATCCCATAAACTAAATTATGAGAGTACTCAATATCAAAAATAATGGTCCTTTCACACCTGAATGTTACTGAACATAGCATGCTTGCAAATTCTCTCTCTAGACCAAAGAAAATTATTTCACATCTTTCCTCATTGTGGTATTACAAGGTTAAAATTATACTGCCATATATTTCAAAAATTAACTTTCCACTAACTCGGGTAGATGTTTTTGTTTCTATTTTTATTTTTTTAAGATTTTATTTATTTGACAGAGAGAGACACAGTAAGAGAGGGAACACAAGCAGGGGGAGGGGCAGAGGGAGAAGCAGGCTTCCCGCAGAGCAGGGAGCCCGATGCGGGGCTCGATCCCAGAACCCTGGGACCATGACCTGAGCCAAAGGCAGACGCTTAACGACTGAGCCACCCAGGCGCTCCTGTTTCTATTTTTAGATTACACACTAGAAGAAACCTGTATAAAATCAATAAAAGAAGTTTGGGTTTCCCTTGCCTCTTTTCTGTAAACACGTATTGTAAAAGAAATTTCATCTAGGAAAATCAGTCCTGAAAGACTCCGATATTACATATTTGAAACACTTAAGTCTTTTTGTTTCTTTTGTGAGGTAACTTTAAGTACCTTTACATAATCCCAATACTCCCCTCTATGGCCAAAAAGGGAAGAGCAACTGTCTGAAGGGAAGCGGTCAAGTAAGCCAAATTCAATACTCCTCATGGTTTTCCGCCCTGGGGCATGAAACCCACTGGTGCCAGGGTAAATACGGTACCAGAGAACCAAGGCCACCACCATCTGGAGAGCCTCTTTCCGTGGCATGATTCAGAGTACCGAAGACTTACTCTAGACATTATCCAGTCCATTTTACAGTAGAAGAAACATGCTCAGAGAGCTCTCTTCTCCTGTCTCCCCACTCAGGCCCCTGCTACTATTATCTACGGATGGAAGTGCTGAATTACTGGATTTAATTAATAACCACTCCATACTCAATTCATCTCATTTAAAGGGTCAAAGTTCATACTGGGGGAAAAATAGCTTAGTGATAGCACACAGATTTTCAGTTATACAAAAGAGGGGTTCAGAGTTATACTAAATAGTGCTTAGAGTTTTAGAGATTCACAAAAATTGGGTAATACTTATTTCATAATGAACACAAGGAATTCAGCTAAATTATAAATGGCTGTACAAAGGTGCTATTTATCATTTTTAAACTTGGCAAAAAACTCAATTACATTTTTTTAAAAAGAAGAGTCACATAAAAGACAGGTATGAGTAAATAAGAAATTTACATATATTACTGAAACAAACAAGAATAAATGACCTTGGGATCTTTGCATACTCCCAGTTAAAAATTGCTCCCCAAAGTAGCAATTAGTATTTTGCCAAAGGGGTCAGGTCTATGAGGCCTGCTCAAAAAGGAGAAGGGCCACCTGGCTCACTGAACTTCACAAGCAGCCACTGCAATTCTTTTGGAGTAAGAACAAAGGTGAAAGGGACAAGGAGGAAAGCCCTGCCCAGTAAGAGAAGATGAAATGGGTATGTTCTTCAGCATCATTTATTCCTCCATTCAAAAGAGATTTAACAAATACTGATGGAGTCTCTATAACAGGTCAGACAGTCTTCTACAATCATGGTAAACACAAACATGTATAAGATATCATTCCTGCCCAAAGAACTTTCACATCTAGTTGGAGATATGAAATAAAAATCAGGAGAAAAAAGAGCTAAGTGTACAGGCAATGGGTGGGACAGACAACACAGGCTGTGGGAGTTGAGGGTGAGGCGAGGTGGGATGGGGGGTCATGGGGTCAGGATTCGGAAAGAGCTTGGGAGAAGCGATAACAAAGATAAAATGTCAGCGGTGAATTTCGTTTTGGAAAAATGTTCCTAAAAATTTCATTTGGCAGGAATTTCTTGTAAGTTGGAAATGGTTTTCCCATACAAATGATTTCACTAATTATGGTTAATATTTTGGGCCAGTCTACCAAGGTTCACCTCGACCACAGTGGAGCCTTCTAGTGATCTGTCCTGTCCCCAGACTACCTCAAGCCCTAGCTCTGAGTTCCACGGGCTTTGAGGCAGAGCCCAGAATGGGAGAGAAGAGAACCTGACCTGGGCACCAAGAAAGACCAGGCCCCACCACCTGTCCAATGGCGGGGCTTTTTGGGGTTCTCTAAGTGTTGATGGGAGATCACAGAAGCCAGATAGCAGTGGCCACTCCCACCCTGGGGCATTTGAGTGGTCCAATTTTGGAAGTCAGGGCAGTTTATTAATGGGCCATTGAAAGTAATGATTGAAATGATGGCCTTACTTTTTATAAAAGAAGAAAGCTAACATTCATTGAGCACCTTCTTTCTTCAAGGGACTGTCAGCCACTTTCCATATCTTAAAAATAATAATGCTCATGACCATCCTATGAGGTAAATAACATTCATCCTATTTTATAGATAAGAATACTGAGGCTCAGAGAGGTTAAACACTTGGCTCGCTGTCACCCAGCACTGGGATTTGGCTTTGGGCCTGACTCTAAAGCCTTTCCAGGGTCTCTGCCTGCACACCAACTGCTTCTTGGAGGTGCCAACGACAGCCAGCAAAATGGAACTCTCACTAATCATCAGACACTTTCTTTCTGAAATTCATTATTTAAATCCTTTCAGGCCGGTGCCAGGAACAAATTCCAAAGAACTGACTTCCCCGGAGTCAGATCAATGGGGCTCTGTGTCCCTTTCTTCTGGAGGATCTCTCTAATGAGATCTTGAAAATTAATCCTGTGACAGGAGTGGCTGTTTTGTTGCTGCTTTGGGAGCTGTTCTGATGTTCGCCTTTTAATTTTGCTATAGCTTAATCAGTATCCCAGAAAACAATGCAAAGAGAAATCAGGGCATAATATCAGAGGTACATAAAGAAGGGGAAAGGATTAGACGATTTTTATTTGCCCATGCCAGATGAACTACATATGGCAGAGAGGCCAGAATTTCTATTTCTGCTCTTTACCCAATCAGTTTTATAACACGTGAAAAGAAACTAGACTATCAGTACTTAGAAAGCCTTCACTAAGAGGAAGGAGAAATAAATAATACCTGAAATATCTCATTTCTATTTGTTAGAAGAAAAAAGAAAATGGCCACCTTTATCATTAGAGATGGGTTGAATATTCCTGTTCAGTAGAAAACAAATATGTAAAAAAGGTCACCCTTTAATTCCTCAAATAATACCAGTGCAGCTTAAGCTAATGTGAGATCCTCCCTGATGTGCATCAGGCAAGAAGGGGCAGACATATCACATGGCTTTAATCTAGTTCATAACAGCTTTAGAAAGAAACAGTTAAAAAGTGTCTGCTCTCTTTAGTATTGTGAGTTCCAAAGTCACCAGCTCCATTCATGGGGAATCTTACAGGACCAAGACGCCAAGAAACACAAACAGGAATGGTGTGCCGAAGGAGAATGGGTAGAGGGGAAGACAAAGAACTAATATTCACTGGGCACCAGTTGGGTTTATGTCACTGAATCCTCACAACAACCTTGTGGAGAAAGGAGGGTTACCATTTATTATGTACCCAAGTCCTAGGACCATATCAGGAGTTGTATTATCCCTTTGTTACCCATGAGGAAATGGAGGCTGAGGGTTTAAATTCTCTCCATGAGATTCTATAGCTCTGGCGGGGGTTATCTTGATTCAAGCCCAATTCTATCCCAGACTATCCATTTACCTACTCTCTCCCCAGTAAAATGTTGGAGTCAAGATTTACTCATCTTTGCAGCACCAGTACTAAGCATGTTGCCTGACAAAGAAAGTACTCCATAAGCAGGTGTTGTCACAACTAACCCCAAGGTGCAAGCTTTTCCCTTAGCCTGCTACACGCTTGCCTTGCAGAGGGCAGAATTCACTTGACATCTCTGCTCTGCCTCCTTTGTGATCTTATCAGATTTCATTAGGCATTCAGTTTTGTTTTTCTAGCTCACAACCAAATCCACTGTAGCCTTTTTCTTTCCCATAATCAAGAAGTGAAAAGACTGAAAAAAAGAAAGAATAATGAAGGAAAAAAAACTGAAATTGCAGTAGACAGAAGTGTAATCCTTACTTTACTAATATACTTACAGGGACAGCATTGGACAGAGAAGCCCAAAGTAATAAGAGCCCATAACTGGGGCTCATTTCTTCCTTTCTTTCCGTCTCTACGATATCCAGCATAGCCTGCATTAATGTCTGTTAAAAGAAAGACATTTTATCAAACCACAGCTGTGTGACAAAGAATGATGTTAATAAACAAAGACTGTGAATTTTTCCTTAATCTCAAATATATTATTTCTGCCATTCCTAGGTCTGCAGCTTGAGGCATGCTAAGGGTTTTATACACTTACCGGTAGCATAGTAATTAGGAATAGGGACTCTAGAGCACAACTGCTTTACTGCATTGGTTCAAATCCTGGCTTCGTTTTTTTTTTTTTTTCTTAAAGACTTTATTTTTTAGAGCAATTTTAAGTTTACAATAAAATTGAAAGTACAAAGAATTCCCATATAACCCTTACCCCCACACATGCATAGTCTTCCCTACTTAACAACTTTCAATGGGCCATTGAAAGTAATGATTGAAATGATGGCCTTACTTTTTATAAAAGAAGAATTTTTTTTTTTTTTACCATGGATCAAGGACATTGACACATCACAATCACCTAAATTCCATAGTTTACCTTAGGGTTCACTCTTGGCATTGTAAAATCTATGGGTTGGGACAAATGCATGATGATATATATCCACCATTATAATGTCATACAAGTTATTTTCACTGCCCTAAAAATTCTCTATGCTCTGCCAGTGTATCTCTCCTCCCTCCCCAACAACCACTGATCTTTTTCCTTTCTCCACATCTTGCCTTTTGCAGAATGTCATATAGCTGAAACCATACATTATATAGCCTTCTTAGATTGGTCTCTTTCACTTAGTAATATACATTTATGGTTCCTTCATGTCTTTTCATGGCTTGATGGCTCATTTCTTTTTAGCGCTGAATAATATTCCATTCCCTAGATGTACCACAGTTTATTTACCTATTAAAGGGCATCTTGGTGGCTTCCAAGTTTTAGCAGTTATGAATAAAACTATTATAAACATCCCTATGCAGGTTTTAGTGTGGACATAAGTTTTCAAGTCATTTGGGCAAATATCAAGGAGCACAATTGCTAGATTTTATGGCAAGAATATGCTCTGTTTTGTAAGAAACCACCAAAGTGTCTTCCAAAGTGTCTGCACCATTTTGCATTCCCATTAACAATGAAGGAGAGTTCCTGTTGCTCCACGTCCTCACCAGGAGGTGAGCTGTTGTCAGTGTTCCAGATTCTGACCAGAATGAGTGTAGTGGTATCTCAGGGTTGTTTTCATTTGCATTTCCCTGAAGACATATGATGTGGAGCATCTTTTCATATGCTTCCATCTTCTCTCATGGATTGTGCATTTGATGTTATATCTAAATAGGCATCACCATACCCAAGGTAAACCAGGTTTTCTCCTAGGTTATCTTCTAGTAGTTTTATACTTTTGCATTTTACACTTACGTCTGTGATTCATTTGAGTGAATTTTTGTGAATTGTATAAGATCTCTATCTAGATGCTTTCTTTCTTTTTTTTTTGTTTTGCATGTGGATGTCCAGTTGTTCCTGCACCATCTGTTGAAGAGTCTATCTTTGTTTCACTATATTGCCTCCTGCTTCTTTGTCAAAGGTCAGTTGATTATATTTAAAGGGGTCTATTTCTGGGCTCTCTATTCTGTTCCATTGATCTACTTGTCTATTCTTTCACCAATACCACACTATAACATTACAGTAAATCTTGAAGTTGGGTAGCATTGCTCTTTTGAAGAACTTTGTTCTTCTCCTTGAATATTGTGTTGGTGATTCTGGGTCTTTGTCTCTCCATATAAACTTTAGAATCAGTTTGTTGATATCCATAAAATAACTCCGCTGGGATTTTGATTGAGACTGCATTGAATGTATAGGTTGAGTTGGGAAGAACTGACATCTTGACAATATTGAATCTTCCTATCCATGAACATAAAATATCTATTTACATAGTTCTTTGGTTTTGTTCATCAGAGTTTTGTAGCTTTCCTCATACAGAGCTTATATACCTTTTGTCAGGTTTATACCAAGTATTTCATTTTGGGGAATACTAATGTAAATGGCACATTGTGTTTCTAATTTCATACTGCACACATTCTTTATTGGTACATGGGAAAGCAATTAACTTTTGGATATTAACTTGTATCCTGCAACTTTGCTGTAATTGTTTGTTAGTTCCAGTAGTTTTTTGTTGATTCTCTTGGATTTTCTACAAATATGATCATGACATCTGTGAACAAAGACAGTTTTATGTCTTCTTTCCCAATATGTGTAACTTTTATTTCCTTTCTTGATTTATTGCATAGGACTTCCAGTACTATGTTGAAAAGGAGTGGTAAAGAGGACATCCTCGCTCTGGAGTTCTGGTACCAATTTCTAATGTGTGTGTATATGTGGAAGGAGGAGTCCCAAACAACAATAAAAATACTCAGGACACTACCTGGGTGCCCTATAATTCAACTCAGTTCAACTCAATCCTGACACCATCTACCCAGAACTAGCATGAGGTTCTGCAGGTTAAGGGTTTTGTCCTACAAGACTATACCCTTTCTCCACCTCCCACCTGCCCTTCAGATGCCAGTCACAGCCCAGGTTATTACCTGTACTTTGGACCAACTGGGTACAGATTGGAGGTTCTAAGAGCCTCCTCCCTGGACTTCAGATGCCAGCTGCAAGTCTAGGCTGCTATCTGTACTTCCGGCTGACTGGCTGTATAAATCAGAGGTTCCCACAACCCCTTCCTCAGGTTCAGTTAATTGGCTAAAAGTGAGAGAAACATTTTATTTACTGGATTATTATTATAGAAGGATATGATGAAGGATTCAGACAGGCATGCAGATAACCACACATAATGATTTCATTTATACATAAGCACACATAAGTGTGTGTGTCTATATATACGTGTGTGTGTGTATATATTATATATATATATATATAATCTGAATATAGTATTGCTATAATTTGAACAAATTGTTACCTGTTAGATCAATTAAGAATAAGGAAAATAAATTTCTATTTCACCTTTACTTATTTCTTCTTTGATGCTCTTCCCTTCTTTATGTAGATCTGAATTTCTGACCTGTATTATTTTTCTTCTCTCTGAAGAACTTCCTTTAATATTTCTTGTAAGGAAGGTCTACTGACAACAAACTCCCTCATTTTCTGTTTGTCTGCAAAAGCCTTTATTTCTCCTTCACTTTTAAAGGATAATTTCACAGGGTGCAGAATTCCAGATTGGTGTGTTTTCTTTTTTTTTTTTCTCACTCAACTCTTAATATTTCACTCTATACTATTTTTGCTTTGCATGGTTTCTAAGGGGAAGTCAGATATAATTATTATCTTTGTTCCTCTATAGATATGGTGTTTTTTCCTTCTGGCTTCTTTAGGATTTTTTATCTTTGTTTTTTTGTAATTTAAAAATGATATGTTTTTGGTGTTTACATGCTTGGTGTTCTCTGAGCTTCCTGGATCTGTGGTTTGGTGTCTGACATCAATTGTGGAAAATTCTGTCATTATTGTGTCCAATACTTCTTCTGTTCCTTTTTCCCTTTCTTCTCCTTCTAGTATTCCCACTGTATGTATGCTATCCCTTTTACAGTTGTCCCACGGTTCCATAGTTTTTGGGTATTCTGTTCTTTTTTTAGTCTTTGTTCTCTTTGCTTTTCAGTTTTTGGAGATTCAACTGATATATCCTCTAGAGATTCTTTTCTCAGCTCTGCCAGTCTACAAATAAGCCCATCAAAGACATCCTTCATTTATGTTATATTGTTTATTATATCTAGCGTTTAATTGTGGTTCATTCTTAGGATTTCCATCTCTCTGCTTATATTGTCTATCTGTTCTGGCATGCTGTCTAAATTTACACATTAAAGCCCTTGGCATATTAATCATAGTTGTTTTAAAGTCCCGGTCTGATAATTCTAATATTGGTCTGTTCAGCCTTGTACTTGTTGTTAGGATGGAGTGGCAACTTCCAAGATCCTCACACGTGGAACCAGAACCTGGCTTAGTTAGTCAAGACCTGGGTAACATTGGACAAGTTACTTTAAGCTCTGTGTCTCAATTTCATCATCTATAAAATGGTCATAACATGGTACCTACCTCAGAGGATTGTTGTGAGAATTAAATCAGTTACTACCTATAAAGAGCTTAAAACAAAACTTAGTACATATTATCATTTTGACAAATTTTTAAAATAAACCTCTGCTTTTAGGAAAAGGCAAGCAACACAGAAACACAGATATCTGGAGCATTCCAGAGACAACCCTCCCCCATTTGCCATGAAGATTCTCAGCCTATACACCATGGAGAAAGCACTGCCAAGCCAGGATATGGTATAAATACCACAATATGCAGAGAAGTGATATTTGACTGGAATGGTGCCAACTAAGATCAGGGCCCCATCCAAGGCCACTGATGGTTGCTCTCAGGTCATCACACAAATTCCATGAAAGATTTATCTCCACTGGGAGGTTTCCCAGTCACACCTTTGTCAATGGTCATTCCCCATCATGGGGAAGAAATTCAGACACATTTTCATTAAGTTACTCATGTACTTTGAATCTTAAATAACTCAGGTTCAGGTGATAAAAATAATGGTAGCTAATGCTTAGTCATTGCTTGCGAAGGCAAGTACTGTTTTAAGTGCTTTGCAAGTATCGAACCATTCAATCCTCAGCACAATTCGAAGAAGTAGATACTATTATCTTCACCATTTCACATTTGAGGAAACTGAAGCACAATTAAGTTAGGGAACTTTGCCAGGACAGGTAGCTTGTCAGTGGTTGAGCTGGGATTCAAACTCTGTGAGCTTGGCCCTGGCTCCAGAGCCCACACTCTTAGCTACTGTGCTATACTGCCCCATGAGAGATACAGCCCACAACTCTCATGGATTAGGGATTAAGAGAATTGTATTGTACCATCATGTAGTAGTTTTGCTTCAGATCTTAGGATACATGAAACAACTGTTAGATCACCATCAAAGAAAATACAGATGAGAGACTAGTACTGTGACTTACAAAGACATATAATGTTTCAAAAGTGATTAACCACTCTAATCCTCAGCTTTCTGGTTTTAATAATCCCCAGTTTGCTGGGTATTAGAGTTGCCGTGAAAAATAAATGAGTCACGAATTTGTGAAATGTGTAATATTATGCCTAGCACAGAGTAAGCTCCCCATAAATGTTAGCAATGTCTTATTGTTATTGTTACTGTAACAATGGGCTAGCAAAATTGAACATCATTTAAGTATAAATTTTATTTACTGCTAGTTTCTATCATACAACATAAATTATTATAACACCAAGTTTACATCTCATGGAAAATCCTATACATGGATTTCATTCTCTGGATATGCTATTCTGGTGAAATCTTCGTTTTAAATGAAAACACTAGTTTAATACATATCTAGAATAACAAGGGAGAAATCACCACACTTGATGTTTATAATGTGATGAAATGTGTGTGTGATATTTCCAAAAAACAAAAACTTCTTCCAGTCTTCTGCTTAACTAGGCCATTGAAATCTACTTATACAGAAGACAACAGAATCTTTTATTTTCTTCTTAGACCACATTTAAAAAAAAAATTGGGTACAAAACACAAGCTCAGTGTGAATACTGCTGGAAGAAACAGAAATGATACATAAAAAAATGAAAACTGCTCCTGAATGTTCAAACTGAGTTCTGTCCCAAAGTCTTAAACAGTGGATTAGCTTCAGCAAACTTCAAAATCTGTCTTTATTCAAATAGAGAGTTAGAGTACGTATGATTAAAAATGCCTCATTTCTTCAGAGTAGGAAAAAGAAATGCTACTCTAGAAGTACTGTCAGTGGAGTGTTTTAGTTGGGGCATTAAAAACCCTATTTGTCAGGCCCATCGATTACAGATCTATCTGGGTGCAGCTTTTATACACATGCCTCTTCACCCCTAAATCCTGGAAAATTATGCAAACAAAAATGTGTTTGTCTGGGTCTGTTTGTAAAATAGAATCCTTAGCTGAAACACTGTTTATCAATGTGGGGCATTCCAGAGTAGCTTTCTATTCCCTTTATTCAGGTGGGAGATATCTAAACATTCATACATCCCTTTTTTTCTGAAGCAATCTTCCTCTCCAGTGTTAGGTAGAGTTGCTTGTGATAACACTTGCTATAATTATGAAAGGCAAGCGAACAAAAACACTAGATATCATCTATAAATACTAAAAGGCCTGATTTTGGGGGCACCTGGGTGGTTAAGCGTCTGCCTTCAGGTCAGGTCATGATCTCCTGATCCTGGGATGGAGCCCTGTGTCGGGCTTCCTGCTCAGTGGGGAGTCCGCTTCTCCCTCTCCCTCTGCCCCTCGCCCCTGCTTGTGCATGCATGCACACCCTCTCTCTCTCTCACTTCCTCTCTCAAATAAATAAATAAAAATCTTTAAAAAAATAAATAAAAGTTCTGATTTTTAATGTTAAACACACGGTATAAACCCTTATGTAGTCCTCACTACTCTCTAACTGCTTCACAAATATTAACTCATTTAATCCCCACATTCTATGAGGTAGATGTAGAAATTGAGCCAAGAGGCCAGGTGCCATGCCCAAGGTCATGAGACTGGTGACTGGATTTGAGCCCATATTCAGACCAAGTGAATCCCAGTCTCCGAGGCGGCGAGGGGGTCTGGACAATCAGGTAGTTTTCAAAAGCTCCCAGAGATTCTGATGAGCAGGCAGGGTTGAGAACTTGTCATTACACAAGCATCAGAACCACCTGGAAGGCCTATGAAACCACAGACTGGTGGGCTCCACCCCAGAGGCTCTGACTGAGTGGTCCCCAGGCGATGTTGGTACCATTGGTCTAGGACCACACCTGAAGAACCACAGACCTAGGATACTTGGAACAGTGGCTTCCAGTGCCTTGCTTTTCAAATTATACCTTACTACCTCCCTTTATTTGAAAAGAGAAATAATTAGTGGTAGTGGCATCAAGAACAAAGTCTGCTTTGCAGAGCTCTGCTATCCTTGTCTAATGTGCCATAACTCCCACCTGTCACTGTTGACACGACTGTATAATATATAAATCAATAAAAACCTCAGCACCTTGTTATATGTTGTTGTCTGTAGCCTTAGTTTTTTTCTTATGTAGAAGACTATTAATACCTACCTCATCGTTATGAGGTTGTTTAATAGAATAGTGTAAAAATCCAACACAGTACTTGACACAAAATGTTACCTAAATAATCTCATGATTTTTGACAAAAAAATTATTTTAAAAATCATAGCTTATTACTGTTTTCATCCCACATATTTTAACAAAAAAGCTCAGGGATACTTACCATGGAATTATCTTTTGCAGATCTGTATGTTTTCATATCTGGAATAGTTTTCTCAAAAAGTGCTAAAAGCCACTTTTTGGATTTTGACCAGTTTCTAGGCGAGAAAAAAACATGTGCATAAATTAATTTGAAAGCACATCAGGAATAACAGGTCATGGCGTTAAAGGGGGAATATCTATGGAATTATAATTATTTCTCCAAATTTCTTCAGTTTTTCTAGAATTTCATTCGAGGTCTACCTTCAGACTTACTAGATCACAAGGAAAATCAAGGGGGTAGGCAGCCACATCTTAGTGGGGTGTTTTGCAAACAAATGTTTGAATCCCTATAGGATTGGCATTGAATAAAAAACAAAGACAAAAACAAACAAAAAAACAGAGCCCATGACCTGCTTGTCCTACTTTTACTCTGGCTGTTATCAGTTCCTGGAGGATGAAGAACTAGCACAGGGACAGGTGCTGGCTTAAGTCAGGTAAAGCAAATTGGCTATGATCTTTTTCATATTTTTTGACCAGTCACCACTATAGACCAACTGCTAAGACATTTAAAAAATCATGTGTTATTTTACATTCAAACCCCTGAGGCTGCTGTGAAAAATACATTTGACCACACCTCCTTTTGGCTCAGGGAGAACAAGGACAACCACGGGTCACACTTGATGATTTAGCATGGTTCCAAACTATAGCAATGAATGTGATCATAATAAGCAGTAAACAGGATAAAAGGCCTCAAAATAAATTCTTTGTTTCATTCTCATATCTTCTCTGTCTCTCTCTTACTCCCTGTTAAATTTTTGCTCCTCAAAATAAGAAAAAAAAAAGGAAATAATGCATCTTTCTTCTTCAGTTCCTTCGTCAAGTCATACACACACCAAAAACAAACTGGTCTTAAGAAGTAGCTTCTGTCTTTTCCTCGTAGATGCTGCTCTCTCTACTTAGGACAGGGAAATGAGACGGGTATGAATTGCTGGGAGGAGCTTGGTCAGTGAATTAATTGTAGGGAAGAGCTCTCTACCTTAGGAGACATTCTGGCATCTGGGACCCGTACTCAAAACCTTCATCATAAGCTTGAAAATGCTGATAGAACTCCCTGATTTTTCTCTCATCTGTGGGAAACAAACCTTTTTTAAAGAGTATATTCATTGTGACTGGATAAAGGAGATTCCTACAAAGAAAAACACATAGAAAGTCAGACCCAATGACCAAAGAAGAAAGGCAAAGAACACAATAAAGGGCATTATTTAATAGCTATATATTAGGGGTAGATAATAATATGTGGCAGATTCTTTTGGGAAAGAGTCACTCTTGAAAGGTTTTAATATTTGCTTACTGTGGTCAAGATAACTTAGGGGTAACTGAAACTGTGGTTCATTTATCTGAAGATTTTAAAATGCTTTCTAAGCAAGCATTGTTAAATCCTGACAAACATGAGATGATGTGCAGAAATAAATTGATTCAATATAATTTCAACGAGTACTTATTTAGCAAATAATAGCAATAATTAAGATACAGTCCATGACTTTAGACAGCAGCAAAAGAGAGCCAAAGAATCAGGGCAATACTAGTTACCAAATATGCCAAGCTCTCACAGGATCCTACAGATTTAAACTACTACACATTGAAGTATAGTACCTATCATCATTACGTTTTGCCATAAGTGAAAAATGATTACTGTGGCATCCATAAGGGAAAGAATATCAAAGATTGTTAATATGACCTAGATTAGTACACTGAGTACTGTTTGTTTCAGTTTTATTTGCCATCCCTTCCTCACTAGAAAATTTTCAGGATCTCCTTCCCCCAAAGTTTCAAAGATATCCAAGAATTTGCTTGGTTTTATTGTAGATACTGGGCATGCTAAAAGTTTGGTTGGTTGCTTGCCTTGTTTTGTTTGTTTGTTTGGTTTTTTCCTCTCTCTCTTTCTGGACCTCTAACAAAATATTAACTGTTGTTCTTTTTATGAGTCTGAACTATTGAATCCTGCCTTCAGCATCCCAGTATCCCACTGAGATGGAAAAGTGCCTAACTGGTAACTTCAATTTACCAAATCTCCTTATGCGTTGGAAGAATTTTTCTCAAGGTTCCTAGGCCCAGCCCTTACCTTTGCCAGAAAGCTTCAGAACATGGCTGAGGCCACTTGACTCCCTCCAGCACCCTTCCCTGTCTCACCTGTCACTCAGCATCCCCTCTAGGTAGGTACATTCTACATGGCATGGAATAACTGAGGAGAAATTACTGTAAATGTATTAAAATGATTGTATTGGCTCACCTTAAAATTGGAGTGCTAATGAAAAATTGCTCCATTAATTAAAATGTAAAAGATTAATATAATCTCTTAATTACCTAGCTAGATAGACTTCATTAATCCACCAGATAATTTTTAAAGTTCAATGCACAGGCTTCAAAGTTTTTTATTCCAAAAAACCTCCCAAAACAAAAACCAACAAGATCAAATAATACTAATGCATCTATTTACCTTACTAAGTTGTTCAGCTCCATCGTCCCATGAGTGCCTAAGTTCTCCAGTTGCTCATTTAATTCTTCAGTCAGTTGTCCAGTGAGTTGATATAGGTTGAAAGTCCCTATTTTCCCTTTCATCATGATATAAAGTTTTTCATGCAGTGTTAAAAAAGTATTCTTTGGAATTGATGCTATAAACAGAGAAAACTATTTTCAAAAGAAGCAACAACTCCTTGAAGCAAACAGTCAATCTACCTATACTACTACTTGGTCAGTAGGGACTGGAGCCAAAGTCTTCCCAGTACATAAAATCACCTCCTGCAAGTAAAAGGAGGCAAAGATTCAACCTATCCCATGAGATAGTAAAAGTCTGTAGGGAAATTCACGTTCAGGGGTGATCTACAAATGGGTGATCAGGAGGGCCTCCCTCTGGGAAACACAAATCTGGTGATTTTTATTTCCACATTTAAAAGCTTTCATTGGCTTCCTACCCTTAACAAAGTTTACACAAGGCCTTCCACCATCTTTCTAGTTCTCCAGTGATATTTCCAGACCTTTCTCCCCACAAATTTGTATCTCAGGTACAGCATGATATTTCCAATATTTATATTTATATTTCCTCAGTACTTTTATTAGACATTCTATCTGCTCAAAACACTCTCTCCTTGACCAACTTCACCCCATTCCCACACACCCACAACTACAAGCCACACATTTCTTCTGCTAACTTCGATTTCTCCTTCAAGTGTCTACACTTCCTAACCCCATGAGGAGCTTTGGCTCCATTACTTCCTTTGTATTAGTGTTCACATTCCTTCCATGATACACACTACTGCTTGAGTTCGGTTAGTAAGAGTATGAGTTTTTAAACTCATTCTTTTGTATTTTTCTTTAATCCTGTCTTATTGTCTGTAAAGTAACTTTTACAAAAAATAGTTTTTAGTTTTCTAGTTCGTCAGCCTATTATGTGTAGGTTACATTTTGTATAAGTTAATTAAAAATAATTCTTAATCTCAGGAAACAAACTGAGGGTTGCTGGAGTGGTGGGGGATGGGAGGGATGGGGTGGCTGGGTGATAGACATTGGGGAGGGTATGCTCTATGGTGAGCGCTGTGAATTGTGTAAGACTGATGAATCACAGAGCTGTACCTCTGAAACAAATAATACATTATATGTTAAAAAAAAAAGAAGATAGTAGGAAGGGAAAAATGAAGGGAGGGAAATCAGAGGGGGAGACGAACCATGAGAGACTATGGACTCTGAGAAACAAACTGAGGGTTCTAGAGGGGAGGGGGTAGGGGGATGGGTTAGCCTGGTAATGGGTATTAAAGAGGGCACGTACTGAATGGAGCACTGGGTGTTATACACAAACAATGCATGGAACACTACATCAAAAACTAATGATGTAATGTATGAGATTAATATAGCATAATAAAAAAATGTAAAATTAAATCTCCAAAATAAATAAATAAATAAATAAAAATAAAAATAATGTTTCGATTTCCCAAACATACATCTTCTCCTTAGTAGGGGGATATATGAGAGGACTGGGAGGCTGGCTCAAGAGCACATATTAACATATTTTGTCTATTAAAATAGAAATATTTAAACATGAAAATCCCCAGAGGAGGCAGAGGTGAAAAAACTTGATCATTTCCATGCATCCCTGATCAGTGAGTAAGTTGGCATATTTTTCTGGAGGGATATGTGAACTTACAGATCAAGAGCCTTCAGACTTCAAAATATTTATATTCTTTGATCTGGAATTCCATAGTTTAAATACCGAGAAGCACTAAATAGTCAAAGAATTTAACCAACATGTTGTGATCTTCATGCGGACAAGAAGAAATAACCATCATGTTCTTGGTCACTGACAGCTTTTAAATTTTGTTTTGTTTTGTTTTAATGGCAAGAGATGCATGAGAGGCTACATGAAGAGGAACCTAAGAAAGAAGCCAAAAAGGAAACCAAGAGAAAGAAGCCATAGACAACAGAAGCAAGCATAGACATCAGGGAAGCAGAGAAAGAATCGGGCACCAAAATGAAACAGCTCCCCATTCTTAGGAGGACAAATGGCCTCAGCACCGCATGTTTGCAGCCTGGGAAGAAATAAAATGGACAGTTACACCAGAAGCTTGCTGACAAATACAATCCAGCAGTCTCTGACAAGGGAGAACAAAAGGCCACCAATTACATGAGGCCAAGCCCAACTTACCTTAATAGCCCTATGGAATGTGTCAGGAAATGCCACAGTAAAGGGCGTACTAAGCAGTGGAATTCTACTGTCAGTGAACAGAGTAGCAACATGTGATCAAGCCAAGAGCTATAGCCTGTGAAGCATTGTCTACACAGCAGCAGAACAGAGTGAAGGACTTCTTGGGAGCTGTAACAGGATACAGATTCCAAATATTTTCCAAAGTAAACAGCAGTGGGGTAACCTCATCTCTTACCCACATCTAATTAAGACTTACATGAGGCTGCCAATAATTTGTTTTTCAATGACCAAACTCATCAGATACTCTTTCTACCTTCCATCCTGATTTTAAAGAGTAAAATAAGGAAGGGGCTGTCAACATTCTTGATAGAGGAGCGAGGATATGATTGTTAACAAAGCTACTCTTGGACTCCGATGTTGTATTTCAAACAAACTATCTGAAAATATTCTTTACCTGTACGATAGACGGGCTTTTGCACTGCTAGTTCAAAATTTACTTCTTTGGATTTTAGAAACACATTAATTCCCTCTTCTTCAGTAACAAAGGTCATACGGGTGCCCATAACAAAGACTGTAAATACTGGTCCATACTGAAAGATAACACAAATACAGATATTAGTAAGGATTTCTAATAAGTTACTGGGCCATGGATTATGCAAGAACCCTAATGCTGAAGTTATAGTCAAGATACAAATTATTATGATTATGTATGATAATTAATTATAAATTTTGCTGGATTCAGCCAAATCTAAATTATACAAATCATAATTTATTCTGTCCTAATACTTAACCTTCATTTTGATCGTTATTTGAAACTTCCTTTCTTGTAGTAGGAAATAATAATTAGAAATAATAATTTTTTTTAAAGATTTTATTTATTTATTTGAGAGAGAGAATGAGAGAGAGAGAGAGAGAGAGAGCACAAGAGGGGGGAGGGTCAGAAGGAGAAGCAGACTCCCCATTAAACAGGGAGCCCAATGTGGGACTCGATCCCGGGACTCCAGGATCATGACCTGAGCCGAAGGAGTCACCCAACCAACTGAGTCACCCAGGCGCCCCTAGAAATAATTATTAGAAATTATGTCAAACAGTGATATTTAAACATTGTTTTCCAGATATCAGTAGGGTTACGAGCAACTCTAGCTCAGTTTTGTCTAAGAAAAAGATACAAAACAGCTGACTTAAATCTGTGGTCACTCAACAATGTCCTGCAATCCTAAAAAGCTCTCTAATGTGTTCACTTTCTCACTTTCCAAAATTACTATTTCCCCTGGATACCTGCCCAACCCTCTCCACTCTGAGATACCTACCGTTCCTGCTTTCTAACTCACTAGGAAACTCAGGCAATCAAGTAAAAGCACTCACAACTTCTTACCACCAAATCTTGCAAAGATACACATTTGTACCCATTCTCTGTGCCTCACCCCAGGTTAGCACAGATGAGAGGTCCTGCCCCTGTGAAATGCCAGTGCTCCCTCACTTTTGTTATGGATTCTACGTTCTTGCCTTCTCTTCATTCTATGTCTATGCCTCCTGTCATCCCACATCATCAGATGTGCCCTCTATGAGATTACCAGCAGCCTACAAACACACGCTAGTCCTGAGTTTGATTCCAGGAAGTCCATGACTTTATTGGGAGGCTTCACTACTGGGTGGAGACTGCCCTCCCAGGGCTAGCCACTTCTTGGAGAGAGCGAAGGGTTCAGCCAGCCAGAAGCATACCTTTCACATGCAAACCAACCAATCTTCAGTCTATATCCCCATCTACTTCCTTATCTTATGTCACACACCAGTATTTCCCCTGCCCAAAATCATTCCAAGGCCAGGTACCAGGCAACCCGAAACCACCTGTATAGCCCAAAGCCCAAAAGAATTATTCGAAGTAGCCAATCCTAAATTGTTTTCCCTGCCCTGCTTCGCCTTTCCTGAGGAAGCCCCAGTAAAGGCTCAGGCACAGGCTTTCCTCTGGCTGTTATCTTCTGCCTCCTGACTGATACCAGTGCTTCTCCCTGTGGCCCTGCATGGCCTGCAGAGGCCCCCCTCTCAGACCCGTGAGTATAACAAACATCTTCCTTCCAACCCCTCCTTCTCATTTCCTCCTGTGTTGGCACTAACTTTACACTACCACATCCAACATGTACGTTCTTGGAGCAGTCACCCATACCTTCATATCCTGTTACAGTTACTGTAAGTATTTCAGAACATTATGCTTGTCACTACTCCAACATTGCAGTCATTTCTAGGTGCCCCTGAAATGGCACATGATCATTCCTACAACCCATTGTTGGGCTCCATCAGGCAACTGTGGGCATGAAAACCATGAAGCCACCAAACAGTGAAGTCTCATTTTCTTACACTGGTGATCCAGACGTCTGCATGACTTTCCAGTATTACTTATCTACAATTACTTGCTAATCAATATTTAGAAGATGAATAATTTCTACTGTTTTAAGTTTTGTACAAATAAGAATTCTTAACTTTCCATTAGGAAAGTGGCCTATGTAACACATATAGGTACCTGGACCACAGTGTAGAACAGCCAAGTTCAAACACACTGAAGAACTGACATAACTGCTGATGCAAGGTATTTAAAATAACTTATGGCAAAAGTGCACTGTACAAATGATCATGTCCGATGTTATAAATTCTATGGCAGTGAGGGTGTATCTGTCTTACTTGCTTGGCTTTTGTCCTCCTTTGTGCAATGTCTGGATGTTATGAAGCAAAGGCAAGTGCATACAGTATGTTGTAGAAATGGTGCTTGTGTGTTGTTTCATGAGCATTTTATTTTGAGATAACAATAGACTAATGTGCAATTATAAGAAATAATACAGAGCAACCCCATGTATGCATTACTCTGTTTCCCCTAGTATAAACATGTTGCAAAACTATCGTAGGCCACTGATAGTGATGAAGTCAAAGTACAGAATATATCCATCACCACGAAGATGACTCAAGTTGCCTTTTTATAGTCACACCCATTTTACTCTCACCGCCACCTCTTTGGTTACCCTTGACAACTACTAACCCGTTCTCCAGTTTATTTATAATACTGAATTTCAGGAATGATATACAAATAGAATCAATTGTATACAAATAGAAGATGAAAAGATGAATATTTGGAATAATGGAAACTTCAGCGGATTGGCTTTTTTTCACTTGGCATAAACATCTGAGATCCACCCAGGCTGCTGTATGTATCAATAATTCATTCCTTTACATTTCTGAGTAGTATTCCATAGTATGGATGTACTACAGCTTGTTTAAACATGGTTGAAGAATGTTTGTATTCTTTTCAGTTTAGGACTATTACAAATAAGGTTGCTACAAACATCAGTGCACAGGTTTTTGTGTGAACGCATGTTTTCATTTCTCTAGAAGTGGAATTGCTGGCATCTGTGTGCTTCCTTGTTTAAAAAGAACTGCCAAAGTGCTTTCCAGAGTAGTTGTCCCACTTGACATTTTCGCCAGCAATCTATGAATGATCCAGTTTCTCTCTGTCCTTACTAACATCTGAGCGCTGTCACTCTTTTTTATTTAGCCATTCTGATAGGTGTGTAGTGATATCTCATTGTGGTTTTCATTTGCATATCCTCAACTGGCTAATGATGTTGAATATCTTTTCATGTGTTCATTTGCCAGCTTTATATCCTTTTCAGGAACTTGTTCATGTCATTTGCCATTTCTTCAGTTGACTTGTTGGGGTTCTTTAAATGTTGAGTGCAGAGAGTTCTTTCCATATTCTAGATAGCAGTCTCTCATTGGATATGTGGCTTGCAAATATTTTCTCTCTGTCTACAGCTTGTCTTCCCAGTGTCCTAACAGGGTCTTTCACAGAGCAAAATCTTGTAATTTTCATGAGGTCCCATTTGTCAGTTTTTGTTTTTATGGATTGTGGTTTTGGTGTTCAGTCTAAGAACTATTCTTCAGCCCCAGATTAAGAACAGTCTCCTTATTTTTTTCTAAAAATTTTATAGTGTTATGTTTCACATAAAAGTCTGTGATCTATTTTGAATTAATTTTTATATACGACTCAAGACTTAGGTCAAGGTTCATTTTGTTTTGGTTTTGGTTTTGGTTTATTGGTGTCTAACTGCTTCACTGCCATTTGTTGAAAAGGTTACTTTTATTTCATAAATTGCTTTTGCACGTTTGTCTAAAATCTATTGGACATTTAGTGTGTCTATTCCTGGGTTCTCAACTCTGTTTCATCGATCTCTGTATCTATCCCTCCACCCGCATAATCTTGATTACTGTAGCTATGTAATGAGTCTTGAAACTGAGTACAGTGACTCTTCCCATTTTATTCTTTTTAAACTTGTTTTAGCTATTCTAGTTCTTTTGCCTTTACATATGGATTATTAATAATCTTGTCTATATCTACACCTTACCGGAAATTTGATAGAATTTGCATTAAACTTGTATGTCAATTTAAGGAGAATTGACATCTTTACTATGTTGTCTTTTCCAATCCATGAACATGGTATGTCTCTTCATTAAGTTCTTCCATTTCTTTCATCAAGGTTTTCTAGTTTTCATCATAAAGTTCTATACATGTTTTATTAGATTTACACCTAAATATTTCTTTCTCTTTTTGAGTGACTATAAATGGTATTGTATTTTTAACTACCATTTGCACATGTTCATTGTTAGTATGTTGCGATACAATTGATTTTTGTATGTTGACTTTATATTCTGTGATCTTGCTGAATTTACTGATTAATTCCAGGAGATTTTTTGTAGATTCCTTGAGATTTTCTAAGTAAACAATCACATCATCTGCAAATAGAGACATTTCCATATGATTTTTTTTTTTCTTGCTTAATTGTACTCACCAGAACTTCCAGCATTATGTGAAATAAAAATGGTGGCAGTAGACATCCCTGCTTTGTTTACAATCAGAGATGAAGCATTTATTCTTTCACCATTAAGATTGAGGGGCACCTGGGTGGCTCAGTCATTAGGCATCTACCTTCGCTCAGGTCCTGATCCCAGGGTCCTGGGATCGAGCCCCGCATTGGGCTCCCTGCTCCACGGGAAGCCTGCTTCTCCCTCTCCCACTCCCCCTGCTTGTGTTCCTTCTCTCACTGTATCTTTCCCTGTCAAATAAATAAATAAAATCTTTAAAACAAAAAAGATTGAGGTTAGCTGTAAAATTTTTGTAGATGTTCTTTAATAAGTTGAGCAAGCCTCTAGTACTACTTTTCTGATAATTTTTAAAACTCATGAATGGGTGTGGTATTTTGTCAAATGCTTTTTCTGTACAAATCAATATGTCCATGTGCCTTTTCTTCTCTCACCTGTTAATATGGTGGCTTGCACTAACTGATTTTCATATATTGGACCAGTCTTAAATCCCTGGAAGAGACCCATGGAGTCATGGGATCTATAATTCCTTTTATATATTGCTGGATTTTATTTGCTGATATTTTGTTGAGGACTTTTGCATCTGTATTCATAAGGAATACTGATCCGCAGCTTTCTTCTTTTGTGCTGTCTTTATCTGGTTTGGTATCAGGATGATCCTAGCTTCATAAAATAAACTTTTCTATTTTCTGGAGATTGTTTATACAATTGATGTTAATTCTTCTTTAAACATTTGGCATAATTCTCCAGTGAAACAATCTGGGCCTTAAGATTTCTTTTTTGGGAGTTTTAAAATTATGAACCCAATTTCCTAACAAATATAGGGCTATTCAAATTATCTATTTCATACTTAATAGTTGTGGTAGTTTGCGTTTTGGGGGGGGAATTAGGTCCTTTTCATCTAAGTTGTCAAATTTCTATGTGTAGGGTTGCATATAGTGTTCCCTTATCATCCTTTTGATGTCTTCAATGCTATGCCCTATTTTATTCCTGCCATTAATAATGGTGTCTTTTTTTTCTTTTTCTTGTATGAGGTCTTTCAAAGTTATTGATCTTTTCAAAGAATTGGCTCTTTCTTTCACTGATTTTTTCTGTATTTTTTTGTTTTCACTTACATTGATTTCTGTTAATATTTCCTTCCTTTTTCTAGTTTGGGGTTTACTTTGCTCTTTTGTGGGGAGGGGGTTGACAGAGAAGCTTTGTTCATTTCACACTTATGCTCTTTTATAATGAAAATATTTAGTGATAATAATTTCTCTCTCAGCACTGCTTTAGCTGTGTCCCACAAATTCTGATAGGTTGCATTTTTATTTTCTTTCAATTCAGCATAATTTTTTATTTCCCTTGAGACTGTCCCTTCAATTCATAGATTATTTAGAAATATGTTGTTTGTTTCCAAGTGTTTGGAGCATTTCCTGTTATTGATTTCTAGTTTCATTCCATTGTAGACAGAGAATACATTGTATGATTCAAATTCTTTTAAATTTTGTGGGGGTCTATGGCCCTGAATATGGTCTATCTTGTCATATCCCATAGGCACTTGAAGAGAATACATAACCTCCTTTGTTAAGTAGAATGTTCTACACATATTCATTAGATCTTTTTTGATTGGTGGTCTTTTATATTCTAGCTGATTTTCTATCTAGCTGTTCTACGCATTGTTCAGGTTGTTGAAATGTCTAATTATAACTGTAGATTTGTCTGTTTCTTCTTTCAGTTCTAGTTTTTGTTTCACATAATTCACAGCTCTGTAATTTGGTGCATACACATTTAGAATTGCTAACTCTTTGTGGCATATTGACCCCTTTATCATTTTATAATGTCCCCCTCTGTCTCTGGTAATTTTCTTTGCTCTGAAGGTACTTTTTCTGCTATTAACATAGCCACTCCTACTTTCTTTTGAATAATGCTTGCACAATATATCTTTTTCCATAATCTTGTTTTTCACCTGCTTATCTCATTGTATTTGAAGTGAGTTTCTATTATACATCATATAGTTGCACCATTTTTAATCCATTTTGCAAATATCTATCTTTTAATAATTATATTTATATCATTCATAGCTTAAATTATTGATATATTAGGGTTTAAGTCTCTGTTATTTTATTTGTATTTTTCTGTTCTCCCTGGTTTTTGTTTTTCTGTTTTATCTGCTTTCCTGTGTGTTAGTTGAACATTGTTTAGAATTCCATTGACTTATCTGTAGTATTTTTAAGTGGACCTTTTTGTGTAGAATTTTTTAGTGATTACTCCTGCTACTACAGTATATATACATAACTTATCATAGTCAATTGATACAGCCACTTTTTGAAGTTTTTAATTTTAATTCCAGCATGGTTAACATACAGTGTTATATTAGTTTCAGGTGTACAATGTAGTGATTCAACATTTCTACACATTACTTAGTGCTCATAAGTGACTCTTTAATCCACTTATTTCACCCTTCCCCCACCCACCTCCCCTCTGGTAACCATCAGTTTGTCCTCAATACTTGAGACTCTATTCCTTGGTTTGTCTCTATCTCTCCTTTTTTTCCCCTTTGTTTGTTCGTTTTGTTTCTTAAATTCCACATATGAATGAAATAATATGGTATTTGTCTTGCTCTGACTGACTTATTTTGCCTAGCCTTATACTCTTTAGCTCCATCCATGTTGTTGCAAATGGCAAGATTTCATTCTTTTTTTATGGTTGAATAATATCCCATTATATATATATATATATATACCATATGTTCTTTACCCATTCATCTGTGAATGGACACTTGGGCTGCTCCCATATCTTGGCTATTGTAAATATATTGCAATAAACATTGGGGTGCATGCATCCCTTTGAATTAGTTTTTGTATTTTGGGGGTAAATAGCCAGTAGTGCAATCACTGGATAGTAGGGTAGTTCTATTTTTAACTTTTTGAGGAGCCTCCGTCCTGTCTTCCACAAGGGCTGCATAGTGTGGACATTTTACCATTTCAAGTGAATCTCCCTTTATATCACTTTATCCTCTCCCATTTGTAATGTAATACATACACCTAGGACAATATCAAGCAGTGTTATAATTTTTGCTTCAGCCACCAAACATAATTTAGAAATCACAAAAGGAGAAAAAAGTCTATTGCATTTACATATCTTCTGTTTACTGTGTCCTTCCTGATGTCCAGATTTCTTCTTTCATTCGTCCCTTTCTGTTTAGAGAACTACTTCTAGTCATTTGTTTAGGATAGTAGGTCTTCTAGAAGAAAATTCTCTTAGTTTTCCTTCAACTGAGAATGCCTTGGCTCCTCAATTCCTAAGGGATATTTTTTGCTGGAGATAGGATTCTAGGTTGACAGTTCTTTTCCTTGAGCACTTGAAAATTGGTATGCCATTCCTCCTGGTCTCCATGGTTTCTGATGAAGAATCTGCTATAATTCCAGTTTCATTCCCCACTATGATAAAATTCCATTTGTCTTTTGCTGCTTTTAAGAATTATATTTGTCTTTAGTTTTCAGAAGTTTGTCTGTCATTTGTCTTGCTGTGGACTTCCTTGGGTTTATCCTGTTTGGGATTAGCTTAGCTTTTTGAATCTGTAGGTTCATGTCTGTTGCCACATTTGGGAAATTTTCAGCCCTACTGTCTACAAATACTTTTTCAGACTCACCCTCTTTCTTTTCTGTTTTTAGGACTCTGATGACATGTTAGGTCTTTTACAGTCCCTGAAGTTCTGCTCATTTTTTTTTTCAGTCTATTTTCTCTTTGTTTTTCATATTTGGCAATTTTTATTGACCTATGTTGAAGTTCACTGATTCTTTTCACTCTTCTCCATTGTGCTGTTGTACCCATCCACTGAGAGTTTTTTTTTCTTTTTTAGTTATTGTATTTTTCAGTTCTAAAATTTCCATGTTTCTTCTTTGTATGTACTATTTCTTTACAGACTTTCTGTTTCTATTTTTTTCATTTGTTTAAAGCATGCTTACAATTGCTTGTTGAAGCATTTTTATTATGGCTGCCTTAAGATCCTTGTCAGATAATTCTAGTATCTCTGTCATCTGTTGATTGTTTCTTCTTATTTAAGTTGAAATCTTCCTGGTTTTTGGTATGAGGAGTGATTTTCTACTAAAATCTGGATATTTTGGATATTATGTTATGACACTGCATTTTATTTAACTCATCTTTTTTCCAGGCTTCTTTTGGCATTATTCTGGTGTGAGAAGGGGAATGCCACCTCATTATTGCCACATAGGGGGATAGAAATTTAGGTTTATCACTCAGCATGGGGAGAGGACTCCTTGTTCCTGCTGGTTGAGGGTGAAAGCAAGTCTCCCTACTAGGTTCTTCTTGTATCACTCTGGCTGGGATAAGAAGGGATTCCTCATTATTGCTCCCACACGACCTCCACTGGCCTGGAGGTGAGAAGGTGTTTGAGGAGTAGCCTCTTTCTTGCTAAGTGGTAGTGAAATTCCTGACCCATCTTCTAAGGCTCATGGGTCACCATTCCAGTGAGTAGGAGGGGACTCCTTGTTATTGCTCATTGGTGGTATGGCCTGTGCTCTTGGAGTGGTCTCCATTAACACTGCAGTGGGGATGGCCTCATTATTGCTGAACAGTATGGAAAGTCATGACCCTCCTCTACACCTCCTTTGACACCACCCCTACTAGGAGGAGGAGGGTTACTTCATTACAGCCTGGCCAGGATTTAGGGATAGCCTTTTTCACTTGGCACTTGCTGACTGAGGTGATGCCATAATTTTTTCCTGTGGTGTTTGCCTGGAGCAGTTGCAGTCTAAAAGTTTTCTGTCTTGCTAGGCTGCTCCTTTCCTGGCCCTTTACCTAGAGAGATTAGGCTTGTCTTGAGGCTTATTTTTTTATCTGTGCCCACAGGCATCTCCAGGTTGCTGGCTTTTCTAGAGTCCAATCTAGATATGTGAAGCAGAAAAAAATCAAGGAAATTCAGTGCCATATTGTTCATCAGATCCCATGGTCCCTAGCTGCCTGCCTTCCCCTCCCCACCTTTGAGAATCTTCTTATGTTTGTTTTATGTATAACGTTCAATTATGATTTAGCTGCACTTAGTGGGAGGGATGGGGAAAGTACAACTACCCCATCTTTTCAGAAGCAAACATTCCTAATTCATTTTTTTTTTCATTCACAGTATATCTCTGAAAGTTATACAAGAGAATGGAAATATTCTTGTTGGAAGAGAAGATAGACAGCTAGAGGACAGAGATGAGAGGAAGACCTTTCATTGTATATATGTTCATGACTTTAGAATATGGACCTATCTGAAAAAAAAAAAAAAACAACTAATTTTTAAGAAGATTGACTTCCAATTTTGGTAGTGACATTATGGCAACTTCTTTCTGAATTGTTCCACTTCTTTCCTGGAAATCACACAGAGCCACAAGGAGAATGAAACATAGGTGCACAAGCAACATATTGAGCTAGACAATAAGAAGAAAATCTACTAACTACAACAGTCTGCCCCTGGATATCAACATCCACTTGGATACCACTTGGATATCAACATCCCAAACTCCAACAGAACTCCTCAGTTCTGCTCTTAGAACCTATCACAGCATGGTGGGAAAGAAAAAGGGATGTGCAGGGGGCTCAACAATGGAAAAGCTCAGAAATATACACTCTGAGATATGAGAAGGAAATATACAGAGTTGGAACCACTATGAGATGGGCTAAGATAAACAGGCCATGGATATTGAGGGGGGTAGCAAAAGATAACACAGAAAGTGGGCTCCAGGAAGCACTATCCTCTAAAAGTGAAAAGTACACCTGGGAAGACGGGTCGCCTCTTTTATTAGCAGCAGCTATTGAAGAAAGGCAGTGAGAGCTCAAATCTGCAAGATTATATCCTAAAAGCAGAGCCATGGGTGCATAGAGACACTATATTCTCCCTGTAGCAAGGGAGGATAAAAGGTTAAGAAACCTGGAAGGCAACTGCCCCCAAGCAAAACCTCCTTGGTCCGAGACAACTCAACTCCTTAAAATACAGTTAAACAAAAAAGGAAAAATTCAGTACTACAAGAAAAATTCTAAAAAAAAAAAAAAAAAGGAGAGCAGAACTTCCTTATAGATGAAGTAACTCACCAGAAACATTCCTCCATGGGGTACCTAAAACCTGTAATACAAAAAGATGTCCATGGATAAAAGAAGGAAAAAAAAAAAAACTGTAATGTAAAATTATTTTTGGAATTAAAAAAATTAATGTAATAATTGCAACTGCAAAGGAAATAAGCAAAGAAGAAATATAAGAAGCCATGAAAGAAGCAGCTAGACAATAGAGGAAAATTAGGACATAAAGGAACGCAGGAAAGAAAGAAACAATAAAGACATTTTTGAATAAAAGATAACAATGACTGGGGTGCCTGGGTGGCTCAGTTGGTTAAGTGTCCAATTGGGTTTCGGCTCAGGTCATGATCTCAGGGTCCTTGTATGGAGCCCTGCATCGCTTTGGGCTCCATGCTCAGTGGTGAGTCTGATTCTTTCTTTTCTTCTCACTCTCCTCCACTCCCACTCATGCGTGCTCTCTCTCTCTCTCTCTCAAATAAATGAATAAATAAAATCTTAAAAAAGAGAAAGAGAGATGACAATGATGAGAAGCACAAGGGATACTATAACCCACAGGAAATAAAGAATCTAAGGAAAAGAGAGTATAGAAATGTGAAAAAAAAAATTAAATAGAAATAAATATATGAAAAGAATTTCAGGGGAAATGACAGCTATAGAAGATAGGTAGAAGAGACTGAAACTATGCATCAGTGGACATCTTTTGCAAGCTCCAAATTTATTTATCCAGCTGCTTAACTCAGTATTCCCACTTGGATATCAACATCCCAAACTCCAACATATCTCACCATACCTTTTTTTTAATTTTTAAAATTTTAATTATTTTATTTTATTTTTTATCAAACTCCAACATAGCTAAAGTGGAACTTCTGATAACTTCTTCCCTTCCAGTAAGTTCTTGTATTTGTGGCTGTTTCACTTGACAGCAAATCTCATTTTCTAGCTACTCAAGCCAAACTTCTTGGAGTCATCTTGGGCCCTTTTCATTCTTTTACACACCACATGCAACTTGCCAGTAAATCCTGCTGCTTCCACCTTCAAAATATATCCAGCCACTTCCCAAATTTCCACTGCCATCACCATGGTTGAAACCACAGTCTCCGAAACCACAATGATCTTAAGTTTGGATTATTGCAATAACCTTCAACTTATCTTCTTTCTTTTGTTCTTGCATTCCTGTTTTTAACAGAGCAGCCAAAGTGAACCTTTAAGATTTAAATCAGAGCCCATCATTCCTCTGCTCAACACACTCAAAACGTTTCCTATTTCACTCTAAATTATAAATGCATTTATACTTTGAATCTGATAATTCATTCTATTGATACATTTTCACACATAGAAATGACACTTGTTCCTACAATATTTATAACTGCAAAATATGGGAAACAAACTATGTCAATCATTAAGTCACTGTTTAGGTAAACTGTGATTCAGGGAATACTTTGCAACTTTTAAAACAAATGCAGATGCTTCTGTTTCTGTGTACGATGAGGTAGAATCAGGTGAAATAAGGATTTCACTGGCAGCTGGGAAACGATGGACATGAACAGATAATAAGTCACTATTTATTTCTTTGGTGGCATCTATGAATTCTGTGTGTGGGCCGAAGGTCAGGACTGAAATAGGCACCTTTGAAAAATCTACAGTTAATATCACACTTAATGGTGAAATACCGAACAATTTCCCCTAATAGTAGGAAAAAGACAAGCTTGTCTACTCTCACCACTTCCATTCATCAATATACTAGAAATCCTACTGATTACAATACAGAAAAAAGAAATAAAAAGCATCAAGATCAGAAAAAAGGAAGTAAATTTATCTGTTTACAAGACATATTGTTTTATGTATAAAAATCCTAAAGCATCTCCGAAGTAACTACTAGAAGTAATCAACTGAATTTAGCATAAAGTCACAAGGTATAAAGTTAATATACAGAAAACAGATTGTATTTTTTATGTTTCAACAGGATACGAGTGGAAAACAAAAGTAAAAGCAATCTTATTTACAATAGCCTCAAAATATAAAATAGTTAACAACCACAGGCAAGACCACATCACAAAAACTACAGAACACTTCTGAAAGAAATTATATAGCTAAATAAATGGAGAGATACACAGCAGTCATAGATTTGAAGACTTACTATTGTTATGAAGTCAATTCTCCCCCAATTTTTCGATAGATTTAACAAACTTACATTCATAATTCTAGCAGTCTTTATGATAGATATTGACAAGCCAGTTCTAAAACTTAGATAAAATGCAAATAATCTTGAATGGCAAGTCAATTACAGAGAAATATGGAGAACTTTCACTGCCTGATTTAAAGACTTACTATAAAACTAGAGTATTTAAGACAGTGTAGTATTAACAAAGGAGTGGGTATATAATCAATGGACTAGGATAGAAAGGCTAGAAATAGATCTACATATATATGGCCAATTAATTTTTAAAAAGCTGCAAAGGCGATCAATGAAGGAAGGACAGTCCTTCAGGATGTGATATTGGAACAACTGGACATCAAGATGGGGAAAAAATTAACCTCACCCCTTACTTTTACCATACAAAAAAACCCAAATCAAAACAAAACCAAAAAAAAAAAAACCCTCAAAATGGATCACAGACCTAAACGTAAAATGGAAAACTACAAACCTTTTAGAAGCAAACAGAATAATCTTTTTGACCTTGCTTGACCTTCTGAGACATGCTTGTAAATAACGTTCCTTAAAATGTATCAAAATCATGACTAAGGAAGGCTATGGGAGACAAAGAAATATTCCTTTAAAATATAACATTTTTCCTATATCAAACTCCCAATACTTATGGCACCTAGTGTGGGCCAGAATATGAGGAACTAGGCAATCCCCTACACTCAAAGATCAAGAAAAGTTGTATATTGTTACATTCTTTTGCAAGAGTGACACAATAACATGAACAATTTAAATGTTCATGTCATTGGACTAGGCAATTCCACTTTTAGGAATTTATTCTGAGGAAACAATTGGATAAGTGCCAAAAGCACAACCCCACAACACACACGGGAATGTACACTGAAGCATTCGTTGAAATAAAGGAAAAAAGTTGGCCGTAACTTACATACTATTTTTGAAAGATACACTATATTTGAAAGCTATTTTAAGGACAAAAACATCTACTACAACAACTTACTAATCTCCTTAGTATGCAGTGAAAATGGATCTCATCATCATCAAATAATAACACCAGCTGAAAATACAGTGCGGGCTAAATTTGTGAAGACTAAGTTTGCAAGTAATTTTTACAGCAGCCTGGTGTTAAATTCAGTTAGGATACTAATTTATTACACGTTTTCATAAATTTAAATTAACCGTATTTCATTTTTGTCTTTCCGAATTATTGCCAAGTGTTTAGTTAATATGTGTACCTTTAGGACTTTTAAACTACGATGAAGTAACTAGCATTTATAAATTAATACCTACTTCCAAAAAGGAAGCTACAAGCTGATAAAAATCTATTAATAACCAATAAAAATCCATTTCTTTCGAAAAAACTTGCATAAGGTTTAGCTGTTGATAGCTGAGGAATGATCGTCTGTGGACAGCAGGTATGTTGCCTGTGTTTTAATGTTGCATTTGAGATCCAATAAAAGAAAATAAAAAAGAAAACATTACCTCCTCCGGAAACCCCACCTGCTAAGGCCACATACCTTGATTCTTGCTTTCTCTATAAATTCTAGAGGGGCTTTCCCAAACTCAAATCCAGCTCCAATCCAAGGAATCCAGCCCCTTATGCACGGGGGTCCACGCAAATTCTTCCACTGAAGGAATAATAAAAGAGCAACGCAACCTAGGATTATAATCACTGTTGGGGAAATTAGTTCCATGTTTTTGTCTAGCACCTTCCAGAATCAGAAAAGGGAAAAGTCCTGCCGCCGTGGCACTGGCTCATTCCCTGTTGGGAGGGGGCACCTACCGGACCTCCCAACTTGTCTGCTACAACTTCCGCAGTTTGTTTGCCTTCCTAACTGTAGCCTCCTTTCCCCGCCCCAATTTTTAGATGACTTCTGCATCATCGCTCCCTCCTCCCACCTCCACTAGTCTTGCCAGACCCGGCCACGCTGGACCCAACGCAGGGGCTGGACCAAACTGGTGCGGGTGCCGAGGGGTGGAAGGCGGGAGGAGAACTTGCTCTGTTGCCATGGAGACCGGGGCTGGCGGCGCCGAGTAAGCCTCGCTCACGGCCAATCAGAGAATGGCGCCCAAGAGGCGCGCAGTCCGGGGGACTACATTTCCCAGAAGCCTCGTGGGCTTCGCGTTGTTGTTCAGCTCTCAGTTCTGTGGAGCTCTCCAGCCCGGGGCTGCGAGGAAAGCTGTAGGTTCGCGAGGCCGGCTGGCTGAGCCGAGCGAGGGAAATGGTCCCCGCTCCACCACTCGCCGGTTGAGGACGGGCGGCCCTGGCAGAGTGGCAGGCCAGCCGCGGCGCTGGGCGCCGGCCAGAAGGGGTATATTGTCGTCCCGTCTTGCTGCTGAATGTCGGTTCCAGAGGATGAGGAGAGGCTTTTGCCGCTTGCCCAGAGATGGCCCCGAGCGAGCAAGTTCCTCCTGTCAGGCTGCGCGGCTACCGTGGCCGAGCTAGGTACCCGGCCGCCCCCGCCTGGGCCTCCCCCGCGACTCGTCGAGGTGCCGCGCTGGGGGTGGGGGGTGAGGGCACCGGCGGGCGGCTTCGGCCCCCCGGGGTGTGCGGCCCGCTCGGTTGCGCCCTCTTCTTGCACACCTGCCTGGCCGTTGTGGCAGGGCGGGGACAAGGCTGGCTTTGCGACGACGCGGCACTGGAGGTCACTAAGGTCTTTTCCTTCCAATTCCGTCTCCCGCAGAGGTGTGCTATTGTGTCTGAATGTCTACGCTTGGAAGCTGCAAGAGCTGTCATTCCTCTATAGGAATCATTTTCCCATCTGTGAGGATGACCTTTTAAAAACACAGTCCACTCTTCATCCTTATTGAAACAATCTCTCTGGTTTATATTCTTACATAGCCTCACCATGTCATTATCTTTTGTGGACTCGTAGGACTTAAGTTATTAACCTGTCACTTACTGAGCATCTTCTCAACATCTGCCAGTTGTCCTCCTTGAGCTTAACTCATCTATACTGTGTCTACGTTTCAGGAGTCTGAGAAGTAGATAATATATAAATGTGAAATCCAAGGCGGGGCACCTATTAATTGCAACATTGTTGTAATTACTACAATATTAGACTGTGGTGATAGTGCTTAAAAGACTCAGCCCTGACCTTTCTTACAGGCGGGTGGGGAGACATGCAGTGACAGACAGTTACAGTGTGCTACTGATTATAATGAAAGCATTAAATATCGTAAGAACATAGAGGACCGATAGTTACCTATGCATAAGCAAGTCAGAGAAAACTCGAGCCCACCTAGGGAGAATTATGATGCCCTTGCATGAGCACGTGGTGTTCCTTCCAATGATTTTGTGAGCAGAGTGCCTGCGTGTTCCCTGTGAAGCCTTCACTGTGCATTTTAAGATTACCCTTTCATTTTCTTGCCTGTTGAAAAACAAAACAAGCAACAGCTTTGGTGTGTTATCATTAGAAAATGTTACTTTGTCCTCATCTAAAATTAACTTATTTTGTATTTCCAGCACAGCCAGCACAGGATCCATTGTTTTGCCCTTTGTGCTCTTCTACTCTTGCCCTTTGGACCCTCTATTTTTTCTCTTTCTCTTCTCTTAAAGCTGATGGGAAAAATTTCTGTTATTCACTGTTTTTACTGAAATACAATTCAACTTTTTTCAAAAAAAATTTAAAATCAGATTGCTGAATTAAATATTTCCAGCTTTTTTTTTTTAACCTGATGTTTCCCCCTGTGACCAATGGCAAAGAAACATTCCTTTTGTTAAAGGTTTGTGGAGAATGGTGTGGGGGCTGGGGATGGAAGTTAGGAAATCAAAATATGGGATGGTTTTGAGTACAAAACACTTTAGGATCAGAACCTGAAACATTATTTAAGTAACCAGTAAGGAAACCAGAATTATTTTGAGAGGCATAACCCATGTTAATATAGAAGAACCTATATAGTTTTTTCAGGGTTCGTATGTTAATAAGGCATTGTTTAAATTCTCTACATGCAAACTACTTCTGTTTTAGGGGAACTATCAGCAAGATATTTTTTCCAAAGACCAGTGGTAAGATTTAATATTCTCTTCCCCCTACTCTGATTTCTCTTGGAAAAAGCATAACTATGATTTTCTATCAGGTGGTGGTCATTGAAAAGACTCATGTAATGTCAATAATGTTCATGAACTTACCTGAATCTGATTACTTCAGTTATTCGGGACATTATGAGTATAAAGTTATGAGCTTGATCTTCCTAATGTGGGCCAGTTAGCTTCACTGTTTCAAGGTAAAATGTATTCTTGAATTCAAAATATAATCGTTAGAAAAAAACTTTTCAAGTACAATTGGTCCTCATGAGGAGGCCACACATAAAACTCAGTACTGGAAAAACAACTCAATATATGCCTTAATTGAAAGTATATTGAGCATGCTGCCCTTGTATAAACTTTATATTACATTTTCTATATCTCAAACTTCAGATCAGTGAATATCACCTATGAAATTACAGAATGCAGCTTCACCTGCACTTATTATGAACCTATCAGAATTAGTATAGTATTCTAAAAGTCATATTGGGTCTTAATCATGGGTGCAGTCAAAGGAGCATCACAGAATATGGATATCTGAAATTATTCCCATTGGAAAGCAAAAATTAAGGACTAACGTAGATTTTAGGCTGAAATTTCTGAGTAAAAAGAACCCAAGTCTTGTCACTTTTTTTTTTTCCTGATGATCTGGGGGTGGGGGTGCTTTGGGACAGTGATTCTTAAATTTGGGAGTGCATAAGAATCGAATGATTTCTAAACCCCCATCAACCTACTCAGAATCCATAGGCATGGGGCTAGGAAATAATTTTTAACAATTTCTCTAACTAATTCTGATGTATTCTAAAATTTGAGAATCACTGATCTTGTGGTGACTAAAATATTAGTCCTGTGACTTTAGAATTTTAGAATTTTTGTTTGTTTCTCTGAATGTTATGGGTTTCCCCCTCATTTTGTTTTTTTATTAGCAACCTTTCCCCTCGATCTCACAAAAACTCGACTCCAAATGCAAGGAGAAGCTGCCCTTGCTCGGTTGGGAGACAGTGCAAGAGAATCTGCTCCCTATAGGGGCATGGTACGCACAGCCCTAGGGATTATTCAAGAAGAAGGCTTTCTAAAGCTTTGGCAAGGAGTGACACCTGCCATTTACAGACACATAGGTATCTATCTTGATTTCAGCTGGTAAGTTTGTTATGAGTTCTGTGTTTGTGTCCTCTGCTTTTGTGTTTAGCTGTGCCCAAATCCAGTAGTTTTTTCTACTACAGTGATAAATGAATATTCTCTTAAGAAAACTAACCACCAATTATTAAGGAATGATTGCCTTAAATTTTTAGAAATGCATATAAAGACATTTAGGGATGAACTGTCATGATGTCTGTAATGTACTTCAAAATAATTAAGCAGAAAAATGAATCAAGTATGGCAAAAATGTTAGCAATTGATACATCTCAAGGATACAGAGGGAATTATTTTCTCTACTTCTCTAAATGTTCGAAGATTTTTAAGAAAAAAAAATGAGCAATTGATATTTTCCTCCACTTTAGAAACTTTAAAACACAAAATTTAAATTTTTCATGTTCTTTGAAAACTAAAATATATTTGACTAAAATGCCAAATATCACTAGTCTTTGTCCCATACACTACAGACTAGGCAACTCTGAAAGAGCACAGGGATGACTGATCCAATACTGGCAATTGAGTGATTGCAGTGCAGCTGATTTTCGCCTCAGTTCCCAAGGCTACCTACTTACCTGTGTGGGCCTTTAGTCACTCTTAAAAGGAAATAATTGTAACTGTGCCACAGCCAGTGAGAATACTTTTCTGCTCTGCTTCTCCAGTGGCACTCACAAAGATAGTTGTTGGGTTTTCAGCTTGTGGACAGCAGAACATAAACTTGGCTTCAAACGGAGGTAGGACAGGTGCGGCATTCTTCTCCTCTACGTTCATAATATTTCTGCAAGTACATAGGGACCCTTGACCAGAAAAGGGTCCAGTACTAACACTTACCAGCTTATGATTTTTAAAGCTTCAGTTCTTCAGATGAGTGAGTTACAGTGTCTTCATCAAGAGCTTTCCAGAAGTGTGTATAGAGACTATTGTTGTTTTAGTGCTTTGTGTATTTGTGAATATGTTAAAATATTTTATCAGACTTCCTGAAATATCAAGGAAAGTGCTCTCTATGAATACCATGTACTGATTTTAATGATTTTTATTTCCCAATCTTTTTTTTTTTTTTTTATATTTTCTCCTTTGCTTCCCATTCTTGCTTTGAGTTTCACTTCTTTTCATTTGTATTTTGTTGACCATCATATACGGCTTTACAGTTAAGATTCATTTCATACTTTTGACAAACTTTTTTGAAAAAGTTACCCCAATATAATGAATTATCCAGTGAAGTTATGCATGTTTATTAAATGAAAATGCCTGCTGTGTACCAAGCTCTGTATTAGAGCACATAGAGTAATGAAAACACACAAAGCCTGCCCTGAAAAGCTCATGGTCTGATGGAAAGATGAGCAACAAAATCAAGTTAATCTCTAGTTAATGTGATAAATGTCATATTCAACGTATGCCTGGGTAGTTCTGGGGGAACAGAGGAGAAGCTTGGCAGGTGCGCTGGCAGTCTAGAACACTGGAGGTCAGGGAGCACTCTTTAGAAAAACATGTTCTTTGAATTGAGTCTTGGAGGACTAGGAGGAGTTAGCAAAGCAGAGAGGAAGAATCCATTCAAGAAAAATCAGGCAGCATGTGAGAAGGCCTGAGGCTTAAGAAAGCATGCCACCTTTACAGAAACATCAAGAAAAGACCACGTGTGCATGAAAGAACAACCCAGCTAGAGAGGTCAACTGGCCAGGTCAAATGCCCTCTTGTTTTATTAAACATCTAGCTGAATTCACCTTTTAAATGATCCATTCTACACAGTGTACTCCGGAGGCCGCATGGTCACTTACGAACATCTTCGTGAAGTTGTATTTGGCAAAAGTGAAGATAAGCATTATCCCCTTTGGTAAGTTTTGTTTTGAAAATAATATATACTATTGACCCTAAGGCACTAATGTGTATCCATTAGATTTGTATAAAATTTTGTATTTGTACCCAAATTGCCTCAAGTTATAGGCTTAAAATAATAATTAGAATATAAATCCAAATAAGTGAGCATTTACTGCACATTGTACACAAACATACATTTGCATATGTATATGAAATTTTGCATATATATTATTTAATATTTTAATATTAAAAGAATTCCTTTTTTTAAAAATGGCTTTTATTTATTTATTTGTCAGAGAGAGAGCATAAGCAGGGGGAGCGGCAGGCAGAGGGAAAAGCAGGCTCCCCGCTGAGCAGGGAGCCCGATGCAGAACTCGATCCCAGGACCCTGGGATCATGACCTGAGCCGAAGGCAGATCAACTGGCTAAGCCACCCAGGTGTCCCAATATTAGTTGGCTGAGCCACCCAGGTGTCCCAATATTAAAAGAGCACCTTCTTCATGCCTCTTTCTACTGGGAGACAAGCTTTTGAGTTACACAGAGATAGGCTCAAATTCCTGCTCTACTAGTACGTATGTAATCCGGTTAAACTACTTTACCATTTTGATCTTCAGTTTTCTTAGCTGTAGAAGTAATGCCTACCATCAGGCTTTTGTTTTTGTAGGATTAGATGAGATAATGAATGTAACTGCATATCAGTTATATTTATAACAGAAACAAAAATAAGTTATTATAAATAATATACATAGAACTCATACCAATAAATTAAAAAAATATAAAAACACAAAGAAAATAGGGAAAGGATATCAACAGACAAAATTCACAAAAGAAAAAATATAAATGTTCATTAAACATTTAAAAATGTTCAACCTCACCAGTGATCAGGGAAACTAATTAAAACTGTCTTTTAGCCATTAAGCTGTTAACAGGAATGTAAGTTACTATATAGTCTTTTTGGAGAATATAGTACCTGTTAAAGTGTTTAAATGTGTAATCTTTTGACCCAGCAACTCTTCCTTTATGATATACTCACATTCAGAGATACCCATACCTATGCATAAACACACAGACCAGACCCACACACACAGATATTGACTGTAGCAGTGTTGAGAATAGTAATTTTTTTTAAAAAATTAAATAATTATCAATTTGGAAGTAGATAAATTTTGATATATACAGGGAAGCATAATATACAGCTTTGAAAGAATGAGGTAGGTTTTATATGACTAACCTATAAGGATGTCTATAATATCTTTTCTGGGCTAAAAAAAATTTAAGTCACAACTATAAGAAAATAGTAATAAGCAGAATTTCACCTTTCAGGTAAAATCTCTTGGCTTTGTTTAAAAAAATTATAATGTACTAAGCTATACTAATTGTTTTCCCAGAATTAGTGATGAAATAGATTAATAATCCTTACATTCTGTAATTCCCCCCAGAAGAGAAAGGTATAAAGGGTTCAAAGGAAATATTTCACTGTGAAGTCAACTCTCAGGGTAGATGGGCTTGATGTCTTTTGACCCAGTCAGAACAATTCAATCAAGAGGTGTTTTTGACTGAGTGATCATGGTGTGCCTGTCCTGTACCCAATACTGAGGCTAGAGTAATGAAAAAGATAGTAGTCCCTGCCATCACTGAGCACACAGTAATAGAGACAGATGCCTAAACAATTAGAATTATGTCACAATTACTGAGGAGGCAGTAGTTATGACATTCTCAAAGAGAAAAAACAGTGCTGTGTTCATCATTGTGAGAACCAGGCACGCTCCTAGGCTGTTGGTGTTGATGGAGATTGATACAAGTTCTATGGAAAACAATTTGCAGGGCCTATCAAATGCCATGTAAATGTTCAGATTTCTTAGTTAAAAGTTAAGCTGTCTAAATAAATTGTTATGTGTCCATAAAATGGAATGTTATGAAACTGTTTTTTAAAATGAAGCAGCTCTATATGAATTGATAACTTTTGAGATACATTATTAGGAAAAATATATCTTAAAGGATATTATTAGGGAAAAATTAAGATGTGGAACAGTATACAACCTGGCATTCTACATTTGTGCTTTTTTTTTAAGATTTTATTTATTTATTTTAGAGAGAGAGAGAGAGTGCAAGTGGGGGAAGGGGAGGGCAGAGGGAGAGGGAGAGAATCTCAAGCAGACCCCGAGTCGAGTGCGGAGCCTGATGTGAGGCTTGATCCCACGACCCCCCAGATCATGACCTGAGCAGAAACCAAGAGCTGGCGGCTCAACCGACTGAGCCACCCAGACACCCCTACATATGTTCTTTTAAAAATGAGTATTTATACATATACATTTGTGTGTACACAAACTATCGATTGTAACTTAGTGCTTAAGACTGTGTGGTCTGCACTCAGACTCGCTGCTGTTATGCCTTGGCCGTACCACTCACTAGTTGTGTGATTTGAGCTGTCCTTTAACTGCTTTTATGCCTCAGTTTCCTTATCTGTAAAGAGGATTTAACAGTACTAATGTCATAGGGTTGATATGAAAAATAAATGTTTTTTAAAATGCTTGAACAGGGCCTGAAATAATAAGCAATCAGTGAATGCATTATTATTATGTGCAGGAAATCATAAGAAACTAGTAATTGTGATTGCTTCAGAGGAAGGGAACTCATAATAGGGACTCTTTTTACTTTATACCCATTTGTACCTCTTCAAATATAGTTTTAGAGTAAAAGGAAAGAAATTATCCCTTTTCTTCAAAGAAAAGGTAAAAGATGATCAGAGTCTGGTCTGCAACACAAGTAGCTGGAATGGAGAGGAGGGGATGGATTCAAAGCATGTTTAAGTATAGTAGTCTAGATTTGATCACTGTTGGCTTTGGGAGGTGAGGAGAAGGAAGAGTCTAGGGGCAGAGAGAGTTTCTTCGAAGAGAAAAAAGTTATCAACCCCCCTTTACTTTGCAAAACTACTAAAATAGTAATTTACAAACTCTGACTTACCAGCTTTTGTGTGTTAGACTGATTACATCTATGCTGTTTTTATTCCCCTGTGGTCAGAATTAAACTACAATTAAATGGTTAGTTCAGATATTTATAACTTTGAAGCAAATGCCCTTCTTTTGAATTTCAGGCCATAGAAGGCCCCTGAAACCAGATTTGAATTTCAACTCCTTATAGTCCTTTAACCCTCCCTTCAATAAACAGACAAACCATCTACTTTCCTCTGTGATTCGTTTGTCCATCCTTTTCTTCACTTTGTCTTAAATCCCCTATGCAGGGGCTGGACCAGCTTGGTACTGTTCACTACAAAATTTGCAAAATTAACAGAAACTATTAAAAAATGTATCTCCCTTTGTAATTAGGAAATCAGTAATTGGAGGTATGATGGCTGGTGTTGTTGGCCAATTTTTAGCCAACCCAACTGATCTAGTGAAGGTTCAGATGCAAATGGAAGGAAAAAGGAAACTTGAAGGAAAACCTTTGCGGTAAGTTCTCCAATTAACTGATTCCATTCCTTCCCCCCGTCATAGTTTGAACATGTACCTACTGATTTATGCATTTTTGTAATCCAACATTCAGTGAAGACATTAATTCTGACTCTTTCAACTTGGAGGATGTATTCATTAAGAGGAGGGCTAACACGGATCTTTTCATTGCATGATAAGGTGCCCGTGTTCTCTATCAGAAAAATTATATGTGTTCGTAGCTGTTTGCTGCTTTTCCCAGCCTAATCAGCTAGACTTGTCCCATTACAGCTTGATATAAAGAGTCTGATCACTAAAATTTGCAATTTGCCCCAGTGTGAACCCCAATTTTGCTGTTGTGGTTTAGTGTTGTAGAAGTCACTTAGCACTCCTACTCTCTGTTTCTTTATCTTTAAAAGGGACTGTTCAGAAGGTTTGCATGACAGTTAGACTGCCTCGGCTCTTCCATGGCTAAAAGCTAGGTTCCTTTCCCTTTATCCCTGAAAGAAGGGAAATAGCAAGATTGACCTTGTAAGTTCTTCCCACTTCCTTGTCTAATCCCATTCCTCCTCTCTTCCCCAAGTTTAAGGAAGGTTTTTATTAGGCCTTTGTGATACAAAATTCTCCTGTTGCATTACTCTACATTATTGAAGTCTGCCTTTCTTCAAAGGACTTCATGTTCAACAATTTATTAAAATACCACTTAGTCTGTTTCTCTGGGAAAGGGGCAAAATCTTAGAGATTGATAGACCTCTCCCAGAAAAGAGGAAAAGTGCAGAATGCCTTGGGCTGAGTATGAAGAGGTCTGCTCCTCTGAACACTGCAGGTCTGTGGCTGGGCCAGAGGTGAAGGAGGGTTTGGGACCTCCTTTGGGAGCCCATCACTCTCACTGACCACTGCTCTTCACAGTGCTGCCCCTCTAGCTGGCTCAGTGGAAGTTGAGGTTGGGCTTGGCAGTCCAGGCCCCCCTTGAGCCCTCCAAACAGAGAGAACACCCACCACAGAGGAGAAAAGGGTACCACTCAGACTTAACCAAGTAGTTTACAGAATCCCAGGACCCATTTTGTCATCTTGTAACAACTTCTAATTAATTACTAAAGTAGCAGGAAGAAGTGATGTTGCCATGGTTGGCTATATGGAGAGAACTATTGGGATCCAGAAAAATCTGAGTTTTTAACTCATCTCATCAATTTTTCCCCTTCGTCTTCACTGTTGGAAATTTTTGGTTTGATATAGTAGTAAAAAACATTTCCTATTGTTGTAAAAAACATCAACCTTGGGGTCAGACAACCCGGGATTCGTATCCAGCCTTTACCACATTTTAGCTCTGACCCTAGTCAAGTTCCTTAACTTCTCTAAGCCTCAGTTTCCTCAGATGGAAATTGGAATGTAAATTCACACTTCATAGAGTTTTAAGGAATAAAATTTATCTTATGTATATAAAAAGTCTTGTGCTTAACAAGTGCATAACAGATTTTAACTACAATGACCATCATTTGTGAATATAACTTCCCATGTAACATTATAGCAATTATGCACGCCCAATAAATATGTCATATTATCTTTTTGGTGAGAGTCAGGGAATGTAGTACCTAAGTAAAAGCCACTCAGCTACTAAGTGGTAAAGGTGGCATTGGACTCTAGGTATTTCTGACTATATAGAACCCAGACTATTATTTTATAACAGAGGTTTCCAGATTTGATTCATGGTTCAGCACCATTTTTCACCTGTGTACAAAAAAAAAAAAAAAGAACAAAATCAGGATAGGGTAGTAAATTTTTATAAGCCAAAAAAGTATTCAATTTTAAGAACTTCTATTATAAGATTGGCCTCCCTACTCTTTGGACTAAAAATGTCATTTCTTTTATGAGAATATGTGAGGATTGACTTTTTAAAAATTTCTAACAGTTCTGGATAATTAAGATGTTATTTTACTCCAAATCATAACAGCTATAGGTGAAGTTTATCCAGTTGCATTCCATAGAAATGCATAGACTTTTCACATTTCATTATTATTTTTCCTTTAGATTTCGTGGTGTGCATCATGCATTTGCAAAAATCTTATCTGAAGGAGGAATACGTGGGCTTTGGGCAGGCTGGGTACCCAATATACAAAGAGCAGCACTGGTGAATATGGGAGGTAATGGAAACTTTATTGAACTCTGATAAGTCCTAACTGCCTTCACCATTGTAATGATAAGCACTGACATCAGGGAAAATGAAAAATTCTATTTTATTATTTTTAGTAATATACATTGGCAGCAGTCTTCTTTTATGTTGTAACACCTTAACTGAATATTTTCTCTAGAGTATTTTCCCTTTTCTCCATGGTGATCTATGAAAAGGATTTCCTAAAACAAGCAAATTGTGACAATAAGGAGATAGGACTAAACTATTTCTAAGGCCTCCTCTCTACCCACACCCTCCTCCAAGATCCAAACTGGCACATGTAACCTTGTGACAATCATTATATCCAGAATGTCCAGCTCTTCCCCCAGCTTGTGCAGCAGGCATCCCAGACTGGAAACCTGAACGTTTCCTTAACTCATCCTGCCCCTCACTTCTCATAGTCAGTAACCGCTTCTGTCTTTTTTTTTTTTTTAAGATTTTATTTATTTATTTGTCAGAGAGAGAGGGAACACACAAGCAGAGGGGGGCAGCAGGCAGAGCAGGCAGAGGGAGAAGCAGGGAGCCCGATGCAGGACTCGATCCCAGGACCTTGGGATCGTGACCTGAGCCGAAGGCAGATGCTTAACTGACTGAGCCACCCAGGCGTCCCTTGCTTCTGTCTTCTAAATATTTCTTAAAAGTGTACCCTCTCCAATACCTACCACCTTAGTGTCTTTAAAATGACCGTTTTTACAATTCTCACTATGAAAGCCACGCAGCTAGGGCACTGCCGTAGCCATCAGGCTGGTCTTCTCCTCGGTCCTCAAATTTATACCCAGTATCCAGAGGGATATATCTAAAACACAGGTCTGAACATGTTACTGGGACCCTTATAACACTTTACTGGTTTCTCATCACTCACAGAAGAAAGTGGAAATTTCGTAACATAATATAGAAGGTCTTTACAATCCAACAGGTGCCTTCAGGGAATTGAGCAATTCACTGATTCAGGAGTAAAGAGTGAAGCAGAGAGTCATGAGCTAGAAGGTTCCTCTGCCTGCACATAGCACGCTGCTCTTCACCTTCTACTTTCTCAACTTCCCTCTTCTTCTATTTGGTATCCTTCTGCAGATCTTTTCATACTCCGCTGAGATGTCTCTCTACCTTGTATTTTTCCTGAACCCTACAACCACCCTTCCCTAGCCGTGTTGTGTGAGATGCCCTTTTATGAGTTTCTGTAGTTCCCGGTGCTTATCTCTGTGATCACTTGTACCTCATTCCATTGCTTTCTACTGTGTGTCTATCTCCTCCACTCAATAATGAGTCCCCTGAAGGCAAGGATGTTTTATTTATCATTATTTAACTAGTCCCTTATGTAGTCAGTAAACATTTGATGAACGTATTATTGAATGAAAGGATTGTTTCTAAGACCAAAATTATGGAATTGAAGGAAATGAAGGGATGGCCTTTTTTTTAAAAAAAGGGAAAATGAAAGAGAGACACAGTGAGAGAGAGAACACAAGCAGGGGGAGTGGGAGAGGGAGAAGCAGGCTTCCCGCTGAGCAGGGAGCCCGATGCAGGGCTCAATCCCAGGCCCCTGGGATCGTGACCTGAGCCGAAGGCAGGTGCTTAATGACTGAGCCACCCAGGCGCCCCAGGAATGGCCTTTTTGAGGGTTATAGTAACATATCACTTAAACATCAAAGGAAGTAAATCTATTTTTTTTTTTATTTTGCTATTTCAGTCCATCCAAGGCTACTGCATCATATTGGTAGCTATTTTAGTTATCAGGAATCTTTACTGATTGTAATTTCTCAATTTCATGCTTCAAAATCTGTTGTAGCTCAAATTTCTCTTCCAGCTTCCAGCTATTTACTCAGCATGTTTATTTGGGTTATCTTGAATATATCACTTTGTGTCCAAACCAAACTCGTTTATCAAACTACTTCCTTCTCCATTCTTCCCAACCCCAATATACGATATCTCACCTTCTCACTTGAACAATGCAGAAACCTAGGCCTGAGTTTTGTCTCTTTCCTTTCACTTACTCCTTATAGCCAGTCGGTCACCAAGTCCAACCACTTCTATCTCCTAGCTGTATCTCACATCCATCCATTTCTTTTCATCCCTGGAGCCACTCCTTTGTCCAAGTATTATTTACCTCCTTCTACTGGATCACTACGAAGCCTCCAAACTAGTCTTCCTATATCTACCTCATAGCCATTTTGTCCCACCATGCATTGGAAACTGCTCTGATCAAGGTCACCACTCCATCATCTTACTGAAAACATTTTAAATTAGCCAATTCTCATTTTCACCATCTCCAAAAATGGCAGCTCTGCCCTTCAAACTGTTTAAGCTCAAAATCTTGTAGTCATCTTTGATTCCTTTCTTTCCCTCTCTATTCAATTTGGTGATTCCGCTTTCAAAACATATCTAGAATCTGACCAGTGCTCCACAACTCCTTTATCCAAACCATCATCATCTCTCACCAGAATAAATGCAATAGTCTCATCTCTAATCTGTCCTGTTTCCCTGTAGTCTAGTCACAGGAGAATAGCCAAAATGTCCGTGTAAATAGTAATCCAGAGTCATCACTGCTCTGCTCAAAATCCTGCCCTGGCTTCTGTATCTCCCCATCTTCTGGACTCTGCTACTTCTCTAGGCCTTGCTTACTCTGCTCCTGTTAGACCAGTATTCTTGCTGTTCCTCTAACATACCAAGCTGACTTTTGCCTCAGGGATAGAATACATATGTTGTTTTTCCTGGGACACCCTTTCTTAGATAGCTATAAGGTTTATTTCCTCATGTTTCCTTTAGGTCTCTGTTTAGATGTTATTAAGAAGCTTTCCCTGATCACATCTTTAAAATTCACATACATCATTCTTCTCCACCTTCTGATATTCTTATCCCCTTTCTTTGCCTTATTTGTCTTCAGAGCAGTTACAACTATCTGAAATGCTGTGGTTTACGTATTTGCTTGCTGTCTCATCCCTCAACAAAGAATGAGGATTTTGTTCAGTTTGTCGATGGCTCTTACCCCAGCACCTAGAATAATGCCTACTACCACACGGTAGACACATATTTGGTGAATGACCAAATGTATCTATCCATTCTTGCCTCTTTATAATTACTTCCTGTACTTCACTGTAGGTAGTCATTATAAAACTCCAGAGTTGTAATATATTACTGCCCTGTTTAAAACTCTTCAACAGCTCTTCATTGTCATTAGAAAAAAAAAATATAAAAAGCTTAATGTAGAATAATGGCCAGGACCTTTTATTTATAAGTGACAGAATTTCAACTCAACCTACTTGGGATTAAAAAAGGAATTTATTATCTCAAATACTAAGAAGTCCAGGGGTTGAGCTGACATTAGGCATAGCTGGATTCAGATGTTCAAACAATATAATTGAGTGTCTGTCTCTCTTCCTCTTTTTCTCCCCCTCCATCTGTAGGTCGCTTTCCTGTGGTTGAGAATGATAATAGTATCTTTCATCCTTGTACACATTCCTGCCCCAACCCTAACCTATTCTTTTTTTTTTTTTTTTCTTTTTCATCTGCAGGTCGCTTTCCTGTGCTTGAGAATGATAATGGTATCTTTCATCCTTGTACACATTCCTGCCCCAAGCCTAACCTATTCTTTATGTTTTTTTTCTTGAGAGAGAGTGTGTATGTGAGCAGGGGGATGAGAGGGACAGGGAGATAGGGGAAAAGAGAGAGAATCTTAAGCAGGCTCCATGCTCAGCGTGGAACCCCACATAGGGCTCAATCTCATGACCCTGAGATCATGACCTGAGCCAAAATCAAGAGTCGGAGGCTTAACCGACTGAGCCACCCAGGCATCCTAAGACTAATATATTCTTAACATAAAAGAAATTCATTGCCAAATGAATATTTCAGCCTTCTTTTTCTTTTTATTGCCAGATTTAACCACTTATGATACAGTGAAACACTATTTGGTACTGAATACACCACTTGAGGACAATATCATGACTCATGGTTTATCGAGGTAGGTGATTATTTTAGTTTGAATTATTTTCTATATTACTTTTCTTCATATTTGGCATAAATTCTAACCTTTTGTCTCTTTTGATCGAGAATCTAGTGATATTACCCTTAGAGTAATGTGATAGTACATTTAAAAAGAACAATTTTCTTAAAATTTTTTGCAGTTAAAATGGGGAAGAGAGAGACAAAATTGCAGAATGTTTCATATTAAATGGTCCCAAATATTTGCACCTTGATGGGACCCTCCTGGGGTCAGATTCTGTTGATCAATTCTCCAATTCAATTCCACAGATATGTTTGAGCATCTTTTATGATAAAGGCACCTGCAGGGCCCTGCAGCAGGTACAAAGGGTAATCCAGGCTCCTTTGCAGGGAGTTGACCAAGGGGAAAACAAGACAAACATAAAAATATACAGGGGCACCTGGGTGGCTCAGTCAGTTAAGCATCTGCCTTTGGCTCAGGTCATGATCCCAGGGTCCTGGGATTGAGCCCTGCGTTGTCATGCTCCCTGCTCAGCAGAGAGTCTGCTTCTCCCTCTCCCTTTCCCACTACCCCTCCCCTCTCTCTCTCTCTCTCGCTCTCAAATAAATAAATAAAATCTTAAATGCTGAAACAAAGTGACTAGTTTCTGTAGCATTCAGAAGAGGAAGAAAAAAATAACCACTTGGAGGAGCCTATAAAGGAGCTAGAATTAGGTGTTTTGAAGGGCTGTAGCTCTTGACAGAGACAGGAAGAAGAGCACTCCAGGAAGAAGCAGTATCTTATCTCTTTGCAACACAATTTCAGATTATCCATTAGATTGAGTTACTTTATAGATGTCTAGTGTTCATAACATTATAGTGATTTCATTTAGCTTCTGATCTTGTGTCCAAATTCCAGAATGCTTTATGCTATTTAGATGACCCCAAAAGTATATTAATAGTGTTGAACCAGTGAGATTTGGAGATATATAGATATAAGCAATTCCTAATTCAGATTCACCTTAGCTTTATATTCCTAGAGTAGTTTTTCTTCATTCCTCCACTCTTAAAATAAGTGTGATCTTTAGTGCTACTAGAGCAATCTTTGTCTATGTCTTTACTTACCATTCTTTTCCATTCCACATTCTCACCCAGATTTGTTCACAAGCTACACCAGACTTTCTGTAGCCAATAGTCTGGCCTCCTCTTTCAGAGAAAACTGAGGATTTTGGCCTCCTTCCACTTCTTATTTCCATCCTGATAAACATATGTATTATATCTGTATCTACCCTTGCCATCTTTCCTGCACTATCTTTGTTCATGCTGTTCACTCTGCCCAGGAGACTTTTGTCTCCAGTTTCTACCCAGCTGAGTCACCTTGTGAGATGTTTTCATCTTTCAGGATGCTGGTCTGTTCTGGTGTTATGATCTACTCCAGAAGCAAGGTACTCAGGTCTGTCCTATAGTACCACATTGATATTAACACTCTATTTCATTGTCTTTCTATCCAAATGGTCTTTGAAATACCACATCTAGCCAAAGAATCATGGATTTCCTGGCAGGTGTAAATCTTCCTAACATATACTACCCTACCAAACAGATCTGTCTTTTGTGGAAAAACAAGATTTCCAGCTGTATATATTCCAGTCCTAATGTGAAATAACTTAGTCTTATTCTTCTCTAATTCAGGTTTTAGGATGATGGGCATTTGTTTCCTTTTTAAGCTGTACCCACTGGATCAGTTTTTTAAATGGGTTGGTATGAATATGTGTGGTATATGAGGCAGCTCAGAAGTTGCTAATGATGAACTCAAATCTAAGTAGATAAACGGTGCTATGTGGTCTGGAAGTTCTGGATACTGTGTCCTAGAAGAAAATGAAGGGGATTATAGCTGTACAACCAGAGGGCTTTATATGAGACATCCAACACCTAAGGAAAAAAAAATTTGATATAAAGAAGAATAAAAACGGTGTAAGCACTGAACTGTGCACTTAAAAATGATTAAAATGGTAAATTGTATGTTGTGTCTATTTTACCACAATTTCTAAAAATGGGGTAAGTAAAAAGTCCTGGGGTAGGGCAGGAGCAGAAAAGACAAGCCAGGATTTTAGTGAGGTGGGAAGGCATGTAGCAAGTTATGTTAATCAAGGAAACAGAGGAAAAGTAGGGAGTTGAATTAATGGTCAGGAAATGATATAGGACAGAAAGAGCAGGATAACCTTGTTTTTCTTCTTTTTAAATCATGAGGCTGTTGAGAGGTAAAACTGTAAGAAAGGCGAGTTTACTCTGTGTGAAGATGACACATGAGCATGCTTGTTTAGTTCATCCTTAAAAGGCTGGCTTTCTCTGAAACAGTGCTGATGGAGTATCTGAACCTGGTCTTGCAGATAGCCACGTGGCCTCCTGGAGAGATCAGAAGACTCGCCCAGTCACTTTCTGTCTGTTATCACTTCAGCTGTGTCCTCGGCTTCATTTTGGGCTGTTGCTAGCCAGGAGTGATGAAGGCCAATAGCAAAAAGCAGCAATGTCCATTTCAGTGCAAGTAACTTGGGCGAAATCAATGTTCCTTTTATTGCTCTATCTTTTCCCTTTGACTCTAGATACCATCTTCCTTGAGGCCTCCTGAATACATTATTCTCTGTCTTTTAATATTTGTTTTAAAGAAGTCTAGCCAGATCACACTATATTAGGTGTTAGTTAAGAGGTTCCTTTGTGAAAATATTAAGGTATATTAAAACCAATGGTATTAAACTTTCAAAGAATCTGAACTAATAGGAAAGAATATAAAAAGAGCAGTAGGGTACACCTACTGGAATGTATATGGTGAAACAAGAGCTCTTTCCACATAGACGATACCTGTCGTGTGGACAGAGACCCAAGGACGTTATATGCACAGTTGGGTCATTTGCTGTAATGTGAAAAAGGTTATATGGGTTCCGTCCCTTGAATTCAAGTATTTCTAAAGTACTTTTCCCCTTTGAATTATAAATCCTGACCTGAAAGAGGTAGACAAAATCTGGGTACTTTCTGCTGCAGCAGTTTAGAGTAAGAGAGAGTATGAAGATTCCTAAGGTAGCTTCAACTTCCCTGCCATAGAGCCTTCAGAGACTTCAAAAGCCTTGGGACAGAAGTCAGTGGTCCTTATTTTTGTGAGGTATTTGATGTCCCAGAAGGACCTAAAAGTTTTTCACAATTTTCCTTTCCAGGTTTCCATTAGCCAAACATAAGCTGTTATTCAGGCTGCCTTGATCCCAGTTTCTGTAGATTCAGCTTATGGGATGCGGGACTTCGTTCTCCATGACTCAGGTCAACCACCCCTTTTCTCATCATAGGTCTTTCTTGTGGAAAAGTTTAAAGCAGCTCGTGGGTTTTCAGTTTGTGGAAGTTCATGCTCTGTATTGCCTCTCATGCCCACAAGTATAATGAACTACTAGTGATCTCTTAACGTTTTAGTCACTCATTTACAGAATTGCGACGGACTCTGCAGTAGGTTGACCACAGCCATTTTGTCTGTTCTGAGTCACTGACAAGAAGGAGCCATTAACCTTGTTGGACAAAGGGAGAAGGGATAAACAGAAACTCATTAGACTTTATGCCTGAGCACAGACTGAAGGATAAACAGGAATTGTCCAGTTAGGTAGGGGTGCAGGCATGGAGGTGTTGCATAGTATGGTGAATACAGAGCTACACTTAGTTATATTGTCAGAGCGTAATGGGCGAAGAGAGATATGATCTTGGAGTAATATGTATGACAGCCAGTGTATGAGCTAAGTCAGGCAATAGGGAATGAGTCTTAGATGGCATAAATAGGGGAAAATGTTATAATTAGGCTTGTATTTTAGATTCCTTAGGATGGACAGAAGAAAGTAAGATTATATTCAAATGGAATAGCTTAGTGAATGAGGCTTAAACTGGTCAAAGTGATTTTTTTATTGGTTAAATATTAACCAAATTAGGTGATTGCCCGGCGGAAGGTCCTCTCAGTGACTTTCGTTCACATCTAGAATAAAATCACACTCCTTCAATAGCCTTCATGGGCTGATCTCTGCCTGCTTCTTCAGTCTTTCATCTGGCTGGACTCCTTCAGGATGCCGTGGCCATGTCGGCCGCTCTCTCTCTTCAGCCCACCATGACCATTTCTGAGTCAGGGCTTGTCCTGGGCTGTTCCTCTGGCCTGCAACATTCTTCCTTCATGTCTTTACATAATTGTTCCTCACCATTCTGCTGTCACTCAAGAGCCTCTCCACGACGGCTTGTCACCCAGTTACTCCCTATCATGCTATCCCATTTTATTTTGTTTGTAGCACTTAACGGCATCTGAAATTATTCATTTCTTCTCTGCCTCTTCCTAAGTAAGGGCCTCAGGGACAGGATCCCATGTGTCCTCTTTACTGCCTAGAAGAGTGCCTGTCACCAGTAGGTGTCCAATGTATATTTGTTGACTGGACATTCTTTTTAAAAAGTTTTTATTTTTTTCTACCTCTCTAATGATTTCATTAAGCATTGATTTTAAGCAAAAATAAGATTATTATGAAGAATAATACAGTAATATATTTAGTATTCCATTCTTTCTAAATATCAAATTTCCTTTTCTTATAATTTAGAAACCGCTATATTTATTATCCTTCAAATTCATTTATTTGTATTTATAGTTTATGTTCTGGACTGGTAGCTTCTATTCTGGGAACCCCTGCTGATGTCATCAAAAGCCGAATAATGAATCAACCACGAGATAAACAAGGAAGGTAGATACAAAGTCATCACTCTCCATGTGTTCAAATGTCTGTAATAATAATGTTCCTTAAAGATGTTTCCTTGTATTTATTCTTGATAGAAATATATCTGTGTGATCATGTCTTCAACCAGCAAACTGTTTTTATGTAATTACCTGCTCTTTGTCTGATGGAAAAATACTGTGCATTTGGGGATATAAGTTAATTTAATGATCATATTCTTTAGACACAAGGTATTTATTGTGATTTTATTGTTTTCAAAGAGTTTATGAAAATATACTCTGCTGAGAATTTACAGAGCACTTTCTTCAGAAGCTTATGACTTACAGGTAACATGGAGAATTTGATTTGATATAAAACAGTATGTTCTCTCTGGAAGAGATCAGGTGGAGTGAATTCTAAGTATAAGACTAAGGGTGGGATGAATCCGAAGAGTCAACCTTAGACACCTAAAGAAATTATCTTTAAACTCCAAAGAGGTGATTTATATATACTGAACCACAAATATTATTTGTTTTAAAATAGCAGAAAATGTTTAAGTTTCCTTATAGTAAGTTTCCTTAGATTATTTTTTAATTTATGTGTTATTTATACATCTATTTACACACAAAAAGTTTAGCAAACTGTCCACTTTCCTTTTTAGGGGACTTTTGTATAAATCATCAACTGACTGCTTGATTCAGGCTGTTCAAGGAGAAGGATTCATGAGTCTATATAAAGGCTTTTTACCATCTTGGCTGAGAATGGTAACGTCAGGTTTTTCCTTCCTTTGTTTTTGTTTTCTTTGTACTTAAATTGCTTTTAATCTACAGATATTTTCCCTTTTCTCTTTTGGTTTTTAGCATGGCTCTTCCCCCAAACCACAATTCTTTCTCCCCTTTTTATATCTCTTTTTGTTTTCTTTTTACCTCTCCTCAGAGTCCCATCACCTTCCTTGCTGGATTAAAGTAAAATAATTCAATTACATCTAGAAATGAATAGGTTGACATTCTGTTATAAAGCCAGTGGACAGGGTTTTCTGCAATGTAAAACCTTTAGTAGTCCATTTAGCCAAAGCATTGTAAGTTTGGGACAGGTATAAAGATTTTATACTAGAGACTGTTCCTATGAAAATGTTACTGTTTCAAACAAAATTTGTTACTTTGCTGGCAAATGTTGCATATCCATTAATACTTACTACCACAAAGCTCAGCTTAGTAAGAAAGCATTATGTCATTTTTATTTGATCTGGATATTACTTTTTACTGAGGTAAGCTAAGATGTAGAATTAGATAGACTTATTCAAGTAACATAAGATATATAATAAAAATAAGGTACTCAAGTATTTTGTAAGTTAGAACATATTTGAAAGAATGAACTAGTCATGGATTTAGAAATTCAAACAAACAATCAACACTTTACACAATATAATAATATTAATTGAGCACCTAGTCCATGCAAAGCCCTGTACTCAATGCCTGGCTTTGGGATGAACAGGAGAATCTCAGGCCCTGCTCTAGTGCTGGAGCTTCTAATTTAGGTAAGGCCAAACACTGAATAAAAAACTAGAAGTGACGAGTGGTAAGGGAAAAGTGCATGGTGTTATGAAAATATATAGCAAGCACATACAGCCTAGGCTTGGAGATTAGAAACACCTCCTTGGAGAATGGACTTTAAAATTGAGTTCTGAAGAATGAGTGGACTTAGCCAGGTAAAAGGAGCAGAAAAAACATTCTGGGTAGAGGGATAGTTGGAGTGGACAGAGAACATGATGAGTTCAGGGAACTGAAGGAAACCCAGCAGGCCAAGGCATGGAGACATGGATGAGAGAGGCACAAAATAAGGCCAGAGAGAGGCAGAGGCCAGTTTGGGAAGGGCTGTAGGACCCATAAGTGTGAGGGGCACCGGCTTGATGACATGTATGTTTTTAAAAAGATCATTCTGGCTGCCATGTGGGAAAGGCCCGGAGTAGTGGTAGATGAGACATAATGATAGCTTGCATGAGAGTATTACAATGCAGACAGAAAAAGATTCAAAAAATAATTTAGGAGATAGCAAGGAGCTAGAAACATGACTGGATGGGGAGGGGAAAATGGTCAGAGAAGATAAGGAAAGTTGGGCTTCATTCCCAGATTCCCAAATTGAGCAACAGATGATGTAGTTTCCTAACATGGAGATCATTTGTAGGGAAGATTCTGTGGTAGAATAGCAAGCATAGTTCTAGATTTTTTAAGTTTTGGGTATTCATAGGACATCTAAGAACAGATGTCTAGATGGCTCCTTCATATATCAATCTGGATCTTACAGAGCATATGGGGATGGAGCTTTAGAGGTGAGCACCATCTACATATTGAAGTTCTGGGAATAAATGACATCACCAAGCAATAGTGGGTATCTATTGACATGGAGTTAATATCCAAAGCCCTTAGCAATATCTGATACAAAAGTGTACCCAAGTATAAAACCTTATTTTGATTGTCTTGATTATACCTTGAAATTATCTCAAATCTGTGGATATTTCTTAATGGAAAGGAAGATCCTGATTTGGCCTGCATGAACCAGGCACTATCTAAGGAGTGAGATGCTTATTTTTTGCATGAGAGCAGTTTATAATGTGTTGGAGAAGACAGACATGTAAGTAGTTAAAATTTCAGGAATAATAAAGCCAATATCATTAAATCACTTGGTATTAGCACCAACACTGTGCTAATCGTTTTCATGGCTTAACTCACGGAATTCTCCCAATAATCTCTTCAGTAGGTTATTATCATATGTCTTTTACAGAGGAGAAACAAAAGCTTAAAGAGTCTGAATAACTTGGCCAGGTTAGGTGGTTATTATTTAATGGAGTCAGAAATCAAACCCAGGAAGTTTGACTCCAGAGGATGTGGTCTTACTAAGCAGGTTGTATTAGTACTCTACTTACGGTATGAACAAAATGGGGTGAGAACATGGATAGTAAAGTAAAAAATGGCTTTGCCTGTTTAGGAAGTCACAAAGTCTTTCACAGAGATGATATCTGACCTGAGCTTTGAAAGATCAGTGGGCATTTAAAAAGAAAGGCACGAGGGAGCAACATGAGCATAGGCCTCCAGTCATGTGTGGACCCAATAGGTTTGGACAACTGCAGAAAATTCAGTATAGCTGAAGAACAGGTCCTCAGAGGGGATGTGGTGGGGCAGAATGCTAGAGAAGTGCTTAAGCACCAGGTTAAGAAGGACCTTGTGGGGCAAGTTGAGTGGTTTAGGTGGAACCTGTAGTAAGCAAGGAGCTGTTTAATTGTGGGAGCAAAGTACTAAGGTTTGTTTGGGGACAGGATTATTCTGGCAGCAATGTAGAAGATACACTGAAAGCTAGAACCCAAGAAAGGAAGTTTTGGTCTAGCCTGGAGATAACTGTAAAAATGGAGAGAAGGCAGATTCTAGGGCCATTTTTGGTTAACTCTACAGGATTTAATAATTGACTCTATGTAGAAGGTCGGGGAGGGAAGGAAGGAAATGGAACTTTTTTATTTCTAGTGTGGAAGACTGTAAGGACAGTGAGACCATTAATGAAAAACAGAATCAGGGTCAGGAGGTATGAGGGCAGGGAGAATAAGACAAAGGAATACTGAGACGATTTAATCTGACCCATTCTCTTTATGCATGAGACTCAAGAAGTATAAATGAGAAAAAAGAGTACTTCATATATGACAGACACTGTGCTAAGCTCTTTATACACATTATTTGTTTTTAAGTCTTATAAGAACCTAGGGAAACAGGTGGTGTTATCCTCATTTTTCAGATGAGAAAAACATGGCTCCAAGTATAAGAAACTTGCTCAAGTTCATATATATACCTGGTATGTGGCAGAGCTGGGAACTGACCGCAGGTCTGTTCAGTTCTAAACCCATGCTCCTAATAATACAATATACGGAGTGTCTCCACATCCTCAGCTAGTTATGAAAGTTGTCAGGAAAGAGACAGTGTGTCGTGGTAAAGAGATGTTACTAGAGGAAGGCTGGCTAACCACCAGGGTCACCAGGGTGGCACTGCCTTGTTGATCTGCCACAGTAATGACCCTGAGTTTAAAAGCTGACACATGGGCACTTCCAAGTAAATTGGCCTTGCAAATACAGATTCACCCTCAACTGAACTCACTGAAACTGATGATCAGACCACGGTATTGACTCATTCATGTTGAGAAACACACTTGGCGAGTGATCCAGATGCTGAAGTCCTCTGAACAGTGTGCTTCCTCCTAAATTCAAGCTATACGTGAAGGCAAGTTATAATCAGAAGGTTGCTTGCTAAACATAGAATAGTAACAGGAGGAGCTTATTCGTAATCTTAGTATTTAAGAATACCCAAGAGCCCTTGTGTTCAGCCCCACAGTAAAAGGCACGGAGAAGGACTCTGTTTTCCACCAGGCAGACCAGAGCAGACAACACGGGTTCATGTACACTTGCATTATTTACTGTGTTATAACTATGCTAGGGAAGAAAAAACAAGTAAACATGCCATACCCTCATGTGCTCCCACACAGCGGCTCAGTATATGCCATTTGTATAATACCGCTGTTATGGCTATTGGATCTCCCTGTTTAACTTCTATTCATAACCCAGCTAAATTCAACCTCAGTCCCTTCCACTAGGTAAAGGTAGTATGACCTTGTTTTGCTCACTCACTGATTAATATTTACTTCATTTGCATGCAGAAGTCTGACTACCAGAGCAGCTAGGAATGATTACATAATCCACCCTTAACTAAGACCTCTGTTCCTTGATCTGATTGCAGTTATATCACTGGCTCACTTCATTTTTGTTGTCACAAGAATATTATATATATATATATATATATATAATATATATATATATATATTCTTTATTTTGTCCATGTCTCCATTATATTTAACTAGCCAAGATGTGTTCTAAATCCACTGGTAAAGTCTGTCTCCAAACGTAACATGCTCAGTATTTCCAAACACAGGACATAAATATTGCTGTGCAAACTCTCTAACCAAATACATTTTATATTCTAATTGCTCAAGCTTCTTTTTTGACTCTAGTATGATAGTTTCTCTCTGATCAATATTACCTATCACCTATGAACCAAACCAGACAGGAACTGGATCCAAGATACCCTTTCTCTGATGATTACTTCCAGTGTTTCCTCTGCAATTTCCTTCTGTGTCTCTGTTGTTTTTATCTTCCGTTGTTGAAAAACCCTCATCCCTTTATAATTCCTTTTGATGCGGTTATACCTTCATTCAAGTTAGTCAAGTCTTTCTGAGCTGGAAACTCTTTTCTCTATTTAATGTGAAATTTTATATCCATTTTGTGATATATCAGGTGTTGAGCTTATGATCTAAGTCTCAAAGGATAATCTTTCATCTTCACTTTCAAGTCCTTAACTGTCTCCTTGTCACGCTCCACAGACGAACTACACACAGGGAAGCCCAGTCTAGAATTCAGGCATGCCGAGTCTCAGCCTCTTAGCAGGAAGGGTTCAGTAGAAGGAACCCTAGAATGGAAGCCAGAAGCCTATACTCTAGCTTTTTGATTACTAAGCCTCAATGTCCTCATCTGTAAAATAGGGATATCATTACCTTTCCTTTCTATTGTAAATTGTTCAGAGAAATTTATGAGAAATAAGACATGAAAATATTTGTCAATTATAAAGTGCTCTATAAAGGTGAAATACCAAAGTATTTGTTTTCAGCCTAAGTGGATTCAAAATTACTTTGTCATTCAAAGATGTATATGCATAAATGTAGAATATTCATAATCACTTTGAAATATGCACTAACTTCTTTGGTTAATCTTTCAGACCCCTTGGTCACTGGTGTTCTGGCTTACTTATGAAAAAATCAGAGAGATGAGTGGAGTCAGTCCATTTTAAGCCCTTAAAGATGCAGCCCTTAAAGATACTGTGTTCAGTATCATTGAAATATGGGCATCTACAACACACACCCCTATTATTTCTACCTCTTTAGGAAGACACCTTACTCCACAGAGACTGTGATTTATAGGGGGCAGCACTTTATTTTTCTCTGGAAACCCAAGTTCTCTTTGACTCCTCTTTTTGTTCAAAAGCAATGTGGTTGGATTACACAAGGCCACCTAATGAGACCCGGCACAGAATTTCAAGAAGATTTGAATCCTGAGCACTTACCTTGGGCGAGAAGATTTGACCTTTGAGATGCTATTCTATGCTGAGGAGCCTACTTAGAGAATTGCCAAAAGGGAGACAGCATCTCAGACCTGAAGTAGACAATAGGAATCTGGAAGAATACATACATACGTAGTGATTCAGAAATATATTTAAACTGTTGTCAGTATTTTCAATTGAAATTTGATGATTCCTTTTTCTGTTGTTAAAGTGCACATACTGTAAATTAAAGGGAGGTGAATGAAAATTCATGAATAAACATTTTGAATTTCCCTAGTGGTGAAGGAAGTTGATGTACCTTTTCTTGCCAAGAGGAAAAAAAACATCAAGTTGAGATGATACTTGGATTTCAAGGAGAGAAGCTTCTTTCTGTCAGTGTCCCATCTTTAGTTAGATCTGTATTATTGACTAGCACTCCACTGCACATGCTAAGGACTTCCCGACAGCCACAGACTGAGTCTTGATGAACATAGAGAAGAGCATTTGCTTTGTTACATATGCCATTGCAACCAGAGTTTGTCTCTGGCCCCCAAGAATCTCGATATATAAAAAAATGCAGCTTGTTTGAGTAAAGCGTAGGTGGGTAGGTCCTTTTCATAAAGCAACTTGTTATTATCAGCCTTTCAGGGGCATTTCAAAAGCAAGGCTGAGATGAAGTTAGCCAATTCAGACAGGCATCCTTTCTCATCTCTCCTTCCCTATCACTAAGGGCCAGAGAGAGAGAACTCAGAAATCACACTGAAGCTGTCTCTAGCCTGAATCTTACCCAGTTCTGAAAAGCTTCCTGCCTAATGAGTGATAAGTATAAACTGCCTATGGTATACATTTATGTCTCCAATCATTGAATCAAATACCCTTTTCTTATTTTAGAAAGGTGAGATTTTTCTTCAGATTGACCTATATGCCACCTGTTCCCCCAACCTCAGACAGTGGGCATTTCTGGAGGCATAGGAACACTCAAAAAGCTTAGACCCAAGAAACACCTTGGAGTTAACCCAACAAAGTTTGTCATGGACATAGAGGATGTTGAACAAACAAAAAGTTTACAAGTGCTCTGTGGTTGCACTAATGTATAATCACTGCCATTTAAAAGGGGAAGTATACTTTAAAATATATTTTAATGTGATGTACTAATATGCAGTGGCTTATTGTTTTTCTATGAAACTTTCAGAATGTGGAGTTTAGTCAAAATCTGTTGGTGGTCTACTTTTCCATTGCATCTGTCAATCTGTATGAATTGAGTTGTTAAATATATTTAAAATAATATTATGTACTTAAATTCCCAAGTGTTCTGCATTGGGACCACCTTTGGGAACTTTTTGGGTTTTCATGTTTTATAACTTTTAAAATTAAGTAAAGACTGGATCAAAATATACCAACTGGACCATGAAAAAAATTATTTAGCTTTATTCTTTGAGGGGCGTGGGGTGAAAACACTGTTTTAAATACTGAGACTGTTCCTTGATATCTGGATTCAACATGAAATTGGAATTTTTTAACCCGGGATCATCTGGTTTAATCCTCTCATTTTACATGTTATGAAAGAGAAGCCCAGAGAAGTAGAGCTGCTTATGCTCATAGGTTACTTCATAACAGAGCCTGGATAAAAATATAGATTTCCTAATTATTATTATTATAATTGGCAGTTATTATATACTAATTCGGTACACAGTCAATACCTTATGTTATCTTCCCAACAACCCAGTCCAGTGCTCTTGAATCTTCCAAAAAAAGATTTCTCTTTATGACATTTTTGTGTCTTATACATTTTAAATAAATCTGAATTGTCTTTAACACAAATTTTAGAATGGAGTCACCATGCCTTAGCTTGAACATTAAGGACCTCCACCTTCTGACCAAATCCTTTATATCTAACACATATGTCTCTTCACATTTCATATTTTTCCAGTGAAGTCATATTCATTAATGTGTCTTGGAATTTTGCTCTATCTTTACCAACTTGAAATCATCTTGATCCTCTTCAAAATAACCCACAATAAATAAAAAGGAATAAAAATTTCAGTAATTTTGTGTCCATACTAAAAGACTTAACCATTTCAATCTCACTTGCTGATTATAATACTACTGAATGTGGTATTTATCCTCACTATTGAATACCTAGCATTTAAGTTTGTTTTGCTTAGCTTCCATATTTTTCTCTTCCCAAATGATTTTTTCTCATTGAAAAATAGTTATTTTTAGTTATATACAATTGTTTTTTATATGTATAAGTGAATTAATATGTATATCTAAATAGAGATAACATTTCTTAAATTTGCTTTTAGTAAGGAATAAAGTGTCTTTATCAAGTGCTCCAAGTCCTATTTCATTATAACCCACTAATGGTAGGACCATGTCTTTTTTTTATATAAATCTTTACTCTCATTAGTAGCATTTCTTTGCTGTTAGGTACTCAACAAAAATTTATTACAATTATATATAACATAAATCAATTAATTTTGTCTTCATTATTTTAAGAATCTATCATAGACTAGTCTGAAATTTCCTTTTGCTAAGGAAATAAAAAAAGGAAATAATTCAGGGAGGTGTTAAATGTAAAAAAAAAATGCTGTTCTGTCATATTCACCTTTTTAAGCACAACTATTTATTTACAACTGAAATAGTTTACATGTTCTTCTCGTTAATGAAAACAGATTCCCTCAGAACCTCCACTGGAAAAAAAAAAGTATATTTTATTTTAATACATGATGGTTAAAAAATTGAGGGAGAGGTAATCAATTCTCTTCTCCCCAATTAAACCAGGACTCTTTAAAAATGACTATCAAACAAATATATATTATTATTAAATGCCAGGTAATGCGGAGGGCAGATTGAGCATGAATTCTAAAGAACTTTATCCAATTCGGGTTCTACTTCTGACAAAGTAACATAACTATGAGCAAGTCCTTTCATTTCTCTTGATTTCCATTTCTTTATATGAGGAAGTGACTGAACTCTAGAATCTTCTAGAATCTTAACTTGCATATACTTGAGGGTGAGCATTATATTGATGTAATGGGGAAAAAAAGCCAGGATTTTAAAAAATTTGTGGGGATTTGCTTTTTCCTGAATTTGATTAACTTCTCATATTTCAAACTTGCTTAAGGTTTATTCAGGCCTTAAAGTATAATACAAACTTTTTATATGGGTGGCCTGTCTCAGGAGAAAATCCTCCCTCACAGAGTAGCGGAGTTCTCTTTGTTCAGGCAACTCTGGGCACGTTACCCTAAGTTCTTACTTTCAACTGCATCTTTAATGCCACATCCAGGACCCTCTCATTCTGACTCCAAGCTATTTTCCTACCCCTTGCATTTCACTGCATACCTGCACTCGACCTCCTTGCAAATGCATTGCTCTACTTTTTTCTCTGGAGATGCTCTTCACTTGGCTGCTTCTCATGCAGTGCTCCTGCTGTGCTCCCCACCTAACTCTGCTCCCATCACTACCCCCCATTCATGCTCATTTTTGGGTCAAAGCCTACTTTAATATCTAGAATTATCTCGGAAGACTTCCACATTTTCAACACCTCTGTGCTCCTACTGCTTCCCTTACTGAGGATGTGTGTCTGTATATATGGAGCAAACATGATAAAGTCATATGTTGTTTTTCTCCTACCTTCAGAATAATTACGTTGGGTCAGTAAGGTGATTTCATGAGATTCTTTACCATACTAACTGCTTAACTGCATTTTCAAAAGATCGTGTGTGTTTAAACATATGTAATTGTTATAATATTTAAGAAATATTCAATAGTTAAATAGCTATTTCACAAAAAAACCCCGAGAATTTAATAGTTTAATACAAAATATTTGGTTAGTAGTTAATAATATGACCAGTTTCTATTATTCTTCCTTTTACAGTGTGTATGGGAAATTACATCACTATTTTGGCCTTCATTGGTAGCATACAAATGCACATTTACCCACTCAAGTGTTTTATTATTTTTGAATTTTGAAGAATACATGATTACTTTTCTCTCCCCGTACTTTACCCCCAACAGGCTGCTGTGATTGTCAACAGCAGCAGGAACCACTTTGAAGGTTTGATTAAAGCAGATGAAGATGCTTAAAGATGTCTGTTTGCTGAAAGTATCTGGTAACAAACAGGAATATATGTGAGTAAATCTAGTGTATTATTCTGATTTTTAAAATAAATGTCTTAAAATGCCTGATTGGTTGTAAAAGGTTTTGTTTTTGTCCTGGCATGGTTTTGTCCTGATGTATTTTTAAGTTAAAATGGTAATAGCAAATTTAGAGATAATTTTTAAACCTTAATATTTACTTTTCACAATTGAAATAAAAATTGGCTTAATTTAGGTATCAGATTTGAAATCTTTATATTAGCAAAAAAAAAAAGAATGCTTATGCCTTGTCACTATAAATTTATTAATTTAAAATAAATCCATCTCTGCTAGTGATCCAGTTCTCCTATTAGTCCAGTTCTGCTGTGACTAAAAAGGATTGACAACTGATAATTACAGTGATGGGCACAGTCACTGGCTGAGGATAGAGGAGGAAGAGAACAATGGAATGCCTTGAAACACTGGAGAGTCATTCTCTTCTTTTTTAATACCATATTCTACTTTGATTTCCATGATACTATTTCCTTCTGTTGCTTACTATTTTTCAGTCTCTATTGGCCATTTCTTTGCTGCATCGTACTTAAATTTTGGTTCTCTGAGGTTCTGTTCTTGGCCCTCTTGTCACTTTTCACTCTCCGTCTCTAGGAAGAGTCAGGCAGTTCTGTGACTTCAGCTACTACACTTAAGCTGGTAATTCCCAAACATTCACCATTGCTCAGTAAATGATAGATGTTGCCATTATCTGTGTTTCTGGCCCTTACACAGTTCTCAGGCTTTAGTCATGTTTTCTCAGTTGTCAACTATATACCTCTTCCAGGATGGCCACAGTCCTTGTGAGCTGACATTTCCCAATATTACAGAAAATACTGTACAAATTTTGTACAAATATTGTGCAAACTTCTGTATAAATAGTGTACAAAAATATCTGTACAAAAAATATTGTACAAATCCTTCCTCCCTGCCTTTTAAAATCTGGTCCTGCTCCAGGATTCTCTGTTGCACTACAAACTCACTAATGCAGCCAAGAAACCTCAGGACAGCCTTGACTTCTCATTTGTTTTTATTTTTGTTTTTTTACTTATCATCCAAAATGCTTAAATCCATTTATAAAAAAGATGACTACAGATCAATGTCTCTTAGGAACATAGATGCAAAAATTCATAAATGCTACTTCATACCCATTAGGATGGCTATTAACAACAACAACATCAACAACAGAAAATAACAAGCATTGGTGAGAAATGTGGAGAAATTGGAACCTTTGGGCATTGCTGGTGAGAATGCAAAATGTTGTAGCTACTATATAAAAAACAGTATAGGGTTTCCTCAAAATATTAAACATAACATATTCACATGACCCAGCAGTCCACTTCTAGGTACCTAGTCAAGGAACTGAAAGCAGGGACTTGGACAGATAGTTGTACACCAATGTCCATAGCAGCATTTTTCACATAGCCAAAAGGTGGAAACCCAAATGTCCATAGATGAAAGTATGAATGGATAAACAAACAAAATATTCCAATATACAATGGAATATTATTCTGCCTCAAAAAGCATTGGAATTCTGAGACATGATACAACATGGATGAATCTTGAAAACAATATGCTGAGTGAAATAAGACAGACACAAATGGACACATATTGTATGATCCTACTTATATGAGATAACTAGAATAACCAAATTCACAGAAACAGAAAGTACAATAGTGGTTACTATGGCCTGGAATAGGGGAGAATGAGAAGTCAGTGTCTAATGGGAACAGAGGTGGGGATGATGGAAAAGTTCTAGAGATGGATGGTGGTAGCAGGAGCTTAATCTTCACGTGCAGTGGTCTGATTTTTTAAGTTCCCTGTCCAGCAGCAGAGCAATACAGAGCAAGTAAAGCTACCTCTCCTAGACACAGATGTGGGACATTGGAAATATCTGGGAAGATGGGAGCAAAAGGCTTTCAGCCTATAATGGCCAAATGATATGCCGCTGTTATCCAGGAGTAAAGGCCCTGAACCATAGAAGGAGGTTGGGGGACAAGTTCGATAGAAAACAGAAGTCATTTACTCTGTCTACAACCCTGCGGTCTCCATCAGAGTTTGGTTATACTGCTTGAGCTAATATAGAGAATTGAAATCTCCATTAGTCCATGGGATGATCAAACAATTCCAGATGATAATAAGACCATATTATAATGAACAACTTCCTTTCACCATAAATGACACAGTGCCAGGTAATCTACTTATTCTCTTGTTAAACAGTTATTGCATGTTGACTAAAAGTTCCATATTGTGCTAGGCACTGAGAATATTAAATATATGAGAGGAGTCCTTGCCTTCAAGAAGTACATATTCTGGTAGGAAGAGAAATAGTAAACAATTGCATGGCATGATAGATATATCATATGTCACAAACACTAAATATAACAGAGGTGTGTAAAAGGGAAGGGATAATCAATTCCACCTGGGTGGATAGTAGAGGAAGAGGACATCAGAGCTAGATCTTGCTAGATGTTTTTAAATCAAATGTTTATTTTTCTTCCATCATGAATATAAAGCATTAATTAAATTTGTAAAATAAAACTGAATTTTCAAAGATGAGTTTATCAGATAAAAATCTAACTTTTAAAAGAAATCAAATGATTCTTTTATTCATTCAGCGAGTATTTATTGCCTCAGCCCCATGATAGGTTCCAGGAATGCTCAAGGACAACTGCCATTAAAAAGTAAGCACAGGAGAGGCTCTTAGCTGGCTCAGTGCCCTAGAGCGTGTGCCTCTTGATCTCAGCGTCCTGAGTTCAAGCCCCATGATGTAGAGCTTGCAAACAAGCAAGCAATAAAAACTTTAAAAAAGAAAAAAGCACAGGAGGCTTTGGCAACATGACGTTACATCTAACTGGATAGATTGAAAATGCAAAGATTTACGCTGTTAGGCCAGGATTATATTAAGCACTGTCTTGATTTTATCTACATTGTATTCGATATTTCAAAATGTGAAGGAGTGACATGAGAAACTCCCACAAATGTGCCTGACTTGGCAAATGAATGAAAATCCACTATAGACATCTCTGGGAGCTACTCACAGTTTGCCTGCACGTTCCCTTCCCCTCCCTCCCCGAGTCTTCTGAGGGTTACCTTCGTTAAGATTTAGATGGGGGAACAGAACAAGGAGTCTAGCCAAGAGGTCCGCTGCCGTAGTAGATACAGCAAGAGTATCGAGTCATGTTTCTTCCGTTCCTCTAGACCCCCCTTTTTAAGTCCGGTTCTGTGCCAGCTCTGTGAGTAAAAGAATACATGCCTCCAAGGTTGGGAAGCCAGAACCAGGCAAACAAAAAAGGAGGGAAACTCAGACCAGTAATTGTGGAGAAGGAAGATTTAACAGTCTCCAAGTATATTCTTACTTTATTGTAACCCTCCCAACAACTCTATCAATTCAAGTGACCGAACGGGTTCATGGAAGAGGGTAAGCAACTTGCGGGGGGTCACAACCCTAAAGGCGCACAAGCCACCCCTGCGCCGCGGGGCGCAAGGGCATTCGCGCCGCCTCAGCCTCGGCCCGGGAGCGCGGGGCCCTCTTGAGAGTTCGGGCCCTAACGCCCCGGGCACGTGCCTTTGGCGCCTCCAGGTCTCCTTCCCGTTTCTCCGCAGCCTAGCACCGCGCCGGGCACACGGGGCTCGCTCAGTACTACGCGGCCGGCCGAAAGGCAAGCAACTCAGGGGTGTTCCCAGCGCCCCGCCCTCTGCCAGGCCTTCCCTCCGCGTCCTCCACGGTGGAAGGCGCTCCGAGTAGCTGCCACCGCGTGGCCCGCGGAACGGCCCTCGAATCCCCTTCCGCCCGGCCTCGCCTCCGCCCGCCCCGGGGGCCGCGCGCAGCAAATGCCTGCGCGGCGCGACCGTGGGCGGTTGGTCCCGCCGCCGGTCTTACCAGTCGGCGCGAGTCCGGGAGGCGCGGCGTCGGGCGAGTCGCTGAGGGGACGCCTCGCCAGGCGTCTCTCCCGGTCCCTCTGTGCCTTGAGCCTGGGTCTGCGGGGCTGTCCAGCGGGCGCGGGGGCGTGGGCGGGCCGGACGCGCCGCCCTGACCGCTCGGGGGCCGACGGCAGCGCCGCGCCTCGGAGATGTGCTCCACGCCGGGGCTGCCCACGCCGGGCGCCTCGCTGGTCCTGCGGGTGTCGTTCGTGGACGTGCACCCTGAGGTGATCCCCGTGCAGCTCTGGGGGCTGGTGGGCCAGCGGCGGGAGGAGTACGTGCGGCTGAGCCGGGAGATTCAGGAAGCGGCGGCCACGCGCGGCCGGTGGGCGCTGGGCGGCGCCTCGGCCTCACCGGGCGAGCTGTGCCTCGTGCAGGTGGGGCTCATGTGGCACCGCTGCCGCGTGGTCAGCCAGCAGGCGCAGGAGAGCCGCGTCTTCCTGCTCGACGAGGGCCGCACCATCACGGCGGGCGCGGGCTCGTTGGCGCCAGGGCGCAGCGACTTCTTCCACCTGCCGTCCGAGGTGCTGGGCTGCGTGCTGGCCGGCCTGGTGCCGGCGGGCGGCGGCGGCGGCGGCGGCGGCGGGGGCGGGGGCGAGCCCCAGCACTGGCCGTCCAGTGCCGTGGACTTCCTCAGCAGCCTGCAGGGCAAGCAGGTGCACGGGCGGGTGCTGGACGTGCTGCTGCTCCATCGCCTGGTCCTTCTGGAGGTGCCCGGGCTGTTCCAGCAGATGCAGGAGCTCGGCCTGGCGCGGCAGGTGCCCGACCGCCTCTTCCGCTCGCTCCTCAAGCGCTACCTAACGGCGGCCACCGCCAGCATGGGCTCCGGGGCCCCGGCCCTCCCGCGCGTCCCTCCCAAGCAGGAGCAGCCTGGCCTGGATTACTTCTACCCGCAGCTGCAGCTGGGCGTGACGGAGCCCGTGGTGGTGACCCAGGTGTGCCACCCCCACCGCATTCACTGCCAGCTCCGGAGCCTCTCGCAGGAGATCCACCGCCTGTCCGAGAGCATGGCCCAGATCTACCGGGGTTTCCAGGGGACGGGGGATGAGAACTCTACCAGTGCCACCTGGGAGGAGAGGGAGGAGAGCCCAGACAAGCCTGGCTCTCCGTGTGCATCCTGTGGGTTGGATGGACATTGGTACAGAGCGCTCTTGCTTGAGACTTTTCGGCCCCAGCGCTGTGCCCAGGTGCTCCACGTAGACTATGGAAGGAAGGAGTTAGTGAGTTGTAGTAGCCTCCGCTACTTGCTGCCTGCGTACTTCCGAATGCCCGTGGTGACCTACCCTTGCGCTTTGTATGGACTCTGGGACGGTGGGCGAGGCTGGTCTCGGTCACAGGTCGGTGACCTGAAGGCCCTGATACTGGGCCAGGCAGTGAATGCAAAGATTGAATTTTACTGTTCCTTTGAGCACGTTTATTATGTCACCCTGTACGGAGAAGATGGGATCAATCTGAATTGTGTCTTCGGAGTCCAGTCCTGTTGCTTGGCCGACCGGTTCCTTCAGAGCCAGGGAGTGGAGGAGGAGGAGGAAGAACAAGAAACAGCTTTTCAGTCTCAGTCTCCTGCTGAAGAAGTGGATGAAGAGATTTCACTCCCGGCCTTAAGATCTATCAGGTTAAAGATAAACGCCTTCTATGATGCCCAGGTGGAGTTTGTGAAAAATCCTTCCGAGTTTTGGATTAGGCTGAGGAAACACAAAGGCACTTTCAGCAAGTTGATGAGAAGAATGTGCAATTTCTATTCCTCAGCCAGTAAGCTGGATGGCATAGTTTTGAAACCCGAACCCGATGACCTTTGCTGTGTCAAATGGAAAGAAAACGGCTATTATCGGGCTATGGTCACCAGATTAGATGACAAGAGTGTGGATGTGTTTCTAGTTGACCGTGGCAGTTTGGAAAATGTGGATTGGTATGACGTGAGGATGTTGCTTCCCCAGTTTAGGCAGCTACCCATATTGGCTCTCAGGTGCACACTAGCAGATATTTGGCCTTTGGGGAAAAGTTGGAGCCAGGAGGCAGTTTCCTTTTTTAAAAAGACTGTACTCCACAAAGAATTAGTTATCCATGTCCTTGATAAGCAGGATAATCAATATGTTATTGAGATTCTTGATGAATCAAGAACAGGGGAAGAAAACATTAGTAAGGTAATTGCTCAAGCTGGGTATGCCAAGTATCAGGAATTTGAAACAAAGGAAAACATTCCCGGAAATGTCCACTCTCCAGGGCATGTTTCAAGCCATTTTACTGCTGAGAATGATAAAATATCTCCTGCCAAAAAGGTAGAAGTAGAACAGAAAGCCAAGAGCGACAATAAAACTACATCTGTTTCAGAAATTTTGACTGATACAACAGTTATTACAGATATTCCAACTGGACTAGTTGTGCAGGAAAAAGAGAAAAGAGTATCTGTTTATTCTTCTCTTACACAGAATTTCTTGGAAATTAAGCCAGGCTCTTCTTGTAAAGGAGAGCTGAAAGTTGGAAGTACAGTAGAAGTCAAAGTGTCTTATGTTGAAAACCCTGGCTACTTCTGGTGTCAGCTGACCAGGAACATTCAAGGATTTAAAACTCTGATGTGTAATATCCAGGACTACTGCAGGAACACAGCTACTCCTTACCAGGGGACCACCCCCGCTTGTTTGGCAAAACGAACAGTAAATGGAAAATGGTCCAGGGCTGTGATTAGCAGGGCACAGTCTGCAGAGCATGTCAAAGTAATGTTCGTAGATTATGGAGACAAAGAAATGGTATCTGCGAAGAATATTTACTCAATTAGTGAAGAATTTCTCAAGGTTAAGGCTCAGGCTTTTCGGTGCAGTCTTTATAATTTAATTCAACCAACTGGTCAAAATCCTTTTGCTTGGGATGAAAAGGCAATACAGGCTTTTAGTGAGTTTGTTGACAATGCAGGGGAAGAGAATCTCGAATTAAAATGCACAATATTTGCTTTGGCTTCAGTACAAGATGAAGAACTGTTTAATGTTGTGGATTTGCTCACACCCTTTCAGAGCGCATGCCATTTTTTGGTAGAAAAGAGACTTGCAAGACCAGTTAAACTTCAGAAGCCTCTGGAGTCCTCTGTTCAGTTACATTCTTTCTACTATTCGACACACGATATGAAAATTGGAAGTGAAGAATCCGTGTATATAACACATGTTGATGACCCTTGGACATTTTATTGCCAACTGGGAAGAAATGTGAGTATTTTAGAACAGTTGTCCTGTAATATTACACAATTAAGTAAAGTTTTGCTGAATTTAAAAACATCTCCCTTGATCCCTGGAACCTTGTGCCTTGCCAAGTATGCTGATGGAAACTGGTATAGGGGGATAATAATAGAAAAAGAACCAAATAAAGTCTTTTTTGTGGATTTTGGAAACATTTGTGTCATAGCAAACGAGGATCTGCTTCCAATACCTAGTGATGCATATGATGTCTTACTTTTGCCCATGCAAGCTGTTAAATGTTCATTATCTGATATTCCTGACCATATACCAGAAGAAATTACAACGTGGTTTCAGGAGACTATTTTAGATAAGTCATTGAAGGCTTTGGTTGTAGCAAAAGATCCAGATGGAAGACTGATTATAGAACTATATGATGACAGTATTCAAATTAATGCTAACGTTAATGAGAAGTTAGGGCTACTCGGCTACAAAGGTGGGATAAGAAAAAAAGAAAGTGAAGCCCTCCTTGCTGCAACTGAAACTCTTGAAATAAAGAAGCAAAGTATGAAGTTGTCGCCTACAGAGTACATAAGTAAATCAGTAGAAAACAAATTACGTAGTATGGAGATATTGGGAGAATCCTACAAATCTAAGGTCAGCTCAGCATGGAAGGAAACCAAGATTTTACGAAGTTCAACAAAGACAGACATAGTCACTCAGTGTCAGGACTCTGTGGGAAATCAAGGTGATCAAGTGTGTCCACTAACACCAGAAAAGAAAGAAGAAAGTTTTGCTGAGCCACCTTTGAAAGCGACAAAACTAGAAGCTACTCCTTCAGAGAGAAACATAGATTTATATAACAAAGATTTGCCTTTAAAATTTTCTGACTTCCCTCAGAAGATTATAATGCCTGGCTTTAAAACAGCTGTGTATGTTTCTCATATAAATGACCTTTCAGACTTTTATGTTCAATTAACAGAAGATGAAGCTGAAATCACTCATCTTTCAGAGAGGTTAAATGATGCTAGAACGAGGCCAGAATATTATTCAGGTCCACCTTTGCAGAGAGGAGATGTAATATGTGCCATTTTTCCGGAAGACAGTTTATGGTATCGTGCTGTGGTCAAGGAACAGCAACCCAATGACCTTCTCTCTGTACAATTTATAGATTATGGCAATGTTTCTATGGTTCATACTAACAAGGTAGGTAAGCTTGACCTTATGAATGCACTGTTACCAGGATTGTGCATTCACTGCTCCTTGAGGGGACTTTGGGTCCCTGAGATTTTAAAATGTAAGGAAATGATGCATTACTTTTCTCAAAGGACAGATGAGGTTCAAATAAGATGTGAATTTGTTAAATTTCAAGGCAGATGGGAAGTTATTCTTGTGGATGAAAATGGGATCATAGCAGAAGATATGATTAGCAGATATGCTTTCAGTGAAGAATCTCAAGTAGGACTTTCTAATCAAATAATTAAAAGTGCCTGCTCCAAGTCTGTAAACAAAACTGACATTGACACTTCACTGTTTCTTAACTGGTATAATCCAAAGATGAAGATGATAAGAGCTTATGCCACTGTGATAGATGGACCTGAGTATTTTTGGTGTCAGTTTGCTGATACTGAGAAACTTCAGGATTTAGAAGTAGAAGTACAAACTGCTGGAGAACAGGTAACAGATAGGAGAAGTTGTGTCCCATGCCCTCATATTGGAGATCCTTGCATAGTGAGATATAGAGAAGATGGACATTATTATCGGGCACTTATCACCAGTATTTGTGATGATTATCTTGTATCCGTAAGACTTGTAGACTTTGGAAACATTGAAGACTGTGTGGACCCCAAAGCCCTCTGGAACATTCCTTCTGAACTTTTGGTGGTCCCCATGCAAGCCTTTCCATGTTGCCTCTCAGGATTTAATATTTCAGAAGGTGTGTGCCCTCAGGATGGAAATGACTACTTTTATGAAATAGTAACAGAAGATGTGTTGGAGATAACAATATTAGAAATCAAAAGGGATGTTTGTAATATCCCTTTAGCAGTTGTTGACTTGAAAAGCAAAGGCGAGAGTATTAATGAGAAAATGAAGAAATATTCTAAGATTGGTATTAGTAACAGTGATCTGCCCTATGAAAAAAAAGGCCCAGAGACAAAGGGAGCCCTTGGGTCCCTCAGTCCTGAGGTTGGACTTAAGAAACCAAGTAGTAAAGCTGGACAAGAGAAAACACTGTATGTAGAGCCACAGACAGATGAGCTCTCCGAAAGAGTTGAAAAAGACTTCAACATTCTCGAAACCAAGCCAAGTAAATGCTATGCCCCTGACACTGATAACATTTTTGAAGCTTTCGAAAACCCATGCAAAGATAAAATTGGCCCCGAGGTCCTGGAAGGTAAAATAGAGTGCCATTTGGTTGACAAGGCCAAGTTTGATGACCAATACCTCATGACGGGATTCAACGCGTTACTACCGCAGGCGAGCGAAACAAAGGAGATGCTAGAACTGAACTCCCTCGAGGTGCCCCTTTCCCCTGATGATGAATCCAAAGAGTTCCTGGAACTGGAGTCCACTGAGTTACAGCATTCCCTCGTCGGGGACGAAGAGAAGGAAGAGCTAGGCCTGGGGCCTCCCATCGTGCCGCTGCCCCAGGGCTGTGACCCAGAAGGCACCCTGCAGCCATTTACGGCGCAGCTTCCCCTCAGCTGTGACGTGGAGAAGCAGCTGGAACTCGCATTACCCACAGCCCAGCTGTGTCTGGATGACAGAATAAACCCTGTGTTGCTCAGAGCTGGTCAGAAGACCCAAGGACCCACGTGTGCGGAAGACACAAGAGAGTCAAGTTGTGTGGAATGTTTCGAGGACCAGCGCGGGTCACCACTGCACCTACACGGGAAGAATCGTGATCCCAACATGCAGACTGAAACGAATATATATAAAGAAGAATTTATAGAGTATAACAACAGAGATGCCATTTCATCATTGACTTTGTTCTCTGAAGAAGAATCCAGAGCCGAAAGGAAGCACCATGATAATGCTTTACAAGATCATGTCTCAGGTAGGTGATTCCTCGGACTTTATTTAACTCCGTGTCTTTCAAAAGTACTTATTTGTCTCAAAGATAATGACTATTTATTTATTTTTGTCTTGGTTGGTTTTTTAAATGAATTTTGGGGGAAAATGTTTAGAACCTGGAAAGAGAATCAGATTTAGATTTCATGAAGAGCATCTTAAATGTGGGGAGATTAAGTTGTGAAATCAATGTGGAATCATGCTGTATGAAATGCTGAATTGTTAATACTGTGTTTAAAAGTAGAATGCTTTAAATCAGTGTTTCCAAAAAGAAATTATGTTTAAAATGTAAACAAGCTTTAAAATCAAGGGGTTATTTTTTTGGTAAGTCTTAAAAAAACAGCATTCCTTTGCTAAGCACAACTATAGGCATGAATTGATGATAGGGATCACTTTGGCAGTTTTCAAATTTAACTATTTTCTTTTATGCATATACCTTGCCATTGATTTAGAAACCCCTAAACAAACACTAGATTTAGGGAGCTTATATTAACCATACAAGAGAACAGCCATGAGTAAACATTGGAGAACATTTATTGTCATTAACTTTTTTACAAATTACATTTACTGATATTTTCTTGGCTACTTAGTAAGATTTAAAAGTTACATGAAATGGCTAACTTTTAGGATTTTTAAAATAATCAATGTTAGACTTTTTATGAGTCAGTTTTTATATTGTTAAATATGAGCCATTCTACAAAAGAGAGAAAGGAGCAGTCTAGGGAGAATGAAAATTACCATAATCCCACCATTGATAAGCTGCAATGCACTTGCTTGCTATTGTCTTTCACCCTGTGTGTGTCTATTTACGTACAGTTTTCAAAACTAAACACAAATCACAATCGTAGTGTTGAATCCTGCATTTTAATCCCTTAAATATGCTTTCAAAATATTTTAATTCTATGGTATGCCACTCTGTGGATATACTGTGGTTTATTTAAGTATTACCCTAGATTTTTAGTCCTCATTGCCACATTTAAATAATAATAAGTAAGAGCTTTATGATAAGAATGTCTGCTAACTTGTAATATGCTGCTTCGCTAAAGAAATGGCTCTTGTAGGGGCGCCTGGGTGGCTCAGTCGTTAAGTGTCTGCCTTCGGCTCAGGTCATGATCCCAGGGTCCTGGGATCGAGCCCCGCATCGGGCTCCCTGCTCGGCGGGAAGCCTGCTTCTCCCTTCCCCACTCCCCCTGCTTGTGTTCCCTCTCTCGCTGGGTCTCTCTCTGTCAAATAAATAAATAAAATCTTAAAAAAAAAAAAAAGAAATGGCTCTTGTAACCATTGACCACATCACATGTGGCAACAGTAACCAGCTTTTAAGAGTAAGTTTCAAAGTCAGGAATCCGATTCATATCCTAAAAAAGACACATCACATCATAGTGGTGTTTTTTGAAGAAAGCCATAAGGAATTATATTGGGAAGGGGCACCGGGAGAATTTAAAATAAAATTCAGGAAAAGAGACAGACTCAGACCAGACATGTTGCTGATTATATAGGAATAGTGAATGCAGATTAAGAAAATGCTTTGCTTGTGTATCAAGGGATTAAGAGGTATGCATTGAGGCTTTATTCAATTTGGCAGCTCAACCAGAGAAAACCTACACTCTGAAAGGATTTACTGTTGGATCCAAATGTGTTGTGTGGTCAAATCTAAGAAACACATGGTCTAAATGTGAAATTCTGGAAATCGCTGAAGAAGGCACAAGGGTAAGTGAAGTGGGAGTGTTTCATCTCCAAATGTACTTGGCAACTGTTAAGGAAATTTTACTGGAAGTTACCAGATTAGAAAATGTAATTGAGCAGACATTTTCTGGATCATTCCCCCTGATAATTTGGTGCAGTGCAAAAGTCATTTCAAAGTTCATATATAAGCATCCTAGCAAGAAACCTTCTCAGGCTCTTTCATCTCCCTTGCCTCTGAAATCCCATCAGTCACCAAATTCTACACTTTCCACTTCTTACCACGTAGTTAAAACTTTTTATGCCTAATGCCACTGCCTTGGTTTTAAGTCCCATTTTTACAAGTAGATTACTCTATTTACCCTTCTATTTGGTTTACTTCTAGTCTTCCTCAGTTGATTCTCTACACTGCCAGTGTGAAGTTTGTCAAACGCAAATCTGAGTAGGGCATTCCTGCATGTAAAACTTGCTGGGGCTTTCTAGTTGATGGTGCTTCCCCCGTGATCTGAAAACCACCCGTATCAGAATCACCTGCTGTGTTTCTTAGATTGTGGATGCCTAGATCTTGCCCTGGCTGGCTGATTCAGAATATCTGGGGGGAGGACAAGGAATGTGCATTCTTATGCCATTAAAATTTGAGAACCAGTAGTCTAGGATAGAAAAGTCAGGCTCATTAACATGGCATGGTCCTCTAGAGGCCCTGGAAGTGCTCTAGGTTTGAGTGTCCATATTATTCTCCAGCCTTATGTTTATGTTTTGTACCTTATATTAGATACACATCAAACTGCTTGATTTCTCTTATGTATACCATTCTACTTGGCTCCTCTGATATATTTAATAATGTAGTTCTATTCACTTGTATTCTATCCCCCTCCCAGACTGGTTAATTTTCACTTATTTTTGAAAGATTTTCATTGCAACTTCATTTTCATTTTGCGCTGCCTCTTCCAGGAAGCATTCACTAGCATTATTTTATAAATCTCTCCATCTTTTCACCCTACCCCTCCTACCAAAAAACCTTGGCTTGATACCTATATTATTCCTATTATTCCTGCTACAGAAGTCTGTACTTTCTACCTTGTATTGTAATGTTCTTCTCATAGGTCTGTTTCTCCACAAAATTTTGAACTTCTCGAGATCTCATTGTTAACCATCTTTGATCTCTAGGCATAGATACACAATATGTTAATTGAACAGAAGTTCTGTTGAGTTGAAATGTAAAATTGAAGTTTAATAAAATTATTTTCATTGCCTTTTGAGGTATTTCATTTGAAGAAGGATTGCTGTAAACTACCAGTTTTTATTAATTTTTTTTTCTCTTGCAGGTTTTGAACCTTTCAAATGGTATGGAGGAGATAGTGAACCCTGAGAATGTTTGGAATGGCATACCCAAATTGGATAAGAGTCCATTTGAGGTATGGAATTATATAAACACTAATTAACGAGAGCATTGTCTTTCGTTTTGAAAGATGACTTAAGCTATTTCCAAAGCCCTTGTGTTGGGAATGATGGAGGAAAAAAAATACTAATACTGGGATAACAACAATGAAAAACAGCAGTAACAAAATCAGTGATTCTGGATTTTATGCAGGTATCCCTTTGGGCAAACCAGTTATTAATGTTTTACTCTTTGATTTTTTGGAGGGATTTTAAACATGAAAATTGTTTGATGTCTGAGACCTTTATAAAATATGTTTGATGTAGAAAATCTGGAAAAATGGCAGTTAAAAAGGAAAAAGTATCTGTCACCTGTAATACATCTATCCAAGACAAAGAGATTGATCAGTTTTGTTTTCTTTCATAATTTTTTTCTGTTTATATGGAATGTAAGTATATCATCTGCATATTTTGAGCATAATTTATTTCATTCTGCATAGTTTTACATGCTATGTTCTTCATTTAAAATTATATGGTGGGCAATTCCTATGCCATTATAATCTCTGGGCATTTGAGTTTATTCTGTTTGGAGTTTGTTGAACTTCTTGCTTTAAAATCTGTGTCGGATAGTTCTAGTACCTGGTCATCTCAGGGCTTGCCATTTAATGATTGCCTTGAAAAATGATTAACTTTTCCTGATTCTTTGTATGTTGAATAATTTTGGATTATGTCCTGAATTATGTCTTGGATTTGGATTATGTCTTTGGATTATGTCTTGAATATTATGTTGTAAAACTTTGGATCCTGTTAAAATCTTCTAGAAAATATTGAAATTTTTGTTTTAGCAGGTGATCAACTGTTAGGTTCATACCACAAGTTCTGTCTCTCCTGAGTTTGTTGGTTCCAATGTCAGTTTACTTTTTTTAAAAAAGATTTTTTTAATTCATTTGTCAGAGAGAGAGAGAGAGCACAAGCAGGGGGAGAAGCAGGCAGAGGGAGAAGCAGACTCTCTGCTGAGCAGGGAGCCCAATGTGGGACTCCATCCCAGGACCCTGGGATCATGACCTGAGCTGAAGGCAGACGTTTAACTGACTGAGCCACCCAGGTGCCCCCCTTTCCAGAATTTTTAGTTGTAATCAGTGTGAGAGAGAGGCCGTAGTTGGCTCATTCTGCCTTGGCTGCAACCAGAAGGCCATAGTTGCATAATATTATATGACATGAATGATCAATCACTTGTTAAACCATTTCTCCCAGTGGTGCACATTGAGGTCATTTAAAATGTTCCACTATAAAAAATCATTGAACATCTCTCTCTACTGCCTTATATTAATTCCATGCTTTTGTTTACTTGTCAAAAATAACAACTTGCTTCATTTATATTGCATCAGTATTTACTAAAAAAAATGTTCTTTTGCATTGTGATCTTTTCCATTCATTAATTTTCAAGAAGCCACAGCCAAATGCATAGATAGATACATATAAGATTCTGTTTGGATGAACTACCCAATACCTGCCAAGTAGAAGGAACAATTTAAGACAACTTAAAGTGTTCATAAAATAGTATAGATATAATTCTGGCCTTACATCGATTAGCAAATATAGAGACTACTTATGAGTAAGGCTTTTCTTTTTAAAATTTGGTTATTAATGAGATTGAAATGATCCTTTCCTCAAATTTGAAGAAACTCTTACATATGTGTCTACAAATGAACTGGTTTTCCTTAAAAAGTGGATACTGTGAGGTATTAAATTATACGTGACTTTTCTGGTAATATGTCAAGGCACTGTGATCTGGGAGTCTTTCTGATTACATATTTTTTAGAAATTTTTTTCATCTGAGTAATTTCATTTCACTGTAAGAATATGTCTCATGAATTAATTTCTGTATAGGCCTCATGTACACACACAGTGCTATTATTTGTTGAAAGGAATATAGGAGAAATATCCCTCTTCATCAAGTCTTTAATAAAGGATCTGTGGCTCACCATGGTAATGTGTTTGAACAGTAGCCCTTTGAAAAATGTACCAGACACCAGAGTTGTCGGTTTGGGAGCTAAAAATTGGAAAAGGTACTTTATTCCCTGTGTTGGATGCTCCAGTAGACATGTTTCAGAGAAATGAGTATTGGAAAGATAGAAATGTACTCGGATGATTCTTTACTATAAAATCAGATTGTCATACTTTTAAAAGGGTAAGTTTTTCACTGCTTACCATTTTTCTGGTTTATCTATGGTCCCCTTTCTGATTTTAATCATTTTGTGTCTGTAACAAAAAATTGGTAGTAATCCAAAGGTTCCTTCTGTTAGGCTATATTCCAAACAGAGGGGGGAGACCTTTACTTTATGTCATCGGTTGATACTACAATTGAGGGTAAATTGTGTTTTTAAAATAAAATAACTTTTATCACCAGTTTGCTAAGTCTTAAAGATACCATTATCATGAATCCTCAAATAAAAATGGTTTACCAATTTCCTTAGATGTCAGTAGTAGAAAAAACAAAACAAAACTCTTTAGTTAGAAATATTAAATGTGCTTCTGGGGATAAATAACCAAGAAGAGGATTTCTTGAAATATTATAAGAAAACTTATTTGTTGATTGAATTCATCTTGAAAATTACATTGTGAATTTGATAAATTTATATTTTAAAGTACTTTAGAGAATTTTCTCAGTGTTGATTAGCTCATACATTCAAATGATCTTTGTATGTGAAATGATCTCTTGGAATTTCTTTCTGGGTTTTCAGTTTAGCTCATAAGATTCAATCTGTTGAAAGTTATTGGTTATTGCATGATCTTGTTCATAAGTAGCACACTGGTTCTTAGAATTGAGGTACACTGAGAAGGAAATCAGCTCTGGGTGGCTATAGTATTATTCGAAAAATACATACTAATGAAAGAGAACTATTTGGTTATCAGCTTGGCTAACATCATTCTAGCAAAATACAAAATATGCCAATTTTATAATATTTTAGAGAAACTTTGTTTGATAATAGGTAGAATGTAGAACAAAATTACTAAAAGAAAAAAAACAACAACAGCAATCTCTGCGGGAATTTCTCCACAGAGTAATTCTCACCGTTTTGAGAGGACATTAAATTTGTTGTGATAGCACCATGTAAATAATTTTCTTGTTTCTTTCTTTTTCAACTTGAAGGTTTTTTTTCCTCTCTCTCTCTCTCTCTTTTTTTTTTTTTTTCCAGAAAAGGGGTCTGGAGGTGATATAGATTTAACAGTGGATCCATAGATGTGCCAGTCAGGCAGAAACTGCTCTTAGTGGCATCTCACGCAGACCGACAGAGCATTCGAGCCCATCGAGAGCCTGTAATCACAAGAAGCTGTCATTTTTGAAAACTTAGATATGCACTGAAAACAAAATAGATCTCAGGGTGATTATGCAGTGGATTTACAGTGGTGTTGCTGTATATATGGATCTGGGATCTTTGTTCTCCCTTTAAATGTGTTATGTTCCTAATCAGTTAGGAGGATTTATTTTGCTAAACAGTTTGCTAACATATTACTCAAATTTAAAAAAAAAAAAACCCTATTTTTGTTTCTTTTGAATATAGTGTTTAAATTAAAATAGAAGATTATAGGTTTATGACAAGTGTATCATATGATGCTACTTTGGGGGATGGCTTTGTTAGCAGTAAGTCCTCCAGATTTTTTGTTTTTGTTTCTGAAGCTTTGCCTTGTCTAGCTAGTTAAACATTTGACTAATACTCCGTTTGATTTTGGAAGTATTCTAATACGACCCCAGATCTGAATAAAGTTTCTCCTGAAAGGTGTGGTGGTTTCATTTTATTAAAAAGGAAATATGATTCTGGAACATCTGTGGTTCTGGATTATCTGTAGTAATGGGGGAAACAGCAATCGTCAATATTAGCTCTTATAGGTCAGTCCCTCAACTGGTGCTTTAAGTGCATTTCTCATTTAATTCTCAACCGCAAGGGGGGGCAATATTATCCATATTTTATAGGTGAGAAAACTGACGCTTTTTAGAGAAGTTACATAACTTCTCTATAGGCCAAAGAGCTGGAGAGTCTCAGAAACCTGATCAAACGAAGACCCATCTAACTTCAAAGCCCATGCTGTTAAAACAGGGTTTTGTATAGCTGGTGGTACAGATCCTAGTTGTGGGACACCTCTTAGCCGTATGCTGCTGACGAGGTATGTGACCTGGACAGGTTATTCACGGCCTCTGAGACCTGATCTTCCTCATCTGTCAAGCGGGATAGTAAAACCTTTCTCGAAGTGCTCTTAAGACTGGAAATAGTATTCTTTTCCCTGAAAGATACTCAATGTGCACATTGGGTCATTATTATATTTTTTAAGTTTTAACTCATTAGGTCTTTTTTTTGTGGTTATATTCTCCTTTAGCATCTGCATATACCACCGACAAAGAATTTTAAAAAGATATTACTGAATGAGACATCAGGACAATTGGAAGTGTTATCCATTTCTAAAATGAATAAGGAGGTTTGCTACATGAAGGTCGGGGGAAGATGTACGTCTGTGAAACATTATCAGACCCTGAAGCCTGGTGGGGGAACAGTGAGAACCAAGGACATTGAAAGCTGGGTATAATTTCAATAAGTAGAAAGGAGAGGGTTTTGCAGTAAACATAGTTGAGGTAGAAAGCATATTGCTTGTTCCTGGGATAAGAATAGACAAGTCTGGTTCATTCCTGCAGGTGATATGGCTGTGGATTAGTGGCAGAAAAGGTCAGTGAAGATACATTAGGGCCAGGTTATAGAAAGCCTTCAGTTTCATGCTAAGGAGTTTAACTCTTCAAAAATTTTTAAAATCAGAATGGCTATAGGATAGGAGAAGTCAAATTTCTCAAAATGAGTGTTTTTGCACCCTGAAACATTAAGATAGCCTGAAGTGTCAAATCAAAATACACAGTTACTTATTAACTGAGCACAAGGGGGTAGGGATGGAATAGTTTACCAGGCTTGCTTACAAAGTCCTGATTATCCCTGTTCACAAGGCTTAAACAATTATGAATTCATAGGAACCAGACCATAATTAAGCCAAAATATACTTAACTAATGAGTGGCACACATTTTTATATTCCTCGGGAAACAAAAACCATTTCTCATGACTCCCAGATGTATAAGCATAAAGTTTTATGCTTTTTACCTCCATATACAGACCTACCTCAGAGATACATGGGTTCAGTTCCAAACCACTACAGATACCACAAGTGAGTCAAATGACTTTTTTGGTTTCCCAGTGCATATAAAAGTTATGTTTACACTGCAGTGTAGTCTATTAAATGTGCAATAGCATTATCTAAACAAAGCAATGTACATACCTTAATTAAAAACTAGTTTATTGCTAAAAAAATAACCATCATCTGAGCTTTCAGTGAGTCGTGATCTTTTTGTCAGTGGAGGGTCTTGCCTCCGTGTTGGTGACTGCTGACTGATCAGCGGGGCGGTTGCTGAAGGCTGGGCTGGCGGTGGCAGTTTTAAAAAATAAGACAACAATGAAGTTTGCCACATCGATGGACTCTTCCTTCCATGAACGATTTCTCGCGCATGCTGTTTGACAGCATTTTACTCACAGAAACTTCTTTCCAAATTGGAGTCAGTCCTCTCACACCCTGTTGCTGCTTTCTCAATTAAGTGTAACTCCTATCCTAAATCCTCTGTGGTCATTTCAACGATCTGCACAGCATCTCCACGAGGGGTAGATTCCATCTCAAGAAACCACTTTCTTTGTTCATCCATAAGAAGCTACTCCTCAGCCATTCACGTTTTATCATGAGATGATAAAGCAAGTCAGTCCCATCTTCAGGCCCCACTTTGAATCAAGTTCTCTTGCAATTTCCACCCCGCCTGCTGTTACTTCCTCCACTCACATCTTGAACCTTCAACTTGTAAGAAATGCAATAAACTGCAATGCTCACTAAAGCAACATATGCCTGTATTGTGCTATTCTGCTTCCACTTCATACAGAATTAAAGAACATAAATAAAACTAACTGGAAAAATCAACCAGCTAAAAGTAATTCTGAATGTTTCCTTTGTTATCCTTCACAGCCTTTGGGTGAATAATGTATTATAACTGGAATCCCTGGCCTGTCTTACGCACCTTTCTTGAGTAGGTAGAATCCACCAGAGATAATCAAGTAAAGGCAAACAAATTATCAACTCTCTTTAATCCATTTTAATCTGCTGCATTTGCCTTGTCTCCAATATTCTTACCCTTGGCCACTCCCCATTTATTTACCATATTGAAATTGTTTAGTATCCCTAATCCTGTGGTAAAATAATGCTTTTATCATTTGCTTGATCTAATTTTTCTTCCCAAGACCAAAAGTCAAAGGGAAGTGCTTCTAAATTCTACCTAGAATACCATGTTGCTAAAACTCAATTCTACTCACAATAAAAAAAGAAAGGGAGGGGGGGCATGAAAACCTGTATTGTATTTTTAAGGAGGATTATGTCATTGCAACATGTTTTCATTAGCATTGTGCCCATTTTGATACACTTGTCCACTACAGTAATGTAAAAGTCGTTATTTTGACACTAAAAAGCATCATTTTACTAAAATTAAAATTTAGGCTGGCATGGTTTTGATATACATCTGTCTTTCTTTACATTTAAAGAAAAAAAGTCCTAGTCCAAGCTTCAATCACTTTTATGGTATAGTCTACATTTTACAATATGATTTATTTGAGAAAATACATTAAAATCATACACACACACACATACTTTCAGACCATTTTTAAACAAGACTTAAAAAAGTGCTTTTAATCTAAATTCTATTGCTCTGTTCCTGTAGAGTTCTGTAGAGTGACATGTTGGCTGGTTGTGTTAATGTTGGTCCCTGGAATAAGATTATCATCTTCTCCTTCAATCAAAGAATCCCACTGATCAAAATCTTTCTGCAGTCCTGTAAAATAGAAATGGTAATAAGCATAGAAAACTTTTTGAGAGCATGAAACAGCTCAGTGCCCCTAGGTGGCAGCACAGCCTCACTAGTGACAGATGATTACGGAGACCAGGTCCCCTCCCTGGGAGCTGCCCACGGCTGGGGCTTCTGAGTAAGAGATGGGACTAGACACCGAGCTGCCAGGCCCCTCAGCATGGGAGTCTGCCAAGTCTGCACAGAAAAACTATTGCCTTTAACAGGCAGACTTGCTGCTGTCTGGGATACAAAGCATGCAAAGCAGCAGAATTAAATTTCTCACGCTTTTGTTTTCAGACTGATTTACTGCTATGTTACCTTGTAAACCAGCTGGAGACAGTTAAAACAGGACTAATGCTGGATTAAGACAGTTTTGCCCTAAGAATCACCTGGTTTATGTCATGAAATACTCTTAGTTTCTTACCTAAATGCTTTTGTAAAAATGCTAATGAAGCTCTGTTGCTAAGATCAAGTGCTACATTTGAATCTATATCTCCTTTTAAGGTGAATATGTATCCAACTATTTTGCCAGTGGCAAAAGTGAAATCAGCAAAATTCTGATGGACTGAACCCCTGAAAGAGAAATGAGACATTTATAAATCACATAGTTTGGCAAAATTATTTTTATAGTTAGGGTGCAGGAAGTACCCTAGCTGGCTATTTACTGAAAACTAAGGGAATAAAACTTGTAGATTTGATCTCTTTAGCTGTATTGGTGGGTCACAGGCTGTGCATATAAGGATCTTAGAGTATATATTCATCTTCCCTTCTAGATAAAGATTCCAGTCTTCCTTGGCATCTTGGCTTTAGAAGAAATGATTCCAGCTCTTTTTTTTTTGAGCCAATACAATGTATTACATGTTGCAGGGACTGTGTACTCAGAGCCAGAAGCCTATTATATTTGCTTACCAACACCACCTAACTTCTTATTTGATGCTAATCAAAACACACTGCACATAAGCCTGGGATTAAGTAGATTTAAGGAAAAAAACCATTTTCCTTGTATTATTTAAGCTTATATCTTATAGGTATCATTTATGAGGCTCCTTAAATCCACTGATAGCCTAACATCAAGTACAATGGCCTTTTTTTAGTGCTCATTTTCTACTGCCTCTGAGACATTTGACACTTTCTTGCAGGGTTTTTTCCCCCCTTTGTTTCCTTGACCTTCTCTTCCCTTGTTTGTACCTTCCCTTCTTCCCCTAACCACTCTGTTCTCCACTGGCTCTTCACATACATAAAGACATTCCTCAAGATTCTGTTCTCAGACCAAGTTTTACCCACTGGGTGGTCTTATCTACTCCAAAGATTTCATGTATAATACACAAATTCTCTACTTTCCCAGTGTGTGGCCAGACATCTCTACCCAGATTTCCCTGGCTCAAGCTAAGAGATTCCAAGGTTAGAACACATCTTTCCAGCCCCACCTGGTGCACCTCTTCCTCTTCATTTTGCTGCTGCTTACAAGCCAACCACCACCCTCTGTTATCTATACCCGAACCGGAGCCACCTGCCTCCTGTTCCTTCTTCCCTGCTTCCAATCACAACCTGAGTGTCAGAAGCACAAAGCAGGGAGAAACAGGGTCAGGAGCAGAAGCCCGGATGCTACCGACAGGGCAGGAATGGCCTCAGGAGGAGATGGTGGGGGAGAAAGGGAGGGAGCAGTCTAAAGGATGAGAGGAGCAGCAAAGAGCAGGGTTGTAGTATCCCGGGAAGGAGAAATAGGGGAAGTCCACAAAGTCAAGGTCAAATGGATGCAGAGAGCAAGGTCCAGGCTGCAATAGGCTGCTGGGCCTTTTATGTCCTTGGTAGGGCCAGTTTCAGTACACTGGTGGGGGTTTTGGAAGCTAGCCCACAAGAATCAAAGTGTAAATGGACACAAAATCTAATGATGCATTGTATGGTGACTAACATAATAAAATTAAATTAAAAATAAATTAATTAAAAAAAAGTGTAAATGGAAGTGAGGATGGACTATTCTTTCCAGGTTCCTAGCAGTGAAAGGAAGGAAAAGACGTAGAGTAAGAGTCTAGTAAAGAAGTGGGGTTGAGGCAGGCTAGGCATTCTGCATTATTTCTGTTTTAAAATTAAATAGACTTGCGCATCCAAATATTGAAGTCCTTAACTAACTTGAAGCTAAATTGAGGTCCTTAACTAAACTACCTAGACCCTCCTCACTATTTTTCTAAAGTCTCTTGATCCTTCAAGACAAATTCTACTCCCATGTCTTCCAAGCAGCCTCTCCTGAACACCTCAGGTGGAGAACACACCATTCTCTGACCCCGTAGGGTTTACTGCCTATATGGTTTATGTTTCCTTCCCACCCCCTCTTTTTTTCTTTTTCGAAATAACCAGGTTTCAGAAGAGGGATGAGCTCTACCTTGGAACATCACACTGTGAGTTCAAAACTCTATTGGGGTTTCTTTTTCACACCCATGATATCAGCATATCACTGATGTTCAAGGGCATCCGATTATAGCTTTGGGGGAATTTATAAATTCATATTCTTTCTAAACAGGTACACATTGCAGATCTCAGTGCTCTGCCCTTTTTCCCAAAGAGTTCCTAGTCTAGGCTGATGATGGAATACTTCTCCCTACCCCAGCCCCCAAATGCATAAGCCTGCTCCTGTGTTTAAATAAAAATAGCATGTATCCTAATGCAAATTTTAATTATCAGTATATGAAGAACTTACATTAACTCTACTCAAGACAGCATGGTACTGGCACAAAAACAGACACGTAGATCAATGGAACAGAATAGAGAGCCCAGGTATGGACCCTTAACTCTATGGTCAACTAATCTTCTACAAAGCAGGAAAAAATATCCAATGGAAAAAAGACAGTCCCTTCAAGAAATGGTGCTGGGAAAATTGGACAGCTATATACAGAAGAATGGAATTCGACCATTCTCTTACACCATACACAAAGATAAACTCTAAATGGATGAAAAACTTCAATGTGAGACAGGAATCCATCAAAATCCTAGAGGAGAACAGGCAGTAACCTCTTTGACATCAGCCACAGCAACTTCTTTCAAGACACATCTCCAAAGGCAAGGGAAACAAAAGCAAAAGTGAACTTTTGGGACTTCATCAAGATGAAAACCTTCTGCACAGCAAAGGAAACAGTCAAAAAAACAAAGGGGCAACCCATGGAATGGAGAAGATATTTGCAAATGACACTACAGATAAAGGGCTGGTATCCAAGATCTATAAAGAACTTCTCAAACTCAACACCCAAAAAACAAATAATCAAGTCAAAAAATGAGCAGAAGACATGATCAGACACTTCTCCAAAGAAGACATATGAATGGCTAACAGACACCTGAAAAAATGTTCAACATCATTAGCCATCAGGGAAATTCAAATCAAAACCACATTGGGGGCGCCTGGGTGGCTCAGTCGTTAAGCGTCTGCCTTTGGCTCAGGTCATGATCCCAGGGTTCTGGGATCGAGTCCCACATCAGGCTCCCTGCTCGGCGGGAAGCCTGCTTCTCCCTCTCCCACTCTCCCTGCTTGTGTTCCCTCTCTCACTGTCTCTATTGCTGTTAAAAAAATAAATAAAATATTAAAAAAAAAACACAACAAAAACACATTGAGATACCACCTTACACCAGTTAGAATGGCAAAAATTGACAATACAGGAAACAACAAATGTTGGCGAGGATATGGAAAAAGGGGAACCCTCTTACACTGTTGATGGGAGTGCAAGCTGGTATAGCCACTTTGGAAAACAGTATCGAGGTTCCTCAAAAAGTTAAAAATAGAGCTACCCTATGACCCAGCAATTGCACTACTGGGTATTTACCCCAAAGACACAGATGTAATGAAAAGAAGGGGTACATGTACCCCAATGTTCATAGCAGCAATGTCCACAATAGCCAAACTATGGAAGGAGCCGAGATGCCCTTCAACAGACGAATGGATAAAGAAGATGTCGTCCATATATACAATGGAATATTACTCAGCCATCAGAAAGGATGAATACCTACCATTTGCATCGACATGGATGGAACTGGAGGGGATTATGCTAAGTGAAATAAGTCAAGCAGAGAAAGACAATTATCATATGGTTTCACTCATATGTGGAACATAAGGAATGGCATGAAGGACATTAGGAGAAGGAAGGGACAAATGAAGGGGGGGAAATCAGAGAGGGAGACGAACCATGAGAGACTATGGACTCTGAGAAACAAACTGCGGGTTTCAGAGGGGAGGGGGGTGGGGGATGGGGTAGCCCGGTGGTGGGTATTAAGGAGGGCATGTATCGTATGGAGCACTGGGTGTTATACGCAAACAATGAATCATGGAACACTACAACAAAAACTAGTGATGTACTAACATAACAACAACAAAAAAAACTACTCAAAACATCTGCATTTTAAAAAAGAGCAAGCATAAATGCACTTAGACCCTGAAATTATCTAATATTCTCCCTCACTGAAAGTCTAAACAATGAATTTAACAACTCTATCATGCCTACCAAATGGTATCTTTTGGTGTTTATCCAAGTTTCAAGTTTCTGTTTCAGATGATGAAATAAATCACTTACTAATACTTACCTGATTGTAATCATTTTTCTTTCTTTGCCAGGTGAGTAGCATTTTTCCATTTTTTCGATATTAGAAGGATACTGGAACCGTTCTGAGTTGATAAAAAAGAGGGGCTGAGGAATTCTGGAATATATCTCATCATCCAGCGGAAGCATCCAAGCATCCAGGGCAATCCCGCACCTGCAGGAGTTTGGGGACAATGACAAAAGAAGGCTGGTTACACGCTGACTGACATGTGGAATTTCTAATGATGTTAGGTTTAATGGGCATACACCATCCTGGTTTATTATGGGTTATCTCACTAGTATTATACCTCAGTGTGGGAAGGGAATATGATTAGCTTTATAAGGTAGCGGACTTGGAATTATATAATCATTTTCTTTAGGAGACATTTAGGAATTGTGACCTTTAGAAAGATATAGTATCTTTAAAATGTTTTATTCATTTTTGCTACATTGCTTTCAAAATAAATTCTTAAATAACAATTTCTCCAAAACTGTGGCGTGTCTGAAGACATACAATATATGCCCTATTGCCCCTATGTTTCCAGACCTTCTGGACACTCTGCAGTCGATTTATTATGCCTTTTTCACAGTTAACTGTTGGACCAGTTGCTTTATATTTAGAGGTACCTCACCTGGAAAAGTGTCTGGAGGTTGAAGAAAAACATACTGGGTATATCATTTGAAAATGTAACTTGCTTTTTACAAGTAAGTTTATCCTATGTTTTTGGACCTTTTGGACACTCCACTTTATGTGCTAAATGGGCAAAAGAAGAGAATTCCCTTATGGAAACTGATTTTAAAAATTTGTGAGATGAAGTTTCATAAAGGGTCCTACCCATTTTCTAGATGGTTGGCTCTTCACGATCTCATCAAGTCTGTGATGCCGTGGTTCAAGAAAGAAAATATTTTTCAAGTTGTAAGACTGGTGTCTGGTCCTGACTCTCACCAACTGTAATTTAAGACCTCTATCCATCTTTTTAAAGAAGATTTTATTTATTTATTTATTTATTTATTTATTTATTTATTTATTTATTTGAGAGAGAGAGAGCCAGTGGAGGGAGGAGCAGAGGGGGAGGGAGAGGAAAAGGGAAAGAATCTCAAGCAGACTCTGCACTTAGTGCAGAGCCCAACTTGGGACTTGTTCTTATGAATCTGAGATCATGACCTGTGCTGAAACCAAAAGTCAGACGCTTAACTGACTGAACTACCCAGGTGCCCCAAGACCTCTACCGATCTTAAAGATGGAAAAAAAAAAATTTAAAAATGCCTTGCATATTGGGGAAATCTAAAAGTACTATAAGATACACTACTGATATCACAACCATTATGTCATAGATAAAATGTATATATAAGGATAAATTTCCAAGTGAAAATATTAAGCCCTTAAGCAGATAAATAAGAATGATGAGGGAAAATATATAGGAATGGGGAAAGCTTTTAATAGCAAGCAAAGTAGATGGTTTTTGTCTGGGAAAATTCATATAAGGTACTTTATGGAGGCAAAAGAACAGACTTATAAACCCTGAAGGATCCTTTCCTCATTAAGAATTTGATAAATATTCTATCTCACATGGGTTATCGCTTTCCCTCTTCCAGTAACTTACTGTTTTCTTTCTTTGCCTCCTTCTCTTACCTGAATCTCTGGTCTTCACTAAGAGTCTGAATCACTGTGGCTCCGCCAAAAGAGTGTCCAATTACTGCTATCTTATTCCTGTCGATAGAGTCCTATATGAAAAAGCACGATATATATTCATCATTATCTCACAGCTGTTTAGAATAGAATGGTTTTTCAAATTATAAAATTCTTATTCATTTGATGGACATGGTTAAGTACTCTGATTTCTTGTAAAAGAAATACATACACACACCATCACATGCACTCACACACACATATACATACACGTACATATGCATATACATATATATACACACAAATACACATGTTGAGCATTCATAGAAGTTCAGAAGTGAACTTGATGATCTTCCTAGGCACCCACACTTGGAACACCAACATCATTGCCGACTTCTGCCTCTCCCCACTCCACGTTTAATTCATGTGTTCATTCCACGCGTGTCTGTTGAGCACCTGCTCTGTGCCAGGCACCGGAGACCATTTTCAGTGGGCTCCCAGTCCACCAGTGGAGAAAGATACAGATACGTGATGCAAATACATCAGGGCGGTGCCAAGGAGCACACGTGATAGATAACTCACCAGCCCAGGGTTGGCAGTGGAGTACAAGAAAGCTTCCTGGAGGAGGTGATGCCTGATTTGAAGAGCAAGCAAGACTCAGGGAGAAGAATGTGTCAAGCCAAGGGAATAACATGTACAAAAGCAGGGAGGCAGGAGAGGGAGGGGCTGGCTAAGGGACAAAAACTCTTCTCTGTGTCAGGAGAACAGACCATCATCTTCTGCCTGAACTGAAGTACTTCTCATTCTCTCTATCCCTTGTACTCCATCCTCCACACACAATTTTGGGTCTTTGTTCATGCTGTCCACTTTGATGGTCTTCCACCCCCTCTCAATAGTCTGCTGAAAACTTTTGACCACCATTTCAGGATCAAGCTCAAAAACATGCAAGCGCCATCCAAGAACTTACACGACTTCCCCGGGAGGTAATGAGTTGAACCAGAGAAATTGCTATTTTTGTAGCTCAAAGCTGGCTGTTGGCCATTTCATAGCTAATGCAACGTAATACATTCCTCATTGCTGTAATATTTCGCATATCCTTTTTTTTTAATTTGCAGCCCTCTGTCATGTCATACCTTGCATTACAGTAGAAAAGCAGATGAAAAGGAACAATGCAGAATGACAGGACAAGGGAAATGGCTTTTTCTTAAGCTCACCTTCAGTTGCTCCAAATCAAACTCTAAATCTAATACATTCTTCACTGGCCTTCCACGATCAATGTCCAGAATCAAATCGAGAGCTTGGGAACACTCCTTTGCTCTTTTCTGTACCTAATATGATTATTAGAAAAAGGAAATGACAAAGTAAAAAGCTGTGACACTTATTTTAGAGTTTGTGTAGGAGTTGCATGTGGGAAACACGGCTGATTGCTTCTAAACTGGAAATATCCAAGTGATTAGTGACTGGAAGACAACCCAGCATCATGCCATGGGCTCTAGCTTTGCAGGTAGTTATAGCTTAGTGCAAATCCTAGCTCTGTTGCTTACCTGCTGTGTGAGCTCAGGGCTCACACCATCTATTGTGTGGTAATTTACTGTGTGATACATTTATTGTGTGATAATGCCTCAGTGAAATGTGGGTGGGATTAAATGCAAGGACATATAGGTAAAGCACCCACTGTAAAGTCTGGCCCACAGGTGAAAGCCAGAGTGCTTTCTCTCACCTCATCTTCCAGACACCCCTGCGAAAAAGATACTGTTATTATTCATTAGGTTGTAAACAATAAAACACAGAGGCAAAACAGCGTAAGTAACTTTCCAAGATCAGCCCACTATGAAGTGATGGCACCGGCATTCAAACATAGAACGTTGGATTCTAAGGCCTGGCCTCTTACTACTAGTCCATACTGCATCTCTGTCTTTAATATCGCCTTGGAAGGGAGGATCTTTGTGAGTTTCTTTTCTAGCACTTCCGAGTTTCTAAAATTAGAAGTTCTATGGCAAAAGATTTCTGAATATGTACTGTCTTCTCTCAGGATTTTTATGTTTGTTTTTACTATGATCCAGGCTTTTCATTAAGGGAATTTTATCACTCAGAATCTTCTGACAGGTCTTTGGGGAACAGGAAATAAGAGAGTGAGGAGCACACCTTGCAGTATGTAAATGACATGAGCAAGCATCATCCTTTTGCATATGCTTTTTAGTCACCACACCTCCTCCCCTCCTGCTGCCATCTACCTGCTCATTTCGTAAGGGCATCTCCTCCTCCTCTGATTTGAGGCTTTGAAGATAGAGCCAAGACTTGTTCCCTATTTCTGCAGCAGACTGGTCTTTGAAATAGTAAGTCGCAGAGGCGGATCCATCTCTACAATGCAAACAGATTCGATGACTTACACTCGCTCTTGCTCTTCTTCATCCCCTCCCATGCTCCCCACCCCCAACTTCACTCTGATCTTTCTGACTTCCCTGTCTTCTTCCACTCTACCTTTGTTTTAAAGTCAAAGAGGCCCCCAAGGGAGGTCTAAGAAAACGTCTTTGCTACGGGTCAAGTCCACCCATTCTAACTTCACAATTCTAGGAGGTCCTTTGGAGACTCACACCAGAAATCAAATCCCAGGGCTGCCACTTACTCACCGTGTGGTGAGGCAAATTACTTACCCTTTTCCAGCTTCATTTCCCTCCTCCTTAAAACAGTGATAATAGTAACGATTTAAAAGTGTTCTTACAAAGATTAAATGATGGTGAATGAACAGGGCACACAATAAACACCAGAAATGCTAGCTGCTTTTTAACTCTTGACAGTTTAACTCAGTCTCCTTTTTTTTTTTTCCTCATCATGTAACCACAGTTGACAATTTCATTGATTTTTTTTATAAATCTTTTTGAAAGTTAGAGCCCAGGTGACCTACCTGTGTTCTACAGCAGCAACTATGAACCCATACGATGCCAGATCAATGCAAATAGCAGAATAAATTGTCCTTCAAAACAAAAAGAGGAAAGCATTGAGGTCCGGGGTCCGCTAATAAACCTGGGAACATGGAAGCCATTATACCCCCGTAGTAGTGCCCGGGAGTAAACCAGATAGCTGTGGTTCTCGAAGAGGGCAGCTCTGCCCCTCAGGGGATATTTGACAACGTCTGGAGGTATCTTCATCATCATGACTGGGCAGAGGGGGTTACTGGCATCTAGTGGGTAGAGGGATGTTGCTAAACATCCTACAGCGCACAGGACCACCCTCCACCATAAGAAATTATTTCCTGCAAAACGTCCGTAGTCCCAACATTGAGAAACCCTGATGCGGTGATTCTAAATATCACTTTTGAGAGTTCTGGGCTTTAATCTTGGCCCCACTACTTATCAGCTATATGACTTTAGGTAATTACTGAATCTTTGTCAGCATCCGTAAAATGGGACTAACAACGCCTTTGCTTTAGAACAGTTGTAAAGTTTTCGTAAGATAGCATATGTAGGAAGGCAGTGCAGTGTCGTGCTTAGGAGAACGGGACCTGCAGTCTAATCCCTGCATTTGGATCCACCACTGATCTGCCTTGGATAAGTCACTGATCTTTCCTCTGTAATGGTGGGGGACCTGGTGGGATTACTGTAAGGATGAAGTAAGTTAATACATGTTCAGTGCTTGTAACTATGTGTCTAAAACAGGGTAAAGACTGAACATAGGTCAACTCTTATTTAAATGATTGGACACAGAATCATGTGCTAAGCAACTGCATTCATGCCCCCTTTCCATTCTTCATTCTGCACAATCTTCTCATATCATGCATTCAATAGGAAATGGCAATAGAGAACAAAAGGGAGGTAGTAGGAACTCTGTCTTCTACTGCTGAAGATACACAGCCTACTCAGGAAGGGATCAGCAAACCTTCTCTGTCAAAGGCCAGGACGTAAATATTTCCAGCTTAGTGGGCAATACAGTATCTGTCACAGCCACTCAATTCTGCTGTCGTAGCACCAAAGTAGCCACAGACAATGCGAAAGGTGGAATGAATGTGGCTGTGTTTCAATAAAGCTTTATTCATAGAAACAGGCAGCAGGCCGGATCAAGTAGAAATCAAATAACTAGCTAGACTACAATTAAAGTACCAAAGATAATTTCTTTTGATTCATCTATTTATTTATTGAGAGAGAGAGAGAAAGAGAAAGAGAGAGAGCATGAGCAGAGGGAGGGGCAGAGGGAAAGCGAGAGGGAGAGAATCTCAAGCAGACTCCCCGCTGAGTGTGGAGCCTGCTGCCGGACTCAATCTCATGACCCTGAGATCATGACCTGAGCCAAAATCAGGAGTCAGACATTTAACCCACTGAGCCACCCAGGCGCCCCCTGAAGATAATTTCTATTGCAGATACTACCCAACTTCTTGCCAGCTAAAAGCCACCTATTTCTGAAAGTCTTATAATCCTCTGAGGCAGAAAGAAGGGTAGGCAGCTGAGAAGATGGAAGAGGAGAGGGAATGGAGGTCATGAAAATGTGCCACTCAGAGATCATGCCACAGAGAGCATAGTTCATTAAAGACCCCACCCAGCCCCTGTCCCTCTAGATCCACCACCACCAGCTAAGCTTCCTGTGGGCTGCACCCAGTGACTGGGCAAAGCGTAGGTACTAATGTAGGCCCATTCTGGTGAGATGCAGGACTCCTTTGATGAGCAACTTCTGGTCAAGCACTCCCTCAGTTGGCCTGGTCCCATCTCTCCTTGAAGTGTGCTATAATCTGAGACTCTTTATATCAATCTCTCCATTCCCCATCTCTTTCCCATGTGTCCAAGCTGCATCATGATCTGAAGGTTCTCCCTATCCTTTCCTGCTCAATTCCCTCTATCCTTCACAGACATTTCTCTCAATAAATGTCTTTTACAGGTAATCCAATCTTGGTGTCAGTTTCTCAGAAGACCTAACCCAGTGGGTGGTTTTGAGAGTGTAGATATAATATAGCAGGGTGACAGCCAAAAATGTAAACCCTTCTCTTCTTGTCATGAGGCTAGTCCCCATGAGCTAGAAGGAAGGAACAAACTACTTGACAAGATAGGGCTGGACTGACCAACAGACCACAGCCAATATTTAAGGAACCCCAATTCCTCCAAGACGGGAGCCGGCATGATACTCTAAAATCTGCTCTCCTTTTGGTGGGGGGGATGCATTTGGTCATTGGTCCTTAGGAATTAAAATTGTTCAGCCTTTCAAACATTACCGGAATGCTCCAAGACCATGAGAAAAAACAATTAGTGGATATTTTTCACCAGTCCTCAGAGGGGAATTCCAGTCTGCGGGAGTTGTCATTGAACCTAGACAATGAGAGATGATAATTAGTGTTTTCTCTGACTTGAATGTTGCTGGTTAATTTAACTTACATCTTCTTAGTATAAATCCTGACCCATGGAATTTATATTTGTTTTTATGTACTACTAGTAAATTCATTAAAAAGTCTGCTACTAGATACCTACCAACCAAGGACCTGAAGCATGTAGTTTTTCTCAAGACTAAAAAAATCATTTATCATCAGTTCCCACTGCCAGCTCTGTGCTTAAGATGAGACACTTTCCTACTTATAGGTGTATTCAATTCAGGGTAGTACCAATCCCAGGTGTTGGCAAAACTTCAAAGGGAATATTCTGAAACCAAATTGAACCTCAGGAGCATTACACTGAGAACCAGAATCTTCAAATTAGGGACTCCTTTCATTCTAATTTGGTTATGATCAAGAGAAACAGACCATTGACTTCACACTCAGCTGTGGTTTTGGATGCAGCTCTCCCACTTACCATTGATCTTGAGCAAGTTAAAAGAACTCTCTGAGTTTCACCATCCTCTTTTGTAAAATAGAGCAAATGATGTCTTACAGGGCTTTTGTGAGAATGTTACCTAAGTAGGGAATATATGCAAAGCACCCATCTCGTGACATTAGTAAGGGCCTCAAAACATGGAAGATATTGTCTTCCCTTCCTTCACTTCTCAATTGCTGTTGTCATTACTATGCTCAGTTATTTGTGTTCCATTTTCTCATTTATAAAACGGAGATGGAGTCATGAAGATTGGATGTGATGACCGCTCTGTGATATACAAAGTAATTTATAAAGTGATATGTAAAGTGATTTATAACTTATTCAGCACCATAAAGAGGTGTAGTTGTATTTCCATATTTCTGTGATAAAGTGGTTTTTAAGAAAACCCCAAGGAGATGTTTAAAATAAATGCCAAAAGAAAAGTTGTAGGTAGTTTTGAGAGGCAAATTTGAAGACATAGTTAACACTGGCCCAACTGTAGTGTCTGGTCAAACAGATAAGGAAGGAAACATCTATATTAGTGATATGTAGACAAACGAAGTGATGAATGCACAGCAGATTGTCTTGGTGAGAGAAGCTGGTTCCTTGGGGGTGGGCAATGGGAATGAGAGTAGAGTCTCCTCATTTACCATAGGTGAGAAATTAGCTTTCACCTTCCTACCGAGCATCCAGGGCACTGGCCATCTCAGCCAGCCCGCTACTTACGCACCAGATTATTGCTCCCCCACAGTACGTAAGCAGGAAAATGAAAGACCAGCCAGAGACAGATATTACAGCCAATCGGAAAGTCTGACACTTTCACTCCCTCCATCTACCCCAATATATGCAGAACAAACCAAATGAGAACCCTTGATTCTCTGATGGTTATCTGGGCTTTTAAGAAATACTAAGTTTAGACTGGAGAAAATCTACTTTGATCTTTGCCGGAAACTTTGGCTGTTTTCAAGGTTTTCTTATATTCTAGAGCCTACAAAGCAGGATCAATGGAAATCTTACCAAAAAATAAGCTCAATATTTTGCCCATAAGCCAGTGTGTTCCAAGATATTTACTAAGACCAAAAAAATACTCTTTGTTTGGGATCCAAAGGGTGTCAGAGTGGTGGTCATCCTCTTGGGATGGATAATACAAACGCAAGAAGGTGCCCTGTAGAGGAAAGAAATTAATGTACTTTTAGTGAGGTTGCTTCTCCAATATGTTCCAATAGCTATTTTGCATACTTAATTAGTGGAGACCCAAATACCTTTGTTGTTCACAGAGAGGTCCAGAGAAAACTTTTTTAAGCTGCTGTGGTGATTGAAATACAGTAGACAGAGAAACAAAATAGAACAATATGCTTTCTGCGTGAAAAGAAAGTATGAGCATGTTGGTTTCTACCATTAAGGATGGGGGAAATAAAGAGAGTTTATTGATAAATTAGTCAGATGACAGCAACAAGTTGGGGAATGACTTAACTAGCGAAAGGCTTCTTATGGGACAAGACAAATGGCAAAATGAGTCGTTCTCAGGTGAGGGCAAGGGCAAGTTTTAAAACCCTCTAGTGGGAAATAGTAACAGTCAGTATTAGAATATAAGCATAAGTGGTATTAATCAAAGCATTACCTTCTCAGTATAATCAAACATCAAGTCCGTACAACCGACAGAATAAGATCCATTTCCTTTGGGAATTTTAGATTGGCCAACGCTTGCAACAGCCATCAGAGCTTGTATCTTATTGGCCCATGCTGAAAAAAAAAGGTAGATATTATCTCACTGTCATTCATTACACTCCAGACTTTATTATGCAAAAGAAAATTCCAAGGGAAACAAGTTACACCCCTTAGTTCCTGGCCTCCTTCATTTCTTTACCCAACTAGTAAAATACACAAACAATTACTGAGGGCCTGATGTAAGCAAAGTATTGTGTGGGGATAAAGACAGAGGTGGACACAGCCCTTCCCCTTCCCCATAGGTATTTGGGTCTCCACTAATTAAGTATGCAAAATTGCTATTGGAACAAACTGGAGAAGCAACCTCACTAAAAGTACATTAATTTCTTTCCTCCACAGGGCACCTTCTTGCATTTGTACTCTCTATCCCAAGAGTATGACCACCACTCTGACAAGGGAAGACAATATCTTCCATGTTTTGAGCCCTTTACTATGTTCGTAGGTTCACAAGTTAAATCTCAAGTTCCTGGGCACTGTAAGAAAGACCCTCTGTGATCTGAAGGTACACTGCCTTATCCTCTTCTTCTGCTTTTTCCTTTAAGTTATCCACCTTCCACATGCTCTAGCACAAGCTACACACTGAGCTGTCTGATGCCTCTGCACCTTAATAAATTCTATTTCCTGTGTTTGAAATCCCAATGGCAAACTCCTGTTCAACCTTTAACATCTTGATCAGATGTCAGGTCTTCTCTGAAGCCTTCCCTCACTCCCTAGACTTAGTCATTTCAACCTCAGTATTAAATCAATTTCCTGTATATATTTTTATCATTCTTCTTATCCTATATATTAAAATGATGTGTTTGCATACTCTGTCTCCCTCACTAGGCTATTTCTTAAGAGCTGTGTACATGTCTTTGGGTCCTCAGATCTTAATGTTGGCACAGAGTTGGTGCTCCGTAAATATTCGTGAAGTGAGCTGAGCTAAGCTTTTCATTGCCACTGGGCTCTCATTTGCATCAAATGCTTTATGGCATATATCCTTTTACCCACCCACTCTTGAAACTTGTTTCTCCCTGTTTTGTGCCAAAACTCTCCAAAGTACCTGCAGTTTTATCCGTTCTCCTTTCTAAACCCCATACAAGTCCGTATTTACTTGTAAGATGGTGAGTCCAAATATCACTATATCCAGACTTCCGCATTTCTTGATTCAGCTTGCCTACATATTTTCTTTTATTGGACTGTGAGAGTCTATTTCTCTGTTAGACTCCTTCAAGCTTTCCATCACATTCTGCCTCTGGCACTGAGACATTTGGAGCTATGTTAGATATGGAACTTACACTGATGTCACAGGGCATCACCCAGAAAGGTTTCGAGTTATGAGAAGAAGTCCATCTTTCGTGTTGGTGACTAATGTGTGAAGACCTGCCAGTGACAAGCCCTTCAATACATAAGGCTTGCTCTTAAAGTTGGTCCATGGATCAGCATCACTGGCATCACCTGGGAGCTTGGAAATGCAGGATCTTTAGCCTTAGCTCAATGCTACTGACTCAGAAAAGCCGTGCCTATTAAAGTTTAAAAAGCACTAGGCTAAGGTACCAGACCACCTGGTCTGACACATGGGTCAACAATTCATAGTCCAAAGGTAAGGAAGGAGTTCCAAGGAAGGCAGGAGATGAATGGACCTGGGGTATTAGAGCCAGGTGATCCTATTTTGGATTCCAGCTAGACCTCTGATGCTATAATGCTCTGGCCTAGGCAATTCACTCCCCGTTCTTATCCTCATTTGTGAAGTGGGGCAAAAACACTTGACCAGGCCGCAGGACAGCTATAAGAATGAAGTGATAATGTAAGTCAAGTGCCTAGCACGGAACACAACACATAACCAGCAGACAACTGATATTATGTGGCCCTTACCTAGTTAACTCTGGCTACCCAGATTTAAGCCCTTAGAGGAGTGTTAGCAGATCTAAACTAGACCATACCATTTTCCCTTTAGGCAGATTCAAGGTGTTTCTTCAGACATTAAAAAACAAAAAACAAAAAAACCCCAAAAAACAAGAAAAACAACTTCACCCAGAAGGCGAACATTTTCAGTCCTATTTAGAAAGGCTCTTTCTTTCCCATTTAAGACTGTATACCAAGCCATGATTTGTGGTGAAAACAGGGAGACCCCAATCCATAGGGAGACGCCACACCTGTCTTTCCCTCCTTGAGGGGCGGCCGTGTTCTGCTGCGCCGCCACCCACATCAGCCATGATGTGACAGTACCGCGCTGGAGGGGGGAGGACTCTGGCTCACACATTTTGAGGAGGAGCCCCAGAGAGCACACAGCTGCCTTGGAGGTACTACCTCTGGAAGTAGGAGTTCAGTTCTAGAGCCCTGGGAGGGTTCCGAGTCACACAAGTTTTCTCACGAGATCTCAATGCCTCATAGGCTCCGGGAACCTTTCTCAGTCACCTGGGAGTACCCTGCTTCTCTAAAACCTGCGCTACCTCGAAGCCTCCTCACTCAGCATTCAGGAGCCTCAGGTCAAGATGAGGCTACAGGGCTGCCTATTCTGAGACCCTTGACCCCTCAGGAAACCTGGAGCTGACCCGGGTTGGGGTGTAGGTCTACAGAGCCCTGTGGCTGTTCAGTGCCAGGGCGGTTGCCGGAAAGTTTCATCGGCCTGCAGCTAATCCAGTCATGGTCCTGGATTTCCTGTTCTCGAGCCATCTGTTAGATCAGGGCTCATCAGGGCTCGTCATGAAGGATGAGGCAGGAGGAGATTTGTCAGGTTGAATGGCCACCCTTTAGAGGATGCAGTTTGTGGTTCAGAACTTATATATGTCCAGTTAGCCGGCATATAGTACAGCGTAAGTTGGTGACGTAGTGTTCAACGATTCATTAGTTGTATATAAAAAAATAAAATGATGAATAAATGTGAAAAAAAATAAATAACAACTATTCAAAAAAAGGTATAGATGCACCCCAATGTTCTAAGCAGCAATGTCCATAGTAGCCAAACTGTGGAAGTAGCCAAGATGTCCTTCAACAGATGAAAGGATAAAGAAGATGTGGTCCATATATACAATGGAATGTTACTCAGCCATCAGAAATGATGAATACCCACGATTTGCATCAACATGGATGGAACTGGAGGGGATTATGCTAAGTGAAATAAGCCAGTCAGAGAAAGACGCTTACCATATGGTTTCACTCATATGAGGAACATAAGGAATAGAGCAGAAGACCACAGGGGAAGGGAGGGAAAACTGAATGGGAAGAAATCAGAGAGGGAGACAAACCATGAGAGACTTTGGACTCTGGGAAAGAAACTGAGGGTACAGAAGGGAGGGGGGTTGGGAGATGGGGTAACTGGGTGATGGGTATTGAGGAGGGCGTGTGTTGTGATGAGCACTGTTGTGTTACACACAACTAATGAATCGTTAAACACTACATCAAAAACTAATGATGTTCTATATGTTGGCTAATTGAACATAATAAAAAAAGGTAAAAAAAATAAATATTTTACTTCATTTGTTACACATAAAAAAAACTTACACATGTCAAGTCCTATTTTTCTTTAACTTTAGCTTAATAGGAGCATTAGAACCCATTGAGTGCTATGAATCTCGTTACACATTTCCAGTGGTGTTCATTTGTCAAGTATTCCTGATATTCATTCCTGGGTTTTGAGACGGATTGTATATATACCAGGAATATGACATTTTCTTACACAGCTTTATGTCCTCCACTCACAAAAAGGATATCTCTAGCCCCTACTTTACCTGCATAACCATATTTACTCTATATTCATTTGGCTAGATGAATATAAACAATTATCTATTACTTTAATACTTTATTTAATAAATGATTTCTAATAATTTACAAAATATTTTTGCATTCATTTTTGAGCACTGAGAATGGGGCATTGGGCTCAAGGCTGGGGCAAAGATGAATAAAAAGATTTTATACAAAGATGAATAAAGTTGTGTCTCTTTCCCCCAGTTTCTGCCAGTCCAATGGCAGTTTTCCAATGATTTTCAAACATGAGGGGCATATAAGACATGTTTTGAAATTCCCACCCTGTACCAACAAGAAGTGCATGATATAAATGTCTCCTTGCTGATAATCTGCTCATCATGTAAGATGCTACTTGTTTCCAATCCTTGGAAAAGGTACTGGGAAAATTAATTTAACTAGGCTGGAAGCTCCTTAAGCTTGTCCACAAGCTCACTGTCTCAGTCACTGGTGCCTCAGCTTCCTGATAAGTGTTGTTGAATGAGGGCATCTGTGAGATATTATGCCATCTCCTACGCACATGTAGATACAACGTACAGTCCTTCCTACGGATGCTTTTACTTCCCTAACTATGAAGTAGAGCAATATTTATCAGGCACAGGGTGATGAAAGCTCTTTTGTAAATGTTACAATAAGGAGTCACCCATCAAACCTGAACAGCTAGATCCAGAGTGACCAGGTGTGTGGCCACAGACAGTGTGACACCATTCAGAAGCCACCTACGTGGTTCACCTGAGGGGAAGCTGGATAGAGAAGAGCATGCATCACAATGCTCTGGGACTTGCAGGCATTCGCAAAGCTCCAGAAGCAATCTCTTTGCAGTAAAGATCTTTCCTAGTGATGGCGGATGTACTCGTCTAGAGATGGCTGCCTCACTCTGGCCACCTCTTCTGGGCTTGACTAAACCTCCGCCTCCTCTCCTTCCCTCCCACCACAAGGTAAGAAAGAGCAAGAGATGCACGTCCATTCTCACCCGGAGCTCTTCAGCTTGTCCCTACCTCTTCCTGTGATGACAGCGAAAATACTGTTTCCCTCTGGGCCCCAAGACCCTAACTTGCCATTTTCTCACATCTCCTCCCAGAACGAGCCAGGACTACACCTGTTGATCACGACAACTGCCTGTCCATCCCCCTCCATGGGAGCAGGTTTTGCGGTTGCCTCTGAGGGAGCGCCGGGGGGTGCGTCACTGCACCTGCGTGCAAGCAGGTTACGGCGGCGAGAGAGATACGGGGCCGGGTTGAGGAAGTTCTCCATGGTGGTTGCGAGCTGAGCTTCCAGTTTGTCTGGAAATGCCTCACCTTGGTTCTGTCCTGCAGTCACGATGTTGAAGAAGACAGGACTTTGTTCAGTTTCAGTTGGAATGAGGAGCAAGTGAGGCTCTGTCCCCTACCCCAGGAGAACACAAGGTCTCCATGAGCCTCCTTGTAATAAACTTGGTTAGAAGTCCACACATGCAACTGCTCTGGGGCCACGTGGAGTCTGGCAACGGGCCATTTGCTCAAGCCCTTGAACAAAGAGACCTCTTACCTGATGATCTAATATGGGCAACAGGATTTAGGTCTTGCCAGTCAATAGGATGGACCGGGGCGAGGCAGCTGCAGAGGCAGAAAAGCGCATGCAGTTTGGATGGCAACATCTTGGAAGCTGAGCAGTGGTTTCAGCTTAACCTTCTTCAAGGCAGGTTATTAAAAGAAAAAAAAAAAAAACATGCAATAAAGAGGACTTAAATAGGCTGACAAATCAGTGAGATTAAGGTACTAGCAACACGACTTTATATATTATTAAGGGAAGAAAGCACCTGGAAACAAAGCAACATGCATTGTCTGAACTGGGTTTTTGAAAGGCATCAGGGTGGCAAAATCCTTGGTAATGCTGGATTGTAGAGCACAGAAATAACACTTCTAGCAGTCATAGTAGGTTTCTGGTCACTCACTCTCTAACTCTGTAGCAGTCTGGTTTGGTTATAAAGAATAGCATCAAGGGGCGCCTGGATGGTGCAGTTGGTTAAGTGTCCAACTCTTGGTTTCAGCTCAGGTTGGGATCTCAGGGTCGTGAGATCAAGCCCCACATCGGGCTCTGTGCTCAGCACGGAGTCTGCTTAAGATTCTCTCTCCCTCCTGCCCCCTCTCCCCAAAATAAATAAATAAATCCTTAAAAAAAGAATAGGCCATCAAACTATAGTAACTGTAACAATCATAGATCACAATCATAATAATATCCATAAGCATCCTAGCACATTAGTGAACACTCCGTAAGTTTTGGCGAATGTTTCCATCACAATTGTGAAATGATCATACTGCTGCCGCTGTGACTGTTTTGGTGCCGATGACGTTTTATTTTGGGGGATCTCTATAATCCTCCTATACTGAAACCTTCCCAAAGGCAGAGGTCAGGTCTTATGTATGTTCCCACTGCCTAACAGAGGGCCTGGAATGCAGTCGTGTGGCGTGAATGTTTATAGACTTCATGAATGAATATTTGTAGTCCCACAAACAGCATATTAGACTCATGATAATAAGAGATGATATTACAATTGGGCGCTATGCTAACATCTTATTAGCAAAAACTATCTTGTATTGGTGTATCACCTTTACCCTTTAGAAGTTCTCCCTTCAAAAAACTGATTTGTCTCTTCACTGATAATAACTTGCTAACGGATTTTTTCCAGATGTATTTCTATGCTTGAACACGCATATAGAATACATACACACATATACATGCATACATATAAATATACGTATATAAAATAGTTTTAAAATTTGTTTCCAGTGCTTCAAGATACACTTTTAATTTGATAGTATATTTAGAGTCTTTTCATATGAGTACCTAGCACTATAATTTGTCTTTTTATTTTAAAATGGCACTTAGGAGTTGCTCAAAAATTTTGTTCACTGGGGCACCTGGGTGGCTCAGTCAGTTAAGTGCTCAACTCTTGGTTTCGGGTCAGGTCATGATCTCAGGGTCGTGAGATTGAGCCCTGAATCTGGCTCTGCACTCAGCACGGAGTCTGCTTGAGATTCTCTCCCTCTCCCTCTGCCCCTCCCCTTGTTCTTGCTCTCTCACTTTCTCTCAATAAATAAATAAAAAAAATTTTTTTAAAGATTTTTATTTATTTATTTGACAGAGAGAGAGACAGCGAGAGAGGGAACACAAGCAAGGGGAGTGTGAGAGGGGAAGCAGGCTTCCTGCTGAGCAGGGAGCCCGATGCGGGGCTTGATCCCAGGACCGTGGGATCATGACCTGAGCCGAAGGCAGACGCTTAACAACTGAGCCACCCAGGCGCTCCATAAAATATTTTTTTAAAAAGTTTGTTCACTAAATAAAATAGCAATGTTGCCAACATTTGAAGGCTTAATATGTGCCCAGCATTTTTCAGTTTCTGGAACAGGTTATCTTATTCAGTCATCACTAAACAATCTGTAAGGGAGGTTTAATTATCCCCATTGTATTGATGAGGAAATCGAGGCAAGGAGAATTTAACTGACTTGTCCTCATCACACAGCTAGCAAGGGCTGGAGGCAGAGCTTGAACCCAGAATATCTGAGTCCCTGCTTTTAAGCACAACACACCAACTTTGGGTAGCACCGATTTTTCTTCACCCTAAAATGATAATCTTCTGAAGTTAATGAACACGGTTCTTTTAATGATGCTAATGTGTTCAGGAACGTCCTGGATTGAAAAGATGACTTAATAAAGAGTTAGAAATTTTTCTCTGAAGAGATGAGCGTCTGTCTCATTGTTCTTGCCCTAATTTGTATTTGGAGCAACATGCCAGAACCCTTGGAAACCGCAGAGTACTGTGTCTGAATCCAGAGAAACAGCTACTGAGTTTCCCAAATAACCAACAGAAGAAGCTGAACCAGAGCCAGGCTATCTGCTCACCAGCCTCCAGCACTCTCCTGCTGATGGACAGTCACAACTGGGTCTTTCATCATATAACATCATCCACAGAAAGTATGTACAGGGACATGAGCAGAGGGCTTGAGAAAATTCCACCCGTAGTGCTCACAGCCCATGACTGAATAAAAGGAGTGTCATTTGGCCATTTGGAAAATCACAGGGACGACGATGAGGAAAAAGGAAGGCAAAGTGAAACACACAGGGAGGTCAACAGAGATTTTTTAGAAACATCACACTAACCCAAAGGAAGTTTGTCTGGTCACAGCTCCTTGGGGTTCGTGACATCTTCCCTGTAACAATCTCAGAAAGAGTGAGAGAAGAGCTTCCCCAAGTCCTCCAAGCAAGACTGGAGTGCTCTGCCCTCCCCATGCTTCCTGTCAGACCGGTACCACTGCCATGGCCTGTGGTCCTCAGCTTGAAGCAGGGCAGATTTTTTTTTTTTTTACTTTCCCCCTTTTTTTTAATTGTTATGTTAATCTCCATACATTACATCATTAGTTTTAGATGTAGTGTTCCATGATTCATTGTTTGTGCATAACACCCAGTGCTCCATGCAGAACGTGCCCTCCTCAATACCCATCACCAGGCTAACCCATCCTCCCATCCCCCTCCCCTCTAGAACCCTCAGTTTGTTTTTCAGAGTCCATCATCTCTCATAGTTCGTCTACCCCTCCGATTTCCCCCCCTTCATTCTTCCCCTCCTGCTATCTTCTTCTTCTTCTTCTTTTTTCCTTAACATATATTGCATTGTTTGTTTCAGAGGTACAGATCTGAGATTCAACAGTCTTGCACAATTCACAGCGCTTACCAGAGCACATACCCTCCCCAGTGTCCATCACCCAGTCACCCCATCCCTCCCACCCCACCCCCCACTCCAGCAACACTCAGTTTGTTTCCTGAGATTAAGAATTCCTCATATCAGTGAGGTTATATGATACATGTCTTTCTCTGTTTGACTTATTTCGCTCAGCATAATACCTTCCAGTTCCATCCACGTCGTTGCAAATGGCAAGATCTCATTCCTTTTGATGGCCGCATAATATTCCATTGTATACATATACCACCTCTTCTTTATCCATTCATCTGTCGATGGACATCTTGGCTCTTTCCACAGTTTGGCTATTGTGGACATTGCGAAGCAGGGCAGATTTAAGGGCAGGTGAAATGGCACACTGGAGTTCCCACCCTGACCCATTGCAAGCTACAGTGGCTCTTGGGGAACATTTGTCCATACTGCCTGGGGCGCCTGGGTGGCTCAGTTGGTTAAGTGTCCCACTCTTGATTTTGGCTCAGGTTGTGTTCTCAGGGTCTTGAGATCAAGGCCCAGTTGGGCTCCAAGCTGGGCGTGGAGCTTGCTTAAGATTCTCTCTCTCCCTCTGCGCCCCCACCCCTCACCCCCCCGCTCAAGCTTACATTCTCAAAAAGAAAAAAAAAGAGAGAGCATACTGACAGATTCCCGAGTCCCACCCCAGGCCTACTGATTCAGAATCTTTAGGCATGTCTGAGCATCTGTGCTTTAGTTCCTGAGGGATCCCGACACAGCCACGCCCAGAATGTAGTATTTGGAAACTGGTACAATGGAATGAAAAGAGTACTATTTGTTTATTATTTTTATTTATTTATTTGTTATTTTTTTATTTAAGTAAACTCTACTCCCAATGTGGGGCTCAAACTCACGACCCCGAGATTAAGAGTCCCAGGCTCTACTGACTGAGCCCAGGTGCCCAGAGAGTACTATTTGTTTAGAGGTTCTCACCAGCCTATCATATGTGCTGTCTGCTCTCGTCCTCAAAGTAGTAACCCTCTAAATAATTTAATGATTGGCTGCCTTATTCATTCATTCACTTGTTCATGTATTCACCTATTCAATTTTTGGAATGCCAATGTGTCAGTCTATCCCTGGGATAAAAAGATTTCTAAATTTTTTTTAAAAAAAGTTTTTAAAATCGATGTGATTTTTCTCTCCAAAATTCCAGTGGGTTGAGAGACTTTCAAATGATTATGATGAATGCTGTAACAGAGCCTTTACAAAATGTTGTGGGAATAAAGGTGTAGCGGACATAACTCAGAAACAAATTTTAGCACCCTGCATTTTTCATTTTGGGGGAAGATCAGTGAAAGCCAAGCTGCAGGTCCAGGCTGAAGTCACACGGTCACTATCTGAGGGCAGGACTGGAGGGCAGGTCTTCTTCCTCTGACCCCAGCATACTGAGTGAGAGAAGGACCCAAATAGGGTCCTTCTCCTTCCTCCACCTTCCAAATGCCTCGGAAGGCCCTGCCTTCCACTGCTGCCTCAGGCCGGTGTGCTCTGGGGGGGGGGGGCGGGGGGGGAAAGCTGTGCCAAGACTGTCCCCCACTGGTGGCAAGACAGCTGGGTCCGACGCAGTGGACAATCATCACCAAAGTTTCCCTACAGTCAAGAAAGGAGGCCTTCTCTGGGCCTGGTTCCTCAAGGGCACCAGAGAAGAAGGTGCTTCCCACCTCAGTCAGCAGAGGCTCTTGTCTGGGCAGAGTCAGGCCAGGGAGCCACCAGCCACACAGAAGGCCGCCCCCTCCGCTCTGACAGCGTTCTGTACAGGTCCCCAGGGGGGCACTTTGCAGCCTCTGCTATGAGGCCCTGTGGACAGAACTGCTTCACCCAGTAGCCTGTGAGCTCCTCCAGGGCAGGGATTGGTCCCACAGGCCATTTATTGTTATAACTTAACAAAAGGCCCAGTACATAGCAAGCACTCGGACATACGTCTTGAATGAGGAGGAAGGATCCTATCTTCTTTTTGGTGTGGGCTCCCAGGTAGCCCAGAAACAGGCCCTGATGATTTCACACCAGGTGTGACTTCTCCAGACACTGAAGTGGGTAGGGGTCATTTACTTGGGCTTCAGGGCCTAGAGCCCAACTGCTTGGGTCTGAATCTCTGCCTTGACGCTAGTAGTGTGACCCCCTGCAAACTCTGGAATCCCCTGTGCCTTATTTCCTCATAATAAGGGGCTGAGGATAATAGTAACCCATATGATTAAATGATAAATATACATTAAACAGTGTTTTTGCATGTAGCTAAATGCAAATGTTAGCATACTCATTTCGCATTGCTACCAGCATGCCTTGCCCCTAGGTAAGTAGTTGCTTAATAAATGTTAAAGAAATAAAAGCTAGTGCGTCAATCAAGACCTTGAGATAAGAACAGGAAAAGGCATCCTTGATCATCACCCCCTTCGTCCATAGGCAGTTCTGCTGAATAGATCTTATAGTTTTATTAAGGGCTCTAACAACCCCTAAACACTATAATTAGCATTTCTCCTATATTTCTCGGGGAACTTTGTATTCACTGGCCTTCTTCCCCTCTGTAGCCTGCTAGGGCCCTCAAAAGGCCTGGGTTACCTCATGTCCTCTACCACCTGCTTCTCAAGACTTATGAAATGTCCCTCCTTTCAGCTCCTTACTTGGTTTCTCAAGGTAACAGCTCCCTAGTCTGACAAGCTGCTAAGAGGTTCTGGTGTGCTCATGAGGCTTTCCTCATCAACTTCCAAATAACAGCCCTTTCTTTGAGCCAAGGTCTCCTGGGGGCATCCTATCAAAGCCCCTGAAAATTTTCCTTTAGGAAAATTCCTGAATTTTATATTTCCGTTGGAGGAAAAAAGGCCTTTCAAAGTCTTTCAAATCCGATCCTGTGGGCAGTAATCCACCCTGGCTACCCCAGCACTCTCTGCCCGCCAAGCTTCCGACAAGAGTGAGCGAGCCTGCACTCTACCGTTCAGCACTGCAGTGAAGAGATAGCCTAGAAACTAGGAGTCTGAATTATTCAGAGTATAGGTTGCGATGTAAGTTCTGTGATTAAGAGAGCTAGGCAATAGACAATACTTAAGGGATGTAAACAGTTCTCTTCTGGAGATGCAACTTCTTCTCATCATTAAAAACAAAAATGGGGGGACGCTTGTGTGGCTCAGTTGGTTAAGCATCTGCCTTCAGCTCAGGTCATGATCCCAGGGTCCTGGGATCGAGTCCTGCAACAGGCTCCTTGCTCAGTGGGGAGCCTGCTTCTCCCTCTGCCTGCCACTCCCCCTGCTTGTTCTCTCTCTCTCTGACAAATAAATAAAATCTTTAAAAAAATAAAAACAAAAATGGGAAAATTGTTGTTTTTTGAAACAATTTTTTTCCTCTATGTTTTGGACAATAGAACCCAGTCCTCTTTCAGGAAGTTTAACAGTGAAACAGGCAATTCTGGACAAGAAGCCCTTTTAAAATTAAACTAGTGATGTTATACAAAAAGCTGTAGAAGTAATAGGAAAGAGGATCTTGATATGCATTTTCAATTTACATTGTGTAAAAACCTGAATGAGAACGCCTTGGACCTGGAGGAGGACTTGATGAAGCATGCTTCTGGAAACATCGACCAATGTTCCTGATTAACATATCATAGGTATCTGAGAAGAGACTCAGAGATTGGTTTTCCAGCCTCTCAACTTTGATGGCTTTGGTTTTTGTCTGCTTGAATCTTAGCAGAAACTCCTAAAGTTAAACAAAGAAGTATTTTGACTGCCACTCAGACCTTCTGAATCAAAACTTGATTCCTGATTTAGTTAAGAAATCTAAAAAGGTGAAATGAGGTATCAATGACTGTCATTGAGCACCTACTATGCGCTAGCGCTGTCTAGCTGTGTGTGTAATGTCACCGCTAGTCCTCACAACAAGGAGTAGAGTTAGGCAGGTACTATTACCTCCATCTTACAGTTAGGAACACTGAGGCTTGGAGTGATTTGCTGACTCAAATGACTGGCAGGTTTTGGAGGCTTGATCAATAAGCCCAGCCCTTTGAGGTATATGAGTAGAAACTATCAGTGTAATATGCTCTTGTTTTCATTTAAAGATGTAGGTTTATACACAAGTAGAAAAAAAGTCTATATGCATATAAACCTAGAATGTTCTCAGTGGTTATATTTAAGTGGTAGGATTATAGGTGGTTCTAGTTTTCTTTGTATAACATGTACTTTGCTAATTTGTCAACAAGGAACATGCACTGCTTGAGCAGGAAGAAAATAAAAGAAAAATATAAAAATATATAGAAGATAAAAATATAAAAAGATAAAGAAAGATATAAAAAAGATAAAAAAATAAAATAAAATAAAAAACCCTAGCTCTTTACTTGAGCAACAAAATCTAAACAAACAGCTTCCTGTCAGAAAGAAGCTGGACCCTTAGAGATTTTTGGCCCAATTCAGAGATAACATTGGATTTGAGGCTTTGTTTTGGAGCAATAATTTTAGGAGAAAGGCGTGCTTCATTTCATTTTGAAGGTCTGGGATAGGTATTTTTCCTGAAAAAAAAATCAGTGGTTTGTGGCTATTACAATTTCAAATTAATATCCATGAGCCAGGCATGGTGCTAGGCTTCTAAGAGAGTTTCAGAGTATCGGGGGATGGGGAGAAGAGGGAGGTCTGAGGTGTGGGATGACAAACAAAAGAGAATAATATGCTTCAAAGAGTGCCTGGTTTTGTGCTCCAGATAAAGATAAACATAGGTCCTCTGGATGGCTCAGTCTGTTAAGTGTCCAACTCTCAGTTTCAGCTCAGGTCATGATCTCAGGGTCCTGAGATCGAGCCCCACGTGGAGTCTGCTTCAGATTCTCTCTCTCCCTCTCTCACTGCCCCTCCTGCTCATTCTCTCTCTCTCTCTCTCAAAAAGTTAAATAATTAAAAAAAAAAAGATGAACATAACCTAGTCCAGTTCTGGTGAAACCATGAGACACTAACCTAATCCCCTTGTTTTATGTACAGGGAAATTGAGGCCCCCAAAGGGGAAAAAACTTGCCTGGACCCATACAGCAAATCAGTCGTCAAGCTGGGATCAAAATACCTGTCCCCTGGTCACTAGGTCATCAGGTTTACAATAGCAGCGAGCCCAACGCTGGAGGGCAGGTGCCCCTGGGCTCTTGCGGAGAACATGGGGTCTCGTCAAGCTCTGGACGAGGGCAAGAGGAAAGGCCTGGGTCTGTAATCATAAGGATCAACTTGGCCAGTCATTGCACCTCTGAAACCTCATTCTCCCAGCTGATGAAGTGGAATGAATGCTACTTGTGTCATCAGGCTGATGGGGTGAGGGAACACGCCGGCACAGCGCAAACGCAACTCTCAGCGCGTGTCCCTTTCCTCTTCTTCACCAGGAACCAGCTTAGATCCATTGGGAGCAAAATATACTAGACTCTAGAGACTACATTCTGAGAAAGAAAACAGCCCGTGACTCCCTGCTCAGCGGGGGGTCTGCTTCTCCCTCTGACCCTCTTCCCTCTCGTGCTCTCTGTCTCTCATTCTCTCTCTCAAATAAATAAATAAAATCTTTAAAAAAAAAAAAAAGAAAGAAAAGAGCCCGTGACCTGAAAGTTGGTGGGTTTAGGTTTATCCTGCCGAGTGGCCCACACAGCATGGGTAGCGCAGGTCCCCGCACCGCCAAGTTCCTCATCCTCTGCACACTGATGTGTGGGACCAGCTCATTCTTCCTCGTGGGAACTGTCCTGATACTTAGCAGCATCCCTGGACCTTATGCACCAGAAGCCAGTAGCGTCCTCCTCCCCCCCGGGGTGGTGACAAACACAAATGTCTCCATACTTCGCCAAGTGTCCCCTGGGAGCTGGAGCTGCCCTGGTGGAGAACCACTGGGGGCTACATAAAGAGCGACTGGGTACAGGCAGGGAGAGGGCTACCTTATCTAGGAGACGGGACAAAACTACATGCTCAATTCAGAGTGGAGTTGAAAACCATCTATTTTAGGAGAAATAACTATAACTATGAGCCCCTTGCTAAGCAGGTAGGTTTATCTAACAGCATATGGAGGTTTTGTCTTATGTATAGGTTTAAGTTTACTAAGATATGTGAATTCTTCATTAATGTATTCAACTTGTGATATGTATGCACCACCACACTTGCCTTTCATCGTATTCCCCCCGTAATCTAGTTGGGGGTCTTCTGCTGTGATGCCCTGGATGGTTTCCTCAGCCAGAAGCACCCACCCCCCTCCCCCCACAATGCCCACATACTTGCTCCTCTGTAATGGTGTGTACTTTCCCCCACGATGTCTCATATCACGACAGCCTAGACACCAGACCATCCGCTGACCCATCCATCCATTCAAACATTTACTAAACACCACCCATGTGCCAAGCACCGAGTGCTAAGTGTATGGCTGGCTCCTACAATAAGGATCCTATACCCTCTGAAGGGAGACTGTGCAGCAAGGACTCCGAAGCTAGGAGGAAATTCCAGTCTTGATAAATGTCTTTAGAATATTGATTCAAAATATCTGTAAATGAATTACTCTAAATACATCCAGGGGTTTTATGTTCTTTTGTCGCAAATGACACATGGAGGACGGGGTCGGGTTAGTGTTTGCAGCACTGTAGCTTCTAAGGTCTTCACCCTGCTCTGGCTAAGTGCTGACGAGGCATGGAGAGAGCCAGGGATTTTTTAATTTATTTTTTATTATTATTATTTTTAACAGGTCCCTCCCCCAAAAGATCAGCAAGAACAGCCAGCCAAGACCAAATTTACTGATCAATGAGAACGGCAGAACTCCAGCGCTGGGGGAATACAGCACAGAATCCGTGGCCTTTTTACAATGATTCTTTAGTCTTTCAAAGTTAATTTTTTTTAACTGTCTTTTTTTTTTTAATTTTTCTTTTTCCCTTTTTCAACCAACATCTTATCAATCCCTTTTTTAAAAAACATTTTTATTTTTCATTTTTAGTCATATTCTATCCCTTCATAGTAGTTACCCTTATTTTTGGCATATATATATATATAAAAAATCCTTGGCTCATATTTTTAAAATGCAGTTGGGGTTTGAGATGCTTTGATAAAAGTGGGTTCAGTGTAGACACAAAGGAGGATGGTCAATTCCAGGGGGTGCACGATGCCGGGAGGCGTGGAAAGCCCTCCCAGGAGCTGTCACGCAGGAGCTGGGCATTCTTGATACTTGAATATGGAATACATGCACAGGGAAAGGAAATAAACATTGCACTTTATAAGCACTGTATTGTTAAGTGGAAAATGCAATGTCTTAAATAAAACTGTATTTAATTGGCAAAAAAAAAAAAAAATTGGGGGGGGCAGAACACAGAGACCCTTACAAGCCGTACGTCCGAGTGTGGACGTCTGTCTCACAGTGACATTTCCCGCCGCGCCCAGCACCCAGCACCGCGGGCCTTTCTCCTAGCAGGTGTCCAGTGAACATGGGCTGAGCTAGCAGAGGAATGACTTCGGCCCCGCAGAATGCTGTGTGCGTCCGTCCGTAGCCCGGCCATGTGTGGATGCGCGTGCGTGTGTGCGTCTGGGGTTTACAGGGGATGGAAAGTACAGGGGCGAGAGACTAGTGCAGCCGCTGAACACAGCTGTGCCCCCCAGGCCACACTTCAGTCTACCTGTGTCCCAGTGGTTTCAGGGCAGCCCCTTCCTTACTCCTTAGCTCACCTCTCCCCATTAGGTGAAAGTCTTCGCTCCTTAAATGGATGCACTCTCCTTCACGCTGCCCTCCTATCCCCTACAACTGAAGGTGTAAACGCTCCTTCTCTAAGGAAAACAGAAACACCAGGATGACGCTCCCTCTGAAGCCTTTCTCTCTGCCTTTGATTTAATTCCAGACCACAGCTCACCCTCTCCTCTCTATGACCAGCTCCCAGTCCCAGGTTCCGGCCTCATTCCTCCTCAGTCAAGGGGGCTTGATCTCCTTGATAGTAACTCCCCCCAGCGTCTCCTCAGCACCCCCAAACCACTCTCACTCCACACCATTACGTGTTGGTTAATTTATGTGTCACTTCTTAACACTGAAATATCTTGTCCATCTTCTTTCCCCAAATAGATTGAAGCTGCTCCTAGGAAAGGTCCAATACCTTTCACCTTTTCAAGTGTCTCACAGTCCTAGGTACCTTCACAACACATTCGTGTGGTTTCAGATCTATTTCTCTAGCTTGATTTCTTAGGTAAAGCTGTTTGGCTGTTTCATGCGATTTTATTATAAGCGATCACCAATCCTCTATGGGAGTATTACACATTTTAGATCAATATGACCAAACATTTCCCATATTAGTAAAATGAAAATAGTGCTTCTTGCTTTTCTGAACAAAGGACTATAATCAACGGCTCCAAGTCCCTGGCTTTCTCGGACACTGGCTTCTTTGAACTTCCGATGGTCACTGAGATGTCTGAGAGGATGACTAAGGGAGGCCTCTGAATCCCAACACAGAGGGATAATTCATAAGGAGTCTGTTAACTCCCATGGTTCTCTTTCTACAGAAAAGGACCTCTTACTCAAACGCGGGATTTGAGTTAGCTAGAACTGTATTTACATTTGCAAACTAGGGACCGGAAACGTATACTGTTGACTTTGGACATTTACAACTGGAGAATCCAAGGTGATGACACTGAAACATTTTGTACAGCAATGTTACTAATCATAATGTTTGAAGGTTCATTACTGACACCTCTAGCCAATACAACATTTTTATGGAGAAAGACCTGTCTGGCCAGGCAGATGAATGACTGGTAAACAAAAAGCTGGGGGACAGGGAAATTTGTGAAATTTACCAAAGCATAGTCGGCAGTTCCAGTGGGGGTATAAATAGGTATCTTGACTTTTGGAAGGCAATCTGGCAAGCCTTAATTTGTCCATATCCTTTGACCGTTTCACTTTATTTCTAAGATCAGCACACACAAAAAATCATATTCATAGGGAAGAAAAACCCTAAAAATATAATGCACTATTGGTGTTCATTCCAATTCTATTTATGGGAGCCAACACACACATACACATGGGGAAACCCTACAGAACCTCAAACAATAAAGGAATATCATCCGTGAGATTTTATTCAGTTATTTACATGATATTTACAAAACAATTCATTATGACTTAGGAAACAGGTTACTATGCAATTTTAATTGAAAAAAGATTATAGAATTTACTGTGTAAAAATTCACCCTAAAAGACTATTAATAAATAAGGGTGATAGAATTATGGTGGTTTTCCCATGATGTTTCACATTTTCTTTTACAACCAAACATATTGCCTTACTACTAGTAAATAATTTTAAAAGAATATTTAGTAGAGTTGGTATGACCATAAAGAGTGTTTATGTTTAATATTAAGTAAAATGTTATGTAGAGAATAAAGAGGATTCTCCATGATCTCAGATACATAAAAGATGAAGAAGAAGGAGTGTGTGTGTGGGGGGGGCCAACAATAAGAACAAGAAGACCCAAAATATATAAAAGAAATAGCAAATATTTACAAAGTTGACCCTCTTTGAAGAGTTTGTAGTTAGAAATGAAAGGTAATTTTTAATCCTTCCTTCTTTTCTCTTTTCCAATATTTTAAATCAATGGGAATATTTACGTTCAAAAATCAATACTCTTTCAAATAATAAAACCTAAAAAGCATTTTCTTCAATCTTGACTCCTTGATCACTAGATAAAATATCATCCTGGCAGATCAACAAGACCTTTATTTTTTTTAAAGATTTTATTTATTTATTTGACAGAGAGAGACACAGTGAGAGAGGGAACACAAGCAGGGGGAGTGGGAGAGGGAGAAGCAGGCTTCCCACAGAGCAGGGAGCCCAATGCGGGGCTCAATCCCAGGACACTGGGATCATGACCTGAGCCGAAGGCAGACACTTAACAACTGAGCCACCCAGGCGCCCCTGGGCAAGACCTTTACAGGGTGCTCAGAGAACACATTCTGTTTTCAGTCCATTTAAAAGTTGATACCTTCTGGGGGCGCCTGGCTGCCCTCAGTCAGTAGAGCATGCGACTCTTGATCTCAGGGTCGTGAGTTCAAGCCCCACACTGGGGGTAGAGATTACTTTATAAAAAAGTTGATACTGTCTTCTCTTCTGTGTACTTAATGTCTATCCCTCAAGCCACAGTTTCCTCCTCGCTCTTCAAATCTCAGCTGAGATCTCTATATAATACTGTGACCTCTGCTAACCCTTTGTTCCCCTGTCTGTCAATAGTAAATTCTCATCAGGCATCATTTACCTTTTTGAAACAAAAGACAAACCAAAACAGTAGGCAAAATATTCACTCTTGAGTCCAGAATTTCTGTCAAGAGCTGATGAGTAAATCTGTGTCAATCCCAATCCTGGCAAGAGTTTAGGGCCTGTCCCTTACCTCTCCTGTTCTTGGTAAAGAGAAAAGAAATGGCTCTTTCACAAGTACCAGGACTCTGTTCCTCAAATTCTTTCTGATGAACTTTGGAATGGGAGTACATGGACTGCAGAATAATGATACTCCCCCCTCCCCAAATCTCCACATCTTAATCCCCAGAACATTACATGGCAAAGGGGAATCAAGGTTACAGATGGAATTAAGGTGGCTAATCAGCTGACTTGAAAATAGATTATCTTGGATCATCCAGGCGGGCCAATGTAATCACAAGGGTCTTTAAACTTGGAAGGAGGGAGGGTGGCCGCAGAGGGTCCTGTGATGCGAGATCAGGCGCTGTCCTGCGTGGTCCTCGGGTGCAGGCCAAGCTATGGCCGAGAGCCTGGGGTTCGGCGCAGTGGACACTGATGTCCCCGGCAGTACCCCGCCCCAGGCTCTCTGAGTGTCTCTACGGAGCCCAGCAATGCACAAGCAGGATGGCCACTGCCAGAGGCGTGGATGTGCCTGACAAGACGAAGAGCCCAATCCCAGTGATGTTCCTGTGGCTCCTTCATCCCATCACCAGCATGCACCTGTGCCTGTGTGCGGTGGCCAGAGACCACCTACACCAAACCAACAGGTCCACTGGGGCAGGGGAAGGGAAGTGGGGGAGGGGCAGGTCCAATGGAAGAACTGGTTGGGTTGGGCCTTCTGCAGCTTTGCTGGCTGTTGTCACCATCACCATTACTAAAACTGCTCAGCGTACAAATTCACAGCATAACTGGTGGCATGCATCTCCTCCATCATATTCAGAGAGCTAACATCCCTTAGCCCTGAGACATGTGGAAAAGTCAGGTCCCCAGCCATAAAGTTGAACATTTCTCAGGGTCCACTACCCCTGCCATCTCATGTTGCCCATGAATGCTAAGAAGACCCGGGGCACTTTATGGGGCACCTGGCTGGCTCAGTCGCTAAAGCATGTGACTCTTGATCTCAGGGTTGCATGTCTGAGCCCCACACTGGGTGTCGAGATTATTAAAAAATAAAAAATAAAAATAAAAAAATAAAAAGACACTGGGCCCTTTATAGAAACTGTGTCTTGGGGCATCTTTCTGGTGCTCCCAGGATTTAGTCCAGTGAGGTCGTACTAAGATTTCTGAACTATGGAACTGTAAGATAATAAAGTTGTGTTGCTTTAAACAAATAACTCTGTGGGGTGCCTGGATTAGGTGGTATTTAGGCATCTGACTCTTGATTTCGGACATGATCCCAGGGTCCTGGGATTGAGCCCCAAATTGGGCTCTGAGCTCAGCAAGGAGTTGGCTTGAGGATTCTCTCTCTCCTTCTCCCTCAGCGCCCCCCCCCACCGCTCTCTCTAAAATAAACAAATCCTAAAAAAAATAAACCAATATATTTGTGATAAATCATTATAATAGCAATAGAAAACTAGAAGAGCATGTAAAGTTACAGAATGAAAGCAGAGAACAAATCTTCTGCTTTGGATATTTTACAATAGGATGAAGGCAGGAAACTGTCAATTTTCCAGCCCTGATTTCTAAGTAATGTATTACTTTTTTTTTTAAGTTGCAGTATATTTTGTTTTTCTCTTATATTAGTGTTACATATTCATTCTTCAAATATTCAAAAATTATGGAGAGATGTAATTTTGAAAGTGCAAATCTCTGTAACTTTACATACCCGTTCCTTCCCCTGCTCTGGATCTAGCGAAAACTTCTGTTCATAATTAGAGGTAGATGACCTCATACATTTTTTACCAGCAATATCTTTAAGCAACTATACCTTCTTTGATAAAGGAAACAGTATTTACTTCATTCTGAAGTAGGCTAAACTTCATCCTAGAGCAGCAAATCTCAACTGGGGCACCCAGAAGACATTGGGCAATGTCTGGAGACATTTTCGATTGTCACACCTGGGAGGGGACAGCTCCTGGCATCGGGGGGGCTGGGACCAGGGATGCTGCGAGACATCGTACAGTGCATAAGACAGACACCACAACATAAATATCTGGCCCAGAAGGTCAGTAATGCTGAGCTCGAGGAACTCTGGTCTAAAGGGAGACTGGAGAAACTATATCCTCATTTAATACGGAAGAAATATTTATTTCATTCTGAAACTGGCATTAGGGAGGCACTTTATGTAAGTATATGTAAGGTATGTATACCTTACAGTGTGAGGAGAGTGCTCTGTCATGAGAAGGGTTCAGGCACCACTAACTGGCCCCCCGCCAGGGGCGCCGGAGGTGTGTGTGTGGGGGAAGGGATGGATGCATGGGTGTGGCCTGACTCCAAGGTTCCATCTTCTTCTAAGATATAGGACTCCTTTTAAAAAACATCAGCAAATTTGCCTCATACTTGCCAATATCAAAACATGGAAAGAGAAAAGATAGTACCTACTCTATTCATATTATTTTCTCTCTCCCATATTAGCTAAGAGAATCAAAACTTCACCTGGACATTATCTCAAATGTCCGACTCTCAAGTGACTTCTGCAAAAAGTGTGTGAAGCCTCTTATCTCAGGCATGGTCGATACAACTCTTGTGTAATCATTTCACAGCCTAAGAAAAGAGATAGGGTCAAAAAAGCAAAATAAGAAGCAGTTCCCTGTTGTGGGAGTAACTGAATGAAACAGACACTGATAAGCCTAAGTCCTTAACAGCTGCAAATAAAATAAAATAAATCGATTCTACTCCCATTTTGGAAATAGAAACTCATCTGCATCCAGTTTCCAAACATTTGGTGTCCTCTCTAGTGTTAAGGCCGTAAATGTTAAAAGTTACCTAAGACCACTGGGCGGTTGGCTGCCATCCTGGGAGCCTAGCTGTATATTCCACACCAGTGAAACCGCATCTCACTGAACTGGTCAGGTTGTAAGGGCTTTCACAACTGATAGTTTATTCAAAAGGACAACCACTGAACAATAACCAGACTGATGAGGGAACAAGGCAACAGAGTCATATGAGGAGCTGCTCAACGCACCAGGGGTGTTGGCTCCGGGGAAGCTCTGGGGAAGACCACTACAGTTCTACAGAAAAATGACGCGAATGTGAACCCAGACTGTAGGGCTCCGTAGCAGGAGCTTTTCGACAATTATCCTATTGAGCAGAGGAGGAGTTTAGGTCCAGGTCTGGCGACTCCCTGCAAGGATCCTGAAAAAGGGATTCCTGCACTGGATACAAGTAGAAGGGGGATGGACAGGCAGGACTAGGTAGCCCTAAATCTGAGGTTTAAGATCAGAAGCCTGTGAGGGCCAGCCAGGTAACTCAAACGAGCTAAACCGGACATGAGTGATAGACAAAACAGTGGTGGGGACCGTGGCAAAGGAGACCATCTGAAAAGGAACACCACCATCCTGTTCCAGTTGATGCTGCCACGTAGTGTGTGTGTGTGTGTGTGTGTGTGAGTGAGTGTGTGTGTGTAGGGTTGAGAGCTCCATATTACTAGATTTTTTTTCCAAGAAAATCTGGAAAATTATATTTCTATGTAAAATCTCCTGATTTTTAATATTACTAGATTTTTTTCAAGAAAAGCTGGAAAATCATATTTCTATGTAAAATCTCCTGATTTTTAAAGGATAGCAGCTAATTCAACAGTTTAAAATATTACATAAATCAAACAGAATAATTAGGCACCTCTAGGAGAAACGATAACCTCTCCCTTAAAGATGCCCCAACCACTCCCAACCCTAAGGGACTGTCCAGATCCCACAATCCCTGTCATATTTTGTCTGCAATTTGAATCACCAGACGAGCCACTTCAAGCTGAAATCAGATGCTCTGGCCGATAAATCATTAATGGGGAAGATAACCAGGAGTCCATCGAGTCACCAAGAGCAGAATCCTCCACTGCACACCGTGTAAACGAGGAAGGACCTCTATTTTCTTCCTAGTAAGCTGCACGTCAAAATGAGGCAGGAAGGAGAAAGAGGGTTGCCTCCCTGTGGCAGTTAGTTGTCCTGTCCCTGAGAAGGTCATCCCTACCCTCGTTGGTAAACAACTTCAAAACTCTTCCCTGGCCCTCTATAATTTCGTCAGTGATCAACCACAGAAAGTTCAAGAGTCCCCTGTGAGAGAGAGTGCTTCACTAAGGGAAACAATCCTATTCAACTCTGGTTCACAGCCCTCTCCTGAAATTCTGCTGCCCCGTATAGCTTTTCAATGATCAACAAATCTTTGCACTCAGATATCTGCACGCAGCCGTATCCAGGACAAAGGCAAACATGCTAACTTCCTTTTGAATTTTTATTCCAGTTTCCAGACTCAAATCTTCTATGTGGGGTTCTACCTAATCACGTTTAACTCCCCAAAGTAAGCCAGCTAGTATTGTAGAATTAGTTTCACTCCATTCTAGGATGCTGTATTTTGTGGGTAACAGTTAAGATGTATCAACCTTCTGAACAGATCAAAATGCATTTTATGTACAAGACACATAATTTATTGTAAAGAATAAAAAAGTCAAAAGAATTTTATTATAAAATTTCTGAAAATGAAGCACAGGAAATTCAAAGTCACACATCATTTGCAAATAATAGTAATACAGTCTTACGTTACCTTCAAGTGTGTAATCACTAGTTTGTTTATTTGTACGAGAGAAGTGGACCAGATGTAGCAATGTCATCGTCTCTAGGTAGATGGGAAATGTGAGAGAGAAGCATAAAAGAACTTCCCACTCGACCTCCTGGAACAGCTTCTGCCCACCTACTGCTACCACGGTCTGCTGGGTCACCGTAATAAACCTGGAGCAGGTCTCCTTACTGCTCTTCTTCTCCTCCTATGAGCCGCTCTTCACAGTGCACCCACAGTAACCTCTGAAACAATCTGAATCACATCACGCCTCTGCTTTGGGCTTCCCACTGCACTTCAAGTCCAGATGGCGTACCTCAGCCTACGAGGCTCTGCGTGACCTGGCCCCTGGCCCTCAACCTCACTCCTCCACCCGCACTGCCCTCCGACTATGCGAGGAACGCACTGAGCTTGTTGTCAGGACAGTGTGATTGTGGGTCCCTGCACCAGAACAATCTGTCAGTATTCTGGGGGCTCGTCTCAAGGTCATCTCTCAGAAAAATCTCGCCTTAGGGGGCACCTGGGTGGCTCAGTGGGTTAAACGTCTGCCTTCAGTTCAGGTCCTGATCTCAGGTCCTGGGATTGAGCCCAGCGTCTGGGCTCCCTGCTCAGCTGGGGGGTCTGCTTTTCCTTCTCCCTGTGCCCCTCCTCCCCACTCTTGCTCTCTCTCACTCTCAAATAAATAAATAAAATCCTAAAAAGAAAAGAAAAGAAAAGAAAAATCTCTCCTTAAAACCCAATCTAAGGGGGCACCTGGGTGGCTCAGTTGATTAAAGCGTCTCTTGGTTTTGGCTCAGGTCATGATCTTGGGGTCCTGAGATTGAGCCCATGTCAGACTCCACGGCTCAGTGCAGAGTCTGCTTGTCCCTCTCCCTCTCTGCTCCTTCCCCTGCTTGCTCTTGTGCTCTCTCTCTCTCAAATAAATAAATAAATAAATCTAAAAATAAATAAATAAAACCCAATCTAAGAAGCTGGGGCCCCTCCCACGTGGCCATCTCGCCCTCTCTCTCACACACACACACACATCACAGTACTCTACCACAGCACTCTGTTTCTTTTTCTCCAAAAACATCTAGTAGTATCTGAATTTACCTTGCTCATCTCTCGACTGTAGAATGTGAACTCCATAAGGACAGAGACCATATCTGTCTTACTCACTGCTCTGTACTCAGTGCCAGGCACATAGTAGATACTCAATAAATATCTCTTGAAGCCAAAGAAGGAGTGAACAAAAAACTTGCTCTAGGAATCAACTAGGCCATTTAATCCAATCAGTATTGGTTCTTAATAGCAGGCTTCTTTCTCCTCAACTGCTAAGTTGTTTTTTTAACTACAAGCCTATATATATTAGACTGTTTCTATTAGTGTGTTATGAGTCATACCTGTAAAATGGAGCAAGTAACAGTGAAGGCGCATGGCAGGTGCCTGGCTTCATAGAAAGAGGCAGTAAGAATCTGCTGCCCATTCCTTTAAAATACAGAGATTCCTCAGAATCCTGGGACAATGCAATTTTAGAAGGGGATGTTCCCCTTCAGGTGCCCTTCACTCAATACTTTCTCTTCAATGGTTCACTTTCATGGAAATTTCTCAATGTCTCAAGAGGTCAGTCAAGCCAATTATCAGATGAGCCTTAAGATGAACCAAGGTATAAATAACCTGATGATCACCTTCCTTTCCAGGAAATACCCATTTTCTGGGGTGTCACTGAAAGGAATACAGATTCCTAAACTCCAGCTGACATTCCTCAGGGGTCCCACGCCTGCTCAGGTACCTAGTTAGCACTTTCCTTACTGCTCTATGATGAGAGTCTCAAACAGGATGGTAAATTGTATTAGCCGGGGAAACCTCACTGGGTAGGGAATGCATATTCCTCACTACTGAAGTTCAAAGGGCACAGACGTCCAATGGAGAGGAAATAAGAAACCAGCTGCCCAGGGAGGGGTCCGTTTTTGGGAAAGCCCTGGGGTGCTGGGCAAGCCCTTATCACACCTCAGAAGGGATTTCCCAACTGTAAAATGAGTGGCTGAACCAGATTAATATCCCTCACAACTCCCGGTGTCAGCCTTGAGTACAAAGGGCCCAGTTCCATGAAGAGCATCACCATGCGGTCCATAGCAGCAACTCCTGCAGGAATGTCTGGGGAAGGGAAGGAACCCTCTGGGCCCACCCGCAATGAGTGCAAGCTGGGAAATGCCGAGGAGGTGGGTTCTCTCACCAGCTTCTAGGGGACCACCAGAATTCCCTCTGTGAGAAAATCCCCTGGGGTGACAGCAGCTCACCCATGCCCTGTGGTGGTCAATACTTAATACCCTGGTCCCTGAGTTGCATGGGAACCCAAGATCTGGTCCTGAGCCTTTTGGGATTGTCAACACTTTAAGGGATACACTTTCCAGTTCCTACTTAACATACCAGCATCCCAGCTCAGGATTCTCACTTGGGTCAAAGGTAATTTGCGCAAGACTGATTTGTTCACACAAATCTCTCCTAAACCTGAGCTCCTGTGTCCTTCAAAGAAACCCCGCAAGCTCCCCTTAGTGAACCCCACACACCTCTCCCTCCCTCCTTCCTCATCACCTCTGCAGCGACCCCAAGAACCACAGGCCTGAATGCAAGCCTGACCTTTTCGTTTGGGGAGCTAGAAACTTCTACAGAGTGTGATGGGGAAGACTGTTCTCTGCCGCCTGATTTTGTTTGACTTTTTATAAGCAAGCTTCCCCTTTACTCAGGATAGAGCAGGCATGATCTTATCTGAGCCGCGGTGGGGGAGCTCTGGGATGTGCGGAGCAAGCGAGCAGAACAGAAGTAGTGCTTTGTTCTTACAATTCTGGTCCTACAACAGCTACTCTGAACTGGGCTCCGGAAAATGCAATACTCCGCAAAGAGAGGTGTTCCTTTGTTTGTTTTGTCCCAGCGGAGATCTAGAGATAAGAAATCTCCCCGTGTTCCCTGTTCCCGATTCCCTCCCGGCACCGAATTCTTAGGTTAGGGTTGCCTCCCCCGGGAAAGGTTTGAGAGAACTGGGTTCGAATTCCGTCACCCTCCCCGTAAAGATCCCAGCGCTGTCGCGAGGGGTCAGGGACAGCGAGTCGGCCCCCGGCAGGAGATGGTGCGGTTCCTGCCCCCCACCCCCAGCCCCCCACGCCCGTGGCCTTGTCCGCTCGGGGATGGCCGTCCTCCCGCGCTGCGCGGGTCCAGCCCGAGCCCAGCGCGCCCCGCACCTCCGCGGCCTCCCGCCTCGGCCCGCGCTCCCTCCTCACCCGGGTGCTGCGGTGAGCTGCTCGCCGGAACCAGGGCCCCCGGACCGGAGCGCGCCGAGCCCGACTGCTCCTCGCCGCCAGCGCTGGGGGCCTCTGCCAGCCTCAGTCACCGCGGGCGCGCGGCCGGTGGGTGGGCTGCGCGTCGGCTTGGGCCTCGGTCCGCCCCGGCGCGGCGGGAGGAGGGACGGGGAGGAGCGTGTGGCCACCGGCCTCCTAAAGGCAGAGGCACTTGGGACGCCACCGAGCTCAGGCGCACCCAGCACCTTCCCCGGGGCCCGGGGTCCCGCACCCCGCACCCTCGGGTTAACTTAACATGCCCGGGGGTGGACCCAAACGTGCAGAGGGCGGGTGCTGTGCCTCCCGATTTCTCTTCGCAGACTTCATTCCGATCACATCTGCTCCCTGCTTCACTCGGCATCGAGCCAACCTGGTCTGTCCTACCAACTTTCGAGTTACTCTGCTTCCATGTGTAATCTTGAAAGACCGTGCCCATTCCTCAATTCCGTGCCCTGTGCGCTAGACCCCCGACTCAGAAATCCGTGCGCTGGGCCTGGGCCTGGAAGGCCTGCCGCTGGCTCAGTTTCATTTCTGCGTGGAGCTACAGGCAAGGGCAATCAGAAGGGCATTTCTGACGCGAAATGCTGGAAGAAGGGGCAATCTCCTAACTCGGTTTAATCCAGTTACTTGGAGTTTAGCTGAAATTCCCTCCTTCGTTTTCCAATGCTTTCTCCTTGGTCCACCTTCTAATTAAAACGTATTCATTTAAAGTTTCATTTAGAGACTCCGGGAAAATAGTTGGAAATTCATGGGCGACCTTATGAAAGTTCTGTATTTTTTTAAATAGTGATTTTTGGGTTTTGGTGAGGTGACGGAACTGCAGATGAAATTTATTTTATTTTTATTCTGAGGACTCTATGGTAACAAGGCATGGATTATAGCTCATTTCTCACACTTAGTGGCGTGACGGGCCAGTTTTTTTTTTTTTTTTTTTTTTTTATCTCTTCAGCTTCTTAGTTTCCTCATCAGTAAAATGGAGCTAATCAAAATACATCAGTCAGAGGCTGAAATGCTAGGACAGAGCGGGCACCTGGGAAACATTCACGCTGTTACCTAATATCAGTGTTTTTAAAGAAGCAGTGACTTATTTAAACCTAACCATAGATGAAAATTTAAATAAAACTGTATCAGCTTGGGGCACCTGGGTGGCTCAGTCGTTAAGCGGCTGCCTTCGGCTCAGGTCATGATCCCAGGGTCCTGGGATGGAGCCCCACATTGGGCTCCCTGCTCAGCGGGAAGCCTGTTTCTCCCTCTCGCACTCCCCTCCCTCTCGCACTCCCCTGCTTGTGTTCCAGCTCTCGCTGTCTCTGTCTCTGTCAAATAAATAAATAAAATTAAAAAAAAAAAAAACTGTATCAGCTTAATGACATTTTCCTGTACTTCCTGGGCTAACCTCCTGTGATATTAATATAATATTAATATTAATACAAAAGGGTACATTTTGCCCTACTTAAGCGATCTCTAAGGACCTTCTCCTTTTAACCTTAAGACCAGATGAAGAAGCTGGAGACTGAGCGCCACAGCTGTAAAGGTGGTGGACTTTGAAAGCAGGTCTGGAAGGCAAGTATGATATATTTTATTTGTTTCTTTCAATGCCAGCTCTGTGCTTTCCCCATCAAAATCAGACCAGATTCTCTGCTGGGATGACAGTGGTTGGTTGATGACAGCAGGTTAGTGCCCTGAGAAAATATCCAGTGTAGGGTGGCCAGATTCAGCAAATAAAAATACAGGATATCCAGTTAAAATTGAATTTCAGATAAACAACCAAAAGCTAAAAAACCTCATATATAAGTATGTGTAAGTATATTCCATGCAATATATGGGACATACTTATACTAATAATCCTTCATTGCTTATCTGAAGTTCAAATTTAATTAGGCATCCTTTATTTTTATCTGGCAACCCAGTCCAGTGAAATTAATAAAGAATGGGCCTCACGTTCCAAAAGAATGGCAAGTTTTCACGGTTATACAGATTAAAAAGTGGGTCTGATATGGATTTTGTTTTAATATTATGTAGTAAAGGAAAAAATTGTGTACTTGTTTTTATAAGTTGATTCTTTGTTGAGCTGTTTCTTATTTCTTACTCCTGTTTCCCATCAACATAACAGTGCTTATATACTTCTTTAATATAAGCAAAACTGATGACTCTCCCCTCAATCAAGATATTGGATTAAATAGTAATAATGTGTTTAAGAGTATTTTCAAATAGTATTTATTAAGGGCCAATGTATGTCAGTTACTATTTCAGACTGTGACCTGCCGGCTAAGGAAATCACAACACAGAGTGCTGTCTCATTAGGTAGACACAGGACTGTAAAAATTCAGAAAAGTGAGTTATTAATTGTCCTTGGAAAGGGTAGAAGTCAAAACTATCCTCGCTGCACAGGATCCAAGGAAAAGAGGCTCCAACACACATGAGCAGAGCAAGGGAATTCCAGGATGACAGCTAGGCCTAGCCTGGAAGCCAACCTATCCTGATGAAAATAATAACCTGGAGGAGAAAATGGGATTCAATAAAACTAAAATTTTGATTAGGAACTTGGAAACCCCTGGGGCTCTTGGATGGTGATGGATGCAAAGGAAAAAATTAAAACATTAAGTTAATTAAATTTAAAATTAAAAAAATTAAAAGTAGGAGCTCCAAGGGAGGAAATGTCCAGAAAAGGCATACTACTAGTGTGACACAGCTTACAATAGATTGATTTTGGACTACTGGGTGGTATCTAAACACAGAGACTACATTTAAGCCAGAAGTCCAAGAATATACTTCTCTGAATGGCCCAGAGAAGAAAGTATAATCAGAGCACTCTACTAGACTATAAGGAACAATATTCACATAATTTCATAGTGGGAACATTGCTTATTGGTTTTCAACTTTTAGAATCACCTTATAAACAAGCCAAAGTAGAATTAACTATGATTATACAAGAGAATGGAAATATGATTAATTTTTTAAATGTAAAAGTAAAGGTAGGTAGGTAGAAGGAGGAAGAAGTAGGAAGCAGGGTGGACAGAAGGTTAGGTTACTAAAGGACTCATTTTAGAAAACTGAGAGTCAAGAGATACTGTTTACGGTTAGTAGGACAGAAGTAAGGTCTAGATGCATAGTAATTCTGCAGCGGAGAGAGCAGCAGAGAGCCTGAGTATACAGATATAATTCTATCAGAAGGCTCAGGGAAGAGAAAAGATAGGGCCAGTGTGTTTGTGAGCTAAATGCTCACTCTCCTACTAAAAATTAGATAGTGCCTAAGATGATACACCAAGAAATAATAGTATAGCATATTATTTTGGAAACACATGGAGATCACCAGAACTCCAACAAGAAACACTGTTAAGAGTGATTATCTTTGGGGAAATTGGACTGGGGTTGGGATGGGCTGAGGTGGGAGGGCCTGGTTTTTATGTTTTAGTACTTTAGACCAATTTAGCTATTTGAAGTATGTACATGATTACAGTGATTAAGTATTTAAAACTTTTCAAGAATAGGAATGTGTGAAAAGGAAGGCTTCCCCAAGACAGTGGCTTTTGTGAATGAGTAGGAAGTCATCTGGAAGAAAGAGAGCAAGAGTGTGTGGCATGCTGGAACAGAATGTGGAATTACATAAGCAAAGGCACAGGGCCTAAAAGTGAACGATATTCCTTGGGAACTTGACATTCAGCAATTGGCAAGCCTCAGGTGTATAGATAGGATGGCACAGAAGGGAAGGATGACAAGGTAAGTTGGCACTACCAACAGAGTCTTCCGAGTAATGCAATGGGGTTTGGACTGTGAGCTCCTTAATGACAGGGTCTAATGTCATTTTTATTCCCCTGCATCCAATATGGAGCCTAGCACACAGTAGTTGCCCCCCCCCCAAAAAAATGTTTTCTAAATGAAAGAAAAATGTCTTGGGGCAATGGGGAACCATCAACATTTGTAAGCTGAGCAGTAGCATTACTGGTTTCTGGAAGACAATTTTCTACTAAAAAAAGATGCGTTGAGATTGGAGAAACTGAAAACAGGGGATGAATTAGGAGGCTATGGGGTGAAAGGTGATAGTATAAACTAGGATAGTGACAGTGGGAACTGAGATAGGAAGATCTACTTAAGAGATATCAGCAAGGGGTGAAGGAGACAGCAGAGGGATGAGTCCAAAATGGCCTTGAGATCTCTAGCTGGGGAAACCAGGTAGGTGATGGAGCCATTAATTGACAAAGGAAAATTGGGAAAAGGAACAGATTGTAAAAGTGAGATAATAAACACAATTCTGTATACATTGAGTCTGAAAGACCTGAGGCTGATGTTTTTAATTTGGGAGCCATGAACCATTAAGGGCCTATTAAATGTACTTGGTGAGTTGAGACAAATTTTTTTTTTTTTATTGTTAAGTAGGCTCCATGGGCTTAAACTCACAACCCTGAGATCAAGACCTGAGCCACCCAGGCACCCTCCCCAGACAAATATTTTTTAATGAAATGGAACATGACAGATTTTAAAGTATTTCACATGTGATAAGGTTAAGTGTTGTTTCACAGAAACTTTGCTTTCACTGTATACATACATAGGTAACTGACATAGAATGTATTTTCTACCATATGTCAAAAAAATGTTTGAGAGCCTTTGCCACTTGCCCAAGTGGTGGGTGGATTTGATCTTATTCGTGCTCAGCAGCTGTCTGGGCACATTTCTTTCCAGCTCTGTATTCAGTGACTTCACACTGATATCTTGAAATCAGACAGAGGGAGGGCTTCACGCCACAGAAACCACAAACACTACAAAATGAGCCTTTCTTCCCCTACAGTGAGCTAGCACCTTTGGGTGGAGCCATCTCCTGGGCCGTTGGTCACGCAGGTCTGAAGCTCAGTCTCAGTCTCTGGGCACAAGTCATTTATTTGGAAGTGAAAATGTTGAGAACGCATGGGATTAGCCATCAAGGGTTTGCAGAGGAAGCAGAGGTAGAAGACAGAATTCTGAAGAACATCACAATCGTGGACAGTAGGAGGAAGAGGAGCTAGTGAATGAAATTGAGAGAGGTTAGTCAAAGTGAGGATAGAGAATGGGAGAGAGAAGCCCTGCGGAAGTCAAGAGAGAAAAGAGGTTTTTAAAGGTAAGTATCACCAACACTGTTGATTAAATAGGATGAATGAAGATTGAAGGAAGTGTCATGACGCTCAGCAATTAGGAAGGCATATGACTGCTAAAACTAATTGCATCATAATAGAAGGGTGAAGGCAGAGAGTCAGTAAGGAGTAGAAATGGAGATACAATGACAAGGAGTGTAGAGCACCTTTAAGATATTTGATGGACAGTAAAAGGAAAGAGATAGGGCTGTAGCTTGGGTGAGAGAGAGCACGAGGTCACAATCTGGGGGATGGTCATGGGCTCTGACTGAGGATGTTTGAAGCTTTCTGAGCCCCATGGTGGCTGGAATTCACTCCTTAGTCATGGAGTAAGTCGATCTGGTCGTGTGCTTCTCCCTGTGATGTTTGTTATTCCAGGAACAAGGCCAGAGAGGAGGCTTATCTGGTCTTGGAAAATTGGAAAGGAGGAGATTGGCCAAAGGCAAATAAGATTGATGGTAATTTGAAAGAGGGTTTTTTTTTTCTAGTTAAGGTGTAGTAATACATTCCTGTTGTTAGAAATCTAAACAAAACAAAATAACAAACATGGAAAGTGGGGGGTCCCCCAACCCCAACCTGATTAAGTAATTACTGAACATTTGGTACATATCTTCCTGACAATTTTCCAGACATTGTGGAGTAATTAAAAGGGCTGAGTCAGTCAGACCTGGGCTTGAATCTGGCTGTACCTTTACTAGCTCTAAAGGCCTTTGGCAAGTTACATAGCCTTTTTTTTTTTTTTTTACCGTATCATTATTTTTAATGTCCAGCATTTACAATACGAGGGCCAGAGCTTTCTCCCCAACTCAAGTTTATAAATTCTCAATTGGCTTGTGAGGCCAATAGGGTTTCTGGGAAGACTTCATTCAGGTCCTCAATGGTCATCTGATCAAATGGAATTATGTTTCTCATCTTCTCCAGCTCTTTTTCATATTCCTCAATCCTGGCCTTTGAGAGAGACAAAAACTCGGCACAACTTTTTACATCTTCTTTTTCTTCAGCATCCACCTGAACAATATATTTATCCCCTGGCACAGGAAACTTCAGGGCATTAAACATAGCCTTTCAACCCCTCAGTTTCCTAATCTGTACAATAGAAATAATAATAGCATTTGTATTGCAGGGTTGCAGTAAGAACTGAAAGGGATAGTGCACGTAAGTTGCTTAGAACAATATTTGGCAAACAGAGTGAGCACTTGAAATATATCTATGTATACATATACACAAACATACACACATATATATCTATATGCATATGGGAAAGAGAATTCATGTATATCAATACACATACATACATAACATGAATAACCAGGAGGAACTGAAAAATATGGGTGACTTGAGTGCGTTGGAAGAACCTACCCTGAGGCAGAGTGACAGAAGTGGAAAGGTACAATGTCATGGTTGGTGTTTGAAGCATAAGAATTCAGAGGTGAAGCACTCATTTCCAGAGGATGACAGGTCCCAGATGGTCATGTCTCTAAAGTTCTAAAATGGAGAGAAGACAAAGAATACCTCCAATATTTTAGCCATTTCCTGAACTCATTTTCCAATGCCAGGCTAAGCCTTCCTGCTTCTTTGGCAGTGCTACATACCCTTTGTAGACTTAGTTTACTTAAAGACCCTGAAACTGTGGATGTCACCAGTGACTTGTTTGTATGCGTTCAGTAACTGGACTCGATGATCTGGCTTGCCAAACTGGTCTCCAGGACATTTTTTCTTGCCCAAGGCATTGATAACACCCTTACTAACCTCAATCAAGATGTAGGAAGCGTTGTGCTACATCCAAGACTCCCAGGTTTCTCGTAGTGGCACTGTGATGTAGGATCCGCTGGCTTTTTTATCCAGTGGCCAAGTTATGTGAGCCTACAGGCACGGTGTCAGCAACGCTGCCTTCCCATTCCTGCCGTCACTATGCTAATCAAGGTCCTCAAAAGCTCTGCCCTTGACAATTACAAAATGTTTCTTTTGTTTACACAAGTCATACATGCTCATTATAGGAAAATTTTTTTTAAAGATTTTTTTTTATTTATTTGAGAGAGAGAGAGAGCACAGAGAGAGAGGGAGAGAGAGAAGCAGACTCCCCGCTGAGCAAGGAGCCCAATGCGGGACTCGATCCCAGGACCCTGAGATCATGACCTGAGCCAAAGGCAGATGCTTAACTGACTGAGCCACCCAGGAGCCCCAGAAAAATGGTTTTTAATACCAATTTGGTGTATATCCTATTAACCATTTCTCCATATAAACAAGCACACACACATACCAAATTATTGGTCATTTTTTAAGATCCTATTTTAATTTAGCAATGTAATCCTAATATTTTACCAACCAATTGGTAGTATCAGTTTAAGAGACTATATAATATTTTCCCTTATTGAAATTTGAGTTACTTACTAGAAATGTGGGTTATTCACCATTTTTAATTTTTGAAATAGTACTTTAGTAACGATCCTTGAATTTAAATCCTTGTGCCTGTTTTTAATTATTTCTTTGTGATGCATCCCTAGAAATGGATTTCCGGAATCACAGTGTATGCATTTTGATTGCCTTCTAAGTCTTTCTGTGCATATACATTACACCTTCTTGTGGCAAATTGTCTAAAAATGTGGTCTTACAATTATCTGACTTCCCCGCTCAGACCCTGTGAATGTTTCCTGTTGTACATGGGGAGAAATAAAGTCCAGATATCCTGACAAGGCAAGTATGGCTCTCCAGGATCTGGCCTCCTTTTCACGTAGTTTTCCGTGTTCAATCCATTTTACATGCAGCCATTCTGGACTCCACGTTGGGGCATCCCCTTTGCTAGTAGAATTTCTACTTTATTGGTCCAGATCCTGGCAGGAAGCATGTGGCCTCCTCAACCTGGATGACTTGATGAGTGTTTGATACAGGGACTATTTACCAAGGTGAGAGTAGCATTTCGGGAACCCCACAAGGCACAGTGCAGTGCCTTGAAATGTCTGGACAAGAGATGCTAGGTTGAAGGGCCAACGGGTACCAAAGATCCCCTCCCTGAGTAGGAGGCTCCATGAAAACCCCTACAGGGTGGACATAGACAGAAGGGAACAAATGATTTGGAAGCCACAAATGGAATCTGACACTCACCTTCACAGTCTCAGATACAGGAACCCTGGAAATTCCCTGACATCTGGCTCCACTAGTAACACTGTCAGGCGTTGAGTCTCACCAGCTCTCACATTCAACTCTCAACCGGAAGTAGACAAATCTGGCCTGAGTATGCTTAAGCCCTCTGAGCCTCAGTTTCCTTGTGTGCAAACTATATTCTAAACTTGATATTTTCAGATTGATGAATAATGGGGCACCTGGGTGGCTCAGTTAAGCGTCTGCCTTCAGCCCAGGTCATGATCTCAGGGTCCTGGGATCGAGTCCCGCATTGGGCTCCTTGCTCAGCGGGGAGCCTGCTTCTCCCTCTCTGCCTCTGTGCTCTCTCTCTCTCAAATAAATAAAAAAAATTAAAAAATATATATTGATGAGTAATATCCCTAAAACACCTAGAACAATGCCTGATGCACAAAAGCATTCAATAAATATCTCACTCCTTCCTGTCCCTCCCAGGTGCGAGGTCACCATTCTGTCTTCCTCACTGTATCACCTCCTTCACAAGTATTGGTTTGAGGACAAAGTCTATATGGGTTTGTTATTATTATCTTCTTTAGAGTTGGAGGGAGGTAGAAGAAAATCAAATCGCAGTGTCCTGAGCAGGGGTCAACAGTAAGCAGTAAATATGCAAGGGAATGGCAAAGCAGCCCAGCCCACCCTTGAACTTGTGGTCACTGTGCATCTATTATGTATTCTGAGCTTAGTTAGGGTGGGGGAGATGGTAAGAGATGTATTAAAGCACAGTATCAGTGTGACTTTAATTGAATAACATGATGTCAACATTCTCATCTCTAAAATGAATTTTTGAATCATGATTTCTAGAGTCTCTTCCAGATCTAAAAATGGTTTCTATGGACAAAATACTCCATAGAAGTCACCTCAGTCAGAAATGTTAGTCCCAGTGTCTGAGCCAGTGTGACCAAAGATAAATGGCTGGGCCACAGATATTACCCAGTGGCCTCTGTGACCTATCAAAATATGGGCAAGAGACCCTCGAGGGTAGATTTTTGACATTAACCCCAGATGGAAGTTATTTATTCAGTCACACTCTGAAAAAATTAAAATTTCGACACAAATAGCACACAAAGCTTTATAAAAATAAGACCAAGATAAATCCTGATCTTACAAAAATATTAATTCTTTGTACACTACAAGAAGTAGGATCTGTTAATGGGATACTGAATTTGCATGGTAAATGCTTTTCAATATTCTGTTTTTTACTTTGGATTCTCTTCTACTCAAAGAAGAAAGGAACACGAGTGCCTTGTTCTCCACAGGCCCAGCAGTGTCTGGCAGATATAAGGCATTCAATACACACATGTGGGAAGAAAGGTACCAGAGAAAGGGAAGGGGAAAGAAGAAAGAGAGAGAGGAGAGAGACGGGGAGAGAGGGAGGGAGGGAGAGAGGGAGAGAGAGAGAAGAAGAAGGAGGAGAAGGAGAAGGAGAAGAAGAAGGAGGAGGAGGAGGAGAAGGAGAAGAAGAAGGAGGAGGAGGAGGAGAAGGAGAAGAAGAAGGAGGAGGAGGAGGAGAAGGAGGAGGAGGAAGAGGAAAAGCAGAGGGAAGAGGAGAAGGAAGGAAGGAAAGGAGGGAGGGAGAGAGGCAAGAGGAAGGCTGGAAGAAGTCCTTTTAGACCAGCATCATCATAAAGATAGCAGATGCTAGAGTAAGGAATCAAAGAGAGGAGGCAAGGAGAAATGACCTGAAGATTTTCTTCCTCCCTCCTTTTCTTCCTGTACCCTGTTGCTGGTGCTTTATAAATTATTTCAGCTATTCAGCTTTCATTGCCTTATGAGAAAAGAGTTAAAACTTCATTTTATTGGCGAGAAGTAAGTGTTTCACCAAAGTTAAGGGCCTTGCCCAAGATCTCACAGCTGGTTTTGAAAGTGAGGGGCCCTGTTGTCTCCACCACCCCATGGTGGTTCCCAAGCAGCTTATCTCCCTCACAGTGCCCTGTGGACTGGCAATCTTTTTTTTTTTTTTTTCTTTCAATTTTCATGCATTTCGATCAAACGCTATTTGAAGAGAAGCTGTCAAGGACCAGAGAAGCTGACCAGAATGTTGGGCAGCTTGGGTGCAGGCAGAGAGGCAGGCCCTTCTCCAGGAGCGGGCACCCCCTCCCGAAGCGGGCACCCCCTCCCGAAGCTGACGTTGATTGGCAAGCTTTAATGAGGAAGGAGGGGCCAGTTTCCATGGCATGAACACAACAAAGCTCTGGCCCCTAAGACGCCTGCCAGCGCTGAGAGCCTCAGATTTCAAACAAGGTAGTAAGTATTTTTACATTACTCCTGCCTTCAGATGTTTACTAGTTATTATAGATCATTCATGTTTATTAGAACTTATATCTACTGACTACTTTTTTACATTTAGACCCCTGCACCAGAAAGATAGACATTCAGGTGTACTTAATCAAATTTACAAAGATTTATGTGAAGGAGAATTTGCTAAATTTCAGTAGTCAGTTGTAGGCTAGTGAATTGAGTGTTTTCTACAAATAATTTTTTAAAGAAAACCTCTAATTAATAGTACCATTTTTTAAACAGCTTTAATGAGATATAATCCACATGCCATAAAATTCATTTATTTATGTATATAATTCAGTGACTTTTAATATATTCAAAGTTATGAAAGCATCACTCTCCACTGTCTAATTTTAGAACATTTCCTCATCCCCCAAAGAAATCCTATTTTTAGTATATGTGCTGCCAAAGCGAGCACCCCCAAAGAAATCCTATACTCACTAGTAGTCACTTCCCACCCCTACCTCATCCCAGTTCTAGGCAACCAATAATCTACTCTCTATCTCTATGGATTTGCCTATTCCGGACATTTCACATAAATAGAATCATACTATATGTGGTCTCTTGTGCCTGGCTTCTTTCATTTAGCATGTTTTCAAAGTTCATCCATGTTTTAGCAGGGGTCAAACTTTATTCCTTTTTTAGTGTCAAATAATATTATATGTATGAGCTCCCACACTTTATTCATGCATTCATCCACTAATGGACATTTAGGTTGTTTCCACTTTTTCATTATTATAAATCATGCTGCTTGTAAACATTTGCATACATGTTTTTGTGTAGACATATATTTTCATTTCTTTTAGGTATACACCTAAATGTGGAGTTACAGGTCATATGATAACTCTATGTTTAACTTTTTGAAGGACTACCAAAGCGGCTGCACTGTTTTATATTCCTACCACATGTATGAGGGTTTCAACTTCTTTGCATCCTCACCGACACTCATAATGTCTGTCTTTTTGATTACAGTTATCCTAGAGGGTGTGAGCGGTGTGTTAGTGTTGTTTAGATTTGCATTTCCTTCATGACTAATGAGGTTGAGCATCTTTTCACGTGCTTATTATTTTGGGCGTATTTTCATGAGCATATTATTTTGGAGAAACTTCTGTTTATATTCCTTGGCCATTTTTAATTGAGCTATTGTTTTATTGTTGGATTGTAAGAGTTCTGTATATATTCTGGATACAAGTCTCTGATCAGACACGTAATTTGCAAATATCTTCTCCCACCCTGTAGTTGCTTTTATACTTTTTCAAAGGTATTGTTTACAGAAAAAAAAATTTGGGGACGGCTGGGTGGCTCAGTTGTTGGGCATCTGCCTTCGGCTCAGGTCATGATCCTGGGGTCCTGGGATCAAACCCCACATCGGGCTTCCTGCTCCGCGGGAAGCCTGCTTCTCCCTCTCCCACTCCCCCTGCTTGTGTTCCCTCTCTCGCTGTCTCTCTCTCTCTCTCAAAAAATAAATAAAATCTTAAAAAAATTTTTTTTTAATTTTGGTGAAATCCAGCTTATTTATTTATTTTTTCTTTTGTGGCTTATGCTTTTGTTGTTATATCTACGAACCACTGCTTAACTCAATGTGATGAAGATTTACTCCCATGTTTTCTTCTAAGAATTTTAGTTTAAGGTCTTATATTTAGGTCTGTAATCCATTTTTTAAAAGAATTTATTTATTTATTTATTTATTTATTTATTTATTTATTTGAGACAGAGAGAGAGAGAGCACAAGAGAGGAAAGGAGCAGAGGGAGAGGGACAGGCAGACTGCGCTGAGAGCGGAGCCCAACGCAGGGCTCGATCCCAGGACCTTGAGATCATGACCTGAGCTGAAACCAAGAGTTGGACACTCAACGAACGGAGCCACCCAGGTGCCCCTAGATCTGTAATCTGTTTTAAGTTAAGTTTTGTATATGACGTGAGGGAAAGGATTGACTTCATTCTTGTGCAATATCTAATTGTGTCAGTACCATTTGGAAAGATTATTTATTCCTCATTGAATTTTCCTGGCACCTTTATTGAAAACCAGTCGACCATAAATGTAAACATTTATTTCTGGACTCTCAATTCTATCCCATTTCACTCTATATATCTATCTTTATGCCACACTTTATGCCACACAGTGTACTTCATTCATATCACAAGTTGATTACTGTAGCTTTGAAGTAAGTTTAGAAATCAGGAAGTTTGAGTCCTCCTACTTCATTCTTTTGCAAGGTTGTTTTGATTCTTCTGAGTCCCTTGCATTTACTTCCATGTGAGTTTTTAAGATCAGTCCATCAGTTTCTCCGCAAATAAATTAAGCAGCTCATTGGAAACTTCTACTTGAATTACAACTTATCTGTGCAAAGTTGTGGGATTTCCTTGGTGTGAACTCAAGTGTGAAACAAATGGGGTTGATTTAAGCATAAACCTGCTTAAAGGTTTGTGTGAAAGGCAAGCATGGGTTTCAAGACACTGATTCTAAAACTGGTTTGGCTTTTTGTGATAGCTGCAGGTTAAAAATCCTCTAGTACTTCTGTTTACTATTTTATGTTATCATTGATCCAATGCTCCAGTGTAAGGGTTTTCTACTAAAACAAATAAACCAAAAAGTTAAAGCGTATCCTATGCCATCTTCCATTACCTAGCATGGACTGGGTGCTCGCTTCGTGCAAAAAGGCATGTTCTTGTCTGATACAGCTAATGATCCCTGAAGCACTGCAGGCTGAGGCCCAGGCCTCTATTTTTTTAAAACCCACCAGTAATTCTCATGTAGTCCATCAGGGAAGAAGAGCGGCTACATCCTTAGTGCCTCTCCCTTACCTCAGGTCTCCCCCCTCCCGTAGAGCCAGCGAGCCAAGGCTACTCAGTGTGGAATATGAACTAGTAGTTGTTGTGGGGACTTGCTACAAATGCAGGACCTCAGGCCTCATCTTAGACCAGAATCTGCATTTTACCTACATCCCAGATACTTTATATGGACCAGAGGTTGGTAAACTATGGTCTACAGGCCAAGTGTGGCTCACTCCATTTTTTCGGGCCCGTGGTCACCGCCTATGACGGTAACGCTTAGTGGGCGAGCCTGTGAGCCTTGGGAAGCCAACTGCTCCCAAGTCTGCTCCTAGTCTGTCTCCTGAGCCCACAGCTGTGCCTGGCCTCTGCCCAGGGCCCTGCTGGTCACCACCTACACTTCGGGAACTCTGCTGTCAGCAGTTTCTGGGCACTGAGCAATAGAATTAGTTCAATGAAGTCACCTTGCCTCCCACCAGCTTTCAACTTGAAATGGTTGGGCTCTTGGAAAGGAGAGAGGGCATGCTGGGATCTGGGCATCCCTGGGATAGAAGGAAAGTAACCATCCTACCAGCCAGACCCCTCCCCCTCAAGCTGGTTGCTCTTCCCCCTGAGATTGTCACCAGCGAGGGCTGCTGAGCACAAAGCATGTTCACCCACCGCCACCACCCCTTCCTCCCCCAGGATGGCCCATCTCTGGCTGGAGATTTTCTCTTGTTGCATAATAGTTATGTAATGTTACATCATAGTCTTGATTTTTGCCTCTTGGCCTACGGAAGCTAAAAAAATTTTGTACCCAGCCCTTTACAGGAAACATTTGTGGAACCTTGGTCTGTATATCAAAGTTGGAGCCACTTGCCCTTTGCAGAATGTGCCTCCCGCACACATGCACTGTGCCTGAGTTGGATCTTCCATCACTGCCAGGGCCCAAGATGACTCTTACTCATCCCTTCGGGACCCAGCTTAGGTCACTTTCAGAAAAAAGTGCCTTTACTTCCTAGTCCTGGGGAATGGTCCTTTCCCTCTATCCCCAGAAAATCACCACCATCATAACACTTAGGAGATTGGATGTTAATTGTGTTATATACTTCTCTCCCATTCTAGGGCTGTCCTCGTATTTCAGTGTACATTAGTTGGTCTGATATGAGGCTCAATAATTCACATTTCTAATAAATTCCTAGATGATGCCGCTGCTGGGCCACAGTGTGTCTGGCTGATTCCAAACTCTTCTTGAGATCTCAACTTAAATGTTGGGATCAAAGAGATATTCCCACTAGCCCCACCTCAAGTGGCTCTCTCCTCATTCTTTTCTTCTGTCCCAGCCCCTTATTTGTTTATATCAGTAATTCTCAAACTTGTTGGTCTCAGGACTCCTTTACACTCTTAAAAATTACTGAGAACCCCAGAGAGCTTTTGTTTATATGGATTATAGCTATCAATATTAACCTTATTAGAAATTAAAACTGAGAAAAAATTTAAATGTTTATTAAATCATTTACAAAAATCATAGTAAGCCTAATATACAATAACATGAATGATATTTTTATGAAAAATGATATTTTCTAAAGCAAAAGAAGTGAGAACAGCTTATTTATTTATTTATTTATTTATTTATTTATTTATTTATGTAGTTGAATCTCTTTACTATGTGACTTAATAGAAGACAGATGTATTCTTAACTATTCTGCATTCAGTTTGCTGTTTTAGTTGAAATATAGAAGGAAGGGGCACCTGGGTGGCTCAGTCTTTTAAGCATCTGCCTTCGGCTCAGGTCATGATCCCAGGGTTCTGGATGGAGCCCCATGTTGGGCTCCCTGCTCAGCGGGGAGCCTGCTTCTCCCTCTCCCTCTGCCTGGGGCTCCCCCTGCTTATTCTCTCTCTCTCTCTCTCTCTGTCAAATAAATAAATAAAATCTTTTTAAAAAAAAGAAATATAGAAAGAAAATCTGGTTCCACACATATATAAAATTGGAAAAGGGAGGAGCATTTTATAACCTTTTCAGATAACTGTGGATATTTGTCTTTAATACTACACCAAAACTGGACAGGTGGTAGTGCTTTACAAGTAAGTTGGAATCTAAAACAATCTCGTACTTTTCATACTGTGTCTCACTAAAATCCATTGTCTTATCTTGAATGAGTCTCTTTACCCATGCATGATTTTGTAACATCATACGCTTGTCCTTTGTTCACGGAGTTATGCAGACTTTCCAAATGTTGACACATTTTGTTATACAATATTTTAAAATCATTTTTTATGAAGTCATGTAGTCAAAGGTCAACATTTATAAAAAGAACTCTTACTACTTTAGTTTCCTTATTGAAACTAGCTTCTTTTTTTTTCTTTTCTTTTCCTTTTTTTTTTTTTTTTGACTCTGTGTGTGCTGGTGAAGAATACCGTGATTGCTAATCTAGTTCGGTGCCACCGCCACTGCCTTGTTTTGTGCCAAGGTACCAGCTGCTTTCTACATTGTTGCTTTTGAACTATCAGGGCAAATGTCAGCACAGTGAACAAGGCCAATGACATTTTAATATTATAATGAAAATAGTTTTGATCTCATGGATTCCCTGAAAGAATCAGGATTCCTAAGCATCTGTAGACTATAGTTGAAGAATTGTCAGTTTATGTCTTAATGCTGTAAAAAACTTGTAAGCATTTTATTTGCATGTTTACATCTTGTCCATCTGGTGTGCCAATAGTATTAAATTTCTATGGAGTGCCTGCTCTGTGTCCAGTCAGTAGATTTTTCACATGGATTGTCCTTGTATCCTCACAGCAACTCTGACAAATTATACCCATGCTATAGATGAGAAAGGTAAGGCACAGAATTGCACAACTAATTCAGAATCACACAGTTTGGAATAGGAGTAGGGAATAACACTGATAAGTGGTTTGAGGCCAAATAGAAAACCCCAAACCAAGAGTTCATCCTATATTCCTGGGGGCAGAGGGGAGCCATTGATAGTTCTTCAGTAGGGGACTGGCATATACTAATCTCAGTGGCTGAAATCCAAATACACCCTCAGCAGAACACACACATGCGAATTTGTGAGGTAAGAAAGAAAGTAAATGATAAAGAATCCTATGGAATCACTTTATTCCTATGGAATAAAGAATTGTAGAGAATTTCCTAAGCAGTATGTTTTTCCCATAGGTTTTTTTTTTTTTTTTTTTGGTCATGGAATTGACCAAAATGTCGGACATGACAAAGCTCCACCAAGCTGTGGCTGCAGGAGACTACAATTTAGTGAGAAAGATTTTGAAAAAAGGTCTCTGTGACCCAAACTACAAGGATGTGGACTGGAATGACCGAACCCCACTTCACTGGGCTGCAATCAAAGGTGAGTGGGCAATGCCTGGGCAAAATCCATCCCTTTGAGTCCACCTTTCATGAAGTTCCCGGTCAGTAGTCTGTGTGCGGTAGTAGAAAGAACATTTCTTGAGAGCCAAATGGACCATGTCAATCCTGGCACCACCACTTACTGGTTGTAGCACTTTAAGCAAGTTATTTAATGTCTCTAGGCCTTAATTTATTTACCTACACAGTGGGAACAGTGATTATCTTGGAGTCTTGCGGTGAGGATTCGCTAAGATAATGGGTGTACATGCCTAGCACATAGTTTGCTCTCAATTAATATTAGTGCTCTGCCCTCTTGACCTCCAACAGGAAAGGTAGGACAGGGACTCTGTCATGTTCACTGCTGTATCCCCCACCCCTCACATGGCTCGGTTACGAAATTGGAGGAGGGTAGTGGCAGAAACTCAGCCATTGGGCTTGTCAAGGCCTTCGGCAATAGACCGCCATTGAAGAACGTTAAGGAAGAGAGTATTATAGTCAACTTGCTTTTTAAAAAAAACTGTTTGGATTTCTGTATGGAGAATGGATTGGCTGGCAGCAAGACTAGCTGCAGAGAAATCAGCTGGGAGAATTTTGCAGAAATTTGAGTACAAAGTGAGTACAAGGACAAAGTGTAGCTGTACTGAAGCACCTTTTAGTGACCGTTTGCTGTATGCTGGGCATCATGCTGTATGCTGGGCATCATGCTGTATGCTGGGCATCATGCTGTCTGCTGGGCATCATGCTGTATGCATTATGTCTGTGATTTCATTTGTACTTCACAAGAACTCGGTGAGGTAAGTAATAACGTTTTTCACTTACAAATGAGGAAACGGGGCCTCAGACCTTTGTTTCCTGTCTGCTATTCCACAGTTAGCAAGTGTTCCTTACCGGCAGGTATGAGCCCACATCTTGTGGATTGAAAGCCTGTGCTTTGAATCTGGCTAACTATAAAGTAAGTGAGACTTAAAATATTTTTTATTGAGGTATAATTGAGATACATCATTATATCACTTTCAGGTATACAACATAATTAAATTTTTGTAGATATTATGAAATGACCACCACAGTAAGTGAAGTTAAAATCCGTCACCACATATAGTTACAAAAGTTTTTTTTTTTTTTTACAAAAAGTTTCCTTGCAATAACTTTTAAGATCTATTCTCCTAACAACTACCAAATATGCAAAACAGTATTATTAACGATAGTCACCATGCTGTACATTACATTTCCAGGACTTACTTATTTTATAACCGATGTTTGTACCCTTTAACCCCCTTTACCCATTTCTCCAACCCCTCAGCCCCTGCCTCTGGCAACCACCAGTTTCTTCACTATACCTATGACCTTGGTGTCTTTTTGTTTTTTTAGATTCTACATATAAGAGAGATCCTATGATATTTCTTTTTCTCTGACTTACTTCACTTAGCATAATCCCTCAAGTTCCATCCATGTTGTTGCAAAATACTTGCTTTTGAATCACCACTGAGGCTGCCAAAAGGAGTGAGCCTTACCAGTGCCCGCATAGGCATGCATAGGTGACTTGGGAGGGGAAGCAAGATTCCTAGGAAGGGCCTGTGGGAATGAACAGGGGAAGGGAGGGTCCTGGAGGGAGTAGATGGAATACGTGCAGAGCCCAGGACTCTGGTGGGAGCAAGGTTCCTGAGGTAACGGTGGGGCTCTGAGTCCCAGGTAAGAGACGGAGACGGAGGAGGGGATGATGCTAGGAAACCAGGAAGGGCCTCAAAGCAAGTGTCATCCCTTCTTTTATACTATCCAGGCTACGTCTGGCCCTAGTCAGGCAGAGACATTTTAATCTTAACCTCCTCCTGTTTCTTCCTGGTACATCTAAGGGCACATGGAGGTGATGCAGCTCCTTCTAGAATATGGAGCCAGGCCCTGCCTGGTAACTGATGTGGGCTGGACTCCAGCTCATTTTGCAGCCGAGTCAGGCCATGTGAATGTGCTCAAAGTTCTCCATGCATTGCACGCCGCCATCGATGCCCCCGACTTCTTTGGAGACACACCAAAGAGGATCGCACAGATCTACGGGCAGACCGCCTGTGTGGCGTTCCTGGATAAGTAAGTTTCATTTATTTCCAGTTAGAGAAATGGTAGAGAAACAGGAGCCTGGGGTCAAGGTCTTTGCCGACTCAGTGGTCTGAGGTCCATGAAAATGAAACGAGCAAATTCAGCTGACTGTCGTTTCTGTTGTTTTTATTTCTTTTCCCTGAAATGACTAGTTTGGGTGGAAACTATATTGTTTTAGATTATGTGAAATCTACTGTTTTTCTATTATACCAAAGTTATAATTATTATAATGACACATATTTATAATAATTTTAACAATATGTAATTATTATAATTATTGTTTTAGATGATAGAAAAATTATCTCAGATAAGAGAGGTGGGACACCAAATTTGAAAATGGGTCATGGTAGAAGATTTGTGGAGCCCCTTCAGATCCCTGAAAGGTATTCCAACCAGCTGGGTGACCTTGGGCAAGTTAAGCCACCTTGCTGATCCTCAGGTTTCTCATATTAAAAAGGAAGCTGGTGAATTAGGCTATCAGCTGTAAGGGCCCTTCTACCTTTTAAAACTTCTATTCATCTATGAATCTTCTACTCACACACTCACCAAAGACTTTTCTAGCACTTGTTAATTTTTTTCTCTCACCCACTGCATTCAAATAGAATTAAGTATCAATTATGTACTTGACAGGTACAGCTTTGGGAGGGATGGAAATAAAATTGGGGAATTTATAATCTGGTTGAGTTAATAAGTAATTCGTATAAGAGGCAGTAAAGTACGTGAATGAGGGCAGCGTTGCTTGAAAACCAAAATGAGATCCATAGAAAATCTATCTATAGGGCAGTTCACAGTGGGAAGGGGGAATGACTGTATAATGCCCTTCTAAGAACGTGCAAATGAAGTTATCTTCCAGAAGTTAAACTAGAGTTGCTTACGATGTGATTAGATATCTGTAGAAGTAACCCAAGAGACTTTCTCTTAACAGTGGTATTCAAAATCGGGGGTGCCTGGGTAGCTCAGTCAGTTAATCATCTGCCTTCGGCTCAGGTCGTGGTCCCAGGGTCCTGGAATCAAGCCCCGCATCGGGCTCTCTGCTCAGCGGGGAGCCTGCTTCTCTCTCTCCTTCTGCTTGCCGCTCCCCCTGCTTGTGCTCTCTCTCTCTGTCAAATAAATGAATAAAATCTTTAAAAAAATGTTCAAAATCATAATCAAATTGATTTGGGGGGTAAAAGCAGAACCTTGAGTCCTGACTCGAAGACTCTTCTCCCCATTCCTGCGTCATCTCCTACATTCAGTGACCTCCATCCATTGTGGACCTCAGCATCTGCAACATTGTTCTCTGAACTTTTAAAAACTCTAACATATCACTCTGTGACCATAGCTCCCTTTCTTCATTTTGCCAGTTCCTGGATCATCACACAGGTATTTGCGTGCATCAAGACCTCTTTTCATTCAACTGCTTCTTTCTCTCCTGATCGATCATCGGCCTGAAGGTTTCATGATCTTCCATCTGTCTGCCATTTGGACACCATGATATACTACTTCTTCCTCTCTGTTCGCATGATTCTTAAATTTCCAACCTTTTGTCCTCCTGTACCATGTGACCCAGAATTCCCACCCTTGTATCAGTCTCCATCTTCACTCCTGTGCTTGGTCTGGGAGAGAAAAACCCACGAATAAGTTCATGGGCACCACTAGAAGTTCTGGGATTTCTATCTTCAGCTGAGCCCTCAGAACAGTTTGGCAATCTGTCTCCCTGTCCTGCTCCTTCATTGACAGCTCACATCCCTGTCATACCTCAGCCTGTCCCTCAGAAAGTAGGCTTTCTACTGCATAGAGAACATTGAAGCCAAGGGTTTACATGTTTAAACCTCCTCCTACATGTTGTCCCTCCATCTAGACCCCGACCTAAACCTTTATATCTCCTACAATGTCATCATTCCTGTGTTCTTTGTTGCATCTTTTATTCTCCTGTATTTTTAGCTTTTTTCTATTCCTTCCCCCCTCAGTCCTATCTGACCTTTGAACATGTTCAAATAGATTTTATTGAACAAACACACAAACATTTAGAGGTCCTTTTACTGTCTGCTGTTTCTTTCTTCTTCCTGCATTTCTTTCTTTCTTTTTTTAAAGATTTATTTCTTTATTTGGGGGGGGCAGAGGGAGAAGGAGAGAGAAAGAATCTTAAGGAGACTCCACGCTGAGCATGGAGCCTTACATGGGGCTCAAACTCTTCCTGCATTTCTATGCTACTTAAATGTTAATCTATGTAATTTAATGTTAATCTATGTGGGTGTCTTCCTCATCCACCTTTGCACTTCTTTTCCATTTTGTACTGAATCAGTGCTCATCCAGGGAGATCCTTGTTGCGAAATCAATGGCCTCTTCTCAACTCACGTCTTACCTCCACTTAATTTGATATCTGATTACTCTTCTCTTTTGGCGTGTCTCTTTGGATAACGTTTTCTCTTCTCTGGTGCTATTCTCTCCTATTTCTCCTTTTACCTATCTGATCATTTCTTCTCATGATTTTCTTGAGCTCCTATTCTTGCATGACTTTTAGAGGCTGAAATTCCTGGGGATCCTGTCCTTGGCTTTCCTCTGCTGACTCTCTCTGCAAAAATCTCAGCTCCTCCCCAGTGACTAGTGGGTGGATGAGTGTGATACACGATCTCAGCATAACTGAAATGGAAGAGGAGAGGTTCTCCAAAGAGTGGGCGGGGGGTGCCATTACCAGGAAAAGTGGGCAAGCAGAGCTGAGCCGACAAAACAACAAAGGTCAGCCACATCACGTGTAAGTCATTTCTAGTTATCGTCATCTTCCACAAGGAACTTCCCTTTTGACAGTTAAGACGGTTCAGAGAGAAGGAATCCTGATTAAGGGGAAATTAATCTGGACCTTGAAAGACAGCTAAGATCTGACTAATGAAGGAGGGAGAAAGATTCTTGATTTGGAGGGAAGGCATCAAGTTGGAAATGTGCATAGGTTGTGTGTATGTGTGAGGATATGCAGAGATAGTGGAGGGATGGGGGATCACTGAGGAATTTCTTAACACCCCCTGTTGCAAGCAGGTGGGCTCCCGGGCTAGGATAATGAAGAGAAAGGATATAAGAGAATTTCAGAAGAAACCTAGATAGTATTTGACAATTTTCTGAGTAAATCTCTCATTCACAAATATTTTTGAGCCCTACCATGCCCATGGCTTTGAACTAGATGTTAAGAGGGATTTAAAGATGACTCAGAGACAGTGCTGGACATCAAGTTCCCTGAGAGAGGAGGTACTTGTTTACATAAATAGCACTAATACAGGCTAGAAAGTGGCAAAGGCCAAAAGAACAGGGCAGAGGAGGGATACCATGTGGTCTAAATATGGAGCGGTCACTTCTAGCTTGTTGGGGGGATGCGGACTGAGGGGCAAACAGGTTTGCTGTCTTCTGATTGAGTCGTGATTTTTGTAATGCTTTGCACTTTACTTCAGATGATACTTTCATATGCTTCCCCTTGTCCATGTGTATACGATGGTTTATTCACCTATTTCTCTATTATCTATTCTATTGTTCTATATCTGTCATCTGTCTATATATCACCTAGCTATTCTTTTCATAAATCCATCTATACATACCATACATATGTGATTATGAGTATTTTTTATTTCTTTTGTATATGTTTCCATACTTTAAAATCTTACACGACGGACAGACATGGTCTTATATTTAGGAAAAAATACAATTGGAAAAGAAATGAAGGAAAACCTCCACCTACTAAGATGCTGGTAGCTCTAGAACTTCCCACTCAGGGGCTTGCCATTTTTCTCCATCTCCCAGTCATTTCTTTAGTGTCTAAGGCATCCCTAAAGGTGCCCTGGGAGATGCTCGAACTCGACCTCCTTCCTTCTCCCCTGGACTGCTGGCGTGGCCAGGCTGTGTGCAGAGGGCCGGAAGAGGGGCCCATGCTGCAGCCGGGACAGGTTCTCCCGGCCAGCGCGGGGCTGAGGGCCTCCGTGTTCCCCCTTCTCCAGGGCTGAGCCCGAGTGCCGGGACCACCGGCGCACCGCCAGGCAGAAGGGGCTGCCTCTGGACCAGCAGGACGAAGACTGGGATGCCAAGAAAAGGGAGCTGGAGCTGTCTCTCCCTTCCTCGAATCAAAACACTAATAAGAAAAAGAATAAGACAATCCGAGGCCCCACCAGGCCGGGCCATCCAAAGGAGAGAAGAGCGTGAGAAGGAGAGCATCCTCGGTGGCTCTAGCACGCATGTCTGCTGCGGGGGACGGTCCCTGGACCAGAGTAGGAGTTGTGAGACCTGTGCTGTCCTTACGTGATTTTACTTATGACCATTACCCAGACGCCTTCTACCGGTAGCTCAGGACCTGCCATTCGGTCTGAAACCTTGCTGGGTGTTCTCTACCTGAGCTGTTGCCTCCCTGCTGATACGCGCTATCCACAGGAAGCGCCAGCAAGGGCCGAGCATTCGCGGCTTGTATGTGGTCACCAGTCATTTGCCCTGTCAGCATCCTCTGGCTTGCTATGTGCCATTATAGAATTTCAGGGGGCAACGAAAGCGCTGTCCCTAAGGAAACTTGATGGTTTCAATGAAAAGAAAAAAGTAACAACAAAATCTCAGAAATCTCCTACATACTCGGTATAGTTAATCTGCGACAAAAATGATTGTTGTCACGTAAACCAAGCAAAGAGGTGAACAAATGTAGCTCCCAGGTTCCAGCTATGGTTTTCCTTCATGGGGTAGGGCTCACAATCCCGGCCTGGTCATTTTTACCAATGATCTCTTCTCCATAGGAAGAACAATCTGGGCGATAGACCAACTCGGTGAGCAAGAACTGGGAACGCGGACGAGAATTAGTTCCATCCCACATAACGAATGAGAGGTAGCATAAAAACTAGAACATGTGATTACGGCCCTACTTGTTCGGTGTGCATGTTAGGAAATCTAAGTACAGATCAGGTATTTCCAGTGAAAATGTCGCATCCAACATGTGCTCTACATGTGAAATATGTATCCGATTTTGAATACTTAGAACAAAAAATGTAAAACAGCTCATTAACAATATTACTGATTACGGGTTGAAATGATCGTATTTTGGATATTGGGTTAAATAAAATGTATCACTCACATGAATTTTACCCTCTTTCTCTCCACTTTTTAAAATATGTGGCTGCTAGAATGTTTAAAATTACATGGGTGGCTTGCTTTGTTTATTTGTTTGTTTGTTTTTTGGCCTATCAGACAGCCCCGCTGTAGAAACCAGAAAATATTTAGGGTCTCCACCAGGCAGCTGGCTTGGTGCACGCCAACTGGTTACTCCACACGCCAGGTTTACTAGTTTTTCTACCTAAATCAATGTCTTTAGGCACCTAACATCTTCATTACACATTCCTCAATTAATGCTTATGTTAATACAGGCCACGCTTGGTTTGAATTCTCTGAAATGAATAAATGCTTGAACCTCTGCTAGGAAAGTAGTACAGCTGTGGAGGATACCTTTTCTAGTTTGTATCCATCCTGAGCATCAATCCCCTTTCTCTGTGCTCAGCAGTTCCCAGAGGGGGTTCCTGCTTGCCATGCTCCTATTGGTCTTTTACCAGCGTACAAACTTCGGAAGACACCTCACTCAAGCTGGACCGGTCAGATTCTTTTCCTGGGAGCCAGCTGGTTCTGGCATCTGAGACTAAGCTCTGGGTACAGGGGGGTCTCCAACTCTGTCCTGACCTGCCCCCCGGTGCCCTCGACATCTGCAGAGTCCATCCTCTCTCAGAGTTCACATTTCCCCCCTACTGCTAGCCACAGCCCATGCAGAGGATTGCAGGTGGAGATGGGGTGGGGGTGGAGTGGGAAAAGGCCCAGGCTGCAACACCGAGCACCCCCGAGTTGGGAAAGAGAAAGGCTTGTAGTTTCCCCCCTCATCCTGAGACCCAGTCTTCTCAGGGGTCCCCCCACCCTCCACCAATGAGCCGCTCCCTCACTGGGCCCTCATTCTCCTCAGCCACATCAAAGAGTCCCCTCTCCACAATTTCTCCTCCACCCTCGGCACTGGCCACATCCTCAGAAAGGCGTAGACAGGGCTTGTGACTGAGCTGGGCTGGGGGTGGGGAGGTGGGGGCGGGACTGGGTTCTGTACTTCCCCTCTTGGCTGGGCCCTCCTGTGGGTCGCTACCTCCCTGTGCATCCTCAAGAGCAGAGGGGTCTCCACTCCCACTTCTGTCCTCATCATTGCCTCTGGCCCCTGAGCTACCCACAGCAGGTCTTCCTCTGGAATAATATGTCCCCTTGAGCACCAGCTGCCATGTGCTGGGCTGAAAAAAACAGCAGGGAAATCTTGCCCAGAGATTGGACGTGGAGGGTGGCTGTCTCGCCTGGTGTGGTTAGGCACCCATTTCAGAGGAACATTGATGACCAGAGCTCATGCGCCAGGGCCTGGGGCAGGTGGAGGAACTGGGAAACCTTGGGGCTGAGCCTGCCTCCCAGGCCTGCCCCCTCAGCCTTGGTATGCTCCTTGGAGGAGAATTAATAGAGGCAGGAGCAGTATACACAGGTGGGTATTTTAACAGCCAGGTCTCCCACAATGAAACTGGCTGCTCTGGAGGTGTCCAGATGGAGATGGGTGAGCACATTTTGAGGATACACAAGACTTACCCATAGGAGTAAGCTGGACTCAGGAATTTCTGTGGCCTCTCTCAGATTTCACATCCCCACCTGGATAATAAAAAAAAGGGGGGGGGGAATTAAAAGATTCTTCTCCTGGTAAGTTGAAAAGGAATCATGAGAGGATAGACCAGTAGCATATAACCTTAGAAGTATGGAGTGGCTCATTCTACACAGGGCTGAAGAAGTGTTGGAAGGTGCTCCACAGAGACAGAGAGAAGACTGAGGTAAAAGATGGTGGGTGCGGTGGAGTGGGAGGTGGGGACGCGCATGCACATGCACAGCTTTCTAGTTTCCAGTTCTGGTTCTGTACTCAGGAAATCTGTGAAACACTGCTTTCATAATAATATTTCCTCTTTTGCTTACAGCCTATTGAATTGATTTCTCCCCCTTTTTTCCCCAGCAGTCTTTTCTAATAAGTACAGTATTTTATGATCATGGGCTTATGAGTCAAGTGGGCTTAGGTTTATATCCTCCTCTATGAAATAGGCAAAATAATCCTTCCTTCCTGGGGTTGCAGTGGGGACGAGATGAAATGTGTGGACTAACGCTGCCATTGGCACTCTGTAGCAGGTCCTTGTGATGGGTATGATGTTACTGTAGGAGTAGGCTCAGTTTTTTCCTAAGAATCCCAAAGGGGGCCAGGAATAATGCCCTGTATGGGTCAAATGAGGCTCTCCATTGTCCAGTCCATAAATACGCCCTGTCTAGTTTCATGGCATGGCTCGTAGTCTGTCTTCCATTGGCCAGACACACCCGGACCAAACTGATAAGTGTTTTCAAGGTCTTTTACTGGGGCCATACCCCCATGGCCTCCTGCTGTCCTTGCTGAGTTCTCCTTTCATTGTTCATCTCATCGAGGCATTGGGAAGAGAAAGAGAATTTGCATAGTAAATGTGAACAATAGGAAGCGGACGCTATGAAGAAATTGCTGCAATGTGGATTCTGTACTAAGCATGTTTTGTATCTAATCTTCATGACGCCCCTGTGAGACAGGTCTTACTATCCCCCAGTGACATCACAAATTGCAATTCTGAGAGGTTGCATGACTTGCACTAGGCCACCGGGCTAACACTCCTATAGTCCTGAAAGCCTGCCTGGGTTAGAAGGAGTCCTAACCTTCAGGTGGCAGGATCATGGTCAGGTTGCTCAATTTTTCTAGATTCCTCACCTGTAAGCTGAATTTTTTTTTAAAGATGTTATTTATTTATTTATTTACTTATTTGACAGACAGAGAGCAAGAGTGAGCATACAAACAAGGGGGAGCAGCAGAGGGGGAGAGAGAGAAGCAGGCTTCCTGCTGAGCAGGGAGCCCGATGCGGGGCTCAATCCCAGGACCCTGGGATCATGACCTGAGCCGAAGGCAGACGCTTAACCGACTGAGCCACCCAGGCACCCCTCTAAACTGAATTTTAGCCGAGTTCTCAACAATTCTGAGAATTTGAGACAGAAGACATGCATTCTCCATTTTATTTTTTTTTAAGATTTATTTATTTATTTTGGGAGGAGGGGCAGAGGGAGAGAGAGAACCCCAAGCAGACTCCCCACCAAGTGCAGAGACCCACATGGGGCTTGATTCCACCACCCTGAGATCATGACCTGAGCCGAAAGCAAGAGACCGACACTCAACTGATTGAGCCACCCAGGTGCCCCTCAATAGCCTCCATTTTAAATAACCCTCTTAGCAATGCTTACTCTCTTTTATTCTCTGTGTTATCAGAACCATGACTAGCTGAGGTGCTTGCTGAAGGCAAAGGAAATCCAGAATGGGTAGTGTAAGTAGGTAGTAACAAATACCAACTATGAGCATGTGATCAGTTACTCTCATGAGTATTCCTCCTTATTTTGTTATGAACATGCTTGTCGTGTGTGTGTGTGTGTGTGTGCACGTGCATGTGCGTGTGTGTATGCAAAATGATACAGCCACTTGGGAAAATATTTTGGCAGTTTCTTATATAGTTAAATATATACTTACATATGACTCAGCAACTCCACTCCTAGATATGTACCCAAGTGGAATGAAACTTACATTCATATAAAATCTGTATGTAAGTATTCATAGCTGTTTTATTCATAATTGCCAGAAATTATGGGAACAATCTAAGTGTCCTTAACTGGTGCGTGGCTAAACAAACTTGGTCCATCAATACCATGAAATAAGTATTACTTAGTAATAAAAGGGGACAGACTGATACACACAACAACATGCGTGAATCCCAAATGCATTATGCTAAATGTAAGAAGACCAGACTCAAAGTCCTGTTTGAATCATTTATAGGACAATCTGGAAAAGACACAACTAGGACAGAAAACACCAGTTGTTGCCAGGGACTGGAGATAGAGGGGAAGGCTATCTCCAAAGAGGCACAGGTAAGTTTTTAGGGTGATGTAACTGTTTCATATCTTGATAGTTGTTGTAGTTGTGTGATTATATGATACACTAAAAAATATAAACGTTCCTGTATGTAAATTATACCTTACTTTTTTTATAGGAGGAAGGAATTAATGTTTACCTAACTCATACACTGAGATAAAGACTTTCAAAATACCAGGAGGTCCATAAGAGCTGAGGGGGGGGGGGGGAAAGGCAATATACATCAGAAATTTTTAGAGAAATTCTTTGGAAATATTAAGAGTTCAGTGAATTCCCTAATTGGCTATCCATCAGAATCACCTTTGGGATTTATAAAAAATACATGGATTTTACTTCAGAGACTCTAATTCAGTAAGTCATGGTTAGGTCCCAGGAATTTCTATTTCTTCGATATTCACTAAATTATTGTGAAGCCCATCTAGGTTTAGAACTCCTGAGACAGAATTGCTAACGTCCTTTCCAAACTAAGCATTCCTGTGATGGCATAGAATTTCAGACATATGTAAACTTCTCTGGGGGAGGAAAAAAAACCACCTTTACTTTTACTAATACTGACTGGTATTTAGCCTTTCCTTCAACTGTGAGTTTGGGTAACAAAATTCAAATATTAACAATTTCTATGACTTTGCTGCACACAGACATCTCATAAATTTTCATTCAATATTAACATCATATTATAAATCATGACACTTCAGATTATGAAATATCCAGATGATATTTCAGATAGCTTGAAATAACATTAACACTCGTCATTAGTTGGAAATTATAGTAACTTTTGGAAGAATCCATTTTGATAATTGCATTTTAATAAAATTAGTTTTCTTTACTATCTTCTGCATTTTGTTTTCTTAATTAATTTATTTATTTATTTTTATTTTTTTAATTTTTTATTGTTATGTTAATTCCCATACATTACATCATTAGTTTTAGATATAGTGTTCCATGATTCATTGTTTGTGCATAACACCCAGTGCTCCATGCAGAACGTGCCCTCCTCAATACCCATCACCAGGCTAACCCATCCTCCCACCCCCCTGTTTTCTTAATTTAAAAACCCTTTTTCTAGAAGAGGTCCAATGCTTTACCAGATGGCCAAAGGGACTCATGGCACAAAACACTTAAGCATTTCGATGGCAAGATTTGAATTACGATGGTTCCCATAAGTGCAGACACGCCCATATGTAAATGAAAGCAGAGGGGAAGACTAGCCTAAAATACAAATAGTGATTGGGTCTTGGTTCATCCAAGGTATTTCTGGTGAACAACGCCCTTCTGCTCAGTCGGATTGGCAAGGGAATTTGTTTACTTGTTTGAGCCAAGTTGACAGGTTGAGGGTAATAAGCCTGGGTCTTGAGAGGCACGCTGAACCATCTGAGCAATCCCGTATCACACGAGTGCTGATACTCACACGTATGCACCTGATGGAACTTCTTCCCCTACTATTTCAAGAACATAAAAACAAAACAAAGAAATAAATAAAACCCAGACAAGGTTGTGAACTGAGTTCAGAGGCACAGATTTGTAAAGTTATGGAATACACACAAATACACACTCCACGTGTAAACACATACTCAAAATCAAACTGTAAATATTAAACTCTATGAAAGAAGGGCCACATAATTTACATGTTCTCTTTTAAGATACTGTATTTAAAGTTCTGGTCATAGCAGGGACGCCTGGGTGGCTCCGTCGGTTAAGCGTCTGCCTTTGGCTCAGGCCTTAATCCCGGGGTCCTGGGATCTAATCCTGCGTTGGGCTCCCTGCTCAGTGGGGAGTCTGCTTCTCCCTCAGCCTCTGCCCCTCCCCCTGCTCATGCGCGCGCTCTCTCTCTCAAATAAATAAATAAAATCTTAAAAAAAAAAAAGTTCTAGTCATAGTAGAATGAATAAGCCCTGAGGTGTTTTTTTATTGTTGTTGTTTCATTTGGCTATAAAAGATGTTAATTGCCTACGGAAAAACATCCCCGGTGGAAATTAACAAAGATTGGTCAAAGTGAAGGCATAACGCCCATGTTTGGAAAAGTGCCATGTAAGAGGGCATGAGAACATAAGGCTTAAAGTCTAAGCTTTAGCCTGAGAGAGATGGACCAGTGCTTCTCAGCGAAGTGACTCTGAGCCGGGGGCTTACCTTCGTGAGCCCGATTGTTCATCCGTAGGGCGGGATCCTGCCTGCTGCATTGGCTCTTGTAATGACTGAACGGTATGTCGCCAGGAGAAAAGACTGAGAAAATTTGATGGGAGAAGACTTTCTCAAAATTAATCAAAATCAAAGGCTTCCATAAAAAATAAGATCGATCCATGGAAAAAGAGAGGGATAGAGGCTAGGTGGCTCGATGTGTGGCAAAGTAAGCAGTGAGAGCTAGGAGAAAACAAGTATAAGGGTGTTTTTTCTTATGCTTAAAAGTTTTCTAAATACAATGTTGGGGGGAGGGAATCTAGAGGCTTTTCTATAGCAGCGAGTGGCCTTTGGAAATGTCGATGGTGCCCCTGAGCCCAGGAAATAAGGAACAATTGCCTCAGCGTTCTGCTGTGTAGTTGGGTCTCCAGACCTGGTATAGAGAAGACCCATTTGGGCAAGGCCAGGTAATTCTGTTTTCAAGAACTTTGAACTTGAGCAATTCGGTTAGCCGGCCTCATAGTCCTTTTCATCATTTGCAAACAGTGAATATTATGCCTGTCTCTTAGGACTGAATGCAAATGTACCTGGCACCTCTGATTAGGGATATGATTAGGAGATAACAATTAGTACTATTCTTATTATCAGAGTCAAAAAAAAACCCTTAAAATTCATCTAGCCCCTCATTTAACAGATGAACAAGCAGATGCTCAGAGGGGAAACGTGATTTCCCCAAAGTCACAAGCTGATTAGTCATAGAACCAGAACTTGCATTCAGATCTTCTGTGTTCCAGTCCAGTAATCTCTCATCGCTCTTTCTCCTGAGACTTGTTTCTTCCATCTTATAAAATGACATGAACCAACTCCATGGCAATCAGTTATCCTCAATAATTCCTATGCAAACGAGCAAATGCCCAGTAAGAGACAGCCTGAGGCTGGAACGGTGGAGTGTTCTCCCCTGCTGGCTTTGCTGATCTGCCGTCAATCCTCGGGCAGTCCCAGATTCCACAGGAACAAGAGACTTTGGGGGCAGCCAGCTTTGAGCCATCCAGGGATCTTGGGCCTGAGAAGCAGCATGGTTCTTCAGTTTGGGCCCTGCGGCATGGTGTCCTAGCACTTGGCACCTTCACGGGTATAGCAGCAGCCCCTCAGCAAGTCATTCCTTGTCCCATCTCATTTGACCAGACCAGGGCAAAGACGGAGCTCCTCCTGGAATATGCCTGGGGTCCTAAGGCCTGCCTGTTCCCACACAGGCTCCCCCATGTTGGGCTCGAGAGCTCCAAATTCTTGCTCCATTTGCAGAAGGGAAATCAGAGAACTTCTATCCCCTTGCAATCACATGACTGTTTAGCAACTTTCCACCAAGGGTTCAGAAATTGGAGAAAAGAGCTTCTACAGTCTGAGTCATTTTCCCATCTCTGGGCTGCTCCCACCGGGACATTTCTCTGGCCTCGTCTAACACATGTGCACATCGTGCTAGTCTTTGAGAAAATTCATCTACAAAGATTTCTTTTTTAATGTTCAGTATAGAAATGCTCATGGCTACATGATTCTGGGCTTCCTTATCTGTTGCCGGGAAACTTGATGAGTGCAGATCCTGAAGAATCTAAAGTAACAAAATAACTTTCCACGGAGAAGGTAGAGTGGCGTAGGAAACCGTGAAATGTCAAGTCTGGATATTATTGCTTTTATAAAAATGTGAAGCTACATAAGATTTTGGGGTGTCTTTCCTGCCATCAGAAAAATCTCTGGAGCTGGCTGGCAAAGAGCCAACAGACACTGGATGCATTCCTTAAAAAAAACAAAATTATTGAGGTATAACTTAACACGCCATGGCTATGGCTCTCATTTCAAGTGTACCATTCAACAATTTTTAGTTAACTTACAGAATTGTGCAACTATTTCCCCAATCCAATTTTAAATCATTTCAATCACACCAGAAATTCCTCCTGCCCTTTAGGCAGGCACTCCCCATTCCCACTCCCAGTCCCTGGCAAACACCAATCTGCTTTCTTTCTCTGTAGATTTCCCTTTTCCAGAAACTGCATACAAATGGGTAGGTGGGTTCTTAAGGGCAGATAATCGTATCTCTATTACTCATAAATTCAATCAACCACTTAACAATGTATATTATGCATGCTAGTTGTTTGTCCTAATGCAAGTGAAAGAGACTAGTTCCTGTCCAGCTAGGAAGGCAGGAAGTTAAACTACTAAAACCAAGGAAGGTGATGGTCTGTGACAGGGGAGGCCCAGAGCTCTCTGGGAACGCTTATCTGGAGCTCATAAAGTAGTCTGGAGAAGTCCGAGGAGGCCTCTTGGAGGAAGCGGCATGTGAATGAAAAACCAAAGGGTAGGCTGGAGGCAAGCAGGAGAGTCGGGTGAGAACTCTGCAGGCCAGCCGTAGAGGATACGTGTTGAGTCTGAGGGACCAAAGCAGGTTTGACAAGGCTGAAATATAATGTGTGTGAAGGAGCAAGGAAGGCCAGGGGACATGGTGACCATGGGGGGGTGGCCTTGGTGGGGGCATAAAGCCAGGTCACAATTGGCCATGGTGTGATGCTTGGATGGTGTTCTGAAGGCAGTGAGAAGCCTCTGAGGAGCTTTAGGTAGGGTTGGATGTGACATGGCAAACGAACAGGAGCAGGGCTAGGAAAGTGCTGAAATAACCCAAGCAAGACATGCCACTGGAAGGCAGCACAGCCATGTGGTTAAGAGCTCTGGATTCTTCCGAAGAAGACATACAGATAGGCAACAGTTTTGGGGGGTGCAGGAAGAGAAGTAATAAGGAATCGGCTAACACAATTATGAAAGCTGGCAAATCCAAAATCTACAGAGCCAAAGTTCCAGTTCAAGTCCAAAAGGTGGCAGGCTATTGTAGTAGCAGGATGAGTGGATGTCTCAGTTAAAAGGCCACCATGCAGGAGAATTCTCTCTTACTTTGGGGAGAGTCAGCCTTTTCTTCTATTCAGACCTTCAACTGATTGGATGAGGCCCACCCACAGCATAGAAGGCAATCTGCTTACTCAGTCTATCAATTTAAATGTTAATCTCATTCAATAATACCCTCACAGAAAGACCCAGAATAATGTTTTACCAAATACCTGGGCACGTCGTGGCCCAGTCAAATTGACACATAAAATTAACCATCATCCGGGTTCATAAGAAAAGTGGTGGGTAGGGGTGCCATTTTATAAACGGGAGTCAGGGAAGTTATCTCCAAGGAGAGGCCATTTGAATAGTGACCTAAATGAAGTAAAAGCAAGAAGCTGTGTTGGCGGGCCCTTCCAGGTGGAGGGAATAATAAGTATCTAGGGCCAGTCCAGAACATCTGAGCTAGGGTAAGAAGCCGGTATGGCCGGAGCAGGAAGCCAGTGGGGGGTGCCTCAGGGGAGGTGCTGAGGTTGGAGAGGTGGACAGCAGCAGGTTCATGTGAACCTTGGGGACCACAGTGAAAATTGGGCATTTCATTTTAAGGGTCACAGAAAACTATTGCGGAGTTTTGAGTACATCTCTCTGGCTACTGTGCTGAGGATAGGTTGTAGAGGTCAAGGGTGGAAGCAAGGACACCAGTCACTTGAGCTTATTGCCATAATCAGGCTAGAGATGATGGTGGCTCGGGCTGTAGCAAAGTCCATGAGAAGCAGCCGGATTAGGGATGTACTTTGGAGGGAGAGCAGAGGACCTGGTGGGAAAGTGATAGACACATTAATAGAAAATAGACAAATGCTCAGGATGTGCCCCATCAACCCTTTTCATGGACCTCGATTATGCTTGATGACAATTCAGCTTTCACAGAGGATATCCTTTTGCTGGGGTGGCCTCTGTCAGCTGATTATTTTTCTGAATGGCTGTGGATGTGCTCACTCTTCTGGAAAGTTGCTCTTGCTTTATTCATCACTATATGCTTCTGTCTGTTTGCCAGGAAAGCTAGCTCTGCACGTGCTGCCTTCACTATATCTTGGTCGCTCAGCTTAGCTTTGCGAGAGCTTCTTGGCTAAATATCATGGACTTGTTTGTCTGGTTTTCTTATTTTTCCAGCGCACTACAAGGTTATTGAGGTATAATTTACATAAGTCAAATGCACAAAGCTTAAGTGGACAGTGTAATGTGTGTACCTGTGAAAGCTACACCATAAACAGGATTAGAACATTCCCACTGCCCAAGACAGTTTCCCCATGCCCGCTCCCAGTCTGTCTGTACCACCCTGGTCCTGTCCCCACCAACCTCTGTCCTGATATCTGTCACCATAAAGTAGTTTGGCGTATTCATCTTCATATAATAAAATCATTAGAATGCCTTATTTTGTGTCTGGCTTCTTTCATTCAGCATGATGTATTTGAGATTCATCTATGTTATTGATTGTGTTGGTAGTTTGTTCCCTGGGTAAATATAGAGTAATTTATTTATTAATTCACCACTTGGTGGCCATTTGAGTGGCTTGAAGTTTGAGGTCATTATAATTAAACTGCCGTAAAACATTATTCACAACAGCCAAGATATCGAAATAACCTGCATGTCCATTGACAGGTGAATGGATAAAGAAGATGTGGTGTATACACACAAGGGAATATTATTAAGCCTTACAAAGGAAGGAGATCCTGTGATATGGGATAACATGGCTGAATCTGGAGGACGCTATGCTAAATAAAATAAACCATCACAAAAGGACAAATACTGCATGATCCCACTTATATGAGGTATCTAAACTAGCCAAACTCATAGAAGCAGAGCATAGAATGGTGGTTGCCAGGGTCTGGAGAGAGGAGGAAATTGGGAGTTGTTATTTAATGGGAAAAGAGTTGCAGTTATGCATGATGAATAAGTTCTAGAGATCTTCTGTATGACATTGTGCCTGTGGTTACCAATACTTATTTTTTACACTTAAAATTTTGCTAAAAGCATAGCTCTGATGTCAAATGTTTTTACTACAATAAAAAATTGCAGTGAACATTGGGTACATGACTTTTTATTTACACACATTTTCATTTCTCTTTGGTAAATACCCAGGAATGGAATTGCTTGGTCACAGGGAAGGTGTATGTTAAACTTTATTAGAGTTTTGTTCAATTTAACTTTCATGTGTGGGAAGGCCCACAGGACACTTAAGAACTTTCCTCATCAGAACTTAGAAGGGAAACGATCCGTGGGGATAATGATAAAGATGCAAATGCTGATGAAGAGAAAGAGAGGAGAGCCATGATAATGGTGATGTCTTTGTAGTACTTACCATGGGTGGCTTTCTATGTATTAATTTATGAAATCCTTACAACACTGAGAGGTAGGTATTATTTATCCTCATCTTACAGTTGAAGAAGCTGAGGCTGGGAGATGTTAATCTTTGTTCTCAAGGTCACTCAAACCCAAATTGAAAAAGCCCATGTTTTTCAACTAATTGTACCACCTCCTAAGGAGTCCTGTGGACATCATCTCTCACATCTTCTCCCGATGCCTTGACCATCCTTCTGGGTGACTGCTGTGTCTTTGATGGGACTTTCTGAGTCTTCTTTGAGTCCACTTGGCTTGGCAGCTGCCCTCTGGTGTGGGAAGTGCTGACCTCATGTCTTCTGGCCTGACAATGTCCCTTTGATTAGTTTGTTTGCCCTGTTCAGACCCCTTCCAGTTGGTCTCCCCGCCCCCCCTTCCTCTCTCTTATCCCTACCCACTGCTCCCCACCCTTTCATCATCCCCACACCTCCACCACCAAACTGCCCTATAATTTACCCAGGGCCCATAACCGTGCACTTTTGAATCAACTTCACTCAATGGTTAGAAGAATCTTCCCCCAAAACTGTTTATTTGCTCTCCAAAATATTTTGTTGTTTTTGTGAAGAATTGTGCCCAGAATCATTTTTATAATGAAAGTGTTTGACTCAGTGTCCTTATTTTGGTAAAGCCACCATGTAACATAAAAAATATGATGTTGCTAAGTACAGACATGCTATTTATGTGGGTACCTTTCTTCTATTTGATGGGGATTTCAAATAAATACATTTCAGAAAAATTGGATTTGTTATGATTTCATTTTACCTTTTTCTTCTAGAAATATCTGATTATAGTTAAGATAATTAACACACATCCTGAGTCCTGATTTTTCAGCAATAAACTCCTGCCTTTAACAATACATTCAGGTAGTCATTTTCATATACGCTAAATTAATCTCCATAAAACCCTCTGGGGTAGATTAAAGCAGAATTAAATGGAAACACAGCCATTAAGTAGGAACATGGCTAAGGAATGGGGGATTCTCTATAGTTTTGAATAGAACTTCAAGTCCAACTTCATATGAATTTCATATATTCCAGAACCCCAATATCATGGGTAAAATCACACATTCAACCTATTTGTGGAGATACTTTTTCTTAAAATTGAAATCAATCTGTACTAACAATTATTTTTTGAAATATCTCAATAGGTTACAGGCGCAGTTTAAATTATAATTCTGTGCTAACTGAAATTTCCCCGAAATTTAAGAGATGATTTCTGTGAAGCCAAGGCTCGGATGTTCAACTTGCTAGAAAGTAGGTGCCCCCTTGTGGACTATAGAACACCAAAGAAAGATTTCAGTCATGAAGCTTTAAAAGTCTTAAACACGATGCACGTCCCTCACCGAAGTACACGCTGAATCCCTAGCACTGAATTATGAAAGTAAATAAAACCTTGAAAGTGGGTGGTTAAGCCTATTTAAGACGTCAAAGAACCTCAGAATGTTGGTATAACCTTAGATGTTAAGGTATAACATCATTTTACAGATAGGGAAACCAAAGCTCAAAGAATTGAAGTGACTTGTCCTCAAACCATAAAACATCACACCCTGAGGTGCTGACAAGAATTGAAGACCTTTCATGAAAGTAGCATTCACATGCTGAGCAACCATATAGATATGTGTCAAGAGAAACACATATAGATAGTATGGTAAATATAAAAACATTTATTAATACCCTACTGTTCTGTATTCCTTAAACATGCTTGAGGTTTCCCACCCCACGTAGAGTGAATTGGTGGGGAGGCAGGTTAGGAGGGTGTTGCAGTCATGGAAGGGAGTGATGATACTCACCTGACGTGGGATGGGGAGATCTTGGGATGGGTGTGAAGCTGATAGTTTTGAGAGCTGGTTATGAGGGTGAATCCACAGATTTACTGAGATTAATTGCTGGGAGAGGGAAAAGGCAGGGATGGTGCCTAAGTTTCTGGTTTGGGGCCATTGGGTGGATGGTAACCGAGGTAGGGAATAGGAGAACAAGAGCAGGCTTAAATGAATGGTGGTTTGAAATGATAACCAAAAAAGTTAATGGCTGGGTTATCTACATGTTTTTGTAGGATTAAGCCACACAGTCTGAAACGTTCTGTGAGAGTGTGTGTCCACATGGATATTTAATGGGTAACAAGGGGATTAGAGAAGTCTGTGTCTGGCTTGCAAGTGTTCATGAGACTTAAAAAAAAAAATGTCAAGGATATAACGGAAGGCTTGTTCTCTCATATTTTTCTCAATAAACTTTCATTATGTTCCAGTTTCAAGATGAAATTATAATAGAATTTAGTAGCTCTAAATCACGTAATAATTATGTTTAGTTTTAATTATGATCTCTTATTGATTCAAGCCTCCTTGTTTGATGTTTGTAACATCATGGCATTGGGGAGCAACTGGTTGGCCCATAGTCTTGATACTTAGACAAAGGCAATGTTCTGAACATTTCAGGTAGGCTATACCTTTGGGAAAGGGCTACATGTCAGATTCCTTGCTTAAAATATTATGCATTCTAGGGGTTTCAGAATTTTATAGGAGGTTCCAAAAAGCGGGAGAAGACTTTGGAACATTGGACAAAGATTGTTTAATGGTGGATTTTCAGGAACTGAGACACCTGATAAAGGACATGTCTTGGGGCCTAGAAGGGCTGAATACAGTGTCTCAAATCACACTTGAAATCGTCACCATTTTCCCCTCCTAGAGAGAAGGGGATAAAGCAGATAGAACATGGATTGTGGCATCAGACAGAGCTGAATTTGAGAGCTGGTTATGGCTTAATGTGTGACCTTGTACAAATTATTAATCTTTCTTGGTCAAAATTTTCTAATCGATAACATAGATGATAGTGATGATACCCATGTGATATTAGTCTTTTGGGGCTGCTATAACCAACTGTCCAGACTCGGGGGCTTAAATAACAGAAATTTGTTTTCTCACAGTTCTGGAGGCTGGGAAGGCCAACATCAAGTTGCCGGCAAATTTGGTTTCTGGTGAGAGAGCTCTTCGTAGATTGCAGATGGCTAATTTCTTGCTCTCTCTTCATGTGACCTTTCCTCAATGCTTGCATTCAGAAAAAGAAGGAGTGCCTCCCTGATGTCTCTTACAAGGATCAGGGCCCTATCCTTAGGATTTCACCTGACCTTAATTACTTCTTTGGAGGCTCCATCTCCAAATACAGCCACTTTGGGGCTAGGGCTTTGAACTTAAGGGCAGTGGTGGTGGACACATACATTCAGTCCATAGCATATATCCGAGGGCTTGCGTGAAGATCAAGTGAAGTAATGATGCTGAAAACTGGCTCTCTGTTCTGGTTGCAACACACAGATAACACAAGCTGACTTCTTTTGCTCCTTAAGAGATCTGTCATATCTGTGTTCATACCTGTTAGCTCATTTGAAGGATTTACTACAGGGAACACATTTTGCCATGTATTATGGCTTGTGTCATAGCATCTAACAGAGAATGGAAGAATGGACCTTGCTTTGTCCAGGTTATTTGTCCTAATAGTCCTCACTTTTGTGTTGCCTTTTGTAAGCCACAAAAACATTTACAATTATTTTGTTTTCCTCTTTTTCTTTCCTTAAAAAAATACCTACTAACTTTGGGCTTTGTTTGTTCCTCTTTCTCTTTAGGTGTAAATTTGATTGTTTATTTAAGATTTTTCTTATTTCTTTAGGTAGGCCTTTATCATTATGAACTTCCCACTTAAAACTGCTTTTGCTGTATCCCATAGATTTTGGTAAGTTGTATTTACATTTTCTTTCTTTTTTTTCTTTCTAGTCATTTTGGTCCAAAGGGATCTGTAAGAGTAGTTCAAAACAATGCCTCCTTACTTAAAAACCAAATTCTGATTAGTCTTTTGTGTTTGCTTTACAACCTAAGTCTGTGATAATAAGTGCTGGGCATTTTCAGAGGGTTTTTTTAGCTTGGATAGTTTTAGCAGCATCTTATGCAACATGATCGATTCTAGCAACCCTTTGCGTGCTAATAGTGGAATTTTTGGCAGCTTAGCAAATGAAAACTTGTGACTCAGAACTCCATAGGATTTTCTTTTTTTCTTTTCTTCTTTTTTTAGAGAGAGAGAGAGCAAGAAAGCAGGGGAGGAAGCAAGAGAATCTCAAGCAGGAGGACACGGCCCTCGATCTCACGACCCCGAGATCATGACCTGAGCTAAAATCAAGAGTCAGTCGCTTACCTGACTGAGCCACCCCGGCACCCCAGGATTCCATAGGATTTTCATAACACGTGCAGTTGAGAATCATTTTTCAATTGTTAACATCCCATGATGATCAACATTATGTATGGCATTAAACATTTTTCTTATGTAGTTTTTATTGGGATGTTCAAAAGAAAGTCTCCTACTTAGTTCATCATTTAAAGTTTGGCATAGGAAAGAATGGCTCTAACAATAATATTAAATATATTGACTGTATTGCGCCGTATTTCTGTGTTGTAAACTTTTTTTTAAAGGCTTTTATTTTAATTCCAGTTAGTTAACATACAGTGTCTTATTAGTTTCAGGTGTTCAATATAGTGATATATATATTTCCATTTTCACTTGTCTTAAGGTACTTTTTTGATTTCTCCTTTGATTTCTTCATTAACCTGTTGATTGTTCAGTAGCATGTTGTTTAATCACATATTTGTGATTTTTTCAATTTTCTCTGGTCATTGATTTCTAATTTCATATCACTGTGGTTGGAAAAGATGCTTGATATGATTTCAGTCTTTTTAAATTTATTGAGACTTGTACTGTGTCCTAACATGTGATCTACACTGGAGAACATTCCATATACACTTTAGAAGAATGTGTATTCTGCTGCTTTGGGATGGAATAATCTGTACTTATCTATTAAGTCCATCTATTCTAATGTGTCATTTATGGCCAATGTTCCCTTATTGATTCTCTAGATGATCTATCCATTGATGTAAGTGGAATATTAAAGTTCCCTATGATTATTGTATTGTTGTCACTTTCTCCCCCTTACATCTGTTAATATTTGCTTTATATGTTTAGGTGCTTCTATGATGGGTGCATAAATATTTAAAATTTTATATCCCTTGTTACATCGACCCCTTTATCATTATATAATGCCCTTCTATGTCTTTTTTATAGTCTTTGTTTTAAAGTTTATTTTGTCTGATATCAGTATAATTTCCCTAGCTTTCTTTTCATTTCCATTTGCTTGGAACATCTTTTTTCCATCCCTTCGCTTTTAGTCTGTGTGTGTTCTGACAGCTGAAGGGCATCTCTTGTAGGCAGCATATAGATGGATCTTGAGTTTTTGTTTGTTTATTCATTCAGTCATTTTCTGTCTTTTGATCAGAGAATTTAGTGCATTTACATGGAAAGTAATTATTGATAGGTATGTACTTACTGCCATTTTGTTCATTGTTTTCTGCCTGTTTTGTAGTTCCTCTCTGTTCTTTTCTTCTCTTGTTCTCTTCCCTTGTGATTTAATGATTTCTTTAGTATTAGGCTTAGATTCCTTTCTTCTTATCTTCTGTGTATCTACTATAGGTTTTTGTTTTGTGGTTATCCTGAGGCTTGCATCCTATGTGTATAGCAGTCTATTTTAAGTTGATAGTGATTTAAGTTTAAATACATTCTAAAACCCTATATTTTTATCCCCCATTTTATGTTTTTGATGCCACATTTTACATCTTTATATTTTTGTATCCCTTAGCTGATTATTGTAGTTAGAGTTATTTTTACTACTTTTGTCTTTTAGCTTTCATTCTAGCTTTGTAAGTGATTAATCCACAACTGTATATTTACCTTTGCCAGTGAGATTTATACTTTCATATATTTTCTTATTACTAATTAATGCCCTTTCTTTTCAACTTAAAGAAGTCCCTTTAACATTTCTTGTAAAGTCAGTTTAATGGTAATAAACTCCTTTAGCTTATGTTTATCCAGAAAGCTCTATCTCTTCTTCAATTCTGAATGATAATCTTTCCAAGGAGAGTCTTCTCAGTTGGAAGTTTTTCCCTTTCTGCACTTTGAGTACATCCTTACCATTCCCTCTGCCCTGCAAAGACTCTGCTGAAAACTCTGCTGATAATCTAATGGGGGGCTGCTTTGTGTGTAACAAGCTTTTATCTCTTGCTGCTTTTAAGATTCTCTCTTTAATTTTTAACATTTTAATTATAATGTGTCCTGATGTGAATTGTTTTGAGTTCATCTTATTTGGAACTTTCTGGCATTCCTAGATCTGGATGTCTGTTTCCTTCCCCAAGTGAGGAAAATTTTCAGGCATTATTTCTTCAGATAAGCTTTCTATCCCTTTTTTCTCTCTCTTGTCCTTCTGGGAACCCTATAATGCAAATGTTATTCTGCTTGACGTTTTCCTATAGGTTTCTTAAGCTACCTTCGCTGTTTTAAATTCTTTTTCTCTTTCTGCTGCTCTGGGTGAGTTACAATGCCTTGTATTCTAGGTAACTTATCCTCTCTTCTGCTTCATCTTATCCTCTCTTCTGCTTCATCCATCTGCTAATAAACATTTCTAGCATAGTTTTTTGGTTCGGTTATTGTATTCTTCAGCTCTGTGTCTTCTGCTTGCTACTTTCTCATATTTTCTATCTCGGTTGAAGTTCTCACTGTATTCATCCATTTTTCTCTCAAGTTCAGTAAACATTTTTATGACCATCACTTTAAACTATTTATCAGATAAATTGCTAATCTCTGTTGCATTATGGTTTTTTCCTGAGGTTTCGTCTAATTCTTTCATTTGGAACATATTCCTCTGTTTCCTCATTCTGCTATTTTGTCTGTGTTTATTTCTATATATTAGGCAAAACAGCCATCTCTCTCATTCTTCGAGGAGTGGCCTTGTAGAGGTGAGACTTATCTTTCCACTTTGCCCTAGCTCTTGGTGGTGTCTTAAACCTTTGGATTGTCTAAGCAGCTTGATTTATTCTTGATAGGTCCCAGTTGTTGAGGGTGTGCCAAGACCTGTCAATATTTCAAATGGGAGGGCAAGGTGTATCTCAGTTAGCACCTAGTTTCAGGTTGATTGGAAGCCAGACCTTAGCAGAAGCTTTTAAAGTATGCAAATATATATGGTGAGCACTGTGAATTGTGTAAGACTGATGAATCACAGACCTGTACCTCTGAAACAAATAATACATTATATGTTAAAAAAAAAAAAAAAAGAAGATAGTAGGAAGGGAAAAGTGAAGGGGGGAATCAGAGGGGGAGATGAACCATGAGACATGATGGACTCTGAGAAACAAACTGAGGGTTTTAGAGGGGCGGGGGTGGGGGGATGGGTTAGCCTGGTGATGGGTATTAAAGAGGGCATGTATTGGGGGGGCGGAGCAAGATGGCAGAGGAGTAGGAGACCTGGATTTCGTCTGGTCCCAGGAATTCAGCTAGATAGGGATCAAACCATTCTGAACACCTACGAACTCAACAGGAGATCGAAGAAAGGAATAGCAACAACTCTCTGAACAGACAAGCAACCACTTTCTGGAAGGTAAGACGTGCGGAGAAGTGAATCCAAGGTGATATTCGGGAGGATAGACGGCGGGGGAGGGGGCCTCCATCGGCCGCTTCTGGCAAATGATAGAGCCGCAGAGCACAAAATCGGAACTTTTAGAAGTCGGCTCCACTGAGGGATGTTGCTCCAGTGGCTAAGCCGGGGGTGGAACCCTCGTGGGACAGTGTGGTCTCAGGACTCTCGGGGTCACAGGAAGACCGAGGGTGCCTGAGTGCCACAGAGCTCCCAGGTATCGGAGCGGGGAAGCCGGCTGCAGAGATGGAGCCGAGGCAGGGGCTCTCAGCTCGGGGTTGCCATAAACCGTGATCCGAGGCACAGTGGGGCCACTGCTCCTCCAGCAGGGACCCAAAAAGCAGCAGATCCGGGGAGACTCCCCTTCCTCCCCCGAGAGGAGCGGCGCGGGAGCGCACTGCAGGGATCTGTGGGGTTTGGAGACCACACAGGGTCGTGTGCCAGAGATAGAAATGCTCGGTCACAGGCCGGGTGAGCACAGAGTGCGACCGGAGACCGGGGAGACAGGAGTGATCGACTGTTTTTCTCTGGGGGCTCACTGAGGAGCGGGGCCCTGAGTTCTCAGCTCCTCCGGGGCGGAGATTGGGAGGCCGCCATTTTCACTCTCGTCCTCCACAGCTGTAGGGAAAGCTTGCAGGGAACAAAAGCTCCCGAGAGCAAACCCGAGCGGATTACTTAGCCCGGACCCGCAAGGGTGGGGCAATTCCGCCTCCGGCAAAGACACTTGGGAACCATAGCAACAGGCCCCTCCCCCAGATGATCAGTGAGAACAACCAGCCAAGACCAAGTTTACCGATCAATGAGAACGGCAGAACTCCAGAGCTGGGGGAATACTGCACATAGAATTCAAGGCTTTTTTACCATGATTCTTTAGTCTTTCAAAGTTAATTTTTTTTTAGCTTTTTTTTTTTAATTTTTCTTTTTCCCTTTTTCAACCAACATCTTATCAATCCCTTTTTTAAAAAATATTTTTTATTTTTCATTTTTAGAGTCATATTCTATCCCTTCATAGTAGTTACCCTTATTTTTGTTATATATATATAAGTTGTTCTCTCTTTAAAATTTTGAGATACAGTTTCTTCTAACAGATCAAAATATACCCTAAATCTCTAGTGTATGGCTTTGTTCTAGTCTCCTGCCTGATCACATTCTCTCCCCCCCCTTTTTTTTAATCCTCTTCTTTCTTTTTTCAACCAACTTCTTATCTTACCAATTTCTTTTATAAAACCTTTTATAATTTTCATCTTCACAGTCATATTCCATCTCTTCATGGTATTAACCCTTATTTTTGTACATATATAAGTTTTTCTTTCTTTAAAATTTTGGGAGACACTTTCTTGTAACAGACTAAAATACACCCAAAATCTAGTGTGTGGCACTGATCTATGCACCAGCCTGATCATATTTGATCATATTCTGTTTTTTGTTTTGTTTTGTTTGGTTTGGTTTGGTTTTTATCTTTTTCTTTTTCTTTTTTCTTTCTTTCTCTTTCTTTTCCCCTGGTTTCAGGTCTTTTCTGATTTGTTTAGAGTATATTTTCTGGGGAAGTTGTTACTGTGTTAGCATTTTGTTCTCTCATTCATCTATTCTCCTCTGGACAAAATGACAAGACGGAAAAAATCACCTCAACAAAGAACAAGAGGCAGTACCAACTGCCAGGGACCTACTCAATACAGACATTAGTACGATATCGGACCTAGAGTTCAGAATGATGATTTTAAAGATACTAGCTGGGCTTGAAAAAAGCATGGAAGTTATTAGAGAAACCCTTTCTGGAGAAATAAAAGAACTAAAATCTAACCAAGTCAAAATCAAAAAGGCTATTAATGAGGTGCAATCAAAAGTGGAGGCTCTAACCGCTAGGATAAATGAGGCAGAAGAGAGAATTAGTGATATAGAAGACCAAATGATGGAAAATAAAGAAGCTGAGAAAAAGAGAGATAAACAACTATTGGATCACGAGGGCAGAATTCGAGAGATAAGCAATACCATAAGATGAAACAACATTAGAATAATTGGGAACCCCAAAGAAGAAGAAAGTGAGAGAGGGGCAGAAGGTATATTGGAGCAAATTATAGCAGAGAACTTCCCTAATTTGGGGAAGGAAACAGGCATCAAAATCCAGGAGGCACAGACAATCCCTTTCAAAATCAATAAAAATAGGTCAACACCCCGACATCTAATAGTAAAACTTACGAGTCTCAGAGACAAAGAGAAAATCCTGAAAGCAGCTCAGGAGAAGAGATATGTAACCTACAATGGTAGAAATATTAGATTGGAAACAGACCTATCCACAGAGACCTGGCAGGCCAGAAAGGACTGGCATGATATATTCAGAGCACTAAATGAGAAAAATATGCAGCCAAGAATACTATATCCAGCTAGGCTGTCATTGAAAATAGAAGGAGAGATAAAATGCTTCCAGGACAAACAAAAACTAAAGGAATTTGCAAACACGAAACCAGCCCTACAAGAAATCTTGAAAGGGGTCCTCTAAGCAAAGAGAGAGCCTAAAAGCAACATAGACCAGAAAGGAACACAGACAATATACAGTAACAGTCACCTTACAGGCAATACAATGGCACTAAATTCATATTTTTCAATAGTTACCCTGAATGTAAATAGGCTAAATGCCCCAATCAAAAGACACAGGCTATCAGATTGGATAAAAAAACAAGACCCATTGATATGCTGTCTGCAAGAGACTCATTTTAGACCCAAAGACACCCCCAGATTGAAAGTGAGGGGGTGGAAAACCATTTACAATGCTAATGGACACCAAAAGAAAGCTGGGGTGGCAATCCTTATATCAGGCAAATTAGATTTTAAACCAAAGACTGTAATAAGAGATGAGGAAGGACACTATATCCTACTTAAAGGGTCTATCCAACAAGAAGATCTAACAATTGTAAATATCTATGCCCCTAACATGGGAGCAGGCAATTATATAAGGCAATTAATAACAAAAGCAAAGAAACACACTGACAACAATACAATAATAGTGGGGGACTTTAACACCCCCCTCACTGAAATGGACAGATCATCTAAGCAAAAGATCCACAACGAAATAAAGACTTTAAATGACACACTGGACCAAATGGACTTCGCAGATATATTCAGAACATTCCATCCCAAAGCAACAGAATACACATTCTTCTCTAGTGCCCATGGAACATTCTCCAGAATAGATCACATCTTAGGTCACAAATCAGGTCTCAACCGGTACCACAAGATTGGGATCATTCCTTGCATATTTTTGGACCACAGTGCTTTGAAACTAGAACTCATTCACAAGAGGAAAGTCAGAAAGAACTCAAATACATGGAGGCTAAAGAGCATCCTACTAAAGAATGAATGGGTCAACCAGGAAATTAAAGAAGAATTAAAAAAATTCATGGAAACCAATGAAAATGAAAACACAACTGTTCAAAATCTTTGGAATACAGCAAAGGCAATCCTAAGAGGAAAGTATATAGCAATACAAGCCTTTCTCAAGAAACAAGAAAGGTCTCAAATACACAACCTAACCCTCCACCTAAAGGAGCTGGAGAAAGAAGAGCAAATAAAGCCTAAACCCAGCAGGAGAAGAGAAATAATAAAGATCAGAGCAGAAATCAATGAAATAGAAACCAAAAGAACAGTAGAACAGATCAACGAAACTAGGAGCTGGTTCTTTGAAAGAATTAACAAGATTGATAAACCCCTGGCCAGACTTATCAAAAAGAAAAGAGAAATGACCCAAATCAACAAAATCATGAATGAAAGAGGAGAGATCACAACCAACGCCAAAGAAATACAAACAATTATAAGAACATATTATGAGCAACTCTATGCCAGCAAATTAGATAATCTGGAAGAAATGGATGCATTCCTAGAGATGTATCAACTACCAAAACTGAACCAGGAAGAAATAGAAAACCTGAACAGACCTATAACCACCAAGGAAATTGAAGCAGTCATCAAAAATCTCCCAACAAACAAAAGCCTAGGGTCAGATGGCTTCCCAGGGGAATTCTACCAAACATTTAAAGAAGAATTAATACCTATTCTTCTGAAACTGTTCCAAAAAATAGAAATGGAAGGAAAACTTCCAAACTCGTTTTATGAGGCCACCATTACCTTGATCCCCAAACCAGACAAAGACCCCATCAAAAAGGAGAATTACAGACGAATATCCTTGATGAACATGGCTGCAAAAATTCTCACCAAAATACTAGCCAAGATCCAACAGTACATTAAAAAGATTATTCACCATGACCAAGTGGGATTTATCCCTGGGCTGCAAGGTAGGTTCAACATCCGCAAATCAGTCAGTGTGATACAATACATTAATAAAAGAAAGAACAAGAACCATATGATCCTCTTAATAGATGCAGAAAAAGCATTTGACAAAGTAGAGCATCCTTTCTTGATCAAAACTCTTCAGAGTGTAGGGATAGAGGGTACATACCTCAATATCATAAAAGCCATCTATGGAAAACCCACAGCGAATATCATTCTCAATGGGGAAAAACTGAGAGCTTTCCCCCTAAGGTCAGGAACATGGCAGAGATGTCCACTATCACCACTGCTGTTCAACATAGTATTAGAAGTCCTAGCCACAACAATCAGACAACAAAAAGAAATCAAAGGCATCCAAATCAGCAAAGAAGAAGTGAAACTCTCACTCTTTGCAGATGATATGATACTTTATGTGGAAAACCCAAAAGATTCCACCCCAAAGCTGCTAGAACTCATATAGGAATTCAGTAAAGTGGCAGGATATAAAATCAATGCACGGAAATCAGTGGCATTCCTATACACCAACAACAAGACAGAAGAAAGAGAAATTAAGGAGTCGATCCCATTTACAATGACACCCAAACCCATAAGATACCTAGGAATAAATCTAACCAAAGAGGCAAAAATCTGTACTCAGAAAACTATAAAATACTCATGAAACACAAAGAAATGGAAAAACGTTCCATGTTCATGGATTGGAAGAACAAATATTGTGAAGATGTCAATGCTACCTAGAGCAATCTACACATTCAATGCAATCCCCATCAAAATACCATCCACTTTTTTCAAAGAAATGGAACAAATAATCCTAAAATTTGTATGGAACCAGAAAAGACCTCAAATAGCCAGAGGAATGTTGAAAAAGAAAAGCAAAGCTGGCGGCATCACAATCCCGGACTTCAGGCTCTATTACAAAGCTGTCATCATCAAGACAGTATGGTACTGGCACAAAAACAGACACATAGATCAGTGGAACAGAATAGAAAGCCCAGAAATGGACCCTCAACTCTATGGTCAACTAATCTTTGACAAAGCAGGAAAGAATGTCCAATGGAAAAAAGACAGTCTCTTCAACAAATGGTGTTGGGAAAATTGGACAGCCACATGCAGAAGAATGAAACTGGACCATTTCCTTACCCCACACACAAAATTGACTCAAAATGGTTGAAAGACCTAAATTAAGACAGGAGTCCATCAAAATCCTAAAGGAGAACACAGGCAGCAACCTCTTCGACCTCAACCGCAGCAACTTCTTCCTATAGACATCGCCAAAGGCAAGGGAAGCAAGGGCAAAAATGAACCATTGGGACCTCATCAAGATAAAAAGCTTTTGCACAGCAAAAGAAACAGTCAACAAAACCAAAAGACAACTGAAAGAATGGGAGAAGATATTTGCAAATGACATATCAAATAAAGGGCTAGTATCCAAAATCTATAAAGAACTTCTTAAACTCAACACCCAAAGAACAAACGATCCAATCAAGAAATGGGCAGAAGACATGAACAGACATTTTTCCAAGGAAGACATCCAAATGGCCAACAGACACATGAAAAAGTGCTCAACATCGCTAGGCATCAGGGAAATCCAAATCAAAACCTCAATGAGAGACCACCTCACACCCAGTCAGAATGGCTAAAATTAACAAGTCAGGAAACGACAGATGTTGGCGGGGATGCGGAGAAAGGGGAACCCTCCTACACTGTTGGTGGGAATGTAAGCTGGTGCAGCCACTCTGGAAAACAGTATGGAGGTTCCTCAAAAAGTTGAAAATAGAGCTACCATACGATCCAGCAATTACACTACTGGGTATTTACCCCAAAGATACAAATGTAGGGATCCGAAGGGGTATGTGCACCCCGATGTTTATAGCAGCAATGTCCACAATAGCCAAACTGTGGAAAGAGCCAAGATGTCCGTCGACAGATGAATGGATAAAGAAGAAGTGGTATATATATACAATGGAATATTATGCAGCCATCAAAAGGAATGATATCTTGCCATTTGCAACGACGTGGATAGAACTGGAGAGTGTCATGCTGAGCGAAATAAGTCAATCAGAGAAAGACATGTATCATATGACCTCACTGATATGAGGAATTCTTAATCCCAGGAAACAAACTGAGTGTTGCTGGAGTGGGGGTGGGTGGGAAGGATGGGGTGACTGGGTGATAGACATTGGGGAGGCTATGTGCTATGGTGAGCGCTGTGAATTGTGCAAGACTGTTGAATCAAAGATCTGTACCTCTGAAACAAATAATACATTATATGTTAAAAAAAAGAAGAAAATAGCAGGAGGGGAAGTATGAAGTGGGGGAAATCGGAGAGGGAGATGAACCATGAGAGACGATGGACTCTGAAAAACAAACTGAGGGTTCTAGAAGGGAGGGGGGTGGGTTTCCAGATATCTAGAGGTTATGGAGGAGCTCTCAGGGAATACAGGCAGGGAAATGCCATGTTTGTGCTTTCCCTTGGCCTTGCTACAGCTCCTGGTATCTCCTAAAAAGGAGCTTTTCACCCAGGGGATGCCCCCAGAGCATTGGGATGGGTTAGTCTGGTGATGGGTTATTAAAGAGGGCACGTTCTGCATGGATCACTGGGTGTTATATGCAAACAATGAATCATGGAACACTACAGCAAAAACTAATGATGTAATGTATGGTGATTAACATAACATAATAATAAAAAAATAAGTAAATAAATAAAGAGGGCATGTATTGAATGGAGCACTGGGTGTTATATGCAAACAATGAATCATGGAACACTACAGCAAAAACTAATGATGTAATGTATGGTGATTAACATAACATAATAATAAAAAATAAATAAATAAATAAAGAGGGCACGTATTGAATGGAGCACCGGGTGTTATACGCAAACAATGAATCATGGAACACTACAGCAAAAACTAATGATGTAATGTATGGGGACTAACATAACATAATAAAATAAAAAAAAACTAATGATGTAATGAATGGTGACTAACATAACATAATATAATAAAATTAAATAAAAAAAATAAAGTATGCAAATATATACAGTCCTGTGGGACTGCAGTAGTAACCTCTGCTGGCCTCCAGACCAGAGCTGAATTCAACCTCTTAGGCTGAAGCTCTAAGACAAGTATAGAGGTCTTTTTCGTAGAAAAGGGGGTATATTTTTAGTCTGCTGCTTATGTTGTGCCCTGGGGGTATTAGCCTCACAAAAACTCTCTCTCTAATTACAGTTACGGTCCCTTGGGACCCAGGAACACAAGCAGCTTTACCACCAGAGCCAGGCAATCAAGGAGCATCCCCTGTGTGGGCTGCACATGCCCACCACCTTGAGCAAGGTTGTGGGAGAGCGCAGGGCCAGCGCACGCCCACTGGCACTATCAAGGCAGAGGGACAGCACAAAAATGATTCCTGGCAGTGCCCCATCCCTACAGAGAGTATCAGCAACCTCTGCTCCTCTGGAAGATGCTTTAAGATCAGCAAATGGATCTCCTTCGCATTGTAGTCTGGGTGCCTGTCGAAAGTGCTGCTTTTGCACCCGTCTCTGCGGTGAGTGAGTCTGTGCACAAACCCTTTAAGAAATGTGTCTCCTGAGCATGAGTCCCCGTTGGTTTTCAGAGTCAGACATTTTGTGGGACTCATCCCTCCACTGCAGGTCCCAAGGGTTGGGGTGTCTTGATGTGGGGCATGAACCCCTCAGTTCTGAGGGAGAAGCTCTGAATTTGTGAGACCCCTCCTGATTGTGGGTTGCCACGCTGTGGGTGGGGTGTTAGGTGAGACCTTGTCTCTGTCACTCCTACCCATTTGGAGGTAGCCCTTTTACTGTTTGTTGTGAGGAGCTGTTCTGCTAGTTTTTAAGTCTTTTTCAGAGGGAATTGATCCATACGTAGTTGTAGATTCAGTGTGTCTACAGGAGGAGGTGAGTTCAGAATGTCCCTAGGCTGCCTTAAAAAGTCCTGTCCTGTGTCCCTCTTAAAGAGTTAATTCTGCATTCTTAGGATCTTTGGCTAAAGGACTTCAAACCACCTTCCCCTTTGTGACATGCTCTCAGAGGGTGGGGAAATTAGAGATCATTTTAAAATTACATTCCTTTAAAAAAAATAAAACAGCTTAATACATTTGATTCACAATTCCACTTACTGGAATTTGTTCTAAGGCAATAACCTAAAGTACAGACAATTGCAAATGCAAAGATATTTACTGTAGCGTTGACTGTGATAAGCAAAATCAACTGAAAATAACCTCTATATCCACAACACAGACTTGGTAAGTTAACTCCAGTATACCCAGTCAGTGGAATCATATGCAGCCCCTGAAAAGCATGTTGTTAAAGAATATCTACTGACATGGGGAAACATTTATAAGGCAGGTTATGAATGTAATATAACTAGCATATGTATGAAAAAAAAAAAAGCATGGAGAAAATTCTAAGACATATACCAAGATGCTAACAATGATTATTTTGGGTAGTGGGATTAAAGTTAACATTTTCCTACGGTGTTTTCAAGTTTTTTCATATTGAATAACTACTAAGTTTATAAAATAAACTACTAATTAAGTTTATAACCATAAATTAAGTTTCTAAGAAAACTGAATAAACATTATTTTTTAAAAAGCTGAGGCATTTGAGGGCCCCCAGTTTTTTTGATGGGGCAGTGCATTGGTAGGAGCCTGTTGAGGGAAGATTGAGCACCGATAAACATTCTCAAGAAAGATAATTTAGGAAAAATAGATGACATGCTAACTCACTGTTTCCTTGAAAGACCTGATAGTCAGAATTTAAGTGAACAAAAATTTATATTATAAAATATACATATATAAGTTTTTTTAAAAAGTGGGATTTGTGGTAATTTTTCTTTCTTTTTAATGTATTTTTAAATTTTAAATATTAAATACTCCCTAATGGGCATGTTATTACATTTTTTTCCTGACCTAGTAAATGAAAAGGCTGAACTCCCATGAAAAGCTAAACTTAAGGGCCTTGAGGACAAAAATGTGCAATATTTTTCTTGATTTTCTCCTTGGCGTCCACCACGGACCCAAGTGCGTTTTTGTAAGTGGGTCAAATACCAGCTGGATGGTTACTATATCAAGCTGGATTTCTGTGCTACTCATGTTCCTTCTTAGTGCATGGAATTGCAAAATAATCAGTCACATATTAAACTGAAAAATAAATGAAATAAAATAAAATACAATAAAAATGAGTAGCATGAGTATTGCTTTCAGAATTGAGAATAAAACATTTCTGTTTCTTCAGGAAAATAGCTGGCAGTAAAGAGATAAATCCCTGGATAAGAATCAAGAGCTTTTCTAAACATACAGCCAGCCATCAATTGCTTATTTGGTTTTGTGACCAGGATCCATGGATCCACCCTCAGCATTTGTCTCTCATCCGGCCAGACAGGGGACATGGACTTGTTAATCATGTAGGGATGTGTGGTGATTGGGAAAAAGCTTCAGAACATGTTGTTTCCATCTGCTCAGCCACTTGATGGTCCAAATCCAAAGCAGATGGTTGGGTCTTCTCTAAAACATGTGGACCCAGGACCATGAAACTCTATCTGAGCCTCAGAAGCTGTCCTTCTTACAAGATCAAAACCCAAGCTGTTATGAAACCTATGAAATTAAATTCATTCTAGGCCTCTAATATGGAGATAGCATAGTCCTCAGTGCAGAAACAATAACAGTTAAAGTACATCTTTACAAAGCATTTGATACATGGGAACACATTTCTCCATATTTAAAATTCTCTTGACATAGTAATAAAAGAGGCAGAACAAGTCTCACTAGCCCCATATTATAAAAGAATAAACCAAAACATAGATTGAGTATTTCGCCCAATGTTATCCAGTACATTCGTGGAAGAGGTGGGATGTGGACCCCAGAGTTCCTGATTTTTTTAAGTCTGTTTTATTGAGATATAATTTACATACAATAAAATCTACCCATTTTAAGCATACAATCCCTTGGTTTTTGACAATTTATACAGTTATGTGATCACTGACACAGGATACAGAATATTTTCATTACCTCACAAGTTTCTTTTTGTCCTTGGTAGTCAGTCTCCTTCTACTCCCACCCTTTGGTCTCTGGCAACTGCTGAATTGGATTCTATTACTATAGTTGTGCCTTTTCCAGTGTTTCATATAAGTGGGATCATACAGCATATGGTCTTGTATCTGACTTTGAGAGCTTAGCATAATGCTTTTGAGATTTATCCATGTTGTGTGTGCCAGTAGTCCAAGTGTTTTTTTTTATTGCTTAGTAGTATTCCATGGTGACAGTATTTTATTGTGCATTCTATTTTATCCTACTAGAAGTCTATTGTGATTTATGAATACATCACAATTTGTTCAACTATTTACCTTTGATCCATCTTTACTTTGGGATCTACTAACATGTTGAGGGATGTTTGACTCTCCCATGATGTTCACCTCTATCTAAGCTCCATGAGGGCAGGGAGAGTGTCTGTCTGATTCATGGCTATTTCCCCAATGCCTAACATGATGTCTGGCACAGAGGATGTGCTAAAGAAAAAATGTGTGGACAAATGCATGGATGAACAAATGAATAAATGAACACAATATGGCAGTCTAGCTAATCAACTGAGAAGGGAGACTACCCTGGAAAGAGAACCACATCATTAAACTCATTTTGATAGTTTTCAGGTTCTGGGTACCATACATAACCTCTCTGAGCTTAGTCTTGTAAAATGAGGCCAGTAATTCTTACCTTATGGGATTGTTATGAGAATTTAATGAAATGGCTTATGTAAAGCATCTTACACAGGGCCTGCCTGGTCATCAGTGCCTAATAGGTCATCTGGTTATTATCATAATAATTGCTATTATTTAGATAAGAAGAAATGGCATTCAAGGTAGGAAACTTTGTAGGCAGTTAGCAAACTGCTCTTCCCAGAAATTCAACTGAAAAACCCAAGGGGTGGCTAATGTTCTTCCTTTCCTGTTATGTGGAGTCACTTAGTCCATCCATTCATAGGCCGTCAGTGACTCGCATACTTGCTTGCATGTTTGTGTAGAGCTGTCCTCATGTGTGTTTTGCAAAGTGGCTGCCACGGTAGTCTTCCTGCTCTCATCATTGGTGATTAGAAGATGAATTTATGTTTACAAATTTGATTCAGCCTATGAATGTGAGCAGACCTGCTCACATTCTTAGCTAGTCTACTTACTTTGACTAATGACCCTTAGAATTTCCAATAATGTCCCCACACAAACCCTTCCATTACCTTCCCCCTGTGCTAATTCAGATTTCTATTAAGGTGTCAGGTATTGCAGCTGGTCCTAAACAGAGCTGCTGGCCACTTGCCTGAAAAAATCTGCTGCAAATTCCCATTTGTTTTCTAAGAGGGTTAGCTTTCTTGTTCTCTGGATCAAGTTACACGTGTGACTTACCATCATCTTGCTTCCATTAAATGACCTCAAAACTGAATGACTTCTCCCAGGACAAAGAAAAATCCCCAAACCAAGCCTCACCCATTCTTTCTCCAACATCATCTCTCTCTGAAGAATTTCATCTGTTGGTGCTTGCCTCACCCCAGCCTGTAGCTTTGGCATTATTCTCTATGACTAACACTGTCTCACTCCTTAAAATGCTTAAGAGTCCAAGAATCCTCAGATGACCAGGAAGGTCTTTGTAGCTAATAATTAAATGTCCCTTTTGCAATTTAAGCTTGCTTCTTTGTACCCTAACTTCGGGGACAGTAGTGTTGAAATAAATTTCCAAGGCTAGATGGAGCCACTCTTGTTCAGGGTGCCACATCAGTAAACCGAACTTCTGTGATCCTGTAAATGCTCCACTTGACCAGAAAGGCAGTGTATCCAGTCAGCCAATCCCCAAACGCTAAGCCAACTCAGGGCTCTATACTTATTTCCTTGCTCCTTGATCTTTCTAAATAAGGTCAGATATGCCACCCCAGTTGATCATGCCCTGTTTCTGTGTTGCTGCTTCTAACGCTTTATAAAACTCTTTCTTGCCAAAAATCCCTTGGGAAGAGCACTCCACTGCTTATGAGGCACAGTGCTCCCCAAATCTGTGGACTGTTTTCCCTTGGATAAAAGATCAAACTAATTGCTCAGTTGTTTTGGTTTTGGCATTTCACGGTAGAAAACAGTTGGACCTCTTTCTCTTTAGAATCACATTTCCTTTCAAAGGAAAGCCCATTCCCAACTGTGTCTTCCCTTTACTTAACAATTCCCATGTGTTTGGTCTTCCTCCCAGATGCCATGGTCGAACTTGGCCTCTTGGGCTGTGATGACCCTTGTAATTATCAGAGGTTATAGACTTTTCCTAAAATCAGGGGGCAATCCTGTAGCTCTCTGCTGAGTCTGTTTCAACGGCAAGTAGTCTACAAGGGCTCAATAAGTGGGAAAAGAATTGGCAAACGATAAAGTAAGCCTCTTGTCTGATTCTTCCCCGCAGCATGAAATATGGGCCACCATGTGTTCTTTAGGTCCTGTAAAGGAAGAAAAGCTGAAGCCAAACCCACTGAATGCCCACCTGGACATGGAGAGGGGCTTTTCAGGTATCTCAGTGCCCAGGACAGTAGAAAGTCTCTGCTTGGCTTTCCAATGGAGGCCGCTGGAATTGGTCTTGGTGCAGTGCAAAATTGCCTGCAAGGTCAGTGGGTCTCCCATTTTCCATGTAGGATTCACCCTCATGCTTGTTAAAATGTGAGTTTTTAAGCTGGTCCCCAGAAAGGCTGTTCCTAGAGGTGTTCTGAAGTGGATTTCTGTACTGAAGATCTTTCTAATTCTTAATGTCTTATATGTCCCCACTAGGAAACTGGAGGCTGCTATGATCTTCTGATTTTCTTATAAAAAGGGAACTGGGGGTAAGCTAACTACTAAGCACAATCAGAGTGGAAGCATCTGGTTAACATCAGCTCCCTAGAGCCCTGTTTATCACAGTGTATTCCATAGACTACCTGCATGGGAATCATGAGGGTATTTTTTGAAAATGTAGATTCCTGGCTCTCAGCCCTGACTTGAATTAGAATTTCCAAATTCCAGGCCCAGGAATCTGTACTTTAACACACTTTCCAGGGGATGTTGAAAGACGCTATAGAGCTTGAGAACTGTTTTCCTATGGGCTGAGTCTTCTTAGTAAATGGCTGGAGATGGATGCTATGGAATAGGGGGCCTACATGTTGCAGCTTGGTGTCAGAGGCCTCAGCCCTGGGCTGCTGGGGCCAGTTGTAGGTAGAGAAGGCTGCCTCTCAGGTGGTATTCTAGGAGCATTGCCAGGAGTTGTGTGGCTTTGGGCAGGTTTCTTAATCTTTCTGTGTCAGTTTATTAATCTTTAAAGCGGGCATAATAGTAGTGCCTGCTAATAGAATTGTTGTGAGGACTAAATGTATAATTACACTTTAAATGCTCAGAGCAGTGTCTGGCCCACAGGAAAAACTATGTACATGTCAGTTGCAGCTGCCGCTACTTCCGTTATAATTGTTATCCCAATCTCTGCCATCTAGGGCGTCCGTTCTCTAAAACCCAGGAGTCAGCAAACTGTGGCCCTTTATCTGTTTTTGTAAATAAAGTTTTATTGGAATGCAGCCATGCTCATTCCTTTATGTTATTATCTACAGCTGCTCTCCTGCCCCAACAGTAGAGTTAAATGGTTGCTACAAGGACCGTATGACCCACAAAGGCTAAAATATTTACTCTTTGACCCTCTTTAGAAAAAGTTTGCCAACTCTTGTTCTAAATGCCTTTGAGCCCCTGTTAAATGTTGATCACCCGAAGGAACAGCAAAGGCGGTTGTGTCAGAGGTTAACTGGTGGTCTGATTGCCTGTTCAGGGCAAGCCATGTGAGTGAAACAGAAAGTGGCAAGTGGACAAAGCCGAGGGCAGAGAACATCCTGAAAAGAGCCTGGAGGTATAGGACTTTGCCAGTCTGGAGGGGGTCCTGGCCTCAGCTTTTATTTATTTTTTTAAATTTTTAAAATTTTTTTAAATTTTTATTTATTTATTTTTTTTAAGATTTTACTTTTTATTTGATAGAGAGAGACACAGAGAGAGAGGAAACACAAGCAGGCGGAGTGGGAGAGGGAGAAGCAGGCTTCCCACCGAGGAGGGAGCCCAATGCGGGGCTCGATCCCAGGACCCTGAGATCATGACCTGAGCCGAAGGCAGACTCTTAACGGCTGAGCCACCCAGGCGCCCCTGGCCTCAGCTTTTATGAGGCTGGAGCCTGCCTGACAACAGGAAAGGGCTTTCCTTTGCCCACCTGCCAGTGACTTCTCTCTTCCAATCTTCATACTACTTCCTCAGTTGGTCAGTTTGTAAAATGTCCTCACTGAGATCAAAGCAAACCACTATATCTAATAGCTTCAAAGAAAATTATAGTTTACTGTATTTCATCCAGCATGATTATTAAGTGCCCATTGTGTCCTAGACACTGGGACAGGTACAGAAAATAAAACCTGGCCCTTGCCCCGTGGACTGCCTAATCTATCTTGGAACTGCAAAGCCATAAACTCTTCAAACCCAGGACTTAAGACTCCAGCCTTGTTCATTGGACACCCCGGGACATAAAGTGCCTACGATTGCAAATAACTGGTAACTAATTAACACCCAGAGTCAAGATCATAAAAAAGAAAATCACCTGGGGCAGGTTATGTCTGTTGAAGACCTATGATCCCATCAGTGGACGTTCGGCTGAGCAAGAAGCATGCTGAGCACTGTGTTCTTCTTGCCTGTCTTTTGCCAGAAGGCAGTGTGCGTGGATAGAAAGAGCTATAGTTGCCCGAATGCTTCCTATGTCTCTGGTACTTGTGCTTTATGCAGGCTATCTCACTGAATCCTTATACTAATCCCATTAAGTAGGCACCACTATCCAATTTACACAAGGAAAGCAGGTGCTCAAAATGGCCCAGCTAGTCAATGGCAGAAGTGGGATTTAAATTCCTGTCCATCTGACTCCAAGGCTGTTGTTACAGTATATCATTTAGGTAAGTTTAAGAAGGAAGGGAAAGATAAAAGCATATCAGGGGGCAGGGAAAAGTGGAGAGAATTCAACAGCCCCACGACTGCCTCTTTGAAGAACTAACATCTGAGATTTAGCAGGAGGGGTACCAAGGCAAGAGTGTTGCCCTTTTCTTTAGAAAACAAAATAGCAAAGCCCTAAACCCCTACTTCCTGGCTCCAGAATGAACAGATATTCAGTCCTTTAATTATGTTTAAGAAGTAAAAGTCTCCTGGCTTTTCCTCCCATATGCTCAGAGCCAATTATTCTCATGAAGTTGATGTTTTTTCAAGTCCGTCCCCACCCATTTTTTAATTGTTAAGATTGTATTGGCTGACGTAAGCCATGTTAGCTGTTGGGCAAGTTCAGGTTCTTTTGGAGAACACTGGTGGCTTCCCGTGGTTGGGGAGTGTGGGAGATGCTCTCTACACCGTCTTACAACCTCCCGGTCTGTGCCTATAGTGGAAAGGAAGCAATCACAGATTTCCTCAGTCCATCCAAGGCTGGCCCCTGGCTGTCATGCCTCCAGTTTTATAGCTCAGGAAGTCCCACGTTCTGCATCGGGAAATGCTTTTCTGACAGCAAGTGCTCTTCTGACCACAGGACTGGCCCATCTGCCCCCACAGTAGGCCTGAGGTGGAGATAGGCAAGCCCTGGACCTTGAAGATTGCTCTGACACCAAAGAGTCTCATACCTCTTGTATGCAAGAGTTGGAGGGTGTATAAATACACGCAGTACCTCTCTCCAGCACGGCATTCAGTAACATAATGTTGGTAGCTTGAAATTGACCACAGTGGGGGCATTGACACCCTAGAAATCAGCAAACACTACACATGAAGGCTTGTTCACTCTGAGAACTGATTGTTGAACATTTATCTGTGCATGACTGAATATACCCCATTTTTTCTTCCAGTATGAATACATTTTTCTAGTTCTTTCCTATTACAAAAAAATAGCACAATGAATGTTATATGGTACTTTGTGTACATATGTGTATATTTCTTTAGGCTATATACCTGGAAGTGGACTTTTTAACTTATAAACTATGCACATTTCAACCTACGAGATAGCATCAGATTGCTGGTCTACCAGCAGTATGTAAGACTTTCCGTTTCCTCACATTCTTGTTGACACTCGGTATGGCCAGCCTTCTTCATTTATGCCAATCTGAGCTTGAGGTGGCATTTCATTGTTATTTGAACTGATATATTTTTTTCTTTTTTATGTCCTTTGATAATTGCCTTAAAATATTTCCATAAAATGTTTATTCATTCTTTGTTAGATTTAAGTACTTTATGGTTATTTTATAGATTATTTTTATTTCTATTGTGAAACAGATGAGGAATGCTATGGCTGGTGTATAGAAATGTTACTGATTTTTATATGCTCATGTCAGTATTAACCTTTTCAAACATTTCTGGTCTGGGGAGCTTGAGATTTTATGTTAAACTTGGTATCTGCCCTTAAAAGCGTTAACGACATTTTCTTTGGTTACTTTTTTTAATGCCACGGTACATATGTGAGGGTCAAAGTTTCTAAGATGACAGCCAGGGCAAGGTCCAAAAAGTATTTATCACAATGTGTCTTTGGTAAGTCTGTTCATTCGCAACAATGGTTTGGACGAAATCCACTTGTGTTCTCTCTTTCACCTTGTTTTTTGCCCACATAGCAGCTGTATCAGTAAGTAGAGTTCTGCTCTTCTGGATATTTAGAAATATTAATTCTAGTATATGTTATGTATTTTCTGTATGTTTATTTTCTTTCAGATTAAGCGTCTCTCTAAAGGAAATGGTAAGAATCAATTGAAATGCACAGAGTGTTTCTGAACTTTCTTTCTTTTGTTCAACAAGATCAGTAACAATTTTTTTCCTACTTTTAACAGTACATGATGAAGAGTTTCATGAACAGAAGGATATTTCAGAAATCAACTTAGGTGGGTTCAATTTCTGCCTTATTAGTGCTTTGAAATAATTTTAAATCTTATGCTCCAATTGCTGTAAAGCTCTTGCTTTCATGATAGGGTACTGGGTAACTTTAGGGGAGAAATATCTATTGGTGCTTCATTAGAATTTACAGAGTTTCTGAAAAATGGAAATGTGGAAAGAGAATGATGGTTATACCAAATTTTCTAGAGGAACTAGTGAGTGCTCCATGGATCTAGAAGTACATCACATGATTTTTGTTTATAAAAATGTCAGTTTTCCTGTTTCTATTTTGAAAAGAGTGAAAAAAAGTGGATGATTATTCCACTTGCTACATATACACATGTATATGTATGTATGTATACATGTGTAGTATATGCCTAAGGTTACATTTAGTGGGGGGAAAACCCTAGCCCTTCTACTCGTGCATCATATTCATTAACACCTGTTTGCTCAGGACTTAGGGAAGAGTGTAAAGATGTTTCCATTTCAATGTCTTGTCTACAAACATTTTTCTTGAGGAACTCCATCAATCTGGTCCATTACTGAGAGGAGAGAGAAGCTGGGTTATCATCTCTTTTCTCTCTCTTATCCTGCTTCTAAGATGAGGGAGAAGCCTTTACATTCTGGGTATCTTTGGTTAGGATTGGCAAGCAGCAGAGATATTCATGATCTTAAACAGCTTACGGTCTACAAAAGCTTTACTTTCGATGCATGTTTATTTGTCAAATACTGCAGTAGAGTAAGGACTGTTATCATTTTGCAGGAAGGGACAGGAATTTCCTTGTTGTTGAGGTGACCTGCCCAGATCGCTGAGCTCAGTGCTATTTGAAGCCTACACAACTGAAAAGACCCATACCTAAGGGTTGAACTTCTGTGGCTTTTTCTCATTTACAGGGAAGGCAGGCTCATTGATACATAATTGGAAAATCTTGAAATGGTTTTATAGAAATAGTTTGGTAAGGTAAATGGGTGAATGGGCCCCAAGACTTCAGAGCCAGGCATAAAATTATCTCTGTTTAGTGTCAGGCAATCAAGGTATATGGACTCGAGAGAATCTGCTGTAGTTTAAAGCAGGGCTGGGACTAGAATGAGATTTACGATCTCATCCTAATTTGTCTAGACCAAAGAATTCTTTTACCTTAGAATCATTGTTTAGGCTTCTTCTCCACCACTCCCTCTGAGCTGTGACTCTGATGAAGAAATTTTACCATGTGGGTTTTTTTCTCTTTTTTAGGTCATTCCAACCCAGCTACCAGGATTCTTAGGGTTGGCCACAGAGCCAGATCCTATATCACAAAAACTATTCAGGAAAAATCACAGAGAGGGAATTGTCACCTTTTTCCCTGTCTTCTCTCCATGCCTCACAATTTAACCTTCTACCCCAAGATTTGTTGCTTTCAGTCTTTTCATTTCAGTAAAAGCAATTTTCCCCTTCTAGATCTGAAGGATCAGAACTTCTGAGTCTTATCTTTCTCTCAAGGTACACACCATCTATCAGCAAATACTATTAGATCTACCATCAAATTATATCATGGGTTGCGACTTCTCAACACTTTCTCTTTTCCTATTCCTCTCTAAGCCATCTGGTCTGGTCAGGTTCTTTCAGCCTCGTAACGGCTCTTGCCTTTCTGCCCTCACCCCGCACAGGCTATTCCTCAGAGGGGACAGAACTCTCCTTCTGATAGGATTCAGGCCATGTCACTTCTCTTATCCAATCTTCGTCGTTCAACACTGGCCAGTACTGATTGACATCTCGTCCAACACAGAACAAAAGCCCTAGAACCTTGATTCCCAAGATGTGTTCCATAGGCCAGTATCACCTATACCACCTAAGAGTTTTCTAGAAATGCAGCATCTTCAGTCTCATCTCAGACCTACAGAATCAGCACCTCCATGTTGACTGACCCCTGCTGATTCCCTGCACATTAAAGTTTGAGATGAGCTGACCCTGGCCAGCCATCTAATCTCACTTCCTACTGCTCTTTCCCCTACTTTCTTGGGTTCTCCAGCCACCCTGACCTCCTAGCTATTCCTCTACAGAGGTGAGTCTCAATGTGTGGTCTCCCCACCAGCAGCATCAGCATCTCCCGAGGACTTGTTAGAAGCGAAAATTCTCGAACCTTGCCCCAGACTTGCTGACTGAGAAATCCTGAGGGTGGGGCTCAGCTGTCTGGGTTTAACAAGCCCTCAGGAGATTCTCTTGCTAAAGTTTGGAAAGCTGCTCTAAGACATCAAGGCTTTCCTGCCTCTTTTTTTTTTTTTTTTTCTTTTTTCAGGATTTTATTTATTTATTTATTAGAGAGGATGGGAGAGAGAAGAGAGAAGCAGGCTCCGTGCTTAGCGGGAACCATGGGATCATGATCTGAGCCGAAAGCAGACGCTTAACCTGCTGAGCCACACAGGCACCCCTTGCCTCATTTCTATTTGCTCTTGCCTTTGCCCTCCATACTCTTCCTTTATTCCCCACTCCATCAGATTTCTGCTTCAATGCCACCTCCTCAGGGAGGCCTTCCCTGACCGCCCTTTATAAAATATCAAACCCCCTACCCCTCACCACTTTTCTCCCCTACTGTTCTTTTATTATTATTATTGCTTGTTATACCATCTGCTACTCAACATTTATGTGTTTGTCTCTCCTCCCTCCCCAGTCAAGAATGTCACCTCCCTGAGGGCTTTGTTTTATTCTCTGCTATATCCCTCGCATGTAGAACGAAGTCTAGCACACATGAAGTGCTTAATAAGTATATGCTGCCTGAGCAAATTGGTTAGAGAATCTCCTGAGGCTTATTTTTTTTTTAATTTTTATTCTTTAGAGAGAGTGTGCATATGTACTCTTCCACGTGAATGGGGGTGGGGGGGCGGTGGGCAGAGGGAGAAAGAGAGAGGGAGAGAGAGGGAGAGAGAGAATCATAAGCGGGCTCCTCGGACAGGGGGATCGATCCCACAATCCTGAGATCATGACCTGAGCTGAAATCAAGAGTCAGATGCCCAACCAATTGGGCTACCCAGGCACCCTTCCTGAGGCTTATTTTTAATGGATATATGCTTCTTTGGGAAGTGTCCCCCCCGACCCACTGCTGCACTCTCTTACCCTTGATGAGCCCATCTACACTGACCAACCTAGGGGCCAAGGTCTGAATGAGCTTGTTCATATCACTCTAGAAGAGCCCAGCTCTCACCTCCATCCCGAATCCAGGCCAGTGTCAGAAAATGCATGTGTTTGTTCATGACAAGCCTGAGCCAGAGTGTGGATAGACGGGCACATATTACCCCTACTGAAAAAGCAATTCAATACCTGGCTCCTACTGCCTGTGGGGCAGTCATATCAATGTTATTTGTCTTTGTTTAATTGTGCTGCTATCATATTCATAGGTTAGGTTTATGGAGGTTAAGAAATATGGGCATGGGGAAAGGGATCGTGATGCCTTAGTTAGTCATTAGCAAGTGAAACCACGACTTCTCCCAATACCTAAAACCCCAGTGGGGTCATTTACCATGAATGAGCCCTCAGCTTTGCCAAATAAGACCTCTGTTACCATGTGAGGCTGTGGTGATAACTCTCTAGCTTGATTTCCCAGCTGTAAATCAGGTGCTATTCTCAGAATGAAGTATGATCCACTGACCCTGTTTGAAGTATTTTGTGATTTACAGGGAAGGCTGTTTGTCAAACATGAAGGTTGTCATAAGAAGAGACATTCTTTTAAATGTTCATAAATTTTTCCCACAAGGATCTCCCTTTTAAGAATTCTATTTGCAAAAACACTATGTGGCCAGAATCAAGGAATACCATAAGGGAGGAAAGTTTATTATGCTAAGCTCCTGATAACAGATATTTGGAGATACAGTTTTTGAGTGGATCTATCCATATTTGCCTGGCCTTTATTGCAAGGGCGTTATCTTGAGCTTGGCTTCGGAGGGTACCAGTGTTTTTTCATGGGACAGAGCAAAACCAACCCATTTACCTAGAGTCACAAAGAAGGATGGAATAATAGCAGAAAGGGCCCTGGATAGGAAGTCAGGAGTTCTTAAGCCCACTCAACTGCTGACCACCTCGTGTGCATTACTTCCTGTCTCAAGACTCCCTTGTGCCCCCTTAAAGCACGAGAGGTTTGGAGTCAATGATCCAAAAGATCTCTTCCAACTCATTTCTTAGTTTTAAGATTCTTGGACAAGGTTTCTTATTCCAAAATGAAGACAGAGGATGTGATAATACGTGATATTGATGGGCTATTTACATTTACTCAATTAGAGAGAATTTTGCATTGTTTCAAAAAGACTTCGACCAAAGATTAACAAGGCAACATTTACAATGGAAAATATTAATTTTATTATGAGAAATGCCTTTTAGTAACGCTCATTCAAATATTTCTTTCTTCCTTTTTTTTTTTTTTAATCTGTGTCTAGCTGCGGGCTTGGACCTCTTTCAAGGAGACATCCTCCTGCGAGTGAGTACCTGCCAAGGACACAGTAACATTCCTCAGAACTGGCTGTTTTTTATGACTGGGAGGCTCTGCTTTGTCCAGCCTTGTGCTAGGCACTGTGGAGGACATGAAAGAATCTAATCTATCATCTGTACCCACAAGGGCTTCCACTGCGGTTGATGATGACAAAAACAGATGAAAAATTAGCACACAGGACAAAGAATCTATAATTATCACATTACTTGTTCACCCAATTTTCCTAGTAAGTGAAGAATGAGAGAAGGAAATGCACCAGTATGTTTAAAGTGGCTATCTCAGTTTTTGGAAATTGCAGATCTTTTAAGTTTTGTTCTTAATAATTTCTCTGAAGTTTCCAAATTGTCTGTAATGAACTTGTTTTGCTTTTGTAATCAGAATACAAACGCTATTGTTTGAATTGTATGATAGGTTGTGGTGTTAAAGTTTAGTGAAGGAGGAGGTCAGGGGGCCTGGAGGCCTCACCTTCCATTGTTTTTGATGTAGTGATCCACGATTCATGTTTTCGTCTTTGCCTTGTTTCCACAGAACTCCAGAAATAGCCTGAGAGACCCTAACACCAGGTGGAAGTTCCCCATTCCTTACATTCTGGCTGACAATCTGGGTAATATTAATTGTTTTAATTAGGAGTTTTAGATTTTACTCTTCTACTGACCCCCACTCCTGTTCATTGACTTCAGATTGGGAGTAACACCAATGCAAAAGGGGGTTTCCAAGCCCTGATAATTCTTTATCCCATGGGATGAAAGGCATAACATTATATTGACCCAATGCTGCTTAACCAGTCTGAGATACAGTGCATCAAATAGTAATTTTAAAAATTACAGAGTATCAAATAATAATTTTTAAAAGTACAGACCACATTAACATGTTAATAAAACCAAAAACACCATAAAGAACAAAAATAGAATGAAACACTATTTGGTTTCACAACCACGAAAAAATTATGCTTTAAATAATAGTTTTGTTTAAGTGAAACTAAATATAGTTTCAGCATACTGATTTCTTCCCCTTTTGTTATGAGACAAACATTCCACACTTTTGAGAGATAGAAAAGTCTATATTTCACATGCTCAGGGTCCTTGTTCCTCAGTATTAATAATTTCAATTCTTTTCTCTCTCAAGATAGAAGACTGGTTAAGTTATAGTTCAGTAATTGTTGGAAATAATACTTGGGGGAAATAAATAAATATTCAAAGCCACGTGTGGACACTGGCTGACCCCAAGCAGGTGACTGACAGCTGAGCAGCCATGATGATGCAAAGCCTGCGAGGCCCATCCCACACGGATGGGGGAAGATCAGAGGAGAGGGGAAATGGGGACAAGCTTGCTCAATCTTAATGTGCTGTTAGGCTGCTCCCACTCTCAGGAGATAGAGTTTATGTTTCAATATTTTCCATCACTGTTATCAGTGCTGATCCCTTTTCTAGAGGAGAGCTAGTTATAAACAAATGCTGTTGTTCTCAGTGATTTTTTTGGAAATTTGAGGTTTTATTTATTTATTTTTTAAATTTTATTATTATTATGTTATGTTAGTCACCATACAGTACATCATTAGTTTTTGATGTAGTGATCCATGATTCATTGTTTTCATATAACATCCAGTGCTCCATAAAATACGTGTCCTCCTTAATGTCCATCACTGGGCTAACCCATCCCACCACCCCCTCCCCTCTAAAACCCTCAGTTTGTTTCTCAGAGTCCATAGTCTCTCATGGTTCGTCTCTCCCTCTGATCTCCCCCCCCTTCATTTTTCCCTTACTTCTCCTAATGTCCTCCATGCTATTCCTTATGTTCCACAAATAAGTGAAACCATATGATAATTGACTTTCTCTGCTTGACTTATTTCACTTAGCATAATCTCCTCCAGTCCCATCCATGTTGATGTAAAAGTTGGGTATTCATCCTTTCTGATGGCTGAGTAATATTCCATTGTATATATGGACCACATCTTCTTTATCCATTCATCTGTTGAAGGGCATCTCGGCTCTTTCCACAGTTTGGCTATTGCGGACATTGCTGCTATGAACATTGGGGTGCATATGGCCCTTCTTTTCACTACATCTGTGTCTTTGGGGTAAATACCCAGGAGTGCAATTGCTGGGTCATAGGGTAGCTCTATTTTTAATTTTTTGAGGCACCTCCACACTGTTTTCCAAAGTGGCTGTTCCAACTTGCATTCCCATCAACAGTGTAAGAGGGTTCCCCTTTCTCCACAACCTTTCCAATATTTATTGTTTCTTGCCTTGTCAATTTTTGCCATTCTAACTGGTGTAAAGTGGTATCTCAATGTGGTTTTGATTTGAATTTCCCTGATGGCTAATGATGATGAACATTTTTTCATGTGTCAGTTAGCCGTTTGTAGGTCTTCTTTGGAGAAGTGTCTGTTCATGTCTTCTGCCCATTTTTTGACTTGATTATTTGTTTTTTGGGTGTTGAGTTTGAGAAGAGATTTTATTTCCCCACCCCACCCTGCCCCATTGTTGCCCACACACTTGCAAATTCACAGAGCACCCATATTTATTGGAATGTGATTTAAGAAATATCAACTTTTGAGAGCATATTTTTCCCCATTACAATTTTTCTTCTTGTCTGTGCACCTGCGCTATTCCCCCTTCCATCAAGACATAGGCACGCTTTACTGCATCACCAATTTATTCCAGACACTGTGCCTTCACCTAATATTTGGTTTAAACTTCACCATGCCTCTGTGAGGCATTAAATCAGTGCCTCTCAGACTTTTATGTGCATAAGGCTCCCCTGAGGATCTTGTGAAATCCGGGGTGGGGTCTCAGATTCTGCACAATCCCCCAGGGGATGCTGATGTTTTTGGTCTGCTGGCCACAGCTTGAGTAGCAAGGTCTCTTTAGCTGTAAGTTGGTGACAGATCAAGAAAGCAAGATGGAAGACAGGTGGTCTGAAATAAGGTAGCAGCAGTGAGGACGCAGTGGTGGTTCTCAAGTAGCACCAAATGAGAATCACCGTTAGTGTTAAAAAAAGGTTCAGATGCCTGGGCCCATACCATTGCAAAAAGCAACCTAGAGTTTCATATTTGTATACAATTCTTTTATTAAAGTTAAATTTACACAGAGTAAAATATACAAATCAGTGTAAAAGTCAATGGCTTTTGATATATACATATACTTATGTAACCCAATATCCCATAACTCCAGAAATTGCCCGTGTGCTTGTTTCCAGCCAATCCCTACACCCCTCTCCAAGACACTACCATTCTAATTTTTTCCCCTATAGATTAGTTTTACCTGATTTATAGATAAATGGAATCATTCAGTATGTACTCCTTTGTATCTGGCTTCTTTTGCTTAACATGTTTTTGAAGTTTTTCCATATCGTGGCAGACCAGTAGTTAATTCTTTTTATTACTACTCAGTAATATTCCTCAGTAATATGGCAATTATTTATCCATTTTTCAGTTGATGGACATTGGTTTGTATCAAGTTTGGGTTTTTATAATGAAGAAAGCTGCTATGATCATTCTTGTACAAGTCTGCATGAGATAGATATATATATGTATATTTATATATATATTTTCTTGAGCAAATGTCTAGAAATAGAATTGCTTGATCATATGGCAAATATATATTTACCTTTAGTAAAAAAATGTCAAGCAGTTTTCCAAAGTGGCTATACCATTTTTCCTTCTCACTAGCAATGCAGCAATGTCCCATTTGCTCCACATTTTCAGTAACATTGGTGGTATTAATCTTTTTTAATTGTAGCCATTCTGGTGGTTTTAAATGGAATCTCACTGTGATTTTAATTTGCATTTTCCTAATGACTAATGATATTTCCCACATTTTCATGTGCTATTGGCCATTTGTGTATGTTCTTTTATGAAATGTCTGTTCAACTCTCATCATGCTTTTTTTTTTTTTATCGTGTTTGTCTTTTTGTTATTTGTAGAAGAACTTCATATATTATGGATGAAGTCTTTTGTCAGAGATAGATAGATAGATAGATATCTTGAATATTTTCTCCCAGTCTGTGACTTTCCTTTTTTGTTTGTTTTGTTTCGTTTTTGTTTTTTAAGCAGTGTATTGATTTATTAATCTTTTCAAAGAAGTGAATTTTGACTTGTTAATTTTCTCTTTCTCCCTGCTTTCTATTTTGTTGTTTTTTGCTTGTCTTTAATATTTCCTTTCTTCTACTGAATTCCAGTTTAATATGCTCTTCTTTTTTTATATTAAAGGTGGAAATTTATATCATTGATTTTAAACCTTCATTTTTCTAATAAGATAATGTTATAATATGGCATTTAAAGCTATAAATTTTATTTGAAGCTCTGCTTTTACTGTTTTCCACAAATTTTGATATGGTTGTATCTTTATTAAAGTTTAGATATGTTCTAATTTCTGTTGCAATTTTTTAAAATCCATGGGTCAATTAGAAGTGTGTTTTTAAATTTACAAATGTCGATAGTGCTTCTAGATATTCTATTATTGATTTCTAGTTTAATTTTGCTGAGGTCAGAGAACATATTCTATAAGATTTTGATCTTTTGAAATTTACTGAGACATATTTTGTGGCCTATCTTTGTGACTGTTCCACGTGCACTGGAAAAGAACTTATATTTGGCTGGTGTGGGGTGTGTTATTTTATCAATGTCAAATAGGTCAAGATGATTGTGTTGTTCAAATATTTTTATCTGCAAGGAGTTTTGGACTAATTGTTTTATCTGTTACTGAGAGAGAGGTGTTAAACTCTTTAACTATAATTGTGTGTTTGTTTATTTCTTCTTTTAGAATTTTCATGAAACTGCTCTTTTGGGCAAGCACATTGTTAAATCATCTTGCTAAATTGACTCATCATTTAGAGAAATTTCTCTTTATGTCTGGTAATCCTCTTTATTTTGAAGTCTACTTTGTCTAATTTAAATATAGTTACACCAGCTTTTTGAAACTTACTGTTTTCATTGTGTATTTTTTTCAGGTTTTTACTCCTATCAATGTCTTTATATTTAAAGTGTCTCTTTTTTAGACAGTATATATTTGGGTCTCACATTTTTATCCAGTCTATCAACCTCTGAATTTCAGTTGGAACATTTGGTCTATTTACACTTTTTTCAGATTTCTTTTTTAATTTTAATTTTTTATATTTAAAAAATTTTTTTAATTTAAATTCTATTAATTAACATATAATGTATTATTTGTTTCAGGGGTACAGGTCTGTGATTCATCAATCTTATGTAATACCCAGTGCTCATTATATAGCACATACCCTCCTCAATGTCCGTCACCCAGCCACCCCATTCCTCCCATCCCTCTCGCCTCCAGGAACCCTCAGTTTGTTTCCTAAGATTAAGGGTCTCTCATAGTGTGTCTCCCTCTCTGGTTTTGTCTTGTTTCATTTTTTCCTCTCTTCCCCTATTTACATTTAATGTAATTATTGATATAGTTTGATTTAGAACTATCAGTTATTGTCTTCTATTTTTTCTTTTATTTATTCTTTTCCTGCCTTCTTTTGGTTAAATCCAATAATTTAATATTTCATTTGGTTCGTGTAGTGGCTTTTAGCTCAATCTCTTTGTATTATTTTGTGAGGCTTTGCTGTAAGGATTACAATTTATAGCCTTAACATGTGCAGTATACTTAGACTTAATATGGTGCCCTTTTGCATAAAATGTAAGCATTTTACAACACTATAATTCCATTTATACCCCTTTATTTTGTGCTATTATTGGCTTATACTTTTCAACTATATACTTTATAAACCTCAGAATATAGTGTTATCATTTTTCTTTTTGCTCTAATCAGTTTTCTTTTAAAATTAATGAGGAAAAGTAGTCTTTATATTTACTTTTATACTTGCAATTTCTGGTGCTGTTCATTCTTCCTGGAGATCTGAGTTCCTATGTGGTGTCGTTTCTCTCCAGCCTAAAGAACTTCCTTTAGCAATTTTTTTTTTTTTAAGTAGGCTCCATAACCAGCATGGAGCCCAACATGGGGTTTGAACTCACAACACTGAGATCAAGACCTGAGCTAGATCAAGAGCTGGATGCTTAACTGACTGAGCCACCCAGGTGCCCCTTTTTTTAGCATTTCTTGTAGAACAAAACTGTTGGTGACAAATTCTCTTCTTTCTCCAAAGTAACTTCTTTATTGCCTTCATTTTGAAGGACATTTTTTACTGGGAATAGAATTTAACAGGTTTTTTTCCTTCTTTAAAGTTGTAATTATTGTCTTTTTCTTTTCCACATTTTATTATGAAAAATTTTAAATATATGAAAAGCTAAAAGAATTGTGCAGTGAACACTCGTATATTCATTACCTACATTATACAAACAACATTCTGCTACTTTTGCTTTATCTTATTGATCCAACCTGCCCATCTTTCTATCCTTCTATCAATACATTCTATTTCTGATACATTTCAAAGTAAATTTCATGGACCAGTATGCTTTACCCCAATTACTGCAGCATGTGTACCTTTAACTAAAGTTTAATGTTTGTTTATGATTCTTTTTTATGTAAAATGTACATAGAGTAAAATGCATGGAGTCTTAAGTGTACAGTTCAATGAGTTTTAAAATATTTATATACCTTGTAATTTATACATTACACTTATACAATGTAAAATATTCATACAACTCCTATTAAGATATGGAGCACTTTTATTATCCCAGAAAGTTCTCCCATGTTCTTTCATAGTACTCTCGCCCTTCCAGAAATAACTTTTTTGTTGTTTTAATCATAGATGAGTTTTGCCTGTTCTAGAGTTTCATACAAATGGAATCATATTTTATGCTTTTTTTGATTACTCACTAAAATGTTTTTGAGATTCACCAACGTTGTTGTGTGCATCAATAATTTGTTCCCTCTTATTACTGAGTGGCATTCCATTACATGAATACAGTATATCACAGCCTGTTCAACCGATCTCCTGTTGATAGACACCTGGGTTGATTCTATACTTGAGTTATTATGAATAAAGCTAGTATGAACATTCTTGTACATGTCTGTTTTGAATATAAGTTTTTATAATGTCTCTGATATAAACATCTAAAGTGAAATTGCTGGGTTATAATATAGACATAGGTTTAGTGTTGGATCTCATTCAAAGTGCTTATACCATTTTACAAACTTGCATGAACAATGAATGAAAGTTCATTTATTCTACATCCTTGCCAATATTCGTTGTTGTTATTCTTTTTAATTTTAGCCATACTGGTGGACATGTAGTGGCATTTAATTGTTGTTTTAGTTTACTTATTGTTGTTTCACTTTCTTTTTTGTTTACTTATTGGTCATTTGTATGTCTCCCTTTGTGAAATATCTGTTTAAATAGTTCGCTCATTTAAAAAATTAGTATTTATCTATTCTCCCTTGAGTTGTAGGAGTTCTTTATATATTCTAGATACAAGTCTTTTGTCAGATATGTATTTTGCAAATATTTTGCCCCAGTTACATTATCTCTGGTCTTTTTTCTTAAACTTTTGTGACAACTAAGCTGTCTTGGGTACAAATATTCATATTATAGATGCCACTAAGAATAGGTAAAATTTCATGAAAGTCCTTCAGTAGGCCTAATGCATACTCTTGTTGTTGTTATCTGTGTTGTTTCCACAAGTAATTTACTGATGAATCCATTGATTATTTATTTAATGATCTTAATATAATCTTATGACATCTGAAATGTGGAATCTCCAACTTGGTGGTTTATTAAATGAAATAAGGGCCAGGAAAACATAAGGTAAGTACTTGGTAAACTGTCAAGAATTATGAACTCTTTGAGAGAATGCACAAAATCAAATATACAACCAATATAATTTAACTTTATATAACCTAGTTTAATTTTTAACTTAGAGCTCTACCTTCAGTCAGTTGATGGGAGGAAAAAAAAAACCACATACTAAGTAAAACGTAATCTCTGTTCCTCTAGAGTATCTTTCCTCCCCACCGCATGCTTGTCTCATGCAATGCCAGGCAATGTGCACGTTAGGCAAAAGTAAAGACATTTGATCTTTGGTCACTGGTCCTAACCTACAGGTTACTAAGCATCTACTGTTCTGGCCTCTTCGGGTCCATTAGGCTTCTGCTGCTTTGGGTCCAAGTTTGAGTTATAACAATCTTTTCCAAGGTTGTTTCCAGTGCTCCCTGTGTAGTCTTGCCATCTCTCCAGGGGTCTTGCAGGGAAGCAGGGTAACATATCATATGTGTTCCTTATGCTTCCAGAACCCATAAACCTCTCTAAACTCTGCTCTCTTCCTCCAACAAGAGGGGGTATTTTTTTAGACTGGTGCAAACACCATTCTCACTGCTTCTTTCCAGGTGCTTTATTCACACAGAAGACAGAAATGGCTTGCAGTCACTTCTGTCTCCTGCTCTGCAGTGTGACTCTCCTGAGGTACTGCACTCAGGATCTCCACTTGAATAAGGAAGAGGAAGGGAGGAAATGAGGAAGTTAGTTTATAATTTTGTTCAGCTACACCCACATGAGTGTATTCTTATTTTGTAGGTATATTTACATTATGTATTTAAAGTCTACACTTAATGTTTATATACACGACTACTTTTATAGTTTTAGTTTCCAAGGAATCTGCTTACTACCAAAAAATATATCATGGACCTCTGTGGATTTCATGTGGGGGCAAGATTTTCTCCAACTATCTTATGTATATTATCTAAGATCTAAGTAATGCTCATTGATATTTTTACTGATTTCTGCAGGACTGAATGCCAAAGGAGCCATTCTTTATGCCTTTGAAATGTTCCGCCTCAAGTCCTGTGTGGATTTCAAGCCCTATGAAGGAGAAAGCTCATATATCATATTTCAGAAGTTTGATGGGTAAGGATGAAATTTTACGGAGTGTGTAATCATGCACCCTTTTGTTTATAAAAGTGATACATGTCTTTCAAAAGAAGAAACTGGAAAGAAACTAAAAGCAAAATCAAATCTTTCTCTGTGAGTTTAAAGTCTGTAACATTTTTAATGATCTAGGTGGAGAACGAGTTGTTTGGATACTTATGCGCCCCATGAGATTTATTTCAATTTTTTTTCCTGGGTTTAGGTCATGTTTTAAATAACTACTTTATTTTTTAAGTCAGGTGTATTAAAGTATAAATTATACACCCTTTTTTACGGTACTGGTTTAAATTATGGCGCTTTGCTGGCTGGACCTCTTTGAAAAGTTCTAGATGTAGTTTTTTGTTATTTATTTCCTAGGAGAAATAAAGGGTATATCAAGAAATAAGCTCTTTTTTTCAGTGGTATTTATGTCAACCAACCTGGGCTAGATGAGGTTGGGAAGCAAAGCGACCACCTGCTGTGACTGCCTGTGTGTGTCTTTAGGGCCCACCTGGACACATTTCCTCCTGCTGCAGTTCCCCACACTGCCTCTAGGTGTTCCCTGGATTTCGTTGTCTAGTTCTGTCGGTGTTTTTCCTCATCATGGATGGATAACAGAGATGAGGAAGGAAGTTAGCACATGATTTAGCTTCTTAAGAAAAAAAAATGCAAAAAACAGCAGTAAAAAAATAATTGTGATGACCACTTAGATACAAGTAAAGTACCTTTCTTACTTGAGTAGTTGCTTTCTTGGCTCAGACTTTTATTAAAAATGAAATTTATGTTCACCTACTATGTGCCAGGAAGTGTGCCAGTCTCTAGATACAAAGAAGCCTGAGACATGGTCTTAGATCTCACAAAGTTTACAGTTGGCAGTTGGGGGTGGTGGAGAAAAAACAGGTAAATAGTTATATATGGTAAGGGGAGTGCCATGGGCCATAAGAGGACACAAAGGCAGAGGAGAGGGAAGGACAAAATGGGGGATGGGAAGAGAGGGAGAGCAAGAGAGAAAGGGGAAGGAAGAAGAAGGAAGAGAAAGAGGAAGAGAGAGAGAGAAGGAAAAAGCAAACATAAACATGAATCTGGCTTACTTGGAGAATTCATTCAGTTCTGAGTGTCTGAAGCTTCGCATGTAAGGGGCAGAGTGGTGAGCCATGAAGCCAGGACGATAAACAGGAACCTGGTAATAGATAAACCATGTGTGAGGGAATCCACCATTTAGGGCATGATTCATTATATGTTCAGTTTTCCATTTTAGAAAGATTACTCTAGCAACAGTGGATAAAGAATTGATGTGTGGGCAAGACTGGTGACAGGAGACCAATGAAAGAATTGTCCCAATTGTCCAGGACAGAAAGAATAAAGGAGGGGCACCTGGGTGGCTCAGTCGGTTAAGTGTATGCCTTCAGCTCAGGTCATGATCCCAGGGTCCTGGGATCGAGCCCCACATCGGGCTCCCTGCTAGACAGGAAGCCTGCTTCTCCCTCTCCCATTCCCCCTGCTTGTGTTCCCTCTCTCGCTGTCTCTCTCTCTCTGTCAAATAAATAAATAAAATCTTTTATAAATAAATAAATAAATAAATAAAGTATTTATTTTCAAAAAAAAAAGGAAAGAAAGAATAAGGGACCCACAGTAAAGAAGAGGCAGTTGAAATGAAGAAGAGGGAATATATTTCAGAACTACGAAAACACGGAGACTTCTCAAAAGCTGGTTGTCAGTTGATGTGAGGGGTTCAGAAGAAAGAGGAATAAAGGATGTCTCTATGATTTTTGATTCATTGACTGGTGAGTGGTAACTTTATTCACCGAGCTTGGGAATATTGCCAGAAGAACCACTTTAGTAGTAAGATAGTGAATGTGTTTCTGGACATGTCCTGAGGTTCTTGTGGGTCACAAAAGTGGCGATAACCAGTAGCATTTGCACAGTTTCTTTTTACGTGAAGGAAAAACATGTAAAGTATACCCTGGGCCTCGCCAAGAACACAGATTTTAGAGGTTCTCTGTTTTTGATCTTTTCATCTTGTCCCTTGGCAACATTTGTGCTTCAAGAAAGTACCAAAGCCTTTAATTATTTATTGAGGATTTCAGGGAAAAAAAAAAGTTCATTTTCTTAACCCTTTTATTTCCATTTTTAGCTACCACTTTTTCTTTCCTTTCTTTTTTTTCCTCTTAAAAATAAAACGAAGCTAATGTGATCACTTTCCCAAAGTTCTCTTTTTCCTAGTAAAATTCTCGAGGCTTCTTTTCAGTTTGTAACTCAATCCCCAAGTACTTGATGAAGAGGTAGGTCAGCTTTGAGGGACGTTGGCTGTAAAACCTGAGTCTGGCAGATTCTTACTGCCTTTGGCCAGGAGGTGTCTCTCTTACATTTAAGTTAGGGGAGAGAAAGGGGAGGAAAGAAGATGGTCTAGGGAAATAAACTGCAGTAAAGTGCCCCAAACCCTTCAGGGTTCTGGTCCCGCTGAAGTGGGACATTAACTGGGCTCTTTTAGAAAGACAAGGGAAAAGATTCAGAGCTGCATAGTTGTGGCATTTTTGCAACTTACACGTTTCCATCGGAGGAGGGATTTATTTTTATTTTTATTTTTTTAAAAATTTTTTTAAAGATTTTATTTATTTATTTGACAGAGAGAGACACGGTGAGAGAGAGGGAACACAAGCAGGGGGAGTGGAAGAGGCAGGCTTCCCGCTGAGCAGGGAGCCCAATGCGGGGCTCGATCTCAGGACCCTGGGATCATGACCTGAGCTAAAGGCAGACGCTTAACGACTGAGCCACCCAGGTGCCACTGGAGGAGGGATTTTTAAAAAAAAAAAAAGATAAATAGTAAGTGCTCCTCTGGATTTTGGATATTTCACAGTCAACCAATTTGGTAATGAAATGCCACTGTCAGAGAGGCAAATTGATCGCGGTGATGTTTGCATAGCTCAGTGAAGTTACAAAAGATCATTGATTGTATTCTTAAAATTGGTGAATTTCATGGTATGTAAATTATACCTTAAAATATTATTAGAAGATAATTAAGATCTGCCTTTGACTATAAATCAAGTCCATGAGCATTTGAAGGCATATGATATTAGCAATCTCCGGGGGGAAAAACAATGGCAGGTAAGACAATGTGATTATCACCAAAGAACTTGGAATGCATCAGTCACATTTAAAAGTATGAGCAAATCTCTGATTCTGCTGAGCACTGGTTAGAGTATAGATTCTCTTCCCCACCTTAAAGCAGATAAGGAAACAATTCGTGGAAAGCTCCGGATTTGCTTACTAGACGTGGAAAGCTGGATTTATGAAGAAAGACAAAAAAGAGTTGGGAAATAAAGGGGGCAAGAGACTGCACCATGAGGAATTTGGAGAATCGGCCAGCAGTTCCTGAGTCCACTGTTTTCTGTGGGAAGTTATGGGTCCTTCTCGCCCGGAGCCCTTCAGAAACGGTAGGCAGCCAGCTCTGTGCTTTCGTAATGCTGCACATCGGCTGACAGCCAAAGAAATGGACTTGCTTCTTTAATGAGGTTCTTTTTCACGATTATAAAACTGACACCTGCTCATTATAAGAATTGTGGAAATTCATTTCAGTATAAAGGAGAAAATTTAAATCAACCACAGCCACCACCCAGAGACAACTTAATATTGTGGTACAAAAGCAATAGTGTTATTCTGTGGAATGCCCGTTGGGTTTGTGAAGGTGAGAAAGAGTGCTGATTTTTATGTCTTTCTACTTGGTGCATTCTTAGGATTGATTTGCCTCTGAGTATATTATTACTTCAGTAATGGACCACCAGTTCTAAAGCCTGCTTATTATTCCCTCTAGGAAATGTTGCTCATTTAACCAGTCTCCTATTTTGAACTATTAGCTTATGAGAATGCTATTGATAATTTCTTTTTTTAATCAAACCTAACTTCCTTCAAGTTTGTGTTCTGGAACCCTATGAATTACAGCCACTTGAGAGTTCTTCAGGAGAAGATTTCCCTCTTCTCTTCTTTAAAGGTGCTGGTCTGAGGTTGGCGATCAACATGTGGGACAGAACCTTTCTATTGGCCTGGGATGTGACTATAAGGCCATCATTGAACATGAGATCCTCCATGCTTTGGGACTTTACCATGAGCAGTCAAGAACTGACCGAGATGACTATGTGAACATCTGGTGGGATGAAATTCTTCCAGGTGTGTAGAAACCCAAGGTACTTGGGTAGGATTTGCTGTTATCTTTATCACTTGCTGGGACCAACCCTGGGATGTCCGGGCCACATCTGTGTGTGGACAGAAGCTTCAGCTGGGAACACAGAATAGGAAATGGGTATGATTTGTTGGCCTTTGCTGTGGGCTGTGCTGATCTGATCATAACTGACCCTAGAAAAGGGCCTTAGGGAACGGAATATGTTGGCTAACTCAATGTTAACTGAAAGTTAATCAGAAACTTTTGCTTTGTTTCAGTATTTTTGTTGAAAATCTATCTAAAATGCTATCTAATTTTCCTGCCACAGTCAATTGACATCCTCTGAGGATGTCATAGTCATTTTTCTGGGTGTGAGATCACATGTAGGTCTAGGAGTCTGCATGAAGTTTAGTTGAACGTACGATGACCCTAATATATACTCAAGAACCTTTTTGGTGCTTTACCAAATCAATGATAGGTGTTTAAAAACAAAACAAAACAACAACAAAAATGAATTATTTCATCTGAAATTGTCGCCCCAATTGTGTTAATTCTGGCTGATAGTCTGAGTTCTAGTTAATAAAAATTTACTGACTGGCCTTTCTTTCCACTGTCTTCCTCCTTCCTCCTTTCTAAGTACCTCTCTCCTTCTGCCTTGAGCAAATGTATGCAGAAGGATAATACAGTCTTATTTCACTTATTGTTATGCAGTGTGTTATTCTAACAATTTCTATGTTTCTTTAGACTTCCTTGGACACCACCTTTCCTAGTTGCTTGAGACAACTAAGTAGAGTGCTTTTGAGTATACTAAAACACTTCTTTTTGAAAGATTTCATTTATTTATTTGAGAGAGAGAGAGCAAGAGCAGGGGGAGGGGCAGAGGGAGAAGCAGTCTCCCCACTTCTGAGCAGGGACCCCAATGCCTTGGGGCTGATCCCAGGACCCTGAGATTATGACCTGACCTGAAGGGAAACATTTAACCAACTGAGCCACCTAGGGGCTGCCATCCCCCGCCTTTTTTAAAAAGATTTTATTTAATTATTTGGGGGGGAGTAAAACACTTTTATTGAACAGTTAAAAAGTCAATACTATATTTCTGAAAATACCTAGTTTTTAACTAGGAATTAGTTCAGGAAGTAGAAAAACATTACTTTTGGCAGCAATAGATTAATAAAACCTTAATGTATTAAAATGCCTTGACTATTACCATACGTGGCTTTCACAAAGCAAATAATTGCTTTGGAATTATCTGCTTTATTTAGATTCCAATTTCAAATATGGGTTCATATATAGAGTGCATCTCTAATAATTTTACTTTTAGGGAATTATAAGATCTTGTCATACGTTAAAATTAAATACAAATCCCCAAAAGACTTCTGCCAGAACTAGCTCATTTTGAAGTATGGTGGATCAATGGTTCTCACGTGAGGTAGAGTTAGGGATGGCTAATCATATCAAAATCATCTAAGGGGTTTCTCGATCTGGGTCCCTCCCACTACCTCATATTCTGATATGTCTGTGAATGTGAAGTGGTGGGGAAAGGAGGAAAACTATGTGGTTTGTAAAAACCTAATACAACCAGGATTGAACCCCCCACACACACACACACTTCCACCTATCCTACCACCCAACCACTGAGCTAGACGCCAAGTAATATTCTTCTTTGCCTCCCAGTCCAATCTAGAAAAGTATTAGCAAGTGTTCACTCAGACATAAAATAGCAGATCAAATTTAATGTATTTGTCTCCCGGATGTAATTGTGTTATAACTGGGTCTGTGTAGGAGGGGAAGGAGAGTGGGGTCATTGGTCAAAGGACCTAATCTCCACTTGCAAGACTCAGGGCACTATTAGACTTTGTCTGTATTTGCCTAGAGACTTGGATTTCTTACCTTCCTGTACATAAACTTGGTTCTGCTGAGCATTAAATAAGCCTATAGAGAACATTCACATGTTTAAGTCTTGAAGAACACAATGATTAGTGCTTTTAAAATGATTTTCAGCCAAATGAGGTTCCCTTTCGCAGAGGGAGCCAACGCTTTTGCCCAGGTAATTTTCAGACTTGCTCAGTTCTTGGTTGAGCATGAGTTACTCAACATATGTTGCTTATCTCCTACCTATATTTTCATCAAGTATAATTCCATATATCTAAATTGCCCGCTGTCACTGGAGAACTGTTCTCAAATGAGATGTCAAATCAATAAGATGGTAAGCAAGGGCAGTATTATTGCTCAGGGTAATTTATAACGTTTATTGCATCTTGTCTTCAATTGATGATAAGTATCTAAGAAGATACAGCACTGGCAATATAGTTCTCTCCCCAAATATATCTCCATCTCTTAAGCCAGAATGCTGTTTTCTGGATCTGTTCTCTTTAACCAAGGAAAGACCTCAATTTCTGGGGTCTAGCATGAGTCTGCAAACTACAGACTGTGGGCCATATTCACTTGCATTTGTAAATAAAGTTTCATGGGAACACGGCCATGCCCATTTATTTGCATATTTTCTATGGCTGCTTTTGTGTTACAGTGACAGAGTTGAGTATTGTGAGAGACCACATGACTTGCAAAGCCAAAAGTATTTTCTATCTGATCCTTTACACAAAACATTTGGCCTCTGGTTTACAATATCACTTCCTTTTCAAGGCTCTCAGCTTCGAGTTCCCTGAATGCAGGACCTTGCCTGTCCTATTCTCTGCCAGGGGCCACCACCAATGGGCACAGCTCCCAGTATGTAGACAGTAGGCGCAGCAAAAATGCGTTGCATAAAATTTTTAAAAATTATTCAAAACATGTATTTGGTAAAGCCTTCTGATAAAAATCCCTGAATAATAAAGAATAAAATGATCTATTCTAACCTGATGATTTTAGTGAAAGGGAAAACCTATCCAGTGAATTTGGATGTGCTGTTCTTAAGATTGCACCAGGAGTCACCAGGAGAGCCCAGGCCAAGCCCTAGTCCTCACACTGGCTGGGTATGCTTTATTGTTCTACCCTTAGGGTAGGACAACCTAGGACCGAATGCTCTGGAAGGAGTTACTTTTCCCTTCCCTGTTTGGGTCATTTATTTATACAGTCCTGTGCCACCTTTGAATATGCTTTGATCCCTTTGAAGTTCAGTCTCCATGAAATCCCGTGATTTGGGAAGATGAAGCATTGGTATTCTCATTTTACAGTTAAAACAAAGTTTTGATCAACAGGATTCTTTGGCTTTTCCAAAAGCATTTAGAGACTCCCTCCAGCACCTACTGCCCACGTAGTGTGGCTCATCTTCAGTCCTAAATGCACCTGCGTTGGTGTCTTCACAAGGTGGTTACATGTTCTTCTCTCTAATTGTTAAAAACAACTGGATGGGAAGCTAGAAAAGAAGAACATGAAGATGGGAAGTCATGATCGGGGAGTCACGAGCATTCTCATCCAGTTTTCCTGTCACTCCCTAAGAAGGAAATTAAAAATCTGTGAACTTCTCATTATTGCAACTGAAACAGTAAATTCCTGATGGCTAGTGGATTAAAAAAACATCTGTTTGGTTTCTTATTTAAGCATTCCACATTGCAGCACATACTATCTTGTGCTAATCTCCTCAAAATATTTTCCTTTTCTATTTTGAAAGGAAAGTCAATTTTCTTCTTCCTATTTTATTTTTCTCTCCATGAGGCTATTTCTGAAAAGAGGTGTGAGTCTTGATTGACAGGTTACCCCTTTCCGGGCAGCTGTTTACCTTTCCCTCTGCCCCTTGGATTTCCTTTTTCTAACCCATGGAAGACCTGGCCAGGTACAGCTTTTGGTGGATGAGGTACTTGCCTATTAGCAAGATGTATCAATCCTGAATATTTTCCTGAATTCAAAAATTCCTTTTCCTGCCTTTTGGAATACCTACCTCCACTTTGATATTTTATCTTGTTTTCCTTAAAAGCTTATACATGTACATACACACACATTTATTTATTTATTCATTTATTTGTAAAACAAATCTTTGATTTAAACATATACATATATTTAATAATTTGTAGGTAAAATTTATATATTAATTATAGCATGTCTTTTTGTATTTATTTTTAAATGTATTTTTAATTTTTAGAAGTGTATATACTGTTATATAATTAATATCATAATATTATTTGTTACTATTAATTAATAATATGTGTTAATTTTATGTACATCATGCTAATTACCAAACATGTTAAATATGTATATATATTTAAATCAACTATTCGTTCTTTTTCTTTTCTTTTCTTTTCTTTTCTCTTGGTCTCTGGGTCTCTGCTTATGTATCTAGTCAAAAAGGGCAGGACAGAGGAAATCATATAAATGAATGGGACCTGTGGATTCTCTCTCTGATAGGTTTCGAACACAACTTCAACACCTATGATGACACCGTCATCACAGACCTCAACACGCCCTATGACTATGAGTCTTTGATGCACTATGAGCCTTTCTCATTTAACAAGAATGACAGTGCTCCTACCATCACGGCCAAGATCCCTGAGTTTAACACCATCATTGGGCAGCGTCTGGATTTCAGTGCCACTGATTTGGAGAAGCTGAACCGAATGTACAATTGCAGTGAGTACTGCTGGGTCTGAGAAGTAGGTAAAAAAACCTTAACAGGGTTTTCCCCAGCCCTTCAGTTTCCCCTACATTTCCCTGCACTATTCCGTCCTGTTCTAGTTAAGGAAACCGGACAAACCACAGAACTTTAGTTTATCTCCAGAGTAACAAAAATTGTTACAGGATGGTTATGAAAATTAATTAGGTGGTTGTGTTTTACAAAGTAAAAGTATTGGACTGATGATGTAAGGAGCTGTAATTGTCCAACTTCTTCAGCTTCCTTTTGAAGTGTGTGTCCTTAGGTAAAGCTCAGGATAGGGAAAGTGTCTTTTATCCTGAAAAGTTCTTTACCCAGGTTAGTTGTTCCAGAGTCATCTAGTGCTCAGGGACGGGATGTTTTCTAAAATGACCCTATTAGTCTTCAGGGACACATTTTTAAATTCTGTTCAGTATGTATGTACAGAAGACCTACTAACTACAAAGATCTACTAGGCACCTCCTTCTCGACCTAAAGGGTTCCTTGGTGGACATTTATAGCACCTTTTTATCATTTGACTCTGTGAGATGGGTAGGGCTGCATCTATGTTGGATGTTCTAAGATGTAATGGGTGGCAGCAGGATTTGCATTAGAGAAAAGTCAAGAAAATGTGCTCTAGCTAAACAATGAGGTCTTTTTTAGCTTAAGACATTAGGTATGTGAAATAAGATGACTTAAATTTTTAACCAGGGGACAAAAATATCATTTGCAGCCACAACTCACACACTTTTGGACCACTGTGCTTTTGAGAAGGCAAACATCTGTGGGATGATTCAGGGTACCAGGGATGATGCTGACTGGGTCCATGAGGACAGCACTCAGTCTGGACAAGTGGATCACACGTTGGTGGGACGATGCACGGGTGAGTGAAGGCAGAAAGTAAGCACACTGAGGTGGTTCAGCAGGTTCAATTAGGGAATGGCAGGCTGCAGGTTTTGCCTCAATTGTAATGTTAGTTATCAAACACTGGAAAGCCAAACAAACACAAAGAACACTTCTCATATCTTAATTATTAACTCAGTAAAAAGTATGCAGGTTCTGGGCATGCAAAAGAAAGATGCATTTAAGTGATGACAAAACTAATACAGACATATAGTTGATAAGACATGATTTTGTAAATAAAGGTAACATCTCTAGAGCAGTGCCCTCCAATAGAACCATAAGGCAAGCCACATACATAATGTGAAATTTTCTAGGAGCCACATAAAAAAGAAACAAGAGAAATTCTTTTTAGCAATACATTTTATTTAACCCAGTATATTCAAAATGTTAGCATTTTGACATGTAATTAATAGTAAAGTTATTAATCAGCTATTCCACACTTTTTATACTTGGTATTTGAAAGCTGGTGTATAGTTTGCCCTTATAGCACATCTCAGTTTGGACTGGCCACCATGCAGGTGCTTAGTAGTCACACATGTTGGGTAGCACCATATTGAATGGCACGGCTTCAGATAGTTCTTATGCGTGGTTTGCATAGTGAAAAAGCCATAAAATCAGACAGACCTGTATTTGAAATCTGACTCCACCACTTGCTGATTCTAACCACAGATAACTGTTTTTGTTGGTGTCTTTTTTTAAGTCTTTACTTTTGTAAGCCTCTCTGACTGGTCCAAGATGCTGATACTTACCAGTGAGGATGGAAGGAGCTAAGCATGGAGACCCTCTAGCTGCAGACCAGCAACCTCCCTCTCCATTTCTTTCCCATCTTCCCTTTCTGTCTAGAGGTTCCATTTTTTTTTAAATTTCTATTTTAGCATCCTTTTATGTTGTGCTTGTCTCAGAAATAATCTCAACCCTATAGGTTATCATCAGTTTTTAAAGACTAGACTGTTACAAAGTCCCTCAGTCCCTACCTGTGTGAATTGGTTGGATTTCCTTCATAGAAGGGACCCAGCTTGTCACCCAGATGTCAGGCCACTGGGGTCAGAGGTGACAAACGATTGCAGCTCTTCCTCCAGCCTTGGCAAAAGGTGTAAGTCTCTGTCACCCATCATATTATCAAACACATAATCTCATGTGTCCAAAGGGTGATCTAAGTCTGAAGTTCCCTCTAGACTTCCATTATAGTATCTCATCCAATCTCTCCTGGGGGCTTGCTGCTAGACTACTATACAATTTCCAGCTGAACAGAAGAGTGACCGTCTTAGGAGGGAAACATGTTAGAACAGCGTTCCAGCACCTTAATAGGAAAGGAAAGGACCATACCCCAGAAGAAATATCTAGAAAATTTTTACCAGGTTAACTTGAGCAGCCATTATGCTTCTTCCACAGGAGACATTTAATGGTGGTGCTTTCCCTCTGCTAGAGAGCACTGGTGGTGTTGAGGTAGATGTTTAGACTCAAAGAGCACAAAGGATCCCTCGGGATAGAAGCCACCTCCCATCTGAAACCAGGAGAGAATGAATGGACACCTTCGAATTAGTAGCAGCGCCTGGGCAAGAATTCAGGTCTCCCGACTCCCAAGCCTGGGTTACTAGACTTTCATTTCCTACCCGTGAGGACACCTGGGTGGAATTCCTCAGCAAGGATCATAGCCGTGTGAGCTCTTGTTTTATTTAACCCAAGCACTCAGTAATTCGCAATGCCGAGAGCTCAAGCTAGTAAGTTCAAGTACTGAGAATAACATGCAAGAAAATATCATTTTCCTGATATAATATTAAAGCCATTAGATATTTTTAAAGCTTTGTAGAAAGCCTATTCAAACACTATGCTTGCTGCCATCATGGAAGGTACAATGCTCCACATATGAGGCAGGATGAAGCAGAGAGCCATATTGCCAATGTACCTAGAACTGCACTAGATGCTCATTTCGTTTTTACTTTGTGAGATATTTTGAGTAGATACTTTGGTAAGAAGTTGAATTCTGGAGGACAGTTTAAAGGACTTCTTTATATGCGAGAATTGTTCTTTGTGCTTCACTGTGATGTGCTGATTTTCCAAATGACATATTCCTTTAGCTGCCTGCTAATTTGGGGGGGAGAGAGTTCTGAGATACAGGAGTTGAGCAAACCTCAGCTTGGTTACAAACCTAGACATTTTTCACCCTCCTTTTCAGTGGTCTTTCTTTCTTTCTTTCTTTTTTTAGATTTTATTTATTTATTTGACAGAGAGAGAGACAGCGAGAGAGGGAACACAAGCAGGGGGAGTGGGAGAGGGAGAAGCAGGCTTCCGGCTGAGCAGGAAGCCCGATGTGGGGCTCGATCCCAGGACCCTGGGATCATGACCTGAGCCAAAGGCAGATGCTTAACAACTGAGCCACCCAGGCTCCCCTTGAATGCCCCTTCTTATGACACAGTAAAGATGATTCTTCACCACCAATAATACATCCAATTACAGGCTAGGAACAGGTGAGACTGAACCCTTATCATTGTGAATACTTTAATTCCAGTCCCTAAACATTGGAATCCCATAGTCTGTTCTACAACCAGCAGATGAGCTCTTTTCCTTGGAATGGGTCTCTAAACAAGAAAGCCAATGAGGAAAATAGTATTCATCTCAAGGACACTAAATTTCATCAAACTTTGCTTGAAGCCCGTGTCTCCTTAAGTCAGAGGAATACATTTCACGAACTTGGGGACAAAGGCAGTGGAGAGCTGGGGCTTTTGCCAGGGAGTCTGTCCATGGAAACCAAAAGAAGACACACCACCTTCTTTTCATTTTCCCCGGAAGAGTTCTGGCTTTTGTTGCCTGGGTAACTTTGCGGGAGCATGGGACACCCCAGGGTATGGACCGGTGGAGATGGGTCATTGGGCTGCTCTCCCCACAGGAGCCGGCTACTTCATGCACTTCAGCACCAGCTCGGGGATGGCAGAAGAGGCAGCCCTGCTGGAGTCTCGGATTCTCTACCCAAAGAGGAAGCAGCAGTGCCTGCAGTTTTTCTATAAAATGACAGGAAGCCCTTCAGATCAACTGGTCATCTGGGTCAAGAGGGATGACGGCACCGGCAATGTTCGCAAGCTGGTCAAGGTGCAGACCTTCCAAGGTACCTAGAGACACTCGTGCAGGGCCTGATTTTGGCTTAAGTCTGGGATCTTGCTCCATCTTCTCCTTCCCTTTCCCCTTCCTTTGCTCGATTCCTCCCCTCTCTTTGTTTCTTCTTCTCCTCTTCCTCCTCCTCTCCCTCTTCTTCCTCGCTTTTCCTCCATCCCCCTCCTCCTCTTCTAAGAGCCCAGCATAACATCTGGTACATTTTAACCCCTCCATGAATATTTTAAGCCCTCAGAAATCAGAAACTGCATCGAGAATTTAGGTGAGGCTGAAATATACTTGTGTAAGGGGCAATCAGAACATAGAAATCCAAATTTCACTACAGCTCTGGAGACAGCCAGGGCAGAGAAAATGGGTGATTTGGGGGTAGAGCTGGAAATAAAAGCTGGTGCTGCTAGAGAGAATGGTTCAGTAGTTGACAAGCATTTCTTCAGTTGTTTCAAAAAACTGAATGAATACATTTATTTATTTATTTATTTATTATTATATTCAATTAGCCAAAATATAGTACCATTATTTAATACACTGAACTAACATGAAGCCTACTTGTGAAGTTGGAGGTAATTAGGACGTGTGTATGTATTAACTTCATTACCATCATTTACATATTCCTAAGGGTTATTTTATGTATTTCTATAAGAGGGTCAGCATGAAAACCTTAAAATACTAAGGGAGGTACTTGGATTTGAGGGTAATCTAGGTGTAGGTCGAGATCAGGGTTATAAAGCTAAGTTTTTACATTCTTTTGTGGTGGTGATGGTTCATTCATAACCAGAAAAGGAGAGACACACATTCCTCTTTTTCCATTCAACAAAGAATTTCTCAATTAAGACGAGTCTTGATAGAGGAAGCATCATTTGAGTACTTTTAGGAGAACCTGCTGCTCTTGAAGTGTGGAGGCTTCCTTAGAGGTCACTCCTTAGAACAGGTGTCTGAATCACCTCTACCCAGGCCTCCATGGGCTGCCTGGGAGTACTACAGATAATGGTTTTGAGGGGTTCACTTTTCTGGCTGAAATGTACAGAGCATCTTTATCAAATGGAGGGATTGATAAGGGAAATCTGTGTCCTAAGATGGCCGACTGACCCAGTGAGAGAGTCCCAGTCCTTGCCCTGGGGATCATCCGGGTTCTTCTCCCTGCCCCGCTTCGCGCATGCACTGAAAGTGCCAAGTATGTGGAAGTAAGAGTGTATAAATTACCCCTTTTGTTTGTGCTCAAGGCTCAGACCTTTGGAGACCACTCTCCTCTGAGCCCGCCGGCATTAAATAAATCTCCTATCCTCCAAGATCTCCAAGTGCCGCTTGGTTCTTCCGTTGGGTGATCCAGTCCAGGTTCTGCAACAGGATGACAGCTAGGTGCCCTCTAAGAGTCTCTGCCTACATGGTAATGGACCCTCAGGTCTTCCTTCCAGTACCATGTTCCCACATTTCAATCTCAAGGTGACAATCCATATGAAGATGGTTTAACCCTGTTGAGTAAATTAGTAAAAATCTTGTGTGTCTGTCCCTATTCCAGACATCCTGACACCCATTACATCTCAGATCCATGTGTCCTCCACGTGACTGCAGTCCCGTCCCCAGGAGACGGTACTTACATCAGTTCATAGGTTATAGATGTGGTCGATGTGCTCTCCTCACCCTTCTCCCCTATGTGTAGGTAACCTAACCACATGGCCTGTGCTCTGCTCTCCCAAGACTGAAGAGTGCCTTGATCTCCCTTTGCTCTCAGTCATTCTAAGGACGACTTCGAGGGACAGATCTAACAATATTCTGTTTTCTGGAGTGGAACTCTGTATGTAGATTTCTGGTTATAACACACAGAAAGAGAAAAAATACTTCTGAAGCCCTCTGGCCAATTGCATTTCAGACTAAACTTCGGTAACACTCATCTGTTTGAATTCATTTTAGCCAACAGGATCCCCACTTGGAATGTAGCATTTTTCTTTTCCTTTCTGAGCCCAGTGCTAAGATACACCCTGTCAGAATATGAAAGTAGGGGCAGATCTCTAGGGAATTATGAGTTGCTCTGGCCTGGAGGTTTCCTTCTCTAGACCTTCAAGCTCCTTTCTGGTTTCTTATGCTGTGAAGCACTGGACCCCATGTTTGAGAACATCCTTCTCAACTTCTTATCTCAGCTCTTTAGCCAAAATTCTCACTTCCAGCTCAGTCTCAGGAAAAAAACCAAGTAAACCTAATTTTCACTAGAATGTGAATATCTGGATAGTGGTAACTCTTTTTGTATTATTATTATTATTTTTTTAAAGGATGGATTCCCTACTTGTTGGGACTTCAGATAATATGAAGAGAAAATATTGGATGTTAGTGGGTGAGTCAGTATTGCGTAGGGGAGATCCAACTAGTCCTGTATGTGAACACTCACTCTAGAGCATACCATATATCTCTCTGGCATCAAGTCATAGGTTGGACCATATGAAATCACCATTATTTGACTTCGAGCTTACAAAATGACTATTTTTACGGTTCAGCCTATTACTTGGGTATTCAGTGCAAACATTAGGGGATGGGGTGCATTTATACCATGAAACCCGGGGGAAACACAGAACCTATGGAATTGAATAATAATGGAAAACAAATTCTGATTAAGATTTGAATATGAATATTAAAATAAATCATAGTATATCTTTCTATAGCTATTTTCCCTCTGTAGTATGTGACTTTGGAAAAGTTCCTTAACCAGTTTACAACAGTACCTATCTCATAGGGATATTGTGAGGGTTAAATTAGATAATTCATATAAAGCACTTGGCATGCAGGGCGCCTGGGTGGTTCAGTCAGTTAAGCGTCCAACTCTTGATTTCAGCCCAGGGCATGATCTCAGGGTCTTACTCAGTACAGAGGGTGCTTGTCCTTCTCCCTCTGCTTCTCCTCCCACTCTCTCTCTCTCTCTTTCTCTCTCAAATAAATAAATAAATAAACAAACAAATAAAATCTTTAAAGCATTTGGCGTGCTACCAGGCTCATAGGTCATGCTTAATAAATGTTGGCCACAGTTGTCACCAACCTTCTTCTCTGTCCTCAGGAGATTTGGACCAAAATTGGAAAATTGCCCATGTGACGCTCAGAGAAGAAAAGAAGTTTCGCTACATGTTCCAGGGCACAAAAGGTGACCCCCAGAACTCAAATGGGGGAATTTACCTGGATGATATCACTCTGACGGAAACCCCATGCCCCACGGGCGTTTGGACCATACGGAATTTCTCCCAGGTCCTTCAGAACACGGTTCCAGGGAAGAAGCTCCTGAGCCCTCGATTCTACAACTCAGAGGGATATGGTTTTGGGTTGACCTTATACCCAAATGGCAGATTCAGCTCCAGTAGCTCTGGCTACTTGGGACTTGCTTTTCACCTATGCAGTGGGGAGAATGATGCTATCCTGGAATGGCCAGTGGAAAACAGACAGGCGGTAATGACCATCCTCGACCAGGAACCTGATGCCAGGAATAGAATGTCCTCAAGCATGGTGTTCACTACCTCCAAGTCCCAGACATCTTCAGGTAGGTGCACTAAAATCTGCTGCTCACCCCGAAAGGGCCGGTGGATATGATTCCCATCTGTATACAAGAGATTAATCTTCCTCTCACATTTCCTCCTTGGGTAAATCAGGAACATGGTCATGTTGGAATATTAAGTCACATTTTCAATGTCATCTTTTCTCCCTTCTCTTTTCCAAATTCACTTATCCAGCATTTATTAAGGGCTTTCACTGTGCCAAACTCAGTGCCAGGTACCTAGAATATAAGCCAGCCAGGCAGTTCCTGCTTCACTGAACGCAGTCTAAATGAGAAGACAGATACTGACCATCATTTATCAGATAACTCAGAATTTGCTAGCCTCTGTGCAGAACTAACGCGCTAACTCCTGAAATATCAGTGACTGTCAGTATGTTAATGAAATAAACTCGTATCAAAAAGAAATGGGCAGACATTTTTATTTTTCACATGAAAAGCCTTAAGCCTTAAAAGGAAGGGGCTCTCACTGTCCCTTCGTCTTCACTGAGGAAGTGACTCAGTAATGGACAATTTGATCATTCAGAGCTCTGATTCCTGCCCCTCCCCCTTCCCAATTCTGAGTTTTAATTCTCCTAGAAAGCATAAATAATCTGATTTTTTCCAACATATTTTTTTTCTAACAAAGCTCTATATACTCGTTAAAGACCGGTTGGAGAGTGAAGTATAGAGAGGTAATGTGATGTTATGTTACCTATTACTTTGCAGCAATAAATGACTCCGTCATCTGGGACAGGCCATCCATCATGGGATCCTATGATAAGGACTGTGATTGTTTTAGAAGCATTGACTGGGGCTGGAGTAGTGTCATCTCCCACCAAATGCTAAGAAGGAAGAGTTTCCTTAAAAATGACGACCTTATACTTTTTGTGGACTTTGAAGGTATGTTTGCAGATCTTCCTGAATAACGAATCCTATGCTCTGGGTCTTCTGCTGATTTTGCACTGATTTTTGAGCATCTCATGGAGGATGGGATTTTTTTTTTTTTGAGGACCAGGTTAAAAAAAAAAAAAAAAGATATGCTCTAGGAGAGCTATTGCTCAAGGACTCACATCTTTATTTTAACTGGGTCTTGGGAGAAACTAAAACTTTGGTGTCATCTTTTTTGATAATTTATCAGATATGACCATTTGCTAACTTCAGTTTAGTTTTGATCAGTCTATCCATGCTAGCTTTTTGCTTCTTTTTTTAAGTTATAATAAATAAAAATGTGATTGGATTACTCTGAAAATAAAAATAGCTAGCATGAGAATCAGCTGGATTCAAACCACCTTTCCATGTCACTAAACATGGAGTCCACCAGGGAACTTTCTCCAGAAGTGGAAGTTAATTGTAGTCAGATGTTAATTGCAGATCTTCCTCACTGCCCTTTGTCTATTTCCTCAAGATATCACTTACCTTAACTACACTGAAGTTCCAACTCAAAACACAAGGCTGATTCCCCAAGGCCTTGTTCTCCAGGACCGGGAGCAGCAGGCCTCAGAAGAAGGTTCGGGAAAGGTCTTGTTAGAGAAAGCGCTCCCCAGCAGCCTGGACCAGGGGCAGCCCAGCCGACAGAAGCGGTCAGTGGAGAACACAGGCCCTCTGGAAGACCACAACTGGCCACAGTACTTCAGAGATCCGTGTGACCCGAATCCTTGCCAAAATGAAGGCATCTGTGTGAACGTGAAGGGGATGGCGAGCTGCAGGTAGGCTCTGTGGCTGAGGGGAGGCAGGGGGCAGGTCAGCAGGGGTGAGCTAAACATTTGCTTAACCTGGTAAAAGACACCACTCTCAGGTTAGGGTGATGACTACTTCAGAGGGCCACCTGGACACGGCTGTCCTTGATTCCACAAAGCTGTGCTCTGAATCAGCTGGCTTATGCTGTCAGGACATAGCTGGGGTCCTGCCGGGGCAGAGGGGCCCCAAATCTCCCAAATCTTGACTTTCATCCCTTGCCCACCTCTGGGACGTGGTCAACAACATCTTGAACGTTGTTGGGATTTTGAACTCCACTGCAGTGCTCACAAATGTTCCAGAGCTGTTAGCCCAGGAAATGCATGACCTGCCTCAGTGGGACTGGGGACCAAGCTTAAATCTTTACTGACTGCCAATGGTATTGTTAATTATCAATTATTATTTCTATCATCTATTTGTTCTGTTGTACTATGATTATAGTTACGTTTTCAATAATAGTAATAAGAATATCTGATAGTTTTTGACTGCTTACTATGTATCATGTGCTCTCCTGAGCAGTATACATGCATGATCTAAATTATTCCTGACAGCCACCCTGTGACATAAGGACCCTCCTTCTCCCCATTTGGTGCATAAGGAAGTTGAAGCTTAGAGAGGCTAAATAATTTGTCTAACATTTCTCCGACGGCAAATACCGGAGCTGACTTGCATCCAAGTCTGCCTGTCTGCACAGTTTGCTAGATTTAATATTTCTTTTTATAATGTTTGTTGTTTGCATAAAATATTTCATAAAAGAATATACGTGATGACATTTGGCAGAATAATGGCAGAGGTAGGGACTAGCCTGCTTGGCTCAAAAGACCTACATTTCTTCTGAGTCCTTTTCAATCTCCACTTTGTTTCTTCTTTTTTAAGCTTTTATGTTGAAATGATTTTAGATTTACAGGTACATTTGCAAAAATACTGCAGAGCTTCTCATTCCCGAATGTTAACATCTTACACAACCATATCACAATTAGCAAAGCCAAGAAATGAACATTAATGCAACTAAATGCAATTAATAATAGCATTCGCTAAACTACAGACCTCATTCAGATCTCTCCATTCTTTTCACCAATGTCCTTTTTTTGTTCCGGGATCTAATTCAGGGCCCTTCATTATACTCAGTTTCATGTCTCCTTGGCCTCCTTCACGCTGGGACAACCCCTCAGTGTTCCCTCCTCTTTCACTACCTTGACACTTTTGAAGAGTCCTGCTCAGTTATTTTGTAAGTTGTTCCTCCATTTGGGTGTGTCTCATGTTTTCTCATGGTTATACTGAGATCGTACATTTTTGGCAAGAAGAGCAAAGATGAGGTACGCCCCTCTTGGTGGGTCATTCAAGGGGCACGTGATGTCCGAGGAGTTAAGACTGGTGATAGCAACCTTGATCACCGGGTCACGGGGTGTCCATTCCTCACCCTGCAGTTAATACATGTCTTGGGAGAGACATTCAGAGACCATGCAGGCATCCCGCTTTTTCTCGAATCCTCACCCACTAGTGTCATCATCCTTTGGTGGACCTGTTGCCACAGTCGCCCTGAAATATTCCAGTGGTGATTTTCCATCTCCCCCACTCCCTCCGTGTTCAGTAAGTGAAATTCTCATGTAAAGAATAATGGTCCACTCCTCCCGATTCATGGACTCATGCATGTCTTTATATCATGAAGGGCACATAAACATTTACTTTCTTCTCTGGGCCGTAGTTGCATAATGTCAGTCTTGCCTTTGTAGCTCATGGCATCCTGGCCTTGGCCTTTGAGAGCTCTCCCATATTGGCTCCTGTACCCTTTCAGCACCCACTCACTGTTTCATGAACACAGTCTTACTTTCTGGCACCACAGGATACTCCCAGCTTATCTTTTACTTCCCCCATCCCAGCCCTGGAATAAAGCACTTTTCCAAGGAGCGCTGGTTCCTTCTATCTGAGAATGACCTCCTTGTTTCTTGAGGGCTCCACAGCCATTGGTCTGCACCTCTCAGCCGTTGGGGCTTTGGATGCCAGATTTCCATATGTGCCCCAACTAGCCTCACCCTCAGAGTAAGGACGACCAGTGGTTCCCACTTGTGTATCACCCTCTGCTCAACCAAAGCATCCCTCTTCCACAAACCTGCAGTTTGTGGGATAAGCTCCTCTAAGGGAATCCTCGAGAATATCATTAAACTGTATTTGGAGGGGACTAGGCCAGGGAAAAATTGAACGAACTTGCTATTATGCACTGATTTTATAAAAATTTTATTTATTTATTTGACAGAAAAAGAGAGAGAGAGAGCACATGCACAAGCAGGGGGAGAACCAGAGGGAGAGGGAGAAGCAGACTCCCCGCTGAGCAGGGAGCCCGATGCGGGGCTTGATCCCAGGACCCTGGGATCATGACCTGAGCCGAAGGCAGACGCTCAACTAACTGAGCCACCCAAGCGCCCCTATTACACACTGATTTTTAAGAAGCCAATGTCTAGGCTAGTGATGAGGAAGGTAAAATAGTTCCAGAATGAGTAAAAAGAGTCCGTGACTTCTGACTGTCACATTCGGCTCTGTGGTTAGACTTTGCGATGAGAATGTTGTTTGAAATGAAGGCTGGAATTGCTACCCTAGAAGCGAGGAAACATCACTCCCCATGCCTTGGGTCTGAGATTAGTTGATCTCCCCACCAGATGACATTAAAACACAAACAAGCAAACCCGAGGTGTGGCGGCCCCTGTGTGACTGTGTCCCAAACAAGGCAGTAAGAAGTGTGCTCGTGATCTCGCAGATTTCGGGGCGGCCTGGGACATAGCTGGTAGGATCCTCACCTTACAGCAACATTGTAATGGACACCGTCTGGAAGTTCTCGAGCCCCAGCTAATGGTTGGGGTCAGACTCTATCTGGAGAATTTCCCTCGTAACTTGCAGTCTGAACCCGCGTGGGCCACACATTCTTTAAATGCCCCAAACCTTCCTTCCTGAGCCTCGCACGGGATGGGGCCAAGGGCACCTGGTCTGGAGACAGGCCTCCAGGGATTAGACTTCAAGTGTGAAACACTGACTAACCGTGTGACCTTGAGCCCCTGATTTAACCTCTCTGGATATAAATAAAGGATTGCAAAATGAGGTTATGAGAATAGTAATAACCACCCCCTCCTGGGGCTGTTAGGAGATTGAACTGACTCATATAAAGCCCTTGGAACGGGGTCAGGCATGTGGGCCACTCAGTCAGGGTCCCCTGCCCCTGTGGCTGTCAGTGCTGGTAGCTACAAAGCAATGGGGGCTCGGGTGCCTCCCACACCCCTCCTCTGTCCCGCCCCCCCAGGTGCGTCTCCAGTCATGCTTTCTTCTACACGGGGGAGCATTGTCAGGCCATGCAAGTGCACGGCAGCATCCTGGGCCTGCTGATCGGAGGCACGGCCGGCGTGATCTTCTTGACCTTCAGCATCATCTCCATCCTTTCTCAAAAGCCAAGGTAGTGACCTGACATCAGCCAGATCACAGAAGCACCTTCTCTACTCAGACCTTCCTTTCTGGACCTCAGCGCAGTTTGGGGGTGGTTATCAGCCTTGCTTTGAACAGGCCTCCAAGGACCGCAGCCTCCAGCCTCCTGTGTGACCATTCTGGTTTTTTCTGCCCCCCCTTCCCTCCCCCCATCCCCACATGGTTCTGTTACCCTGCTCTGAATGTAGCTCATATGTCCTGTGACAGTACTCATTACACTTCATTTTCAATCCCTTGTTTAATCGACTGTCTTTCCCATCGACTGTAAGCTCCTTGTGGGCAGGCCCGCGTTTCCCATGTTCGCTTCCAGGCGTACCTGGCTGGCCCATCGTGGGAACTCAATAAATGCGAATGAATGAACTGATAACGAATGAAGAACTAAGTTATAGAAACTTTCATTTCTACTGCAAATAAAATATGTGATGAAACCTACATGTCGTTTATATTAAAATCAAAAACTTGTTTTTCATCAGACACAATAGTACTCTTTAAGGGCTTATGTGTTAGAGGAAAGATTCCTTCTTACAGTAGGACTTTGCGGCATTTGCTTTCCTTCTCCTCTGATTGTAAAAATAGATCTTTATAAATTCAATAAATATTTAGTCAGTACCTTCTGTGCATCCAGCTTTGTGTGTGTGTGTGTGTGTGTGTGTGTGTGTGTAGAAGAGTTGTCCAAAGCTCTTCCTCAGATCTTTTTAAGTCTAAAGCATATTTTATATACTATTCCAGTATAAAATTATTATGTTAACAAACTGACAGGAGCTAGTAGAAGAAAGTTTTAAAGCAGTTAGACACACTTTCTTTCCACAGTTGCTAAGGAGATAAAACTATCTGGGGCAAGGAAGTTCCAAGACAGATCAAGTCAAAGGAAATCTAGGATTCCCCTCCCCAGTTGGTATAGGCTCCACAAAGAGCTGGCTCTGGACGTTTAATAACAGAGTATGTTTCAAGGAGCCTGAGTGGTCCCCAGCTTTAAGGGTACCAGCTTCCTAAGTACACACTTTCTGGCCATTCTGGAAATAACAAGATGGGTTAAGAAGAATCCATTGCATGTGAAGGTGTGAGGAGAGTTTTTAGCAGGTGGAAACAACACCCCCTGGGGACTGACTCTCCAGCCTGAGGTCATCGGTACCTGCTGGAGGGCTGGTTTACGGGCACCACCTGCTTCGATGGAAAATGGGTCTGGAAGTCAGGTATGCCAGCCAGGTGCATCTAACCAGCTGAGCAATTTTAGTAAAATCACATAAGCTCTTGGTCTTAGTTCCTGAATCTGTCAAAGGGAAGTAGCAGTTAACCACCTCCTCACACCCCACTTTAACATGTCCGGGGTGGCAGGGTAATAAAATGGGATAATGGGTAAGAACATATTTTAGAGCCAAATGCACACAAAGGTTACTGTTTAATTTTCAGATTAGATGAGACACTATCCAGCCCCCAGCCTACACTCCTGTCTCCCAAGACCAAATTGAAAATAGACAGCTTTTTCTCCATGGGTTTCACAGCCTGCAAACCCACACTGCCTTCCCAGCTAGGCCTGGAGAAGGTCATGCCCTCCACAATTTCTCAGTGTTTCACTTTAGAAGGGAGCTCCAGGCTCCAGACTCCAAATACTATCGTTGTTTTCTTTCATTTTATTAGAAAGAAATGTGCTCTGGGCCATGCCTGGCTTAGACGTGGTCTAGTTCAGAGGGAGAGGCCCCATTCCTAACCAAGGACAACATTGTTTGTACATGTGAATTCTCTCTGGAAGTAGCAGAAGCTCAAGTATCAAGAGTAACCTAAGCTTTTGATCTAGTAAATTATAAATTAAATATAGTCAAACAATGGTAAGAAGGTCCCAAACTGAGGGTCAAATATTTTGCTATTTCTCTGTAGGTTCTCAGATCCAGCAGCACACCTACTACCTAGGAGCATCTCTGTTGATGATTGATTGTCATTTCTGTTGATTAATTGATTAAGAATCCGGCACATCGTGGATGGGACATCACATTTAGCTTTTCTTTGAGCCTGAAGTTCTCAATCATTCCAGGAGGATTACTTTATTCTTTTGAGGTGTTGGGGTGGTGATGGAAAAGTAGGCATTCATGTTGGGAGAGAGACAGAGAAATACCCATTTCATCATCTCTAGGCATTGTGGGATTTGGGATTTAGATGAGCGACGTGAAAAAGCAGGAAATTTTCTCTGTATCTGGGTGCTTGGTCAACAGAGTGGGAAGGAGTCAGAGTAGTTTGAAAGTCTGAAAATGTCTCACATTTCCCCCCTACACCCTATCCCTTATCCTTCTCCCTTTCCTCTTCTGGCTCGTTTCCTCCTGAACTGGCCTGAGCCGATCTGGCCATTCTCGAATGTCACATTCTTTAGTACTATCTGGAGCCTGTGATGGTAGAAGTGGGTGCGACCCATATCCCCCTCCCTCAAAAGTCACAATGAACATTAACATATTTATTATCTATCAAACCCCACAAAAGTCACCCAACCTAATCTAAGCTTTCTCCTCCAAAGTTAGCTCACTGGGCCTGCCAGTGTTTTGTACCTATAACTGTTTGATAATTCCAGTTTACTAATGCAAAGATGACTTCTAGCATCCTCTAAACTAATGAAAACCCTCTGGTGTGGTTTGGGATAGCAATATTGAAAAGTTTTTGCTTTGGATATTTCTGCAGCACAGACTTTTGCTTAGGGTCCCTCAGTGCTAATGACTGTGGGAATGTTGCAGAGTACTTTGACAAGCATCTAACCTCCTCTAGCTCTGGATTATAGTGGACCTGAATACTGTGTCCATTGTAATATGATATTGATGTATCTCTGCAAGTAGATTATAGCCAAACACCTTCTCTTCTCGAGCTCCTCCTTTCTGATGAATTATGTCTTCCATTTTTATGGCTTGAGGGAAATCTAGGGATCCTGAAGTTCTACTCAGATATTTGAGTAAAGTGAGCAGATTCTAGAGAGAATGAATGCTGCAGCCAGGTCAAAGGTCCATTTAATAGGAGAATCTATTGTCCCCTTTTGGCTACCAGGGAAGCTTAATAAGACCAGTGAGTGGCCTGGGGGGTGGAAGGGATATGCAGTGTAAGCTAATCAACATCTAACATGATGTGAAGATCTTTTTTGCTTGGTTTTCTTTATTACGAATATCATTTGATGTCTAATTAGTCACCAACTCACATTTCCGTGTATTTACAACTATGGCTAAAAGAGCTTTCCTATGTTAGTTATATAAACATAATATATTTTTCCAAAATCTTCAAGCAAAATTAATTTTCAAAGATAGGTATTGTGTTTAGCTATGAGTACTGTTTAGTGAACTATCACAAACCCTAATGGGTAGGGGATGGGAGACAGTGGGGTGGGATGGTAGCAATCTCTAATGAATACTGATATGGAAGAAATGACAGAAGACAAGGAAATACAGATCAGAACCACAATGAGACACCACCTCACACCGGTTAGAATGGTGAAAATCAACAAGTCAGGAAATGACAGATGTTGGTGAGGATGTGGAGAAAGGGGAACCCTCCTACACTGTTGGTGGGAAGGCAAGCTGGTGCAGCCACTCTGGAAGACAGTATGGAGGTTTCTCAAAAAGTTAAAATTAGAACTACCCTACCATCCAGAAATTGTACTGTTAGGTATTTATCCAAAAGATACATAGTGATTCGAAGGGACACGTGCACCCCAATGATTATAGCAGCAATGTCCACAATGGCTGAACTATGGAAAGAGCCCAGATGTCCATCGACAGATTAATGGATAAAGAAGATGTGGTATATACACATGACGGAATATTACTCAGTCATCAAAAAGAATGACATCTTACCATTTGCAATGATGTGGATGAACTAGAGGGTATTATGCTAAGTGAAATAAGTCAGTCAGAGAAAAAGAGATCTCATATGATTTCATTCATATGTGGAATTTAAGAAACAAAACAGATGAACATAGGGGAAGGGAAGGAAAATTAAAATAAGATGAAATCAGAGAGGGAGGCAAACCATAAGAGATTCTTAATCATAGGAAACAAACTGAGGGTTGCTGGAGGGGAGGGGGCGATGGGAGGGGTAACTGGGTGATGGGCATTAAGGAGGGCACGTGGTGTAATGAGCACAGGGTGTTATATGCAACTGATGAATCACTGACCTCTATCTGAAACTCATGATACACTATATGTTACTTGATTTTTAATAAAAATAAAGATAAAAAAAGAAATGAAAGAAGAGATTTGACATGGGTAAAGCAGCCCAACAGGGTTCCTGTGCGTGTGTGTGTGTGTGTGTGCGCGCTCGCACACATACATGCACATTAGTGTATGTAGGAGACAGATCAAAAGGTCAGATGGGACAAGATAGTGAAGACAAGACCCATCTCTCTCCACCTTTCACAATTTGGTCTGGAGCTGGTTCTGCAATCCCAGCATGGACAGAGACGTGGCTCCGCGTGGGACAGAGTCCCTCAGGCCTAGACAGATTTACGACAGTTTTACCCAAGTGTGACGCAACAGCTCAATGGAAATCATCAGTAACATGTTAAAGATTTCTGTCTGGTCAAGAGAGTAAAAGGAGAGTAGAAAAGTGGGATCACCCCTCTTTGCTCCCTAAACTGGCTGTCAATCAGTGTTGAAGACAGCGCGATGCTCTCACCCATGCAGAATGAAGCAGAGCATCCAGATAATTCACTTAGCAGATCAGCTGCTGCATCAGGCTGCACGTCACCGGGGCAATCACCACGGAGCCAAGCGTAGTAGGACGAATGTTCCAGTTCTTCACTTGTGTTTAAACACCATGTTAGACACGTACTTCGTTGCGGAGAAATCCTGCTTTTCTCGTGTGTGTTTAAATGACATCCAACACTCTGAGAACGCTTGATAGACCTCCGGCAAGTGGAAGAGTAATACCACTGGCGATGGGGACCTCGTGGAAACTCATTTGAATGAAGAGGAAAGATTAAAATGGCAGGTGCACTCAGGCTGCTCCATTTGGGGATCAAGTAGGGGGCTAATGTGAGGTCTACTTTCACTAAAGCAACACAGTGGGAGTCCTTTCATGCTCCATCAGAGATGGAAGAGGGAAGTGGGTCAACCGCCAAGAGTGCCCAGAGCACCGACCATTGTGTTCTGGGCTGCCCCTACGTGAAATCATAAAGTGACACTGAGATGCTTTACCTTCTCCACCCTTCCCATCACTGTGTCTCCCTCGCTCAATCTGTGTACTCAGAACTGCCCCCCCATCGGACGATACGTGCATCAGACTGCATGAAGGAGCAACAGAGTGAGGTGTGGACGTGCACACATGCCAGGTGAGACCGTCTGCTTTCAGCACCTGGCTCTACCATTCTTGAGCTGTGTGACCCTGGGCAAGTTATTAACTTCTCTGTGCTTAGTTTATTCATCTGTAAAATAAAAAAGAACATCTACTTAACCCGGGGTTGCTGTAAGGCTTAAATGAGATTATATGCATAAAGAGCTTAGGACAGGCAGCAAACACATGGTAAAGAGCTCAATAAATGTTGGCCTAGTTACATTGTTATCAGCCATTTTCACTGGAGGGTAAATTTTATTTCATTTGCTGTGCACCTCTCTCCCAGAAGTTTTTGCATAGTAAACCTCCTCTCTCCTTGAGATTTGGTTTTCTGTTAGATGGATGTCCAATATAAGGGAGAAGGTGACAGAGCTATTCTTTGGGAGGGGAGGGGAGGAGCGGTATCCCAAAGCATATGATATTCTCGCACATTTTTTCATCTGCCCATGACACAAGGCAGGTCAGCATGTCCCTCTGCCCCAAGGATCAGCTTCTTGGCTGTGGGTACTGTTTACTTCTACTGGGTCTTCTTGGATCCCATTTTGGCTAGCAAAGCCAGCAGCCTCCTCTTGAGTGCGTGTCCAGAGCCTCGACTAGAAACTTCCCAGCTGACCTCAGGGTGGGCTGGTGTGTCAGACAGCCCTGGGACAGCTGCGGGTTCAGCGTGGATTGAAAATGAAAACCCAGCTTGGCAGTAATAGTTTCCCATCCTAAGGAAGGGGTCCATCCTAGTTCATCCTTTGGAAGGTGCATTGATGGAGAAAGTGTTTAAGGCCCTATGACACACGGAAGGCACCCATTTTGCTTCCTCAAACTACCTTCCAGACTCCCGTCTGGAATGGGGAAACCTGGTGATTTGGGGCCGGGGTGGGGGGGGGGGCTGCCTTTAGCTTTGCCTCTGGATCTGTAAATAAGATTCGGTCAGGAAGAGAGGAAAGAAACAGAAGGAGGGAGCTATCCTGGCAAGTATATCAGAAGTGTGCGCCTGCCTGCAAATCCATCATGCACACTTGAACCGTGTGGCTAAAGTGTCCGCTCTCCCCATACCTCCTCAAAGCTTTCTGGCTTTTCAGGCTGCACGTCACCAGCGCAATTACCACGGAGCCAAGCGTAGTAGGACGAATGTTCCAGTTCTTCACTTGTGTTTAAACACTACGTTAGACATGTACTTCGTTGCGGAGAAATCCTACTTTTCTCGTGTGTGTTTAAATGACAACCAACACTCTGAGAACACTTGATAGACCTCCGGCAAGTGGAAGAGTAATACCACTGGCCCTGCAAGGACCATAGTGTAAAAAGTGTCAGGAGGCAGGGAGTGAGGGTGATTCTTGCATTCCTGGTCTCTGTCATCTAGTAGGCCTCGAGCCCACCTTCGCACCAAATTACTTCCCTGCACCTCGCCCACCAGGCACATCAGCGGCCTGAGTGCTGGGCCGCCTTGGAGGTGGGACCCAGAGGCGGCGCTCCCTCCGATGACCACAAGGTGGCGATCGAGCCTCAGGAGAAGCCGGCGGGCCCGGCGAGGGAAGCCCCGCGCCCCCGCTAGCTGTCACTCAGTGGCCCAGCTGGAGACTCCTGTCGCTTCCGCTTTGACTGGGACAGCTGTGAGAGAGCTCCTCGGGGCCTGGGAACCGCTTGCTGTTCCAGAAAAACAGTGAGTGGATGTGCGATTCTTCCCCGGTGAATCCAAATCAAACACCTCGTCCCACCGCAGCCCGGGGGCGGAGGCTGGGGGGAGGAGGGAGGACGCAGGATGGTACCAATTACAGTGGCTTCCAAGAAGGCAGGGCCCGCAGAGGCTCCTGGATCGTGCTGCCGAGCGAAGGAAGTGGGCTCTAACAGCCGTCTTCCCATGACTTGCCCAATCAGTTCCTGTTGCTTTTCATGCTGAGAAAACGCCCTTTTTCCCCCTGGGCTCCTGGGTTGGTTCTGTTTCGTTTGTAGCAGTCGCCGGCATACCTCGTTGGGACTTGGCTCTGCATGAAAGAAGGGAAACCGCGGGCCTTGCACGGTCGCACGTCTCCCCGACCCGCTGCCCTTTTGTGCAGAGGGAACGCGGGGGACCTTGTGACTCCTCGTCTCAAAGTTCAAAGGGAAAAGGTTAAGAATGGGTGTCTGGAAAACAGGAAGATGACTTTAGCTGAATCGTGGGCCCCACAGGAAAATGGTATTCGGAGAGAAAGAACGGGGGGTCTGGCACAGGGCAGGCTTCTGGGATTGTGCCCCTCATGTCTCCCCTCTTGTTCTGTCTGCTCATAGTCACTGAGCACAGAAAACTTAGGAGAATTGGTTTCCTCTCTAGAATGTGCTAGAGGATAAACTTAGGTATCCATCTATGCAAGACGTAAGGAAAGATGGTTTGGGGGGGCAGGGGGTCGAGTGGATAGAACCCTAACCCCTGAGGTTGGTAAATGGGAACTTATCAGGTGCTTTCTGACTGCCCCACCCCTGCAGAATTACTGATGGGAACAGAGAGAAGGGGTGGATACCTCACAGGCCTGGCCCAGGGAGCCGGTTCCATTCTCTCAAAGCCCGCTGCTTGGCACCTGCCGCTATGAGGGTCACTTTGCTCTGAGTGTCCACAGGGGCAGAGCTGTATTCGGACGCTGCTGCTGGCTGCCTGCCCTGGAAGAAAGGGGCACCTGGCACTCTGCCACGTGGACCCATTTGATGCCAGGAAAGCCTTCCTCAGAGCAGGCCTCCCCCGGGAACCCTTTAATCACACTTGCAAAGCTTTCCTGCTTCCCAAACTGTCATCCTCCAGGACCATCTGATCTCCAGGCTGGGGCTCAAAAGGCCCAGAAGGCATTGCAGCTGGAAGTTGATCCGCAGGGGCACCCCCATCCTGGAGGGCTTCTGAATAGCCCCTGGGGTTGTGGGACAGGCCTGGGCCTCTGTCAGTCCTCCCTATACTCATGGGGCAGCGGGGGTCCCCTATGCCCCCTCTGGGCTGTGTGTGCAAGGGGCTGAGTCCTGACCTGTGACCCAGATTCTGAGGCAAGGAAAAGGGTTGGACTCTTGCAGGAAGTGCAGCGGGTCTGTGTGGAGGCATGTCTGCCGATGGGCTTTGGGGTCCTGTAAGAAAAGTCATGCTGTTACACACAAGATGAGCTTGAAGGAAATCTGCAGAGTCGGTAAGTTGTTTAGGACTGCCTCATTTCCTCATAGGTGCCTGATGAACTGTGTCCTCCCCTTCCTGATCCAGTGTGCTCCTGATGACCCCCTCGATGCCCAGGAATCCCACTGGGGTCACCAGAGCTTAATGCCCCTGACGGCTTTCTGTGGTCAGCATCTATCTGCCTTTCAAAGAGATATTGGAAATAATCTTTTGTTTGCATAATACTTGACAGTTTACAAAACCCATTTGTGTAAACTGTGCTTTTTGAGCCTGAGAACAGCCTTGAGTGGGAATTTGAATGATCTCTATTTTTTAGGTGAGCAAAGCAAAGACCAGAGAGGTGTGGGGAAAGGCTCAGGTGAGTGAGGGAAAGTATCTTTCTGTTCCAGGCAGGAGCCATGTTCTTTCTGCCATACCGCACTGCTGAGACTGCAAGCTCATTCTCCAAGAAAGAAGGCTGATGGTGATTCCAGACACTTCCTCCTTCCTGGGGAAGATGTGGAACTGTGATTTCCGGGGGCAGATGCCCCATGCTTGTCAGAAATCTCAGAGGAGAGTTTTGAACACTGTGGCTTTCAAGCCTGCTTAGGGTGGCAGGAGTCATATGGAAGAGAGGTATTTGTGGCCTTATGGATTTCTACCCCTGCCCCCCCCGCCCCCCCCGCCCCCCAGTATATGTAGGGTCTCTGCACAGACCAGCGAGGATGACGTGGTACAGGCCTTGTTTTAAATTCATTCTCCTACCCGGCTGTCAGTATACAGAAGGCAGAATGGCAGAAAGCATTTGTCACTGGTTGATACTCTAAATCTCTGTTGTGCAGGGGCGCCTGGGGGGCTCACTTGTTAAGCTTCTGCCTTCGGCTCAGGTCATGATCCCAGGGTCCTGGGATGGAGCCCCACATCGGGCTCCCTGCTCAGCGGGAAGCCTGCATCTCCCTCTCCCACTCCCCCTGCTTATGTTCCCTCTCTCGCTGTCTCTCTCTGTCAAATAAATAAATAAAATCTCTAGATACGTGTGGCTATTGAACACTTGAAATGTGGCTGGACAACGGAGGTGTTTGGTTAGCATAAAATACACACTGGAATTCCAACACTTAGTACAAAGAAAAAGGAAAGGAGTGTACGATGTCTCACTAATAAGTTTACATTAATTACATCTGGAAATGTTAATATTTTGGATAAACTTGGTTACATAGAAGTGTTACTGCAATTAGTTTTATTGATTTACTTTTTTTCTAATGTGGCTACCTCAAAATTTAAAAGCACAGGACTCACGTTCTCATTCCTCTAGACCATGCAGCTTACACAGCGTTACCAAATAGTTCAAAGAAAGCTGCCTTCATGTTCACATAAAGTGTTCATGGGAAGCACTCTTTTCTTCCTGTTTATATGAAGAAAGTATAAACTTCATAAAGCCAGGAGGGAATGTCTTCAAAATACAAAAATAAACCTCTTCCTTCTGAATGATGTATATGTTATCTTACAAAGGGGAAAAAAAAAAATCGGTGCAAAAGAGCAGAAAAGTCCAGACAGGCTCCTGTGACCCAGGCAAGCATTCGAGGGGTGTGTGGGTCTGTCGGGGAGGAGCCGTTCCCAGCCCCGGGCATGACCTGCGGGCTGCAGGCTGCAACATTTCACGGGAACGCTTAAAGGATGAGAAGTGTCCAGCATAGGAGGAGCATATTGACTTTATTTTTAAGGACCCGACGGTCACGGGTACAAACGTGTGGAAGACTGGCTGGCACCTGTCTGCTTAGGTCTCTGATCCGTTGGCCCAAGCGTCAAGGGAACATCAGCTCCTGGACTCCCTCTACCTGCACCCCAGACACGCACCACGCTGGGGAAGGTTGTTGGTCCTGGCGTTGGTGAGCCTCTTTTCATCTGGACACATCAGGCTTTGCCAAATAGCACCCTTTCCCCGAAGCCCCACAGAGCTGGAGGCCATCCCCTCGGGAAAGGTGACTTCTTTCACATTTGCATAGTCACTAGACAGAGGTAACACTACATTAGTTGCATCCCGCGAGCTTTCTCCGTGGTACTGTCGGGGAGCCACTTTTCAGTGTGATTAGTGCTGTGGATAAAGACATGTTTACAGGTCACAAAGCCACAGTGAATGCCTCAGACAGAATCTACAGAGCAGCGTTGGGTCCTTAATGTTGTTTGTTTAAACAATCTGATGCAATAGCCTATATAATCCTCTCCCATTAACTGTGGGCAGGATCTGTAAATACATCACTGCCAGGAGTAGAATATATTATATGGCCAAGGTCTTCACCTTACATCACAATCTGCTGATGTAATCAAGGCCCCTAATCACCTGACTTTGAGTTCATCACAAGGGTGATTATCCTGGATGGGCCTGACCTAATCAGGTGAGTCCTTTACAAGAGGGTCTAGGATCAGAAACTGAAGAAGTCAGAGATTCAAAGCAGCACGGAATTTCTCCTGCTGACTTTAAAAAAGCAAAGGACCACATTGTGGAAAAGGTCACATGGCAGGGGATGGCAGGACACCTCTAGGTCATGAGGGCCTCTGTCCTATACCTACAAAGAATAGAATTCTGCCCGACAACCAATAAGCACGGAGGGGGAGCTCAGCTTTCAGATGAATCCACAGCTGCTAGCCTGAGTTCCACCTGGCCAGACCCTGAGCAGAGGACCCAGTGAAGCCATGCCCAGATTTCTGACCCCAGAAACCGTGCACTCATAAGTGGGTGCAGTGTTAAGCCTCTAAGTTTGTGGTAACATGTTACTCAGCCATAGAATATGAAGACAGGAAATATGGGCCCACGTTGCAGAAATAATCTGTTGCTAACAGAACTCACAGGGCTCTGTTTCCAGCCGTCCGTGAAAATTCCAACCAAGTCACACACAAATGTTAGAAAAGATATTTATTTGTTTCCCAGACAGTTAGGTCCTGAAAGCATTGCTTCAAGGTCCCTCATTTCAACCCTCTGTAAGCTTCCAGGCTTCACATGCTGCATGGGAGTGTGGATGGTGTGAGGAAAGACATCAGTGCCCTCAGCCAACTGAGCTCAGCCGGGAGCTTCTGGTACCCCCGCCCCCCACCACACCTGGAGAACAGAAGCCACCATTCGCTGTGAGGGGAATGGCATTAAATGCTGGTTGGATTTCTGGTCAGGAAGCCTAAAAGAGCAGCGCTGGCCTATTTACAAAAGAGCAGACAATTTATATAAAGAAAGCTTCATGAGATCTCGCTAGATATTTTATTGTTATAAGCATGGACAGGACACAGAGCTGTATGCTGGCGTACTCTTGTGACATGATTTAATATCCCAAGTCATACTGTTAGAAACCCGTAGCATCTCATTCCAAAGCTAACGTCTTTCAAATGATGAGACACTATTTTCATTGACTTTTTAAAAAATACCTAAGAAAGATAACATCCACTGTAAGCCCCTCCTTTATTTTGGACACTCAGGGAATCAGACTTCCATTGGCCTGGGTCACGGCTCCCTTTGGGATTCTGTCTGACATCACCTTCACATGCCACAGATCAAATGCATTCCATCTACACTGGATTTCTGGGACCATACTTGTTTCTTTTTGTCTTCCCCAGTGGTTGTGACTTTCTGCTCCTCTCACCCCAGATAACTCCCTCCCCTGCGTCTGCACTTCCTGCTCGCTATGATCTTTCTCATCCCCATGTCACTTTTTTTTTTTTTTGACCTTCCAACACCGATCTCTCTGAAGTTCTCTACACAAACTACAAAAGGCTAGGATTTCCTAGTGTTTCTTAATTTCTGGCCTTAGCAGCTTGTATCCTGAAAACCCTGTGGGTCTTTATTTACCTCTTTCTCCATATATAAGAAATGGGGAGGAGGGTGGCAGACGCAACTCCTTCAGGACATGGTGTGTTACACTGGACTTAACAGTATTCCCAGAGAATATTTCTGTAGCTTAGATTAATTGCTCCTTTGTGAATGCTCTCACCTCACAAGCTCTGAAGCATTAGCACAGATCCCTTTGCAAGAAACTGACTTAATAGAAGGCCCTAAATGCAAGTTAAGTTTTGGCCCATGGAACTGACTTTACCCACTGAGAGGTCAGGCACATGGGGAAGCCCTGGGCACTTTGCAAGCAGGGCAGACCACACATCTCACTTTGTACCAACATCAGAGCTGACATTCCTTCCTCTTTTTCCTCAGAAGGGGGATTGCCTTGCAATCATTGTTGATTGAGAACTAGTGAACACAGGACCAGGCAGGGTTCCTGCTTTCACGGAGCTCACAGATTCATGGACCACTCTCTTTTACAATATTGAATTCTATTGTTTATTTTAAGATATTCTTGGCAAACAGCAGTGGTTGAACTATGTATCTTGCAGTTGAGCAGAACACCAGCAAGTATGTCTTTCTAAGTTTTTGTTTTCATAGGTTTTCTGGAATTTGGATCTGGTGTTGTGGCTTGAAAGCTAGAAAGCACGTGCACACATATGTGTGCATGTGTGTGTGCTGGGGGTAAGGGAACGTGCCTCAGTTAATGCACGTGGGCAAAGGGCCAAATCCACATCCTATGAATGCTGTGAAGGTTCCTGCCATTATAGAGGTTGCCTTCACAACACAATGATTCCCAAAGGACCCCTACTATTGTGGCTGGAAGTTCAGTGTTCCTTGTCCCATTGTTGTTTTGGAGCCCCTGCTGGGTGCTATGCTTTCTTTGGCCCATCATGTCACGATGGCCAGGCTCACACATTGTACTATATAACCTTGCCTCTGTTATCCCTGAGATTATTCCAGGAATCAGATTTGTCAAAGCCATTCTCTCTCGAACCTCTAATTCTCATCCCGTTTATCCTCCAACCTAGCCTCTGGCTCTGTCTCCTTGGTACTGAGTTCTGCCCAAAGCTGACCATCCTTGGAGAATTTTATAGCTTAATCATTTCCTTTGTGACAATTTCCTGGCAAGCGTGGGAGTAGATGTCTACGTTATTTGTGAACGGGTAGAAACGAAGAGCGCATTTACTTGAAACACTACTAGGACTTCTATCTGCCCCACCTGTTTCTCCCCCTGAAGCAAAGAGAGGCAGGAGTAGAATTGAAAATTAGAAATAAAAAAAAGAGAGGTTAAAGAGTTAAAATAGTGAAAGAAAACTCTTTCGAAACTCAATAAATAAAAGGTTGCTACATCGCAGTCTCGTCTGTCCCACCTTCCTGATGGTTGGATCCCTGCTGGTTCTCAGTCCTTACGAAGACCCCACGGCCCACATTCCTCAAGTAGCCCCACATTTTTATTCCGTTTCACTGTGTCTCCGGGATCAGACTTCAATTTGGAATGTATGGTTGCTGTGGCTACAGCACATGCTTAACTTTAATATGGATGCAATTTTAATAAATATTTGTATTTTTATGAAATGCACACACACACATATGCACATAAGTCACAGACAACCAAATCCTCGGGGAAAGCTCCACCATCTGCTCATCAAGGTCAAGTGTTATTGGGAGCATAGAGTAGCCAACTGTAACATTTCATTTCAGAGGATTTCCGAGTGGTTGGAATAAACACAAATTAGACAATACAAAACTCTTACCGTATATTGATCTTGGAACTTAAGGACTGAAAGAGCTAATACATAGGGAGCTAGACCACACACCAAGGGCCACTAAATCCACAGTAGCAACAACAATGATAAACAACGCCATAAGATTATGAAAATCTATTCTATGATGCACAGGGAAGTACCTGGTTAAAGCTGTTAAATATAAAACACGACAGTCGGGACCTGTTTCCAGTACAATATATCACATTCATATCACCTTATGTCACATTTGGCAAGTGATGCATATAAAAATATATATTTTTTTGCCTTCAAAAAGTGGAACAAACCAAAAGATAAGGCTTTTCCGATAAACGGTAAAAAATGTAACTAGCAGTTGGATCTGCTTAGATCTGATAAAGCACGGCTATCCCATTTCCTCTGCCTGCTCCCTCCCCTGAGCTCAAAACTTCACGTGCACCAGCATGTGTGTGTGTGTGTTTAGCATCAGGAGAATTATATCTCCTTCCATGAATTTCTTGTAAATATTATTATCCACTTGAAAGCATCCTGATGTTACAATTTCCTCCCAATCTCTTCCCACTGCCTTTCTAAAAAAATGTTCTCTTGTAGCTAAGAAAACACCAAGAAAATACCAAACTTTCTCCATGATTTATTTCAGTTTCTGTTTTTGAGCCATTTTTATATTCTCCATGTTGCAGTATCAGAATAATTATGTTAACATGGAAATTTTTAAAATGTGGTTCTTATTGTTTTTCTCTATATTTTTCTTTTTTTCTGTGTCCTTCCTTCTTTCCTTCCTTCCTTCTGAGAGTTCACTGAAGTATTTCCTGGGTACTAGCCTTGTGCTTATTATTTTAATCAAAGCTTATTTTTGTGCCCAACGTGTGAAAAGTAAAAATGTCTCTTTGAAATTCTATTTTACAATATAGACAGGGAAGTTGGGCCTCCGGGGACTTGAGTCTCACTTAAATACTGTACACATTTAGTATCACACAAGAGGTGGGGGCTGGGGCAGCAAATAAACTTAACAATTACGTTTAGTCTGTCTTTATGAAAGAAAGCTTCTTTTCCCTAATGAAAGAGGCTCTTCAGCATCTGCTCCAGGAAGCCTGCAGAGAAAACATTTTACCCACGGCTTTGAAAGGATTTTTTTTTCCCAAGCATATCCACTGTCCTTTAAAGAAGTCACCTAGGTCGTTTTTCCTATTCTTAGTTGAGCAAGGAGTAAGCACTGGATGTGTTTTCCAGGGATGAGCTGGTTGCTTCTGGGGTGGAAACATTGTACGTTCCTGAAAAACAGAACAGCAGCTCAGGCTTACATGCAAGACTTCACGATCACTGTGGCGTGCGCCTCTCGTGATGTGGCCCTGAGGGGGGCTCTCGCTTGAGAGCCAGGTAAGCTCGGCCACTCCTGGAAACAAACCCATGCCTGCCCCGCTCCCAAGACCCAGAAGGGCCAGAGAACAAACAAAGCCGTTGTTCTCAAGCATGCGTGGCAGCCGACAAGACAAGCACTAACTACTTCCCATCAAACCAGCAGCCGGATTTCTACATAGGACAGGGAGAACGTGAACACGGGCAGCCCTCCACATGCTACCACATGCATGGGCCTGGGGACGTCGGCGTGAGGGAAGCTCCCTGGTCCCCTTGGGTGGGCGTGACTTGGGGGAAGCTCCTGGGAGGGGCCCAGAGGCTGAGCTGGAAGGTGAGGGGAGGAAAGGGGGAAAAGGAAAGAAAGGAGTACAATACAAGGGAAGAAAAGGCAGGACCGGGAAAGAAGCAGAGGTCAGGGGATGCCAACAAAGGTGCAGCGGGGTGGGGGGGGAGTGGGGGGGGGGTGGGCAGCCACGGAGCAACCCCAGGGGCCGGCGTCAGCAGGAGGCAGGGACTGAGCATGGGGCAAGTGGGGGCGGGGTGCTGGGCAAGGAAGGGACACAGTGCCCACCCTACCATCAGATTGGTGAGCTGCCACTGCTAACAAGGTTTCCATCACTGCCTGGGGGGCCCTTTGGGGCTGCTGACAACATAAACCAAAATTACAGTGATTATGGGACCTCAAGCAAGCCAACACGGAGCCTCATTAACAACCCTCGAGAGGCCGTCAAATGGCAGTGACTGGGAATCTCAGGCCTTGGGACCTCAGGAGCAGAGCCCTAACTCCAACTTCAACTGGACTGACTCTGAAGCAAAGAACCCATTTTATTGCCCTTAGATTTCATAATTCTGATTCCGTAGACTCATTTTGTAGAGCTTTCACTTGGATGCAAATGGTCAGCACGTTCTAGTGACATGCCGGCCAAGTGCCATGGTGGTACCGTACCCTGAAGGTTGGATCATTTCACAGCAGGCCCAATCAGGGACGTTCCAAGGCAAAAGGATAGACCCTCCACTTTCATGAGTAATGCATCAAATCAAAGCCCCAGACACCAAGTCCTCTGGAGTTTTAACAACTGATAGGCATTCTCCGAATTTGATTTTATAGGAAAAGCCTTATTCTGGAATATTGACACATTTCTAGATTCTGCCTTTGTGAGATTTGTTCATTGTCAAGAAGATGGAAGCAGTCCTGGTGCTTATTTTCCTGGGGGTGGAGGGATGGTGGGAAGAGGTTTCAAGTTGCCAGGTTAGCTGAGACCCGTTGCCCAAAGTCATTAACATTATTTATTTTATACCTCCAAGGTAGTGACTTAGCTGTGCATGTTCCTAATAGAATGGATAACTTCCGTGATTCCTCCTATATATATGCACAGTTTTATAAATATCAATGTGCACCACAAGCACACTCAAAAAAAAAAAAAGAAAAGAAAAAGGAAAGAAAAAAAAAGGGGGGGAACCCATAGCATGTGATCTTATAGTAGAGCTTTCTAAATCTATTTTTTGCTACACCTTAACCCATAAACATGACTTTCCTATTCCTATTTAACTTGAATAGCAAAGAGGGTGCCTGGGTGGCTCAGTTGGTTAAGCGTCTGCCTTCGGCTCAGGTCATGATCTCAGGGTCCTGGGATCGAGTCCCGCAGCGGGGAGCCTGCTTCTCCCTCTGCCTGCTGCTCCCTCCCTGCTTGTATACTCTCTCTCTCTGTCTCTCTCAAAAGTAAATAAATAAAATCTAAAAAAAAAAAACAAACAAACAAACATGAATAGCAGAGAACTCTGTGTTTGACAAAGCCAGCAATTTACCGTTCTCATTTTTGTAGTTGATACAGTTTTGATAGACAGCTCTCTGCAGGCTTGTCTAGATTCTCCAAATCTTATCCTTCTTAAGTTATTATTAGTTGCCCACCAAAGGCAGTTGCCCTCTGTATCAGCCTCCTGGTGGTTTGGGAAAATGTAAGCAAGCTCCTGTATTTAACCTCTGCCCCAAATGAGGCTACTGCTGGTAAATGCCTTAAAGGGGGGAGTGGGAAGGTAGGGGTGTGAGATCCCCCATCAGGGCAAATTTGTTTGAGTCAACCCAAGGTAAGTGCACTAGGGAGGGACCTAGAAGTCACTACGTACCTGTTTTACCAAACAAATTGTTAAATCTTCTTGATATTGGAGAACTCATAGAAAATACGGGTGTCGATGAACCTAGGGATGTTGACTAAAAAAGAGAAGAAAGACAGTTACAAAGCAAATGTTAAACCAAAGTCCTGTTTTTTTGTAGGATGACGCATTTGCTGCCCTCTAGTCACTGCCTGCATCTCTCAGTCCACTTGAAAGTGAGAGCCTGGTGGAGCATGAATTTCTACTTCAAACAAATCAAGTAGGAGAGTCACTTTGAAACACTGGACTCACATCGGATTTAGGAAAATAACTTTCAAATACATGTTTTACTGTTCAATAGGGTTTGATATCTTCTGACATGTGATGACAGTCAAATACGTTTGAGTGCAATAGTTATTTTCCAAAATGAACTACAGAAAATCTATTCATCATTATTCCTCACATTGTATTCTCTAGTGCCTTAAATTTCCCCAGAAGATTTCTTTTTTCCCCTTGAATTTTGGTTTTTGGCCTCCAATTGGTATTATCTGTGCTATCTGATCCCTATTTAAAGATGTGAGACAGCATCTTAATGGAAGTTCTGTGGCTGACTTTAATAGGCAGAATTGGGTACAAAGCAAAAACAGTGGAATAATAATCTATGCTGAACCTGGGTGTGGAGAGAGAGGGGTTTTCAAAAATCTCTACAAAAGAAAGACTGACCTTTGAGTGCTGCGAAGACCATCTTGACAGTGAAAACTTCTTTAGCAATGCTTCCTGGACCTACAATTGTTTAAAAGAAGCCATCGTAAGTTCAATATGCCACAAGCACTGTCGACTTTTCTAGAAGCATGAAACTGTCATTGTTCTTACCTTCTGATCCCAGAGGCAACCAAAGAGTAAAATGAATAATCCCTGAAAAAAAGAATTGGGAAGAAGGACATTTTATTCATATTCTATTGCCCAGCAAACCAAGAAATATTGTTAACCAGGCATTGAATTTGTACTACCTCTCCCATATCTGTATTTATGGAATGAGTCCAGGGGATAATAATGTTAAAAGGAATGCAGTAGGTCCACACCAGGGGACCTTAAATGTTATCATGTGAGAAGGATATTATTCTATTTCCTCATCCTTGCCTCCTCGTGGACTGGAGGGCCTGCTGGTTGAGCTGTTGAATGCACCTTTTCTGTCTACAGTAGTGCTCACGTCATTGTGATGAGAACCTGGGGCCTGGGGTGAAATAATCAGTCCCTTGTAGTCAAGTCATGCTATGAGGCTTCATTAGGCATGAGCCTTATAGTTTGAAGCCATGGACCCAGTAGCAGAAGTTAGGATTTGTGTGGCCTTGGCATGAGCATCCGGGACCGTGTCTCAATTTCTCCTCCTTGCCAGTTCATGGGAGCCCATGCTTACCACCCACCTGCTGGCTGAATCAGAATTAAGCTTCCCTTCCTTGCTGCCTGCACCTCTGCTAAAGCTCTTCTAACAATGTGGCTTGTATTATAGTTCGTTATGTGCTACAAGAGAACAATGAGTGTGTCTTTTTCATTTTAGTAAAATAGAGCAGAATGTCTACCTTACGTAGGGCATTCTTTCTCTCATTCTTCAGCAAATGTTTCTAGAGAACATACTATGTGGTTCATGGCGTTCATTTTATTTACCAGACGGTTATCGAGCACCTACTCTGTGCCAAAGTCTTTTTTAGGTACTATTAGGGATAGAGTGGTAAAGAAGACAAATGCTATCCCTGAATTCACAAAGATAGAGCTCATTTAATGCTTGTGGCAATTAAGTGGAGAAATGATGTGGTTTAATAGTGGTATTTTCATTTAGGAGATAATAAGTGGCATCATGATAATGTTGGGTAAATAGCAAAATCCTGTGTAGGGAAGGGACTTTCCTCTTACTTGTATTATCAGGGCCTTTCAAAGTGACTCATGCATGCAGCTAAATTGTAATGCAGGTGATAAGAGGTATGAGGTTCCATGGGAGCAGAGGAATGTGTCCCTTCTATCTCACTGAGTTCTTGTAATTCCCCCTCTTTAGGGCTAGGGCCTCCTCTGAACTAAAATCCTTCCCCATTCCTACCCCTGTTTGTGTTTCTATCATTAATTTTTCCCACCAGTTCAGATACTTCCTGAGAACCCTGCCCTGCAGAACTTACCTGAAAGGCATTGAGGAGTGTAAATATAATATGGAACACAGCATTGCTTCCTTGGAACACAGTGGCAAGGCCAAAACCCCAGGTGAGCCCCAAGAGTGGCGTGAGGACCCCAATGCTCTTGCTGATCTGAAACAGGCTACTCTTCTCCTGCTTGCTTGGCTTGTCTCCAATGGAAGGTCTCAGGATCTTGGAGATGACCACAACTGTGATGGTCATGTTCACCACCACGATGATCAGCGCTGGGATGACGAAGGCCAGCAGGGCCTTGGTATCCTCCCAGTTGAGCCAGCAGGCGTTCTTCCTGGTGTAGACTTCTTGGGGCTGGGTGGCCCCTACTGTGATGACTGAGATGACAAGAGGGCAGCCATAGCCAAGAGAAAATGCAATAGTCTTCTGAATGGACTTGCTTGTGTCATGCAGGATGAAAACCAGGCGGTAGAAGAGCATGAGGCCCAGAGTCAGCATCCAGAAAAAGACGCTGAGGTAGAAGAAGTGGATGAAGAAGGTGGCGGCCACACAGGCTGTCTCGTTGAGAGGGTAAAAATGGTCGTGGATGGCAGCGGCCACAATGAACCAGATGTCAGCCACCAGAAGGGAGGCGGCAATGTTCACTATGCAGATGTGGCGCATATAGGAAGTCCGATTCTTGGTCACTGATTTCCACACCACGGCTTCCACCACTAGACAGGCTGCTAAGCTCAAGATGGAAAAGCACAACCCAATGTAGGAAATGATATCCAGTAGTATTTCCAGGAGGGAACCAGCGTATGGAGAGTCAGGGGACATGAGGATGGAAAATGATGTGAGGTGGTCACAGATGCAGGAGACACTGTCCCCATCGACTCTGTTCACATAACACCCACTACTATCCCACCCCCCTGTGTAGTTGGCAAGGTTGAAATTCCAGAAGACACACTGTGGTACTCCACCTGAAGGGTTGATGTTCTTAAAAGTCATCGAAATCCGGAATGGCAGGGTTATATTGTGGCTGACAGTAGTTGTCATCACTAAGCTGTTTGCAATGTTCTTTCCTTGCCCATCCTGAGTGAGGATGGTTTTGAGAGTTGGGAAAGCCACAGTGACAATAGACGAACCCCACTGCAGGCTTCCCAGCTCGCACTTGTCAATGGCCACATTGCCCCAGAGGTCCGAGTCCGAGAAAACAAAGTTCTGTTTGTAGGTTTTTGGAGGGCCAGGTTTTATTACCACGCTCCTCATCTGCACATTCGTTTGGTTGATAGACAAAAAAGTGCTATCTTCAGACTGTAATGCTCGGGAAAATCTTTCTACTGAATCCAGGAGCTGTGAGCTCTGGTTGGTCTGTTGCTGTTGGAACACCTTCCAGGTACTCAACATGGGCTTGCTGAGGATGGTGTTAACCGTAGAGAGAACGTTCTGTAATTGACATGGCATGGGGTCAAACCAACCAAATTCTTTCTATCATAAGAGAAAAAGTAACATCTCCCTGGAAACTGGTTGCATGGGTAAGAGGAAAAGAGAAGAGAAAAATGAGGCATCACAGCCTATGGGGATCTGTGTCCCTCCTTCTTACGGCAGGGAGTTAGCAGAGGATGCATCCCCAAGGCTACGAGACCTCATCAAACATTGACCAAGTACTGCGCCCCCCCCCCCCCCCCCCCGCCAAGGCCAATTCAGCAGGCTGGTAGAGATATGTATTCACTGTTTTATTTTATTTTAAATCTCAAGCCTGTAAAGAGTGATACTTTACCAGCAAGGGTGAAGTTGTTTCAAAAGACCCTCTCTAATGCTGAACACCAAATTGCTGGCAAAGGCATCATTCCTTTTTTTTCTTTTTGCTAAACATTTTGATTTTCTCTCCCATAAACTTGGGCTTGTCATTTTCCATTTGGGCTTTCTCTCATTGTAATTTCTTTGCCTTCCTTTGCCTTGTTCTGTTCAATCTGAAACTATGAGCCTTGTAGTTTCTTGAATGGTGGTCCCCAAAAGAACATGTCCTAATACCCAGACCCTGTGAATGTGACCTTATTTTGAGAAAAGGTCTTTGTAGTTGTAATTAAGTTAAGGATCTTGAGAGGAAATCATCCCAGATTACCTAGGTGGGCCCTAAATCCAATGTCAAGTATCCTTATGAAGGACAGAAGAGGAGAAGATAAATGGAGAGGAGGAGACCACATGAAGACAAAGGCAGAGGGTGTACTGAGGCAGCCACAAGCCAAAGAGTGCTGGAACTACATGGAGCTGGACGAGGCAGAGAAAGTCTCCCCTGGAGACTTGGGAAGGAACGTGGTCTGGCAGACACCTTGATTTCAGACTTCTAGCTTTGAGAACCATGAGAGAATAAGTTCCTGTCATGCTAAGCCACCCACAGTATGGGAATCTGTTACACTCGCCATAGGAGGTCCACATAACCTCCTTGGATCCTTGTTCCCTAAGCTGCTTGCCAGGAGCCTCTGCCTGTGTTTGGCCATTGGGAAGCACTGGCAGGAGATGAGAGGGTAGGAGAAGAAAGAAGTTGAAATATATTTTCCTATGACCCACCACAGTCATCCCCTCACCCCCTATACCCAGATACCATCTTCAGCACATCTTTGGAGATAGTTCTGTTGCTCCTGCTAGCAATCCCTCCTCCAAGGTTTCATTCTCCCTCTGCTGTAGGTACACTCTTTCCTCTCCTTTCCCCTTTAGTCCTCAGGGTAGTACTGGCTTCTATTTTTTTTTTTTTCTTTTTTATCCCTGGCTTGACCTCTGTAAATATCCTTTCATTAAAGTCTCATCATTTGAACTCTTCATTTGAATTCTGGGTGACTCCTCTCAGAACGCTGAGTGCCTCAGAGTTCATGGTTAGTGCTAGACCACTGAGAATCCCACCTTATACATATTCTGAAAACCTTTCATTCCTGGTTTTCTTAGAAAGCAGGTAAGAATACATTCTACTTTAATGAAGAAACTAAGATGGAGATTCACTAAATAAATCTTTTTAAGATCCCCAAATGAATATTAGAAACACTCCCTGTGACCTTAAAAGCCATAGTTAACAAAGCACAAAGCATGCTATGTGACCCTAAAATCCAGAGTATTGCTCTAGAGAAGACAAAGAAGGAGCTGCAATGGGGACGAGTTGCGTTTCTTGACTACAAGTCCCAACGGGTGAAAAGAGGAGACCCAAAGCTCCTGTAAGGTCTAAACCAACTCACCGTCATCATTTCTGAATTCACTTGGGTTGGAACTGTTGAGAGCAAATCCAGGATGTTAATGATGGCTCCCAGGCTCCCAGGAAATGAGCTGACTTCATGTTTCACCTTGCCTGTGCTGACAGAAAGATCCTTCAGGTATGTGGGGAGCTTCATATCCTGACAGGGGCTCTTGATTAAATCCTAGGAAAACAAAAGCCAACACAAACAGACCAACAAAAAACTTGCCAGTCAGTCCCGTCATCAAATCCTGTTGATCTACCCATGATGAAAATTTCTTACATCTGTGGTTTCTTTTTTTTCTCCACTCCTATAAATATATCCTATAAGATAACTTATCTCTTCATTTAATCTGTGTGCTATTCAGAATAGAATAAGACCTCACAGGTAGAAGGGGAATAGTAAAACACATATCAATCTGACAGCTAAAGGAAAAGGAAAGGAGATGTGATTCCTAGAGAACTAGATTAAAATTGAGTAAAATTATCCCTTGATGGTCTGTATGGAAGCACATTTGCTACTCTGCTTTTTCTCATCACTTACTTTGCTGACCCTTAGAAGGGTGACTCTCCAACCCAATTTTCCTGGGACAGTTCTGCTTTATATCTGCTGGCCCAGTGTCATTATTACTAGCACCCTCTTTTATTTTCAAAATGTGTCCTGGTTTGGATGGTAAATTATATGGTCACCCTATCTATAATGATCCCACTTCTGTTTCCTAATTATCTAATACCCACTTAAAATTAGAGAATGAACTCCAATTCGACCTCCTCCATAAAGAACTTTGATGAGTGTTCCAACACATCGGAGTTTCTTCCTCTGACTGCCTAAATGTTTGTTATTTTTTTAAAAAAAGATTTATTTATTTATCTTAGAGAGAGAGAGCACGAGCTGGAGGGGCAAAGGGAGAGAGAGAATCTCAAGCAGCCTCGTGCTCAGCATGGAGCCCAATGTGGGGCTCAGTCTTATGACCCTGAGATCAGGGCCAGAGCCAAAACCAAGAGTCAGATGCTTAATGGACTGCGCCACCCAGACGCCCCTGTAAGTGTTTGTTATTTAACATACTTTACATTTATGAGATTTCTACCAATGTCAGCTTGTGTTTTAATTTCAATATCTCTCCAATTAAATTATAAGCTCCTTAGCAATTTGAAACATGTTATATTCCATCTGATATAGTATAATGCCTAACATAGTATAAGTCACAAATTGGCACATAGTAGGTATTCAATAAATATATGTTGAATGGATAAATCTGATAGACCAACAGGCCCCCTTTCCACTGAAAATGTATCTAGGAATCTAGAGTTGGGACCAGGGCCCAATGTTGAGTTCAAATTATAGTATTTCTATCTTTCTCAATTAGGAAAATTCGTATCACTGATGCATCCTCATCAAGGTCCAACTCAGAGGCCAAGTTTTTCAAGCAGAGCTTCCTGATTATCCTAAGCAAAATCAATGTGTATAGACCTACCCAACTGGATTATGTCCTCTAGCAACTACAATAATGCTTTGCACCTAGTAGGTATCTTAATGAATTTAGTGTAAGACAAGAGGAGAGACAGAAGATAATTAGATGAGACACAAATCAATATCACTCCTTTTCCTTAATTCTTCTTCCAAGGGTGAGAGTATTTGGAACCACTTGTCTAACAATGTCATTAACTATAAGTCTACCAGTTGCCTCTTCAGTATTTATTTATTATAACTCATGGCATTTTAGGAGTCCCTACTCTCGACAACTTAAGTATGAGGTAACATTTATTTATTTTCCCATGAAGAAAAGAAAGCAATTCTTCCCTAGTACATGGCAGGAACCTCTCTTCTAGGTAAGAGAGGCAGGCTAGTACCATCATTCATAACTAAAGGTTCCCTCTAAAGATGGAAGAAATCTCAGACCCATAGAAGCATAAAGCCCAAGCATATTTTTTTTTTGCACTGGTGAACCATATTTTTTATGTATCTCCTCCTTCTGAAAAGATTAGAGCTACTTGCTTGATACCCAGATTATTCAAAGGAGAGTGGTAAGAGAAGATAATTCCACCTGCACCTTGGAGGTAATAGGAACAAGGCACTGAGAAGTCAAGGTCAAGGTATACAGCTGGTCCCAGAGTAGAATACATATTTTGTTGTCTCCACATTTGTACTTAAGTAAAATGTAAAGCATTTCTAGGATTGCATCTTCTTTGGAAATAAACAAATAAAAGTAGCTTTGGGAGCAACACAAACCAGCCCGAGGCCCATTTGCTGAAAAATATGGATAAGCTAGACCCATCTCCCCACCAAGAGCTCAGAGTCAAAGATTTAAGGATCACCTTGGCCAGCTGGAGCAGACTATTTATTGGGGCAGAGATGCAGTCATTTTTCTTCACCTCCCAGTGGGAGCCTACACATTTGTAAGTCATGATCCCGCCAGTGGGACCTCCAGGGCTGCTGGGTACGTTTGAGAACTGGCATAGTTTCTGGATGACTTTCCCAGGCTCCCCAACCCCTATTGTGGGATCTCGGCACATGATCTTCTCTCCTGCATTGGAAACACGGAAATAAAAGGGACAATTTGAAAGGAGGAGAAAAGATAGTCAAAATAGGGTCTGGCCTAGCTGTTTGTTGCTGTTTGAATTTATTTTTCTCTTTAGTTTCCGTGACCTTTTCAGAGTTACCCACTTTCTTTATTTCACGCCTGATTTTCCAAAGCCCCTTTTAGTGCTTTTGACACAAATCTGACTTTCACCTGCACTTGCTTTTCCTAACAGAATTTATTTCCTCTATGCCTCATCCCCACCTCTAATCCCTGAGAATCTTCTCTCTGCTGCTGCCTGTAAAATCTAACCCACGGAAAAAATCACGAGAGTTTAATGTGTGCTCAGCCAGATAAGAGATAATCAGGTTACCAGGAATCTCAGGGACAAAATGCCTTAATCCAAGGGATTCTCAACTCCGGCATATTTGAATCACCTGGGGAGCTCAGAAAATACCAATGTCCTGGTTTACTCCAGCCCAAACAAATAAGAACCCCTTGGGGCTGGGATTTAGGCATTGGCTGTGTTTCTAACTTTCCCCGGTGATTCCAGCATGCAGCCAAGGTTGAGAAGCACTGCCTTAATTCACACATATAATTAATAATGGGAATTCCAGGTACCCATGACCTGAATATTCTAAGCAATATTTGTAAATGTTTGTTCCTTCTGGCTTCCCTTAGAGGTGACTCTATTTCATGTCTATTCAAGACCAGATCTGAATGGGAAAATGACATTTGTTGCAGAATCTCTGATCTTCAGGGGACCTTGATTCTCTGGTGATAAGATGCCTTTCTCATCAACTTACAAATTTAACATTAATTGAGTTCTCAATCATTGTATAAAATCTTGAAGTAAGTAAGTAATTTCTTACTAGGAAAAGGAAGAGGAATCAGACCTGGTATGAGGAAAGAGAAGAACAAAGATAAATGGGTGAAGACGGCAACGTGAAGGACAGTGAAGAAGTGGTCTTGGCTGCCTCCAGAAGAGGTGTTCTTTGTAGGGTCAGGGGACAGTAACTCAGAGAGACAAGGAACAGTAATTGCTTCCTACCTTGGTGTCCAGGGCTCAGTTACCAACACATATTCTCATATACCACAAGTCATTCAGTAAACCCAAACATGAGTTGTGATAGAGCCATGAATCCTTCGGATATCAGAGGTCCTATTACAGACAAGATTTCTAGAGGAGGGGTTTGCTTCTGGTGGAAGCCCAGGACCACCCTTTATTCACTTGCCTCTCTGCTGCTCCTGAGGAGAGCTCTTGGTCCTGGGCTATTACAGAAAGGGCCATAAACCATGACCTCCTACCTTGAAAATATTATGCGGGGGGATATTGGCTCAGTCATGACAAAGGATGGGAAAGATGGTTGCCTACTTTTTAGATTGATTCTTTTCATGTAGCCCTGTCTAGTGGGGACACCCTTCCTTGGCTGAAACCTCAAAGGGGTCTCAGCCTCACAAAGACACTATGCACTGCCCAGTCCAGTGCTTTGCCTCTCAGACTCCTCAGTAATAGGGTTTCATCCGCAAGACTTTCTTGATTACTTCCTCCCCACTATCACCAGCAGAGTGAAACCTGGCAGCCTCTTCTGCCTGCCCACACGGTCTCTAGTTCAGCCCTTACCACATTAGATGTGATCACATTTTTATCACACCCATCTTTCCCCTACACCTGAGGCTAATCCCCATGGCTTAGCTGTTGTTGTTGTTGTTGTTGTTATTGTTGTTTTCCAGACCCTCTACCCTTAGCCCAAGGCTTGCCACATGAAAGTGCTCAACATCTATTTATTGAAGGGATGCATGAGGGAGTGAATGAATAAATGAATCCCTGCTCATGACTATCACATTTAAAAAAAAATTCAAATGCTCTTACCAGGAACCAGGTTAAGCTTCATAGATGAGCTCCGGACTGAATTATTAGCAGCATTGGTAAAGTGACAAAATATGTCCAGCTTTTTTGGACACCTGGAAACTGAGCTTGCCATGAAATTGTATTTGTAACACACTTGCTTTCCTTTAACTTCTTTTTCTGAGATAGAATTATTAAAAGAATCAAGTCACAAGATGAGTCTCCAAAGCACACATTTTGTTAAACTGATCCACTATGGATAATGTGTCCAAACTTTTCCAAGGCATGTACCACATTCATTTCTGATGTGGTTTTAAAAATGCCCCAGCCAAGAAGTAAGTCAGCCCACACTTACACGGTGCTCGCCTAACATTTACCTCCACCATTCATGACTCCAAATCTGTGCCCGTACAGTTTGGACAATCAGAATGCCTTTCATCATCCCTCTCCTCCCTCTGCCTATCCAAATCCCATCATGCCCTGTGCATTTTTCCTGTCCTGCCTTCACCTCATTGGTTTGGCATCACCTTTTTATGGGTCTGTCTCCTCCATTAGACCATAAAGTCTTAGAGAGAAGGTACCTGGTCCTATTTATCATTGTATCTCCCAATGCCTAGCTCAGTATTTGGCACTTACAGAGCACTGAATGCATGCATGTTAAACATGGAATGTTGAAATGCTTAAATACTCCAGTACTGGGATGGATTCTATATCCTCCTATCACCCAGCCTTCTCTAAATCCTCATCTCTACTGGCTCCTGCTTTTCTGAACTTCCAGTGTTCTTTTGATCTGCATTGCTCATTTTGGAAACTTAACATTACATGAATCATCCTTTGTGACATGAGCCCTTCCAGCTAGATAGTAATACATGTGTCCCAACTCTTGTGTCCCCTTTTCATTGCCTACTATGGTGTTTTGCATTGAGTGTGTCCCCACAAATGGTTGTTCAAAGAATGAATAAGCTTGTAAACCCCTCATGAAGGTGTCTCTGTGCTGAGATTTGGAGTTGTGAGCTCATATTAGGTTCACCTTAATCTGTAGGAATCCTGAGGTATCTGGATTGAGGGTACATTCTACCTTAGAGGATTCGAATTTTTTTTTTTTTTTTTTTGGCCAGGTACCATTGGGTGTTACTCATGGACCACTTTACGTTAGTTACTCCTCAGCTTGGAGTCCCGGGCCATGGAGGCAATATAAATTCAAACCCAAACCTGAGTGAGGGCAGGACAGTTGTAATTCTCCGGGGAAATTTTTGTCCACCTGGAGATGAGGCCAAGCTCTTAACTCTGGCAGACAAATTTTGTTTTTCTACTTATCCTCTTCCTGAGTGAGCATGTCACCCTTTGACGGTCCTGACATTGTGCTGGTGACATGGGGTGCCTTAATCACTGCATAGGGAACAAGGCCTTTCTCTCAGAGCCTTAAAACCCAAGGTTCTGGGACGCCTGGTGGCTCAGTGAGGTAAGCATCTGACTTTGGCTCAGGTCATGATCCCGGGGTCCTGGGCGCGAATCCCATGTCAGGCTCCCTGCTCAGCCAGGAGTCTGCTTCTCCCTCTTCCTCTGCCCCTCCCCCTGCTTGTGCTCTCTCTCTAGCTCTCTCTCAAATAAATGAATAAAATCTTTAGGAAAAAAACCCCAAGGTTCTGGGTTTCTCATACTGGTCGATGCCCTCAGATAAGCCCCAGCAGTAGCTAAAGCATTTCTATTTTTCTTTTTCTTTATGTTTTTGGCCCTTGGGTATTTCTCTCACTTTCTTGGATGCTCAGCTGTGCATTTAAAAGGATTTCTGTGGTGTTTTTATAGCATGCTGATTCATAGCATGGAGGGACGGACCACCAGAATACCTGATATCCTGAGGAAGCAGAAGGCCTGTGGAGATGTCTTAACACTGTCTTCGACAGCTTCCACTAAAACCCATGGGCTCCACCCTCACAGACCCTCAAATTCTGCCACAAACCAACAAGCCACGGGCCACATAACAAAACAGAAGATAATAAAGGTTCATGAGGTTCCCTCTGTTACATTCTCTCTCTGATGCAATCCTTATGTCTCTTTACCGCTGTTTTAAGACTCCACATGAATGAAATATGTCCTCACAATACAGCAATTAGTGTCTTACCGGCAAGAAAGGATAAGGAATCCATTTGGAAAGTTACTTTGTAGTCTTCATCCTCCTCAATGCAGCACCTGAAGTGATGGGAACCTTTGCATGGAACTGTAGCCTCCAGAGGATCCACCATGATGTCTGGCTCTAGGGGCAGTGGGTGAACGGTCACATCTTTCGTCGCGACACTGTACGAATTCTTATATCTAAATATGCAATGATAGGTTCCTGTGTGGAAGGAAATAAAAATGAGATAGAATGTGATCACTGCTCCAAAAAAGCATTGGCTAGGAAGTTTAAGAAGAGGCTTACTTTTCCCTGTCAAGCATGGGCAAGGGCACATCACACCTTCTTGGACACTGGACGAGAACATGTTTGATCAACTCTCCTTCCGGGTTATCTATGTATCTGAAGGACTAACCCATTGCCTAAATATTCACTTACTTTTAAGTAAAATTAAGTGGCTTATCTAAAGTTACACAGCCTGTTAGGTGTGGAATTGCATTTCTTTCCTTTTTTTTTTAAAGATTTATTCATTGATTTAAATAATCTCTACACCCTACGTGGGGCTTGAACTCCAGACCCCAAGATCAAGAGTTGCATGCTCTACCAACTGAGCCAGCCAGGCATCCCAGGAATTGCATTTCAAACCAGATTCCCAACACTTACTCCAAGGCTCTTTCATTAACCCAGGGGGGGAAATGGGAATTTTGGTGTGTGCTGGGCTGAGGAGTTCTTCGAAGACAGTTGCCAGTCAGCTGGAGCTCTGTGGTGGTGGGATGTTCCCTCACTCCATCTGTGAGTGAGTAGACATTCCGGTTCCCAGGCACCATCACACCATCAAAGCATGTGGAGGGGGTAGGCTGAAATCCTTGAGAGAGATTCCCCTGTGGACCCCCGAGTTGGACGTCTAATGTCTGACTCCCATTTAGTAAAGTCTAAAGACGAGAGGCTGGCTGGCCTTTCTGGAGGACAGAGGAAAGGCTTCAGCAAGAGTAGCCTGTGCACCCGTGCTTGGTGAGGCAGAGTAGGCTGAGCATGGTCTTTGGGTCGAGCTTCTAGAGAGGACCTTATCCCAGTGGTCTTTATACAAGGGTATATCAGAGGATGAGCCACCACCTTAACAGCTGCCATGGGGACAGTACAGGAAGATTATAACAGCATCTACAGTTGAGTAAGACCCTTGGACTTTCTCTACATTCCTTCTCTTTGCCCCAGCTCTGGAGGAACCAGAGCAGCAACTTAGCCAGAGGGAAAACAGGTAGAACAAGGACAGAGAACAAACCTCCCTCTGTTTTCTGTTGGGAGGAATGGAAATGTAGCTTCAATATAAATAAAAGTGTAGTTAATTTAGATGAGAACGGATTTTTCTTAGTGCCCGAGTATGGGACTGTTAAAGAGTTTATGTTCCTGGAAACGTTACAGCTCCTCCTCAGTTATGGCTCCTCAGGAGGAAAGAGCAATTGGACAGAGTATGTGTAAGCTCAGCACGGGAGAAAAATACTCCATCTTCTGACTGTATGCTACCAAGTGAGGTGGTTTTAAAAATGCCCCCAGCCAAGGCCAGCCACAGAGTGACTAGTTATTTCTACAATGTTGCCTAGGCCTTATATGAACAAATAAAGACCTAGGACTCGTAGGACCTGGACTGATTAAACTTATAGTTAATGAAAGCCTTCAGAGTGGAGTGGTCAAGGGTTGGCCAGACAGTCTCCATTTCACCCTGGCTCTGCCATTTACCAGGTGTATAACCTCAGATATTTTACTTACCCTCACTGGGCCTCAGTTTCTTCACCTGTAAAATGGGGACACTAATAACCCCCACTGTCCTCTAGGTTTATTGTTTTAAATGAACTAACCCACTCAAACACTTAGCATGATGCCTATCACATATGAAGGGCTCAATACATGTCAGTCATTATTGCAGCAATTCTATCAAATCCTTTTTTTCCCTCCAAATTTCTTTCCAACATGAATAATGTGTAGAGATAAATACAAAATACAAGTGTTCCTTTCTTTGGAACCAGGCATATAAATCCTTTACCTAGATTTTTTTAATATCACAACTGGGTGAAAAAGTCCTAAAAGTCTGGTAAAACTACTTTTAAAAATAATCCTCTTGGGGTGCCTGGGTGGTTTAGTTAGGTAAGTGTCCGATTCTTGGTTTTGGCTCAGGTCGTGAGATCAAACCCGGTGTGGGGCTCCGCACTCAGCGGGGAGTCTGCTTGGGATTCTCTCTCCCATTCCCTGCCCCTCCCGCTTGTGCTCTCTCTCTCTCTCTAAAATAAATAAATACATCTTTAAAAATAAACAGCAAAACAATCCTCTTAACTTCATGGCAAGAGCACAGGTTCTTGAATCGGAGAACCCAGTTCCAGTCCTGACTCTGCACCTTGAGATGCAGGAGCCTGGGAGCATTTGTTATTCTCTCTGAGCCTCTATTTCCACATCTATACAATGGAGATTGCGACACCTTCCCCTAAAGAGCTCTTGCATGAAGTGTGGTGGTGCAGGCACATCCCGAGGCAGCCCCTCCGGAGATGGTCCCTCTTACAGGGTGTTCCCAGGGGCCCCAGGGCAGCATGGCGGCAGAGGGTCTGGGGTCTCGCACCCACCGTTCCATTCCCGGGTCGCGATCTTCACTCTCAGCACCGACTCTGCTCCAGCAGCAGACCTCCTCGTGGTATAAAACTTTTGGTATATTTTAATTCCAGCAGAAGTGTTCCAGTAAACCTCATCATAGTTACTCACATCGCTGATGCACTTTATGGAAAAGTTTTGTCCCTCAGAAACAGAAATTGGGTCCGGGGTTATTGTTAGGTTGGCTGAAAGAACGCACACAGAACGGACAAAAGAAAAACCAACAACAAGCACAAGGTTTAGTCTTTCTGGTGACATCAACACAGGAGTGAAATTTAAGACAGAGGCAGAGAGCATGGGCCGTCCTGACTCCACTGGTGTCAATGTGGGATGGGTACCTTGCGGCTCCTGGGCTTTCTTTGTTTCTACGCTGTTCCCGGTGGTGCTCTCAACTGTACTCATTTCCATCTCCTGCCTTGGGAACTCGTGCACTTCCCCTTTGTGGCTGGGATTATCTCCTGATGATCGGCAGGGCAGAAGGTTGCAAACTTAGAGCTGTTGACTTAACCCAAGCTCCCCTCCAACCTTTTCCGTGCCAAATGGCTCTGTTCTTGTAACAACGCCATTCTCTACTCTTTTAAAACACGTTTTAAATAATACCACGTTGTATTTTAATTTCTCTCTTTCTATATCTCTTCTTCATAAACATGTGAACCCCTCAAGAGCAGGACTCTCTTTTCTGTGTCTTTGCATTCCCCAGGACTTAGCACTGACTATAGTGCACAGTCAATACTTACTAAGCCGAAGAGTGATTTCTGGAATAACATTTGAAGTACAGGAATGGTAGAATGTATTGCCCAAATAATTATACCAGGACTGTCTCAGGCAGACTGGGAGGGGTAGGCACCTTAACTCTAAGTCTCTCTACATTTACTCCTCCTTATGAGAATGTCCTCATACGTTCATGAGGAATTATTCATCAAAAATGTTAACAAGACCCTTACAAAGGTAAGAGCTTATAGGAACAGTTCACTTTTTCTGGCTTCTGCTTCTATCTTTCTACCCCTCTTTGAGCATGTCATTGATTTTTCAAAATGCCATTCCCTTTTATCTCCTAAGGGTGAACAGTTTCATGCCTTGAGCCCACTGACGTCAGCCTGCTTTTCCCAACAGTGTCAAATCTTGCCCTTCGTCACAACCAAAAGAAATCAGGCCTTTCCTTAGTGCCCCTTAGAAGCTGGGATCCCAATGTCCAGATACAGTCCCCCGGTCGCATAAGCATGGATTGCTGTGCCCCTCCCATGGGCCTCACTGGCTGTAGGGATCTGGTGTAGAGATGCCTTTCTAAGGTTGGGTGGTTTCTGAGAGTGGAAAGGGAGAGGCTCATGGAACCCTGAACCTGCTCCTCTTGATTCTCAGATGAGGTCCAAACTACCAGACCAGTGGTTTTCAGTGAAGGCTAAACACATTTCTATGACAACCAAAAGCCCACCTAATCAATACAACTCTGAGTCGAAACCTGAAGTGTACAACTGCTCTCACTACAGAAAGTTGCAAATTGTTCAAAAGACCCACTAGCTCGTCTATGGCAATAATGTTTTCAGGTAAGCATCATCTCGATCTTTGTAAAAACGCTAAGTCATGAGAGTAGCAAGTGTGAACAAGAGTCATCGGTAGTGTTGATATGAGCCTTTCTCCAAATCGTTCAAGGGCGTTGGATGATTGACCTGAGTAGTTCATTTTTTTGTAAGATGGGGAGAAAAACAACGTGTGTGAGTGTCCCATTTTTGCAGACAGGGGTGAAGTCAGAATGTTTTATTACATGAGGAGAAGAAATGACACTTTTGAAAAGAGGCCTAACTCATTCAAAAGCTTTTAGTCAAAAAGATTAAAAAGCACTCAAGGCAACTGTAAAATGACCACAAAGTATCTGATTATTAAAGCTTCCTGCAGCGTTCTCTCTAGAAGAGGTGGAGTGGGAGGGGAGGGAGGGCAGAGCGGGTCTTCGCCTGCTGGTGGTGGGCCGTGCACCAGGCTACTGGCGTGCAAGGGAGGATGGGATCACGGGAGGAAAGGGGAAAATTTGGGGCATCACCCTCGACATAAATTCGATGCTTAAACAGAACTAATCCGAGAGTGCCTTCTCAGTGCCAGGAGGACCTTCCCTTCCCTGCAGCCCTGGGTCCCCAGCCCTATCCTTCTTTCTTCTAAAGGCTTCCTCTGAATTCAAATGGGCAAGAGGGACATCCCCCTCTGTCGCCCACTTGTGATTGATCCCAGCCACGCTCCCGCTAGCTCAGAGATTTTCCCAGGGGATTGACAGCCCTGGCTTGAGGTGCAAGGCTAAAGATCGTAGTGAAGGAGTCCTTACCCACAGAGGTGAATGTCACTTCTATGTTCTTGCCGCCTCTGGCCCCGTGGCTGCTGACGAACTCACACGCATAGACAACCGTCGTTCCAGCCGACCCGCTGGGACACTGAGTCCCGTCCGCCCTGAGGGTGTACCTGCTGCAGCCGGACTCTAGGTCAGTTTCAGGGTTGCCTGCAATGACATAAGTAGTTCTTTTACTGTCACATTTGGCTGACTATTCGATTTAGGGGCAAAGAGGTCCCATCAGTGAAAAGGAGTTATTATTTAAATCCGATTTCTTCTCTTTGGAGAGGGAGGATTGTACGGTGGTTAGGTCTGCAGACTTGGGAGCCAGGTGGCCTCGCTGCAGATCCCAAACTACCACTTACTAGCGGGGTAGGGTTGAAAAAGTCACTCAAATGCTCTGTGCTTCAGTTTCTCCACATGGAAAATGGGGACGACTAATCATAGCTATAACCCCGGATCGTAGTCAGGTCAAATGAGTTAAGATACAGGGACACTTAGAACAGCACCTGGTTGGGCTGGCCCCTCACACAGACCCTTAGTGATGGTCGCTGGGGCAGGAAAAATAAAAAAAATTTTTTTTTTTTTTAAATAAAAAATTTTTATAAAAAGAGAGAGAGAGAAGTAAGGTGTTTGGATATGATTTCAACTGCAAGGAAAAAAGATGTCAGATTATTTAAACCATTATTATTGAAAGGAGAAAGAAGCCTCCTTCCTTCTTCCCGTTGCTGCTTACTTATCTTTTGAGGCCCAGCTTTACAGTCAAACTGATGTGCAAGACAATGAGTTTTCAGAATGAATAATACAGAGAGACGTACAGAAGAAATGATAATGCATAGTAGAGAGGAAACCTCTAAGCCACTAAATACATTATGGAGGTTGAAGGAGGGGAGTTTTCTTTGAGAGACTAGGGAAGACTTCAGAGAGGAACAGAGGTTTGCTCTAGGTCTTGAAAGACAGAAATGGTGGCTGGAGTGTTCTGGGGTGCGGTTGTATGTGTGAATCAGTACCCCTTGGAGGATGTGGTGTTCCAGTAGCCTGCTTCGGGAGCTGGAGCTGGGTGGGGGGGGAGGGTAAAAAGCCCCTAATCCCATTCACAGCTCAAGTGGCTCCACTATGGCCTGCTTTGCATATCAGACTTTGGTTCTTGACCAGAGTGGTTTTGCCCTCCTGGGGGATATTTGGCATTCTTCAGAGACAGTACTGATTGTTACAAGTGGGGGTTCTACTGGTATCTAGTGAACAGAGGCCAAGGATGCTGATAAACATCCTACAATGCCCAGAACAGCTCCCCTCAGCAAAGAATTATCCAGCCCCAAATGTCACTAGTGCTGAGGCTGAGGTTTTGCTTGAAGAAAGATTTCTACAGTGAAGTCAGAAAACCACTGGTTCAAACAAAAGCACAGAATCTGTGGCTTGCTGTTCAGGAGACAAACAGTGGGGGTGGGGGGAGTGGGGGGGCTACATTGTTCTGTGAGGCTGACACCTGTAGGTCCAGAAAGGCTCCAAAGAGATGGTAAACTCAGAAAACAAAAGCAAGATCTCTGATTGGCAGCATTCACGTTGCACTTCATCTAGTACCCCAGCACCCCAGCGCCCCGGGGTTCTGCCCCTCAGGGTCCTGCTCTAGAAGGTACTGAATACAGCTAGTAAGTTGGTGTTGGGCTTTCTGGAGAAGAGATGACATGTGATCACAAGTTTGCTTCTCAAGGCTAGATACTCTCCACAGAAGATTTGCCACCACACAGGAAAAGTGAGGGGATGGGTTTTAAAGGTATCATCATGATCAGAAAACAGTTCTTGTGGCAGACTCAGTGTATTCAACTCTGTCTTAAATGTTTACATTTATCATCATGGTTTTTTTTCTCCCCACAAAAGCTTTGCAAAAATGGGTACCATTATCACTATTTAACAGACAAAAGTGCGATCAGTGAGGTGACCCAGCTGGGCACGCCCGTGGCAGAGCCGTGATGTGGCTTTTCAGGACTAAGTATTGTCTTCCTGGAGAGCACTTGGCTCACGTTCTTTTTTTTTTTTTCTTTTGTACAATTCCGTGGGCATTCCCACAAGTAGAGGAATCACTATTTAAAATCGGATTTAGCCGTGGCTCATTAGGAACACGCAGAGAGACACCCAGGAGGAGAAAGAGCAAGGCTGGGGCGGGGCATCCCTAGCTCCTGTCAGGGAGATCCTGGGCCATGCACAGAAAGCCTCAGTGTCTCATGTGTACAATGAAGAGCTGGACTAAATGCATGGTCCTCACGCCCCTCTGCCCCATAAAATCTGCTGTGAAATTTAAGAAAATACGCCACCGCCTGTGATGTGGAGAACAAAGGCAAAAGAAATGCAGATAAAGTTAGATTTCCATATAACCTGCAGCCCATGGACAAATACTTGAGGCAAGCAGAGTATACCCTTCCTCCAGGAACTCCCAATCTTAATGTTAATGCCTTGCTAGAGGAAAAAAACCACCTTAGCTTGACAATAGTCAGGGCTCCAGGATCCTGTAAGTCTTCTCTAACATATGAAAATCCTTTTGGAAACTTCCTTTGTCTTTACTTCCCCCAACTCCAAAGTATATAATCAAGTGCTCCTCACAACCACAGTGCAGCAATTTCTGCCCAGGGGTCCTGTCCCCGTGCTTCAATAAAACCACATTTTAGCACCAAAAACGACTCAAGAATTCTTTCTTGGCGGTTGGCTCGCGGACCGCACTTGAATCCGCATCACCTGGAGCCCTAACGCAGAGATCCTGGCGCGGTTGCTCGAGGGTAGAGCCCTGAGAGCTGGTCTGTTTAATAAACCCCTGGGGTGACCCTCACGTGTAGCCAGGATGGGGACCAGCCTTCAGGATGCTATGGACCACTTCCAGCTGTTTCTCTACTTAGGGCTCACCTCAGACCCTGAAGCCAGCCTACCTCTGGGGCGCTTCATCAAGGGACTCCAAAGCCACAGGCTGATTTCTACTCAGTAAAGAAAAACAGCCAGTCTCCCTTCTTTATATCTGACTGATGCCCTGTTTGGCTGCAAAAAAAAAAAAAAACCCAAACCAAACCCAACCAAAACAAAAGCATTTGGGACAGCACGCAGGCACACACGGTGACGTATGCTTAAACATTTCAGTGGGGCGATCAGGAAGAAAAGACCCAAGTAAGGGGACCGCGGAGTTTGAAGGTGTTCCCTCTGCTGTCACCCAAAGTCACAGCCAAGAGGGAACTGGCCCCCTCTTGTAGAGATTCAGTTGTTTTATGAATACTCCGCGTGATCATGGGCCACTGGAGTGCGGTAGGCAGGGCCATGAAGAAGTTTCTGAACTCATTTGGGAACTGCTCTAACCTGTGGGCAAGGAGGGAATTAAGGCTCCATTAGTTTTTATCATCACACCACATAACAGCTACAGTGACACTATAAACTCTGTTGCTATTAGTTTCCCCCAGTTTGTCAATGCATTTCCGTGCAGGCGAAGCTAGCTAGTCCTACACCAGGCCGGGGAGATGCTGCACCAATAATAGTAACTACTACCACCTCTACCATTACTACTACTGATACTATTATTTCAGACCATTACCATCTATATCATTAGCTGCTGCCCCGATGAGTTGAAACACTCCAGGAAGCCCCTCCCTATTAGAAAAAGACCACCCTCTTCACGCTAGAAATCCTACCACTGCTGGTTACCTTCTCTCTGTCTTATCCCTTGTGTTTTGAAAACGAAATGGGTCTGTTTCTGAGAGGAGGTGGTCCATTCAGTTCTTCATGCTTTGGAGTGAATTATTTTGCTAGATTGTCTCCTACTGATATGGAACAATGGGTGCTAAAGGAATTGTGGAATTTGAGAGAGAGAGAGAGAGAGAGATTCAGAGCGGGGACTGCAAGGGGAGGAGGAAGGCAAGGTGCCGAGGGCAGAGGCTAAGTTCATCAGAGAATGAACGGACGGTGCGGGTCCCCGGGCGGTGAGCCCTGTGGCAGGAAATCCATTGTTCTGTAGCCGGGTCACCTGCACTGGGCATTAGGAATGTCTGAGGCAGTGGTGGCCACAGAGAGGTCCCTGAGCATCTGCACTGCAGACTTCCTGGTTCCTCTGCCAGAGGGCTAGGCTTTCAGCTCTCGGAGCTCAAAGTACATTAAGTCAGTACCAAGGGAAATTTGCAAGGTCTTTCTCCCATCTGGCAGCTTCTCCAGGGTGCCTACACCTCCTCGTCCTGAAAAATCAAGGCAGTGACTAAATGTATCAGGTGTCAACATTTTCAACAGTTACCAGATGCCTCTCCCATTCTTTGGAGTATTTAAAGTAAAATACAGATGCAGCAGGTGAAATGTGCCTTGCAAATAGATGGGCTCAGGACAAGTTGCACGTAAATTAATCATTATTTTATTTTTTTTATAACCTAATATATTCTGATAGCAAAGACTGTACCATAAAGCTTTACTGCACCGATGTACCCACATTTTACTTTAATTATTTTTTTAGTGTAAAGATGAACACATAACGCTGTCATTTCTTAAGGGAAGGATTGGATCTTGTTATGTGAAGTTTCTAGACAAAAAAGTCTCCCACTCCAGAACAAACTTTTCCAGATCAGACCACACCAGCACTGGTTCCTTAGGCATGGCTAACAGAGTTTTGCCAAGGCAAACACTGGTCTTGCATAATCAGACCTGAGGTGAGTCTCTCTTTTTCTTTCTTTTCCTTTTTGACAACCTCAGATAAGTCAGTGTAGACCTCAATTTCCTTATTTGCAAATTGGAGGAAAGAAATTCCAGCTTCAAACTTGCAATCAGGCTTAAATGTGATCAAGAGTGATAACATATTTTTAAAACATTGGTTAATCATAAACTGTTATACAAAACAGAATCAGTTTTGCTCTTTTAATTTATTATTATTATCATTCATCAGTATAAATGGGGGGCTGGAGAATTTCCAGTAATATCTCAGATCTAAAAGGAAGCTAAGCAAGATCAGAAATTGACATGGAAAAATTAAGAGACAAACGGTTCTACACTGAGAAATAAAAAAGCAAAACAAAACAAAAACCACAAAGACACAGAATTAGGTAATACAGAAGGATGTAGGACAGAGGCAGAGGTGTGAGAATGACAGACACCAAAAGAAGAGACACAGAAAGAGAAGTTCCGAGTCAGACTCCAAAGCAAAGCCAATGACCTCATCCTTAGCTCTTTGTCGAAGATGATGAATGAAGGAAGGTGGGGGGCTAGCTTTTCTACAGGCAGGAGATACTGTGGACCTAAGTCATCAGGTCATCCCAGCCAGGATCTTGTCTACAACCCAAGCATGACATCTGTATGCATATATTTTTGGAATGTTGTTCTAGAATAGCTAAGTTGGAGCTGGCATCAAGCCTAGTTGTGTTTTTATAGTCTGAAGTTTGGGAAAAAACAGCCATCTGACATTTCCTCTCCCACCCAGTGCATCTCCCATTTTTACTTGGCCAAGAGGCAAAAACGTATACGCAAAAGGGCATCTGACATTCTTACCTGGAATGTTTATTTTCCCCTCCTGCTTCCATTCTATCGCGCTCCAATTAACATTAATCTCACTGCAGCAGTTCAAAGATACAGGATTGTTGTCGCACGTCACCTTCATTTCTTCAGTTGCCAAAATTCGGATGGGCATGACATCTATTTTTTTTCTGGACTCATATTCAAAAATATCTAATGTCAGCTTGCAAATATATTCACCTGCATAGAATACACAAATTTTTTTTTAAAAAAAGATTTATTTGTTTATTTGAGAGAGAGAGAGCATTCGAACGAGCCGGGCAGGGGTGGGGGGCAGAGGGAGAGGGAAACAGAGAATCTCCAGCAGACTCCTCGCTGAGCACAGAGCCTGACACAGGGCTCCATCTCAAGACCCCGAGATCACGACCGGAGCCAAAACCAAGAGTCGGATGCTCAACCGACTGCACCACCCAGGTGTCCCTACAATTGCATTTTTTCTTATTACATATATGGAATTCCTTAGAAGAATGATAGCCTCATCTCATGTGTCGTGACAGTACTTCCCGAAGCATCGTTTTCAAAAGCATCCAAGACCTGCTCTAAACAAACCTAAAGAAACATTCAGGAAGTGCAGAAGGTCAACGCAGGTCATTTCTGATGCCACAAGCTAATGAGTAGAGAGATGTTCTAAGGAAGGAGCAGAAATCTCAGTCTTTGCTGTTAAGAAAAAAGGTGTGATGATGAAAGAGGTAGAAAGGAAAAATTGGAAAGCCTCGGAGAATTAGAAGGTCATGGATGATTTTGGCATTCTATTTAACTCTGCGGCAAAATCAGAATCCACAAAGATGTAACAGGACCCATGTGTCTGCAACCCAACTTCTCTGTCAGGGAAAAAGAGATGCCCCTTGCTGACATCTGGGTTACAATGGGGTTATTAGATTCTAGAGTGTCAGGTTTAAAACTTCTGCTTCTGTGGGTGTTGGGAGGGAGAGTGGGAGGTGGGAGAGATTACAAGGGAATCCAAGAAAACTGCGCGCAGAGGGTGATGGAAATGATATGTTCACTCTCCTGAGGAGGGTGGTAGTTTCACAGGTGCACACATATGTCAAAACTTACTAAACGGCACCCTTTAAATATGTACAGCTTATTATATGTCAATTCTATCTCAACAAAACTGTTTAAAATTTTTTAAAGATTAAAAACAAAAGAAGGAGGGGCGCCTGGGTGGCTCAGTCGTTAAGCGTCTGCCTTCAGCTCAGGTCATGGTCCCAGGGTCCTGGGATCGAGCCCCGCATCGGGCTCCCTGCTCCGCGGGAAGCCTGCTTCTCCCTCTCCCACTCCCCCGCTTGTGTTCCCTCTCTCGCTGTGTCTCTCTGTCAAATAAATAAATAAAATCTTTAAAAAAAAAAAGAAGGATTTTTGTCTCCATTTCCAACTCAAAAGCCCTTGGTAAATGTGGAAATCTGTTTTTGTCTCCAAGGATATATTTGCTTACTCATATGCCATGGGATTCATTTTTAATTTCGAAAAGTTGAGGCCAGTGACTTCTTTTCAAAGAGGAAAACACTATGTATATATATTCCAAGGCTTGCTTCTTTATGAGCTCTCTGTTCCTTTCCCCGCACCCGTTCTTGGATGGAAACCCACCTGCATCGCCCGGAGTGATGTTGTAAATCGTGAGGCTCGATATGGAGGTCACGTTGTTGAGCACAGTGCTGTAGACCGAGAATCTGCTGCTGTTCTGCAAGTCAGAGTGGCTTTCGACATGGTGCCAGGACACGTTAGAGGACAAAACTTCATTTTCACACACCAGATTTACCGTGTCCCCTTCAAAAATGATTTCTGGTATGATGGTGAACTTCGTTTCATCTGGAAACCCAAAGGAAAGGTATTAAGATCCCAGAGCAAACGAATGGAATTAAGACTACCCAGCGGGCACCCCCCACCACACGGGGCTGTAGTGCTTCTAGAAGGAGGCAACGCGTCCTCCTCCTTCCATCCCCGGACAGCTGGTGTCTGAGGCCCAAAGAGCTGCCACCTGCCAGATACCGGGGACAAGGCTTCCAGTTTGGAGTCTGTGCACACTTAATTGGTCTCATTGGTAGTGATGTGGATTCCAAAGCTATTTTCAGTATTTCACATAGTCTGGTAGAAAAATGCTCACTTGTTTATAAAAAAGTCACACCAACTCATTTAAACCTCAAGTTTCTTTGCTAATGACTCAATAATTTATCAACCGCCTCTTGACAATAACGGGTATCTTATACCGCTGAAAGCTCTGTTGTATGTTTTTGGTGAATTATAAATGGGGAAAAATAATTTCTTGTAATAAAGTCTGTTAAGAATTAAGAATTTTTTTAAAGACTTCATATCCATGGGCCCTTAGGAAGGAGAACTTTATAGACACACAGGTCCAGATTTGAATCCTGGTTCTGTGCCACACACAGCTGTGTGGCCCTAGGGAATTTACTTAGCCTCTCTGAGCCTCAGCTCATTGTCTGGAAAACAGGAGCAGTGAGAGCTACGGAGAGGTGATTTGGGGGGAATAGCAGCTATTATTGTTTTCATGGTACAAATCTGGAGAACCATGGCATTAAGTCATTTCACAGATAGAAATAAAATACAACATTTGCTTTTTGTGTTTATGGTTGTCCTTTGTTTACACAACGTGCGTTTTTCCCCTTTAAGCTGTGTTTCTTATTGTACATCCTTCATGAATTCCACACGTTGAGGAAATCAGAGGTGCTGGATAAGGGAAGCTCTATGAGGGCTGTTTTGCATGGGCTCCATGCTCAGGCCAGACCCTCTCCATATTGTCAACATGGGATCACAATACCGTAAAATTAATTTCAGGAGCTCTGATGTTCTAGTCAAAGTACCAAGGGATCTAAATATTTCTTATCACTTTTTTTAGGCTCCTGAATTAAAGATGATTTTAAAATATCATACCCAACTGTTAAGAAACAAGACCTCCTGGGAATACTTAATGTAGCGAACTGACTCAGAAGTCATACAGACTTACGTTGCTTACTATGTGTTCTTGAGCAAATTATTTACCCTCCCTCCGCTTCTAGTTCCTTCCCTATAAAATGCAGATAACAGTACCCATCTCACAGGATACGTGAGGACACAAGTTGTGTAACATGCTGAGCTTAACACAGAAAAGATACAATAACAATGTGTCTCTCTTCATCATCACTGTGGCTAACAATAATGATTAGTAAGACCACGGGTATCATGTGGTTATATGGAATTGACCATGAATTTATGGGCAGTGATGAAAGAAAGGGGCATTCTGGTTAAGCGCCCCTGCTAATTAATCAAACATTAATTATTTTGAGGATAAATACACAACCAAATAAATGGAAATATTCTGAACATTGATTGCCCTGTGCCCTTGGTATTTCATAAAGATTTAAAATAACTTTCTGATACCAACTCATGCATTCAGCTTTTTTTCTTTCTTGTTCTCTTCCTCTTCTCTGCCCCCCAGTATAATTATAATTAAAGCAAAACAAAACCCAATCTCTCAACCTTTTGGATATTTATACTCTAGGTAAATAGCAGTGATGCTATGGAGAGCAGGATGACGGGGGAGCTACGTTCCTGTTTATTGCTCGGAAGCTGTGCATATCACAGAATCATTCTGGTCTTCCAAGGAGATGGTTGCAGAGATGGATGCAGATGCTCTGCAGAAATGGTGTTGAGCTCCATTCACAATTACTTCATTGCTCTTTGGAAGGATAAGCCACAAACTCCAAAGCACTTTTGGGAACCGTACTGTCAGCAGCATGTTTCTGGACCGACAGCCGCTGATCAGTAACACTGCTAGATACTGACTCCTTTAAATGGTTGACTATCCTCAACACAACTGAAATTTGGGGGGAGGAGTAATCATAACCGAAGCTTACCTAGACTAGAGCCTGATGTTCACCTACGCCGTCAGAACCATAAACATAAGGAATTTTTCGGGGTAAAACATGTGTTGGTTGGGGGTGGTGCTGGGGGTCAGGAGGGAGTAGCATTGCTGGGTGCCTTCCATGGGAGCCCATACTTTTAGGCCACTTACTCCCCTTCCTTTAATTTTCCAGTTTTCACCTGTGTTGCTGTCTTAACGTATTCTGAATTTTTATTTTGCTTTTTCTCTTGCTTATATTGTAGCACCTTCTTATAATTATGTATGTATCTTTCGTCTAACAATACCAGAGAATGTAAAGACAAAACTTATAAACCTATTGTAAGGATGGCTTAACCCTCGAGAAGGGGTGCCCTTTCTCCCAGGTGTGCCTCAAACAGTCCTTTCAGAGCCCTCCCTGCTGGGGGACACTGTCCCTCCAAGGAGGAATCACCTTGAGTCTGGAACCATGGACTGGAGTTAGCTAGAACATCCACCAGCCAAATCTCTGCCCAGCTGGCTATTTCCCAAGTAATAATAGGTCCACCCACCTAATGACACAACAGAACACAACTCTGTACCCATTTGTAAAATGGGGGAGAACATCTAACACCCCAGAATTTTATCACTGCTCTATGTGATCCCAAGCAGGGGTTCTCAAACTTTCCCGTGCATCAGAACCACCTGGAGGGCTTGTTGAAACACCGATCGCCCTGGGGCGATGGGTCTGGGGTGGCCTGGCCCTAAGAATCTATCTTTCTAACAACTTTCCAGGTGGTGCTAATGCCGTTGGTCTGGGGGCCACACTTCGAGAACTACTGCTCTAAAATAACATTATCAATGGTTTAATATCAATGCATTTCATGAATATCCCAACCCCCACCACAATGTTAGTTTTTGGATGTTTGGGGCCTTCTAATTTTTTATTAAGAATCCATAAACCCAGATGGCTCTGTGACCCTCTGGTCAAATCTCTCTCCCCTGCAACGCCCCCTCCCAACTGTAGTGACATTAGCCTGGTTGGGAGGCTGTGCACTGGCGCCTCAGATGGGGAGGGGGCGGTGCGCACATAAGTCTCTGTGTCAGGAACAAGACACTCTGTCCATGGAGGACATTGTAATGGAATTTCCTAGTTTTAAGCATAATGATAAATACCATTACTTTATCTAAATAAAATCCATGTACAGGAAAAATGAGCAGATGTCCTACTTACTGCTAGTAACTGCTTGAAAGGAGCTGTAGTCCATTTTGTAGGTCTGATTAAGGTTCTGCATTACTTGCTCGTTTGCTTTACGCATTAATTCGGGTGATGGTGTTGTCGTCTTGACCTCATATGTCACAACCACACTTCCGGGCCTGGATGGAGACCACTCAGTTCAGTAAGGCAGTGACTGACCTGGAAGAGTCTAGATCCTTATGGTGTATTTGCATGGGAGAAACAAAACGGCAGGAACAGCCTGGGCAGTCCTATCTTCAACGGTTCACTCTAATCAACCTGTTATTAAGCTCTAGTTGAAAGCCCGAGGCAGGGCTCACACACTCAAACGGCTGCAGACAGGCGACATAAATGAACAAAACAGCCAGACAGGAATGAGTGGAGTGAATCACAGAAGCTGGTCATAGGGTGGCAGGCACAACACAGAGACTGTTGTCACACGGCCATGCTGGCCCAGGGGTACCAGATACACTGAATGTCAAGGGAAGCCAAAAGTCTGAATGTTTCTCTGAACATTCTTTATTCGTAAAATTGGCAACTAACTTTTTGAAACCCTGTGCTAACCCGCTCACGGCCGCCACAGTGCCCAACTCCAGGGGGAACCGTCCACACAGCAGCGTGCAACTGTGTGCTTGCGGCTGGCGGACGACTCTTCTTGAATAAAGGCATCATGCATGACATTATTTCATTTTTGTATCTCAGAACTCGCCAGACTGCAAACTTACCCCGTATCTGTTTGCAAAATTCTTGCATGCACAGAATAAACACAAGGCTTTTGCTCACTTTCCATCTAAGTAGGTACATCTCTAGGGAGCAAGTTTCTGTTCTCAGCATTGTCTCCCTCTTTAAGCCCCAGCAACCTGGTATTGTCTTCACTTCTACCAAAGTGTTCCTGCTGTGTGCCCACATGATGACCCCCTAATGGGCTTTTTCTCCTTCTCTAACATATTGGTCTCTGCCATTGGGTATAAATGACCCGATTACAGCTTCTTTTTCTTTTTTTTTTTTCAAGATTTTGTTTATTTATTTGGGAGAGAGAGAGCGAGAGCACAAGCAGGGGGAGTGGAAGAAGGAGAGGGAGAAGCTGGCTTCCTGCAGAGCAGGGAGCCCGATGCGGGGCTTGATCCCAGGACCCTGGGATCATGACCTGAGCCAAAGGCAGATGCTTAACCAACTGAGCCACCCAGGCGCCCCCCGATTACAGCTTCTTACCTGAACCCTGTCACAGTCACCAATTTGAAGCCTGGTAAAGTACTGTAACCTTTCCAGAACTGGAAAACAAAGTAAGACAAGTGTCATCGTATCAAGGTCCGGTGAGAGATAAGTCAAAAGATTTAAAGCCAAGTAAAAAGCACATGTTCTTTATGACCCCAGCCAAACCCTTCTCCTATATATTTTAATAGTGCTGGCACAGGCAGATCTTTGAAGAAGTAATTCCTGTCTGCCTATTGCAGGCTGGGTTCTCCAAGAAGCAAACACCAGATTACATGTGCAAAAAATTTTACTCAAGGAGATGCCTAGCAAAGAAAATGGGGAGGTTTCTCTGAATACCAAGCCACAGGAGACTTATTTTGATTCAAGTCACATCTGCAGGCAGATGTTATACGCAAAGCACTGTGGGTGCAGAGCACTGTGCCAGGTACGTGGATGGGTGGGATCCAGAGATTAATACGCCATTCTCTCTTTCCTCCAAGGTATATAATTGAGTGTGCTGTGTGTGTGTGTGTGTGTGTGTGTGTGTGGAAGCTTCTCGTGCCGTGCAGAACTATTACATGCCAGATATGCAAATCAGATGTCCAAGAGCTCTTCAGCATTTCAGCATGGCACCCATGGAAATGAAAACAATTTCTGTGGTATAGAAGGGTAAGTGGAGGCGCTCCTGGCCTGAGGCAGGGGCTTGGCTGCCCAGAAAACTAAGGGAAGTCATTATTTCAACCCACCTGTAATAATTTGTAGCACCGATTGGGAAGCTCTACTCCAAATGAGTTAATTTGAGCAAAGCATTTAGGCTCAGATAAATTAATCCAATGTAAAGCACTTAGAATAGTGTCTGGCACACAATTAACACCCAGGGGATATTCTTTATTTTTAGATGAGTAAATTTAAATCTGTCGTAAGTGAGAATGCGTCGGTACCTTTAATATAGAATGGTCTGAAACCCTCAGTACCAGCCTTAGGCTGATCTGCCCAAAAGATGTTAGGGGCTTCCTCCAGGCGGTTTGTGAAAACAAATAGAAATGCACCATCAGGCACTTCTAGACCAGGTTCTTGGACCTTTGAATAGGATTCAGTGAGTTGATGCCACCAAATCTTCTCTGAATCAATTCTACCCTGGGAAGAAGTTCCTCCTATAGGTCAAGATGATGTCAAATCATCCCCCGAACACTGTTTGATTTGAGTACTTCTTAATTCATCATCCCAGAGGTATGGGAATAATTTTAATGTCCACATTCATAAATTCTGACAAATCCAAGCAATTTATCCACTGTAAATGCAACAGATTCAGTTCAGCCCAAAGCTTGTTGGTTAAGAGGTTCCTGGGGCCAAAACCTACCGCTGTTTCCAAGTCAGTCTTGTAGGACCTATAGAGAGCAGAGGAAGTGTTCTTGAGGTCTTCTTGAAAGCCCACATTGAGTCTGACTGACATTCTTAGGGTAACATCTGCTGAAAAAAACGCAGGGCAACATTTTAAAATCTCATGTTAGCAAGTGAATACACACAGGACAGAGAAACATTTGCTTGAGTTGATATCAAATAGCCACTCAACAAAGAAACATTTAATAAACAGTTATTTACCTCCTTGGAGCTGGCAGAAAGGTCCCTTGGGAGGTAGTCCTTTAAGGCAACCACAGTGATGCCCTGCAGGGACACTGTCATGCTCTTGACAAGTGAGATTTTGGAGGCACTTTTCCCGAGGCCACCTGTAGCCTGTCTCACAGGAGCACCAGATTTCATTCCCAGTAGGTCTGCAGACTAGCATTAACCAGAACAGCAAGGAGAGAGAAGGTGGTCACCACCTTTACATTTATAGACTGTAAGTATTTATACTTGCAGAAAATCCTAACTTGACTCCATATTGCCCTCTGGGAAGTTCAATAGTATTACATGAGATTCACGTGATTCCCATTATGCCTCACCATGCTATCAGGCACGGCCACCTAAAGGATGATGGCTTTGACTATCTTAGGGGATGCCTACAATGATACCATGATGAACAGATTCCTGGAAATGAAGTGTATGGTAGCCAGTTTCCAGGATGGCCCCTGTCCACCCCGTTTCTGAGTATTGACACCCTTTTGTAACTCCCTCTCATACTGTACTAGGCTTAGTCTGTGTGACCAACAGAATATGGCAGAAGTGATGATATATCATCTCTGAGATTAGGATATAAAAGACACTGGCTTTCCTCTGTGATCTCTCTCTCTCTCTCTCCTTCTCTTTCATCATTTGCTATGGGGGCAGCCAGCTGCCCCTGCATAAGGACATGTCATGGAGAGACTGACATGGTGAGGAACAAAAGTCTCTGCCCAACAGCTACTAAGGAGCTGAGTCCTGCCAACAACCACATGAGTGGGCTTCAAAGTGGATTTTCCAGCCCCAGTCGAGCCTTCAGAGGATTGCCACTCTGGCTGACAGCTTGGCTACAACCTCATATAACCTGAGCCTGAGCCACCCAGATAAGCTCCTCCTGAATTTCTGGCCTTCAGAAACTATATGATACAATAAATGTTTATTGTTTTAAGATGCTAAGTTTTGGGCTAATTTGTTAAGCAGCAAAAGATAACAAATACAGAGTACAAATACGACTGTGCCTTTTACATTTCTAGTCAAAGGTGAACAACCAAAACAGTCGCTAATCCCATTGGGGACATTGGAAAATGCTCTGAAAACAGAGTGTTTTGAATTTATTCCTAAAATTCAATCAAAGTCATAACACTGGGAGCTGTCTATTCTAAGAATCAGCTCCTAGACAAAGGCCCACAGAATGACTACCCAAAGGAAAGCCATCAAATCACTGTTCCCAAAATAGGAGGGACACCCAAGCTCTACTGAATCCATGAACACTGATGCAGTTCTGTTCTTCAGCACTGGCGGGAAGTGGCACCCAAAAGGAGCTATGAAGCAACCATTTCAGGTTCTGCTAGCGTATATTAAGAATAAAAAATTGGAATGCATAGATGATATTGATGACTATTTGAAATTTGAGAATTCAAAAAAATTTTTGAAAAACAAGAATTTTATGCTTGCCTCCATTTTAGAATCATAAAATCCAACATCTGTTAGTGCCTGCAAGACAATAACTTTGTTTAGGACAAGGGGGAAGTCCCCTATTATAGCTTCCCAGGTGATGGTGTCTGAGAAGTAGGACACCTAGCATAACCTCAAAAGGGAGGCAGTGACCAGAAAGTCCAATCCCATAGCCTGGGGGTTTCTATATTATGTCTTGCTTCCAATCCAGGCATGTACCTGGTTCCTATTTCTTGACCTATGATGCCAGAATGAAGGGAACTTGCCACTTACTAATACCTGAACCAGTCCTTGCTGTACCCACTGATTACCTAGAGGAATGGAACCCCATAGTTGGTCATGAAGGATCTGGCAGTATCTTGGGACATATTTTGTGACAACCAATACACAAACCACCAAGCAAACATTTGGCCACCATTTGAAATAAGGAAACTGGCTGCAGAGTTTGCCAATAGGGGCTTCATTCTGGAATGCTATGAAGTCATAAAGTCATACCTCAGGCCTTTTTGGGTCATTTCACTTGCCGACTAAGTACAATCTGCTCTAATAGTAAGGAGTGCAGACAGCCTTTCTCTTGATACACCCCACCCTCTGTTCTGAAGCAATGGGTCTTTGACTCACCTGTTGTCACCTCAATGTTTAAAATGTTGGTGGCTTGGTCAGTGCTATTCCATTGAATTGGGAAACTGAGGCTGTGCAAGTAAGCTTTGATAGGCTCCAGGAAGGAGGCATTTTCAAAACTGATCTCCACATCAACGATGTACTCTTCAGCTGCTGGGCTACTTGAGGCTACTGAAAGGAAAGCACAGGAAGCTGTGAGAACTCACTGTGGGTGGCAGAGAGGGACCATGGCGGACAGCTCAACATTTAAAGGCAGTAACAGGACTATGTGAATGCTGGACATGTCAGCCTTAAGGGATTTCTAAGGAACCTTTTTAGAGAAAAAGAAGTTTGTCAGTTTATACCACCAAACATCCCCTTCATGGTGTTCCCTCTCTATGACTTTACTATTTATTTATTTATTTATTTACTTTTAAAGATTTATTTATTTATTTGAGAGAGAGAGAGAGAAAGTGGGGGTGAGGGGCATAGAGAAAGGGAGAGAGAGAGAGAAAAAATCTTAAACAGACTCCGAGTTGAGTGCAGAGCCTGATACAGGGCTCGATCTCAGGACCTTGATCTCAGGATCTGAGCCGAGACCAAGAGTTGGATGCTTAACCAACTGCGCCACCCAGGTGCCCCATAACTTTACCATTTAATGGAGGAAGGCAACCGATTTGTCTGGTCTCAGTGTAGTGGTCTCTGGCCATTTGAGAGATTCACAGGATAAGTTCAAGACTTGTCCTTCCTCTCCGTTCTCTCACCCTCCTTGGTGTCCAAGGTCAAGGATTGCTGTGTTGAAACTGGACCGGAAGGGGCAAGAATAGAAGCAGGGAGACCTAGCAGGGGGACCTTGGCAACAGTCTAAACAATAAAGCCATGGTCCTGACTCAGAGGAATGAGTCAGTGTGTTTCCAACACCATTCACTTGACATGCGTGCATTTTGAGATCTGTACTCTGCATGGCTTGAAGACCTCTGGGAAAAGTCATCCAGTTAATTCCCTTTTGCTCTTCGCCTACGCACACAGCATGGGCTCTTAGTTCTTACTGTGTATCTCTGGTGTCCAGAACATGATAGGTACTCAATGAAAGCAAAATTCACAAATCTCCAGCTCTTCATTGCCTTTCCAAATTGTCTCCAGGCTGATTGACTGTCTGGCGTCCTAGATGCATTTGATGTTCAACACATACCCACCACAGGCAAGCCAGACAATATACATACCAGAATATTCTTTCATAGTTTTCTGTATTACATCATGTCTGGTTCACTAGTTGTAAGCTTCTCAAGGGCAGGAACTATTTCTTTCAGTTCTCATGGCTTTACTACATCTGGCATGGAGCTCACCACATAATAAATGTGTGCCCAATCAGTTCTTTTTAAAATTGTGACCCTCCTGAGGGGGCTATACATTCACCTTTCTGTCACTGCCAGAATCTTTGGCTCATTCTTGGCTGAAATACATAACAGGAGCAGAAGCCAAGGGCTAGTTTCATAGCTCGTGATGAACCTTCAAAGACTAGGAGAATTTGTTACACAGATGAATTGAGAAGACAAGTTGTGGCTTATTCTATCTTGTCAGTCAAATAAGGAAAAGGTTAGTGAATACCTACAAAACTATTATTTTAAAATTTAAGTCAAATCTGGAAGTATGATGTATATTTTGCCATAAATTAAAATTCTAGGTCTGTTTTCTAAAAGGACAAAGAATTTTCCCACAATATTGCCAGATTTGTTTAAAATTTCCCAAGGAATATTGATGAGAAGCACTAAAATAGAGTAAGTTTGTGATGGGAAATGCCAATGAATAAATTTTTGTTGTAGAAAGCTGTAATATCTGTTTACTTATAGTGATAAACTATGTCTTAGAAGGTTGGTTTTATTCATCAATCTTTCTGAGAATTATTTCATTCTGACATGCATCATTCAACTTGCTGCAATTAACTCAAACTGTGAAAAAAAAGTCTTTGCCAATTTTCTTAAAATTAAGAATATATCTTAAGGTATATTTCCTGCTTATAAAAATGTAATTACAAGTAGAACAAAGTGACTTTTAAAACCCAGTGCAGAAGCACAGTCTGTCATGATACCATGGCAATGCCTCAAATTTCCTGTTTTCTTTCTGATTCTCCAATGATTCTGTGATGAAAACAAGCTTCCTGGAAGAACTGTTAATCTTACTCTATGTGATCCTAACTCTAGACACGGTATGGGGCCTGCTGGGAATATTTGTGAGGAGGGTGGCTGCATGATATTTACAAGGAATGTCTGCCTTGGAGCACATTCTTTTTCCTGAAAATTAATGCAGCCATGCTTATACCCTCCAGCAGATTCAGCTCCAAGATTCTCTTTGCCGTAGGCAGTCTATCTCCTCCCATGAATGTAAACAGGATATCCTAGACGGTAGGGCTTTTTAGAAGAGTGAAGTCAATAACAATCCCACGTCCCCCACTTCATCATCTGCATTTTTGCATCCCAGGTTCTGACCCCAGCATGGCATCCGCCCCTGCCTGAGCGCCATTCCTACTGCTCATCTCTGAGCCCACTTCTCTGTGTTCTTTTCAGACATAATTGCAGGACAAACATGTGCCTGGGAAGCACATGGTGATTCACCAATGTCCTCATTCCCCACTGAAACCAAGGCGGTCCTTCCGGTGAGACCTTACAAGGAGCTGAGCCAAAAGCTTAACATACGTAACATCACTTCCTGTGACTTTAACAAATTCTCTTCTAGGGGATTTGTGCAACTGTAATGAAAGTACCAGCCTCCAAGAACCTCTTCCCCTCATCTACCTTTTATGTTTTTCAACTTCTAAAGAAGTTTCAGAATAACCTTCCACCTGAACGACACTTCTCCCTAGAGACTGGTATGGGTGTGGGACCTCTACTAGAGAAGAAAATCCATGGCACTCATGGATTTTGACATTGTCTTGCTAGGTTTATTCACTTGTGCCTTCATTTATTGATTTATTGATTCACAGTAACTTTACTGTTTATTGAGGCACTGTGCCAGGTGCTGGGGACATGGGGTAAATAAAAGAGGCAAAGCTCTACTTCCATGGATCGTCCATCTTCATGCGGGAGATAAAAGTAAGTTGAAACTTCAGTGTCGGGCAGTTCTGAAGGGCATGGAGACAATAAAGCAGGGTAAGAAAACAGAGCTGCAGGCATGTTGAGGGTAGAGTGGGATTTTTTTGTAGAATGGTTAGACAAGACCTTTCTAAAGCAGTAAAAGCTGAGCAAAGATGCAAATGAAATGAGGAGTTGCCCTGTGGATATTCGGGGACTACTCCCCCAGGAAGAGAAAATAAGCACAAAAGCCCTGAGACAGCGGATTTCCACAGCTCGTCGGAGGAACGGCAAGAAGATGCCCCTCCTGAGCCGGGTCATTCCTTCTCGTCTCCAGTGTCTCAGCCCCACAGGCAAGACACACGGAGCTGTCACTGGGCCTCCCGTCCCTGTACGGCCGCAGGGCGAGGGTCTGACTTTAAGGAAAGTAGCTCAGCTACTCGGGTGTCAGTGTGACCCGCCTGTGGATGGGACCAGAGGCACACTCCGCCCACAGTTTGGGATAAAAAATGCCCAAATCCTGCTCGCCTGGCCTCTGCCAAATCCGAGGACTTCAGAGCTGGGGAGAATGATGTTCCTGGTCTTGCTCCAGGCTACAAGGGACTCAGGAGGAACAGAGGGAGGTTTTCGCACCTCTGTGCGAATGTGTCCCCAAGAGGCCCTTCCGTGCTCCTCCTCGGCTGCCTCCGGACCATCTGATTCCAGAGTTTAACGTGTTTGCTTTTTCTCGGGCTCCTGTGGCCTGGTGTTGTTTGCCTGAACTTTTCTGACTCACCGGTGCCCCCAGCACATTCCAGGTGTCATCCGTGTCACGGATGGAGCCTATAGGCAGGCCCAGAGACACAGACCAGCCAGGATTTCCCCTCTCCTTTCCCAGAAATCGCTGCCCGCCACACTGCGCTTATCTTAAAAAGACATTTCTGGAAAGTTGGCCACAAACTGAGACAAGTAGTTCTGGGTCTTAAGCACAGTTATTTAAGCAAACAATCTTATTTTTGCCGGGCCACTCTAATGGGAACTTTGGCTTCTCAGAAGTTGGAGCCTAAGTCTATGTGTAAATTAATCTCCCACCTGCAAAAGAACGAAGCCTGCTGACTTCACGCAAGACAAATGAGGTTGATGTGATTTTTCTGTTGCCCCAAAGGGACAAGGCTTCTTTATCACTGAAGATTTGGCTCTGTTGTTCTCACCCTTAGTCCTGTAGCAGGTAAATATTAAAAGATGCCTGTTCTAAGTTGCAAAACTGTCTTAGTTCCTGTTTGCTAATAAACATTTGTATGTGTAAAAAAAAAAAAAAAAAAAAGATGCCTGTTCTTCCGCTTGTTTCTTAGTATGTTCTAGTAGGTAGAAATTTGACAGCAGCAGCTGTATCCTATTGTACCATTGTCAGCAGATAGTCAGAGGATCGTGTTCAGGCAAGGGGAGAACTACCAGAACCCCAGGCTGGGGCTCACTGGCAGGTGTCAATGGAGGGGAGCATGGGCGGCACAGTGTGTCATGGAACACTGGGCTGTAAAGTCTGGAGAAAGTAATCAATTCTACTAGTTTGTCATATACCCAAGTCATCAGAGTCAGTCCCATATAAAATTCTTTTCCTGCTAAGATGAAGGCAGTGCTCCTTACTCTTTACCCTACAAAGCTGTTCTAATAATCACGGACTGGAATCTCACGGGCAAGAGCCAGAAACACGTGTTGAAAACTAGAACTCTGCACCACGAGCATGGACTCTGGAGCCAGAGCGAGGTGGGGTGGAATACCTTCTTTCCTGGGCAAGCCATTTAACCTTGTGAGCCACACTTTGCCATCTGTAAAACAGCGGTAATATATTTTTTGCAGAACTGATGCTAGGAAGTTGATGTGGAGACCCCTAGCAAATTGTCTAGCTTATAGTAACCAGTCTGAAATAGCAGGTAGAAATAAGAATATGAATTATGATAAATGTGATGGTTATATGACATGCAGATGTCTGCTGGTAGGTCAAGAAAAGCTAATGCTGTTCCAATCAGGTCTCACCTTTGAGATGGTTAAACAGACACGCCACACTGATCAGAAATTAAAAGCAAGAAGCACTCCCAACACACGGAAGGTCAACCCTAAAACCAAACCCAGACACCAGGCTGAGAGCACCTTGTCATCTTTCTCGGCTATCATCTCCACCTGCTTAGTACACTAAATGCCACATGCTATCATAAGGAAGATTAAGGCCGCAAAAACCCCCAAATCTGTTCCTCAACCTGGAAAATGCACAGCATTTCCTGGACCTGGATGAAAAAGGGCCAGCACACGCTGAGGCTGCCAGTTCTGCAGAAAGATCGAGATCCCCACACTGGCAGCCAACAACCCAATTCTCTCACTAGGTAAGTATGAACATTAAGCGCCTCCAGCACAAGGATAGGACACCCGGATCTCCCTTTCTCGAAAATATGTCTGCTATCAGCCATTCCTTTTGAAGCCAAAGAAGAACCCATGGGGACTTTTCCGCCCAGGGCCCAAGAACATTCCCAACGAAGCTCGGAAACCTGGCATGGACAACTTCACAAAGTGACCTAGAGAACACATTTGAGTTACTGCTAACCAATAAGAAACTTCTGCTCTCACTCCCCTAGGAAGATTACCCTTAAGACTAAATTTGGAGTTTATTGGCAAACCTCCAAGATAAGATTTCCATTCCAACTCCGGGTTCTACCTCTGGTCTCCACATCCCCCAGACGCCCAGGTCTGTGAGCTCACAGAGTGTCACAAGGATCACTGCTACCCTTCACCCCACGTCAAAGCTGTCTCCAAGTCCTTTTGATCCACTTCTCGTAATATCTTTCACAAGTGTTCCCCTTTCTCCTTTCCTATTTCCCTCGAGGGGCCAGGGCCAGTGATGGTCCACGCTGCTGAGCCTCCTCGCTGGACTCCCGAGCGCTGACTTCTTCATTCGGCCACTTCAGACGGTTTCCATCAGTTCCTCCTCTGTGCCAGCCTTTCAGATGATCGAGAATCCAACTCCTAGTGTAATCGGGACATAACTGGATGCTCTGTCCCATTCTTATTTCCCTCTGCTCCCCAGAAGCCTCTCTGTTCTAACTGGCAGATCCACCCTGATTCTGGCCTCTGGCTTCTGGGTTTTTGTGCAGACTTCTCTTCCCCAATAGAATTCTGAAATAGTTTTCCAAAAACACTAACTTGCATCTTATGGCATTCCTCCTCCTGCCTTCAGTGGTTATATGGGACTTTCTCTGTACCCGTGATATTTCAGGCTCTTTCAAATGCAATGTTATTTTTATAAATAAATCTGTGTTTCTAATTTAAAAAAAAAACCCAAAATCACATAAACCTCTAGATAACCCTAATAACAATTAAATAATATATACATAATGTTATTTAATCTTTACAACCTTGTAAAGTAATAACTCATATATATATTTGTATGCATATGTATGTCTGTGTCTGTGCGTGTGATATGTATGTGATATATGTATAATATACATATATGTACGTGTGTGTGTACCAAGGGCCCAGTGAAGCTATATAGCTGACCAAAGTAACTTAGGAAGAAGTCCATAAGTGCTCTGAGCATAAATGAGTGTTGACCCTACTTTTAAAGATGATTCGATCCCAAACCCTAAAGATCTGATCCAGTGTCTCAAAAGGACATTCCTTTTGAGAATCCTCTTTCTCTTGGAAACTTTGTCCCTTTCTGGCATTAAGTCCCCAGAAGGAGGGGATGAATATATATGTGAAAGGAGATATCACCCTGAAAATCAAAGCTTAATCCTATCGCCTCACTTAACTAATACAGTGAGCAGAACACAGACACCTCCGTAAGACATCTGCTGAAGGTAACTCTTCTGTTGGTTTCTTTCACGGCTTTCCTGGAGAGCGGCGCTGTCTATTGCAACTCACATCCCAGCTCTGTGTGGTCTAGCGCCTGGCTCTTTCCATGGCCATTTCTTTGGTGATTTTGTAAAAGTACCAAAGCCAATCCATCTTCTGAAGGTGATGGCTTGAGTCATTAACACTTCCAAAATGACTCCAGAGGCCAAGAGCACAGAGGACTGTGTATAATAAATGGAAAACAGGTTTTTATGGTAATTTATCATCATTATGATTGTTTTTAATGAAAGCACATCTGGAAAATTTTGGAGTGTCAAATCCTTAGATGTAGAAGTGGTTTCCTTCCCAAAGGCTAACCTCTAACAATGTCACCACGGGTCATAAGCAGCCGGGCCTGGAAGGACAGGAAGACGTTCCTTTTACAACTGTACAGTCACCAACTGTCCCTGAGGAAGCTGGAAGCCTGAGGCCAGCAAGAGCCTGGCAGAAGCCTGGAGCTAGAACTCACCCACAAATAGTCTGATTTTAAAAAGAAAAGTCTTTCAGAATACCGAACAGGGACATCTCCAGCTCTGTTCCTATCACAGCCTGCAAGAGGACTCAGGGACTGGAGTCGATGTCCTGATGCTTGTTTAAAAGCATGGAAAGTGCTGTCTTTGTGCTTCAGATCGCTTCAGGGAAGGAGGGGAGTGGGAGAGTGAGGGTCTATAAGGATATAAAACAAAGCTAAAGCAGAAAAGAAAGAAAAGAAAGGCAAAAGAAGAAAAAAATGAAAGTATGACCTTCCAATGAACATTTTGAGACCTCAATAAAATATGATCAAATTGTCATTTCAAGCAATGGGCAAAGTTGGAGCTGGTTGCCCTTCTGGAAGGCTCTAATGGATGGACATGTTTATGCTGGCCTCAGGGAAAGCCCGCTATCTTTGGCAGCTTCTTGACTCTTGTGGACCACAAAACTGAACAGACCAAGCCACGGCACGCTTAGACATGATTCAGTCATAATCCTAAAGGTTAAGAAGTTCTACCTTCTCCAGAGTTGGTACACACACTAAGGCAGAGGACTTTTCGCGATAGGAACGTATCCTCAACTCACAAAGGGGCAGCTATGACAGGGACATACACTCTCTTTATTTGTTCACTCATTTACTGAGAAATTGGGCTCGATGCCAGGCTATAGGGATGAAGAGGGCTCGAGAGAACTCCTGTCTCCTGGGGATGACAAACAGGAAGTAAAATAATTATAATGCATTGAGACAAATCTTATGCTCTGGGAATGTAACAAGGGCAGTGGGAACCCAGAGAAGCAACCCCTCCCTGTCTGGGGCATCAATGGAAAGCCTTACATGGCAGGAGTCAGAGTGAATGGAGACTTAGGTTGGAGTCCCCCAGACAACAAAGTGGGGTGGTGGGTGGGGCAGCGACCATGTGAAAGGAAACAGAAGGGGAACAATTGGGAAGATCATGCAGCGTCTGGTAAGACTCGAGCAGGTGCTCAGATTTCTCTCCAAGGCAACTGGGAGCCCGTAAAAGATTTTATGCAAGGAAATAGTGGAATCAGGTTGGTGTTTTTGAAAGGTTACCATGAGGAAGTAGGGAGCTGAGGAGAGAGCCATTGGGAACAGACTCTTCGGGATCTGTGGAGAGAGGTGAGGGGGGAAGTGAGGGGCTAATGTGTTGCTAAGATCCACCGAATGTTACTAGGTAGAGTAGGGAATGGAGTTCCCTTGTAATTACTTCTAGAAATCAAACCTTGATGCACCTGGAGACTGAATTACGTGGATCGCAGGGTTTGAAAAGTTACAGCAAATGTCATTTGATCAGACTTGCTAGAAGAAACTGCCAAGCAAAGAGGTTACATACCTTCTCGTTTTTGCCTTAGTAGCTCCTTCCCTGCTGGTTCATGTTCACGGAGAATCTGAAAGAATGTTTTAGGAAACTGTCAGCGTTAGAGATGCTTTTCTCCATGGCTTTCTGCTCACATGCCCCGAAATGTCAGAGCTGAGCTGAGGGCTTCGGATCCCAGTGAGCACCATCGTGCCCTGTGGATGGCAGGTACTCTATAATGTGCACTGGTGTTCATGTTTTAGAGACCACTCTCTAGACCCAGCAGCCAAACCCTAGATCACCATATCTGGGTCTCTGCAAGTTCCTGCAGTTTGAGTCAGGTCAAGAAATACAAATAATTATGGTGTTCTTAACTTGTGCTCTCTGCCTCAGACTGAGTCATTCCAGTGACCTTTTAGACAAGCACTCAGCCTGTCCCCACCCCAATCTTTCTGCTGCATTAGCTGTTTAGATTGTGCATGCTTAGAAATCATTTTCTCCTCCTTTGGTCCTTTTTCTCCTGGATGGTTCTATTGCTGCTTCCTGTGGCAGGGGCTGTGAGAGCTAGCTCTAGAGTCGGACTGCCTGGGTACAGGGCTGGGTACAAACTATGTGACCTTCAGGAACTTCTCTCTGAGCCTCAGTTCTCTTTTCAGTAAAATAGAATAATATTAGTGGCCCCATAGAACGTTTATGAGAATTAAATGAACTGTCATGTGACACATAGTCTCTAATAAAGTTGAATTGTATCATATAGGATAATAGTTAAGAGCAAGGACTCTGCAGGCATTGAGTTCAAATCCTAGCTCTGCTATAAAATGGCTGTGTGACCTGGGGCAAGTTATTTAACCTCTCTGTGCTTCAGCACTCATCTATAATGTAGGGATAAAAATGGGCTACCTCACGAGGTTGTCAGAAAGATCAAATGATTAACAAATGTAAAGCACTGAGAATATTCTGGTAACATAGTAAGTGCTATTCTGGGACCAAGCATCACACTGTTCTAGGGGCACCATTCACATGGACCGCTTTGTCCACACACTGCCATTTACTTTGTCTCTATGAAGCTCTTCTCCTGGTATCATGCAACTTCTTTAAGAACTGACTTTGACTGGCTTTGCTATTAGGATCACTGCCAATTCTGCAGCTGGTAACCAGACCTTGACCTGACCTGGGCTTCCTAGCTCATCTCTGCTAGGATGTGCTTCTCAATGCAAACTCCCTTCGAGGTTCAGTAGAAGAGCCAGATATCCCCTACCCTTTGGGGTGTGTCCCTTACCACGAACTCCAAAAATACTTATGAACACCACCTGAGTCTGAGCTCGTTCTACCATCTGTGATGTCTACCATTAGTTTCTAGTTATCTCTCAACATAACGATGATAAAAATAATAATTCTCTTTTTAAGAATTTTATTTATTTATTTATTTGAGAGAAACAGTGCACAAGCAGGGGGTAGTGGCAGAGGGAGAGGGAGAAGCAGGCTCCCTGCTGAGCAGAGACCCCCGATGCAGGACTCGATCCCAGGACCCTGGGATCATGACCTGAGCCAAAGGCAGACGCTTAATCGACTGAGCCAACCAGGAGCCCCCAAAATAATAATTCTTGAGAGATATCCAATACCTCTGTGCCAGGCACTGTTAAGTACTTGATGTGTGCTTAGATATTTAATCCTCATGACTGTCTAAGACATAGACACTATTATTACCCACATTTCACTGATGAGAAAGCACAGTTGCAGAGAAGTTAAATGACTTGTCTAAGCTCACACAGCCTTTAAGGGCAGAACCAGGACTCAGACTCAGTTAGCCTGGCTCTAGAGTCTGCACTTGTCCATACAGGCAAGGAGTGATCTTATCAGGAGATACCCCAGGAAACTGGGTCTGTCTCAGGGCCCCAGTGTCTCTTACCCAGCACCCTTTCTCTTTCTCTGTTGCCTCCTCCTATCCCCTCCTTCCTTTCGATGACAGTTTTTACAGCCATAAGAATCTGTGGAGGGGCCGTGTACCTGACAGTTCATAAATGTTCCTGAAGAAACAAAGAGAGGAATGATGCATGATGATTGGAATTTTAGAAGCCCAGATGCTATTTTGTTTGCAGTGGGCTTATTTTAGCCATATTTAAATACACAGGAACCAAGAAGGAGCAAAGTCAATGCATAGGGCTTGTTCCTATCCAGCTTCCCCTGGAGCCTGCTTTGGCTCTGTGCCTAGGCAGAAGGAAAGGGTCTTCCGCTGCATTGCTGCATCCATCCTCCCTGGGGGCCGGGGGCAGGGAGTGGGGGAGCCACCAGGAAGGCTTCTCCATCCACTCTTCACCGCCTTTTGAACATGAGGCCATCTTTCGAGAAATGCTACTTTTTAGCTATTTTCTGCATCCTGATGGTGATTATCTGTCAGTGTCAGGGGACATCTCTGCAAAGTGCACTCCTGCAGCTCTATCACCTAGTGCCCCTGTTGTCCAGCAAGGATGCACATCTTCTTGTGAGAATAACCTATTTGTTTATTTTAAGCCCTGCAACCTTTGGGGAAAATGGAGGAAAAACACTGAAAGTGATCAAGTCTCTGATGAGTTCCCTAGTGGTGGTGGTGATGATGGTGAATACCCTTGGCCCTGCCAGATTTGAGAAGGTACAAAAAGAGGGGCTGCCAGGTCATGGGGCCTGGAGTTCAACAAGGCAAATGCTAGAGTCTTACCCAGCCCCAAATCCCAGCACCTCCTCTGCTTCGTAGTTGGAAAAGTCATTCACTCACTCTCAGGCTCAGTGTCTTACATTATGGAAGGTAATGTCCTGAGGCACACCAGAGGCTTGGACAGTTTCTGGCAGTGGTGTGTGTCCAGCCAGCGCGGGGCTCACCAGAGGCCATCCTTGCCCTTCTGAGTCCTCATGTGACCTCGGTTCAGGGACCTTTGTGACTCTGGCACTTGCCTTTTCTCTTAAACATTGGGTGCTGAGGAGAACTCACAGGGGAGCATAGGTCTTGCCAAATGAAGTATGTACTTCAGACAAGAAAACAGAAACTCCAGGGGGCCTCCCTCTACCTGTCCACGTAGAGGTACCCAGATGAGTAGCTGAGGACAATGGCCACCTCTGTCCAAAGGGGATTTCCTTATGGCCAAGTCTCAGCTGGAAGACCCAAGGTCACCAATTCCAGGAAATGCCCCACCTTTTGGACATGATGACTTTCAAATAATTGTGTATGGGGGGTGGAGAGGGGGCCTGAGGTGGGCATGGACAATCCATCAGGAATGAGAGGTGGCATTTTATGGGTAGAAAACATAATCCCAGGGAACAGGATGACAAGCAAGGTGGTCACGGAAGGCCCGTGGAGGTTGCCAGATCACTCCTCCTCACCAAGGCCCTGTCATTCACTCCTCTTTTTCTTGGAATCCCCAATTTACCATCTTTGCCTCCAGTTAGATAATTGTCTCAGCAAAGCTCTCGGCAGGATGTCTCCTCACAAAGGCGTACTAACCCAGGTTTATTTGTACTAGCACAGTGAAAGTAACTCCCCAAATACGAAGTTCTTGCTCTGTGCTAGTCACTGTGCGTACGTTCGTGTATGAGAACGTCTAACCCTCACGACAAACCAGTGAAGGAGATACTATTTATTCTCATAGTATGTAGAGGAGACAGGGTCAGGGAGATGAAGAAACTTGATGAAGAAATTTCCAAGGCTAACAGAGCCGGGCTTCAGACTCAGCCATGATGCTGAGGTTGAGGGTCCACAGCCTTGCCGCTCAAAGAGCCATCACTGGAGCAAGAACAAGGGCAGCCTGTCAGAAAGGCCACATCTAGGCCCCACCCCAGATTTCCTGAGTTGAAATCTGCATCTTAATACGGTGTGCAGATGGGTTAATGCACACACTGAAGTTTGAGAAGCTACATTACCACACTTTTAAAGCCCATCACCTATATTTGTGCGTGCATGCTCAGAGCTGCATCATTATTCAGAATAGTCTAGAAAGCAACCCAAGTGTCCATGAATGGATAATGGATAAACAAAACGTGGGATATATGTACAATGGATCATTATTCAGACTTAAGAAAGGAAGGAAATTCTCATGCCTATTACCACATAGGTAAATTTTTAGGACATTATGCTAAGTGAAATCAGTCATGTAAGGGCAAACACTGTATGATTCTACTTATATGAGGGACTTAAAGTAGTCGAAGTCATAAAGAGAAAGTAGAATAGAGGTTGCCAGGAGTTGAGGGAAGGGAGAAATGAGAAGTTGTTGTTCAATAGGTATTGATTTTCAGGAATTTTTTTAAAGATTTTATTTATTTATTTGTGAGAGAGAGACAGCGACAGGGATAGTGAGAGAGGGCACAAGCAGGGAGGAGAGGGAGAAGCAGGCTCACCGCTGAGCAGGGAGCCTGATGTGGGGCTCGATCCCAGGACCCTGGGATCATGACCTGAGCCAAAGGCAGACGCTAAACCAACTGAGCCACCCAGGCGCCCCTGATTTTCAGTTTTGCAAGGTGAGAAAGTTCTGCAGATGGGTTGTACGGTAATGTGGATCTATTTAAGACTACTGAACTCTATACTTAAAAATGGTTAAGATGGTAAATTGTGTGCATGTTTACCACAGTTTTTAAAAGCTCATTACCACATGTTGCATTTAAAACGGTAGAAGGTCAGCCTTGGGAACTGAGCAGCAGCTTAGGGCAGGATAAGCTGATGAGGCAGGTTCAAGTTCATCTCTCTAATGAGGGGGTCTTCCGTCTTTGGGTTGTATGAAGATAGTGTATCTCAAAGGCAGATCTAGAGAGGAAAAGTGGGGCCCTTTGGGGTTGTGGTGGGAGTTTCCAGGAAGATGGAGTCTGAACTCCACCAGCAGCTTTGGGAAGTCACTGGTTTATCCCTGGACCAGCCTCTGCCCCAGGCAGATGGAAGGGCTTTGTAAGGGCCACCACAGGGAGGACCACACCAGCATAGCGGGGGCACAGTTGCAGCCATGTCTGGAACAGAGGTGCAGCCGACCCCACCGCTGAGATCATCTCATGCTCAGGCTTTCACCCCACAGGCCTGAGTAACTAGAGCTCTACACCGACCCTGTGGATTCACAGGAAGTGTGTTTCTCTCCTATGTATCTGAGCAAGCTGCCACATATGGTCACACAAGGTGAAGCCCACACTGGAGTTTGGGAGAAGAGACACACGGTATATAGCTCCCAAGTCATGAGAGAAATAATGAAAAAGACAAAGAAAACCGAGGTCAAATGAAAGATACGAAAACAGAAAAGAGGAAGGAAGTGCATGAAGTCATAAAAGAAAATCCTGAAAGTAAGATCAAGCTTCTTATATATGACATTAAATGTGAATACATTTATGCTCCCCTAATCAAAGTCAGATTTACTCAGGTTTGGTTTAAAAGAAAAAAAAAACTTCAAGCACATGTTGTTTATAAGAAAACCATTAACACAAAGTGCTACATTAAAGCCTAAACAAAAAACAACGAACAAAGATCAGGCAAACACAAATATAAAAACAGGATTGGAGGCGTCTGTGTGGCTCAGTCCATTGAGCGTCGGACTCTTGGTCTCTGCTCAGGTCATGATCTCAGGGTCATGAGATCGAGCCCCGAGTCGGGACTGAGTGCAGTGTCTGCTTGAGATTCTCTCTCCCTCTCCCTTTGTCCCTCCCCCTGCTCGCGCTCTAAATAAGTAAGTAAATAAATAAATATCTTACAAAAAAAACCAGGATTGATCCTTGGAATAGATGACAAAGAATTGAAATTAAAAAGTACAAAGCAGAGCAAAAAGTGACATTCTATAATGCCAAAAAGTACCAGTAAAGCACTAATAATAGTGACAGAATAAAATAGCACTTAAGATATCTTTTTTAAAAATTGGTAGCAAAAGATGCCATTACAGTGGGACAAATAAATAATAATAGCAAAAAACTTGTGTGCCAGGCACTATTCTAAGGCGTCTCACAAATATTAACTGATCTAATTCTCCTAGCAATCAGGAAATCAGTACTATTATCATCATTCTGCAAATGAAGAAACGGAGACACAGGATTCCATCAGTTTCCCAAGATTTCATAACCAGGAACATGCCCTGTCTCTGGTGCCTGGGGCGGCCCCAGGAAAGAATAAGTAATAATTCTTATAAGGAGTAAGGGAGTATTTATCACCCTCTTTCGTTAAGCTAATCTCCTATGAACTTCCCAAAGCCAAAACAAAACCATCTTATAATCTGTCAGCAAAAAGTTTAAATGACATCTATAGCACCTTGAACTTTATCAGTCTGTGATTGTGACACACACACACACACACACACACCTTCTGAAATGTGTTCTAGTCTGATGCTCAAGTTTACTTATTTTTATTTATTTACTTATTTATTTGACAGAGAGACAGCGAGAAAGGGAACACAAGCAGGGGGGAGTGGGAGAGGGAGAAGCCAACTCTCTGCTGAGCAGGGAGCAGGCTCGATCCCGGGACTCTGGGATCATGACCCGAGCCAAAGGCAGACGCTTAACCACTGAGCCACCCAGGCGCTCCCTGAAGCTCAAGTTTAAATGAATCCTTTGAGAACGCGCGTCCTGCCCAGTCCTCACAATCTGCCTTTTAGTCATTATTGTCAGCTTCAGAGTGGAGTTTCAGACTTAAAGGTGGCCATTTAGTTAAGGAGGGAGGCTGGGGGATGTTCCCTTGACCACCACTGATGTCAGAGTATGCTAAGTGGTAGCCCGGTAGACACACTGATATCCATATATGTTCACCCCCTCCCCCACATTTGCAACATTTTCTCAAAGGCCCTAAAAAAATTTTTTAAAGCAATTTCTGTCTGTGACATTCCCAGGAAATCAGAAAAATTTGACAAGGAAAAATATAGCAGACATGGGTGTACTCACCAAGGGATGAACAATAGACTCTAAATTCAAGTTCAATGTAGCTTGGGAAAAATAAATCACAATAATGAAGCACAGTGTGGTTCTCGTTGGGGATTTCATTTCTTTAGGATTGAGTTGCTTTGCCTGAAATGTAAATATGATAGTTTAGAGATAGAATCTGTTTATCAAACATAGAGAGAACTAGCAAACCTCGTTTCGAAGGTCACACGACAAAAAGAGGAGAACGGAAGGAGCATGAAGGTATCCACTATAGAGAACGGTCTCTGCTCCAGACCTGGGGCTGAGTAAAGGATCAGGTCGGGAAGGATGGGGGTTGGGGACGGCCCTGAACGGAGGACAAAGGTAGCAGATGTTTGGGTACCTTTCCTATATACTTAGAGAAGTAGAGAGGGAACGAAAGAGAAAGGAGAAAGAGGGGAGGGGGCAGAGCAGGAAAAAGAGAAAGACCACTGAGCAAGAAATACTTCAAACATCGTGATGCAGTACACATAATAAATAAACAGAAGGATTCAGAGGACAATACTTACCTTTGCTACATACGTCACATTCTGATTTTTTCAATTCGATCCTATCCTATCTTACCCTATTTTTGTTTCGAATTCTGGTAACAACCCATTAAAATTGACTTTATGATGCATATTAATGGGCTATGACTCATTAGTATGAAAAATCCTGGACTTAGTCATAAAAATATGTTGTATTTTATAGTCTTTTATAGTAACAGAGTGCATAACATGGAATATTCATATAATGTGTCCCATCTTATGCACTGATTTTTGATAGCTACCTCTTTATAATGCTGGGTGATTAAGATGAAGTTTTTTGGTGACTCGATTAATCATTGCTGCATTTAAAAAGTCGAGTATCAGATTGCATCATTCCAACCCACTTGGGTCTGGGGACCCAGACAAACCACTTCATACAGATTCCTTTCCTCACTGACTTTTTTACGGCCGTGAGTTTTTGTGAAAAGAGTAGTAGATCAAGAGGCAGAAGATACAGATTAAGATCCAAGATCACCATAAGCTGTGTATCCTTGGGTAAGTCACGTATCTTCACTGAGCCCGATATTCCCCATCTGAGAAACGGGGATAGTTACACCTCTTCTTATTTTCTCACAGACTTTCCTAAAGCTCAGATGATTAAAAACCATGAAGAGCCACAGGGGTGCAAGCTGCAGTGTTTCATGCTGGTTGTTAGTGGAATTCAGAGGGCAGCCATCAGGAAGGGCAGGCCTCGGCCCAGGCGTTGCAGCGAATGCCAGGGGACCGTGGCCAGGATAACACACAGACGGTAGCCAAGACTTACATGCCAGGGAGAATTGTGTTCCAATCACCAGCTGCTGGCTGCCTTCTTTTTCTCTTCCCCAGTGGAAAAAAGGGAAGCATAAGGCCCTGGAAAACTGACCCAATTTGCAGATCTGGCAATCAAAATACATTTTTAAAATTCTGCAACTCAATGGCTTTTGGAAAATGCTTTGCAATTTGGGTTACGAGAATAGATATCCCAACCAGATGCATCTGCCGTAGGGCAATCGTAGCAACCGATTCTTTGTTCAAAGGGAACAGGCTTTTGCGGATATTGAGCAGACTGAGCCTGGTGATAACAAGTGCTCTTGGGATGAATTGGGTACTTAGGAGAGAATTTAACCTTTTCAGACCCCACCTTAGTGCACTCGACTAGCTGCTTCCAGATAGAGGCAGTTAATCTAGGGGATGAGATGTAGTAACTGAATGGTTAATGAGCCTCCCTTGACCTGTGACAGCCAGGGAGGGACCCAGGTGTTAGAGGGACTAGAGCTAACTCTATATCCTTTCCACCATTTCCCAGTGGTGGCCTTGGGGTCAGAATTAGCAAGAATTATAATGTCCCCAAATGGCCACGTCTGGTCCTTTTGGTATCTAGGCCAATGGCCAATACTGCCCACTGTCTCCATCTTCCTGCAGCTTCCCTAGGGACAGTTCTTGATGAAATTAACACTCTTCTCTCTGTTGACCTGCTTAGTGACAACAAACTCACAAGTCAATAGAGATGTAGCAGGAACCCCACTGTGGGGAAGGGAATGTTCTCTGGATGCAGGAGAATGAGAACAGGGACCCAGTCATTGCTTCCACAGTAAGGGTAAGGGTGGGTTCTCCACTTGAAAGAAGAATGCTACCATGTTGATGGAAAGGTAATATTAAAAATATTTGACAACCAGTTTGTTTTGTCATACCTTTGGCCTGGCCAATCAGAACAGTGATACCAGCTGAGATCAGTGCAGCTTTTGGGGTTCCTACATTTTGGGAGATACCTGAAGACAAACTGCCTTTACCTATATCAGTAATCTTTCATTAACCCTCAGCTCCCAGCTATTCTCATCCATGAGGAGCCAATGGAGGCTGTTTAACTTGGCTAATGGTGAAAAAAAAAATCCAAATTCACCCAATTAAAGGCAGGGAGTAGAACCCCAGATTCAAGGCAATATATCTTCAGGAGGGTCCCTTTAATTGTAAATCCCCTCAAAGTTCATATTCACTCTGCATTCCTGGATTAAATGGCAGACAACTGCCAAGAAACACAGAGACAAACAGGCAGAGAAGAAAGAAAATTATCTGATGTCGTTCTCAATTTCTTTCTCTTTTTAAATTTTAAATCGTAGATATTCTCTACTAAAACTCACCAGCATGAATGAGCCAGCTGTGTCTTAGAAAAAGCTGGGAAATATGATCTCATGCACAGTACAAACCCCGGGGTGATGAGCAACTTCCGGATCTTCTCTGGCTCTATTTTCCTGTCTGTGAAGTTAGAAGACAGGGAGAGGGAAATCAAGCGTCCTGACATCATATGCCAGGAATAAGTCCTCAGGATTCCCAGCAGCACGGCATTTGCAGGGTGGGGGTCTGGCTTCCTTGAAGCAGTCTTATAATGATATTCTCTTGCAGAGTGATTATGCGTCAGGACCGCCATTGTGAACCTGGCCTGAAACAGACCAGGGAACTGTTCTCCTGGATCTTAGGTACCACCAGTGCTCCAAATCAACTGCTCTCCTGGAAACCCTCCATCAGGCCTGACCTGCCCAGACTTTATTGGCAAGGTGAGGGGCGGGGCGGGGGGGGGGGGCTTCGCGGTGAAGAGGAGCAAATAAGCTCGCATGCCTTTGCAAGGTTAGAAGCGTATTCACAAAATGGCCACGACTGTGAGGTCTGGTGCCCCAACGTTATCATCAAGTTGTGATTTCCAGCTCCATCTAAGTAGGGCAATTGTGGGATTCATTCTGGAAATGATTTATTTCCTAAGCTCTACACAGCTCTGCCTTTTCATGCCCTCTGGTATCCTTAGCCCCTCTCCCCTAGGCTAGACTCTTAGCCTAGATACTTTCCTGGCTCCTCTTGGGGAGGAGGAAGGCGAGGTGACAATGTGAACCCACACTTGCTCAGTCTCTGAGCTGGTCCCTCCTCCTGCCTCCTGCTCAGGGCTCTGCTCCCTACTTTAGCTTAGCACGCAGTCCCTCCCCTTAGCACTGCCTAAAGAAAAAAGTCCCCTTGGGGTATTTGTGCATCATCTCCTCCCGGGGTTCTTATCCCTGGCTGCACACCAGAACCATCACCTGGGGAGTTTCTTATTTTTCTTTTTCCATTTGCTTGTTTGTTGTTTTAAAATCACCCTAGACCAATTAAATTAGAACTTCTGGGGGATGGGAGCCAAAATTCTATATCCACCCAAGCTGTTTCTGATGCATAGGGAAGTCTGAGGTCTGCAGACCTGTATTTTCAGCAATCTATTGCTCCTTCCACATTCCCCTGCACTCTAGTACCTTCCATCACCAGCCTGTAGCTCTTTCTACTAAAGAAACCATGTAGAAACAGAAGCTTGAGGGGATGCATTTAGGAAGCAATCAGTCAGCGGTGAATAAATGAATGGATTAATGGAAGTGTGGGCTCCGAGGTGATGTTTGTTTGTTTGCTTTGAGAGAGAGAGAGAGCACGCACCCGCGGGAGTGGGGACGGCAGAGGGAGGAAAAAAAGAGTATCTTAAGCAGGCTCCATGCTCAGCATGGAGCCCAACGTGGGGCTCGATCTCAGGACCCTGAGATCATGACCTGAGCCAAAATCAAGATGCTTAAGAGACTGAGCCACCCAGACACCCGCTACTCAATAGTTTCTGATAAAATCCAATAGCAGAGGCTGTTACTTGAGATTGTATTTCATGTCTCAAATATGTCGCACACTTAGGAGCTGACAAATACAGTGTTTTCTACAGCCCCAAAATTGTGCTCTGCCATCACAAATTGAAATGAGTCATGGTCCTTGCCCCCAAGAAGCTCTCAGTCTCATTGGGAAGGCACCAAACATAGACTGAAAAACATCAACGTAAAAACCACTATGGATTGAATGTCTACTGTATACCAGGCACGGTGCTAAGTACAGTAAATAGGTTAGCTCACTTAGTCTGCCTCTCACAATGGCCCTGTGACGTAGGTATTTTTATCCTAATTCATAGATGAGAAAACGAAGGCCCAGAGAGGTTGCGGAATTCCCCCAGGACACATAGCTAGTAAGGAACAGAGCCAGATTCACCCCCAAGTGGGCCTGTCTCCCAAGTGAGCCGCAGTGTGCAGGTGATAAGCATGCCTGGAGCTGAGGATGGGGGGAAAGTGGGGTGAGTTTGGGAGTGACCAGGGTCCGTGGCCAGACTCTAAAGGATGAGCGATGCTTTCATGTGTAATGGTGAAAGAAAAGAGAACCTCAGGAGAAGGAGAACAGCATCAGCAGAGGGAACAAAGGAGCCAAAAGGGTGAGGTTTAGCAGTCCCTTGTGCCCCTCGTGGGAGTTCCCTTGAGCAGCTTGCCCAACCACCATGACATAGGCTCCGCCATGGTCCCCAGGAGGGCATTGTTCTCCCGAACAATGACTGGCCCCAAAGAAGGCAGAGCTATTTTTGCTGTGACTTGGAAAGAGAATGTGGTGGCATTAGGGCTCAAGTGATTCCCTCCTTCCTGTAGTAGACTGGAGTGGAAGGAGCATCAGCTTTGAAGCGAAATGGGCTTGGGTTCTGATTCAAGCTTCACCACTAACCATGGCGAGACACTTCGCCCCAACGAGCCTCTGTCTGCTGATAGGAATGACAAGGATGACAGCACCCGCCCTGTAGCATTGCTATAGACGTTGGAGATCATGCCCACGAAGCACAAAAGGGCCCGGTCATCATTGTAATTTGTTGTGGACCGAGTTGTGTCCCTCCAAAAGTGATACCCTCAGTACCTCAGAATGTGATCTTATTTGAAGATAGGTCTTTAAAAAGGTAATTAAGTTAAAATGGGGTCATTACAGGGGGCCCTCATCCCGTACGACCAGTGGCCTTATAAGAAGAGGAGACTAGGACACGGACAGACACAGAGGAAGGACCATGGGAAGATCCCAGAGGAAGATGACAATCTACCAGCCCAGGAGAGAGGCCTCTGAAGAAATCACCCCTGCTGATGTATTGATCTCCAATTCTAACCTCCAGGACTGTGAGAGAATAGATTTCTGTTGTTTATACCACCCAGTCTGTGGGACTTTGTTATGGCAGCCCTGGAAAACTAATTAGAATTCAATAAAAATGATACCCCCTCTATTTTTTATTTAGAAAGGGTGAGTATGACCCTCTTGTCTACTGCTCAACATCTATTGAGTGCTTATTCTGAGTATGCCTTTATGAAAACTGAATTATTGGTGTATCCGAACAGAGCATAAACACACACTGTCTGAATTGGAAAACAAATGAGAATTCATCTCTAGTTCCAGCACTGCCCCACTCCCCACACCCACTAGTTTTTCAGATGAGAAAACTGAGGCCTAGCAAGGGCTGTCAGCCTCAAAGTCAGGACCCAGGAGGCCAACTGAGCATTCTTAAAATTCTAGATAATAATGATGTCCTCCAGTCAGGCAAGCCATTTCTGATAAGATTGTGGATAGTAATTGTCATCAAAGATGATGATGACAAGTATAGATTCCTGTAATTTATGAGGTGCTCACTCTGTTCCAGGCATGACGCTAAACTCTCTCCAAGGATTATGTCATGTAACCCCCTCGATGATCCTGTGGGACCACTCAATTCTCTCCACTTTTCAGTGGCAGAAGTGGAAAGCTAAAAGGAGGAGCAACTCACCAAGACCACACAGCCGACAGGCAGGAGTGGCAAAATTATAAGCTAAGCAGTCTATTCCACTAGGGGTACCCTTTGGGTTACAAGGCCTTCCTGGTGGGATAGCAACATGAATAAATGGAAAACTTTCTCTATATGGACACTGGATTAGGCAACTGGAACTATGAGTTCTAGCCTCACTCTGCCACTAACCAGTTGTGTGATCTGGGGCAAGTCCCTTTATCTTTCCGGGTCTCAACTGTGTTACCAGCAAAGGTAGAGAATTGACTGCACTCAGTATGGGAGCTGGCCTCGGAAGTCCCATTACCATTCAAAGAGTCTAAAATTTCTCACGTTTATTTCAAAGGCAAGGTAACCTCACTTAGACTTCTGTGCCTAACCATAACTCTCTTTTGTATTTATCCCACCCACCTCTGACTTACGACACGGTTCAGGCCTTCATTGCCCCTCACGTGCACCGTTGCAATGGCTTCCATTCTTTCCCTCCTGCCCCATGGTCTACATGGATGCAGGATTAATCTTCCAGAAGCACCCTTCTAACATGCTATTCCCTGTTCAGCTCCCCATTGCTTTTAGAATAGAAGCAATTGCTTTCATTGATACTCAAGGCCTTCCATGACCTGGATTTTATATTCCAGAGCAAGCATATGTAATAAGGATCGACCAGATTTTCACCACCGAAGGGGGTTGATTTTTCATAATTGAAAATAGGGCAAGGGATTTTCCAGTGTTCATGCAAAAGTAAAAATGCAAAAACTAATCTTTGAGAATTAATCCTGGAAGTGGGGAGGGGCAGTTATTATTGTCAAGCTATTCTTCAGTGTTTGGCAAAACCAAAATAATCCTGCCATTTACTTGGTTTGGTAATCTCCATCTTTCCCTGCCCCTGGGACTCAGGAAAATCACCGCATATTCAAATTCTATCCGTCCTTCAATGACAAGGCAAAATACAGCCTCCTGGCTGGAGGTTCCTTGTTCTGTTCAGCTATAAATAGTCTCTACTTCCTCCGAACACCTGCTCTTAATCTAGGCCCTTAACCTTCCTCCTTGTATTGTATTTATTGTTCTAAGTACATCATGGAGCAATTCTATTCATTCCCTTACTCATGTATCCATTTCTCCATTGATTCGCTGCATGTTTATTAAGCTCTGCTAAGTGCCAGGCACTCAGCTGCGTGCAGAGGAAGCAACAGAAAACGAGAGAATGATCCCCATCTCCATGGAGCTTAGAGTCTAATGGGAGAGATAAGCAATTGAAGAATCAGTGACACAATTCATTGTTTCACTATGACCATGAAAGTGTGACCAAGGAGAGTAATCAGAACAGTAATCCGTGGCTGAGCACTTACTATGTGCCAGGCACCAAGCTGAGCATTGACTGTATTAAATCTTTTAACGCTCACAGCAATTCCAGTGCAAGGGGTTTAGTATGATAGCTAATGAACAGTATGACATGAAATGAACTGAGCCACAGAATGGTTAAATATTTTGCTCCAAATCACACAGGTAGTAAGTGGCAGAGCCAGAATGTGAACCAGAGAAATGTAACTGCAGAGCCCCTTTTAACCATTGTGCTGAACTGTCTAATAAAGCCTATCAAGAGAGGGACATGACCTAGTCCTGGGGATCTGTGGACAGTATCCTGGAGGAAGTATTTAATGGGGCTGAAATCTGAAGTGTGAGTTGGAATTAGCTGAAAACAAAAGAGAGGTCAGATGGAGAGGAGGGTGAGGGTTCCAGACAGAAGGAAGATCTTGTGCAAAGGCCCTGAGGTAGAAAAAAATGCATGGCACATTCAATGAGCTGCAAATGGACTGGAGTGGCTGGAATGCCAAAAGGAAGCAGGGGATGGATATGGGAGGGCTACTGAGGTGAGCAGAAGCCAGGGCAGGCACAGTAATTGCAACCACAGGAGTAGTAAGATTGATTAGGAAGCCAGCAGAGAGAGCAGAGTGACAGCCTAGGACTGAGGCCCACAGAATTCCAACAACCAGAGGTCCTGTCAAAGAAGATGATTGAGCCAAGACGTTTGGGAGTGAAAGACCAGAAAGGCAGGAAGGAACAGGGCTAGTAGAGAGTCTGGAACCAGGGAAGGTCAGGTTTCAAGAAGCAGAACGTGGTCAATTATGTCCAGCGGTGCTGAAAGGACCATACGAAGGGGGCTGAGATTGCCCATTGGATTTGGACACATGATGTGTTCTCAGCAAGGGGACTCTCCTTGGAGTGAGTGGGGAGGAAATCACATTGCACTGCACTGGGCAGTTGTCCAGTGAGTGGGAGATGAGAGCATGGAGACAGTGAGTGTATAGAACTTAAGAAATTTGGTTGCAAGGTGGAAGAGAGAGTGGAGATTCTTCCCAAATGTAACCTGCTGTGCTTTCCCGTCACACTCAGTAGTGATGTTATGTGTGTGACTTTCTTTTTAAGAAAGAAGCTAATTGTGTTGCATGAGAGGACTCTCAAGGGAAACCATGCCTCCTACTAAAGCTTGGCCTGTGACTGGCTAAGTAAGACAAGCTACTGTCCCCTTTCAAAGAAGCCACTGGCGTGTCTCCCTATTCCCTGCTTTGCACGTTCTGGGTACAGACTACATGTTCACGTAGCTATTCTTTTAAACATGTACTTCTGATCAAAATAGTAGGCAAGAGACTGAAATTAGATATAAACATGCATCATTCTACGACTGGAGAATAATTCAAAGCAGATTCCTTTTGATGGTAGATACTAAATGGTAATACCAGATTTCAGGAGGGCTCCTATTGCAAATCTTTCTGGGATTATTACTCTTCGCTCATCTCCGTGAGGCACAGGGTGCCATCGGTAACCTCCCTCCCGAATTGTAGAACTACAGATTAAAAATCCTCAGGTATAACTTTAAGAGCCTGCCCTCATAGGGGCACCTGGGTGGCTCAGTTGGTTAGGCGACTGCCTTCAGCTCAGGTCATGATCCTGGAGTCCCAGGATCGAGTCCCACATCGGGCTCCCTGCTCAGCAGGGAGTCTGCTTCTCCCTCTGACCCTCCCCCCTCTCATGTGCTCTCTCTCTCTCTCTCATTCTCTCTCTCAAATAAATAAATAAAAATCTTTAAAAAAAAAAAAAAAAAAGAGCCTGCCCTCATAGATCTGTATTTTCAACTGCAGAGGTGATAAGACTTATCTTTGCTGACATTATTTAATTAGATGATTCATCCCTCGCACATGCAGAACGATAAGCTAAATATTTATTTAACACGAACACGAACCACAATGCCAATTAAAGGACTGCCTTGAAAATTTTTTTTTCTATTTAATTTTCCCTTGCCTTGAACTAAGGTCCTGCAACAACATTGTGTCAGGGTGGCTCAGAACTCTCAGATTACAGAGGAACATTTGTTTGTACACAATGGGGTCAAGTTTTCCAAAACACACTGCACATGTGTGCAGCGTTGATAACCTTTTATACTTCTTCCCTTGTTGTAAATCCCTGGAGGGCTTTAACCTTTAAGCAAGAGATTGCCATCTTTATGAAAACATGAAGTTCCTAACTCGGCCCTTATCTCATCTATCTTGCTACTTTCATTTACCATGTGGAGGGGTTTCCCTAAGCCCCGGCAAAACAATGCCAGGGGTGCATTCCAGTTTCGAGGGAGGGTAGCCCTGTGGTTGGCTGTTGTGCTGGATAGAGCATCAGAGGGCTTGGGAATGGGTGCAAGCCTTACAGTTCTGTGGTTCTACCCTCCAGCAAGTGAGAGGCAAAAGAATACTGGAGTATTAACCATAATAATAATGGACCAATTGGAAGAGTCTCTGGTCACTATGCAGAGGCCTGGAGGCTGTCATTCTGGATAGTGAGGGCGTCTGCGGGAGGGTCTGCGGGCCGGGTGGCTGAGGTGGAGGTGGGCGGGGGCCACGCTGGGCATTCCAGGGGCTCAAGGCAGCAATTTACAACATGTTTTAAAATATTCCAACATTTTAAGAATTGGCAGGGCCACCTTAGCCCTCTGTGTCTCCTGCTTTCAGGAGCCCTTACCTCCTCCATCTCCTAAGACAAGGCATTGCTATCCTTGGCCAGTGACTTCATTTCTCTGAAATTTTCATTCCCCGCTCCAGGGATTGTTAGACTTCAAGAATAAGGTGTGCGTGCGACTCAAAATGAAAAACTATTTTTTTCCCAAAAATACATATCCTGAGAAGTCATGAACATTCCAAGATTTCTTTAATCTGAACAGTCTGATATTCGTCAATGCTATTCTTCAAGAGTCCTTCTCCTCCCTGGGTTCTTGGTTTCTGAAGTCACTTAGTGCCTCTTCCTTTGTGGCGCCCTACCCCCTTCCTCCTGGGTCTCTTATCACTCCAATTTTTGCTCCTTTCCCTCCTCCTCCCATGGTTTCTCATCCACAACAGCCCCATCACGGGCCTGCCAGAAACTGTCCTGGGTCCTTTGTTCATCCCCCTTGACACCCTCTCTCTTAGGGAGCTTGCCCACGTCCATATTTTTCGTTATCAAGTTACGTGAGAATTCCCAAAGCTTTATTTCCACCCTGATCTCTTTGTTACATATCAGGAGTGGCTCCCCAACCATACTATTCTCACCTGGGTCAAAATTCAGCTCACCCAAGACTGATTGTCATTCTTCTGTCCCCTGCTACCTCCGAACCCAGCTCTTCCCAGATTGGCCAATGGCTAGCCTCGCTCTCTGGTTTCACGCCACAGGTAGTAAGCAGGATTGGGAGCAGCAATTCAACCAGCCACTGAGTCCTGTCATTGTCTCTGCTGCCGCCTGCTGTCCCCTGGCCACCACCCTGGTTTGGACATGATCACCCCACACCTGGATGATTGCAGCCATCTCTTGAATGGACTTCCTCACTCCTTCCCCCACCTGCTCAATAACCCAACACACCATCAGCAAATTCATTTGCCTAGAATGCTGTTTTCCATAGATTGCTGTCTACCACATTCAAATTCTTCAAACGTTCTCGAGTGACCGGGGACTCTTTGGGCTCCTTCACCTGGCGAGCATGATCGCCACAACCTAAATGTGAACCCAGCTCTGCCACACTTTTCTTCCACTACACTTGGATACACAGTGGGCTGACCACTCACAAGCTTTCATTGCGCCTTCTTCTGCAAAATGTGTCATAAATATTAACCATAAATATTGGTCGAATGGATTGCTGCCTCTCAGCTCCTTCTCAAACCATTCTTGGCAACTGAAATGTCCCAATCCTCCTTTCTGAGCTTTACTCATTTCGGGTCTTGCTATTTCCTTAGTAACAGCAACAACTGCTCTCATTTATCAAGCTCTCGCTACAGGCCAGGCATCAGACTAAGCACTCTGCGAGCGCTTGGCTCATTTAATCCTTAAATCCTATATTGGTAGAACTATCAAGGTCCCCATTTTACGGATGAAGAAACTGAGGCATGAGTAAATTAAATAAAACACCCCAGGTCACATGGTAAAATAGTTAAGTCTGTTGCCAAAGTCTGGACTCCTAATCTTTATACCATACTGCCGCTTTTCTTGTCTCCTCCAGAGATGCATCTTTCTCCTGCCTACCCTGCATGTCTCCATCGTGTGCACGTTTCTGCAGTGCCCTTGTGAGTGTTGTAGCATAGCATAGTCACTAGGCATGACTCTTAAGCCAGACTGCCAACTATACTAGTCGCCGGCGTTGTGTGCCTTGGGCAACTTACTTACAACTGTGTGTCCCTTCATCCATAAAACAGCTACCATAATAGCACCCGATGTCTAGGTTATTGGAACAACTAACTGAGCTAACAACTTTGGTAAAGCACTGAGCAGCATGGCACGTGATAAACACTCAGCAAATATTACCAGTTATTATTAAAATTCCCAATGCCTGTGTGTTGCCTCCTATTAAGAGTGTAAACTAACTTGGGCACCTGCGTGGCTCAGTTGTTTAAGCGTCTGCCTTTGGCTCGGGTCATGATCCCAGGGTCCTGGGACTGAGCCCTGCATCGGGCTCCCTGCTTAGCGGGGAGCCTGCCTCTGCCTCTCCCCCAGCTCATGCTCTCTCTCTCTCTCTCAAATAAATAAATAAAATCTTCAAGAAAAAAAGAACAGTGTAAGCTAACTAAAGGAAAAGATTCTCTGCCTTGATAATTCCATAGCACTTAGCAAGTCTACCCAGAACAGATGCTTCCACCAAACTGTGCCTTTGAAGGTTTCACTTGGGGGATGATTTTTAGGAAATAGGCAAGATGTCAGTTATGGAACCTTCAGGACTGGAATCATGCAATATGAGTTGAAATGCCGAGTGCGTAAGTAACTTGTGAATTCATAGCATACCCAAAGCCCGTGCAGATGTTTTGGTCATCAAGCCTTCCTGTAGTATCTACTATGTGCCGAAACTCGTGGGCACCGGGGACATGGAAGTAAGCTGTGAGAGCCCCTCCTAGCGCTCTCTATACAGGACACAAACATGACATGGAGGAGCTTGAACTATATTGAGAAATGTCAGTGGGGAGGGGAGAGGATTCTAGGGGCACGTTTTATGATTTAAAAACAACCCTGATTTATTGTCTATCCATATATAGATCAATCCAGAAAGTGGCGGGTCATGCAAAGGATAATTAGTATTTCGGCCTTCCCTTTTTTTCTGGGGATTGGGACACACATGTTAAAGTGACATGGAATAAAATGGATGGCCCCCATAATCATTTGGCACTAGAAGAGCACATCCTGTTTACCTAGAACATCTAATCTGGTTTTGAAAATTCGGCAAGGAACAGCAAGCCAGTGTATCTGCAGAGAAGTCAGGGGTGTGGCATTGTCATTGTCGGGGAGCTGGAAAACTCTGCATTCTCACATGCAGGTGTGAGATGGGTCTGCTCCTGTCACAGGCAGCAGAAGCCAGAATCCTAACACACGTTGCTCATGTGCTCACAGCTGCTGGCACTCCTGGCCCCGACTTCCCAGGCACACGAACAAGGATTGCTTCTGCTTCTCCCATTAGCCACTTTCTCTCTTACATTTAGGACTCAGTGGTTCGCAACCCTAGCTATATAAAAGAGTCACTTCAGAGAATAAAAAAAATATATATGTCATGCCCAGAGATTCTGATTTAGTTGCTCCAGGGATGTGTCTAGGCATTGTTTGTTTTTTTTTTGTTGTTAATTTCTGGGGTGATACTAATGGACAGCAAGTGTTGGAATCTGCAAAAAATCTGGTCCAGGCAATAGCTTCATCTATCTATAGAATTCCAGCAAAACTGGGAATCCGTGTTGCTACAAAGCTGACAGGATCCAGCCAATCACGTTAATTCTCTATTCCTCATGCCTCCTAGCCTCACATTACTGCCCAAAAATGGGGTAGGAAAGCCAGAGACTTGGGTTTTTTTCTTATCTTGGTGCCCCCAAAAGATCCATTGTGTGATGCTGGGCAAACCACTTGATCTCTGAACCTTCCATTTTTGTGTTCCATAAAATGAGATAAGACATCCGCTTCCCCTGTGATGGGGTGAAAGAAGAGGCAGCCTCTGCCAGGGCTACCACCATGCGGGACAGTGAAGTGATTAATTGGAGTAACCACGACTGGGAGAGGGATCCAGGCAGGCAAATTCAACAGGATGCTCAAGAAGCAATACAGAATATCCAAAATCAGCAGGGCCAAGCGGCCTTCTAGTTTGGGATGGAGAAAACTTGGAAAGGCCAAGGAAATACAACTGAAAGTATTTTGTAATTATTCTTGGATTTGACAGTGCTCATTTGTAACTTCTTTCCCAACCATCTCTCCATGACCTACACCAACTTGTTCATAGTGATCTTTTCTTCTTCATTTGTCTCATAACATTGTATGGGGGGAAAAAATGAAAGGTCACTCTTTTACAGAAGGCTAAAAGAGGTAGAAAGTGAACTTATCTGTTAAAAAAAATTTATCATCCAGGAAATAAAAAAGGAATCTCTCCCATCCTCATCCTATCTTCCCTGGACCAACCACTTAATCTAACTAGCTTCTGGTGTTAGCTAGCTAGCTATCCATTCATCCATCTACCTAATTCATTTTCTGTTCCTTTCCTTTCCTTTCCTTTCCTTTCCTTTCCTTTCCTTTCCTTTCCTTTCCTTTTTCTTTCCTTTCCTTTTCTTTCCTCTCCTCTCCTCTCCTCTCCTCTCCTCTCCTCTCCTCTCATTTCTCTTCTCCTCCCTTCCCCTACCTTCCTCTTCCCTTCCTTTCCTTTCTTTTTATTCTTTCATTTCCAAAACAAGGCTGCCTTTGATGGCCTTCGAGAGAGGACCAAACCTCCAGTTGGAAAATCTAGAGTTTAATCCGTGGGGAGCTATTATTAATATTACTTGCCAAAGCCAAAATCAACACAAAAGTAATAATGATAAAAATGAGTAAAACTCTTTCAGACTTTTCTAAGTGCTAAAAGAGCTGTTCACATCCCCATGTGTCATTTTATCTTTTAGTGCGAGAAGGTGCTGTTAAAGATGGGTAAATGAATCTGACAATGAGAATTTACTGTACTCTGTGCCCTGGCTTATCCTGAGAGCTGAGAAGACAAAATAACTGATAAGATGCACATGCACACTATTGATGGGATAATTGGGGGGACGAGAAGAAAAGAGTGGGTACTGGAGAGTGTGAGATATTCTATGACAGTAGGAATATATTCATGTGCTACTGGTATAATTCAGAAATGAAAGACCAAAAACCTGAACCCTTTATGAAAGGAAAACCTGAGTGCCAGCTAAGTGGCATGGTCTGGCTTTCTAAAAAGCATAAGAAAACATGGTTTAAGCAAGCCACACTTCAGAGAGCCTTTCCTCCTTCTAGAATGCTCAAGACAAGTCTGCCCAGCTCCTAAAGCCAGCACTTTTCTTGACTTGCTTCTTAGCCCTGACCGTAAACCCTTCCCCTCGGTCATGGGTGAGAGGTGACAACTGAACATTTTGGAGATCACCCCTTGCACCGGTGACTGCCTGGGAGCTGAGAGAGTGTGCGGTGTAGCCTCTTGCTTCGTCAACACAACCGCAACATGGCCGCCTGGCATGGAAACACTCACGGCAGCATTCACGAATCCTCTGGTCTTTATGGTATTTTCTGGCTCAGGGATGGGAAAATTCATTAAGAAAGAAAAGAAAAGAAAAGAACAAAAGAAAGTTAGAAAGAAAGGAGAAAAAAGGAAAGCTCTCTTTATTATAGAGAAAACCCTTAAAAGATGCCAAGTGATTGCATGATACTCAGTCTCCCTAAAGACAATCTCATCAACTTGACCAACAGCCTGCACAATGCTCTTGACCAAATGTACTTTACGCTGGAAACATACATATCGCAGCCACACAAAAGAAAATCAGGCAGAGGATCAAAACTGGGCATTGCCTTAAAAGGAGTATTGAAGTGACTGAGGTGCCCCTGAGGTCTTCCTACAGAGGGAGGTGAACCACAGCAGGAGAAGACATGTTACCTGTCCAGCACCGCAGTCCCCAGGCTGCCTTCTGCTCTGATCAGACGCCTAAAACCATCCAGGTTTCCACTAGGAGGCCATTTGCCCCGCGGTCTCCAAGAAAACCTACACCCGATGAAGACAAAGCCAAGCAGGATTCATTGTGAGGGCTCAGGCAGGACTGGCAGCTCCGTGCCAAGCTCAGCCTCACCCCTGTCCCGCGCCTCCCCTGCTGTGGTCCTCCGAGCCTCACAGCGCCAACCGTGAGAGGTTTGCTTCTGTTTGAAAAACAAGAAGCGATTTCCTGCTCCTCTTCCCCGGATGGCGTGTGCGATTTCCCTTACGCCCATGGGAAGTCCTTCAGATCCTCCTTATCTAGAAACCTCTCCATTGAGTGGCCAGACTTGTTTGGTCAATGCTCCTGGTCCTTGCTTTTCTTTCGCCAAAGAAAAAATCAGGAAAATGAAACCAAAGCAAACCCCAAATGGGTTAGAGCTAAGGAGTGGTGTAGGATGCCTTGTTTAAACCTTCGAAAGATGTTCGCTAAATTAAATTGTGTTTTCAGAGTGGAAGGAAAACAATGATGAGTCCTCGTCTCTGGCAGTGTCAAGAAGTCAGAGAATTAAAAAAAAAAAAATTCCCCCAAGTATGAGAAGACCTAAAGCTGTCATTAGTCCTTGCCCTGGGCTTTAGAGAGAGCTGCACTTCAAATCTGCCACATGAAGGGGACAGCTGGTTCTCGCAGATTTCTAGGAAAACTCTATGGATATTTATGCCTCAAATGCTGTGATGCTTAATATATCATCTTGATAACAACACTAATATTTAAAGATAAGAAGATACATGGAAAAGGGCCAGTTGGCAAGCTGCAGTCAGGTTGCTGGGTTTAAAGATGAATTATAATCAGAGTTTTTGAGCTGGAAGTGACCTACCTACCCATCCTCGTTTTACAAGTCAGGAAACTGGGACCCAAGGAGAAACAGTGACTTGCCCAAGGTCAGAACACAGATGAGAAGGAATAGATTATCATTCACTAGTTCTTACAGGTTAGTGTGGGCAATGACCAGTTTCCTACTCTGGACCTCGTCCCCACCGAGAGGTGGATGAATGAGGCCTGGAGCCCAGGAATCTGCACCGTGAGTCAGTGCTCCAGGTGAGTCTGATGCAGGAATCCCCAGACCGTATTTAGAGAAACCCTTATAATATCAGAGCAAGGACTCCAGCGTCAGACTGTAGGGATTCAAACTGTAGTCCCACGGGGGTTTTATTTATGTAGCCTTTTACACATTACAACGCTTCCCTGAGACTTGGTTTTATTATGTGTGAAAGTGGATTGCAGTCCTGCTGAGTTGACAGGTTCCAGTGTGAGCGTGCACAGACAAGGAGCTCAAGAACTGTTGGTGACTCTCTGGGGACCTGGGCTCTAATCCTACAAGCTCGTACTCTTGTCCTTTTCCACACCAACTCTCCTTTTCGCCCACCTTCCCATCCGGTCAAAGCTATCACCCTTAGGCATATTGACAACTGCCGGCGGTACTCAGGCTTGCGACAGAAGTTAAGAATTTTGACAAAAAAGAGGATGAACCTTTACAATATCATTCTAACTTCTCGGTGCTGATTCTCAACTGCACTCTCTAGTCCATTCCATGTCGTGGTTAGGGCTTGGTTGGACAGTTAGGCAGTCAGGGCCACGGTCCCCAACAAGAAAATATGGAGTCAGGACAGCTAAAATAAAACAGCACTGACATCCTGTTTTGCAGCTTAGACAGGACCACACCAGCATTCTGTTCTGCAGCCTTTGCAGAAATGACTTCTGCAAAACGGCCTAAAATAAGACAGTTAACCACAAGGCATTTGTCAATATCACGGGCCAGGGGCAGTTAAGACCTAAGCCCCCAGATGTCAGCAAAAAAAGGCCATCAGCACGTGGACATGAACCTAAGAGGTAGACAGATACATGGCCAAAGCCCTGATTGGCACGACTCAGCACACCCTGATTGCTTAAGATAGTTCTGCAAAAGAGCTCATAAAAACTCCTAAACTAAAAACTCCAGGGGCAATCCTCTTGGGCCCCCCTCCCTCTCCGGGAGCTTTATACTCTTGCTCAATAGACTCTGCTTTGCTGCCCACCACTCTTTGTCTGGTCTACCTCTTCATTCTCCAAAGCGGTGTGACCAAGACCCGTGGGCACCGAAGGCAGAGAAATCCTGCAACATCATCACTGGGAGATGTGGTATTTGCCCATCCAGCTGACTCTTCACTTCTCCTTGCTGCCAGCCTGAGTCTGGCTGGGGAACTCAGGGAAGGCAACTTGCTCCCTAGGGCCTGAGCTAATCGTGATTGGTCTAAAGCACGCTGATCTCATTCTCCTTGCTGGGCGGCGGGGCGTGCTTGGACGTGAGGCTGGTTGTGGATGCACATTACCTCTGGATTTACCATTAGAGGCACAATAAAAGTCCTTATTATGTAAACCAGTACCAGTTGGGGTTTCTGTTATTTGTAGCTAAAAGCTAAAAATAGTAACGTGGTGAATCACTATGAAGAATAAATCTTTTGAGTCTATATAAAATACTACTCTTGGCCTAAAAAAGTATCAGGCAGAGCATTAAAACACATACACACAGAGCCAGATGGCTTAAATCATATTCTAAAATATTCCAAAATAATTTCCCGTGCTAGATATTTGAGGTATTAAGTTTTTCTATAGGAAATGGACAAAGATACCCCAGATTCTCTCTTACATTAAGAATCTATAATATGAAATACAAGTAGTGGAAAAGCACCTACGTCTCGAAAACCCTGAGGAGCCTGGGGTTGAGAGTATGGACTCCAGATCTGCCCACCAGTAGCTCCGTGGAACTTGAACAGGTTATTTCATCTTTCTGTGCCTCAGTTTCCTCATCTGTAAAATCAGAGTAATAATAGTACCTACCTCAGTGTTGCCGTGAAGATTAAAATGCTTGTAACAGTGCCTGGCATATAGGGAGCAGGTCTAAGTGTTGGCTATTGTTAACTCAGTGGAAAGAAAATTTTTGCGGTAATAATACGGCTGCCTGTATGGATTTGGCAGCGTCCTCGCCTTTGCTTTCTGCCAGGTCTGCCTCTAGTTCAGCCGAGATTGGCCCTTTGAAGATGCCTTTGAAATATATCTTGTCTTTGTCATGAGATTGGTTCTTTTGGGAGTAACTTGAGTGGATTAGGATAAACGTAGATAAATGACACCAGCTGTGTTGGGGAGGAATGAAGAAAAACCAGGAGGACACTGGACATTAATGTGGTAGTAAAAGACACTAAAAGAATTTTGCCGGCTGACCGCTTTGGAAAGTAATTGTAGGATAGAACTAAATGCCAGGGGGCCAGTTAGCTCACTCCAGGATAAAGGGAAATTTGCAGACCTTGGTACTTACAAAAAGAGTAACAATGGCTGGGAGCTGGACTTGGATATTTACAAAAATAACAATGGCGGGGAGCTTGATATCCAAGTCTTTTTGTTACTCTTTTTGTAAATACCAAGATCTTGCCTGAAGAAACACCCCGTGGTCAGAGTGAGCTCCGGGAGTAAATGCTTCTTTTAAAATGCTCTGAGATTTCCTGCTTGGGTTGGGTTGTGGGTGGGCTGTGGGCGCAGTTGGCTCTCTGACACGGAACGGGGCATTGTCAAGGTGGCTGTCCCTTCGCTTCCCTGAAGAGCAATTCCTCTCTCACCCACAGTCCTGTTTGTTGCTAGGAACACTCTGTGCTTGTCCCACTCACTTTACAATGAAAACAAAGACAAATAAAAAATGGAACCACCATATGGTCTCGGCTGCAAACCAGAATTAGCTGCTGATGGGGAGACTTTGCCCTATCGTGGCTAAGGCTTCCAGGGGCTATGACAGAGGCCCTTCTCCTGGATTCTAAGATGCTGGAGTCGGTGGCAGGTCAAACCCAAGCTTCTTCAAACAGACTGCAGTGGTGCATTCAGAGTAACTAATTCACCAGTCATGTTATATGTGTTTACAGGCACGACGTGTCTCTTAGGACTTGAGGGTATCACCTCATTCTGTACAGAGCTGTTTTCTCAGGCAGAAATGTTGGCACCAAATTAACACATATTTCCAGCATGCTCCAGGCTGTTTCACTGCCCAGCCCTTCCCTCTTGCTCACCTAGGTAACTTTTAGTCTCCTTCTAAGTTATAGGTGTTATTTCATCCAAGGACCCTCCTATCCCTCCCAGCCTGGGACAAGTTCCTTCTCCCTGGACCCATAATCCAGGTCTATGTCTTTTGGCAGGTACCACACTGCATCCAAATGATTATCTTAATGCATTCAGGGTAAGCAGCTTGAGGGCAGGAACTAGTCTTATTTATTATATACTAGCAACTAGTACACTGCTGGCGTATCGAAGGTGATCAATAAAAGCAAAAAGAAAATGAAACTGCTCCATCTCCTCCATTGCTGGCTCCCCCTCCTAACACTGGCGTGGTCCAACTCTTCTTTGTTGATACTAATTTCTCAGGTGAGCTCCAGCCTGGTTTCAATCTTTGTGCTGATAACTTCCAAATGCACTCCTCTATCACGGGCCTGTCTCCTGAATTCCTGACCCGTATATCCAACTGCCTACTTGACATTTCCACTTGGATACTCAGTAGGATCTCAAACTGAATGTAACCAAAACTAAAATCATGATCTGCCCTCCCAAACTAGCTCTTCCAACCATCTCTTCCATCTTAGTAAAGGGCATGGCCATCCTTCCAGGTTGCCCAGACCACAACTCAAAGAGTCATCCTGGAGCTCTCCCTCGCACACTCTATAATTTGTCATCAAATCCTATCATCTCTACCTTCCAAATATATGCATGATTGGGCATTTCTTACGCCTTCCACTACTATTATTCTCATCAAGCCATCATTATCTCTTGGCTGCATTATTATCGTGGCCTCTAACTGGTCTCTGTGCAAGACTACAGTTAGAATGGTCCTCATAAAAAGTACGCTGTGATGTCCACCTATACTCAGCCCTCCTGTGCTCCCACCTCACACAGTCAAAGTTCAAGGGCCTTCAGTTTTCTCCAACCCCTACACCCCCACGCACCTCTGCTCCTCCCACTGTTTCTTCCTTCGATTCCTCTCCTACTTCTCTCCCGCTTTGCTCACATTGCTCCAGCCATGCTGGCCTCCTTGCAAGCCAGGCACAATTCCATCTCAGAGTCTTTGCACTGCCTGGAATACTCTTTGCCCAGATATCCTTGTGCCTCCCTCCCTCACCTCATTCCCAACTTTGTCCAAACAATGCTTTCTTAGGGAGGCCTTTGCTGACTGCCATATTTCACATTTCCCAATTTGCCATCCCTGACTCTTTTTCTCCCATATCACATACGATCTCTCATGCACAATAATGTACTTATTTGTTTTGTTTATTGTCTGTTTCCACCTTCCATCCCTCTCACCTAGCATGTAAGCTCCCTGAGGACAGGGATGCCTAGTTTGTTCACTAAAGAAGAGTATTTGGAAGTGTGACACACAAAGTTGTGAATGCCACAGCATTAGTATATACACAGCAAAAGTATGTACAAAAGTGCATAACGGCTCAACTTGCAAAACCCTCCCACCTTCACGTCTTGGCAGGGTAAGCCCTGGTTTTTTTAATCTACAACCAGATGTTAGTAACCCTTTTGACCCCCTGTGGCCCAGGGTCAACTCTCTTTTGGTGTTTCTATATCAAGGCCAGGAAAATTCCCCTCTGGCACTGACCTGTCCTTATGCAAGGAAGGAACCAACAAATAATTGGGCAGTTTTATAGTATACAAATGGTCTTATTCTTATCTTTTGTGTGTATATCTTGGCAGCGTCTCTGCTAATTGGAGTTGATTATATTTACACTCGGCTGGGGCCTCTCAGGTTTAATCTGCACTTGCTGCTACTGGGCCCATTCCACCAATAGATAAACAGAGTTATTACACCTTCTCTGTGTATATGTCCTCCAGAGAGTTATATTACTTTGCTATGGAAGATCCCAAAGCTTCCATCTTTCGCACCAGTTAGATACAGTTGACAGTCTCATTGTACTCGCCTTTTTATGTTCCCAGAGATGGCTCTGGCTTCTGTCAGAAATCCAAAGCACACCCCATACGGAACCTTGTTTTGGACTCCACACCCAGGATTACCTCCCCTACATTTTCCCAGAAGAGGGAAGGACAGCACATGGGGGAAATGGAGGCAGATTTAGGACATGGCTCCATAGGGGTGTCATTAACAGCCCTCTTTTGACCTTTATTGACCTTTCCTTGGGGAGGGTTGACCATCAATGGCCTGTGAGTCATCCTCAGCCTTCAGGTTCCACCTTCAGCTCTCACAGGAGACATGCTATTCATATAACAGGAAGTGCTTGCTGATGCCCACAGCATGACATATGTCATCCACATGCTGCAGCTCTGATGGACATGACGTCGGTCACTGATTGACCAAATCTGTCACTGACTCCTCCTCCTTCAGTCCTTCCCCCCACACTTCTGTCAGCATCATGGGGAAGAGCAGGTTATTTGAGGACATGTGTATTCCTTCTTATCTTGGTCTTGGCAGGAATCTATTTAGAAGGAAGCTGCATTTCCTCTAAAATGCACATCTTCTGTCCATGCATACTGGGTGGCCACTCCTGTTCCAATCTCTGCTCCTTTGTTGTGCATCTGATCTGCATCAGCAGATATCGGACATCTCAGGTAACAGACAGCGTCTTCTACAAACATGTGGCGGCCCCGAGTTTGGACTTGCTAAACCCTGTCCCCATAAGGGCAATTCCCATCTATATTCCATTGCTCTCTACTGTTTTCAGGGCTGCAGCACTTCTGACCCCAAAAGAAAATATCCCCCATGTTTGCCTCTGATTACAGAGGTATTTTCTCCCTCGCATTTTATCAAGTTGATTAGTGAACAGCCATGATGCCAAAACCACTAAATAAATATGAGTTTGAGGAGTCATTCATGCCAGGATAAAAGTAAGAATCAAAGAGTGTTATACTATGGGGGCCCAGTGATCATTCATTCCAGCTCTCTAGTGGCAGAGGGACACTGGGAGGCAACCAAGGTCATAGCACCATCAGTGTCAGAGCCAGAATTGGAATTTAGACCTTTTGTCTTCCCATGCAGGACTTTCAACATTGTGCCCTGGTGCCTGTCCCCACCCCGCCCCCACAGGATACTGTGCAGCTATCTCTCCTCTTACCTCTAAATTGAGACAACTGCACAGTAGTTAGGGTGCTTGTCCCTGTACCTAATGGCAGGATGGAGTGGTGATTTCTTTTTTTTTTTTTCAAAGATTTTACTTATTTATTTGAGAGAGAAAGAGAATGAGAGAGAGAGAGCATGAGGGGGGGAGGGTCAGAGGGAGAAGCAGACTCCCTGCTGAGCAGAGAGCCTGATGTGGGACTCGATCCCGGGACTCCAGGATCATGACCTGAGCCGAAGGCAGTCGCTTAACCAACTGAGCCACCCAGGCGCCCGGAGTGGTGATTTCTGAGTAGAGAAAGAGACGATATTAAATTTGTGTTAAACCTATAGACCTTTCTTTAGGATGTTTGGTTCACAACTTAATTAGTGCCTGAAATGATGCCCTAAATCATAAAGCAGCCCAATGTTTCCAGCGCCTATATTCTTTCATGGAAGAAAGTTAAATAATTCTAACATGCTGGAATGTAGATAAACTGTAAGTGTAGCGAATGGCACCATGATGGTCTGAAAAATATGGGGCCAGGTGACATCGGTAGGATAGGCTGTCACCTTTGTGGCAGGATTTGAGAAAGAACAGAAAAACCTACATCCATTTGCCCCTAATGCCTAAAATTACACTTTTGGAGGCAAATTGCTTTAAGTGAAGGCACAGCCCTATTCTGACTCAAAAGCCTTTGAAAAGTTGACATATTGTCTATTTCCAATGAGTTATATAGAAGCATGAATTAGTTTAAGTCCTCAAAGAAGCTTTTATATGGAAGAGAGTCAAGATAACAGAAGGGCAATGAGGCTAGAGAAAAGTGGGGAATACGGGGAGAGTATTTCAAAGGGCAGTTCTTATCGTGTCTGGGAGCAGACCTACAGCTCACAGACAACATCCTGCTAATTGTTGGTGGAATTGCTAGTCACATAGCCTGACAGTCCCATTATTTATGTTACTTTTTTCACTCCTCAGAATGACCATTTCATACCTTCTCTTCTCTGCTCATTCTTTGCAGTAGCCTCGCCTCATACTTCACTGAGAAAACAGAATCAATCAAATGGGAACGCTCATCCTCCTACACACAAACTTTCAACCCCCTCTTGCATCTGCAACTGCCCTCTTTGGCCCTCCCTTTGGCTTGAGAAGACGTGTCCCTGCTCCTCCTGCTGGCCCGCCTCTTCCTCCACTTGGCTCTGGGTCCCATTTCCTCTTACTTCCTCAGCAATGGATCAGTCCCAGCGGCACACAAACATGCTCCAGAAACTCTCTTTACAAGCCTTGCTTTGACATATATCTCTCTCTCTGTCTCCATTGACTGCAGCGTTTTCCTGCTCCCCATTACAGCAAAACTTGAGCAAAGAGCTGAATACATAGATCTGTGTTCCATATTCTCACTCTTCTTCTCTGGTCCCTAAGTCAGTTAAACCAGTCTTCCTCCACCAGGACAGCTGACCTTTTACAATGTGAAGGTTAGGGGCACTGACCCCTTGCTCAGTTGAAAATCCACAAATAACTTTTGACTCCCCCCAAACTTAACTAGTAGTAGGCTACTCTTGACTAGAAGCCTTACCAATTACATAAATAGCTGATTAACACATATTTTGTATGTTGTATGTATTATATGCTGTATTCTTACAATAAAGTAAGCTAGAGAAAAGAAAACGCTATTAAGAAAATCATATGGAGAAGAAAATAGATTTACAATAACATACTGTATTTCTCAAAAAGCATCCATGTATAAATGGACCCATGCAGTTCAAATCCATGTTGTTCGAGGGTCAATTGTACTGCACAAAGCTCACCATGGTTTCCACGTCACCACGGTCAATGGTCCATTTGCTGTTCTCACCTTCCTTGACCCCGCAGCACCACTGGACAGAGTTGGCCACTTCCTCCTTGAAACCCCATATTTTTCTGGCTTCTGTGGCACCCAGTCTTCTGATGTTCTTCCTACCGCCCTCCACCCCCCATCCCCGGTTCCTCTTCTCTGTCTCCTTCATGGCCTTTCTTCCTCTATCTGATCTTTAAAAGTTGGCATGCCCCACATTTGGTGTAGGATCCCACTGTCCTTTCTCACCTGTGTTTTTTTCCAGGGTGACATCATCTGGCTCCATATTTGGAAGAACATTCATGGACAAGAGCAAAATAAAGATATTTTTAGACATATAAAGACTGAAAAAGTTTGTATTTCACTGACTCTGGCTGAAAGCACTTGTGAAATAGGGTAAAAATTTTTTTGTGCCATGGACTCCTTTGGCCATCTGGTGAAGACTATCGATCCTTCTCAGAATTATGTTTTTAAATGCATGAAACAAAATACACAGATTACAAAGGAAAATAATGATATTGCAATATAGTTACCAAAGTATCAAAACATAATGGGGCTTAGAAATATATTTACTTCTTTGTTAATGTAGTCAATTAAAAGAGTTAATGAGGCAGGTTTAATAACCACACAATTTTAATTTAATAAATTTAATAAACTGGAGTTTGAGGATCTGCAACCTAGTAATGTGATATGAAAGTACCTGGGATTTCTCTTGGTGACAAAGTCATAGGTACAGCTAATACTGTGGTGGTTTTTTGCCTAAGTTCCTAATTAAAGGAAGTCCTAAATTATAATGGGGGTTAGTGAAAATAAAGGTATTTTCTCATTCAAATTCACGGACTCTCTAATTTTTATTCATATGGCATCCATGAACCTGGGTTAGGGATATATTTAAGAAAGCAGGAAATTGAACACTCAAGAACTGAAAGTTTACGGGGCACCTGGGTGGCTCAGTCGTTAGGCGTCTGCTTTCGGCTCAGGTCATGATCCCAGGGTCCTGGGATCGAGCCCCTCATTGGATTCCCTGCTCCGCGGGAAGCCTGCTTCTCCCTCTCCCCCTGCTTGTGTTCCCTCTCTCGCTGTCTCTCTCTCTCTGTCAAAATAAGTAAATAAAATCTTTAAAAAAAAAAAAAGAACTGAAAGTTTAAAAACTATTTTTAAACTATTAGTTTTAAAAATTATTCATTAGAGTGCCTGGGTAGCTCATTTGATTAAGCATCCCACTCTTGATTTCATCTAAGGTCATGGTCTAAGTGTTGTGGGATGGAGCCCCACATCAGGCTTCACACTGAGCATGGAACCTGCTTAAGATTCTCTCTCTCCCCCTGCTCCTTCCCCTACTTACACATTCTCTCTCTCTCTCTCTCTCTCTTAAAAAAATTAGGTAAAAATTACTAACTGGGAAATGGGATTATAAAAGATAATATGAACTAAAATACTAGGTAACAGTGAAAAGGAACATAGTAGGTGTTCAATTAATACTTGTTTAATGAATAAATGGATCAAGGGGAGACTGGTTTTATTCTTATCCCTTTTTTAGCTGGCTAGATACACACCATGAGGGGAATCCAGTACTTCCAAAAGCAAGGTCACAGCATGGTTTTGCTAATACACCGTGCACACTAATGCCCCCCTGCATGGCGTCCTGCTTGTTAATAGGGTCACAGGAGTCCCCGTACATGGATGGACGGGAAGGAACTCCACCATCTTGGCCAAAGAGTGGAAGTAATTTCGGAAATACAGCTAGAAATCCCTGGCACATAAGAGATGCTCAATAAAATTGCCAAGACCTGCAATATGGAGGTAACACTAATAGGCCAATATCAGCTCTGGTCAGCCAGAGAAGGCCACTTTGTGATAACTTGCCCCCCATTTGCCCCCCACACAAGTGTACATCTCACCTCGTCCAGAGTCGCTACTCCTGGCTCCTACATCACATCTAACAATTATGTCCCTGGACTAACACTTCTCTCAATTCTTCAAAAGAAGAATGCATTCTTTTTAAATGTCCTTTCAAGACTATATAATATGTCAGGCACAATGACAGTGTTTGCTTGAGAAAGAAATCAGAAAGACTGGCTGACGCCTATGTCTATGAAGAACAACAAAGGCTCTGAAACTCAGCCCTGTTGAGGAGAAGCATAAAACTGGGGGCAGCAGTGGTGAGAATGGAAAATGAAGCACAAATGAAAATTAATCAAAACTTTTTAAGTTAAACTCCCTAGGGAAAGGAAGAATGTGTCTCTGAAAAGCATAGAGACGTGGAATGCTGAAAAAACAACAGAGCTCATGACTGAGCTTTGGGGAACCCAAATACTCCACACTTAGCAATATCTTGTTAGACCAAGAACACCACGTTTTAAATTACCTGTAGTGAATAACTTTAAAAAAAAAAAAGATTTTATTTATTTATTTGAAAGAGAGAGAGAGAGCATGAGCGAGGGGAGGAGCAGAGAGGAAGGAAGAGTGACAAACAGACTCAGTGCTGAGCAGGGACCCCGACTCGGGGCTCAGTCCCAGGACCCTGAGATCACGACCTGAGCTGAAATCAAGAGATGGCTGCTTAATCGACTGAGCCACCCACGCTTCCCTGTAGTAAATTACTTTTAAAGAAAATGTTAAGGGCACATAATTCCCAGATAGTGCCTGTATTACTCAGGAAAATGGCTCCTATTCAAAACTTTTGTTTTAATGTTGGGAAAAGCATTAGTTGTTCACTTTCAGTGGCTTATGTGTAGATTTACTGACTTCTTGTCTCCCCAAATCTAAGCCGTGGATATGGCATCATTTTGGCACCCTGTTTACTCACTGATCTGTTCCCACTTCCCATACCATTATGGCAAACTCAGAGTCTGTCTGAGCTTCTAGTCGGCCTGGTAGTTGAGTTGGTAAACCCAAAAGCAAGGTGCTCTGGATTCTAGACTGTACTTTTTGGGTTTTTCAGAAATAACGTGTAAGAGATTAGGGGAACGATGTTCATGGTGGTTGCTTCTGCCCTTTGAAATGGCCTACTGTCGGGCACACGGTCATCCTGTTTTGTGTGTTTCATGAAAGTTGCCCATCCCTCCACAGATCCAATAGCCCGTCCCAGGACAACGAGGGATCCAAGTTTCCAAGTTCAAGACCTCTCCTAACTACATTGCCTTCTACGAATTAAAGTCTGCCTCTAGGGACCATTAAACTATTTTTAGACCAGATAACATAGCACACAGAACACAGCTACATATCAACAATTACATGATTATTCCAGGCCCACACCCCTTAAGTTTGCTTCATTTGACCTGGAACATTAACAGAGGGAAAACCACGTATTATTTTTAGTCTTTTCCTGAATTCCTCTAATGCTGTTCAACTTTCCATTTTCGTTAGGGCCATCAGGATCAGGCCTTTGTGCTTTACGTGACAGTATGTGTACACACTTCAGTGTACTTTTGTCTGGGACTATTTATTTGAACCTGCTGAGCTCTCACTAAATATGGGCACTCTTATGAATGACCTCTGGCCCTTGGATCACTTACTAGTCAGTTAGAAATGCTCCCATATTGTCTCTTCTCAAGTGCTGGAGTCACCTTCTACATCAGGTGCCTGCCCAGGGGTTATTTATATGCACTAACAGGAACAATATCTGAGTATACTTGTATGTTTAAAACGAAATTTTCCAGGAACCAAGAAATGACTGAAAGAGAGAATTGGTTCCCTAAACCCACTAACACACACACACACACACACACACACACACACACACACACACACACTCCTACTTCTCTGCATTGCAAAATCAGAATGAAGAAGGTGGCAGTCAGGGCAGGGAATTCTGGACCATGGAGGCGTCTAGCATATTTGACATCTGCACTAGATCTCTTACTAACGCCTCCCTCTTGTATATGAGAACATTATTTTCAGTAATAATCTTTATTTTATTGATTAAATTATTCAGATTTAAAACAGCTAAAAGAGAAAACATTTCACTTTAAAATATTAAAATTCAGGGGTGCCTGGATGGCTCTGTCAGTTGGGCGTCTGCCTTCAGTTCCAGTCATGAAGCCAGGGCTCTGGGATCGAGTCCCGCATCGGGCTCCTTGCTCAGCAGGGAGCCTGTTTCTTCCTCTGTCTGCCGCTCCCCCTGCTTGTGCTCGCTCTCTCTCTGACAAATAAATAAATAAAATCTTTAAAAAAATTAAAATTCAATAAAACATTTAAGGGGGAGGTAAATTTTGTGTCTGCCAAATGAAAAGACTATAATTTGAAGGTCGTACTCTACTTCACTGTTTTAAATTTTATTTATTTATTTATTTAAAAAAATCTTTTAAAAAATTTATTTATTTATTTGAGAGACAGAGAGACAGAGAGAGACAGAGAGCACATGAGTAGGGAGAGGAAGATAATCCCAAGCAGACTGCTCGCTGAGCTCAGAGCCCATTGTAGGGCTCGATCCCAGGACCCTGAGATCATGACCTGAGCTGAAATTGAAAAGTTGGATGCTTAACTAACTGAGCCACCCCGGCAACACCTTCACCGTTTTAAAATTTTAAACATAAATAAAAACTCCATGTGGTCCCATAGAATAACAGAGTTGAAGCAACTCCATTCAGCTTCTTTGTCTGTACAACCACTGTGCTAACCTTGTTTATTTTTAATCTCTGTTCAAATGTGGGGACATGTCATGCCCAGGAGCTAGAGACACTTCAAACAAGCTCAGACACTCACAAGGAAACAAGCACATGCAGCTGAGTCCCTTTGCGTCAGGAGTCACGATACAACTGAGAGTTTAGTAAATTAACTTTTATGTAGAATACAATCTTTATTTAAAAATAAGGAATAAAAATATGATCATTAGGAGCTTATATTAATGAAATTCACCAGTGATGGCAGCCCTCGTTTAGAAGTTAGACCAACAAAAGATTATTTTAGGAAGAGTATTTTGTCACCGACAGTGTTTGGAATTGCTACCATGTGGTGATAACTGGTTTTATTATTGATTTTAAATTCTCTACAGATTGTGTACCACCTTATTGCCTGCAACTAGGGGGTCTCTCCACATGCCACCCTCGGGGTCCCCAAGTCCAAAGGGTCTCTTGCAAACTCCTCACCCAAGACTGGGAGACCCTGGTGTCTGAGGGTTGCTCCTTTTCTCTTCATTCACTAGCCTCATCTGTTTAACCTGGGAGCAGTCCTTTCAGGGATATAGACCCAAAGGGGGTGGAGGAAGCCACTACAAAGAGAAGTAGGGGAGAGCTGGAGAAGGAAGTCCATGTGAATCCCAAGACTCACTAAGGCATTTCCCATCTCCTCCAAGGGAAGCTGACCTCGCCTTTCCCCCTTTCCCGAGGCCCCCACATGCTCCTCGCTTCAGCTCCATCTGGAGACTGCTCCCCGGCCAGAGGAAGGAAGGGCCACACACTCCTCTTTCTCAGCACAGCTCTGAGCCCCCCCAGGCCACCTGAAAAAAAAAGAGTGTGGTGTGTGGCTCTGCCCAGGGGTCAGAAGGGAAACCGGCTTTAGCCTCACTTGACTTGAAGGAAGGAAGCAGGAAGCCCTGCTTGGGGCCGGGGGTGAAGCCATCCTCCGGGGCCAGCTGTCCTATTACCTCCTGACCCCCTCTCTAATCAAGAAGGCTTGGGAATGGCTCCAGCACAGAAAGCAGAGCTTCTGCAGCACCTTCCACTTTCCACTCTCAAGATTGAAGACTGTGTCTTGCACAAGAAATGATCCTTCTGGTTACTACTGTTTACACCCTGTCAGGCAGTGGGGGTCAAGCCCTGAGTGAGCCTCCGCAACTCCAAGAAGGAGGAGACATTGTTGTCCCATTTTACAGACAGAAACTCCATCTCATGTGGTATATATACACCATGGAATATTACTCAGCCATCAAAAAGAGTTAAATCTTGCCATTTACATCTACATGAATGGAACTGGAGGGTATTATGCTAAACAAGTCAAGCAGAGAAAGACAATTATCACATGCTTTCACTCATATGTGGAATATAAGAAATAGCCCAGAGGACCATAGGGGAAGGGAGGGAAAACTGATGGGAAGCCATCAGAGAGGGAGAGAAATCATGAGAGAGTCTTGACTATAGGAAACAAACTGAGGGTTGCTGGAGGGGAGGAGGTGGGGGGATGGGATAACTGGGTGATGAGCATTAAGGGGGGTATGTGATGTAATGATCACTGGGTGTTACATGCAACTGATAAATTATTGAACTCTACATCTGAAACTAATGATGTACTATAAGTTGGCTAATTGAATTTAAATTATAAAAAAGAGAGAGAGAGAGAGAAAAGAAACTCCGTTTCAGAGCTGATCTGGAGAGGATGGAACCCAGAATTGCCTCGTGTCCGAGGCCCCGTGTCCTTACTGGGGTGGGGTTGTCTGGGGGCCGAAACCTCCCTGGACTCTAGCATCTGTGGATCCCAGAGCACCGCCTTCAGACCGTGGTAGTTGTGCTGCTGTTTGGACAGCACTGGGGGCCATCTATCATTCGTCAAACCCAGCAGTGTGGTGAGCAAGATTTTAGAAATGTATAAAGTGAACTTCTGGATAACTTACTAGTATAATATGTGTGAGATCAGATGCCAGGTATCCTCTCATTCTTTTCTTCCAGGTCTGCCTGCCCCTCAAAATATCCCTTCCCATGAAGGCATTATGAGCAAGGATGGATTTAAATATGATAATAGCAATGGTATGTGGATTTGCCTCATACACTCTATGTTACTCAAATCCTCTTTTCGTATGTTTCTTCTTCTAAGCCATGCATCATTCATTCATTCAGCAAATACTGATGAAAACCAATGCTCCAGACACTACCCTACCCCCTGGAGATAAGCAGTAACTAAAACAACTGTCCCCTAGGAGTTTATATTCTAGTTGGGGTTCTCTCCCCTGCTCTGTGCCCAGGAGGCTGAACCCACATCCTACAGGGCCTTGTCATCTTGGAGGGCGATGAGAAGAATGGGAAGGTGGGAGATCCCAGCAGGAGACTGCAGGATGGAAAGAACAGGGAGCCAGGTATTTGCTTCCTCTCTTCCTTCCAGGCTGCGGTTTGGGTGGTGGCTGTGTTCCTCCACTCTCCCCCCAGTTCTGGCGAACTCCTTCTACCCCAGCAGCAGATCTTGCCAGGCTCCTCTGACACCCCAACATCAACCTTCTTGCCTCTCTGTGCCCTGGGGGAGGCAACCACGGGCTTCTTCATGCCTGCTCATGCCCTGTTGACTTAACTGCCTACAGTTGTTCAGTTAGTGTTTGACACCGTCATTTCTGCCAGTAATATAGACAATAAGCAAATAAGTTAAATATATATCAGATGAGCAAAAATGCTATGTAGCAACATAAAGCAGAGTAAAGGCATTAAAGTGTGTGTGTGCGTGTGTGTGTGTGTATATGTGAATCTTTTCTACCTGTAGGGGTGGAAGTTTTGCTTTAATAGGTGTTGACTGGTCAAGCTCCAACTGTCTGGATTGAATGCTTCTAGGGGCTGGAACCGAGGTAGCTCAAAGGTGTGATGGGGACATCAGGAAATGGGAGGGCACTGGCTGCCCCGTGAGCTTGTGGAGGCTCAGAGCAACTGAGCAGTAACCAAATTGATAAATTTGGGGGACTTCAACTAAAATCCCTATGTGGAAATTAAATAAATGAGGGGAAAGAGCAAGTTAATACAAATGTATTGTTTCTTGGGCTCAATGAAAGTCATTTTCTGCTTATTTCCTTTTTATACAATTACTGTTAATTTCAATTATTTTTAGTAACTTCTCTTTGAACTCATCGTTTCAAAACTCAAAGGTGACTTTCTTTTTTTTTTTAAGATTTTATTTATTTATTTGACAGAGAGAGATATAGAAAGAGAGTGCAAGCACAAGCAGAGGAGTGGGAGAGGGAGAAGCAAGCCCCCACGGAGCAGGGAGCCTGATGCGGGGCTTGATCCCAGGACCCTGGGATCATGACCAGAGCTGAAGGCAGACGCTTAACGACTGAGGTACCCAGGCACCCCTCAAAGGTGACTTTCATTAAATGTTGAATTTTGTTGTGAGGATATGGAATGCAGAGCTCCACTAATTTATTTCATTGGTAAACTAAGGGGCAAAATTGGATAGTATCGAAAAAATCCTAAAATGTATGTTTAGCCCATTTCTTCTATAACGCAACAGAGACTGTTAATGGAATTGAATCTGCTTTGGATGAATGAGGATGTCCAGATGCTCCCAGATATTCAGAATGGTGTTTCTTTATCTTAACACCATAGATAGAGGAATTTAAACTACTGGATGGGTCATCAAACCCTCACATAAACTTGTTTTTTTGTGATTTGAATTTATTTCTGCTCCTGGGAGCCTCACTTTGATCCATCACTCATGTTAATAATTGTTAATTTGGCCAGTTGCTATTTATCACATCAATCTTTTTCTTCTAAATCTTTGCTATGAAAAATTATGTTTATGACCATGACATTTAAAAAGGTAGATTTTTTTTTTTTTTTGGTAAGCAAAAAGGAACATGAAGCTTCCAGGATCCTTTCTTCTCCAACCATCCTTTCACTCCTCCCTTGTTTGAGGTGACTGCATTTCCCAGCTTCTTCCTGCCTTATCTATCAAGGAGGAAATAACAACCATTGGGATATATGTTGGCCTTAACCAGCCGGCCGCACTCAGAGACACCAATCACCTATTTCCACATTCATAGCCCATTCCGTAAAGACTCAGATTCAAACTGTTTTAAAAGGTAGAGAAAAAAAGAAAAAAAGCTGAGGCTCTAAAGCCCTCCAAAGGGGCAAACCCTTAACGTAAGTGTTTGCTCTGGACAACAGTGACTTCCTGCTTTGCAAACAGAAGTTTCAAAGGGTTGATTTTTGAAATTCCAATGAAACCTACAAGTCACCATATTTTGACCACTTACAGATCAAAATCAAACAGAATTTCGGGAATATTTGGATTAAATTTTCTTCAACTACAGAAATATTCACAAGTTAAAGGAGCATTAGAGAAAAGAAAGTAAGAGATTTAGTCATTCTTCCTTACAGGAATTTTCAAAATTTAATGCAGCTTAAGAATCACACAAAACAAGGACGCCTGGGTGGCTCAGTTCGTTAAGCGTCTGCTTTCGCTCGGGTCTCGATCCCAGGGTCCTGGGACCAAGTCCCGCGTTGGGCTCCTTGCTCAGTGGGGAGCCTGCTTCTCCCTCTCCCTCTGCCTGCCGCTCCCCCTGCTTGTGTGCGTGCACGTGTGCTCTCTCTCTCTCTCTCTGACAAATAAATGAATAAAGTCTTTAAAAAAAAAAAAAACCTTTCCTTAAAAAAAAAAAGAATCACACAAAACAAATGAACATAGGGGAAGGGAAGGAAAAATAAAACAAGATGAAAACAGAGAGGGAGGCAAACCATTAAAAGACTCTTAACTATAGGGAAGGAACTGAGGGTTGCTGGAGGGGAAGGGGTGGGGAGATGGGGTAGCTGGGTGATAGACATTAAGGAGGGCATGTGATGTGATGAGCACTGGGTGTTATATGCAACTGATGAATCACTAAACTCTACCTCTGAAACTAATAAAACACTATATGTTAACTAAATTGAATTTAAATAAAAAAATTTAAAAAAAAGAATCACACAAATAAATAATTTGGTCTAAGTTCTTGGCTATATGATCATAAATTCTGCTCTGCAGGACCACAGACCAGTAGCACAAACACCACCCAGGAATTTGCTAGAAATTCCAATTCTTGAGACCACCCAGACCTCCAGGTTCTAAAGTCCTGGGGGTGGGCCCAGTGATCAGTGTTAAAACAAGCTCTCCAGAGGTGATTCTGAGGCACACAAAAGTTTAATAACCACTGAGATAGAGCATGATTTTTTTTTGAGAAAAATACTGTTGCCTGGTCCCCAGGCCTAGGTCTGTTGAATCAAAAGCTCCGTGTATATTTAGAGAAACATTGACAGATAGGGGAGCTGCTGGCTTAGTTCATGGAGAGTCTCTCCTGGTCTCAAAATGACACAATTGCCTTCAGCTAAAAGCCTTAATCGTTAGGGCTTCTGCCTACCTATCCAACTTCACCTCCCTCTGCTACTTTGTCCTTATCTTCCTCTCTCCCTTTGAGCCTCCTCAGTGCCCTGCAAGCACTGTGTTCTCCAGCCTCTGCCCAGAACAGCTTCCTTCCTCCATTTTCACTTGTCTAACTCCCATTGTCCTTCAAGGTCCAAGTCAAGGTCATTCTCTGCAAGAGGCCACCTCTGACTCCCTCTAGTTGTGTGCACACCTCTGCCCCTCACTGCCCTCTGTCAAAGCCCTTACTGAACTGCGCTGGAATGGTCTATTTGTGATCCCCTTTTCTCCACTCTCACCCCCAAAGCAGGACTCCATCTGTCTATTGTGGAGTGCTTGGCACCTAGCACAGTGTTGGGCACAGAGTAGGCTTGTGCTCAATGTTTGTTATGAATGAATCATCGAGATGGCACAGGATCAGAGGTGCTATAAGAGGTTAAGAGCATGGGCTCTGGCACCAGAGTACCTGGGTTCAAGTCCAAGTTCTACCACTTACTAGCTAGGTAAATTTGGGCAAATTATTTAATCTCTCTGTTCCTCAGTTGCTGGTGCCGATGATATTTTTTGTTGTTATTATTAATTGCTGTCTCTGGGGGAGAACCAACTCCGCCACAGGGTCTAGGCTGAGTGCTTTTTAAGAAATTGTTCATGCACGGTGTCATTTAATTTTCACAACAATCTATGAACTACTTAGTTATTCCCATCTGAGAGAGGGAGGCTTAGAACAGCCCATCAATTTGCCTTGCCTCGTTTAAAAACTATACAGATTGGAGGGCAAACAAATTGAAGAATTTGAGGCAGAATCTGAACCCCGAACCCAGCTCCTGTCACTGCACTCTACTGTGCTCTGAGACAAGGTGCCCAGACATAAACCCACCAAGAGTTAAACACATGATGGTGTGAGCGATGGTACAAAGCTGTGTAGGATTCTCCTCCAAATGTGTGGCTCAGAGAAGGGTTACAACTTTGGCAGGAAGACGGTCCCTGCAAAGATGAGTCCAGGTGGCAAAACTATTAACCTACCCAGAGGAATGCAGGGAGGGGCCCCTTACTCCACCAGTGTAACTTTTCTCAACACAAGCTGGCAGATATTTTCTAAATATTGTGACTTACGCACAGCTCAGTGTGCATCAGACCTTGGAAGCACCATCTCACGTGCTGTTTGAAAAGCCCGTACTCTACAGACTGGCCCCTTCCCTACCCCATGCCCACCTGTCTGCACACACAGGTGGGACGAGGTCCAGGTGGAGCCTGGCAATCAGCATTTTGATCAGTGCTCCAGTCCGTTTGTCTGCAGGCAGTGGTTAGTTCTCCTGTGCTAATATTTTACACACGTTATCACAAAAACCCAACATGGGGATTTTAAAGGGATGAGATTCTTCAAAATAAAGAGCAGTTCACCCATTCTCTCTTCCTGGCCTCAGGGAGGATGCAGAGCTGGGTGAGCCTCAGGCTCTGCCTTAGAAGCGCTGTCCTGCCCTGCACGCCCCTGGAAGACAGCAGGTCAGCTGGATTCTGCGCTGACTCAGGGCTCAGGCTCCTTCTGCTGTGGCCTCCACAGTCCTCCTGCAGACACCTTTGCAAGCCAAACTCTGGCTTCCAGTGATCTGCAGGAGCAGTTTATGTAACGCCAGCTTCCCAGTGAAGTGGCGACCTTGACAAACTATCAGTCCTGCGCCAACACAGCCACCCCATTTCGGGTGCGTGAAAATACACTGTTATTCATGACACATTCAGAAATTCTCCCTGAGGGGAAATTTAAATTCAACGTGAAGTCCAAGTTGTCATTTAAACAGGGATTAAAAACTCAAATAGGAAGTGTTAAGAATTGTGATTTCAATTTTTGGAAAAAGTGAAGTATTGTTAGTGTTCTAAATGTGCATAGCTTAGCTTTAAAAATTACATTAAAATCAGGGGCACCTGGGTGGCTCAGTCGATTGAGTGTCCGACACTTGATTTCAGCTCAGGTCATGATCTCGGGGTCCTGGGATTGAGACCTGCATTGTGCTCCACACTCAAAGAAGAGTTTGCTGGAGATTCTCTCTCTCCCTCTTCCTCTGCCCCTCCCCTCCTCTCTCTCTCAAATAAATAAATAAATATTTTTAAAAATTATATTAAAATCAAAGCTTCCTAAGACATCCATTGCAAAACAGTACAGTTGTTATTCAAGCTCAGGGATAAGCTTACCAAAATGTCTGTGAAAGGATACTTTTACATTCCCAATTTTTTATCAAACATTGATTGAAAACCTGCTGTGCCAGGTACCATGCCAGGGGCTAGGAATACAAAGATGAATAAGATGGCATCCCTGCCTCCAGGGAGAACGTACATGTGAGCAATTGCTGTGAATACAAATACACAAGGCCTCTAACAGAGGCTTGGGGAAGTGTTGTGAGAACAGCCAGAAGAGAGGTGAGTTCTGCACATGGATGGGGGGCCCTCAAAAGGAAGTCATTGGGTGACATTTAAAATTGGCTCTGCTCAAGAAACAAGAAAGGTCTCAAATACACAACCTAACCTACACCTAAAGGAGCTGGAGAAAGCACAGCAAATAAAGCCTAAACCCAGCAGGAGAAGAGAAATAATAAAGATCAGAGCAGAAATCAGTGAAATAGAAACCAATAGAACAGTAGAACAGATCAACGAAACTAGGAGCTTGTTCTTTGAAAGAATGAATGAGATTGATAAACCCCTGGCAAGACTTATCATAAAGAAAAGAGAAAGGACCCAAATAAATAAAATCATGAGTGAAAGAGGAGAGATCATAACCAACACCAAAGAAATACCACAATTATAAGAACATATTATGAGCAACTATATGTCAGCAAATTAGATAATCTGGAAGAAAAAGATGCATTCCTATAGACATATAAACTACCAAAACTGAACCAGGAAGAAATAGAAAACCTGAACAGACCCATAACCAGTAAGGAAATGGAAGCAGTAATTAAAAATCTCCCAACAAACAAGAGCCCAGGGCCAGATGGCTTCCCAGGGGAATTCTACCAAACATTCAAAGAAGAATTAATACCTATTTTTCTGAAACTGTTCCAAAAAGTAGAAATGGAAGGAAAAGTTCCAAACTCATTTTATGAGGCCAGCATCACCTTGATCCCAAAACCAGATAAAGACCCCATCAAAAAGGAGAATTACCAATTACCAGGGACCAATATCCCTGATGAACATGGACGCAAAAATTCTCACCAAATAATAGCCAATAGGATCCAACAGTACATTAAAAGGATTATTCACCATGACCAAGTGGGATTTATTCCTGGGCTGCAAGGTTGGCTCAACATCCGCAAATCAATGTGATACAATCACATTAATAAAAGAAAGAACAAGAACCATATGATCCTCTCAATAGATGCAGAAAAAGCATTTGACAAAGTACAGCATCCTTTCTTGATCAAAACTCTTCAGAGTATAGGGATAGAGGGTACATACCTCAATATCATAAAAGCCATCTATGAAAAACCCACAGTGAATATCATTCTCAATGGGGAAAAACTGAGAGCTTTCTCCCTAAGGTCAGGAACATGGCAGGGATGTCCACTATCACCACTGCTATTCAACATAGTATTAGAAGTCCTAGCCACCACAATCAGACAACAAAAAGAAATAAAAGGCATCCAAATTGGCAAAGAAGTCAAACTCTCACTCTTTGCAGATGATATGATACTTTATGTGGAAAACCCAAAAGACTCCACCCCAAAACTGCTAGAACTCATACAGGAATTCAGGAAAGTGGCAGGATATAAAATCAATGCACAGAAATCAGTGGCATTCCTATACACCAACAACAAGACAGAAGAAAGAGAAATTAAGGAGTCGATCCCATTTACAATTGCACCCAAAACCATTAAGATACCTAGGAATAAATCTAACCAAAGAGGCAAAGAATCTGTACTCAGAAAACTACAGAATACTCATGAAAGAAATTGAGGAAGACACACAGAAATGGAAAAACGTTCCATGCTCATGGATTGGAAGAACAAATATTGTGAAAATGTCTATGCTACCTAGAGCAATCTACACATTTAGTGCAATCCCTATCAAAATACCATCAAATTTTTTCAAAGAAATGGAACAAGTAATCCTAAAATTTGTACGGATCCAGGAAAGACCCCAAATAGCCAAAGGAATGTTGAAAAAGAAAAGCAAAGCTGGCGGCATCACAATTCCGGACTCCAAGCTCTATTACAAAGCTGTCATCATCAAGACAGTATGGTACTGGCACAAAAACAGACACATAGATCAATGGAACAGAATAGAGAGCCCAGAAATGGACCCTCAACTCTATGGTCAACTAATCTTCGACAAAGCAAGAAAGAATGTCCAATGGAAAAAAGACGGTCTCTTCAACAAATGGTGTTGGGAAAATTGGACAGCCACATGCAGAAGAATAAAACTGTACAATTTCCTTACACCACACACAAAAACAGATTCAAAATGGATGAAAGACCTAAATGTGAGACAGGAATCCATCAAAATCCTTGAGGAGAACACAGGCAGCAACCTCTTCAACCTCAGCCGCAGCAGCTTCTTCCTAGAAACATCACCAAAGGCAAGGGAAGCAAGGGCAAAAATGAACCATTGAGACTTCATCAAGATAAAAAGCTTTTGCACAGCGAAGGAAACAGTCAACAAAACCAAAAGACAACCGACAGAATGGGAGAAGATATTTGCAAATGACACATCAGATAAAGGGCTAGTATCCAAAATCTATAAAGAACTTATCAAACTCAACACCGAAAGAACAAAGAATCCAATCAAGAAATGGGCAGAAGACATGAACGGACATTTCTACAAAGAAGACATCCAAATGGCCAACAGACACATGAAAAAGTGCTCAACATCGCTCAGCATCAGGGAAATCCAAATCAAAACCTCAATGAGATACCACCTCACAGCAGTCAGAAGGGCTAAAATTAACAAGTCGGGAAATGACAGATGTTGACGAGGATGCGAAGAAAGGGGAACCCTCCTACACTGTTGGTGGGAATGCAAGCTGGTGCAGCCACTCTGGAAAACAGTATGGAAGTTCCTCAAAAAGTTGAAAATAGAGCTACCGTACGATCCAGCAATTGTACTACTGGGTACTTACTGCAAAGATACAAATGTAGTGATCTGAAGGACCACATGCACCCCAATGTTTATAGCAACAATGTCCACAATAGCCAAACTATGGAAAAAGCCTAGATATCCATCAACAGATGAATGGATAAAGAAGATGTGGTGTATATATATATACAATGGAATATTATGCAGCTATCAAAAAAAATGAAATCTTGCCATTTGCAATGACGTGGATGGAACTAGAGGGTATTATGCTAGGCGAAATAAGTCATTCAGAGAAAGACAATTATCATATGATCTCACTGATATGAGGAATATGAGAAACAAGACAGAGGATCATAGGGGAAGGGGGTGCGTGGATGGCGAGGAGAGCTGAGCTCTGGATGTGGGAAAGGTCATCTCTTCAGACAGGAAAGAGGAGGAAGAGATGGTGTTGAAGCTGATCCTTTCGTGGAGTTGGTGTGAGAAAGCAAGGGAGTTATTTCCTCTGGGAAGGCAAAGGTCTCTCCTGGGAGTGATGTGTGTGTGTGTGTGTGTGCACGATTGCATGTACGTGTGTCTATGTGCATTCATGCACTCAGTCATGCTGGTGCTTGGAGATTTGTGGACAGTGCAGACACTGTGAAAATGTCTCTTGGGGATATTAGAGTCTCCAGCCAGGTGAGGGTTCATGTATCTCTTCTGATCGGCCCAGACTTAGACTATACAGTTATCTGGCTTCTTTGCATCCTCACTTATAACGCATGAGTGTGTGTCTGTATATATGTGTAAATGTTATATATTCTTGACGTTTCTTGCAGGCAGAACTTCTGTTTCCCCTTGGTGCCCAGTAGAGTTTAAGTATGTAGCATAAGGTCAATAAACCACTGGGTTGATTAGAAGATCTTCAACTCATGGTGCCCCACGTTAAGCAATAAGTGGATCCCAAATGAGAACACCAACTATCATTCTAGAAGTGTCCTGCCCTGGGACAGGGAACTAAAACTGGGTCAGCCTTTTTCATAGGAAAGCATATATAGTAAAGAAAGTACAAATTTTTCCTGGTCTAAACCACAATTAGGTGCATGTTATGATACTGAATGAAAGCTTTTAAAATGCCATGCTTTATGCTTTATTATCTATTTCTTCCTCACCAACACACACACACACACACACACACACATACATGCACACACACATAAATCTGCAAATGCACACACCCCGAAATCTCTCTGCTTCTTAACAGGCTGGAAGTGTGATTGTTCTGTGATGTGGGGACACGGGAGTGGTGGACAGGAGAAAGGGTTAAGTCAGGATGTCTAGTAATGCTTCCACTTGTTCTCTGAGGACTAACAAAGAGAGGAAGCAGGGCCTTAGTAGAAGGAAATTCCCAGGCCCTACTTCGGACATTCGCAACCTGCCCTGTGAACCCCTGAGGGGTGTCTGATAATAAACACTTGCAAACAAAACAATCCATAAAGGCGTTTTTAACAACATTCTCGCATTTTCACCAAAGGGCTAGAACACCTTTTCCTGCATCTGCAGACCTGAAGGGGGCTGGACATCCACCTACTAGCAGAGTCCCACAGTCCCAGCTCAGGCCTGCCATGTGTAAGGGCAGTCCCCTGGTTCCTCGGGCCTTTGGTCGTGCAGGGGCCCCAACCCCACACAGGGCTGCTGGAATGCAGGTCGCAGACCCTACACACAGTGGGTAGGGGCCGCCACATGCTGACCTGACACCTACCCCTTCATCTTCCACAGTGACCCCCAGATACAGCCCTGAGTGTTGCAACCTTGAGTACTGATGCAGTAACCTTCCCCAGTGGTAGGGACAGCTTGACAAAGACAAGACAACTCAATGAGCAAATCTGCCAATAAAGTAACAGATTAGGCTTCTTTTTCTGCAGTGGCAAAAAAAAATAATAATAATAAAAGATCAAACAAACAAAAACAAAAAAGCAACCCCCAAAACAACAACAACGAAAATCCCCAGAGACTTAATGGTAAATATTTTGACAGTAATTTCTTGTAAGGTGCTCAAAGCATATTAGGTCCCAAATGCAAAACTTTTCGCAGAAGTCTAGTTTGAGTCAGTTTATTTGTAATATTGTACCTATTTCTCCCCAAAACTAATAGGACATGAGGTTTGTCGCACCCATTTCTTAGATAAATAAATCAAGGAACAGATACTGACCTAGGATAATAGCAAAGATCCGGGAGATTCAGATAAATGTCTGATACCTGCTCTCTGTGTGTGTGTGTGTGTGTGTGTGTGTGTGTGTGTGTGTGTGTGTGTGGCTGTATGTATGTCAATGGATGTTTTTATACTATAAAATGCTTGACAACCCCTTTAATAATTGTGGTCAAATGCAGGATCTTTGAATGACATCCCTGTTTCTGGGTTAGAACAGAATCCACTTCACGGCACGGGTGAGGATTAGATCCTTGGCTGTCAATAGAAAGCTGAGCTTTTATTTTTGAAATGCCATCACTGGTCTCCAGGATATTTTTAGATGAAATAATCATACATGTCTACTCATTTGCATCTGCCCAGAGCTGGCGGGCGACCTCCATGTTGACCCCGGCACTCAGGACCATGTAGACTGAGGGAATGACAGGTTCCAGATCTCTCTCTGGGCGGGGTTACCATGAGCCTTCCACTCAGGCCTCCTGCCCTTTGTACTGTAACAATGCACGGAAACACAGCTTTGTTAGAGGAAATTCCCAGGGCCATAGTTTGGACATTAGACAGTTGCTTTGCTATGCTGGCCAAGCTGATGTGCATCTAAAAATAAACATACTGGTCTGCATGGGTTTCTATGATTTTGCCATGCACAGTTGACTATATTTCAAATGGATTTTTTTAAACTTTGTTTTTAAGAGAACAAGCCTAGGTAAGTAAACCTGGAGAATAAAATATATCACAGTTTCGGTTGGCTTTGACAAAATGTAGCATTTGCTGATACCCATTTCTGTGGAAACGACCACTGCTCTTCTGCTCTGGGATTCTAAAACAAGACTGAAGCGAGCATGGCATACCGACTTGTTGCCCAAGCGACTGCAGAAGATGTGAGGTTTCAAAAACACACGATCAGCCAGTTCTTCTGAGTCCAGAAGGCTAAATTATTAGCAAAGAAGCCCGGGGTAGCCCAGCAATAGATGACGCACCTAGGACCCACCTGAGCTAAATTCTCCCTACTCTAAGTCTCCAGGTCCTGAACTGGCAGAGAGGCTGTGATCAACGTAGCTCATTTAGCAGAAAAGGAAAGGTGCATGGGAATGATGGCTGAAGACCTCAACTCAGAGCTGGCAGACAGTCCCAGCCAGCTCTCCTCTCTCCACAAGAATCATGTATCCCGCTCATGGTCCCTGCGATTTAGAGGAGAGTAGCACCATTTATTTTGCACTTTTAAAAATTAGATTTCTGGGGCGCCTGGGTGGCTCAGTCGTTAAGCGTCTGCCTTCAGCTCAGGTCATGGTCCCAGGGTCCTGGGATCGAGCCCCACATTGGGCTCCCTGCTCGGCGGGAAGCCTGCTTCTCCCTCTCCCTCTCTTCCTGCTGTGTTCCTTCTCTCACTGTGTCTCTCTCTGTCAAATAAATAAAATCTTTAAATAAATAAATAAATAAATAAATAAATAAATAAAATAAAAATAAAAATTAGATTTCTGAATAGCTAAGAATACATATCCATAGAGTTACAAAGCTCTGAGTCTTGCTGTTACTTGCCTGAACCTAGTTTGGTAGAACATGTACCAAAATGTGGCAATTTTCCATCAAATAAGAACGTGTTTGCCGCACAAGAAGGAACCCACAATCTAGTTAAAGAGTAACCCAAGAAGAGTGGTTTGGGGTGAACTTTTCCCACCTCATTGTTCTCATTTCTTTTTTGCTTTTCCTGGAAGTCCACTGTAGCTCTATTGTTGTGGCAAAGACCCTATTTAGAAATGATCGCTGCAGATACGTTGGGCACACTCGTACAAATGCAGCTACAATCACTCTACAGCCTGATGATTTTTTTTTTTGTAACCCTCCTTTGGTGGTTTGGGTTGGGAACCTGACATCACAAGACTCCTGGTAGCTTTGAGCGGGAAGGACCTAGAGGTCATCACCCGGACTCCACCCAGTGCGGGCATCCCTTCGGGAACACCCCGGCCATGGGCTAGCAGGGTGCTGGCACACTGCCTGGGACAGGGCGTTCACCACACCGCAAGGCAGCTCACCCGGTTTTAGACAGTCCCGATGGTGGGTAAATCCTTCCACACATTGAACTAAAACCTGTTACCCTATAATTTCCACTCATCAATCTTCTGTTGACTTCTTTTCCCACACGGAGCAATCTTTAAATATTTGAAGGCAACTTCCATGGGCTACGAGACCAACTTTTTACTTCAAATACCTCCTGATTCTTTCAACGAGTCTGCAAATGACAATTTTCTCATTTTCACCATGTTGGCCAGCCTCCTCTTTTAAGAGCTGATGTAGGTCTTGAGGCAACACATTAGGTACTGAAGCTAATTAATCTCTACAACCTTGTGTGCTAAAGATTATCTGCATTTCCAGAAATGAAACCAAGACTTGGCAAGATACAGCTACTTATGAAAGGAAGTGGCAGAATGAAGATTCAAAACCAGGTCTGCCTCTCTCTAGCCCACCCCATGCCTCTGATTAAAAAATAAATGTTGACCAGATACAGCCAAGGTTGATCTCAGGTACATTGTGAGATTGGCAGGAGGTCATTAGAAACCTCATATGCAGGCTGACCTCCCTTTTGTTGCTACAACTTGTGCTTACTAATAGAGATTAATGTTAATTTGAAAGGTTAGGAAATGACCAGCAGAAAACACTGGCTGCTTAAAGGCGACTATCGACAAGGTGGGTGTGCAGGAAGTATGGAGGCAAAGAGATACATGAGTAACAGGAAGCAAGAAGGAATCCAGGAGGTCTAGGGTGCATTTCCTTTGGAAGCTCCAGATGATGAGGGAGCAAGACAGGAGGGCTTGAAGATGGAAAGAGTCATTACCCGGGATTGCCCAAGCAGTTTGCTTCAGACTAAGCTGGTGGGTTGTGTCTGGAGAACAAAGAGAAGGTATTGGTTTCCTCCCAGCTGTCCATGCGCCCCATGGGTGCACCAAGCATGGGGACAACGTATACCACGCCCTGCCCAACATTTGGTTCTAGGTGACATCTGGTTAAGACACAAATCTTTAGGTGGAAAAGGAAAAAAGAAATCTTTGTAGCTCTGCCACAGTGAGGGTCAGGGACTGGCTATATGTCGTGAAGCTTTTAGATTTGTCCTGTACTACTTGGTAGAGCTGCATTCTTCCCTTCTTCTGGCTGCTTTCCAAAGACAGAGATTGCCTGAGGATGACACAGTCTCTTTCCTTAGCTGCCTTACTTCAACCAGCTCTATACCCAACAGCTAATGTCAAGTGGGTCTCTTCACGCTGCAGGGCACTGCTCCCTAGGAGCCTTTGCCACACTGTGCTTGCTGGCTGAGCACTTGGCAGAATGATGCGATGACTCCCTTAAGATCTCTTCTTTGTCAGCTTGACTCAGTACTACACAGCAGTGCCTTTCAAATAACCATGCAGCATGAGAGAAGGTGAGTGCAGAGACTCCTTAGACATCATCTTCTCTATGTGCTCATGAAGGCAGGAGCTTCTCTTCCTTATAGCTCTGTATCTTGCTCATCATTAGAGAAAAATAAAAGTTCAGAGAACAGACCTGGCCCCACCCTCATTCACATGGCTAGTGAGTTCCAGGTACAGGACTAAATCGGGGCCCCAAAGTACAATCCAACTTTCTTTCTGCTAAATCACACTCCCTTCTAGTGCCCAATGCCTTTACCTGGATGTGCCAATATTTGTTAGAGATCAGACTTCAGTCTTCCTTAACACCTTTTAGGGAGAAGAGGGATAGAGGATGATAAAGAATGTGTTCTGTGTAAGGGGAGCTTCATGGAGGCAGTACTCACATCTGTGTCATTTGCCATCATACCCCAACCACATAGCACAGTGTCTGGTATGTGTCAGGTTCTCGGTACATAGTTGCTGAAAAATGAGTAAGTCTCTGACTTAGAGTGGTGGACAGGAGGGGCACTGGTCGAGAAACACCTAATGGGAGAGGCTACCCATAAAGAAATAGATTCTGGGGGTGCCTGGTGGCTCAGTTGGTTAAGCGTCCAACTCTTGATTTTGGCTCAGGTCATGATCTCAGGGTCATGAGATCAAGACCCACACTGGGTTCCATGCTGAGCATGGATCCTACTTAAGATTCTCTCTCTCCCTCTCTCTGCTCCCTCCACCCCCACTCACGTGTGTGCTCTCTCTCTCTGAAAAAAAATAGACTCTGAAAGGTATGGCATACAATGAGTACTCAAAATACTTGGTGAAAAAAATCCAACGAAGTCTCATAAAAGACAGTCTGGGAAAATATTATGAGGATTGGCAATCTCCTTGGAAAACTTCCAACTATAGATCTCAGTCTGGTAATTAATTTGGGCTCTTTAGTCAATATATCCATTCATTTGTTCATTCATTTCTTCATGAATTCAATAAACACTGATTGAGCACATGCTGTGCACCTGGCATTGCTTCAAGAGCTCTAGATTCAGAAATAAAAGCCCAGTAACCCTCACAGATGAAAATAAGCATAGCAGTCATAATATAATGTGCTAAGGGCTATGACAGAAGTATTTCACCAAGTGCCATAAAGCATAGACTTGAGAGACCCTTGGTCTGAGGTAGACTGAATGAAGGGATAAAGAGGTAACTAGTCAGGCTGCAATGGAAGTTGGGGGGAGAAGATGAATGGTGGCCTCCTAAACAGGGAGAACAGCACACAGAGATGTAGGTAGGCATTAGAAGTCTCACATCTTGGGGAAGAGAAGATGTTCAGTATAGCCAGAAAGACAGGTGGTGAGACGTAAGGCTGGATGGGATGAAAAAGGACAAACTTAGAAGGTCTTGTCTGCCTTCCTTAAGTTGGGGCTTCTCAAACTTTAACATGCATATGAATCCCCCAGGGACCTGGGTGGGGAGGGGGAGATTAAAATACAGATCCACTAAGTCTGGGAAGGGAATGGAGAATTTGCATCTCTAACAAGATCCCAAGTGATGTGTGATGCAGCTGGTCCCAGAACAGACTACTCTTTAAGTAGCAAGGATGTAAGCAATGGAATGCAGAGGACATATTTCACTGAGGAGAGTGACATGATCAGAATTGCATTTTCCCAAGAACCCTGTAGTAGGATATGGAGGACAGAATGGAGAGAGACTGTGTTAAGGTAGAATTCATAAGTGGCAAGAAATTATGAGCATCTGAACTAAATAAGTTTGGGAGGAATAGCCAATGTTCAATAAATGGCTGTAAGCTAGCTGAGATTCTGTGAAGCCACCATAAAACTTTTCTCCCAGAGGAAGGGCTAGTTGTGAAGACCAAAATGAAACAATACAAACATAAAAGACAAAAAAATAATCCAGAGAAATTTGTCCTGTTATTTGAATAAATTTGTCCTTGACCCCTCTCCAGGTCTCAGTTGACGTATCATCTTGATTCTCAATAGCGACCAACGAAAGCCACCAGCTAAGGGGTGAGCACCATCCCGGCAGCCAGGTATCATAACAGAATAAATAAAATCAGCCTCTCGGCCATCACTTAATAGACATTGTCACTACTCACATCTAATTTCAGGAAACCTCAGAGAGAGCAATTGTTTCATATTTTCAAACATGGAAAATTAACATGGAAGTCCACCAGATCCTGAACAGAATGCTTGTTTGCTTACTTATAACTTGAAGGTACTCCAAATTAGAAACACCTATTTCTATTTCTGTGAGAAAATCCTCTGTGAACTCTGGTACATTCTTAACTCAAAAAATAAACAAATAAATAAATAAAATAAAAAAAAAATAAAAGCAAACAAACAAAACAAAACAAAACAAGCACACCTCAGAAATAAATAAATAAATAAAAATCATGGTAGGGGTCTATGTTTGAAAAGAAAAAACAGGCAGTAAGCTTTTTCCCCTTATGCAGAAGCCAAAAACATGTAACTTCTAATATTTGCCCTCCAAAGAAAATAAGAATCGGCTTCATGTATTACATACCATGCTAGTTAGCATTCTTTATCCAAAGATGTTCAAATTCAAAAAACCCAAATGTCACCTCCCTGTTCACAATTTTTTCTCACAGCCCAGTAATCAGTAAATCTCAACAAGACACACATGTTGAAAACCCACAGCCAACTAGAGAAGCCATATGGACACACACATCTACTTCAGAGCAGCTTGATTCTCATCAAGACAGAACAAAATAATTCAGGGACCTACCTTTCTCTTCTGTGGTTTGCAGCCTCCTAAAATTTGGCCCAGTACTGGAGATCTTCCCAAGAACCTCTTAGGTGAGGTGACGCTCAAGGGCCTCCCATTCAGTCACACAACCACAGGAGGGTGGGGTTTCACAAGACCAGACTTCAGATCCTCAGGGCTCACACAGACCTCAGGGAGCAGAGGTGAACTGCCTTCTCTTCTGTGCCGCAGGAAAAAGCTGGAAGACACAGTGTGGCTGGAGGTGGGGGCGGAGGCTGGGGGAGGGGAAGTAATATGGGAACCGTAATAAATAAGAGATCCTCTCCACATGATTTCCTGTATTTGGTGCCTGTAGCCTTTCTCCAGGCTCCCTAGAGGAAATAAGAAATTTAAACTTGTCCTTTGGTCACTGGAAAGAGGAGAATAAACATGCTAAGACCCATGAAAATGTGAATGAGCAGAGCAGCAGACAGGGAGCTGATGGGCCAGCTAGGTTTACCTTTCACCAAGTGCTTTCTTGCTGAAATTTCTCCAGGTGCTTAACTCTGCAAAAGTCAAGGATGTCCTCGTCCTCTCCCACTGGGCTGAAGCATTTTCTGGCCACGGTCCAGATGTCGTGTTACAGAGCCACTGAAGAAAGGCAGGTCAGAGCAGGCCTGGAAGAGTCTGTTTGCCATCACAGGGAAAAACCCTCTCCTTTCTGTCTTTGGAAATGCTGGTGACATTCTGTGCCTCATCTGGGGACAACTGCTGAAGTCCTCAGGCCATTTTGCCTTAGGGTTGAAAGAGTTATCTGCAGGCTACCATCCGTAGATTGCTGGAAGCAGGGCCCCCTCCATAATTTGCGGGACTCAGTGCAAAAAAATGAAAATGCAAGGCCACTCATCCACAAGTTAGGATTTCAAGATGGTGACAGCAGAACATTAAACCAAGTATGAGGACCCTTTTAATACAGGCTCTATGCAACTGCATGGCTTGCATACCCATGAAGCTATAGGAAGAAGGTTGGAATTATGGGTGCATGGTTTTAACCAGCTGAGTTATCAAGAGGCTGGGACTGTCGACATTTTGTCCGGAGAGGTGACGGTGAGCGCTCCAACGCAGTGCACCTAAAAGCTTGTGCAAGGGGGGCGGAAAATGCTGGGTTGGGGGTGTGAGCAGGCCTGGACCACAAACATATCACACCGGTGGTCTTTTTGTAGACCTTTGGCTCACCTCCAATCTGTTCTCCTCCCTGCCTTCAGAACAATTTCTCTCAAATGCAGTCCTCATGATATGATTCACATGCTTAAAATCTCTCTGTGACCTAGGATCCAAGGCCAAACTCTTCCGCATGGCTTCCAGCCCCTTCAGCACCGGGTGCTGGCCAGCCTCTCTCACCTCACCTCAAGCCCACCACCACCCTCGCCCCCTTCTCACCTCCTCCCCCACCTTTCCCCACTGCTGGGAATCATTCTCTGAAGAATGCCCTCCCCCCCCGACCCCCCAATCCTTCAAAGCTCAAGTCCTTCAGTTAACATTTTTTTTCTGATTCCCGGGACCCCCTTGCTTTTCTTCCTCAGCAGACCATGCTTCTCTCAAAGTGATGAAGACGCACCCGCCATCCCCGGCCTGCCGCTGAGCTGTAAACTCGGTGAAGTCATGGACTGTGTCTGCTTCCACCTGGACCTAGGGCCCCGGGAGGATGGGCTTCGTGCAAGTTCCGTGTCGGCAGGAGACGCTGCCCCCTTTAGGCAAAGGGAAACGCATAGGACTCGGAGGAAAACAGAAGATCGTCATGAAGGTTTTACAGTTTAAACCCTGGCAGAATGGAGCAGGTGATACCGCAGTGCTCTTGGTCAATATCCGTTAAAATGCCAGTGTGTCATGTGCTGTCCCTCCCCGTTCTCACGGGGCTATATTGTGGGGAGGAAATGACCTCTATTCTGAAAAATGAACTTTACACAGGCCAGGCAGGAGGAGCAAAGTTAGTAAGGGAGAAGGAAAATGGGAAGATGCTGGAGGCGAGGAGAGAGAGGGAGAGAAGATGATGCGGGTGGGAGAAGGAAGAGGAAAGAGGGCCAGGAGGGGAATACGGGAGCAAGAAAGGGATGCAAGGAAGGACGGGTGAGGTGAGAAAAAGCGCAGGGATCCAGCAGAGGCTGGAAAAGAGTGGGGCGGAGAGGACAGCAGGAAAATGACAGGGTAGGCCACCATTTCATCCAGAAGCCGAGCACCCAAGACAGGCTCCACGCTCCCTTTCTCAGCTCCCTCATAAACCAAACCGTGTTTTCTAAAAATCAAGAGGCATGAGGGGGACAAGGGACATGCCACAGTGCTGCTGTTACAACACAAATCAAGTTCTGAGGTTTGTTTGGATTTGGAAACATTTTTTGTCATGGTTTTGAACACTTGTACGGCAGTGTTTCTACTAGAATTGCTGAGCGTGTATTCTGGTTGTTTCTCGCGGTTCCTCTGAACCAACAAGTCCTTTTGTGCATGTGTAAGGGCTGCATTTGTCTGAGAAGCCCCCGCTGATGTCGTCTGATTAGAGTACAAACTACGGTAACAGATCCATAACCTAACATCTATAAAAATAACCTAAATATGCTGGATTTTGAATATCTAGTTTGGGGCAATTAATTGAAATTTCATATACACATGTATCTATAATAAAGGAAAGATGTATCAGACCAATAGTATGAATTTTCTTCTTAGTGCCTCAGTTTTGTTTCTAATTAATGAGTATTACTTCCATTAAAAACAGAATTGTCAGGGCACCTGGGTGGCTCAGTCAGGTAAGCATCCAACTCTTGGTTTCAGCTCAGGTCATTATCTCAGGGTCCTGGGATCCAGCCCCGCGTTGTCGGGCTCTGTGCTCAGCAGGGAGTCTGCTTGGGACACTCCCTCTCCCTCTGCCCCTCCCCCTATGTGGGTGCTCTCTCAAATAAATAAATAAAATCTTAGAAAAAAATAGAAATATAAATAAAATAGTGAGAGACTTTATTTAAAGTGGGAAAAGATGACTGTCACAGAATGTCAAGTGCCGTCTACCATACCTTTTGGAAGGAACTGACTCTGTAAGGGTCTATACCTGTCATTATCTTTGCTAGGCTATTTTATAGTTCTGAAAGATACAGATACATAGTAATGCAAATGATTCTCTTTCACAGAAATACAAATTAATTTTCTCTAATAAAGACCGTTGATTTCCACCCCATAGAAATGATTATCCGAAGCCTTACATTTTAGCTCTCTATAGGATATTAGTTTTGTATTTATTAGCAAATTCAGTTTAGTATTCCCGATGGCCTATGTAGTAAATATTATCTACTTTTGAGATTTGTCTTTGACCCACTTTTAACATCTTATCATCCCTTCATTAATTATGGAGTTAAATAAAATCTTTGTCACAGGTTCATTTTATATTTGTATGAGAGTGATGATTTCACCTTTTGGAAAATGATCTTTTGACAGGAATCAGGTGACAATCAGTGAATACAGTAAGTTGTATTGGGACTTTGTAGTGACAGAATTCTGTTTCCTTCAATATTTTGCTTAGTTGTATATATTCCCTGAGATGTAAAATATAAACGGAAAATAAAAGAAGCATGTTGACTGTCAAAGTAAATAACAGAACTGCCTCAGCAGAACAATTAGGAGAGTACAGCATCTCAGTGAGGGCAGAAGTACAGGCAAAGCCCCAAATGGGACCGTAGGAAGCCATAGCTGGACACGGGTTCACCAGGCAGAGTAAAAGTGCCAAAGTTTGGACTCTTAGAAACTAGTACTTTGGAGATGAGAAGACCTTAATAAGCAAAAGGCATATATTTCAGGTATTTAATAGTTCTTTAAAACAGTATTTTCAGGGGGGCGCCTGGATGTCTCGGTCAGTTAAGCATCTACCTTTGGCTCAGGTCATGATCCTGAGATCGGGCCCTGAGTGGATCTCCCTGCTCAGCGGGAAGCCTGCTTCTCCCTCTCCCCCTGCTCCTCCTCCCTGCTCATGCTCTCTCTCTCAAATAAATAAATAAAATCTTTAAAAAAAAATAACAGTATTTTCAGAAATTCTAGCTGCATAGACAACCATCCAGAAATATCTCACTATCAATCAGCTATAGCAAACCCTTCAACAAAGGGCTCTGTGGCACTTTGCCAGGAAAAGAACAGAAGATAGCAATATATTTGTGTGATTTGGTTTCTCTTTAATTTTAATATTTGTTATATTTCTTAATTGCTGTAACCTGCAATGTAGATTTGTAATATCAAAGGCATAAAAGAATTTATCTTTAAGGAATGGTCTGGTCAGTTAGTTCAGTCTGCTGCCTAAAATTCTTGGCATCAGATAAGCAAGTAAACATAAAGGCTTTTGTTTTGTTTTGTTTTGTTTTTTGATTTTACTCCAGAAATGAATGTTATTAGTTCCATTATTTGTAGGGGAAAAAATAACACACCTAACAGCCCGATGTGGAAGTTCGGATGTTTTTCTGAGAAGAATGATTCCTGATTTGGGAGGAATCATGAAAAGTATAAACAGTCATGGCAAGTAACAGAACAAATGTGATCTGTTAGATGCTCAGAGATCACTCACTGCAAACATGCAGCTCTTTCTGCAGGAGTTCCAAGTGCCTTTGGAAGGGAGAATCTGTCCTGACAGCTTTGGCCCCACCTACATTAGAGGTGAGGCTAGTCTTGTTCCATTAGCTGTTTTTCTCTGTGCCTTTGGAAGGGAGAATCTGTCCTGACAGCTTTGGCCCCACCTACATTAGAGGTGAGGCTAGTCTTGTTCCATTAGCTGTTTTTCTCTAGCTGTTTTATCTCATCACATTTGTCATTGAAGATGGAGCGCAAAGAGGTGACTACTAAGGAGTTCTGTGACCTCCAGTATTTCATGGAGAGATAAAAAGGAAATGTGTATTCCATTATACCAAACCTGTCAAAGAAGGAGCATATGCAAGAAACATCAGTAGGATTGTTCTTGGGAAAAAAAGAAAGCTCATCTTAAGTAAGACCACCATCACAATCCTCCCCAGAAGATATAGGTGTTGACAGAAAGGAAGGAAGGAAGACGTTAAGTCCGAGTGTTCAGGGGAACTAGGAATTCTCAGGCACTACTGAATGTTTTGTGGAGAATTGGGAACTCTCACAACACTGAGTGTTATTTGATAAATCACTTTGGAGAGCAATTTGGCAGTATCCAGGAGAGTTCAAAATTCTGGTCACTATATGCATTCTAGAAAAACACTTGCCTGTATATACAAGCAGAAAAGTGAGCATATTCAGTTGCATCACTCTTTATTATTAATAGTTAGAATCCAAAGAAACACATACATGTAATCAGTCTGGGAAATTGATTAAAAAATCAGCATTATTATAGGAATAGTGCCTTAGGTCTGTATGTACCAACATGGATGAATAATATTTTAAAAAGTGGGGAAAAAACCAGCCAGAGTACAAAAAGGCAGTTGAAGAAACGTATGTACAAATGATAAATAATGAAAAAATACACAATGTAGTCCAGAAGAAGGAAGGTATGGAAGAGGACTAAGCAGGGAATAAACAAGATTTTTTCATGTTATTCTGTGTCTTTGGTATAAAAAAAGAAACAAAAATGGCAAAATATCAGTAAATTTAATTTTATATGACACATAATACAGATGATTGTTTTTCTCTATAGTTTGTCTTTTAAAAAGAGAAGAAAGCAAAGTCACTAAAATATTACTCAAGTGTCATAGACTAAACACATTCTTTTCACAGCCTCCACCTGCAACTGAGTTAGGAGAAAAAAGTTATTAGGAGAAGAACTCTGGAGAAAATCATAATTATCTTTAATCTTGAATGAAATGGCATTGCCTGGAGTGTCTGGGTGGCTCAGTCGGTTAAACGTCTGCCTTCGGCTGAGGTCATGATCCCAGGGTCCTGGGATGGTCTGCTTCTCTCTCTGCCCCACCCCCCTGCTTGTGCTCTCTCTCTCTCTCTCTCATAAATAAATAATTTTTTAAAAATGGCATTGCTATCCTTGGCTCGAGGTCAGATTTGCTCACTTCTTCCATATGAAATGAAACCTTGTCTCCTCAAGGGTCCCTTCAGGGGAGGTATATCCCAGGGTCCTGCATGTTGACTGACAGCTCGGCATCCTCTACTGAGCATGCTCTTCCATATGAGTGAACCTGTGGAGCCTCAATGAATATATCTAAAAACTTCCCCCAAACAACTGGCTTTAAAAATGTATGTGTACTAGGAAGTCTGAAAAAGAAATTATTTTATTTGGATGTTGTAAAGCAGACCTTGTTTTAAAAAATTAAACGTAGGCATTCTGCATCTGACTACAAATACTGTTTGGTTTGGTTGGTTGGTTTGGTTGGGGGAATTTTAGCAACAAACCAATGTGAGTTGAGAATACACTGAGGACTTTTTTTTTCTAGTTGTAGAGACAGAGGAGAAAACTATGGCTTTGTGGAAATATCCTCAATTTCTTTACCCTCTGACTTTCCTGTGAGTTAAGGGGTGGGTCTTGTTTCAGACTCATTTCCAGCCTTGCCATTCAACATCTCAGATGGAAAAGTGAATAAACAAACAGAGACCAGGTCTCTTTAAAGATGTGACTGAGGGGAACAGCTTGTGGTCCAGGAGACTACTGTGATGACGTCACAGCCCCTGTGGAGGCAGGCCTGCTTGGATCTCCACACCCTGGCTAGTTTCCCCTGAGGCATTTCTGTGACCCAGCAGGAAGCACAGGTCAGGCTTGGCTGAAGGCCTCCTCCGTTCTCCAGAGCCTCTGCCTCCAGATCCCTTTCTTATCTCTCTGGGTGTCCTCCTGGTCACCATGCCTGCCCCCCAGGCACAAATCCTCCCCTCTCCCTGTTATCCCTTCATTCCTGCCATACTCATCCATCACTCTTCTCTCTTCCACTGTTCTTTGAAGGCTGGCTCCTGGCTCACACTCTTGACTCTGCAATCCCTCTCTGTAATTTCTGTGTGCCCACGTTCTGGACCCCGGCCTCTCATTTCCTGGGAGCTCCTGCACGCCAGGGCGGACACAGCCCTTTAGCAAACTACCCTGTGTTTCCATAAGAGCTGCCACCCTGTGTTGCTTACATCTGGAACTGCTCTGATTTCAAAACAGATGATTCTAAGTTTGAATTTGGGGGGGACACACTATTTTACCTCCTATTCCTCACTTCCATTGGGTGTCTGCCTCAGTTCTTCTACACCCCCGTTCTTAGCCTCCAGCTACTCAAATTACTCTTACTTTCCTATCAAATTTAGATACCATGGATAGCTATTTATTTATTTATTTATTTATTTATTTATTTGAGAGAGGGAGAGCAGGGAGAAGGGGCAGAGGGAGAAGGAGAGAGAGAATCTTAAGCAGGTTCCTTGCCCAGGGCAGAGCCCAATTAGGGGCTCAATCTCATGACCCTGAGATCATCATCCTGAGCCTAAATCAAGAGTTGGATGCTTAACCAACTGAGCCCCCTGCCAGGTGCCCCCTTTTTTAAATTTTATTTTACTTTTTTTTTTTGAGAGGGAGGGAGACAGAGAGAAAGGTCATGAATAACTATTTAAATACTTTCTTTGCCAACTTTTCATCATATTTTTCTTTTGTGACATCCCACCATGCACTGGGATGGGGGTACTTACCTATCCATCTTCTCTGCTCTCTCTGTGACTGACTGAGGGCCACAGCTGGATCCTCAGAGCTGCTTGGCAAAGATTTGCAGGACTCAGCCTACTTGTGCTCTTGAGATCTGCCCCCCTCATACCCTCTTCCAGCACCTGTAGTCTCTCGTTTTGTACTTACTCCTTAATCGTTGTGCTTGAACATATGTCCATACTTCTTACTCCACAAACACTTCAGTAACAAACCTTACCTTAGCTCTGCCTACTCTTGAATTACCGTCCTATCTTTTCCCTTCCATTTTCACCCAAACTTACGACAAAACCAATTGATAATCACCCAGCCTCTTCTTCCTCTCTGTGAAGCTCCACAAGCCTCTCTCTCTCTAAATCACCCTCTTTAAAGTCACCAATGTCTTTAGGCTAATGAGGGCTTTTCTCAGATCTCATCTTTTTCATCTTGAAACTTTTAACATGTCGATCAAATCTTTCTTGAACCTCCTCTCTCTTCTTCCCTTGCCTCTGTACCACCTGGAGGCTCCATCTTCAGACCTCCCACGTACTCCCTCCTGGTCTGACTTTTCCTCATTCCTCTTCAAGTAAGGGCCTTTCCCCCAAGTATTTCACACACTTTGTCCTGTCCATGCCACCATTCTTCTAGATCTTTAGGTTCAAATCTGGGGTGTGATAATTAGCTTTCCTTCTACCTTCTTTTTCTTAGCTCCCATCCTTTGCCCGAACCCAAGTCAGTTTCCAGAACCTGCTGATTATTACTTTGACACATCTTTCCCATATGCCTCTTTCTTTGCATGTCCACTGCCATCTCTCCAGGCTTGTATTTATCTTTTCCACCCTGAACTACTGAGAAATTATCCTCAGTCTTTCCTTCCCTGGACTCCCTCCTCCCAGCCATTGGCACTCTGCTGTCAGGTTCATTCCCTTAAAGTGATGATTTTGATATTCCATTCTTCCCATGACACCTGTGCTGTGCACAGCATACACAAACTGCCTAACAAGAGGCTTTACTCTTTAGATTGCCATTCCAAACCCTCCCAGTCTATGCCCATTCTGCCTTTCCAATGTAACTTCTGCTTTTCTGTACTTAACTGTTGGCTCCAGACCCCAAAGAATCTCCCACAAGCCTTGTCTTTTCCTTTCTGTAGAGAGCTAGTCTTCCAGCTGAAGTCATCCCTTATTCTCAAACAAGTCCACATGCCCAGCATGATGTCCAGCCCCTTCACACACCTTTCTCTAATAAATGAGGCCAGAAGTAATCTCTCCCATCACTAAAGTCCTGGAACCCATATTGTCTGTGTCACTTTAGTAGTTCTATCTTGTCTTGTATAATATTTATTTATGGTTTCACAAAGCAGCTATTCAAATAATAGAAATAATAATACCAAAACCTCATTGCTTACCATATGCCAAGTGAACATATTAACATAGTGACAGATTAATCCATTCCATTAGAAACAATTCTGTGGGATGATTTCAGCCTCTTCTATATGATTCCAAAAGAATGGCTGGACTTTCCTTCCCATGTTATGTGGGAAATCCACCAAAACCCAGCCCTCCCCCCTCCCATTCCTTTGGGATCTTCAAGGAAGGTGTGCAGGAGGGAGAGTTGAGTTCGTCTGAGCCATCCTTGCTGGAGGCTGGGCTGGAACCAACACAAAATGGTTTGTTGCCAAGACATTGCTCTTGGTTCCTGCCTTTGAACCCCACATCCTTCATTTTCCCAAAACCCCATTAGTATAAGTCTTTGGGTCAGACAGATTTTTTGAAGGTCTGAGAAAAGGGAGAGGGTAATTACATCAAAGCCCAGAAAACAACTTACATTGATTACTGGAGGCAAGGTCCTAAAGTCCCTCTGCCACCACTCCACAGGGAATTTTTCTAGCCAATGTTCTCCTGAAGCTTCCATCTACATCATGTGCTCCGACTCTTCTTCTGTTCCAGAGCTTCCTGGCAGCTCCCTCTTCTCTTTCCCTTGGGTCCCCTCCTCTCACTGCTGTGAAAATTCCTCATTCTTCTCATGCCATGTTGCAGAGCAGTTTATCTCTCTTCTTAGTTTTGCACCCACTCTTCCAAATGCCCAGGAGGGTTCAGCTTTCGCCTTCAAACTGACCTAAGGGAGGTATCTTCTAAGATAGCGTCCATCTTGGGGCGCCTGGGTGGCGCAGTCAGTTAAGCATCTGACTCTTGATTTTGAGTCAGATCATGATCTCAGGATCCTGAGATTGAGCCCCACGTCAGGCTCCTTGCTCAGTCCCTCTCCCTCTGCCCCTCTCCCTTCAAATAAATAATTAAATCTTTAAAAAAATAAAATAAAATAGCATCCATCTTTATGCTACTCCCTTAGAAGACTATAGGACTTTTATCGATTTAAATAGCAACATTTTCTTTTTTTCCTCACCTGTGTCTAGCTTATCTTCCTGGTATATGCATGGCTTATCTTTCATACTATATTGTTAGCATCTTGACTGTATCTTTTACCAGCTTCGTATCGTTCTTTGTGCCACATACTTATTGAAGAAATAGATAAAGCAGAGAATGATAGAACGCATGAGGACAGAAGGCCTTTGAGGATGGATAAAGAGAAGGAAGGGTTGACTTTTATCAATGATTAGAAAAACTTAAAGGCCTCTTTTTCATGGTTGCAGATGACCCAAAGCTGGGAAATAGAATAGTGCACAGAAATGAAATTCAGCAAGGTCTTGAAAGTTCTGTGTGATTTCCAGAATTCACTGCCTCTTTACTTGGCCTAGATTACAAAATGTATTCTCTAAATACTGAATGTCTAGGAAATGACATGAAGTATTCTCCCTCAGCACCCCCACTTTTTTTTCTGGAATGAGAAATGTAGGAAAAATAAGCTGCCACTAAGTTCCCCCTGGACTGAACCCTCATGTCAGGGTGTGGGCAGCAATTGGTTGAAACCATTTCCTTTGGTTTATCATTGTTGACATGGCTGCACAGCTAATGTTTCAGTTCATTCCCAGGGGATGACTCCCATTCTCTCTGCCTCAAAAAGCTGTCATTTCTTTTCACAGAAAATAATTTCCCCAGCTATTAATTCTTCAAATCAACAAGAATTTATAAAAACGTGTTCTTTATTCCTCTCTGAGAATCACACAGAATATTCATTTAACAGGCTTTGTTCCTAATCATCCCCAGCTACCTTAGGGAGAAAAATCTGTCGACACCATCAAAGATTGGACAATCCGATTCCAGTCTCCTTGTCAGGTTTTGTTCCCAGCACTGGACTCAAACAGCTCACAGTTGAAGCGATTAAATCATTTCATAACTATTTAAGTTTAGAAACCCCTAAACTTAGAACGTTGACCTCATTGAGAGTTTGAATACAACTTTAATGTACTCTGGGAAGAATTACTACCTACTCTTTTCTCAATTTTCCTCCCCATGTTCCCATACGAAAAGAAGATAAAAATGTGGGTAAGATAGTTTAGAAGTCACAAAAATGTTCTCTTCCAAAACATTGTCATTAATTTGGATATGCAGAATGTATTTTTTGAAAAAAAAAAAAAAAAAACAGAATTCCTAAAATAACAACAACAATAATTGCTACCGTTTGTTGAGTGTTTATCAAGTACCAGAGGCGATGCTAGACTGAATGATATTTCATTTAATTCCAATATCAACTCTGAAAGGTGGGTATGAGGACTTCCATCTTTGACAGGAAACTAAAGCTTAGAGAGGTTATGTAACTTACTCATGGTCACTCAGCTGTGCTTTAAAAATGTAGTTATTTTTGGCTCTCACAGTAAATATTGAATAAGAAAATTAAGGAAAGAATGACTAAGTATGTGAACCCGTGGCTTCCTGAAATGACCCCCACAGCCTATGTAATTGTTCTTATGCAAAGGAAAATAAGCACAAAAATTAATTACAATATTAATAATAAAATTGTGCAGAAAATCAGTAATTTGGGAGAAAACAGATTTTTACATTGAAGTCCGATGTTTGAGAGGAACTGGTCCAAATAGAAGGGAGAGACGAACCATTTGGGGAGATAATTCTAGTCACTTTAAATTTTACTTGGAAAGTTTGGCTTCACTTTTCCTTGATACTAGTATTTGTCTTCACTACTTTTATTTTTACCATTCTGACAAGTTTTCTTTTAGGTGTCAAAATGAACAAAATAAAACATCCCTAATTACAGGGGGCAGAAATTCAAGGGCAGGGACTCTCCACATTTTATATCTTACGATCCCTTGTCATTATTAGAGACTCTGCATCAAACCCTGATAGGAACAAAACTCTCAGCCATCCCACTTCCCCCAGCCCTCTACATCCACTAAAGACATTGATATGTTCATAAATATTGATCTTTATTAATCTTTCATTTTAAGTGTATAAAAATTTCAAAAATACTATAGTAAACATCACTGCTTTAGCTCAAAAAGTAATAAACATAGAAAATACATTTGCTAGTAGTTGAAATAATAATTCTATTATTTAAAAAGTATGATAGGGCTATTTTTTAAAAAAATGTATTATTCTGACTGAAACGCAAGACAAATTTCCTTTATCAAGAATTGCACTGATGATTTCTTAGGTACACATGGAGTTTGAGGAAATATTAATTCGTTAATGTTACTGACTATGCTTATCTGACCTACTCTTTCTGCAATCCCTTCACCATACCTCTCAGGGAGCCCATGAAACATCAAGACTTGGGAGCTGGAGGCACAGTGCTGGGGAGGGCAGGCACAGATGGACAGACTGATTTAAAAAAAAATTGGAACCATGAGGGCATAGGTCTGGAGAAAAGGACCAAGACCCAACAAGCATTCAAAATTGATGAGGAGGATAGAGGTAAGTGAGTGGTCAAAGGTCTGGCAAAGTTCCAGGTCTGGCCAGTTCCAAGAGAGTCACCCAAATTAAGGGAGCATGCGGGCAAGACAATGAACAGGCCCCAGGCACCAACCAGAGTCCTGCACATCCGGGGAAGGTTGGCCCTTGGAGCTTTAACAGCCTTTACTTTTCTTCCCCAGTTCCACACACAGGTGGCCTGAAGGTCCTCAGCTCAAGGCTGTTGACATCAAAGAAAGGAGAAGGCCCAATTCTTCAAGTGTCTTTGCAAAAGAGTTGGTAGAGAGGAAGGCAAAATAGTATTAAGAGCTGAATGTTAATGAATGAACAGGAAGAGCCTCACTGTTCATACCTAGTTTACAAGTGAGCGATGAAATTAGCTTGCAAGATGATCTGCTGCCCACCCATCACTCACCTCTGAAGAGCAGTAATTCTGGAACATTGGCTGCTGGGCTCACCCGAGTACTGGGTAAAGCTAGACATGGGTGGAGGTCAGAGAGGAGCTTGAGATACGTAGATTTTCAATGGAATGGTCAAAATCCTACTGTTGGGCAAAAAAGACCAGATAGAGTGAAGAGACGATAAAAAAAAGAGGAAAAGTAGCTATTTCAAGTCAAATGTGGAGAAGACATTTTGGGGAGAAGGGCCAATCGCTTATACCTATAGGGGCTGAGCACGAGTACATATGGAGAGCCACATCCTCTATGTTTCAATATCTAAAAATTTTAAATTAAGCTAACTGTATCAATCAGGGCCTCACCAGCAAAAGAGAACCAGATGGAGATATGTATTAAGAAATTTACTGCAAAATTTGGTTTATGCAATTGTGGAAGCCGGCTAGGTAAGTCTGAGATCTGTTCCAGCCTGTGGTCAAGAAGAATAGGCTAAACTCTGACACTGCAGTCCCCAGGCAGAATTTCTTCTTCCTCAGGAAATCTCAATTCTGTTCTAAAGGACTTTCAACTGATAGAATCAGGCCCACCCAGATTATCGAGGATAATCTCCTGTACTTAAGATCAACTGATTATAGATATAAATCCTATCTATAGATACCTCAGGGCAACACTTAGATTAGAATTGGATTGAATAATGCTTTCGCTCTGTGTGGGAGGTAACGCTAGAATTATAACAAAATGTCTTAAAGAAATATTTAGATTGGGAAATGACCATGAACTTTACATGTCTTTTTCAAATATTATGATATCACGTAGAAGAAATTAGTGTTGTCACAGAAAATACTGTAGGATAGTTTAATTTTATCATAAAAATTTTATCATATCACATATTGCAGTTTTAACCATCTCACAAACCCGAATTTAGATCCATATGATATTTTTACATTTCATTTCCTTTCAAGTGTTTCAAAGCTGACATAATGTGAAAAAAACTAAAAACAGCACGATGTTGCTGCATTTGTTCAAATCTCTCTTTGGTAGAGAGCATACCTTGATCCATAATGACCAGAAAATCATCCTTACAGGAGTTTCTTTTGGAATTATTTGTACATAAATCTTCTTTATATTCATATACATGTTTTTGTTTCCTTACTTAATTAACTTATATTTTATTGGAAGGTCACTTTTCTGTACAGGTCACATGCAGTTTCTTTTGACTAACAGAAACACTTTTTCCTTAAAACTTTTAAAAAACATTTGTGACCCTTTTATAAGTGAAATGGCCCAACTCTGATCTTCTCTTTCTATAAAATTTTACCCAACTGTTCATACCGAATAGACAAAGTTCATTCCAAATAACAAAACAATGGGGGCAGCTCATGTTCAAAATTACCTGAATTTTCTGCTGAAGACCATGGTTTGCAGTTTATTTGAAGCTCTTTTGTTGTTTCACTTAACTCTCCTATCCATCTGATATTTTGTCTAAATTAAATCTTACTCCTTAACAGCATACCATCAACCTTGCCATTACGTGTCTAAGGATGGTTGCACAGCCAAATTTGACATTGGTTTCTTCCATTTTCCATCTTTTGGAAATGGATACGGACAATAACGTATGTAATTTTTTTGTTGTTCCATAGAATGCCATTGTTATCCACAAGTTGATGTTTTGTCTCCTAGTAACAAACTCAAACTACATTGAACACTGGATGATATGCTTTTCTTCACCTGAATACAATTCTCAACAAACTTTTTTTGGGGGGAAGGAAGAGCAGAGGAAGAGGGAGAGAATCCCAAGCAGGTCCAGGCCCAGCGTGGAGCCTGACGTGGGGCTGGATCCCACCACCCTGAGATCATGACCTGAGCCAAAATCAAGAGTCAGATGCTCACCCCCCTGAGCCACCCAGACACCCCTCAACAAAGTTTTAAATCAATGCCCAAAATTGAAATTTGTTTTTTCAGCTTTTTATAAAAGCCAGAACTCTCACTTACTACACAAGATGCAAAAACCATCAAAACACTTATAAATTTTGACTTCTTTATTTTTTCATCCACTGGTCTTTCATAATTTGTATGATAAATGTAGGTGTACAAGAAGACTTTTATCATTATATAATCTAGTTGACCCGAGGTATGCATACTTTAAAATTTTATGTTTTAAATATTCCTATTTTATTACTCATAATTAGCAATCCCTTTTAAAATTTTCCATTCTAGATCGTGATCATTTGTTTAATTATTTTTTATCTGTGTTTTTTATCTGTTTGTCCAGTTTAGCATCAAATTTCAAAATCATTTCTGCTTAACCTAAAAATATTCCAGTGTTTTCTGTAAATATTATTCTGTTATTGCCACAAAAATATCATTATGCTTGGATGAATATTGGACACAACATTATTCTTTTAATAATATCACCCAATGCCTAATGGTCAATTTCAGTGATTAAATATTAGCAATTGTTTTCCATTTATTCAACTTTTTTTTTGTTTTTTTAGTTACGATAATTGCTATTTGCTTTTGGGGGGGTTGCATTGTTTATGTTCTTTTTTTTTTTTGAGAGCCTAAGAATTTCCAGCCACAGATATCTTCATTGGCCAAAGCTGACCTTGAAAATGGATTGCACAACATGCACCGGTAATATCAAAACACTGTTTTTGAACTTACATTATAAAAACCAATTAGAGGGGCACCTGGGTGGCTCAGTCAGTTAAGCATCTGACTCTTGATTTCCGCTCAGGTCATGATCTCAGGGTCCTGAGATCAAGCCCCATGTTGGGCTCTGTGCTCAGCACAGGTTTTGTCCGTTTTGTCCCTCTCCCTCCTCCCCCCCCACCCTCCCTCCATGTGTTCTCTATTAAATAAATAAATAAATAAATAAATAAATAAAATCTTAAAAAAAAAAATTAGATAGATAGAAGGCAGAGGTTTTATTGGTTTTATTAAAATGCCCAGAAACCTTCATGCAAAGATACCTTTAAATTAAAATTTTAAAGGACATCTCTCATTGGTGCATTAACATCCATTCCAATATTTATATCTGTAAATAAATATGTTTGGAAGACAAAAGCTATTTTGTCATGCCACTTAAATTATCAAGAAGGACTAAGGCAAAAATTATAAGCTTTTGCAGTGGTAGTTCTATTTCTTTGCAGAGACCAAATCTCCACCTTTAAAATGATTTTGCCTGCAATGCTAACATTTCAGCCTATTCTGAATGTGTTAATGAAGCCGCTTCCTCTGATGTTAGCCCTTTTGCTAATAGCATGGCTCTTCCTCCAGTTCTTGGGCTGGAAAGGTAGGGCTGTCTTTAACTCATTCCTCTCCTTCATCTCATGATGGATGTCAGTTACCAAGTCCTGGCAGTCTTAGCTCAGCAATGTCCTTCCTATCTGTCCTCTGCCTTTTGGTCCTTGCTAACACTTCCTTAGTTTAGCCATCATTACTTCACCTGTAGACTTCTAAATAGGTTTCTAAATTGTGTACCCTTCTCCCAGGCTCTCTCCTATTCAAGTCAAACCATGCATTGGTACCACACTAATTCTTCAAAATCTCAGCCTGATTTTCACTTATGGATATCTTATACATTCTTTTAAAATCAAGTCCAGTTGTTTCTTCTTCCACGAAGCTTTAGCTGATCCTTTCAACCAGAGGATACCTCCCTCTTGAATCTCCTAGTCTTCTCTGGGAAAGACATTCTTCTTGCTTTGTTGTCTGATTACTTCTCTTATTCCCCTTACTAAACTATGAACTTCTTGTGGTCGAAGTCTTGGTCTTTCTATTCTTTATCTCCCCTGTTTCCCTAACATGATACTATATATACTAACAGCATCATCAAAAATTTGCTAAATTAAATTAAACAGAGATTTATAGAAGCTTCCTCTTCTAAATGAGCCTATTTTAATATCTATTCAGATTAAATTTTTAATGAAAAATTTTTCTTTGTCTGGAATATCCAGAAATTTTTGGCTCTAATAGAACTTCTTCTGAGGAATTGAAGGCAATCTCTCTTCACAGCTCCCCATTGTATGAGTAATGCTTCAAATCCAGATTTGTGGACAAACTTTTTAGCCTAATGTATTAGGGTACTTGTAAGTTGTAAGCAGAAATGACTTAGAGCTGTCTTTCCTTCAACATTACAAAAAGCGAAGAGAAGTGGAGATGAATTATTACAGATTTACAGTCCTCCAAATCTGAGGGTAAGATAACAGTAATACCTTATAATTCTATCTCATTTAAGAGATCCCAATATTTGCAAATGTCATATTGGATAAAGGGTTAGGATCCAAAATACATAAAGAACTTACGAATCTCAACACTCAAAAAACAAATAATCCATTCTAAAAATGGGCAGAAGACATGAACAGACATTTCTCCAAAGAAGACATCCAGTTGGCTAACAGACACATGAAAAAATGTTCATAATCACTTACCATCAGGGAAATGCAAATCAAAACTACAATAAATTATCACCGCATGCCTGTCAGAATGGCTAAAATCAACAATACAAGAAACAACAGGTGTTGGCAAGGATGTGGAGAAAAAGGAACACTTGTGCACTGTTGGTGGGAATGCAAACTGGTACAGCCACTCTGGAAAACAGTATGGAGTTTCCTCAAAAAGTTAAAAATAAAACAGCCCTACAGTCCAGCAATCATACTACTGGATATTTACCTAAAGAATACAAAAACACTAATTCAAAGGAATACATGCACCCTTATGTTTATAGCAGAATTATTTACAATAGTCAAGATATGGAAGGAGCCCAAGTATCCACTGATTTTAGATACAGATATATAGATATATGGAATATTATTCAGCCATAAAAAAGAATGAAGTCTTGTCATTTGCAACGACATGGATGGAGCTAAAGAGTATAATGCTAAGTGAAATAAGTCGGTCAGAGAAAGACAAATACCATCTGATTTCACTCATATGTGGAATTTAAGAAACAAAGCAGAAGAGCAAAGAAAAAAAGAGAGAGAGAGAGAAACCAAAAAACAGACTCTTAACTACTGAGAACAAACTGAGGGTTACCAGAAGGGAGGTGGGTGGGAGGATGGGTGAAATACGTGATGGGGATTAAGGAGTGCACTTGTCATGATGGACCAAGGATGATGTATGGAAGTGTTGAATCACCATATTATACACCTGAAACTAATATAACATTATTTGTTACCAACTGGACTTAAAATAAAAACTCAAAAAAAGAGATCCCAAAATATTTCCATATACAAATGATGCTCAGAGCACCTGTAAGTTAATCAAGTTAGGTATTAATAAGCTAATTTTCAAAAGCAAAATAGATTTGTAAATGGAAAGCGAGAATTCCATCCATCCACCCACTGAACCAGCATTTTTTTAAATTTCCTTCACTTTGCATACTATTCCTTAAATTTAAATAATACACTAAAATTTCCATAGAATATACTAAAATTTTTCCTAAGATTTATTCTGTTAACACAAGAAAATAGGATCCTGGATTGAAAAAGCCATTAGATAATATCTAGCCTTGAAGTAATAAATGGGTCACATCTTAAGCATACCAGGTCTACCCAATTACTCAATTGGTAGCAGTTGCCTATAGCATTGAATTGAGAAGGACTGTATTACAAAGTCAAAGATAAGTGGTTTGTAAAGAGATCAGTGATGGATTACCTGTATCTCGCAAGGATATAGGAGGAGAAGGGACAGCATGTGTGCAGTATATTTGATGAGCTTAATCTAGTTCATCTCTCTAGTTGTAAAGGTGGGAAGATTGGACCTCAGAGAGTTGGAATGACTGGTTTTAAGATACATTGCTCCCAGAAGACAGAAACTGGACTAGAATCCAGAATTTTGAATGTACAGAGCAGTTTCAGTCTACTCCCGTTCCATGTCTATATTCACGTACACACTTATGCCTGTTACTACGGATTACTAGCATCTCCAGTTTAGGGAGACCAATGACTCTGAAAGAACACACACAAGGGTAATTAATAATCTAATTGCTGATTCAGGAAAAGATCTCAGTTTTCGTGGGCATGAAAACACCTGCAGAAAAAGGAATGACTACTGCTTTTCAGGGGTAGGAGATTGTGGAGTATATTTGTTTTCAAAATTTCTGTTTGAAAAATCTCAACCGGAACTCCAACATCAAACTAGAGAAAACCTCCCTAAGGATGTTTGTTCCTGTTTGTTTAAATGGGAATATTCTAAGATATTTTGGCTACCTGGTCTGCTTGTTTTCATGCTGAGGGACATTCTGTCCTCTAGAAAGAGAAAAGAAAGAACAAAGCCTGAGCCTGGGAAAAGTGGAAGTAATCTTTTTCCCTAAAGCTAATTGCCTTGCAAAGCCATAAATATGACATGTGTTAATGGAGGATAATTAATTCATTCCTCATAAATATCATTCTTGTTTCACCAATGTGGCTATTTTCTCCAATGTTCTTATTTGCCCCAAAAGTACAGACACCTCCTGATAAGATATGACTCACCTGACCAAACTGAGAAGTCCCTGCCTCAAGAAAGCAAACATTTTGAGATTTACTAAGGCAATTCACATCGAAGGCAAGTGATACATTTATTTCAACACTTTGCTCCTACCCCTCTGAAACATGAAGGCAAATATTTACCCAAGCCATCAGGAAATATGGCTTTGACTGACACAAAATTGATTTTCCACATACATATCAGTCCCAGAAAAGTAAGTTATGAAAGAGTAGATTCACAGATACATTGGGAACTTTGTAAAAATTAGGAAAGGAAAGCTATTTTCTCTTACGCAACATTCTTAGTTTGAGAAAAGGGGTTCTGAGAGAGCATGACCTATAATGTTCAATATAAAATTAAAAATCTTAACTGTCTAGAGTCAATTATTATCTTGTGTGAGTTACACATGACTCCATCACACAGTTCTGACACAATACAAAATACTTGCAGAAACAACAGTACAACACACCAGTAAAGGACAAAGGACCAAAGCAAGAACCTTACAACCTTGAACTGTTCTTTAATCCTTGACCACTTTGGGGACAGCCAGCAAGACCCAGAGCTCACTTGGAGCACTTGGGGCTCACACCATGGCAGGCTTTGTACATTTATCTCCAGGGCCCTTTGAACTGGTGGTTGCAGTGCAGATAAAGAGGAGGGGGCAGGTGTGAGAAATACTTGGGTGGCAAGAAGGACATGCTAATAGACTGGTGGGGAGAGAGCATGGTGAGGAAGAGGAAGGAGCTGAAGACCAGGCCTGAGGTGGCTAGGAGTGAGGAGACCAATGATGGAGACATTTCCTGAGAAAGGAAATATAAGAGGAGGATCCTACTTGGTGTTTGAGATCGTGAAAGAATCACAGATTCCTCCATAGGATATGGCAGTAGAAGCCATTTGCCTAGAGTCTGGATATAAGGAAACACCTCAGCCCTCCCAGTCAGACTGTGGGAGGTTCCCTATACCTCAGACTCCACCGGCACCACTTTTGTACCCTCAGCCCAGTCAGATGGGCATCTGTAGCACATCTAACTGTTAAAGTTACACTGATTCAACTATACACTATCCTCAGAGAAATAAAAAAAAAAGAGAGAGAGAAATAATTTAAACAGTTGAGGGGATTCTAACTGCCACCCCACTCAATTGACGGAGGCTTCCTAGTAAGTCAGAGAGGTACAGGAGCCCCTAGATCTGAGCAGGAGTGACCTCCTCCACCTCACGCTCCTGGCCCCCTCCTGCTCCACAAGGGGTCTCACACATATGGGTATAAACATCCAGGTTAGCATATCTAGACTCTAACCATACATGCTTGGTCACCGCGTGGGGTTAGGAATCTGCATACCAGTGGTACAATCCATTCTAGGGGCAAAGCCTACACAGGCCCAGAAATCCAGGCTGAGGTCTTTAGTAAGGAGTTCTAGGATCCTGGATTGCTATAGTGAAGTCTAGAGAGTATGGGTCATGGGTTCTGGAGGGGCTTGTCCCTTCAGCCCTAAGGAGCGGTGTGGCTGGAGGATGACCTCTCCCTTCACTGCCACACTCTGGCACAAAACTTTAAGGAGTCTGAAAGATGCCTGTCCATGCAGGCTTTTTTTTTTTTTTTTTTTTAGAGAAAGTGAGACAGAGAGAGTGTGTGAGCAAGGTAGGGAAGGGGCAGAGGGGGAGGAAGAGAGAGAATCCCAAGCAGGCTCCACACCAAGTGTGGAGCCCAACATAGGGCTTGATCTCAAGACCCTGAGATCATGACCTGGGCTGAAATCAAGAGTCAAGAGTCAGATGCTTAACTGACTGAGCCACCCAGGTACCCCTCCCTCCCTCCACACCATTATTATGAAAGTCTACTGGTCAAGGAAGAAAGATGAAATACATTTTATTTGACAATTTGTTTGCTTGATTTATAACTTCAAAATATAGAGACATATGTTCTGTGGGCCTCTATTTATATTCTTGTCCCAGTTTTCACCAAAAGCAAGGATAGGGTCTGGAGAAGGGAGATTTGAGTTGGTCACTTCCTCCGGTTGCTCAGTGCCCATGTTTCTCTGACACTGAGTATGACTCTTGCCATATTGTGTGTGTCTTTAGGATTAAGAGATACATATTATTCATATCATATAGGCCCTGAATGCAAGTCAGCTACTGCACCTGATACCAGCTAGGACACAGCCATCACGTCTAACCCTGAGAGATCACGGGCCATGTTGGACTCACTGTGACACTGTGTCATGTTTGTCCCAGTCTGACCTGTCAATATGGGCTTTTACATAGCTGTCTATGTCTCATGAAGGTATTTTTCAAAGTTAATTTTGACTGTATTTAAATGTATGTACATGCTGACTGAATGACCATCAGGCATCCCGGTGAAGGTAGTAACCCTTATGCTAGTCATTAGAGTGTGAAGGGAAAAAATGTAAGTAAGATGAATTGGGGATGGTTTCAACTGGAAGAAAAATAAAAGATGTGGGATAATTTAGATATTTTATTCTTTTGCCAACCCAAAGACAAATGAGAATGACCAAGGCAACTGACGTCAACCCTCTCACTTACCTACTTCAAAATTGATGAATTGATGAATTGATGGAGCAGACAAGCAAGTGCTTTGTGGATAGGATGAATAATTCTATTTATAAAGAGGGGAAAGAAAATATAATAAAAGGTCAAGTTCTAAAATCCCATTATGAGGATTGGATCCTCTGTTGTTCGATAAAAAGTCACAAGAGAACCTTCCCACTCAGACTTAAGCCCAGCACTACAGTCCCTGAACCTTGAATTCAACAAGAAAAGGCCATGCCACCTTCTGATGAAACTGGTTCATCCTGATACTTTGAAGCAAGTCTCCCAGGAACAAGCTGTTGGAGAGAAAGATAGTTTTACTGAAACTGTAAGGGCTGATTTTCAAGAACTGGGAAAAGCAACATTGCTTTAAGAAGGACAACACTGCCAATAATTGAGTTCTTCTAAAGGAAGTTTGAAAAGATAGGATGGTAAACACTCAAAGAGAACTAGGCTTTCAAAGAAGTAGGTGCCCATGGCTGAAAACATAAAGGCTGTTTTTTTTCTGTCCGAAAGATGGTTCAGTTGCTTTTATTTCAGAAGAAATGTCAGCTATTATTTGGGAGCTGTTGATTATCTTGTTCAATGGGTATAGAGAATACAAAGTTAGCAGGAAATGAGACCACAAAAAAAAAAAAATTCAAAAAGAGAGGAATGTGCATCACGATGGTGAGCAAAATTCAGAGGTGGAATAAACTAGAATCCTAATAGAGTGGGCTTGTGAGAAATATATGGACAAAGTATGGAAGGGGGAATCTTAAAGATTCCCAAGTTTAGGTTTGATAATTTCTTATTAAGGCTACTAAACATAATTCTTTGAAAGTCAGATTTTTCTCCTAAATTATAATTTGAATATAACATCAAGACAGAGTCCATTATTCAAGAACAGATATTGTGTACAGCACCTTCAATTTTGTAAGCGGTAAGAGAAATGTAAGGCACAGGTCCTGACTTCAGAAAGTTGTTTTTTTTTTCCCTAGGAGGAATGCAAAACCAAGACTGTGGACTGAATTGTGTAGACAGTAGGAAGAGGGCTGCCCATCGGGGGAATCTGCCTCTGCCATTTACTGCGCATGTGACATTGAGGAAGTTTCTAGGCCACTCCGTGCCTCAGCTTCATCCATAAAATGGGGATAAGCACTGTAAACCTCTCTATGGAATTGTTGTGAAGACTAAATGAGTTAATATATGTAAAAGTCCTTATACCAGTTTCTAGCACATAGTAGGTGCTCAATACTTTTGAGTGTAATTATCATTATAGTTATTATTTACTTTTTTAAAAGATTTTATTTATTTATTTGAGAGAGAGAGAGTAAATGAGAGGGAGAGGGAGAGAGAATCTGAAGCAGACTCCACACTAGCACAGAGCCCAACACAGGGCTTGATCCTACAACCATGAGATCATGACCTGAGCTGAAATCAAGAGTCGGATGCTTAACCAACTGAGCCACCCAGGTGCCCCTACTTACTTTTTAAATAGACTTAGAGACATCATACTTCATTTTTTTTTTTTGAAACATACTAAGAACAGGTTTCCTGCAGTATGGAATAACATGTTTTTGGATATAAAATGAAGAACCATGCTCTATATATTCTTTTAATATAAATGATTACAATTATAATGGTTATAATATATTGCAAAGCAGACACTGGTAAGCACTTCACGTATACTGTATTTTCTTACTTAAATGCTCATTGCCAATTTTCAAGATGGGCATGGATAGGTACATTTTCATTGAGGATCTAAAAAGTTAAGCACTTGCCCATAGTCAGCCTCACAGTTAGTAAGTGATGGCATTTGGACCATGCTGTCGTGCCTAAGCAAACTGGGAAACTCAAGGCTGTATCACTTTCTTATACAAGCAGTTGTGTTCTCATGAGAGACTATGGACTCTGAGAAACAAACTGAGGGTTCTAGAGGGGAGGGGGGTGGGGGGATGGGTTAGTCTGGTGATGGGTATTAAGGAGGGCACGTACTGCATGGAGCACTGAGTGTTATACGCAAACAATGAATCATGGAACACTACATCAAAAACTAATGATGTAATGTATGGTGATTAACATAACATAATAAAAAAATAGGTTTTTTTAATTGAATAAATGGCTAATACTTCCAAAAAAAAAAAAAAAAAAGCAGTTGTGTTCTGCCCGCAGCCCTCATAGTCATCACTTCTCAAACCCTTTGAAATATATTCAAAAAGCAAGAGAGAGCTGAGCCTGAAAACAAAAGAGGAGACACAGTTTTCCCTTGAGACCGAGGTCTAGGGTTAAGGGGCTCACATGCCTGAGAAGATAATTTTCTCCCTGGTTCCTTAGGAGCACAAAGTAGGAGCACTTTAAACTCGACCTGTATTCCAAATGTGGTCTGGCTGTCTCTTCCTGGCTCTCAGGGTTCCACCTTCCAGGAAGAGTACAGTCTGCCAATGACATTTTTATTCTCTAGCCCATGAGTGAGGAAGTACTTAATAAGTCACTCATCTGGAAAGCTCAATTGAGTGAGTTTTTTCCCCCCATAATGCTAACAGTGCAAATAAAAAGGTCTATCAGTCCAAATGAAGCATTGTGATAAGATACATTTTCTCCTATCAAGTTTTGCTGGAAACATTTCTTTTGTTGAAACTAGTGCTTCTCACACTTGTCTCAGGAATTCCTGACATTAAAAATTAGAGCCTTTTTTGTGCTTATGTTCTTATACTCTTAATGTTTATCAATAATCACCATTTTAGGAATTAAATCTGAAATGGAAAAAATATATTTGGTAATTCATTTTATTTTATCTCATTTTATTTTTTTAATTTCAGTATAATTAACATGCAGTATTATCTTAGCTTCAGGTGTACAATATAGTGATTCCACAGTTCTATACATTACTCAGTGCTCATCATGATAAGTGTGCTCTTAATCTCCTTCACCTGTTTCACCCATCCCCCAACGTGAGTGAAATCAAATAGTATTTGTCTTTCTCTGACTGACTTACTTCACTTAACATCATACCCTCTAGATCTGTCCATGTTGCAAATGGCAAGATTTCATTTTCTTTTATGGCTGAGTAATGTTCCATTATATATAATGTCATATATATATATATATATATATATATATATATATATATATATATGCATGCCACATCTTCTTTATCCATTCATCTATGGATAGACAATTGGGCTGCTTCCATAATTTGGCTATTGTAAACAATGTTACAATAAACATAGGGGTGCATGTATCTTTTTGAATAAGCAAATACCAAGCAGTAGAATTATTGGATCATATGGTAATTCTATTTTTAATTTTTTGAGGAACCTCCATACTGTTTTCCACAGTATCTTTACTAGTGTGCATGAGGGTTCCTTTTCTCCTCATCCTTGCCAATACTTGTTTCACAGGCGTGAGGTGATATCTCACTGTGGTTTTCATTTGCATTTCCCTTGTGAGGAGGTATCCTCTGGTTGAAAGGATCAGCTAAAGCTTCATGGAAGAAGAAACAACTGGACTTGATTTTAAAATTTATATCTGTAAATAAATATGTTTGGAAGACAAAAGCCATTTTGTCATGCCACTTAAATTATCAAGAAGGACTAAGGCAAAAATTATAAGCTTTTACAGTGGTAGTTCTATTTCTTTGCAGAGACCAAATGTCCTCCTTTAAAATGATTTTGCCTGCAATGCTAACATTTCAACCTATTCTGAATGTGTTAATGAAGCCGATTCCTCTGATGTTAGCCCTTTTGCTAATAGCATGGCTATTCCTCCAGTTCTTGGGCTGGAAAGGTAGGGCTGTCTTTAACTCATTCCTCATGTGTCTATTTGTCATCTGTTTGTCTTCCTTGGAAAAATATCTGTTCATGTTTTCTGCCCATTTTTAATTGGATTATTTTTTGGTGTTGAGTTATATAAGTTCTTTATATACTTTGGATACTAATCCCTTATCAGATATGTCATTTGCAAATATCTTCTCCCATTCAGTAGGTTGTTTTCTTGTTTTGTTGATCGTTTTCTTTGCTGTGCAGAAGATTTTTATTTTGATATAGATATAGTCCCAATGGTTTATTTTTGCTTTTGTTTCCCTTGCCTGGGAGGCATATCTAGAAAAATTTAGCTACGTCCAATGTCAGAGAAATTACTGCCTGTGTTCTCTTCTAGGATTTTCATGGCTTCAAGTAATACATTGAGATCTTTAATCTATTTTGAGTTTATTTTTGTGTATGGTTTAAAGAAAGTGGTCCAGTTTCATTATTTTGCATGTAGCTGTCCAGTTTTTCCCAACATCACTTGTTGAAGAGACTTTTTCCTACTGCATATTCTTGCCTCCTTTGTTGTACATTAATTGACCATTTAATCATGGGTTTATTTCTGGGCTTTCATTCCATTCCACTGATCTATGTGTCTGTTTTGTATCAGTACCATACTGTTTTGATTACTACAACTTTGTAGCATATCTTGAAATCTAGGATTGTGATACCTCCAGTTTTGTTCTTTATTTTTGGTAAATCATTTAAAATGGCAATAATCTACCCATCACATGTTAACAAAAATAACATTTTTATGAAAAATAATTGTGCTTTCCAGAACAAAAACAAAGTGAGTGACAAGAGTGGCATTGGTTTACATTTTTGCAAACCTCTTTGTGTTTAATAGAAGATAGCTGGATCCTCATATTTACTTCTGTATTCAACCTGTCATGCAGCCTTTGGAAAGTCTCATCATATGAATACAAGAAAATGAGAGTAAAAAAGACAAATTATATTTTAATGTTATGTTGAAAATAGATTTGACCTCAAAGATTTCTCAGAAACTCTAATCACTGGACCATGCTTAAAAACCTCTGGCTTAATGATCTAAGAAGGCAGGAGAAGGCAGACTAGAGAAACACAGAGTGAAAATCATTCAGATATGAAGAGATAAGACAGGGAGGTCACTGAAAAAAAAACCTCTTTAGTAAATTTTGAAGTGTTGGTGTGAGTAAAGAAAACTGCTTTGTTAAGATGCTATTTGTTTCTTCAGGTGGTTACACCAACTTTGAAATGTTTTTTAGCAATTAGCCACTGTTGACAGCTTTTCAGTTCCTCTTTGGGAAATCACCTCTCAATGGAAGCCAGGACCTGGTGCATCATTTGCCTAGCCCAGTGCAAAATGAAAATGTGGGCTCCTTGTTCAAAGAATTTCAAGACAGTGATAGCAGAGCATTGATCTATTCATGGGCCCTTCAAAATGTAGGACTCTGTGCAACTTACAGTTCACACACCAGTGAAGCTGGCCCTGATGGGAGTACTTGAGAAGAGAATTGTTTTCTGGACTACATTGGTAGCGAACAGGGAATTATCCTTGGAAATGAATGAAATCACAGGGAAGCCTCACATCTTTTCCCATCCCTTTCTAGGCCCATTGAGCATTTTCTCTTAAATATAGTAATTTCCATCAATCTTCTCAAATTATCTAGAAAAGAATCTTTGGAAATCTCACAATATTTGAACACTATACTTTTGGAAGGTGAATATGTCCTCCCTGATACCATGCTTACAATTTGGATAATAGCTTCCATCCATCCATTTATCCATCTGTCCATCCATTTATTTTTTGACATAACATTTATCAAGTACCTGCTGTGTGCAAGAGTCTATCCTGGGAGCTGAGGAGTCAGTTGGAAGCTTCCATTAAAAGTGTTAATACAGGACACCTGGGTGGCTCAGTTGGTTAAGCATCTGACTCTTGATTTTGGCTCAGGTCATGATCTCAGGGTTGTGAGATCAAGCCCTGTGCCGAGCTCCATGCTCAGTGGGAGTCTGCTTGAGATTATCTCTCTCCCTCTCCCTCTGCCCCTCACCGCCAAAATAAATAAATAAATCTAAAAAAAATTCTCTCTCTCCCTCTGCCCCTCCCACCCCACGGTCTCACTCACTCTCTCTCTATCTGTAAATAAACAAACAAAAAAAATTGTTAATACATTCTCATGGGAAAGCTTAGAACAATTTCCTTACTATTAATTTTCAGAAGAAAGACTAGCATTGTTTCAAATTGTGCATAAGTACTATAAGACTTTTGAGGTCTTAGTAGGTACCCTTATATTAAGTATCAAATACTTAAGAAGGCTCTGGGGTGCCTGCGTGGCTCAGTCGGTTGAGCATCCAACTCTTGATTTTTGCTCAGGTCATGATGTCAGGGTCTGGGATCAAGCCCCATGTTGGGCTCGTGCTCAGTGAGGAGTCTGCTTGAGATTCTCTGTCTCCCTCTCCCTCTGCTCCTCTCCCCCCCACTCTCTCACATGTTCTCTCTCTCTAAAATAAACAAATAAATGAAATCTTAGAAAAAAGAAGGCTCTGAGTCTAGATTCTGACCATATGACATATAATCTGCTTGCTATTGACTTCCTCTGCATTGCTCTGGAATAATCAACTTTTAAACTTAACCTTTTATAGGAGTTTCAGCTCCCTCAAATCCTTTGTGCAATGAGGTTCCATGGCAGCTAGACTCTTGGAAGGCCTGTCATAATGGGAGTCACCTTCTTAATCCTTTTCCTCAAATACTCACTTGTCCAAGCTTTCATTTGTGCAGCCCAGATCATTCCCTCACTGACCTCCAAAAGAATCTTATGCCTCCCTGCCTCGATGCATTTGCCTTTTCTCCTTGGCCCATGTGGAAAGCCTTCCCTCTCTTCCCTGTCTCATGCTACACGTCCAATGCTTCCACTTTTTCAAGTTTGATGCCCAGGTATTTTACCTCATTAATTCTATTTTCGTGAACCTAATGAAAGGAAATGATGAACGATACAAACAGATGTGCATCCTATATATTACTATATTATTTACATTACAAAAATTGAAACAATTTGGCTTATTTTCCTAATTCTAAGAACTGTATTATAACACATTTTACCTCTCTAATACATGTTACAAATGATGTATACCTAATGTAATTTTTCCTTTATTCTACAAAATGCTATTTTAAAACCATGTTTCGTTTAAAAATAATTGACAACTTAAAGGGAAATATGAATGCTCCTGTGAAATTAGGGAGTACAGTCCACAAAATCATCCTCACTTCTGATGCCAACTGTAGAGTTTGGGGATTCTTAAGGCCACCTTCAGTTTTGATAATCACTAAGATTCACAGAATTCACCAAAAACTGTTATACTTATGGTAATGGTTTATTATAATGAAAGAATACAGGTGAAAACCATAGGGCAGAGTTCCAGAAAATTCCAAATATGAAGCATCTGTTTGTCTCCTTCCAGTAGAATCATGGTCAGCGTGAAATCCCCTGGCAACAATGTGTGATAATATGACAAAGTATTGCCAACTAAAGAAGGCCTCCTGATTCTTGAATGTCTGGAATTTTTATTGGGGCTCAAGCACAAATACATGACTGACTGCTTGTGTGACAGTTTGGCACATCCTACTTCATGTTCAGCCCCTCTGGAGGTAAAACAGAGGCCACATGGCCCTAAAGCCTCCGTCATAAATCACATTCTTAGACTGCGCAGTGTGGCAGAAATCCCCAAGGTAAACAAAGACACTCTTATCAGGCAGGACATTCCAGAGGCCAAGAGAATATCTCCCAGTAGCCAAAGTAAAAGCCAAACCTCTCTTTGGGTAAGATTAATTCATTACTACAGAGCCCTGCAAATGAGGGGTTGGTTAAATTATTAAATACAGTACAACAACGTGATGGAAGAGCATGCAACTCATTAAAATTATGTTTTGAAACCTACTTATGACATGGGGAAATTTGCAGAGCATAGTCTTGTGTATATCTTCTAAATTGTGTGTGTGTGTGTGTGCTTGTATGTATGTGATGTCTTTTAGCTCACCTGGGCTTTCTTTACATTCTTCTGCATTAATGATTTTTTCAGTTGCCCACATTCAGTTTCCATGAAATGTATTTTTTTTTCTCCCATTCAAGTTTTGCATTTCCTTACAGGATAACAAAGACTTCTCCTTCCTTCCTATTACCTTTATCCCCATACCAGGCCTTGTGTCAATGTCTAAAGTCAAAGAATGGAAATTTACCTTGGAAAGTCAGTTGTACAGAGAAGAGAGTTTCTTGGTAAGAATTCTGTTTCTCTGCCTATTAAATTTAAGCTTTCATCCCTTCATTTGCTGAACAAACCTTATAGAATTTGTGTTAGGACCAGGTGAGTGAGCCATATATTCAATCTTACATCCAAAAGGCTGGGAATCTGGTGACAGAAAGAAACATATAAAGGATAAGCTACCACATAATGACAAAGGTTTGTTCTCACCCCACGAAAACCCAAGTGCTCCAGCATGTTCCAATCTAGAAACTTAGAAAATAGTTGAGAGGTTACTCTAGCTGAGCCATAGAGGTAGGGCATTTACAATAGAACAGTCATTCTTCCACAGATCCTATGCTATAGCTTCCAGGCCACAACCAGATCCCAGGATGTAATATTAGGATGGGGACTCAAGTGTCTGTCACCTTATGGACACAGAATCTGAATTCTATTTCTATTCTATTTACTTTGGAGTTTGACCTCTTGCCCTCCTTTCAATTCTCGTGTTCAAAGGCGCATTACATTGCTATCCAAGCCATTAGGAAGGCAGGACGGACGTTTGCAGGAGACATCTCAAGTGAGGCCAGGGTTCCCACATTTTATCTTCACTGATTTCACGGTGGTTTACCTGGCACCATTTCTGACTTTGCTGTTTGTTTTGGAGCAAAGCAAGCAAAACAAAACAATGACAAGATAGAACAAAATAAAAATACATGTTTTTTTTTTCCAACAACATAAGTGATTGATTGAAGGAATAAATGATAAATATTCTTTAATATATACAAGTATAACAGAGAGACACAAAGTGGAAAATACCATAACACCAGAAAAAAAGACTAAGACTTGAGGAAATAAAATATCCCTCCCCCTTATACACAGATCTGCCTCGACCCCCAATATGATTTGGTTCTAGGACCCTTAAAATTTTCTTTGGCACCATTTCTAATGACTATCACAGCTGCTGTGTTTAATATTTAAGTCAGCTGTTTCCATGCAGTGTTAGGGGTTTTCTTAAGCACTCCAAAAGTCAGCATTGTTATTGCTAAGTTCAAAAACAAGTTCCACCTTTCTGCTCCATTCAAAGCCCAGGGGCGTGGGGGAAATCTCTATCTACAAGCCAGGCAGCGCACACACAAATGCACGCAAACACAGGTCCACAGACCAACCAACCACCAAGAAGGAAATGCTTTTCATTTTGGCTTGTCCTGAAGGGCTTGGCAAACAGTGGAGAGAATTGAGATGGGAGAATACCAAAAAGCTGCTTGAAGCATGCATCTGTGTGTTTAAAAGAAGAACAGGGAGGTGTGAGTGACTCTGGATCGCAGAGTGTTGAAGTAGATATATAGCCACATTAAATGAAAGGGTCTCACTTTCTTCATCTCCTTGACCATATTTTTTCTGCCACACGCAGAGCTACTTTTTTTCCTACACCAGATTTACAAATAATACAGAAAGCAAAACCATTTTGATCAGTTGCTTGAAGAGGGAAATATCTGTGAATGGATAATTACTTAGGACTAGTCCACAGATTAATTGGCTAGTGTTGAAAAAATACAGGTCAATCTTCTAGCTGATTCTTTTCTACACTTCCAGCATCTAATGATCAACTGAATCATTTTTAGCTTTTATCCAGTCACTTGGTTTTCTTGTAGACAATTTTAACATAATATAAAAGTTGTCCAAAATAGGGCAAAGCTAGCCTTTCTTCTTATCAACCAAGTGTAATACACACCACACACACTCATGAAGGCGCACTCACACACATACATACGTACATACACACACGCAACTTCTGATAACCAGAACCAAGAATTACGACATGGGGTTATTTTTAATTTCAATATTGTTGAATAGTTCCTTGGCCTTTCTTGACTCATTTTGGAAAATATGAACTCCTCAAGGGCATACATTGTGTTGACAATTTCCTTTCTATCCCCCCCAGCACCACATCACTTTGGACATTAACAGGAACTCAGAATATGTTAAATGGATATATGTGTGAATGATTCAGAACATAACTCAATTATCAAAAGACTTTAATTAGCAAATGAAAAGATATATTTCAAGTGCATAGAATTCATATGCAAATCTAATACAATGGGCTAGCTACCAACAAAGAATAAAGCACAGTCGTTGCTGTGAAGGAGTGAGTAACCTAGCGGGTGAAACAAGATTAAAGGAGACGAAGAACAGCAAATGATAGGAAAGGTATGCAATAAATAACCCCCTGTAACATCTTGGTGGCTACTTGAGTATTACAAGGTTCAGAGGAGAAGGGAGCTGACAGAGGCATGAGCAGCAGGAATGTCCTCACGCAGGATGTGGGTGCCACCTACACCATGAAGAGCCAGGGAGATTTGCCACGGTGGAAGAGACTGGGTGGGCTTTTTAGGTGAGTGAAACCACATGGTGAGTGGTTATGTTATTTATTGATGGGGCTTATGTATTCCAAATCCATAAAAATAACACCTTGCAAGATGGCAGAGGCTAGGAGACAGCAAGAAACTGACCAGGCAAGCTGCGAAGCTGTAGGCTTGCAATGGGTTGGCAATCATGTGGAAATACAAGATGGGTGAGCAACACATAGGTTCCATATGGACAGGAACCTCACCTGCCTTGTTCATCTTGCTCACTATTATGTCCCTGATACCTACAACAGTGCTTGGCCCATAATAGGAGCCCAGCATACTTTTGTTGAGTAGATGAATGAGTGAATCTTGGAAAGGCTCACAGTGAGTCTCAGGTTTGTATACTTCCAAGCAAAACCATTTTTAGAAACCTGCAGAGTGAGTGCTATGTTTGTTTTCCTGAATGGACTGGTCTCAGTAGTGTTTGCTAAAAACACAGACCATTTCTCCATTAGAGTAAAGGTTAAAAAAAAAAAAAAAACCCTCAAAGAATGTTCTTTCTCTTCCCTTCAGAAGTGCATGAAAGTAAATGTCCTTTTCTAAGCTGACCTACTCCATACCCAGGCCCAGAAGAATGAAGTTTGATTGCTCATTCCAAAGTTTGCATGACTACCAGTGTTAATAAAGGTCACAAAAGTGTTCAGCCCTTTACAAACGAGTCAGTTATTTATTTTTCCTGCGTCATGTGTGCACTCTGAGGACTGAGTATGTGTGGTAGAGTTTATTGTGCATAATGGCTTCAAATCTAGTCAAGTTCCCAGTTTAGCTTCAACTAAACACAAAGAAAGGATCTGTCCTAAGATTTACGGAATATATTCAGAAGGAAGAAATGCCCCAACTAAGAAAACATGGAATGAGTTGATATGTCAATTCATAAGATGAAAATAAAAAAGAGACCATGTTTTATTCCTTATCCTAAAACTAAGGGTAACTGATATTTCAGTGTTTTCTGAAAATGACACTGTCCTCAAACCCTCATGCTCTCCACTTCTTCCAACCAGACCTTTTACTTCTGACACATAGGAGGAAATAAAGAGACTCCCCAGTATGCATCTCTTTCTTCTTCTGTGGTCTCACAAGCCCTTCAGGAAAAGATCATGCTCTCCATACAGTAACCTTCAATGTCTGCACTTTGTTTTCTTCTAGGAATATGAAACCTTTTATGATTTCTCCACAACATACTCTCAGCAGCAGTAGGAATATAAATCATTTTTCTCTCCCTCTTTTGGCTTTTTTTCTCCCGCTCATGGCTTCATGCTTTCCAACACCCAAAAAAGGATTTTCACATATGTGTTTGTTTTTCCTTTGTTTGCTGGCAGGTCTCCCCTGTGCCCAGGATCCAAGGAGAAGGGCAGAGAATGAAGATGGAGTATTTCCTAGGGCTTCTCAGTGACCCGCCTTTTGACTCCTCCACTGGGAGAGGAAAGAACCATAGTTATCTTCCTATTCAGGAAATTCAGCCTGGAAGCCTGGCTTCCTGCGAGTGTGACCTCACGCTCCTCAGAGGACATTCAACCTTCTTGATGTTCTTGTCTGTCCATGGATTGTGGGAGGTAAGGTTGGGGAAGCCAAAATTGGAGCCTGTGATGTCTGGCGTGGCTACACATCCGTGAAGGATGTAGGTAGACCCAACAGAAGACCACCAACTATGAATTCTGTGGTTAGTGTTTTAGTGGTTAAATGATGACATTTCTTGCTAGGGCTAAATCAACAGTTGACAGAAAGACATTAACCAAAGTAGAATAAGGTGATAGATATCAGAAGGCATCTCAGTAATCTCTCTCTTACCAGTGTTTCAGTGATTCTTGGATCTTGAGTAGTTTGGGAGCAGAAAGAACAAGGGTTTTGGAGTGAGAGAGTTTCTGAGCTTAAATCTCACTTTTGTTACTTTCTAGGTAAACTTGGTCTCTGTTTCCTCATCCATAGAACTGAGAGGATAATTATAATTAAGTCGCATTCTCTGTGTAAAGAATCTCGTGCTGAGTCATGTAAATGGGACGCAGAAGATTTGCAATAGAAGGCTTACTGAGTCTAAATGGTGCTGATCTTTAGTAAGTTGATTTGAGTGGACTCTTTCTGGACAAGGTGGAGATGATAACCGTGAACATCCAGTCAGTAGTGGCACAAGGAAAATCTACCTGTACCTAGGCACATGTCCAACCAGGAGGCAGAGCTATATCTTAAAGTGGGGTGTGTGCATGTGTGTGTGTGCCCATGTGCGCCTTATCCTGGATTCCCTGTTTCCACTACCTCCTCCTGGAAATGTCATAAGATAACTGAGCACACGAATACTGTACTTTATCCAGAAGAAGCATTTGCAGAGAAAAAGCTGGAATTCAGTAATGAAGTCTCACCTCTTGGCAGTAAAAGTTGCTGGCCCCTGCCAAGGTGCGGATGATGTCAGATCTTGATCAAAGTTGCTCATTGCCCACATCTATGTCTGCTATGTTTTTTTACATGTGAAACTGGTTTATCAGCTGCGCTGGAGGGGGAATCCCAGAGTTAATATAGTGAATTGGGACTTCATTGCACTACTGGGCTGGCATGGAGATGGGAGGAGGAAGAGGGTGTGTGTGTATGTGGAGTTGACACTTCTGTTGGAGTTATCTTCAGGGTCAGCATCACAATCTTCTGAATATCTGCTATGATGACAAAATCAGCAGCTTTGAGAGGGGTGTGAAGTTTTTGAGAAAATAAAAGTCATCCAGACAATTTTTATGGATATAAGTAGCCATATAAAACAAGGCAGTTTTTATTTTGAAAATTAGGTATAACTCTAAAATTCTAAACTTATAAGATCTATTCCCTCTGTATTTCATATCTAGTTCAATCTCATAGAAAATTTCCAAACTTCCTTCATGTGAATTTTTGAAATAAACATTAAATGTAAGCTTACAAGGGAGAATATATACAGTGGGTCCCATTTGTGGGCAAGGTTAGTCTTAAAAAATATATCCCAAATCTTTAACAATGATTCTTTCTTGAAAGGATGGGGGACTTGGCGGGGGGGGCAAAAGTATAATAAGGAAAGGATTTTTTACTTTCTATCTCATATACGTTTTATATTTATAATAAAATAAAAGCTAAAAGTAAGAAGAGTTAACATATACTGAACACATACTATGTTCCATGAATTTTGCTACATGCACTATTTTATTTAATTTTCTTAATTACCCTGTGGGCAGGTAACATCACCGCCTCAATTTCACCATTGAGGAAACTGAGGCCTTGGAGGAGCTGAATCACTTGCCAGGCACACGTTGCTGAGTAGAATTTAGTGCAAATGTGGAGTCCAGATTCTGGACTTCTGGCCACCATACTAAACGTCCTCAACTGAACAAATAAATACAAGTTAAAATTCCTTTTTGGGGAACAAAGAGCCAATTTCACTACCTCATAGTCACACCTCCCATACATCTCATGCTTATACTTGGAATGTAAAGTTTGGTTCATTTCAACACTCAATCAAGTGTGTTATTACTGGCTACAAAACCCTTCCCAGCACCTACCATGCCAGGGTGAGGACAATGCACACTTTTAGCGGGGGTGGGGATGGGTAGAAAACAAGAGAGCCCAGAAAAAGATATCTGAGGCTGCTGGTTGGTCTTCCTTAAAGTAGAAAACAAAAGGCAGAGGGAGAGATGAGCTAGAAAGATCTTGTAATTTAGGAAACTGAGAGCACCGCACATTCGGAATCTTAACTAGAAGTTATAGTAATGCTCTTTGATACACTTTTGAAGTCTGTTTTATGTTAGCAAAATAAAATCATTAGAACTTTCTTCTGGTTTGTAACTGTTTGGGATTCTTCTTTTTAAAAGCTTTCTTTTGCCTAGGGATTTTTTCTTTCGACAAATCAAGGGTCATTAAATTTTTCTATAGGATAATGAATAAGAAAAAGAAATACACATAATGGGTCCCTCTCCTTCATGGCCTCCTCTGGTCTTTCCCCTCCCTTTTATATTTTTAAAGATTTTATTTATTTATTTGACAGAGAGAGAGAGAGAGAGAGAGAGAGCACAAACAGGGGGAGTGGCAGGCAGAGGGAGAAGCAGGCCTCCCGCTGAGCAGGGAGCCCAATGCCGGGCTCCATCCCAGGACCCTGAGATCATGACCTGAGCCAGCCTAAGGCAGACACTTCAGATGGCCTCCCCTCCCTTTTAAACAAGTATTTTCTATACCATCCTGATAGAATGTCCCAATTCAAATATTTAGCTTGATTAAATCCCTGGCACAGTGATCTTCATACTCTTAAAATTTGGGGAAGGAAGGAAAAAGAAAATTTAACACCTATAGTGTGCGGCACTAAACAAGCTGCTTTATGGACTTCATTTGAGCCTTCCAGTGACCCTGGATCTTCCCCATTTTACAAATAAAGAGAGATAAGATAACCTGTCTTAGGTGGTCAGTAGCAGAACTGAGATCTGAAGCTTTGTCTATGGTTCTTGAAGAGTGCATCTTTCTTCCCAGTGCACTGTTTTGATGCAATAACAATGTCATATGGAATCCATGCTTCATTATTAACATTAGCATTATAAATGCCATTAATAGCCACCATTTGTTGGATGTTTAGCAAATACCAGGCAGTATGCTAAAAACTTTCATCTTGTCTGGGCTCCTGGGTGGTTCAATCCCATGAGCCTCTGACTCTTGGTTTCAGCTCAGGTCATGATCTCATGGGTTGTGGGATCAGGCCCCGCCTCCGGCTTTGCGCTCAGCTAGGAGTCTGCTTGGAGGTTCTCTCCCTCTGCCCCTCCCCCGACTTGTGCACGCACCCTCTATCTCTCTTGCTCTCAAATAAATAAACCTTAAAAAAAAAAAAAAAAAAGACACGAATTTTCAGCTTTTCTCATGTGCTCCCAGCATTAACTTTACATGGAGTTATTACCTTTGCTTTCAGATGAAATAACAGGTTTAAGAATGTAACAAGTTAATACAATTAGTAAGTGTTAGAGCCAGATCTCAAACCCTTTCTTTCTTAACAGTTATATTACATTATCCAGAATCCCGCCATCCAGCATTAAACACTTCTCTGCTCAGAAGTGTTGGCAATAGAAAATAAAATTGAAAAAAATCCTCATTCTCATGACCTACACTCCCACATAAGGGGAGGTTCCAGAGCCTGGGAATGCTAATCTCCAGCCTCAATCTGGAACATTTCCTCTCTGAGTCCTCGAAGTTAGTGGTTCCCAAATCTGAGTGTGCATCAGAGTCACCTGCAGGGCTTGTTAAAACATAAGTCCCTGGGCCCCACTCCAGAGTTTCTGCTTTAGGAGGTCTGGGGTGGGTTCAACAATTGACATTTCTAACAAGTTCCTGGTCATGCTGATGCTGCTGGTTGGAGATATGCTTGGAGAATCATTGCTCTGGTCTGAGAGAAAGCAGGGCTTGGGCACTTCATGTCATGGCAGACTTTGATGTGTAAACAATTGTCAACATAAATTCTGGAAATGATTTCATAAATGCGACTTCGTTTTTATTCCTTTTTAAAATTGATGGGGAGGGAGGCCATGTAACAGTCTCCCCAGTCAGGTGAAGCAGAGGACAGGTGGGGCTGGCTCCCAGACCCAGGCAACTTCAGGAAAACAAACCCATATTATCACCAGGGCCAGCGAAGCTCTCATGCCTCAAAGATTTGTCCTTGGCAGTGCCCAGCAGCACAATGTCATGGAATTCACAGCTGCCTTGCTCCTACCCTGTTGGGGGACATGGCTGACATCTAAGAACCAGGAAACCTTATCCACAAAAGCAATGTGTCACTTGGCAACACATCACACTGGGGTGCTCCTCTGCTCTGGTTTCAAGCATCAGGTCAGAATTCCAAAGGGGTGTTGCCTCCCATCTGGTTGGCATAAATGTAGCTGTTGGCAATGCTTTATCTATGATTCCTACCCAGCTAGATAAGATCCTGCCAAACCCACTTGGACTGGTACTCTTTGGTGATAAATTTCTCTTCTCTCAGCCTGTGACTTGTGAAGAGACACAGAATCAGAGAAAGGCAGGACTGGCAGGGTTGTCTAAGCTTATCTAATGAATGCAGCTCTGTGGTTTTACTGATGGGAAACTGAAGCTCAGAGAAATGCCTGAGGCATCTGGAGGCTAACCCTCATAAGGACTCCTTCCCAGAGACAACCCTCCACATCCGACCCAGGACGCCATCAAGGAAATGTAACTAGCCCCGTTGGTTGGGATCAAGCCAGGTGAAATGTAGACCCATTCTGGGAAAATTCGTTGTCATCTGTGAACAGGGGACTCTTCCCCCATCGCTTATGGTTTTGGTTGTTTCTCAAGTCCCAGCCCTTCCTCCAACCTTGCTCAAGTGATCAGAAGAATCTGGACTAAAGTTTCTGGATAAACAACATCATGGTATCTTGGTACCATGGTATCCTTCTAAAAGACGGCCTCAGGGGCCCAATATTTATCCCAAAGGGGTAAATCTCTGTTCATAAAGTATCAGGTGCCATTGCTGCTTGTGTGGACGGAGGCCGGGAGGCTTTCTGAACAAGGGAAGTGAGGCAGAGTAGGGCACCTTGGAGCAGATTCTCCTCCCTCCGTGTTCGTTCTCACCACAGGTAGGTCACCCAGACCCTGAGCCCCCACTTCCTTCTACAGAGGGGGAAATGATATATAACTTACTGTGTTGTTTTGAGGATCAAAGGAGGTCATCTATGCTGAGTCTAGCACAGAAACTGGATATCGAAGGCTTGCTAGTTTCTTCTCCCTCTTCCACCCTTTCTTCATAACAAGCTGAGTGCTAAGGCGAGCACTATCAGTAAGGTGAGGGCTGAGGAGTGCCCTGCAAGCCGCCTGATCCTTCCTGAGGAAGCTTTGAGGGCCTAGTAAATCCCGGCTCTAAATACAGTCAGTTTGATGTTTGTGTTATTTTGTTCCCTCTGCCCCTAGGACGTTGGGTACAAAATGGAATCTGTAAAGAGTGGATAGCTCAGTCACGGAGTGTGTGGCTCATATCTGACAAAATGATAAAATTTGCTAAACTGCTTCCTCCCAAAGGAAGAGATGAATCCAAAAAATCCAGAACATTCCCAATCTATTTTGTACCATGTGCTTGAATTAACTCTGTATTTGCCCAAAGCACCTAAAGATATCCCATGGATGCAGCCCAAATTTAAATAAAATACTGCCTTTCTATCAGGTGGAAATCTCGAGCCAGCCATGGCTAATTCCTGCTTGGCTTAGAAGCAGGCAGCCTTCTCCTAGCCACAGCAATCAGACAACAAAAAGAAAAGGCATCCAAATCGCAAAGAAGAAGTCAAACTCTCACTCTTTGCAGCTGATATGATACTTAATGTGGAAAACCCCAAAGACTCCACCCCAAAACTGCTAGAACTCATACAGGAATTCAGTAAAGTGGCAGGATATAAAATCAATGCACAGAAGTCAGTGGCATTCCTATACACCACCAACAAGACAGAAGAAAGAGAAATTAAGGAGTCGATCCCATTTACAATTGCACCCAAAACCATAAGATACCTAGGAATAAATCTAACCAAAGAGGCAAAGGATCTGTACTCAGAAAACTATAAAATACTCATGAAAGAAATTGAGGAAGACACAAAGAAATGGAAAAACGTTCCATGCTCATGGATTGGAAGAACAAATATTGTGAAGATGTCAATGCTACCTAGAGCAATCTACACATTCAATGCAATCCCCATCAAAATACCATCCACTTTTTTCAAAGAAATGAACAAATAATCCTAAAATTTGTATGGAACCAGAAAAGACCCCGAATAGCCAGAGGAATGTTGAAAAAGAAAAGCAAAGCTGGCGGCATCACAATTCCGGACTTCCAGCTCTACTACAAAGCTGTCATCATCAAGACAGTATGGTACTGGCACAAAAACAGACACATAGATCAATGGACCAGAATAGAGAGCCCAGAAATGGACCCTCAACTCTATCGTCAACTAATCTTTGACAAAGCAGGAAAGAATGTCCAATGGAAGAAAGACAGTCTCTTTAACAAATGGTGTTGGGAAAATTGGATAGCCACATGCAGAAGAATGAAACTGGACCATTTCCTTACACCACACACAAAAATAGACTCCAAATGGTTGAAAGACCTCAATGTGAGACAGGAGTCCATCAAAATCCTAAAGGAGAACACAGGCAGCAACCTCTTCGACCTCAGCCGCAGCAGCTTCTTCCTAGAAACATCGCCAAAGGCAAGGGAAGCAAGGGCAAAAATGAACTATTGGGAATTCATCAAGATAAAAAGCTTTTGCAAAGCAAAGGAAACAGTCAACAAAACCAAAAGACAACCGACAGAATGGGAGAAGATATTTGCAAATGACGTATCAGATAAAGGGCTAGTATCCAAAATCTATAAAGAACTTATCAAACTCAACACCCAAAGAGCAAATAATCCAATCAAGAAATGGGCAGAAGACATGAACAGACATTTTTCCAAAGAAGACATCCAAATGGCCAACAGACACATGAAAAAGTGCTCAACATTGCTCGGCATCAGGGAAATCCAAATCAAAACCTCAATGAGATACCACTTCACACCAGTCAGAATGGCTAAAATTAGCAAGTTAGGAAATGACAGATGTTGGCGGGGATGCGGAGAAAGGGGAACCCTCCTACACTGTTGGTGGGAATGCAAGCTGGTGCAGCCACTCTGCAAAACAGTATGGAGGTTCCTCAAAAAGTTGAAAATAGAGCTACCATACCATCCAGCAATTGCACTACTGGGTATTTACCCCAAAGATACAAAAGTAGGGATCCAAAAGGGTACGTGCACCCCGATGTTTATAGCAGCAATGTCCACAATAGCCAAACTGTGGAAAGAGCCAAGATGTCCATCGACAGATGAATGGATAAAGAAGATGTGGTATATATATATATACAATGGAATATTATGCAGCCATCAAAAGGAACGAGATCTTGCCATTTGCAATGATGTGGATGGAACTGGAGGGTATTATGCTGAGCGAAATAAGTCAAACAGAGAAAGACATGTATCATATGACCTCACTGATATGAGGAATTCTTAATCTCAGGAAACTGAGGGTTGCTGGAGTGGGGGGTGGGGTGGGAGGGATGGGGTGACTGGGTGATAGACACTGGGGAGGGTATGTGCTCTGGTAAGTGCTGTGAATTGTGCAAGACTGTTGAATCTCAGATCTGTACATCTGAAACAAATAATGCAATATATGTTAAGAAAAAAAAAAGAAGAAGATAGCAGGAGGGGAAGAATGAAGGGGGGGAAATCGGAGGGAGAGACAAACCATGAGACACGATGGACTCTGAAAAACAAACTGAGGGTTCTAGAGGGGATGGGGGTGGGAGGATGGGTTAGCCTGGTGATGGGTATTAAAGAGGGCACGTTCTGCATGGAGCACTGGGTGTTAACGCACAAACAATGAATCATGGAACACTACATCTAAAACTAATGATGTAATGTATGGGGATTAACATAACAATAAAAAAATTAAAAAAAAAAAAAAAAGAAGCAGGCAGCCTTCACTATTCACCAGCACCCTTGGGCATAAACCCAGAAAATGGAGGTATTGTTTGCCATCTCAAAACAGAGCTATTATGTTCTTAGCTGCCTAATCTCTTTTACTGTTCAAAACACAGCAGAAACACTGTAAATTGTTCCTAATTAGAGTAGTTGGATTAAAATGTCTTTTATTCCCCCTAGATTCCAGAGTGCATGTCAGGTGTATTTAAGCTTTGAGCCATTTGTCCAGGATTATTTCTTGGTCAGAGTCCGCCCCCTGAAGTTTGATAAAGGTAAGTACAGCACAGCCCCGCTGCCGCCGCCACCTTCTTTTTTTTTTTTATTATGTTATGTTAATCACTGTACATTACATCATTAGTTTTTGATGTAGTGTTCCATGATTCATTGTTTGCATATAACACCCAGTGCTCCATGCAGAACGTGCCCTCTTTAATACCCATCACCAGGCTAACCCATCCTCCCACCCCCCTCCCCTCTAGAACCCTCAGTTTGTTTCTCAGAGTCCATAGTCTCTCATGGTTCTTCTCCACCTCCGATTGCCCCCCCTTAATTTTTCCCTTCCTACTATCTTCTTCTTTTTTTTTTTTAACATATAATGTATTATTTATTTCAGAGGTACAGGTCTGTGATTCATCAGTCTTACACAATTCACATGTGTTATGGTGAGCCCCGCTGCCTTCTTAACAAAAGACAATTTGTCTTTCCACTTAAGAATCACTCGAAAGGACACAAATTTGGGAATCTTGCCAAAATCTGCATCAGTCTGAGAAACCTTCTAGGTGCTACAGAATCACTATTCCTCAGCCCCTTTATTTGTTCTGAAAGCAACAGGAAAACTTGGAGAAAATTAATCTTTCTAAAATTGCTAGGTACAGATCTAGAAGAGCTGATCCACTATAAGGCCAGGCAAAGTCTAAACATCATTCCATTCTATATATTCAGTGTGAAACTTTCCAACAGTGGGATTTCTTATTCTGCATGCTGATTATATTCTTATATCTTGATACAAGATGGGAATGAGCAAGTCAGGGTCTTTATCTTCCTTGTCTCTTGCATCCTTGAAATCTCTCTTGAAATGCTTTTCTTAGCTTCTGAGATGCCTCATTCTCCTGGGTTCCCTCCTACTTCGCAGGCTGCTCCTTCTCATTCCCCTTTCCTGGATCTTCCTCCTCTCCCTACCTTTAGATGATGAGGTGCCCAGGCTCAGTGCTTGGACCTCTTCACTTCTGCCCTGTACTCACTAGGTGATTTCATCGGGTCCCATATCTTTAAGCACCATCTTTAGCCCAGTAGACTAGTATACCCAGTGGCCAACTTGACATCTCAAATTGGAGGTCTCATAGGCATCTCGAAGACCTGAAACAACGGGCCAAAGCAACATGAGCTTGGACAGTCCTGGGGCCTCTGAGTTCAAGGAAATTAATCAAGGGGACTTCCAACGTTAAGATATCCCATGCCATCTCCAATTTACACACACACACACACCACATTTATTTATATTTAACCACGGTTACATGGATATGGTTTCAAGACTCAAAAAACTATAATTTCCTGCTCTCAGGGAAAATCTCTGTTAACTGCTTTAGCTTATTCTTGTGATAGTTATTTCCATATTTCTAAGTATCATGATTATAGTGTTGCTTCTTGGTTTCTCAGTTTTATTGATTTTCAAACACAAAGAAAGAAGATTTAGATCTCTTCTGCCATCCCCCCAAATAGACATCCTATTCTCTGTCTTCCCAAATACTTATATTGTTATTATGTCAGTTATAACAAAATCACTTTGCATGATTGGTATCCTATATACCTTATTCATAGCAGAGCTAGGTAGTTTGTTTAATTACTTTTTCTTTTTGGCACATTTTGTTTCTGTTAGATGTAACACTTGCTTTTTTTTTTTTTTCCACTTGTTTGGATTTCTGTGTTCTCATCAAAAATTCATCCCAACACACCCCCAGGTACATAAATCTCTTCTAAATAACACTCGGATCTATTAGGTGTCCTATTATTTTCATCTTCTTGAGCAATCTCCCTACAGATCCAGCCTGGATCTGCCCCAGGCTATTGTCCAGGTAGCAAGTCCTTTTACTGCCACCCTGGATGCTCTCCCTGCTCTCTCTTCCAATGCATCTTTGCATCTTTCGTTTCTGGGGTCCCAAGTCTTTTTCTTTCTGGGCTTGTTGCCACGTTTGGTATAGTCTATTTCCCAACAGCTTTTGGGAAAGGAAGAATTGCAGGAAAATTTATGGAGAATTTCTGTGTCTGAAGAAATCTTATTTCTTCCTCCCACTTAGTTGTTTCTGGGTTGCAATAATTTTTTCTCAGTATTTTGAAACCATTCTCCATTGTTATCTAGCTGACAATGTAACTGTGAAGAGTTCGATAATATTCTGATTTTGACCTGTTACATAAACCTTTTTTTTTCTCTGAAAATGTTTGGATCTTCTTTTTTGCTTCTGTGACCTGAAATTTCACAATGATGTTGTCTTAGTTGGTTCAGGCTGCTGTAACCAAATACCATAGACTGAGTGCCTTATAAACAACATTTATTTCCCATAGTTCTGAAGGCTGTAAGTCCAAGATCATGATGCCAATATTGTCAGGTTCTGGCGAAGGCCCTCTTGGAAGATGCAGACTGCCAACTTTGGGCTTTGTTCACACTTGATGGAAGGGGTTGGGGAGCTCTATGGAGTCTTGTATAAGAACACTAGTCCCGGGGCACCTGGGTGGCTCAATCAGTTAAGTGTCTGCCTTTGGCTCAGGTCATGATCCCAGGCCCCACTTCCTACTACTATCAGCTGGAGGGGTTAGGTATTAACACATGAATTTTGAGGGACACAAACATAACTGTGGGTCTGTTTTCACCTACCATCTCCTGAGTGTGGCCAGGACCTGTGACTTACTTCCAGCAATAGAATATGGTAAAAGTATGAGATGTCACTCCCTTGATTACCTCATGTCATATTCTGTCTTAAAAGCAGACTGCAGTAAGAGACTCCTTTTGCAGCCTTAAGGGCATAATTGGTCATATTGGAGAATCCCATGTGGCAGGGAATTATAGATGGCCTCTAGGGTCTCAGGGTAACCTCTAGCCAAGAGTCAGCAAAAAATCAAGGTTCTCATTCCCACAACTACAAGGAAATGAATTCTGTCAACAAACTGAAGAAGTTGGAGTTCCCCAATCAAGCCTCCAGTTGAAAATGCAGCCCTTGATTGTGAGACCCTGAGCAGAGGACCCAGTTAGCTGCACCTGGACTCCTGGTCCACTGAAACTGTGAGATAATAAATGTCTGTTGTTTTAAACTCCTAAGTTTGTAGCAATTTTTAAATTCAGCAATAGCAAATATTGCAAAATGTCTTACTCTTTCTGACTCTTTTATCATTTTTAGTAGCATTTGGGAAAGGAGCTGAGGTGAATGTTGTGTGTAATCAATGGGTTAGATAAATACAGCATATTACATGTGATCAAACACACTTTTTTTTTTTGTCTCTCATCATCCTTATAAAATTCATTCAGTGGGAAAACTTTTCCTTCCCGCCAGATATGTTCCAGATATTACTCCAACATGCTCCAGCAATAGCAGCATTGTGGTCACTTTCAATAGCCAACATGCTCTCAGTTTGGTGATTAGGATGCCCAATCTCGTGTAATAGTAATAACTACAAATAACTTGGCATTAAATTTCCCTTCTCCTCCAGCTGAGTCCTGCTTTGGGTTGGCTGCTTGCACTGGCACATCTTTGCTGATGGACATTTTTGCTTAGCTTTTCTTATTCTCCTTCTACCCCATCTTGGGCACTGAGGTTTCTGACCTCCTTTCCCTCAAGTCCAGGGAAGAGATGTTTGTATTACAAGATGCGGTTGCCTTCACACGGTGTCAGGTCTCTCTGGATAATAAGGGAAGGTGCATTCAGGAACTCTTCAGAAATTCTATATCCCTGACCTCTCTCACATGTAATTCCTTTAACTCATGCAAATTCATCTGTATTGCAGGTGCTCACTTGTGGCTCCTTCCTCATCTCCTAATCTGGTTACATCTCTAGCTTCTTGCTGCTCCACCTCCACCACTTTGGGTGGCCCTATATCACACAGTACCCAAGACAAACCCATATTGTCTCTGTCTTGCTTGCTGGTCTCACCATCCACCATGTGTGTGGGAAGCACACAGACATGCTTCACCCTGCCAAAACTTAGGCAGAGACCATTCAGGGCCCCACTACCAGAGCTGTGGCCAGAGTTCCAGGCAAGAATCAGAACCCCCCTTCCCTCCTCCCAGTCAGCCATGTGATCTAATAGAAGGAGTAGAAATCTTTCATTAAGTTTGAGGTCAGGGGACAAGCATTTCTTCTTCTCTCACCTTTTGGAGAGTTGAGGAGGTTCATAGAGCAGCCTTCTCCAAGGAAATTCTCAAAAAATTCTTTTGATTTGTATATCTCTGTGGAGTATGAAACCGTCTACTGGTCCCCCATCATTTCCTTTGAATATCTCATTTTAGGATTTCACGTGTGTTGCGTCTTGGTGCCACACGGAACCTTACATTTTCGTTTGCTGTATGTATGCCTATTTCATCCACCACCATTAACTAGAAGTTCCCCCTTGCTCTCTTTATTTGAATAGTATGAAGGCTATTCATGTTGGGAGGCTAACAGTTACTTAAGACTTTATAACTCTCAAAATAGCCCATTCAGAAATCTGTTCTCTGTCCTACTTGAACATGCCTACTGAATGTTCAATGTGTCCATGGGACTGAATTCAGATGCACTGTCCTGAGTAGGACATGTCGTGGTAAGCAGCCTTGCCTGAGTACCAAATGGTTGGCACAAATTCACATACTCTGTTGCCGTCCTCCAGCAGTGACTCCAAATGGGCATCATGAAAATGCAACCACATCTCCTCTCTTGTCAGTAGGAGAAGAGTGAAAGAATGTGGGGCAGGGACTGTCCAGCCTGGAGTTTGACCTCTATGGGCTTGCTCTTCACTAAGTGCTGGCACCCACATCAGACTCATCTAGCCTAAAAGAACTGTTGACTGTCGGTATACACAGGCAAAGTGAGGCAGAGACTGGGAGGAAGCTACCCTGAGCCAGTCTGATGCCATGAGCGTCGGAAGCCTTAGAGACATCTAGGATCAGAACTCTTGGCATGGGCATTGGCATGTCCATGAGAGAGTGAGGTGTGGGGCTGATGCTTCACCAAAGAGATTCTGTAAGCAGCAACTGTGAATGTACCAGAACCAGGAAGGGAGGCCAAGGTGGGTGGCCCTAGTCAGGGTCACCACAAATGACTGTGCAGATTATGACCTAGACCACTTTCGGTAGAACCATTAATAGTGCAGGTATGAGAATGTCACCCTCTTCAGTACACAGCCTGTGAAGTCATATGCAGGGAACCTGTGAGGTTGTCCTTCATCACTCCCTTGGGGACTTCAAGAAATAACTGGGAGGACTTGTTGAAAGACCCTAATTTCAATTAAACAGACAAATAAGAACTCTAGCTACTTGTTATGGACTGAACTGTGTCTCTGCAAAATTCGTATGTTGAAGCCCTAACCTCCAATGTGCCTGTATTTGGAGATAAGGCCAGTTAGGAGGCAATTAAGGTTCAATGAGGTGATCAGAGTGGGGTCCTCATCTGACAGGATTGGTGTTCTTATAAAAGAAGAGGAGACACCAGAGACCTCTATTTACATACATACAGAGAAGAGGCCATGTGAGGACATAGCAAGAAGGTGGCAGTCTATGAGGAAGAGTGGTCTCATCAGAAAATAACCCTGAAGACAGCTTGATCTTGGATGTCCTAGCCTCCAGAACTGTGAGAAAATGAATTTCTGTTGTTTAAACCACTCAGTTGGTGGTAGTTTCTTATGGCAGCCTGAGTTAATATACTTCTATAGAGAGACATTACAAGTGGACATGACTTCATCTTGTAATCACGGGCTGCTGAGACTCAGGCCATCAGGGCTACATGTAAAATAGGAACTAGATGATGCAAGACCGCTAGAGGATTCTACAGACCAAAGAGTGTAGGATTTTAATTACAAGTACATAAACAATGCCATTTCCTTCTAGTCTGACTTATATAACCTGCTTCCCATTATAATTCAACATCCACAGCTACTGTCCTGACACTGCCATTCACCACATGTTGCCCTGCTCACATTCTTTAACCTCTTTGTGCCTTTGCTTCTGCAACTGTAGAGCAGGGGCACTAATGTTCCCCATTCACAAGCTTATTACGGAGTTTAAATGAGTTAATACAGGCAAGGCACTTAGAATAGTGGACACTTGCTTGAAACACTACCTGTGCAGATTTCTAGGATTTCTAAGATTTCTGGAAGTGGGGATGAATCAAAAGGCTCAGCCCTTCTGGGTCCAATAGTCAGGGCTGAAACTCAGGTGAGCCCAAGGGGTAAAAGTATAGAAAGGAAATGTCACTTCATGTGGCATCTATCCACCTGCTGTTCTGTGTCTCATCTAACAGTGGCGCTGACTATACATGCAAAGAATCCCAGAAGTTCTTACAGTGGTTATCAAAGAAAACCAGGGTGTGTTAGGGTAGCTCCCTGGAAGGTGACAACCAAAATCTCCTTCAATTTGCCTCTTACATAGAGAGAATTCTGGGAGTAATGAATCTCATTTCTGATCTTATAAATGTTGTTAGGATTGCAGGTGATTTCCAAAGGCTATTCTGGGCTGTAGAACTGGACTAGGAACCCAGAATCCTAAAAGTCCCCAGTACCCCTTTACTGGCTTCCCAATCTCCACAAGTCACCCCACCTCTCTGAACATCTGTTTCCTCATCTCTGCTCTAGATCAGCCTGGACACCTCACTTCACTGGACTGTGGACCGGATGAAAGCACCTTGTAGACAGAAAAAGACTGCATTACCTATGAAATCATATTATTATACATCCCAACTAATGCCTACAAAGCTGTCTGAGATGGAATTTCTTATTTTATTTCTGATTAAATTTCAAAATTAAGTGACTAAACCTAAAAGGCAAAAAAAAGCATATAATTCAACTGAAAAATTTGGGAGGGAAATGCACTTTCTCTAGGAAATTTGCACCAATGACTTTTTGATAGAAAGCACACATGGTCCATCAATTTATCTAAGGTGATTTTTATGAAGTTTTCTTACTCCAGTTCAGATAACTGGAAATGCCACATGAATAATGCTATTTTATAAGAAAGGAACTCATAGTTGTGGCAGTGAAAAGCTCGTACCACTGACGCAATTTCCAATAAAACCTACTTTTCTACACTTATGAAGCAATTCCTTTGAATCAAACCACATGGAAATAAATCATTCCATTTAACTGAAGATACAAAGAGCAGTGATGAAGCTGCTGAAACCTTCTTATTTTATTCCAGACTCCTAAATCAGAAAATTCCATTTGAGATTGAGCTAATTTTTTCACTGACATTTAGCTCTAAATGTCAAGTTGCACCAAAAATTTTTTCTTGATTTTATGGTTCGCAGCCTTATTCAGATGATGAAAACTGAGTTAGCATGATGTCGTTTGAGGATTCTCCAGTATGAGAAAATGCATAAATGCCTAAGAGAGGAAAGAGAGGATAAGAGTTACTGTTTCTATGTTGGAATCAAGCATGAGACCAAAATGAAAATAAGCCTGTGCAACTCCTTACAACTCTGGCCAGTTCTGGGAAGATGGGAAGGCTACAGAAGGCAATTGGTTGACAGTATTTCATTAATGCCAAAGAGACCTGCATTTGTCAGACATCTCTCATTTGAGAAGAGAACCATCACATCTTTCAGATACTGCTGGGAAATGAGATAAAGTAGATTTGAGATCATAAAATGTTATTGCTAGAAGGAAATTTCGTGGTCTCTTCGTTTTTCATTCTACTCCTGAAGGACAAATATTCAAAAAGTTGAGAGGTTTGTAAAAAGCACTCAGGCTGGTTGGTGACAGTGATAACGGGACCCATGTCTTCTGGGTGAGCATGCTGAACATTTTGGGAGGCAAGTGCCTTTTCAAGTTCAGAACCTTGAACTTTATTTTAGAAGTCAAATAATTTTGCTTGCAATCTAAAATGAGAGGCCCATTTCCCTGCTTTAATAAAGATATTAACATAATTTAACATGAAATGGAACTTGGGCACTTAAAGATGACTTTAGCTTGAATTGTAATGCAGGGACTCTTCCTCACCTCCCATGCTCCACTCTTCTCCTCCAGGCATAGGGCGACTATTTGCAATGCTTACATAGCAGTCTTCCAGGAGCTGAATATCATTGACTTTAACAACAGCCAATATATGAGCATAAAAACAATGCATGTCACAGGTGGAGGGGAGAGTGCTTTCTCACCCATAGCAGGTGGTGGCTTCTTCCGTGGCGGGAACATTTGAGAGGGTATGTCTGTTGGGGGACAAATACCTGGCCCATGCCCACTGCTCAGCAGCTGGCACAAGAAGGGTAACTCTCCAGTCAAGACACAATTGGTGTTCGTCTAACCACATTCCTGCACCCCATGACCCCAATGATCAATGTCACGGATTTATAGAATGTCTAAGTGAGGAAATGGCTGCCATTTGTGATGAAATTAAAAGGGACAATAGTGGTCTCCATGAGCATCAACTTCCCGACCATGTTCTATCAGCCCTGAGCACCATCCAGATGAGCTCCAGAAACATGGCCAACTGATTCTACTGCACTTCTCACGTGAGGTTTTTAACAGTAGACCTTCAGGGAAAAATGGAGGGGGGAAAATCAGAGGCAGAGATAAACCATGAGAGACTATGGACTCTGAGAAACAAACTGAGGGTTCTAGAGGGGAGGGAGGTGGGGGGATGGGTTAGCCTGGTGATGGGTATTAAGGAGGGCACGTATTGAATGGAGCACTGGGTGTTATATGCAAATAACGAATCATGGAACACTACATCAAAAACTAATGATGTAATGAATGGTGACTAACATAACATAATAAAATTAAATTAAAAAAAAAAACAGTAGACTTTCAGGAGTGCCTGGGTGGTTCAGTTGGTCAAGTGTCTGCCTTCAGCTTAGGCCATGATCCCAGGGTCCTGGGACTGAGTCCCGCATCCGGCTCCCTGCTCAGGGAGGAGTCTGTTTCTCCCTCTCCCTCTGCCCCTCCCCCCTACTTGTGCGCTCTCTCCCTCAAATAATAAAAAATAAATAAAAATAAATTTAAAAGTAGCCCTTCAGTTTTCCTCATATGATATATTCACATTCTTCCACTTTTTATTAACATCTGGCTTACTGTTAACTCACCTTTGCTCTGCAATGGGTTGAAAGGTTTTGGGAATTTGGGTTTGGCAGATACATCTGATGAGTCTTGCTGCATCAAAGAAAAACAAGTCGTTCGGACATTAGTAGTATTCTTCTAGTCATGCTCTGCATTTCCCAACATCTTAATGTCATTAGCGATTCTTTACTTCACTTATGTGGTGCCCTATTCTCTTTTCAAGAAATTAGAGTACTCCTTTCTTACCCTTTCTCTGGCTTTTATCTATTTAAAATGCCTAAGAATGTATTTCTAAGTGAATCTTGTGTTCCTGTTTATTCTCACAACTTTTAACAACAAACGAGAAAGCAGTTTTAAGGAAAGCATTATCTTTTTGCACGTCCGTGCTTACATTTCTTTGGTTCACACATTTCTCTCTAGAAGAGGAGCCCATTGAGAAAAAAACAATAGTTCTATAAAAATGGTCTCAAATAAAACTTCGCCTTATTCTCACTCATCTTAGCATTCAAATCCCTTTGTGAATAATCTTTTAGTAACTGGAACAGAGGCTAAACGGAGTTCCAAATTTTGAAAACTGAATTATCTAATGGAAATAAAATACTTAAATAAAAAACATGTACTTATGGGGAAAGGTAGAGGTTTAAGATACGACGTGGATGGAACTGGAGGGTATTATGCTGAGCGAAATAAGTCAAACAGAGAAAGACATGTATCATATGACCTCACTGATATGAGGAATTCTTAATCTCAGGAAACAAACTGAGGGTTGCTGGAGTGGGGGGTGGGGTGGGAGGGATGGGGTGACTGGGTGATGGACACTGGGGAGGGTATGTGTTCTGGTAAGCGCTGTGAATTGTGCAGGACTGTTGAATCTCAGATCTGTACCTCTGAAACAAATAATGCAATATATGTTAAGAAAGAAAAGAAGAAGAAGAAGAATGTAGCAGGAGGGGAAGAATGAAGGGGGGGAAATCGTAGGGGGAGAAGAACCATGAGAGACAATGGACTCTGAAAAACAAACTGAGGGTTCTAGAGGGGAGGGGGTTGGGAGGATGGGTTAGCCTGGTGATGGGTATTGAGGAGGGCACGTTCTGCATGGAGCACTGGGTGTTATGCACAAACAATGAATCATGGAACACTATATCTAAAACTAATGATGTAATGTATGGGGATTAACATAACAATAAAAAAAATTAAAAAAAAAAAAAGATACATTGTGTCTTTGTCCACTTGTTAATTGGTTTATTCATTAATTTCACATCTCCTATTGAGTACCACCGTGTGCTAGACACTAGGAATATTGGAAAGAATTAGCTTCTATTTCCTGCCATAGTCGATGTCATGAGGAAGCTAAATCAAGACAGGAGAAATAGGCTCTTGTTATATGCAGTGGACAGACCGGTGATAGCTCCTGATTTTCACTGAAATATATAAATGGCTACCCCACACTGAGCCCTGGGGAAAAAAATTATCATAGAGACAGGAATGAGAAATGTCCAAAAGTTCCAAAGCAAAATAACTGATTTTCTAGAATTCAGGACTCAGGAAACATATACTATAACCCTAAAGAAAAATTCTACAGTTGTTATCATTGCATTTAAAACTGCATCCCACCCCATTTGGAGAGAATCTTAGATTGCAACACACTCAGGGACTCTACACAGTCTGGGGAAAAGCAGCCTCTTTAGACATGGGGCTAAGCTGCTGGTCAAATAACAAGACCTGAGTCATTGGAACCATTAATAAATAAATCTCTTCTCTCTGGAGAGAGAATCAGTAGGGGCCACCAGTGTCTGTCTCTCGATGAAGAGTTACAGAGAACGTGGCCAGGGACAATGGAATGGCCAGGAAGGGGCCCTGAGCCCCCAGCAGGGAGAGGATTTTGAGAGAAACCACACTGTAGGTCCACACAGTGTCACGGTGGCTTGAGGGATGGTCCTTGTGGAGAACATTTTTGGCTTCTTTAATTCCTTTCATCCAACAACCCAAATTTTCACTACCCTTTTAAGACCTCTATTTTACCATCCATCTTCCCATCTTTTAGTGGATAGCCTTTTCTCCTACTTTAAAACAAAACAAAACAAAAAGGTATCCAGGTCTGAATTGTCTCACAACGTGACTCAATCTGCACACGTTGCTCTATCTGCCATCAGACTGATGCTTCCTGTGTCCGGGGAAGAGGCTGATCCCTCCATTTTCAGTCCAGCCACTCCATCTGCCTTTCCAGGAATCCTCTTCCTCAGCCATTCCTCCCCCCCCCCAACCCCCACTTGTCTTCAGACTCTCTCAGACTCTCTTTGCTGGCTCATCCCTCCCAGCATATGGACTTGCTCACATCCTCGTGACTCAGCTGTACCGTCGCTGCTGGTCCCAAGTCTGCGTCTGGTTTCCACCCTCACTCTCTTTTCTCTAACAACAAGTTTCTTGACAGGAACATTCCCACTGAGGTATCTCTTCCTCGCCTTCTCCTTCCTCAACCGCTGTAATTTGGTTTCCTGCTTTACACTCAAACTCCCTCAGAAAATTACAAACACCCATCTTCTCTTTTGCCAAATATACATTTATTTTAACGCAAATGAGCCACCTAACCTGAAAACAAAGTCCCATTTTTGTCATCTGATTTAAAAATGACATGGGGAAAGGAGTACAAATCCAGAAGATGCAAAGAAAAGTGTCAACAGTTTACATTAGAAACGGAGAGAAAAAACACTGTCGGGCATCCTTACTTTTGTTCTTGTTTTAATTTACTTTGGGGTGTTTTTCTCTCTTTGGTTTTCAAATGAGAAAAACCCTCACTTCCTGGCAGGGTGGGGGGTGTCGTGTCTCACTTTATTAACGACAGGTTTTTCTATACTGCAGTCACATAGGCTGTGGCTCCCTCCTTTTCTTAAGCATAGTGACTGATTTATTAGTTTCACATTCTCCAGTTCAAGAGATTTTAGTTCTTCAAGACATAAACTCACAAATCACAGAAAGTCAGAACTTCTGCTTTGAGTAACTAGTCCAACAGTTAATGTCCACAGCTGAAAAAAATGAAAACCGAATGGTACCATCTCCTAAGATCACTCAGCCAATCGGTTACTGAGTCAGAAATAACAGGGCAGGTCTGCGGGCGATGGGGCCACTGCTCCCTAATTCACAGCAGAGCCCCATACTAGGAAATGCAGACCCAGAGAAAATTTTTAAGGTCAAATGTTAATTTCCTCACTTTTTAAAAATTATTATTTCAAAAGATTATACTGTCCCTTGTAAAAATCTCTAAACACCCATGTAGCTTTTCAGGCACCTAAGTCAGTTGACTTTTATCAGACCCAGAAATCTCTGCCTTAGAGCTCCTTCTGAAAGGCCTTCAGTGTTTTGCTGAAGGGCAGAGGTCTAAATCAACTTCGAAAATACAAAATATGAACACGAGGGCTTTTGTTGCTAACTCTACTCTCCTTCAACGGACTGCACTTTCATGGCAAAGAATGAAACAGGAATCCTCTGTCTCCATCCAAATGTCTCAGTTGGTAGATTTAGGAGCTCAAGTTGCAAAGGTCTGAGTCAGTTATGCCAGCTGAAGAGGGAAAACTCAGAGAACATCTCGCATATTATAAGTTTTTTTTTTTTAAAGATTTTATTTATTTATTTGACAGAGAGAGACACAGCGAGAGAGGGAACAGAAGCAGGGGGAGTGGGAGAGGGAGAAGCAGGCCTCCCACCGAGCAGGGAGCCCGATGTGGGGCTCAATCCCAGGACCCCGGGATCATGACCTGAGCCGAAGGCAGAAGCTTAACGACTGAGCCACCCAGGCGCCCCTCGCATATTATAAGTTAACCAAGATTTCACCCTTTCCTTTTGCGAAGGTAAAATAATCTATAGGAGGTCCAGAAATTCAGGCAGAGAAAAGGTTCTCACTGACTTTAGATGTTGGAAGGCAAGTCCGACTAAAGCAAATGATATGGTTCAAAGGCATTTGCCCACCACAGCACGCACAGACCTCAATGCTTGAGCATCTTTGCCTCTTCCCATGGCTTCTCGTTCACTCGTTCCCTGGGTCATTTTCTCACTCACTCAACTTTATGAGTAGCGACCCTGTGCTGGGCACACACCAGAAAGACTAAATAAAATGGTGACGGAGGCTTAGGGGGTAACACAAAAGTGGGCTCGCTGTGGGACTGCACACAGAGAAAAGTGTAAAACCGGAACTTCATGCATCAGACCTATAGAAGAAGGAGCTAATTACCTTGGACGCTTGCTTCCAAGAGCTTAAAGGAGACAATTTGCTGAACAGCAATTGTCGCAGCTAGAAGACAACAAAGAAATATTGAGGAGAGGCACATATACAATCATAATAGACAAATCCAGAACAAAACTGCAGATTGGGAATGTTACTTAATAGAGGTATTTCCTGGAAGCACTTAATAGACCATCAGCATGGCTATCTGATGAAAAGATTTCTTTTATTTGTTTGCTTTACCTATAAACAAATCTAGATTTAAACAAAAAAACAGTACCAAAAGCCATAGTAATTCAGATTCTAGACAATAGTAATTGGCAATAATTGCTAAATTGAAATTTATCTCTGAAGTAAAGAGTTTCCTAACCATGTGAATAGTGCCATTGAGAGAATTATTCAGTCCAATCAAGAACAGCAAATTGCTTCTTTGTAAACAGGGATTTTGTGTATGTGCTACAATTGTGCTAATTATAAAATCTTCTTATCTTCTTATTAAAAACAAAGTCTCTATCACTTAGTTTGCTTACTGTCTTTCCCTCTCTCAACAGAATTGCTCAACGCTTGGGAAAAATAATGAAACAAGTTTATATAAATTTTTTCTATCATCTTTTCCTTATATTGGTCATCCTTCATTAGAGATTTTATTTAATGTTAAAGGCTATTTATATTTACCATATAAAACTCCAGAAATGTAGAAGTAGATACATCTTTCAGCGTATTCTATGCAAATGCATGCATTTAATAAAAGACCAAAAGGGAATCCACCCCTCCAGAAAGTAATTTTGCTCTTTGATGATTGCCAAACCATAGATTAAAGTAGCAAAATGAAAAGTAAAAACAATTTCCCTTTTTTCTATAATGTTTAGATTATATGTTGTGATTAGTTCTATATTGTTTTCTTATCAGCACATTATATATTTGTGATTAGTTCTATATAGTTTTCCTATCAACAGTGAGCGTTTTCACTGAGTCTGGCTTTTATAAAATTATAGAATTTGATGACAAGAGTACCCATGGTCTCACCTCTTATATGTGAGTAAGAGCCTAGAACTGAAGGGGAAGGGCTGGATGCCTGGATTAGAAGAAGGAGGTAAAGAGAGAAATCAACACACCTACCTTACTGTCCAAGAGCATTCCAAAACATAAGATGAAAAAACCCTTAAAAAAAAAAAAAAAGGAATAAATCACCTGTGTGGTCTTTTCTTCTTCAGAGAAGAAAGCATTGCTGTGTAATACTATTCTATCACCCAATAGAATAGAATACTATTCTATCACTCGGACTCCTCAAAGGCAAGGACACAGGCTGACTCCACCATGCCTGGCATAACACAAAGAAAGCACTCCAAAAAAAAAAAAAAAAATGTTTTTGTTGAAGGTATAAACAAATAAATGAGTGAATAAGGTTTTAAATGCATGCGGAGCTTTCTTTTCCCCTTTGTGTCATCCTAAACGCCAAACAAATAATTTCCATTTGCTTCTATAGCTTAGTCTTTCTTTAGAGCAGGCATTAAATAAACATTTACTAAGTGCATGTAAATCTGTGACGGGAGCAGGCACTGAGGTCCAACCCTAAGCAGAGGACCTATATCTGCACCCTTTCCATCACGTCCAGCCCTTAGGGAACTCTTGGCAGAGGCTTTCTTAGACCTGGAGATCTTCCTCCCAGTCAGAACACCCTCAGTGGATGCCTGTTCCCACGCATTTCCCCATGGACCTGCTCTAGGCAGAAGCCCCCTACACCTGCCATCAGTAGGCACGTGCTCCCGGGGCTTGCCATCTGTACCCAGCACCGAAACGTTCACTGGTGTGCTGATGTAGCTGTAGAACCAGCTGCTTTTATTTTTTTAATTTTATTTTATTATTTTAATCACCATACATTACATCACTAGTTTTTGATGTAGTGTTCCATGATTCATTGTTTGCGTATAACACCCAGTGCTCCATTCAATATGCTTTTAGAAGACAGATTAGCACTTCCTACATGCCAGGCACTGTGCTGAGAGCTAAATTATGTCATTTAATTTACTTTATGATATAGGTAATAATATTATCCCTGTCTAACAGATGAGAGAACTGAAAGAGACGTTAAGTAATTTTTTAGAGGTCACAGTTGATAACGTGACATATTTGAGCCCAGACCTATTTAACTCCACAGCTCAAACGTTTAAGCACCCCTGCCCTGAATCACTGTGCAGAGGTGACCAGCAAACTTTCATTGAACCAAGATTAAAGGCTCTCTTCCAGACTCAGGGAAACCTAGAGATTCCTTTGTCCACCTACCCTCTGAACACGTTTTGATTATGGAATGTAAAACCCATGCTCTGCAGCAGATGTAGGCAAACTTTTCCTGCGAAGAGCCAGACAGGACACGTCTTAGGCTCTGCGGGGCGTACGGGTGGCCCTGCTCAACTTTGTCAGGGTAAAGAAAGCAGCCACAGACCGTATCTACACCAATGGGCATGGCTGTGCTCCAATAAAACTTTATTGACAAAAACAGAGCTGGCTACAGTTTGCCAGATCCTGCTCTGTTGTGCTCCAGAGACTTCTCGCCCACCGTTCAGAGTCAACACACACTCCTGAGTTCTTTCCCTTTCCCTGTGTGCTTTTGCAGAGGTCTGCCCAAGAGAAAGAGGACTGGGTTGGCATCAAGAGGCATTAACATTAGCTCTATGAACTCAAACGTTTATAATCCTAGGATGGATTCCTGAAGAAGCCTAATATTCTGCTTCAGTATGAGAATAACTGCTGGAAAATACGGATCCTGCTGTCTGTTTATGTATTTGTTTTCTATTCACTGTTGCCAGGCATTGCTGTTACAGGCCTGCTGGAGGCGGGGAGACGCGATAGCCTCCAGAGTGGTGTTACCAACCTCAGTTCTCTCTAATGATTCCAGTCACCTGATGATATAAGAAGTCATTCTTAAAAAAAAAAAAAGAAAAAAGCTATTTTTATTGTTCTCACCTGGAATGCATTGAGTAATGCAAAAATAACATGCCAAGCCAGGTTCCGGTTGTCCACCATTGTTCCTATGCCAAAGCCCCAGGTGAGCCCCAGCAGAGGGGTCAGGATGAGAAGGCTCTTCCCCATGCGGACAATAGTGACCTTGTTCTCCTGACCGGGTCTTTCTCCAACAGTGGGCCTCCAGAGCTTCGTGAGAACTAAGAACACCACCACCAAATTCACAGCCACAACAGTCAGTGCAGGAACAGCAAAGGCCAAGAGGGGTTTGCTCCTATCAGACCAGTTAAGCCAACACGCGTCTTTCCTTTTGTAGTTATTGCTTGGCTGTGTGACTGCAATCGTGATGACAGATATGACTAGAGGGCACCCATAGCCCAGGCAGAAGCCGACAGCCATCATTGAAGGCATGGCCATGTGATGGAACACGAGGAGGATCCGATACGCCAGCAGGATGCCGAGCGTGAGCGTCCAAAAGAACAAGGAGAGGTAGAAAAAGTGCATGAAGAACACTGCAGCTATACAGACTCCGGGAAGGTCTACGCTGGAGCCTCCAGTGGCAGCGACAAGAAACCAAACATCAGCAATGAGGAGGCACAGGGCTATGTTCACCATGCAAACATGACGTGTATAGGAGGTTTGGTTTTTCTTGACCTGCTTCCAAAATAGAGCTTCAATGATCAGGCATAAGGTGAGACTTCCAATGGAGATGCCCAGTCCCACAAAGGTGATCCATTTCACCACGGGGATGAAGGCAGGGGGGACAAAGGGTGACATCAGTACGGAGAAGGAGGTCAGGTGAGTACATCGGCACATCACCGTGTCTGGAGTTTCGTTCACCAGGTGGCAGCCTGCATTGTTCCACTGCAAACCACTGAAATCCCAAAACACACAATAAGGCTGGCTCAGATTTGACTCTATCTTGGAAAAAATCAGAAAAATCTCATTTATGGAATAGTTTTGAATGATCGTGGATATCATGGGCCCATTGACCTGAGCATTTCCATTTTTGGTAACAGATAGGATATTCCCCAGGGTCAACGAGGTCATGCTGATAATAGTGTCTGGAAGGGGCCACCGGAATTGGCCTGACTCAATTAACACACGGCCTCTGACGGGAATGGAGGCATTTGGGGGGAGCATTTCAGTCTGATAGTTGTAACCCATCTTGAGTTGGCTTTGGGACGCAGGAATAGCTTCCCAGTTAATGAATTCCCTAGAAAAATTCAGAGGCAGAGCTGTTGGAGGTACGAGGCTACTGATATTTTCCAGTGTCTTCAGTAACCGTGAGCTGGCATGCTGTTCTTCCTGCAGTAACACTGTCCAGTTGGTTATTGATGTTGAGTTCAGGATGTGGTCAGCTATACTGATGACATCCTGAGATACAAGGACGAAAGTCAGTTTGTGTTTTGAATAAGCAGGTCAGAGCACTAGGAGGGGCTAGTCATTAGTATTAGGGTCAGCACAATTGCCCAGAGAGTTGGCCCAGATGAGGACCACAGCAAACTCATCGGCGAAAATCAGTTTAGTCACTCTGCACAGTGGAAGAGAAAGCTTTGGGTTAAGAAACTTGGGTCAGCGGAATCATATAAGTTGCAGAGTGATCTCCCCAGGGCATTCCTATGCACACTGGGGTTCCAGCATAGCTGAGAAAGAATCCTGTGATGTGCACTGCATCAGGGCCAACTTCCTTCCTCAGAGATGACAAACATGCCCGTCTCACTGTTCAGGCTTAGGCTCAGAGAGTGAGACATTATTCTCAACTGCTTTCCAACGTTATGTTTGTTTCGCTAACATCGGAAGTTCTAAATTCCTGTCATGGACATTCAAGTTGTATTTCACGTGGATTTATGAATTAATAGAAGAGAATATAAAGCAAAATAAGAGAATATAAAGCAAAAATCCTTAAGCACCGGACAAGTGACTGAGAAACATGGAACTGTTGTGGGTTTTAAGAGTCAGTCTTAGTTTAAGAGATTCCTTTTCCAAACAAGTCCTTGAAATGTGCTGCTTTCCCCAACAGGGTCCTGTCTCTGGCTTAGAGCTCTGGTTCCCAGGCATTCTGCCCCAGGCATCATCACTCTGACCGAGTCTTACCCTAAATGAGCCCTCTGTGGCTTCTGGCCCCGAATCCCATAGCATGTTTCTTTTACTGCCCCCTAACCTCTGCCTTCTTTTGGTTTCTGTTTGCCTGCTCTGTTTGTGCCCTTCATTTTATTTTTAGACTTTCTGTGTCATTTTGTTTTAGTTGGTTTCTTGTAAACAACACAAGGTCAGGCTTTTGAAAAAAACAAAACAAAACAAATTTGAGCATCTTCTCTTTGATTCACAGGGTTTTAACTTATTTATATTTAATGTCATCTCTGACATAATGTCAACTTATATAGCTAAAGTATAATCATGTGATACGTAACAGTGTAATTCTATAATCCACTTTTGCAAAAATATTATACACTTTAACATATAAAATGCACACGTCCAAAATGTTTGGAAGGACTTTTATTTAACAAATATTTATTGAGCACCTGCTATGTGTTACTCTTCATTTTCTAGGCACTGAGATGATACCTAAAATGCAAGCAGTGGCTACTCTAGGGTGACCAGATTACGATATCATTTTTTTTTTGCCTATTTGCATTTCTTAGTTAAGCAAGTTTTATTTGCATAAAATTTAAGCTAACTTTTAAATACCCAACTAAATCATGAATTCTCCAGTTGAAAAGAGGAAGTTCTTAAAATATACGCTATTAAAGTCAGAGCTCATAGCCACAGAAAAGACAACTGCAAAGACATTAAACAGTGGGAACCTGTGTCATACAGTGTCATTTGGTGCAGATGCTCACCTCTCCTCTAAGCCTGCCTAGAGGTGGCTCCCTCTTGCTTTGAACTCACATAATTGATTCCATGAGTTTTTGGTACACTGTGGAGGACGCAATAAGGCTCACACAACGATTGTTCCATAACCCTTCATTCTTTTCCCATTAGTGAGACTTCAACTCGGGCTTTTGTCCTTCCTCCTGAGAGATTGAGCCTCTAAAGGGAGTCCTATAAGCACAGATCATACCTCCATTGTGGAACTGGACACCTTGAAATGGCTCTCCAGTAACAGGGACAAGGCGTTGTCCAGAATTGACACCACTGAAGCCAGATTGCCAGCTGTGGTTGAGGGGTTTTGCTGAATCATGACGGAAAGATTTTGCACCAAGGATGACACAGCTGTCTCGGTGGCATTGCCTGTGATCACACTGAAATTCTAGGAATAAAAATGGTTAAGTTCCACAGAACAATGAAATGCTTGTGTTTCATATAAATTATTATCCTAATTATACAGAAAGTGATATTCGGTGAGATTTGGTGACTTTCCAAACAGTACCCAGCTAGGAAGTGGAAAGGTAGGGTCTACTGGTACTAAGTCCTGTTATATCCACTATACTCTGCTGAGAAATCCTTGTGGAATGAGAAGATACATGGAGATCTGACCACACTTTGTCATTGGGTTTGGAGTTTTGCTTCCTTGAGGCTCCTCTCTGCTTCCACTACACTGAGCTATCTTGGAAGGCAGCCAAATAGGGATATTCCTTTCCGTTCAAAACAAGTCAACCCAGGAACCAGATCCCATCTGTTTTCCTTTTTTTTTTTTTTTTTGAGAGAGAGTGTGAGCATGAGAGGGGTGGGGAGGAGCAGAGGGAGAGGGAGAGAGAGCCTGACGGGAGCTCAGTCTCATGCCCCTGAGATCATGACCTGAGCTGAAATCAAGGGTTGGACACTTAACCAACTGAGCCACCCAGGCGCCCCTCATCTGTTTTTCTTTTTGCTCTTCTCAGCTGACAGTGGTATTCTCTGCTCATAGCACATGGGATCTGCCTGCCCTCATATCTGGGTTGCACTAGTCCCAGCTATGGTCCATGCCCGGAACCGAGGCAAAGAAAGCAAGAGCAAGGATAGACTCCAGAAGCTATCTGGTCCAATCTCCCCCACCCAGTTTACAGATGAAAAACCTCAGAAAGGGAGCAGTAAACCTCAGAAAGCTCAGAAATACCATTCTGAGTTTCATCTACAGTAGCAGGGTCTCTGGCTGGGAGAGAAGTTCTGCTCAATCTGGACATCCATTTGCAAAACAATGTCTGTGAACTGGTCTCAGAGTCCCTCTTTTTCCTGACTTGAGTTCAAATTCCTCACCACCGTTTCCATTTTTGTATCTGTCTTGCCTTAAGAACTTGAACCTTCCTAAGAAAACATCATGTGGAGGTGATAGTTCTGCACTGGAAATCAAGTGACTGTTTCTAGTTCAACACTATTGCTACCAGAGGGACCATTAGCCTCTTAGTCTTTCATTACCTAATCTATAAAAACAGGTTGATAAGCCAGATGACCCTTAAGATCCAAGGTAGTTCGGTCATTGTATATGGTTCATCTCTGGCTGACCCACTCCCTGCCCAGATTTCTGACATGTATACATCCTTACTTGTACTGAGTTTACAGCTTCTGACTCACACCTCTACTTGGATCTTTGTTTCCCAGGCTTTCTGGACTTCTAAGACCAGCTTAGTTGCTGTTTTGCCATCTATCATAGACGTCTTCAGCACTGATTCATTCCTCTGTAGTTCCCTCCCCACTAGAACCATCAACTCTGACTTTTTCTGACTCTCTTGGCTTCTAGCTAGACTCTGCTACTCATGCCAACACTGCCTATGTTTTCCGGGGTCTGATATACCCTTGACTTCTGGGCACTGACCAATGAGACAAACTGATATATTATTCTCCACCTAGCCATATCACCGGGAGATGCCCACAGTGAAACTTAAAACACAAGACAGAGATGCTTTACCTTCTTCAGTTCTTCCAGCTGAGAGTGCACACACATCTCCCTGAGGATCTGCCACCCAGAGGGCTGGCACCTGGCTGTAATGTTCCCAGTGTAGCCGCTGCTACAGGGAACAATATACTCATCATTCCTGGACCCAAATCCAAAGACAATGCTGTTACACTGGGCTGGGAAAAAAAAAATGGAAACAAAAAGGAAAAATGTATAAATATCCTGGCACTCTACGTAAAGTATACAGCAGTGCTTTAGAAGTCATATTTTCAGAGACAAAACCCAGGCAAAATTCAGGAGTAGAAATTTGTCCTTGATGCCCAGCTTCATTCTTCTCAGTACCCTTTCTCCTCTCTGATGCCCTCTCCAAGGCCTCTCCTTGCCCTCAGGTGTCTGACCTGTGCCAACAATTTTGCTTTTAGTGAGCTATAAACTAATAAGCATCGGGTGGAAAAAAAAAAAAAAAAAAACAGGGTATGATCACTCTCAGGAAAGAGTTTACAGGAAATGTTAGAAAATCAGAAGATCTGCAAGAAGCTATGGAACAAAGCAATAATGATATGTTTACACCATTTTAGGGTGACACATCCTACTTTTTACCCTTTGTAGAAGCTTTTCACATTGTGACCAGCCAATAGTTATGCTTGCAGCTGGCCCTCAAGTAGTATATTCTGACCATGAGTGGGACCAGGAGAAGGAAACCCTGAATGGAAGATCCTCCAGGGCTTTGATGTTTGCTTGTTTTTCCCAGTACTGTGTCCTAAGTGCCAAGACACTTTTGGCACTTAGTAAATATTGTTGAATAAATGTTATTGAAAGTGGCACATATCCAGGCAAAAGAGGCTTAAGATTGAATGTAAAAAAGAAAGAGGAAAAAAATCTGAAGAAAAGTAGTGGAGTGTGTGTGTGGGGGTGTGTGTGTGTGGGCGTGTGTTAAAGATCTAGACACATGCATTCTTTCTTGGGTTCCTTGGATTATGATTTAGGAACATGTCAGCCCCAGGGCTCTTTCAGCATGTGTCGCAGTACACTATTGCTGAGTGATTTCCATCAGAGCCTGCTGAGAAGTCAGTGTTCCACAATGTTACCCTGGGAGCTGGAGACCACATGGCTGGTCCACAAGGATCTGAAATAAGCAGCTGAAATGGAGTTTCATCATGGTGGGAGTTGGGGGGAAAACAGCTGCCTCTGTCTTCTAAAAGTCAGTCTTAGAACAATTCTGTATCAGAAACATGTCCAGTCTACTTCCTGAAGACACAAATGAGCTACTAAGTAGAGGATCCCTATAACCTCAGCGGGGGATGGGAATTCAGAATTACCTTTTCCAAATACTCTGAAAGAGCCGTCTTCTAGCAGGAACAGCTTGTGAAGGCCTGCCTTCACCTTCTCAGCCACCTGTTCGATGGCTGACAGCAGCTCAGATGTGCTGCTGGAACCCACGACTTCAAATCCGGCCATGATGCTTCCATCTCTATAATGACTATGTGGAAAGAAAAATGAGATTCATTCAGTCAGTCACTCAGGGCCTGCTGTGTGTAGGCATGTCACTGGGTCCAAAGGAACACATCAAATAGATATGGTCCTTGCCTTCATGGAGCTTACATTCTAGCGGAGAAGAAAAAGCAAATAAGAAACCAGTAACCACCACATATAAGTAATAATATAATTGTATATAAAATATATATAAATTTAGTTAAGTGTTATGAGGGACAGATGCAGTGATAAGAATAGCAGGTGGAGATGAGGCCCACTTTATTTTTTTAAAGATTTAGTCGTTTATTTATTTATTTCACAGAGAGAGAGAGAGAGCACGCATGCATGAGTAGAGGGAGGGGCAGTGGGAGAGAATCTCCAGCAGACTCCCAGCTGAGTGCAGATACCGAGGCGGGGCTCGATCTCAATACCCATGAGATCATGACCTGAGGTGAAAACAAGAGTCTGACGCTTAACCTACTGAGACACCCAGGTGTCCCAATGAGGCCCACTTTGAATAAGGCTGGTCAGAAAAGGCTTTTCTGTGCAGAGGGTGAAAGCTGAGGCCCAAACCATGAGAAGAAAAGGCTTGTGTTACAAAGAACATCGATGTAGCATGCCAGCATTTGTGAAGGTCCCGAGGCAGGAAAATGCCTATGAGTTAGACAAAGTTAAAGACTAGCTGCCAGGTCAAGAACCAGAGTTGCTTCTCAATACTGAAAGGCTTCAATGTGGGTTTGAATTTTCCTGGGGAGAATAAATTGAGTTCAATGAAATCAGTTTAAGTTAGAAGAGAAAAATAAATTATTTGATTGCATCATAACTAAGTCTCAATGAGCAGGAGAGAAATGGTAGGAGATGATACTAGGTAAGTAGCCAGGAGCCAGATCGGGTAGGGCCTTAGAGCTTGAACTTTATTTTTATTAAAAGGTTTCTTTCTTTAGTAAAAGTTAGTGGCATGCTCAGGTTTATTGCTTCAGAGCGTCACTCTGGCTGCTGCAGAGAATGGACTGAAGGGAGGCAAGCAGGGAACCAGGCGGACCCATCAGGAAAGAGGTGATGGGAGCTTGAACTTGGCAGCAGTCCCTGTGGGGAGTAGTCAGGTTGTACTTGAAGACTGAGCCATAGGAATTACGAAGATTGCTGGGAATGGAGAAAGGAACCAGTCAAGAAAGCCTGCAAGGGATGGAAAAACAAATTGCAGTGTAGTCATACAATGGAATAGCACTGGGCAATAAAAAGGAAGGAACCACCACCCCCCTCCCTGGGGGCACTTGGGTGGCTCAGTTGTTGAGTGTTGACTCTTGGTTTCAGCTCAGGTCGTGATCTCAGCGTTGTGAAATCGAGCCCCAAATGGGCTCTGCGTTCAGTGGGCAGTCTGCTTAAGACTATCTCCCTCTCCCTCCGCCCCTCTCCCACAACCCCACTCTTGCTCTCTCTCCCTCTCTCTCTCTAAAATAAATAAATAAATCTTAAAAAAAAAACAACAACAAAAAGAAGGAACCCCTAACACTCAGAAAAACAAAGATGACTCTCAAAGACATTATGCTGAGGGAAAGAAGCCAGACACACACAAAAACTACACACTGGGTGATTCCATTTATATGAAGTTCTAGAATAGACAAAACTAACCTACAATGATAGAAATAAGAGCAGTGGTGATTTCTGGTGGGAGGTAGGGGGTGGGCATGGAATTGGCTGAAAAGGAGCAAAAGGGAACTTTTGGGGTGATAAAAATGTTCTGTCTCATTAAAAGGTGGCTGGTACAAGCATTTGTCAAACTTATGAAACCGTACACATAAGGCTTGAGCTATCACTGTATGTAAATTATACCTCAATAAAAAATGATTACAAAGGATGACTCCAAGTTTGGGTGTGTGCAACTGGAAGACTAGCATCGCTGTAACTGGGATGGACACAGCAGTGGGAGAAGTAGCTTAAAGTTTTTAAGGAGAAAAGTTGGAGGACCCCTGTTTTGGACCCATAATGTTTGAATGCCTACTAGAAAATCAAGTGGAGATGTTAACAGGCAGTTGGATATTTAGGCTTGGACTTTATGAGAGAGGCCAAGGTCAAGTAATAAATTTAGAAACCATCAGTGTACACATGGTGTTTGAAGTCATGAAAACTAGTGAAATCACATATATTAAGTAAATCCTGCAATAATGCCATGAGGTAAACATTGTATTGTCCCCATTTTGTAGATAAGGGAGCTGGAGTCCCAAAGAGAAGTTGGGTCAGGTAATTATTAATTATTAACTGATGGATTAGAATCTCTGATGTTCCAAATAACAAATTCTTTTTTTTTTTTTTAAAGATTTTATTTATTTTTCAACAGAGAGAGAGAGACAGTGAGAGAGGAAACACAAGCAGGGGGAGTGGGAGAGGGAGAAGCTGGCTTCCCGCTGAGCAGGGAGCCCCATGCGGGACTCGATCCCAGGATCCTGGGATCATGACCTGAGCCGAAGGCAGACGCTTAACAACTGAGCCACCCAGGCGCCCCCAAATAACAAATTCTTATTCACTACATTGAACTACCACTCACAATGTTTGAATAAATCCAAATACTCTTTTATGTAGTGAGAGTCATAGTGTCTTTGCATTGATATGGCTCTTCTATCAACAAAACATTGTTTACAAAATATTGTCCTGCCTATTATTTCATTTGACTTAATGAATTAAATCAGATTCCTCAGGCTTTAACAGTCCTGTTCAACAGAGAAGTAAATTGAGACACTAAGAGATTAAGATTTACTTTAAATCATATACATAAAGAGTAAAACCTAAATAATTGTAATTTATAGACTTATGCCTACTTTATAATTTTATCTACAAATTATTGGAGACAGCTCATAAGATATATGGAATGAAATATGCATTAGAAATATAAATGGAAAACCAGGACAAAGGTAAAGAAAAATATGAATATTGAATACAAAAATTACTGTGATTGAGTTTCAAGTTTGTCTATGCATTCAGTGACTGCAAAGTCAGAAAGGAAAATATAATTCATTATATAGATCTTGGTATAAGAAAAAAGCAGTGTTTTTCCTAGCATTGAATTGTAAAGAAAATTATACACATGGGCCTTTATATAAGAACATGAGATAACTGGAAAGATAATATCCAGGACAGTATATTTATAGCAATGCTGTTGAAAATTTCCTATAGCTGTTCCTTAAGTTAACTGTGAAAAATATATATATATATAAGAAGTCAAGTTCTCTGACCTCTAAGCCACTTCCTCTATCAAGTAGACCATTAATAGTAATCAATGCACACATGGCTAACTAACCAAATAACTTTTGGAATGAAAGCATAAGCAAAAGGATAATTTACTAAATATCTCTTTATTTGCTATAGACAATGCCTACTGGGTTTTGAGCTATGGTGCATACATATCTACACAAAAATATAAGTTTACCCTAGGGTCCCCTCATGGCTCCCAATTATACAACTTTTTATCATACCCCCCTGTGCTTGTGGACAGAGAAAAACCATCCCCCTGCAACCCACAACCCTCACCTCCACCCCTTATCCCTTCCCTTACATGCATACCATGATCTCCTGCTTCATCCCAAGTTCTGCAACTGTGGGTTTGCAGTTCCAGACTCTGATCTATAGCTTGGAGAATGCCATTCAACTTTTAAATTTCCTCTTCTGACTTTAAGAAGCACCACAGACTTTTGTCCAGTTTTAGTAAGAATCCTACTAGAAAGACCAGTTCTTCCCTGCTTTTTGTCAAGGTCATTTGGGAATTGCACTAGGCATTCTGCAGGATAGCTGCACAATTCTGGAGATGTCATTCTTTTTTTTTTTTAATATTTATTTGTTTATTTTAGAGAGAAAGAGAGCATGCAAGGAGAGGGGAAGAGGGAGAGGGAAAGAGAGAATTTCAAGCAGATTCCCTGCTGAGCTCAGAGCCCAGTGCAGGGCTCCATCTCAGGACCCTGAGATCATGATCTGAGCTGAAATCAAGAGGCAGGCATTCAAGCGACTGAGCCACCCAGGCGGCCCTCTGGGGATGCCCTTCTAAGGTCATTGTGTTACTTACCGAAATTGGGTGACACGAACTGACTCAAAATCTTGAATGCTTTTGAATGCTTCTTTAAGCTTACAAAGAGAAAAAGGGGCAATATGTTGATCTTTGTCCCCATACAAGAAAGATATTTTAGCAAAAAAAAAATTGATGCAGATAATAAATAAACCAACAGAACCACTGGAGAAAGAAAAGAGATACCACAGCAGGTAGTTGCATATTATACAAATACAGTTCAAATGACAGTTAAGAATTGTACACACACACAGTCATTTATTTTGAGTTTGCTAATAAAGATGGAAGAACCAATTGCTTAGAATAGGGTATTGGGTGCCAGATAATATAAATTTTTCCAAAATCTGTTTCCTCCTTCACAAAAATAAGCCATACATTTCCATATGCATTTAAACTGAATCTATCTGGAAAGTATTTGTGTGTATGACTTCAGTGAAAATGACACCTGAACCAACATCCTAGGCAGACGGACACTGATTTAGTTTTTCTGAGACTTCATTACACAGTCCAGAATTTTGCTCAGTAATTCTTTTTAGCCCCTAATAAGTGAGGCTTCTTTATGGAACGAATCCCAAATGCTGACAATTGAGCCTAGAGCATGAAAAATTTTCTTTTGACAAATAAAAAACAGAAAATAACCAAGAATCCTTGCTAGGATATGACTCACATAAATGAGCAAAAGTGAACACAAGAGAAATTGAAAGAAATCAACTGCTAAAACTCTCCCAGAAAGAAAATGTTCAACATACGTCAGTTGTGGGCAATGCGATTAACTGCTCTGTAATAACTCATTGAACGTTAATAATTAAGAATATGTATTAAATAAACATGCTGAATTGAAAACATCTGAACTTATGTTTAGCCAACAATTTCTTATGTAGTAAGTAGAAAGTGCTTACTTGAATTTCAATTCCAGTGGCATATTTGGAGTATGAAGGAGAAGATGAATTCAAAAGGTCTTTGGCAAAGCTTTCATTAATTTTGAAAGTGCCCCAAACCTCTATGGGAAATAAAAAGAGGTTTATAGATATAAAAATTACTCACTTGAATTTATTACAGCATAAAATTACAGAAGTACATTTGAAGCCCATCTATTCAACAGCAGTATTTCAATTTCTTCTTATAATGAATGTTCACCTAAAATAATATAGGAAGCATACACAAAACTAGACTTTTCAGTTGTGGATTTGGAATATAATGAGAAGGTGCTGGTGATCAAGACAACCTTATAAGTAGGTAAATGTGTGCCCCCCACATGTGGTTAAGAAAGGCAGTCACTTAACACTGAAATGTGTGCCCATCTAGGCTTTGAGCTCAAACACCGTCCTTATGAAAAATTTTTAAAAAAGAAAAAAAACAATAAAACACTACTTGCTAATTCCAATATACCCCTTGCTTGCCCATCGCTGGTGCTTTTCTGTGCTGGGACAGGTTGTTGCCCATTTTCATATGGACAAACCCCGATTATCCTTCATTCAGGACTTAGTCAAATGTACCTCCTTTGCAAGACCTCCCCTGATCTCCAAATGCAAAGATTCTTTCCCTCCTCTAAATTCCTACAGTATTCTTTTCATATCCCTTTACAACCTCTTGTACCAACATATCTGTTTGTGAGCATTTATGTTTATATGTCCCCACTCCACTTTGGGGAGACCCTTGTGAGTGTAATCCCTGTCTGATCCATCTTTGTATCTCCTCAAGATGCATCAGACACAGACCACCTTTCAAAAGGTAGGCTTTCATTCAAATTTGTTGAAGAAATTACACTGTCTTCTTTCTTGTATTACAGCCTAGCCTCCCCAGCTAGGCTGCTAATTCAGAGAAAGAGAAATGCTTCATTGTGTCTTCCCAGAATTTGCCTCAGATCTGGGTATAAAGATGGTGTTCAATAAATATGTGTGGCCATCACGAATTGGCATGGTCCTGGGAAGGGGAGCCAGAAATGCCCAGGAAAGCTGGGTTATTTCAGTTTCTCCCTCTCTTTGCACAGCTCTACCAGAATCCAGAGCTTCAAGATAACTGGAGTCTTCTCTGAGGAAACTTCCTAAAGTCCTTCAGGTCCTGGAGCCCACGTCATTTGGCTCACTTCTTCATCCACTGATCATAAACCTAAGGAAATTTAGCTCCCTCAGCTTCCACTGGTTTCCTAAGCTAGACCTTTAACTTCTCTTTTGTTTTGGTGATGCATTCAGTACACATACTTGTTGGCCATCTAGAACATACATTTCAGTATAATCACCCTGTGTTCCTCCCTGCTCTCTAGACTTCTCTTTTCTGGAAATTGATGTTGGCAAAAGCCATGAAAAGAAGGCAGGAAAAAAAAAATTGTATTTACTCAAGCAGTTCCCCTACTTGAGGTTTTCATGAATCCCCCTCAATCTCAATAAAATCATAGAATTGCAGAGCTGAGCTGGATGAGGTTTGAAGTGATCATCAACTCACATTTCTGAATTTTCTGTACTTGTGAAGCTCTCCCTGTGTCTAGCTAGGTCTAGTGGGGTATATTGTCTTGTCCTTTGATGACCCTGCAAACACTAGTTCTGTTCAGGGAGACAAAGAGTTAACACATGGGTGAGGAGCTAGAGTTCCCTCCCTGTGGCATGTTGGGCCCAGGGCCCCCCTCCCCCCACCACCAGAGCTCTCCTCCTGGTACCCTTCTGTGCTTACTTGTCCTTTCACAGATATTGATGCTCTGGGTGAAGTTGTTGAGATGACAATGACAGCTCTGGAGCCCTCCAGCCGTGTGAAGGTAGCATTTGTGGGGATCAAGGCATGAGGGAGAAAACCAGGTGTAGCCATCCTCACAGGCACAGTGCAAAACCCCATTCTGGTTGCCACAGTCTGCACAAAAAAACAGGGCTTGGTCTCACACGATCTGGTTTATAAACTGACCAACGCTGAGTTCTCACCCTTGGCTCTGACTTAGAATCTGAACCAAGTGTGCTCATCAAGAGCTAGAAGGATAAAACTAGGATGGCAATAGGTTTAGGGTAAGGATATGCCCAACTCAATAGATTCTGAGCCTGATACCAGACACTTAGCAAACATAAAATCAAGTGGCTGGGTCTAGCATCCAAAAGAAGGATGGATGCCCAGTAGATAGCCCTTGGAATGGGAAAGAGAAGCAGAAGAGGGTGTGTTAACCTGACAGTTATTTAAGAGAGTTCTAGAAGGTATTTTTCCACTATTTTACTGGAAGCTCCTCCCATCCACCTATCACCATTCTCGGGTAGGTCCCCTAAGCAAGATGGCAAACACTGAGAGACTTTTTCTTTTCTTGAGAGTCATGAATAAAAATTCCATCAGCCAATTCTGTGTGCTCATTCCCTACTGACTGACCTAAAACACCCATCAAAAGGCATCCTTTATAATAGACCAAAAAATTGGGATGAAGTCACCAGATATCTTTGTGAAAATATGCATTATGATATATAGTGAATGATTCTCAAACTTTGTCATGTGTCAGAATCACCTGGAGGGTCTCATCCCAAAGTTTCTGATTCAGTAAGTCTGGGATGGGGCCTTTGCATTTCCATTAAGATCCCTGATACTGCTGCTGCTGCTAATGTGGGCACCACACTTTAAGAACTACTGCTTTAAACAAATCATTTAACGTCTCTGAAACCCAGCATTGTAATCATTAGTGCTGTTTGTCAATTACTTCTAGCTGTTTTCTGGACACAGTAGGATTACATATTCTGGCCTCCTGAGGTTGAATGGGGCCATGAAATCAGTTTGGGTCAATAAGTTATGAGCAGAATTCATGTGTGTCACTTCTAAGTTGGAGACTTCAACTACCAATGTGAAACCCTTGAATATTCTATTTCTTTTGGGCTCCAACTGGGTACATTTGAGATAGTGTGTGATTCATTAGCCTGGATTCCCAAGTGACCACACCAACACAACCCTGCTGCCAACCTGCAATAAAGATGTAGCATGAAGAAGAAATAACACATGTGTTCTTTCAAGCCACACATATTGTGGGGATGATTGTCTCCATAGCATAACCTAACCTATCCCAACTGCTGCCCACCTTCCCCCTTCCACTCCCAGTCCCCAGAGGGCAGATTTACATGTAGTGGCCTTTGCTCTAATAATCTTCATTGGTTCCTGTAACCATAATGATGGAGGCTTCAGAAGCTTCAGAAAATTCTTCAAGTCTCTCTTCTCCTTGGAATCTCTATAGGCCACCTGAAGCAGCAGCTCATACTCCTGGACTGGGCCTAAAGAGAGGAAGATAGTCAGGAGCCTCCTTTTTCAGTCTGGGAGAGAAATATTGCCAAGGAAATATTCGTCACGTGTCGTGTTCGTCACGTGTCGTCTAGGGGTCCTGGGCTATGCCACATGGCTTGTTACTGACTTCTGCTCATCCAGACATTAAGTAAAAATGAGCCTCCAGAGGAACACTTGCAGATAGCCCCACATGTGCCTGACCTATGTCTATTCTCCCATCCTGACAGGACAGCTGCTCCCGCTCTCCCTGACCCATCCTGGCATCAATCACCCTCCTGACTTTACACATTTCCTCAGGACACATCCAAGGTCAAGTTTCATGCCTCAGGACCCAAGGGAGAAGAGGTGAGAAAATTCTAGTCATTCTTCCCTCTTGCTTTCCCAGCTCCAGTCTCCTTGAAGGATGTTCAGTATAAAACCCCCAGTCTCACACTTTCCTCTCCAAAGAGCCCTTTTTTCTCCTATGAAGAGGTTTCAATAATTAGCCAACTTTGAGTACCTTATATGAAATGCAAATGCAAAAGCAAAAGCAAAACCAAACCAAATCTTACTTGAGGCTTTCTGCATCCTCGTCTCTGCCTTATCACTCCTGAGCAGCACCTTTTGTTTCCCTAAGGAGAGGCTGTTATGTGTTCTGGGCTCAGGAGACTATGAATCCTAGGAGTAGTCTCCCTCCCAGAACTCATTTAGGCACATTCACATAAAACATAGTGCAAGATTTCATGGTGTTTCCAGACTGTCCCAAGCTCATCTATGCACCCCAGATTAGGAATGTAAGGACCTTAGAGAAAAAGAGGGAAGAGGTGAATATCCTTTTATCCTGGGTCTCCTTTGATTGCCACTGGCAGTGAAATCTCTTAGAAGTCTCAGATTTCTCAAGACATCCATGCTTTCTGCAGGGACAGATGAGATGGGGAGCTTCTCTGAGACTCTCCCATTTCTTAGGCGCCCAGGGAGCCAGGCAGAAGGGAAATTTATAGAGAAGGAAACCAGTGGATCAATCCCTAGACTTTTCAGAAAGCAGTCAAGAAGGTAGCAGGAAGTTGGCTGAGTCTGACATGTCCCAGAACATGGACAAGAGCTTCCTGTCTGCCATAACTTCCACCATCTCACTGCATAGAGCCTCAGCCCCGCCTTGTATTCTTCCCTCTCCTTGCAGGCTGGAACCTCTGTCCCAGGTCTTGGGAACCACACCAAGTAGGGAAAGCTAAGGGGACTCCTGCCCAAGCAGGTAAGAAGTGGGGTGGGGGGGGAACAGTCAGTGTCAGAGGCTCATGGCACTGGTTCTGGAGCCAGACTAACTAGGTTTGAATCATTCCTCCTGCCCCCTAGCCATGTGTCTTAATTTCACCATCTGTGAAATAAAGATGACCATTGTGCCTAAATCAGAGGGTCATTGTGAGGATTTAATTCATCTAATGCACTTAAAATAGTGCCTGGCACCTAGGAACAGCTCACTAAATACTAACTGTATTTTTACTGTCAGGAAAAATGTTTTCATGGCATTCCAAGTTGAATTTTTATTTCATTTTCTGGAGAATTGCAGGATTGAGTGGTGGTAAGGTCAATGACACTATTAGCACACTGTTGTATGACAGATCACTGCCCTGGAGAAAGGCTTTTGTGGGCTGATCCAGGAGCCTAACAACCATCTGTGTGTATCATTGTCTCCATGAGGAAATATAGTCAGTGCTTGAAACATCAGAACAACAAATTAAATTTCAGAACACAACCTATTCCTAGACTAAGGGCTGTGCCCACTAATTAACACTGTTAGGATTAAGATAAGGAAGGAAAAGAAGAGTATGGAATAGCTACTTGCCAGGTATGGTGCAGGATATTATGCTTTTATGTATTATTTAATCTTCACAAATGTTTTGCTTGTACGGATTGCTATTATTCTCATTTCCCAGATTCAACGTGTTTAATAGTGTGTTTAAGATCATACAACCAGTCAGAAACACCACTGAGGTTGGAACCTTGGTCCCTTGGCACCAAGGTCTACTGTACCACACTCCCTAAGGGAGACTCACCTGGATGCTTTTTCTTATTCACACTGAGTCCTCTTTTTGTTTTGATGCCTTCATTTCTCTGTTTGAAAGAAAACAGGAATAATTATGGAAGGGTTTTGTAAAGATGTACTTCCTAGGCCTTGTTGGCTCTCCCAGATGAACTGAAATTATGGATCTAAAATCCAAGTCAGGGATGGTGGAGAGGTGGCTAGGGAAGGCCTCCCTTAGGCAACTTTTGAGCACAACCCTGAAGGAGGTGAGGAAGTGAGGATCCCTAGAGAAAGAACTTTCCTGGCAGTGTAATGGCCCTGGGGTAAGAATATGCCTGGCATGTGAGGACAGAGTGAGGAGGCCAGGGTGGCTCAGTGGAGTGGGTAAGGGGAGAGGGACAGGCAGTGAGATCAGAGAGTATCTCCAAGGAGGTAGGCTGTGTAGATCTTTATAGGGTAACGGCTTAGTTTTTACTTGAGTGAGATGGGAACCCACCAGAGAGTTCTGAACAGAGGTGACAGTGCTCTAATTTACCTTTTGGAAGGCTCAATCCTGCAGCCATGTTAGGAATAGACAAGCACAGAAGCAATGAGAGCATCTCAGGAGTTATTGAAATAACACAGGTGAGACATACTGTGAGAGATACTGAAGGTGTGGATCAAGGTGGTAGCCATAGAGGTAGCGAGAAATGTTTGAATTCTGGGTGTATTTTAAAGATAAAGCAAAACAAAACAAAACAAGAGCCAATGGTTTAGATAGGGATTATGGGAAGAGTCAAACATGAAAATCAGTTTTTTGACCAACCATCCGGAAGAACAATGATATCACTTGCTGAGATGGGAAAGGAGAAGCAGGTTTGGTGAGGGAAAAAAATCAAGAATTTAGTTCTGGACATATTAGGTTAAGGGGTCTATTCAACACCCAACTGGAGATACCACAGAGATAGTAGATACGTGGGTGTAGAGTTCAGGGGAGAAGGTCAAGATGCAGATGTAAATTTGGGAGCCATCAGAATATAGAGAACATTAAAACCATGATCCTAGATGAAAGCGTCAAGAAAGTGAGTGTAGTCAGGGAAGAGAGTCCAAGGATTGACCATGCCAATTTTTATGCCTTTCCTTGGTCAAAGAAACCATAGAAAGGAATGTACTGAGCTAGAAGAGATCTCTACGATGGCTCAGTTCCTTATTTTGCAGTTAGGTCCTCTAAATTTCAAGAGATGAAACTGTTTGTCCAAGGCTACACATAGCTAATGTGGATCATGTTGAGACAAGAACCCAGGACTTCTGATTCCAAGTCTATTAAATTATGTAGTTCCAGTGGCTGAGAGAGTGACGGGTTTTCAAAGTGCAGAGGGAGAGAAGAGTGGTGGTAGAGAGGGAAAACGGGGCATATGCCAACTCACCCCCAGGAAGCCTTCCTGGCCTTCAATGAGGGTGAAGAAAGAGATGAGCCAGAGCATGCGGACTTGCATCTTCAGCTGGCCTCGCTCCTTCTCCCAGACTCAACGTAAACAACTGGGGCCACAGTCTGTGGCTAGACAACGGATGTACCATGCAAGGTTGAGGCACAAAAACAAGTCATTCAAGCCAAAATTTAAGAACGTACACAGCGGTAGGGCTAACTGAGCGGATCAGAAGCCTGAGTGGTTGATGATTTTTCCACTTTGTGTCTGTAGCCTGAGATACCATTACTTCCACTCCGGTAGCAGAAGTAGTAAGTTTCCATCTTTACAAACTGCCTAGAAAACTGATCGAGAGCTCTCTTCTCAATGATCACATTTGACTAAACAGAGGCTATTTTAAAATCATGACTTGCTTAACTTTGCAACCAAATGCATTTAACATCCAGCCTTTTTATATTTCACCGTTTCCTTTTCATCTCAGTAAAAACAAGCATTAAAATAACCGAAGATCCTTAGAACCATGAATATAAGGATAGAATCAGAGTGTTTAAGCATAAAAATAATAATGAACCAACCCAGGAGATTTCTTTCTTTATAGTTGATGTAAATATCAACAAATTATCCTCAAGTTATGCTTATGTCAGAATAATTTGGACAAAATTCAGCACATAGTCGTGGTCACAAAATTAATCATGTACACCCAGGTTATTTGGTATCAACAAAAAATATCACAGTAAGTTAGAACTGTTCTGTCCAATACAGTAGCCACCAGATACATGTGGCAATCTAAATTTTCATTTTAATTACAATAGAATGAAATGAAATGAAATGAAATTTCTCAGTCACACTAGCCACATTTCAAGTGCTCAATAACCACATGTAGCTAGTGGCTACCAATGTCAGGCCGTGTAGACACAGAACACTTCCATTATTTTTTTAAAATATTTTTTATTATTTAGAGAGAGAAAGAGTGCACAGGGGGAGGGATACAGGGAGAGGAAAGAGAGAGTCTCAAGCAGACTCCGCACTGAGTGGGGACCTGGACACAGGGCTCGATCTCACAACCCTGAGATCATGACCTAAGCCAAAATCAAGAGCCAGACACTCAAGTGACTGAGCCACCCAGGCGGCCCAGAACACTTCCATTATTGCCAAAAGTTTTTCGGCATGGAATAGCATTCAGCCTTAAAATAGAAGGAAATCCTGTCACGTGATACAACATGGATAAACCTCAAGGGCATTAGATTAAAAAAAAGAAGCCGATTGGAAAAAGACCAATCCTGTATGATTCCACTCCTATGAAGTATCTAAAGAAGTCAAGATCATAGAAATAGAAAGTAGAATGGTGGTTGCCAAGTGCTTGGAGGAGAGGAAAAACAGGGACTTGTTATTTAATGGATATAGGTTTCAGTGTTGCCAGACAAAAAAGTTCCAGAGATCTGATGTCCAACAATGTGACTATACTTCACACTACTGAAACTGCACACTTAATAATGGTTAAGATGGTACATTCTGCGTTATGTAGGGTTTTAACCACACTTTTTGAAAAGTTGTACTGGACAGCAATGACAGAAACGAAGGAATACGTCCCTATGGCCTCTCCACGTTCTTTCACATCTCCATGGGAAACGATGAAAAACTCTAATTCCCAAACTCACTAACCCACCATTAAAATAAGTGTCCTCGGTTAGCAGCATAGAGAACACAGAGCTGGACCCTCCCTTCCAGGCCTTCCCTTGTTTCCCAGGTATACCCTAACCCTCATAAAACCCTGCCATGCCTGACAGCACTGCCCCACACTTTGTTCTCTGATCTGCAAGAAAAGAAAAAAGATGTTAGAGACAGGGTAAAGACTACCACTGACGTGGCCTACATGTCAGCAGAGACCCTTTCCAGGGCTTTCTAGGGAAGCATGAAAAGTAAGCAATGAAACACATACAACTTTTGTGTTTCCCTTCACCCCTTAGGTGAATAGTCCTCTCCTGTCCCTACCTTCCTGCTTGCCAAAGCTCCTTCAAAAATCTACTGATTTAACTTTGGGGACAGCCTGTGCTCCAGATTGTTCTTCTAGATCTTGCTTCTCAAAACTCATCTGCTCTGGGTCCTATTTCCTCTAGCCAGCTCTGTGCTTTCCAAAAGTGATGGACATTCATCCATAGAGCAGTGTTTTTCAAACATTTTGATCAGGACCCATAAAAAGAAATATATTTTATAACATGTGCATATATACACACACATATAATAAAATGTATCAGTGTGTATGTATAAATAACAGAAGAGTTAAATAACAGAACAATTACATGAAACAGAACTTAATTATTTCTGAGATGTGCCCTTAGATATTTCTACTTGGTTTTTTTTCAAGTTTTTATTCAAACCCCGGTTAGTTAACGTACAGTGTAATATTAGTTTCAGGTGTACAATATAGTGATTCAGTACTTCCTTACAACACCCAGTCCTTCATCCCCATCACCTATTTCCCCCATCCCCCATCCACCTCCCCTCTGGTAACCATCCGTTTGTTCTCTATAGTTAAGAATCTGTTTCTTGGTTTGCCTCTCTCTCTTTTTATTCAAACCCCGGTTAGTTAACGTACAGTGTAATATTAGTTTCAGGTGTACAATATAGTGATTCAGTACTTCCTTACAACACCCAGTCCTTCATCCCCATCACCTATTTCCCCCATCCCCCATCCACCTCCCCTCTGGTAACCATCCGTTTGTTCTCTATAGTTAAGAATCTGTTTCTTGGTTTGCCTCTCTCTCTTTTTTCCCCTTTGCTCATTTGTTTTATTCCTTAAATTCCACATATGAGTGAAATCATATGGTATTTGTCTTTCTCTGACTGACTTATTTCAGTTTAGCATAATACTCTCCATCTCCATCCATGTCATTGCAAATGGCAAGATTTCATTCTTTTATATTCTTTTATCTTCCTAATCCATTCATCAGCCAATGGACACTTGGTCTATTTCCATAATTTGGCTATTGTAGATAATGTTGGTATGAACATCGGCGTGCATGTATCCCTTTGAATTAGTATTTTGTATTCTTTGGGTAAATACCTAGTAGTGTAATTTCTGGATTGTAGGGTAGTTATATATTTTTTAAGATTTTATTTATTTATTTTATGAGAGAGAGAGAGAGAGCAGGCAGAGGGGCAGAGAGAGAGAGAGAGAATCTCAAGCAGACTCCATGCTGAGTGTGGAGCCTGATGCGGGGCTTGATGTTGTGACCCTGAGATCATAACCTGAGCTGAAACCAAGAGTTGGATGCTTAACTGATTGAGCCACCCAGGCGCCCCCGGGTAGCTCTATTTTTAACTTTTTGAGGAACCTCCATACTGTTTTTCAGAATGGCTGCACCAGTTTGCATTCCCACCAGCAGTGTAAGAGGGCTGCCCTTTCTCCACATGCTCGCCAACGTCTCTTGTTTCCTGTGTAGTTGATTTTAGCCGTTCTGATAGGTGTGAGGTGATATCTCATTGCAGTTTGATTTGCATTTCCTTGATGGTGAGTGATGTTGAGCATCTTTTCATGTGTCTGTTGGTCATCTGTATGTCTCATTTGGAAAAATGGCTACTCATGTCTTCTGCCCATTTTTTAATTGGATTATTCATTTCTGGGGTGTTGAGTTTTAGAAGTTCTTTATATTTTTTGGATACTAACCCTTTATCAGGTATGTCATTTGCAAATATCTTCTCCCATTCCATAGGTTGCCTTTGAGTTTTGTTGATTGTTTCCTTCACTGTGCAGAAGCTTTTTATTTTGATGAAGTCTCAATACTTAATTTTTGCTTTTATTTCCCTTGCCTGAAGAGACATATCTAGAAAGAAGTTGCTATGGCTGATGTCAAAAAAGTTACTTCCTGTGTTCTCCTCAAGGATTTTTACAGTTTCCTATCTCACATTTAGATCTTTAATCCATTTTGAATTTATTTTCATGTATGGTATAAGAAAGTGGTCCAGTTTCATTCTGCCTGTGGCTGTCCGGTTTTCCCAGCACCATTTGTTGAAGAGACTGTCTTTTTCCCATTGGATATTCTTTCCTGTTTTGTCAAAGATTAATTGACCATATGGTTGTGGGTTCATTTCTGTGTTTTCTATTCTGTTCCATTGATCTATGTGTCTTTTTTTGTTGTTGTTTTTTGTTGCCAGTACCACACTGTTTTTATCACTACAGCTTTGTAATATAACTATTTGTTTTTATTTTATTGGGTGGAGGGTTTTTTGTTTTTGTTTTGGTAAATTGTCACATCCTACTAAATTAATTACCAATACCTTCTTTGAGTGCAGCCACATTGCAGAGGAAGCTTGTCTCTTTCCAACCCCATTCTTTTTCTCTACTTCCAGGGAAAACTATTTAATGTCAGTTCCTGACACTGAGCACTGTTTGGACCATGGTCTTTAGTGCTGGACCTTTCAAAGAGGGAAACAGTCACCATGCATGTGGGTGTGACCTACCCTCTCCTCGAGCCAGGGCCTGCTCCTAAATGGAAGGCCTGGCCCTTTTATGGCTCTTTCTCTCAATCATTTCTCTCAATATCTCTCTCTCTGAAAAAATCTTCTTTCCCCCTCATGTTGTCCAGGCTTGAGGCTGCAAACCCAAATCAAGAAGGCCTGGATGACAGCCTGGGCATCTTGAGGAAACTCTCTCTCATACTCTTGGCCTCTTTTCCCCTCTTCCTCCCATGTGGTGGGTATATTCTGGGCTGTCTCCTTAGATTTGCTAGAAATGGTAAATTGTTACTTACAGTCAGGGTTTCAGACCTGTGATCCCCAGTCACTGCTCTGTAGGCCAATCATGAATAGCTGGACTTTAAAAAAGGAGGAGGAAGGGGCGCCTGAGTGGCTCAGTCATTAAGCGTCTGCCTTCGGCTCAGGTCATGATCCCAGGGTCCTGGGATCGAGCCCCACATTGGGCTCCCTGCCCAGCGGGAAGCCTGCTTCTCCCTCTTCCACTCCCCATGCTTGTGTTCCCTCTCTCGCTGTGTCTCTCCCTGTCAAATAAATAAAATCTTAAAAAAAAAAAAGATTTTGATAAAAAAAAAGGAGGAGGAAGAGGGGGACAGGGTGGGGGAGGAAGAGGAGGGAGAGAAAAGAATATATTTGGAAGCTTATTAGAAAATACAGGTGCCCCCCTCCCACCCTAAACCCTACTAAACCTTAGACAGGCCAGGCCCAGCCAGGGATGCTGACCTCCAGGTAGGTTTAAGAGTTGTTATTCTAGACTGGTTCTGGGATAGGAAACAGGAGTTTGGTGCTGAGGCCAAACCTGTGATTTGAATTCTACTCTGGGGTTTGGGACCAAAGCTCAAACTAATCAAAATGTTTTCTTTGCTTCCTTGGTACATACACCCCCTTCTGGGATAAGGTTGGAAGACTCAATTTCAGATAAATAACGACTAATTTTTTAATATTCAGTATGCGCCACACAGTATTTGAGACACTATTCATTGTCCATAATTATTTGTTGTTTTTCTGAAATTCAGATTTACCTGGGCATCCTCTATTTGACAACTAGTCAAAGGTGGGAAAATGGTATCTCAAGGTACATGGGACCCAAGCACTGTGGCTAGATTGCCCAGGGTTCAGGGACCAGCTTTGACATTTATCAAGTAGATGCCCTCTGACATTTTCTCAGGCTTTCCATACCTCAGTTTACTAATCTATCATATGGAGGAAATAATATTAATTCAGAGGTTCTTAGGAGATTTGAATGCATTATTGCATGTAAAGTACCCAGAACAATGCCTGGCAGGTGGTAAGCCTCAATTATGGTTAGCAATTAATGCTAGCATTACTAATATTTTAATATCATCACCACTATTTATAGTTCCTTACTGAATTGTGTCAGAATTTGCCTTCAATTGTGAGTCAAATTAACTTATCAAATAAAAAGTGCTCCCGGGTCAATGGCCACCACAATGTAAATGGAAGGATGGACCCCAACCTCAAGGTAATAAAAAATATATTGTTACAGTAACTGAATTATCTGACTCAAAAGAGAGTCCTGGACAGTGTGGATGTCAAGAAATACTCTGTGTGTGTGTGTGTGTGTGTGTGTGTGTGTGTGTGTGTATGTGTGTGTCTAGGGTAACCTTACATCCCACCTAACTCTGACTTTACTAGAGGCAACTCTCATGGTATTTTCAGCACTTCCTTTCCAAGCTGAAAAGGTCCTTATTATTAAAACCTTCTCAGAATCTATGTGCCCCTGCCACAGACAAGGAGCTGTTGTTGACATCGGAGTATGTGTGTTTACATCACTCGTTCTGCAGCAACTGGGGGCCGATGATGCCTGACCCACAGCTGTGTTGGCACCAGCTGCAGTGGGAAGGCCTGGCCATGGTAGAACCCCCCTCACTTCCCTGAATTCATTCAAGTGAATTCATTCCTGATAATCCCTGTCCTTCAGTTTGCAGAGAACAATCATTAGGATTTGCTACTACGCCTCTAGAGAAGGCTGTCCATTGTCTCTCCGTTCTTCCAGTTACGTCTTTATGGGTTCCAAATATTATTTATTTATGTCAACAGTTGTCACCTTATCAACAGCAGTTCTGAGTTGGAACTGCTCACTCCTACACTTCCCAGCATTTTTAGCAACAGTCTAATCTTAGACACTGTTGCACACTTGGGCTGCTTTCCTGGCACCAATATTTATGGGATTGTTTCTTCCTCTATAAATAGAAGAATTCCCAGTAGAGTTGTCTCCCTCCTCTCTGTCTTGGACTCACATGGGCACACGTGCATACCACACATACACACACACACACACACACACACACACACGTGCACACACTAATGGAAAACAGCAGATCTCCAGTTAGGATCTGAAGGACATCATGACTCAAACAGAACTGATTGTTTTACCAGCAGAGGACCTGTAAAGCCTTGGTTTTATTTCACCTTTTATTTTATAAAGTTTTGGTAACATTTTCATTGGGATCTATCTTTATGGAGGAATCCTTGGGCCTTTTGCCTTTGAAAGGAGTTTCTTTGTTCTCCTTTAAGTAAGCAGATCTGGTAGCGGTCAGGTGAAAAGGTAGGTGGGGACAAAGAAGAAAACCAATTCACATCTAGAAAAATATTGGGAGGTGTGGTGAATCTTGAGCTAGACACACTTCTTCTGGAAGAACTACAATTTAAAGTTATCTAAAATCTCAGTGAGTATCTACATAAATATGTGTGCACAGTACAATTTGAAGCAGATATTTTACATTTTAGCATGTTTTTAGTGGCTTCTGTTGTATCAGCATAATGGAAAAGAGGTAGATGAATTAGAATCTAACCCCAGGTTTGTTTTTTATCTGTCAGAACTTATGAAAGTTAAAGAAAAAAACAAACCATGCTGGAATTCAGTTTCCTCTTCTATAAAATAAGCAATATAGGATAAGGTGAGCTCAGATCCACTCACATTCAGATTCTATTGTTATATGCCCATTTCCCAGTTTCTCTTTGGGTATTATTTATTTAATTATTCTTTTCTTTAGTGTCTGTTGGTCATCAAATCTAAGCTGGGAATGATTAACATGTTTTATTGGGCTTTATACCTGTTTCCTCCTCAAACTGGTTATTATAATTCTGGAATATCTGTTGAGATTGGCTGAGCACCTACTAAGAATGAAGTCCTTGGGTTGAGAAGAGAGGTGTGATTTTTGAGAATCCTAAAATCATAAGGCTGGAAGAGACAAAAGGAATGACTTAGCTCCGTCATTCCTTCCTAGGACGCTTTACCAATCTGCTAAACCCTAATTTGTTCAACCACTGAATATTGAGAGCCTCCAATTTCCCAGGCACTGTGCCAGGCCCGGGTGGTTCACAGCACAGTCAGGCCGGGCATTCATACACACTAGCTCCGCCCATTAAGGGAAACTCCAAAAGCAGTGACCCAGACCCACTTTTGAAACCAACTGCTGGGTGGCTGGGGTCTCTTTGTTCCCTATTTTAAACCTTGCAATGTTTCCTTGAATGGATGTCCCTTCAGAGTCCAGTGTGTGACCCTACCTCTTCGTCAGATCCTCTTCAATCCAAAAATTGAGAAACAGTTTTTACAAGTCTGTGTGTCCTTTCCCACTCATGGGAACTTTGGCTGCAGAGCATTTCTCATGTTGCTGGTGTTGTCAGCCTAGCACGGCTGTGTGCTCCCCACTAACAAAGATTCTGGGCTTTTTAAAGCTTTTTCCTCTGTACTTTGTATCTCAGCAAAGATACAGGATGATCTGTTGTTCTTAGCTCATCACCCAATACTTCTTCCGATGTCCTGGTAGAGTTCATTTCCCACAGACGAGTCCAGCTCAGTCCCGTTGTAAGAGCCTGACCGCCAGCCTCAGGGCTTGGCTCTTTCCCAACCACTTGTAACTGAAGATTTTCTCCTGTCATTCATGGTTCAGTAGAGCCAACATCAGCACCAAGCCCTTAAAGGACGATTAATGGCATTCCAGAGAAGGTGCCAAGCTGTTTCTTTCAGCCAAGCCTTTGGCTCAGCAGTAGGGACCCAGCCTTCCGGGAATCCCCAGGTCAGGTTTATTTCCCATCTTCCCCACATGACTCTGCTTACTTAGAGCAGGTAAAAACCCATGGAATTTGAACTTCCTCTTAGATTGTTCCCTTGAAAAAGTACTTGAATAGCACTTGAGGGAAGTGATGGTTACATAATAAGAAATAAGAAAAATTCTTTGTAATTTACTAAATGCTCTCCTATGCATTGATTTGGTTATTTTGGCAATCTTGTAAATAAAGTGGGGATTATTTCCGTTTCATGCTTGCAGAAAATGAGAAGGGTAGACCTAAATTCTAAATAAAAAGAATTTATCAACTATTTCTCTCAATTTCTTTCCCCGAAGAATCTAAAATTTCTCTTGGACTCTGAGCCAGTGCATTTTGTTGCTTGGGAGATGATTTTAATAAGGTCCTGGATTGTTAATTTGATGTCCATCTGAGTTCCTTACAAATAAGCTTTCTTTGTTCAGGAAGAAGAATAATATACGTTTCAAAGCTATCCTCCTAGCAAATGTGAGTATTGTCAGTGTCTAAGGATGAAAAAACACTTTATCAGGCCTATTGGAAAGAACCAGAGAACAAGCTTTGTGGCATCTTCTTATGTGAATGGTCAGATTAAAAATGCTACAAGCTCTTCTTGGGTACCTTTTTAAATAAGAGTAAAACTGATATCCAACTTTCATTCAATGCTTAGACTGATAAATCTTAATTATTTCAAATATACTAAAGAACATTCATTCTTTGTTTCCCAATGCCTAGTAACAGTATTTTCATCATTAACTTCCTAATGAGTAAAAGCAAGTTTGCCAAACATATTCCCCAAATGATTCTTCTAGACAAAGAACCAGCTTCCTGGCATTCCACCTATCCTGCAAATATTATGTCAGTCCATATTCCAAAACCTCCCAGGCCCCACACTATGTTCAGATAAAAAGCACACGCATTATGGCGGCAAATGCGTTATTTGGACTCCTACAATCTGCCCTCAAACGTTCCTTCTGTTAAGCTTCTTCTTGGGCATCCTTAATTCTGGGCAAACTGGGATTTTTCCAGGTTAGAGTAAAGTGCCGCTTCAAAAGGTCTATACATTTTGAATTTTGATCAGCGTGGTTAAAATGCCCTCCCCATAGTTTTCCTATTGGAATGTTTACTTTTTCTTAAGAACTGCTTCTTTGGAACTTTTATATAACATGGATATTAGCTCTTTGTCACTTCTTTTATAAATTCTGTTAAAATTTTTTTAACTTTCTATGTTCTGCACAAGAGCTCATGAAATCACATCTGTCACTCTTTTCCATTATGTATTTTAAACTAGGAGTCACGTTCAAAAATCTTTTTTATAGAATGAGTGTAAAAATATTCTTATATATTTTCTTCTAAACCTTCTTTAATTTTAAAATGTGTTTAAACTTTTAATCCTTCTGGAGTTACTTTAGGTTTTGGTATGAAATAAGCATTTACTTTCATTTTCCTCCAAAGGAACAACCAGTTATCCCAACTACGTTTCTTGACTAAACCATTCTTTTAGCAAGACACCTTGATAATTCTTTATTAGTTTTAAAGGCCACCTTCAATATATAATAAAAATCTGACTTAAATATTTGTAAATTCTTCTGCTGTGTCTTTTCTTCTCCTACTTACTTGTTTAATTGGAATTTTGGTCAACAACATAGTAGAGTGTTATATGCCTAAGAAATATAACATTAAGTTTCTTATGAGAAACAATTAGCCTGATTCTCTAAGAGATTAAGCACAGGGAAGTCTTCAAGCAAAACTGGGCTAAACTGCAAACACAAGTATGCAGGGCTTTCATGGAAAATATAATCTGCTTAATACAAAGTCTCTTTACCCAAAACTTGGCAGGTGTGGATCTGTTCCATTGTGACAAGCTACCTAATACTGTAAATTTATAGTAAACACCTGCTTATCCCTAAACAATAAAGGAACTTTTACGATCAGTTTTTTTATTTTATCTTATGATAAAAAAGCAACAAGTTTCATCACACTGTCCCCAGCACCTTTTTTAATGTTTGCCAAATTGATAGGCAAAATTTTTGTCTAATAGTTTTAATTTCCATGTCTTTGATTATCCCTAAGATTATGCCTTCTTTTTTTCAGATGTTTATTAGCCATTTATATTTTTTTTTTCTGGCTTGACTTTTTAAGTAAGCAAACAAGGAAATTATCTTAGACTTTATTTGAAGTCTTTATTTTAAAAGACTTTATTTAAAACAAAATGAAAAACTAGAGTTTCCGAGGTTTGTGGGCCTCAGAGATTAAAAACGGGCATCTGCACTGAAGACCCAGAGACCCCACGGGGGCCTGAGAACCCCCATCAACAAGATTTAACTCCAGTTTGCACAGTTTGAGGGCTACATACCTCACTGCTGTTCTCTTTACATATCATTTATTCAACCGACTGAATGAATGCCATGAAATGCCAGGGCATTTTCACACTTATTAATTCTTATGGATTTTCATTTTCAACATCTCAGAATTCCGGGTTTCCACCTGCCATCAGACAGGAGCCTCTGAGATGCTCTGTGGTTTGTGCTCTGTGGTTTGTGTGTGGGTGGGTAAGAGAGCCTCGCTTCCCCATGGGTTTGGGTACCACGGTTGTGGATTTCAGCAAGCCTGGAACCTGCAGGGCGTGTCAGAGAGGACATTTCAGGCCATGATGCTATAGACCTTTTGCACTATCCCTCCAAGTTTCTAGATTATTTTCACAGCTGCTAAGACCAGGTATCTAGCTCATGTCGAACTGTGGAGACCCTGACATCCTGTGAGCGCTTCCCTGCTCACACACAACTCAAACTCCGTGATGTGTTTGGGAACAGGGTTTCCCCTTTTCTGTAGCTATGGGTATTTCCTGCCAAAGAACTTTAGAAAGAGAACAAGGTAGAATATTGTTAAAGTTGCAAATACATGTTTAGATTGGGTGGAACATGGTTTCATTAAGGAGTGGCGTTCAGAAAAACTGAGAATTCAGTGACATTGTCCCAAGGATGCCACTTGTCCACCTTCTGAGCTCGTTCCCCTCGTGACACACCCCTACCACCGGTGACACCCATCAATACCCAGGACCCTCTTGCTGCTTCCAGTTTGCCCTCGCTCCCAACCAAAGTGCTAAAATCAGTCACTTATACCCTAGTTTAAATGAATATGCTCATTTATTTTTTTCTAGGAGAATAGTTGCATTCCTTTAATTGTGGAATGAATGACATCAGAGGGTGTATGGATGCAAAAGTCTGGTGTTCCCCTTGCCTTCAGCACAACAAGAGATAAATCCTATGATGGGAACCCTATCACTACTTGAAAAAAAAATTAAAGAAATTTACTCTCTTTTTAGAGAGTAGGACATGCATACCTATAAGGCATGTCAACAACAATTCCCATCAATTTGTGGCTGTGCACGAAATAGAAGGGTTTGCAAGTCAACCTGAGAAGCCTCCACATGCATACATGTATTTTAAATCTTAATTTAAATCTTAATTTAAATCTTGGGCGCCTGGGTGGCTCAGTCGTTAAGCGACTGCCTTCGGCTCAGGTCATGGTCCCGGAGTCCTGGGATCGAGTCCCACATCGGGCTCCCGGCTCAGCGGGGAGCCTGCTTCTCCCTCTGACCCTCTCCCCTGTCATGCTGTTTCTCTCTCTCTCTCTCTCTCTCTCAAAAAAAAAAAAAAAAAACTTAAAAAAAAAAATAAATCTTAATTTAAATCTTAATGCTTATTGCCACCATTCTGCAAATTAAGTAACCAGAGCACGAAAAGCTAAATAATGTGCTCAAAGTTATAATATTTGCTAATAGTTGAATAAAGTATTATTTTTGTGGCCATTTTTATAAGACTGTTTTTAATTTTGGTTATGGTTGGATAATTAGCAGTGGCTCTATTACAGAAAAAAACCATAAAAGGCTCTGCTAATATTCAAATAAATTATAGAATATATGTTTATCTATTTTTATTATTTCTTTCCCATCTCTAATTTCCCACCTATGTGTGTTATTATCAGGATTCCTTTAATGGATATTGTCATGGAAAAGCCACAGACATCATTTCTCCACATCTCTTCCAATTTAACCTTCTTTCTGTATTTTCCTCAGTAACTTCCCATCATCTATCTAGGATATCGGGTTCACATAAATAGATTTTTCTAAAAAAAAGAAAGGAAGGAAGGAAGGAAAGAAGAAAGAAAGAAGGAAGGAAGGAAAAGAAAAGAAAAGAAAAAGGGAAAAGAAAAATTGCCAATTTTCAAAGACTGTCAGTCAGAAAATACAGTGTATCGCTTTATATTTATTAGGGAGAAGGAGCGGGGAAATGATTATAAAGGTCAATTTTTCGATTTTTCTAAGTCCAAGGAGGGAGTTAAGTTGGGAAGTATTTCCCAGATTTATACTGGTTCAGGCAAAGCTTAATTATGAATTCCTCTTAAAGTGAAAATAAACTTAATCTGCTCAAACGTATTTTTATTTTAAGAGATTGCTAAAGCTAATATGTTACTGACCAGTGGAAGTCGTGAAATTGATATTTTTAACACGTATCCCTGGTGGCACCTTCTTTATTCCAGTGAATCTACCTCCCAGGCACACCTGAAGAATAGGGGGTCCTGGGTTGTAATCCATAGAGAGAGGTGTGTGCTTTGAGTCAGGGAACTTGGAGTCTGCGAATCAGCAAATCATCTCAATTAATACAGTCACCAAGAGGATGAACTCTCTTGTCTCTGCTCATTGCTTTTTCCATTCTCTGTTCCTTTATTTGACCTTTTTCAGGAAATGGTATCTTGAAATCAGAGTTTTCCCCAGGGGTAGGGGAAATTATCTCAAATTAACAGATAGTACTGGTGATAGTAATACATATCCTGAGGAATCAAATCACAGATTTCGGGCTTACCTGGTGATTCCTCTCTTCACAGCCTCTGGGAGCCCTTCCTCCAGTGTACTTGCAGTTCAATCACTTCTTAAGGCTGTTTGGAAAGACATGGCTAATTAATATCTGCACAGCGGCCCAGGGGCATTCATGCAGGTCCACTGATACCTAAGCAACTCCTGGTTCACGCGGCTGCCTTTGTAGGCAAACAAGCCTAGGACACACCCCCTTCAAGAAGGAAGAGAGAAATACTTTTCTGCTGACTCTCCCTCCCACTTGAAGTCACTACCAGGCTGGTATGAGGAAGGGGCTCTGAGTCCAAGATCTAATGATTCTTACCACCAACATACACAGATTTCTGAAACCACAAAAGGAAAGTGGGAGAAAAATGCTCTAGGGGAATGCAGAACACTTCTGCCCTAGATCTGTCTGCTACAAAATGCTGCTCTGTCAAGCTTTTGGGTCCAGCCTCAGGACACCCCTGGTCATACCCCATAAAGCGGGAGGAATGAGACCTTCATGTATCATTCAATTGGGGGAGGTGGGCAATTCCAAGGGAGTGAAGGGAGGGGTCCATATTATTCTTCCTTTTCTTTCTCACTCAAAGCTGAAGAACCAACTTGGTTATTTCCCAGATAAAGGAAGCTCAGACCTACTGGTGGGATAATACAGAATGGGGGCCAGCGAAACAGAACAGCGCACATGCTAAAGGTGAATGCTTTCGGTACATTCTTTGTCCTTAGAAAACCTAGAACTAAACCTTTTTAACTTTTTAATAAATGTTTCTTTCCTTCCTAAGGACCCATCTGGTTAGAAAACTAACACTGTATTACAAATGACTTGAAGTGGTCTTAAGCCACTCCCTGTTTTGCAAATGACTTGAGGTGGCACACAATGCCAGTGCACTAAAAAAACTATATTAGAATAGAAATAGGGAGGGCGCCTGGGTGGCTCAGTCGTTAAGCATCTGCCTTAGGCTCAGGTCATGATCCCAGGGTCCTGGAATCGAGCCCCGCCTCGGGCTCTCTGCTCGGCAGGGAGCCTGCTTCTCCCTCTGCTTCTGCTCCTCCCCCCACTTGTGCTCGCTCTTTCTCTCTGTCAAATAAATAAATAAATTCCTTAAAAAAAAGAATAGAAATAAGGAAACGCAACCTATAAAATTTCTATATAAACTACACAAACTACAAAAAGGGAAGCTATAAAAGTAGAGTGTCAATTAAGAAAAAGAATGCAAATAAAAGCCTATGAGGTATCTACACTATTTTATAAATTTGAAACGTCACTTTAGGAGCAAAGCTTCCCAACATTTAAAGAAAAGGGGGGGGGGGGTGCCTGGGTGGCTCAGTGGTTAAGCGTCTGCCTTCAGCTCAGGTCATGATCCCAGGGTCCTGGGATTGAGCCCCGCATCGGGCTCTCTGCTCAGCGGGGAGCCTGCTTCTTCCTCTCTCTCCTTCTGCCTCTCCCCCTGCTTGTGCTCTCTCTCTCTCTCTGTCAAATAAATAAATAAAATCTTTGAAGGAAGGAAGAAAGAAAGAAAGAAAGAAAGAAAAAGAAAGAAAGAAAGAAAGAAAGAAAGAAAGAAAGAAAGAAAGAAAGAAAGAAAGAAAGAAAAGGGGAAGCTAATCAGGTACATTGTTCTTACCACAAAAGAGGAAACATTCATCTTCTTAGGAAGGAGAAAATGGGAGAAAATGATCTTCAGAGTACTAAATTCTAATAGAAATATCTTTTATAGAGTGAACAATACTCTTAATAAAATTGGAGCCCATAATTTCATGTTGAAGACCTTTTGTGCCAAGAAGGCCCAATCACAATGTGACCCTCTTGTTTCTAACACCAGCTGAGCCACTTGGTCTTTGACACAGTTCTTCATGATCAAGTCAAAATCTGGTCCAGCGAAAAGTTGTCAAGAGAACAAGGCCTACTTGACCATCCCTAACTGTTCAAAGGCATCAACCAGCCTTTGTCCCCCGCCAGCCTGGGTAGAATAGAGCTGACCTCATAATTTAATCAAGTTAATTCCATTCTCCTCTGTGCCCTTTCTGCAGGGTTATGCCTCTTTCCTGATCCACCAATTGTAAGTGGAGACCAAATACAAGAGTGGAAAGCTTCTGGAAGGACTTTACTCAGTTGATCCAATGTCTGAAGTCCTAGGATTAGATGCTATCTTTTCAGTTCAGTGCTGCTCTTTTCCTATTATCTATATTAAAGTGTAGTGCTGCAGGAGCACAGAAGTCACTGATACCTTAGTGGGAATGTGTTTATAAAATGGGACTAATAATCTACCGATAGCTTAGGGAGAAAAGTGGCTGTCGAATTGGACAGGGATAAAGGGAAGGAGTAAGGCAGACGAAATGGCCAGTCACTGTGGAGCTTCATGTGGGGAGTGCTTGAAGCTCACACAGAAGCTCTGTTACTGACCTCCAGCTCATTGTATTGTAAAGCCCAGTTACTTCCTAGGGGTTGACCTATGGCCCAAGGAACCGAAGGATCCCTATAGTTTCTTATTAGACCAAAAACATCCTAGCAGATCGTAGAAAATTAGGCAAACAATAGACATCAATAATTTCTTGAGCACATTGGTTTGGGGGAAAATCTGAATCCAAACAAATGAATATAGTTAATAGTTTGTTAATTCCATATTTAATGGAAGGAGATCATAGTGTATGCCCAATATTTATGTTGTTTCACAAATAGGGTGTGCTTTTGAATTACTGATGACTCACCAGTAAGCCACTTACTCACCTCTTCTAGCTTCCTCCTAATGATCTACTAACACATGCGATGCTGAATTCCTCAATACTTCCTGCTCAGGTTATGGGGCTCTCCAGTCTCTGCAGAGGACAGAAAGCAAAAGAAAGCAGCATGGATTTTGAGCATTGTGGTGGCACTGTGACATATCATTGTTCTGTGCCCAAGAAGAGCTGACCTTCTGTGAAGGCAGAGTTGAGGAAGCCTTGCTCCTCTGGCATAATTGTAATTCTCCTTCTGCTACGAAATCTCACACACACTCACCTGTGAAGCAGGAACAAGGTGTTCACCTGAGCATACAAAGGCAGCTAAACAAATGTGTTTTGGTCCATCTGGTCTACTTTACATTTCTTCTCTGGTAATCTTGACCACTGAGCTTCCTTGACTAGGCCGGGCCCAGAATCCTATAGATGCCCAAGAGAACAAGGAGGAAGACCAGAGGCTGAGGGAGCACTTTGAGACCTGCCATGTCATCTGTTTGTTTGTGTTGGTTTCCTGAACAGTCCGATGGCTTGGTTTCCCAGTGAAAAAGCAGAGTCACAGGAATAAACAGCAACAACCTGAGGCCCTGGAGAAAGGAGCTGGCAAACAGAATCATGGTATTGGAACTCGTTTTCTAAATCTCATCCCATCTTATCACTGGGTGTGAAGCAATATCTAAATGAGGTCAGTAGGTGAACCTAGAGAGGACTCTGGAGGACAGTGTGTATCCATCATAGGTGCTAGGCATTCTTTGCCCTCGGCCTTAGAGAAGCTCTAATCCGGGGGCCGCAAACACAATTGGTCGCCCTGAATGATATGGTGACTCAAGGGTGAGATAGGCCCTGAGCTGTTTCAGGTGGCTTCATTTCATATTGTGAAATGATTCAATGCAGTAAGAAATATTTCAGGGGTCCCTGGGGGGGCTCAGTCAGTTGAGCGTCCAACTCTTGATTTCGGCTCAGGTCATGATCTTGGGGTCAGGGGATCGAGCCCCACATCGGGCTCTGTGCTCAGCACAGAGTCTGCTTGTCCCTCTCCTTCTGCTCTTCCCCCTACCCCTGTTCGCACTCACTCTCTGTCTCAAATATGTAATTAAATAAATAAAAATCTTTAAAAAAAAAATACTTCAGGGGCCCATGGGTGGCTCAGTCGGTTAAGTATCTGCCTTTGGCTCAGGTCATGATCCCAGGGTCCTGGGATCAAGTCCTGCATGGGTCTCCCTGCTCAGTGGGAGTCTGCTTCTCCCCTTCCTCTGCTCCTCCCCCACTCATGCTCTCTCTGTCTCTCTCTGGCTTACTCTCTCAAATAAATAAAATCCTAAAAAATATATTTCAGGTATGGGGCGCCTGGGTGGTTCAGTCAGTTAAGCATCCAACTCCTGATTTCAGCTCAGGTCATGATCTTGGCTCAGGTCATGATCTCAGGGTTGTGGGTATGGAGCCTGCTTAAGATTCTCTCTCTCCCCTTCTCCCTCTGCCCCTCCCCCCACTCACTCTTATTCTCTCTTTCTGAAAGAAAGAGAAAGAAAGAAAGAAAGAAAGAAAGAAAGAAAGAAAGAAAGAAAGAGAAAGAAAGAAAGAAGAAAGAGAAAGAAAGAAAGAAAGAAAAAGAAAGAAAGAAAGAAAAAGAAAGAAAGAAAGAAAGAAAAGAAAAGAAAGAAAGAAAGAAAGAAAGAAAGAAAGAAAGAAAGAAAGATATTTCAGGTATATATTTTTTAAAACCCTGAATGGAACAGTAGAAAGAAGAAGGGTTGAGTGTAAAATATAAATTATAGTGAAAAAGTTTTCCTAACTTATATGATAAGATTTTATCAAAACAGATATAGTCTCTTAACACTCAGAACTAGGACTTAAAGAGAGGTGGGCAGGGAATTACTAAGCTATTTGAGGATAAAGCTTAGTTGAAGGGAGTTATGAGAAACTGTTGGGGGAGTGGTATTTAATAATAATTGTAATACTACTTAGCCTTAAAGTACATTCAAATAAACAGAGGGAGAGTTCACAAAACTGTAGGAAGTATTTCCCCATTGGTATCAGAGAGAAGTGTAACAATCTACACACATGAACTCTGGCCTGGGCAGAAAACCAGAGATCAATGATCAAGCACGTCGTAACAGCTCACATTTACTAAGCACTTACTAAGTTCCAAGTACTGTTCTGAGCAGTGTCCATGTGCTTTTATACTCCCAGCAACCTGCCAAGCATCACCGCTATCAACCCCATCTCCCAGGTGAGGAAATGGAGGTGCAGAGCAGTTAAGTAAATGATGGGCCAGGGCACCAACCCAGCCTGCCTTCAAAGTCTGTGATCTGTTAACCTGTACTCTGCTACTTCGCAAAGACAGATGAGAAATGCAAACAGGAGTATCCAACACTTCCAAAAATAACCAAAGAAAAGACAAAGGTGACATTATGTCTTAGGTGCTGAGACATAGCATCCTTATCGTCTTAACCTTTCGTAGTGAATTGCAGAGCCACCAAAGCCCTATAAATGCGCATCTCCATTTCATTGAACGAGGAAGCTTCCAGTGTCACTAAAATCCAAGGCCTGGGTAAAGTTAGCAGCGCCAGGCAAAATTCCACCATCGCCTTTCATTGGTTCAGAGCGTAGGGTATCTGAACGCCAGAGCTAACACCGAGAGAGCAAGCATGGACTACGAAAGCAATGAACTTTGCTTTTTTTTCACTCTGCCTGTCTTTAAAATGAGAATTATACAACATCAAGCATCGTCCTGTTTAAGCTCGGAGGACCTTCCTGGGGCCGCAGGGAAGGCACCGGCACGGGCAACGGAACACGTGCCCCTGAAGTCACGTGACGTGGGAAACCGCGCATGCGCGTCAGGGCAGCCTCAGTGACGCTCCATCTGATACGGTTTACAAGTGCTGCTTTTACGATGCAGGTTCTAGAACCCCAGACGCTTAACAGTAAGACACACTTCCCCATTGGCCGATAGCAGCAGAAAAAAGGAACACAAAGCTCCAGAAGAACAGTCAACGGTCTGCGGGATTAGAGGCTAAAACCCAACAGACTGTCACTCAGTCCCCCAGGGGAGACTCTCCCAGAACAAAATAAATCTGATTCTGTGCCTGGGCGTTTTTGCTCTGACATTGTGGCTGTACTCAACTTTCTCATGAGGACAAACATCTGAAGATGTGGCCTGAGATTAAGACATTCTTTTTTGCCTAAGCGTTTTGTTTCTGTTTAGCAAACCGCCAATTGACCCCAGGGCTTCAGAATGTCCTTTAAGCAAAGGGAGACACCTAGTGGCCAAGACTCACATCCATGGAAGAGGCCACCTGTTGACAAAATCCCTGTAGGGTACAGTTTAGTTGCCATGAGGCTGAACTGGGGCACTTGATGAGAAGGGAGGAAAAAGAAGGAATGGTCTGAATCAGGTAACCTCTTAGACCCTGAGCCACTTTGTTCAGATGCAAGCTGAGTTCATGCATACACCCATTTATTCATTCAACAAGCAATCGTGTTAAATATCGACTAGGTACAAGACACTCCCAGGCCATGGGGACCTCAAAATCTATATATACTGCCTTCAAGGGCCTTGTAGCTTAATAGAAAGACTAGGCCAGCACCATCAGTTAAAATACATTGTGATAAGGGCTGACCACACTATGTTCCAGTGGCCCATAGAAAAGGCACTTAAATGAATCCCCAAGGGTGAGAATAAATGTCTAAACCACAGGTCTCAAACTGGCACCCTGTGGGTCCCATCTGGCCTGCAGATGTGTTTTGCTTGGCCCATGTGGTGTTTTTAAAACTCTGAATTAGTTGCTAACATTTAAACATCTGGGGATTTCACATGAAAATCCAGATTTCAGCTTCTTTTGAAAACTGAGAAGATCTGACAACATTGTTTCCATATTCCTGTAGGGTGATATTTAAATGGATATGAGTAGGGGCTGCTTACTTCCTTGTTTCTTGTTTCATAACAACAAAGAATATACTTATTTCAATGAAAATAAGGTAGATTCATATGAACGGGGTACAAAAGTCAGAATTACAAGAATATACTAATTGGAAAATTAGTTTCTACTATGCCTTGCTCCACAGCCAACAAATCAGCACCTACAAAGGCCTTCACTATTATTACCAGTTAGAGATTGAATGTATCCCTCCCTCACCCCTTACACCAAAATTAATTTCATCTGTATGACAAATTTCAAAACAAAATATGAAACTACAAATACTAGAAGAAAACAAAAAAGTTGTTTCCATTGTATTCTTTAAATAATGTGTTCCTTTATGAAAAAGACCTTTTATAAAGAAAGATCATAACTCAGACATCACACAGGTTGGTATATGACTACATAAAAAGAGGGAAAAAATTCTTCATGGCAAAAAAATACAACAGCATCCAAATATAAGTAAGTAATGGGAAAAATATTTTTGATTTATATCATAAATGACTCTTCTTGAATATGTAATTAGTTCTTATAAATCAATAAAAAAAAGAACACAATCAAAGAGACAAATGCACAAACAGGAATAAATGAAAAACAGGACGCAAATAGTTCTAAGATATATGAAAATGATGAAAAATTAGTTTTCTCCTCTCAGGTGGGAAAAAAAACAAAAGAATTGATAATATTTTTGTAGGTAGAAGGAAACAGTCTCATATACAGCTGTTGGGTGTATAAACTAGTGATTCTGTATCGAATTTTAAAATGCACATGTCCTTTGGCCATTCTACAGGCATCCATCGTTCTGTTGCACTTCCCTTTGTTGTGCTCCACAGATAATGCATTTTTTACAAGTCGAAGGTTTGTGGCAACCCCGAATCAAGCAAATCTGTCAGCGCCATTTTTCCAGACAGCATTTGCTCATTTCATGTCTCTGTGTCACATTTTGGTTAATTCTCACAGTATTTCAAACTTTTTCATCATTATTGTATTTGTTATGGTGGTTTGTGATCAGTGATTACAACTGGCTGAAAACTCAGATGATGGTTAACAATTTTTAGCAATAAAGTACTTTTTCATTAAGGTATGTACAATTTGTTTAGACATAATGTTATTGCACACTTAGTAGACTACAGTACAGTGTAAACGTAACTTTTCTATGCACTGGGAAACCAAAATTTTCATTTGACTTGCTTTATTGCTCTCTTCACTTTATTGCGGTGTAAAGAACCAAACTGGCAGGATCTCCAAAGTATGCCTGTCTTTCTAGAAATATAACCTACAAATAAGCTTGCTCATGTGCAAAATGATACAAATATATCATTCAAATACATATCTATACACATATATTCAGGGCAGAATTATTTGCCATATGTGAAAATTGAAAACAGTGTAAAAGTCCATCAATAGATGTGGTGGATTATATCTGTTTAAAATGTGTTATATGTTCAAAACATAAATTTTTTTCTTTGTTTTAAGCAACTGAAATTCTGAAATTGTTACTACAGTGTACATTAGCTTAAGTTAATACAGAAATGGGTACCAAGAGTGGGACAAATGCTTTCCTAAGAGAAATCTGAAAGTAGCATTTGCTTCCTGTCTGGCGGATGGGAAGCAAGGAAATTTATTGGAAAAGAACAGAGGTGGTAGATGGGATGCAGTGAAGCATTTGTGTGAAGCTGGATGGCAGGTAAGGTGCTAACCAAGCTGTGGCTTTAGGCAAAGAAGCTAGAATCCCTTTTAATATAACAGTGGCTCTCCTGACAGGGCAACTCTCTTAAAAACATAGTTGCTTTTTTATCGATTTTATTCCAATTAGCTCTACGTGCCTGTTACAGTGTGACTAATAATAAGAAACATGTATTTGGTCTTTGTCCCTGTTTCTGGCACAGAGCTCTTAAAACCCTTGGAATTTCCTAAGTAATGAATGTGGTAAAATTGTCTCATGTTATGTTAAGGAGATGATTTTTGTTTAGCACCTAAGGATGAGGGCGCTGGTTGCCAGGAGAACCAACTAAGTGATTGAAGGACTGAAACGTTTAGGCTCACCCCTTCCGGGAAGGGATAGGTGCTGGAGGTTGAATCAATCACCAATGGCAATGATTTTATCAGTCATGCCTGTGTAATGAAACCTACATAAAAATCCAAAAGAACAGGTTTCAGAGAGCTCCCAGGTTGGTAAACATGTGGCAATTTGGGGACAGTAGCACACTGGGAGAGGGCTCCAGCCATCTATCTGTTCCAGCTGGCAGGTCCTCAGTAATCTCCTTTTATAATAAACTGGTAACCTAGTAAGTAAAATGTTTCTCTGAGTTCTATAAGCCACTCTAGCAAATTGCACAAACCCAAGGAGGGAGTCAAGGGAACCTCTGATTTATAGCCAGTCGTTCAGAAGGACAAGTAACAACCTGGAGCTGCAATTGGCATCTGAAGTGGGGGGTGTGGGGGGCAATCTGTGGAACTAGCCCTTAACCTACGGAATCTGGTGCTATCTCCAGATAAACAATGTCAGAATTGAGTTAAATTGTAGGTCACCCAGCTGGTGTCCAAGAATTGCTTGGACATGTGGGGGAAACCCATCCCCCCCACCCACTTTGGAACTGGATACAGAACTTTTGGTGCCAATGGCTATGCCCCCCCACCCCATTCTTTTCCAGGCAGATACCTTGAGGGACTCAAGCTTCATGGGGACAGGCACACCTTTGGTCTCTTTTGCCTGAGCAATTTTTTCCAACTGAAAGGATTTACTTAGAACCACATTAATCAGTTGTTTAAGCAACCAGATTTGATGGCCATACCCGGACTTGTTCCTTGTCAGGAGGCTTAGTTGTAATTGGTCCTAATCACTGAAAGTCCATCTCGGTTATATATTTGACTAGTTAGAGGTAGGAATTAGTTGGGTCTTCTGTCTGGAATTTTTGTTCTTATTTTTCCTCTGTTTTACTCCTGCTTGAGAACCAGTCGTTGTTTTCTTGGAATATGTAGTATAAGCAGGCCAGTAGCAGATAAATCGTTGCTAATTACTGTTTTTTTTCAGTTATCTATTTGTTCCAACACCACTGATTGAAAAAGCTATCTTTTCCTCATTGTTTTGAGATGTCACTTTAATTAAATATGAAATTCCTATGTGTCTTGAGGTCTACTTACGGACTTTGTTGTCCTTTTCATTCATCTGTGTTTACTCAAGAACAAGCTCAACACTATTTGCTGTAGCTTCATGATACATTTTCATATCCAATATAATAATTCTCTCTTCTCATTCTTCCTCTTCAAATTTTTTTCTTTCTAATTTTTATGTAAACTTTAGAATAATTTTTCCATATAGACTTTAAAATCAGCTTGTGGGTCTCTCCATCCAACAAACACTACCTCCTTCAAAATCTATTTATTTTAAAGATTTTATTTATTTATTTGGGAGAGAGAGAGCATGCAGAGGGAGAGGGCGAAGCAGACTCCCCACTCAGCAGGGAGCCCAACTCAGAGCTCGATCCCAGGACCCTGAGATCATGATCTTAGCTGAAGGCAGACGCTTAACTGAGTGAGCCACCCAGGCGCCCCCAAAATCTATTAATATATTTATTGAGATCATGTTAGATGTATAGGTAAACTTGAGGATAATTAATCTTTTGAATGTTGAGCTCTCATAATTAAGAATATGGCTTGATTTTCTACTTGTTCAAACAAAATAGTAAGGAATGATTCCAACAAATATACAAGATCAATATGAAGAAACCTTCCAAATGTACTAAAGAACACAAAAGAGAATTTTTTAGTTACGTCCAAGGCTTATGAGGTATGTGTGCATGCTCACATGTATCATTAAAATACAAAACAAAATTAACCTGATTTTGAGAAATATTTCCACTCCAGGATGATGTTCCATTGCAAGTTTGCCATGAAATTGCAAAGAGGAGCTTCTAGGATCAATGGGTAAAAAAAGATAACACCTTTAAAAAGAAATAAATTTCTTTCATAAAGAAAAGGTGGCAGGGGAGAGGAAAGAAGACAGGGAGACCGAAAAAATACACTCAGTTTTGCTGCTCTGGCTATTTATGGTTGTTGCTGCTCCTTCTTTATGGCCTTGGGATATGTGCATTTGCAGACAGCTTCTATTTTCCTGCACACAGATGAAATGGAAACAGGGTCAGAGCATGCTTAATTATCCATCTTTGTTACCCCCCTTTTTTTGTTCCTCTTCCTTCCACCTCTTCCTCACCTTGGCGGTCCCTCTGCCTTGCAAGGCATGGTGGGGGAGGGTACAGCCAATGATGAAGAAGAAATCCAAAACCTTTCTTTTGAAATATGTGTTCAGTGCCCAGGCAAGCATTGGTACTGATTAGTGACAACCTCTCTTAAAAGACTTCTTTTAACTTGACTCAACTCTAATTTTCAGACCTCAAAGCAGACTCTTATGTGGAGTATTCTCAAATTTAATGCTTCTTTCACATATTCTGTAAGCCTTTATTCATAAACTTGATCAAACACATTCTCACACTCACACTTTGCAAACTGGAGACCTGATTTATAATTTATCATATACAAAACTTTTTAACAAAAACTTTTAAAGAAAAAGCCACATAAACCCACATAGAGGATTTTAGGGGGTAGTATAAATTTATCTTTATAAACCTATATTCTTTTTTCTAGTTCCCTCTCATAACAGCAGCTCACAGTTAGGCAGTAGGCCAGAGTTTGAGATGCAGTTACTTAAAGTGGGAAAGCAAATTTAAATGACTCATCAAATGCTTGAACAGAATAAACAAAAACAAAAGCATGTTTAATTTACCAAGTGTATTATTAGTGGGGTTCTCCACAGAAATAGGACCAATAGGCTATCTATATATATCTACATAGATAGAAAGAGATTTATTGTAAGGGATTGGTTCACGTGATTAGGGAGGCTGAGAAGTCAAAGGTCTGCCATGGAGACCTAAGCAAACTGATGTGTAGTTCCAGTCCAAAACTGAAGCCCTAAGAACTAGGGGAGCCAATGGTGTGGGTTCCAGTCTGAAAGCTGGCAAATTCAAGATCCAAGATCCAGGAAGAGCCTAAATCTGAGGCCTGGAAAAGACCAATGTCCCCACTCAATCATTCAGATGGCAGTATTCTCTCTCTTCACAGGGAGGTCAGTATTTTTGTTCCATTCAGGCAATTTGCTCTATTCAGTCTATCAACTCAAATGTTAATCTCATCCAAAAACACCCTCATTCTCATTACAAGCTAACTAGCCATAAACATAGATGGTCCAACCCATGTTGTTCTGGATTTTTCATGCTACTCTTATGGGCCTCTACATGATTTCTATCACATTCTTCAAAAATCATAATATTGTACTTTTTTGTTGAGACTCATCTATTTAACCAACCAGAAATAGATAAAAATCAATGAGATATTGGGCATTGCCCAAAAACCATCAGGACATCAAGAGCTGCCATCCTTTGTCAAGGGTATGGAAAATTTCTGACACTTCATCTGGATCACCTTAGCCACCCAGATCCCACAGATAACTCCTTTGACCTTGGTAGCTGTCAGGTAATTGGACACATAATACATGAAGAATCCTATATTAAATCCAACCTCCCCAACAACTGACTAGCTAGAACAACATCTGGACACTTCAGGTTCATTCAACAAGCATCAATACTGTGTTTACCATGACCCAACATTTCAAGAGGTCTCCAAGGGCAACATCTTTTTAGAGTGAATACTTGGGTAGGCGGAATACACTGAGAATTATTAATGTCAGTCCTTCCCGACATTAAGGCACTTTAAAGTATTGGCTTGCCTACTAGATACAAGAGACAAAATCCAAGGGAAAGAGAAGAAACTTTTTTCTGAGAGTAGACTATTTCAGGTCTTTGGAAAAGAGGTGTAATGATTCACAGAACAGGTTTCTATATTAAGAAACAAGGAAAGCTGCCAATCAGAGAAAATGTGAGGCTCCACCTTAATGGTGAAATTCAGCAGTGAATTTCATTCAGGCACAACAATACCTGTACAATTCCCCGCACTGACTCATGGAATCTGCTGAAGCAGCTTCTCCCTGTGGTTGTCCCACAACAAACAGACCACAGTGCTTCCCCTACCCACCCACCCCCTGTGCCACCTACCCCTTCCTAGGAGACACAAATAACCTTTGAATGGAAATAACCAAGGTAATTCTGCTTATTTCACCTCCTAATTTCACGTTTATGGAACACACTAGTTCCAGGAAATACTTTGCATGTATTTTCTCAATTAAATTTCACAACACCACCTGTGATGGGTTCTATTTTTTTCTTCTATTTTATAATGATGAAACTAAGGCTTTGAAAGGTTAGCCAGGTCATTCAAAGTCACGGAATCAGTGGAAAAGCTGACTCTGGAAATTAGGTCTGTCCACCTTGGGTTTCTGAGCTTTTCCTTATTTATCTTTGAATCATGCCTTAATGCTTCTCTGTCCAAATTTAGAAATCATGAGACTTTAAGTATATGGTTTAAAGTAAACTTTACCAGTCTTGGGATATTTCAGAGGATGAAGTTCCCCCATCTGTGCAATGCATAAAAGTTTCTGGACCCATTGGTTAAAAGAAATGCCACTTCAGAGATTTTCTTTGGGTCCCAGAACATAAATTTAAATGACCGCTTTAAATTCTTAAAAGGAGTTTGACCATTTGAGGAGACAATAGGAGCCTTGAGTCTAGCTGTTTTGTAACTTTATTCAAAATCATATGGCTGAAGTTTTTTTTCTTTGTTCTTTTTTCCAGCTTTATTGAGATATAATTGACATATATCATTGTGTAAGTTTAAAGTGTAAAATGTGATGACTTGATATATATGTATATTGTGAAATGATTACCACAAAATAATTTGATTTAACTAACTCACCTTGAGAACTTCTTGAGAGGATTGAGGGAACTGGAGAGAGTTTCTTTAATTACTGAGGGACTTTACTGAGCTAAATGCTAGCAATCCCTACCCTTGGGGGACATACAAATTAGTAAAGGATATGGACAAATAAACAATAATAGTGTAACCACCTCACCCATCATAATAGGAATTTGGGTCTAATAAGGCTGCTGGGTGATGAGCAGACTCAACCAGGTCATTTCATTAACCTCACAATGAGCTGACCCTCCATCATATGAAACTGAATTTGGGGGATCTCATTTATGTTGTTACAGCCGAATTTTCTATAACATTAATATAATAGCTAAGTGTTAGATCAGCAGATGCCCAAAGAAGTACTGAGCACCTAACCCATGTCTGAGCACAGAAAATGTACGTAGATTGCACCCATTCTGCCAATCAAATCCACTCCCCATTTCTTTCCAGAACTCCCTCTTGTCTCTCCTATTCCACCATGAGAAGCAGATAGTGCAGGGGTTAAGAATAGGGGCTCAGGGGGACAACTGCTGGTTTTGAAGCCAATTCCACTTCATCAGCTGACGATGCTAAATAAGGCATTTCACCCCCTAAACTCACCCATAAACCTACTTCAATTCATGCCTCCCTCAGAGGGTTGCTGCACAGATTAAATGGGAACAATATATGCAGAGTACTTTGCTAACAACTAGCATAGAATAAATGCTTAAAAAAATGAGGCTTCCTCGAATGAATGTCCATTTCCTTCTTCTCCATCTCATCGAGTCCTACCGAGAATTAAAAGCTTGCATCAAGTTCTCTTTTCCATGACTTCCCTTAAATAATCAACACCCCCCACTTAAGCCTTGGATAATAGGCTTATTAGATTCTGGCAATTCCTACAAAGGAGTTGGGGCGTAAGGGGCAAACAGGCAAGCACTATTTCCAGAGTGTTGCTCATGCTGTTCCAGGTTGGCCAGGTTGCCAGGGTGTTCCCAAGAGGGGAGCAGTGGGGACCAAAGACTGCATTTCTACCTTACCCTCTTCCCCCTTCAATCTACTGGCTAGTCATATATCCTAAAGTAAGGCCAGGTTTGGTTGCTTACCTATAAAATGGACAGGATCCAATTTCCCCTAGCTGAAGTCAGAAAGCTGAACCATATCCTAATTGTAAGGCCTCTTTCACCTCCAATCTGAGATTCTCCTGGCATACGTGTGCTGGGTCTGGGAGGGTACATCACCCCAAAGCCAGGTGACCTGTACATCTGGCCTCTCTAGAGGCCTCCATACCCTCCAAGTGAACAGGACATGTTGTTCTTACTTCCCTCCACTCCCTCCAAAATCTGGACTCTCTTCGGTCAGGCCATGCGCCAATAGCTACTAGAACCCAGGCTGCCAGCAGGGCAGTGCCCAGGGCTCACTGATGTAAACACTGATGAGGAATGATTGAAGTTTGGCTCTGCCTGTCCCCTTCTGTGCTATCTTCAGCCAAAGGCCTGCAGGCTTTCATCTGCTGAGCTGGGCAGTATTAAACAACAACATTATTCTTCCTGCCTGCCTCAACGGCCACCCCTCCTTCTGGCTGCTGTCTCAGCTAGGACCGAACAGGCCCTGCCATTTAGACCTCTTGTAAATGGGGAGAATTCTGGAGAGACAGCCTGCTTCTCTAATTCTCTACTTTCTTTAATACTGACCTTGTGACTACTCTCCAGGAAGAATGACAAACAGACAGAAGAGGGGACTGGGGACTTCTTATGGCTGGAGAAGGAAGTGATTTATGATTGAAGAGTTCTGATCCAATCTGTAACCAGGCAAGACCTGTCTGCCTCCAGGTCTTCCTTAGACAATCCTGGAGAAGGTCCCTGGTGAGAGTGGTCAGCAGCCAAATGCCAATGCTGTACCTCACACACACAGTGGGCAGGCAGCTGTCTGTGGAGGCCATTATCAGGGTACTGCATACAGCTATGTAGGTTATGTTTTCCCAAAGGCACCTGGCACAGTCAGGGCTGACACTCAGCCTGGTCTCCACTTGCCAAATCATGTGCCACATCTGCCCAGACAGCCTGCCTTTTCTGATTTTAACAAAGGCTCTGTAAAGGCTAGCATGGGCCCTATGTCCACTCAGTGTGTCTGTGCCTCTTATCGGCCATGCTGGGTAGATGTGCAAATAGAAGATCCATAACTTGCTATCAGCTGGCTGTTCTCTCACCTCCCTACCTCCCTGTGCTATGACTTTCTTCTTCTTCTTCTTCTTCTTTTCTTCTTCCATTCCCTCCCCCTTCTCTAGTCATTTTCCTTTTCCTCTTCTCCTTTCCCATCCCATCACTTCCCCTTCCCCCTCTCCCTTTCTCCTCCTCTTTGTTCCCAATCTATTGTTACATACTGAATGGCCAGATCCTTCTAAATACTCAGAAACACTCTGGAAGGAGGGAGACAGGTAACAGTGAAAGAGAGCCACAGGAAGGAAAGTCTTTGTATTTGGAGCACAACCTTGTTTCTTCTTAATTTGTGGCCTTGGGCTTAATCACAGGTCATTCTGGGAGATGGCAGAAAATATCAGGAGGGTATATTTAAGAAACTTTGACTGGAAAGAACTTAAGGAGGTTATTTAACTCTGCCCTACAGAATTTGGTAGACACAAATGGTGAGAGCTAGTATATCTGAGTTCTAGTTTCCTTTCTAGTTGACTGCTGTGGTAGGCAGAATAATGTCCCACTTTCACCCTGGAGATGTCCAGGCCCTAACCCCTGTCAAAACCTTGAATTTAACACAGTAAGACCCATATCAGACTTATAACCTATAGAACTGTGAGATTACCCCAGACTTGGGGTAATTTGTTTTAGCAGCAATAGAAAACAACTGCCAAAGACCTTTGAGAAAGTCAAATAATCTCCATTGCTTCAATTTTTCCTTCTATAAAGTAGTGTTCTGGTTGTTATTGCCGTCCATCCAATTACCCCAAAACTTAGAGGTATAAAAAATAAGCAATTATTTTACTCATGCATTTGTGAACAAAGATTTCAGAAATGGTGCAGCTGAGTAATTCTGAGTAATTCTCTCCGTCACTTGCAATTAGATATTATTATCTAGGGCTGCAAGTATCAGAAGTCTTGCCTGGGCTGGACAGCCAAGAAAGCTCACTTCCATGGCTAACGTTTGACACTGGCTGTTGGCTGGGAGCTCAGCTGTGAAGGTTGACTGGAGTGTCTACTTGTGGCCACCCCATACGGTGGACTCAGAGTAGATGGAGCAAGCATTTCAAGATAGTCGGGCAGAAGATGCACAGCCTTTTCTGACCTAGCCTCAAAAGTCATGTGTCTTAGTCAGCTTGGGCTTCTATAATAAAAGTACCATAGACTTGATGGCTTAAACACAGAAGTTTATTTCTTAGAGATCTGGAATCTGGGAAGTCCAAGATCAAGTTGTTGGCCAATTTGGTACATGGTGAGAACACTTTTCCTGGTTTGCAGATGGACGCTTTTTTTTTTTTCTTACTGTATCCTCACATGGCAGAAAGAGAGAGGAAACCAGCTGTCTTGTGTCTCTTTGTATAAGGGCACTAATCCCATCATGAGGGCTCCACCTTCATGACCTAATTACCTCTAAAAGCTCCATCTTCAAATACCATTGCATTGGGGATTAGGGTTTTAACATATGAATGTGGAGGGATACAACACTCAGTCCATAGCATTATGCAACTAGAAATCCTGGATAATACACATAAAACAAACATAAGAAGGCCCTGAAAGGTGAAGAGAAGAAGGCAGACCCACTAGGGACCTCCGGACCCAAAATATGACATGTTGTGAATCCCTTGTGTTTTCTTTTTGTTTCATATATCCCAGACATGGAGCCAAAGAAGGGGGTAATCCAGGAATGCTAACAGATACAATCACAAAAAGCCCCAAGGAAAGCCCCAGGAAAAGGGTAAACTAACAAGGCAGAGAACCTTTAAACAATGATCATTCTGTTGCAGACAAATACAACAGAAAAACAGGTCCTACCTCAAATCCATGCCAGCAAAGGCAAAATGGGGAGCCTAGTCTTCCACTGTCACCAGGCTGTAACGAGGAACCCAAGACCTCCTGCCAAGGTGGTGTCAGAGAAAGCTGAGTAGGGAACTGGGACATTCCTGCCAGGTAGTATAAGTCCTGTTCCCTCTCCCACTGGTGTCTGTAGAGACACATGGGTAGTGGCAGTAATGAGGCATTGCTTACTTACTCTTGTAGGGGGGGTGTCAGAGGAAGTATAGTATAGAGTCAGGACTTTCACCAGTGCCCAATTGTAATGAGACCACCCCCCTCCATGGTGACAGTAGAGGCCACATTGGAAACAGGAACAAGGCAATCCTACCCCCGTCAGCCAGGGAGGTATCAGTGGTAGCTTAATGTGGAACCAGAAGAACAAGGAGCCCTTCACTTGAGTGTCAGCAAAAACCAAGTGGGGAACCTGGACTTCTACTCCTACAGGGCAATAATGAGGGGCTCCTCTTTTCTGCTAGAACAGTGTCAGAAAAGGGCAGCTAAAACAGAAAGTTTAAATAAGTTCTATTGTCTCGTAATATAATGCTCAAAATGTCGAGGTTTCAGTAGTAAATCATTTGTTATATCAGGAACTGGGAAGATCATAAAGTAAATTAAAAAAAAAACAATAGATTCCAACATTAAGATGACAGAGATGTTAGAATTATCTGACAAATATTTTAAAGCAGCTATAATAACAATGTTTCAATGAGCAGTTACAAACATGCTTAAAATAAATGAAAAAGGAAAAAAAAGTCTCAGCAAAACAATAAAAGATATAAAGAAGGAGCAAATGGAAATCTTAGAATGGAGAAGTAAAATAACGAAAATAAAAACCCAATGTATAAGATAAATAAGTACTAGGGATGTAATGTACTACAAGAGGACTATAGCTAACACTGCTATATGATATACAGGAAAAGTTAAGAGAATGAATCCTAAGAGTTCTCATCATAAGTAAAAAATTTTTTTCCTTTTCCTCTCTTTTCTTTTTATTGTACCTATATAAGAAAATGGATGCTAGCTGAATTTTTTGAGGTAATTATTTCACAATACTTGTAAATCAAACTATCATGCTGTATGCCTTAAACTTCTACAGTGATGTATGTCCATTATTTCTCAATAAGACTGGGGGAAAAACTCAAAGTATGAGTTCAACAGTAAAACAGAAGGCACAGGGGAAAGAATCAATGAGTTTGAGAATAGAACAATAGAAATTACCGAATCTGAACAGCAAAGAGAAAATAGACTGGAAAAACAATGAACAGAACCTCAGGGACCTGTGGGATTATAACAAAAGATTTAATATTCATTGGAGTCATTGAAGTCTCAGAAGGAGAGGAGAAAGTAGGCAAGGCTGAAAAAGTACTTAAAATAATAAGACAGAAAACTTTCCAAATTTGACAAATGACATAAATTTACAAATTAAAGAAGTTGAGCAAATCATAAATAGGATTAATCCAGAGAAATCCACACCAAGGCACATCAAATTCAAATATCTAAAAAACAAAGACATAGAAAAAAACCTTAAAAGCAGTTAGAGAAAAATGATATTTTACCTACAGTGAGAAACCATTAAATGACAGTTGATTTCTCATCAGAGACTATGAGACCAGAAGGAGACATTTTTCAAGTATTGAAAGAAAAATATTTTATATCCAAAATATATATATATATCCTCAAGAATGAAGAGCAAATCAAGACATTCTCAGATGAAAGAAAACTAAGAAAATTTATCAATAGTAGTCCTACCCTAAAAGAATGGCTAAAAGAAAGTCTCTAAATAGAAAGAAAACAATCAAATAAGGAACTTTGGAGCATCAAAAAGGAAGAAAGAATCTGGTAGCAAAAATACGCATAAATACAATAGACTTTTCTTCTTTTGAGTTTTCTAAATTATATTTTAATGTTGAAACAAAAACTATACTGTTATTTAATGCAGTTCTAAATGTATATAGAGGAAATATTTGAGACAATTATAAACGGCAGTGGGTAAAGAGACATAAAAAGCGGTAGAGGGCGCCTGGGTGGCTCAGTCGTTAAGTGTCTGCCTTCAGCTCAGGTCATGATCCCAGAGTCCTGGGATCGAGCCCCGCATCGGGCTCCCTGCTCAGCGGGAAGCCTGCTTCTCCCTCTCCCACTCCCCCTGCTTGTGTTCCCTCTCTCGCTGTGTCTCTCTCTGTCAAATAAATAAATAAAATCTTAAAAAAAAAAAAAAGCGGTAGAGCTTCCACACTTAACTCCAACAAGTAAGTAGAGTGTGTTATGTATATATACACCTAACACAATCACTAAGAAAGATCTACAAAGAGACACAGTCAAAAACACCATAAATAACTAAAAATAGAATTATAAAAATATTCAAGTAACCCAAAGGAAGGCAGGAAAAAAGAAAACAGAAATGATAAGGCAGAGAATAAACAGAAAACCAAAAATAAAATGGTAGGCTTAAACCCTATCATAGCAATATATTAACTTAAATATAAATGGTCTGAAAACAACAAACAAAAGACAGAGATTGGCAGAATGTAGTAAGACTCATGACCCAACTATGTGCTATCTACAAGAAACTGACTTCAAAATACAATTGTATAGACAGGTTGAAAGTAAAAGAATGTATATTATAGAAATATTAAGCAAAATAAAAAGCAGCAGTGTCTATATTAATATCAGATAAGGTAAATTCAGAGAAAAGAAATTATCAAGGACAGAGAAGAGCATTACAAGAAGATAAAATTTTAATCCACCCAGAAAACAGCAATCTTAAATGTATAGGGACCAAAGAACAGAGCTACAAAGTATGTGATGCAAGAACTGAAAGGAGAAATGGACAAATCCACAATTATAGCTGGAGATTTCAACATCCTTTACTTAGCAACTGATAGGACAACTAGACAGAAGAGCAACAAGGATAAAGAAGAACACAACACTATCAACCAACAGGATCTAATCAAAATCTGTAAAGCACTCCACTCCACAACAGTAGGATATACATTTTTCAGGTGCCCATAGAACATACACAAAGATAACCCATATCCTGAACAATAGGACAAATCTCAAAAAATTCAGAATAATTGAAATCATACAAAAAATTCTCTCCTACCACATTGTAATCAAACTAGAAACCAAAAACAGAAAAATTACAAGAAAATCTCCAAACTTCTGGTAACCTAACAATATATCTTGAAACAATCCATGGTCCGAAAAGGGAGTTATCAAGGGAATAAAAGAATACATTAAACTGAATGAAAATAAGAAGATAACATGTCAAAACTTGTGGGACAGAGTGAGAGTGGTGTAGAGACTGTTATAGCAGTAAATGCATACCTTAGAAAAGTGGAAAAATCACAAATCAATATTCTAAGCTCTCATCTCAAAAATCTAGGAAAAGAAAAGCAAAATAAACCAAAGCAATTGTAAGGAGGGAAATAATAAAGATAAGAGCATAGGTCAATGGAACTAAAAACAAAAATAATAATGTCAGTGAAACAAAGATCTGGTTCTCTGATAAGATCAAAAAAACTAACAAACCTGTAGCAAGACTGATTTAAAAAATGAGAAGACATAAATTACCAATACTAGGAATGAAACAGGGGATATCAGTGCAGATACTAAAAGAATAATAAAAGTAATAAAAGAATAATAATATAACACTACAAACACTATACACATAAAGTTGACAACTTAGAAGAAATGGATCATTTCTCAAAAAATCACTACTCAGCCAATTTGAAATAGACAATTTGAATAGCCCTATAACTATTAAGGAAATTGGATTTGTAATTTAGACCACCACCACCAACACAAAAAAATGTCTCCAGATCTAGATGATTTCACTGGAGAATTCTACTAAACGTTTAAAGAAGAATTAACATAAATTCTACAGAGTCTCTTCCAAGAAATGGAAGAGGAGTGAACACTTCTCAGTTTGTTTAATAGAGATAGCATTACACAGATACCAAAACAAGACCAACACAGAATTAAAAAAGAATTATAGATTAATATCCGTCATGAATATAGACAAAAATCCTTAACAAAATATTAGCAAATAAAATGTAACAGTATATAAAAAGTATTATATACCATGACCAAGTGAAGCTTATTCCTAGAATGCCAGACTAGTTCAATATTGAAAAACCAATCAGTGTAACCTACCATATTAACAAGTGAAAGAAGAAAAATCAAATGATCTTATCAATGGATGCAGAAAAACATGTTAAAATTCAACATCTATTCATGATAAAAAAAAATTAAACCTCTTAGAAAACTATAAATAAAAAGAAATTTCCTCAGTTTGATAAAGAACATCTACAAAATGCCTACAGCTAACATTAGGCTTAATAGGGGAAAATGATGCTTTTGTCCTAAGATCAGAAACAGGGCAAGGATATCCACTCTCATCACTCTTGCTAGCATGATGCTGGAAGTTCTAGCCAATGCAAAAAGGCAATAAAGGAAATAAAAGGTATACAGACCAGAAATTAAGAAATAAAGCTGTCCCTATTTGTAGATAACATGATTGCCTACATAGAAAAGCCCAAAGAAACTAAAATACACACACGCACGCACGCGCGCGCACACACACACACACACACCACAACTGTTTGAACTAATATGTACATTTATCAAATTTGCAGAATCCCCATGTAAAATCAATTATATTTCTATATACTAGCAATTGTATTGAACATATGGTCACACAAAAAGTTGTACATGAATGTTCACAGCAGCTTTATTCATAAGAGCCCCAAACTGGAAACATCTCAGATGTCCTTCAACAGCTGAATGGTTAAACTAACTGTTTGCATCCTACCATGAAATACTTCTCAGCAATGAAAAGAACCAAACTGTAGATACCTGCAACATCCTCTGAGTGAATTTCCAGAGAATTATGCTGAGTGAAAAAAAGCCAATCCTAAAAGATTATATACCATATAATTCTATTTATATAACATCCTTGAAATGTCACAATTATAGAAATGGAGAACAGATGAGTGGTTTTCAGGGCTTAAGAAGGGGGTGTGGATGGGAAGGAAATAGATGTGACTATAAAAGGCAACATTAGTGATCCTTGTGGTGATAGAAATGTCCTGTATCTTAACTGTATCAATGTCAATATCTGTACTGAACTGTAGTTTTGCAATATGTTTACAATTATCATTAGGAGTAACAGTATACTGGAACTCTCTACTGTTTCCTGAAACCATATATGATTCTACAATTATATCAAAATAAAAAGTTAATTTAAAGAAAGCAAATGTACACATCATGCAGCAATGCAAGGTAAATAAGTTTTTAAGAAAGCAAACAACAAATAAAATTTATGCAAACTGACTCCTACCAGTTCTGTGGGTTCCAAATGAGTCGTAACACCATTCTACATTCAAGCAGAGGGGAATTAGACTCCACCTATTGATGAGGGCATAACAAGGTCACATTATAGAAAGGCATGTAGAAAGGGAGATGTTGTGGCCATCTTTGGAAAACCCAATCCAAGAGTGTTATTTATCACCATCCTTTTTTTTTTTTCCCTTCTGGAAAAGGGCTGGAGAATAAAGGAATAAATCCTTTTGCCTTATTTTTATCATATCCTTTCTCTTTCAGAAGTATTCTCCAGCTCCCTTTATTTACATCTCTGCCTTCTTGGACTGTTTTTCAAAAACTTCCTGATGTTGAGATGGTTGGCTGGAGCATTCTGAATGTTAATTCTGGGATGTAAGAACATATACAAATAGGTACTAATGGTAGGTCTAAATCTCCTCAAAAAACGTGTTTCTGAAAAGGTAAATTGTGTTTTGTAAATTAAGTTATCTCTTAAAGTCCTTTAGGGGGGCGCCTGGGTGGCTCAGTCATTAAGAGTCTGCCTTCGGCTCAGGTCGTGATTCCAGGGTCCTGGGATCAGGCCCTGCATCGGGCTCCCTGCTCAGCGAGGAGCCTGCTTCTCCCTCTCCCACCCCCGCTGCTTGTGTTCCCTCTCTCACTGTGTCTCTCGCTGTCAAATAAATAAATAAAATCTTAAAAAAAAAAAAGTCCTTTAGGAAACTGTATTATCAAAAAGATTTTATGATCAAATTTAATAAATGCTTTCATATGTCTTCCCTGAATTTATGTGTTAAATTGTTCTGAATTCATCAATTTTACAAAAAAAACAAAGTATATACTTTATGTATTTGGCAAAATTTTACCACTATTTCCTTTAGGATAAGGGACCATGTGATTTCTGTTTCCAACTCTAAGGCCCCTCCATCTTTGTGTTCACCATAATAATGTGAATTGTATCTCTAGTAGCAATGAAGAATTTGGGCAAATCCATCCCAAGTTCTTCACTGAGTTCTTTCTGCTGTACTTACCATAATCTGGGGGTGGTGACCCTTTTATAATCTATCATCTGTTGAATAAATAGATAAGAGTCCTACATAAAGTGAAGGAAGAAGTTATGTTCTGCTTAAGTCATGCTATTTGTTCTATCTATAAGATGAACCAAAGACCTAAATATAATCTTTTGCTTAAAATAAGGTATAGCTGAATCTCTACCAATGATTTCATGAATGAGAAAGGTTCCTGCCTCTCCAGTACCTATAATTAGAGATAAGGTTTTAATTGCAATTATCCTTAGGAGAGAAACTCACTATCTTGAATTCACACTAATAAATGACTACTCACAGATTATTTTCTGAGATATTTGGAGTTGGGCTCTAATATGTAGATAGCATAGGGAGAGATTAAGTGGTAGACCAGGTGAAGGGCTATAGTGATCCAAAAGAGAAAAATATATCACACGGAGGGTTAAGAACTATAGCAAGGGGCAGCTATGAACTTACACAGAAACATCACAATTTTCCCTTTTAATTGGTTCTAGGTCCCATAACATGTGGACAGGAACACATGACTCATCAATTTACTTGGCTTATTTCTTCCTTTGAAGTTTTTCACTTCTACTATATACGGAGTCTTTAAGTCGGCAGCTAAATATTTGGAGACATAGAACATTTGAGCTGGAAAGCACTTAAGAGATAATCATGTCCTATGCCCTCTGACTCTGGAAATCTTCCATTTCACACAGGGCAGTTGAAAACATTAGTAAAGCTTCCCAAAAGAACAAACTCAGGGATCACATTGGTCTTCCCAAGATAGTTGAAACGTTCTCCTATGAAAGGGGTATTAGGTTTGTTCTCTCTAAACTTGGGAGATGAGAGTCCAAAAACTTGCTAGAGGTAAGAGCATCCCAATGTTGAGAAGCAGTTCTGTTACTAGATGTGTTCACTTAGCCTAGAAGCTCCCCATGGATTTCAGCCCTCAAAGAGTTGAAGGATTTGATAACTTTGAGTTTTCTTTCTACCCTGGGATTCTAGAGCTGTGTTATCCAATAGGGAACCTCCAGCTATAGAGCACTTGAAATGTGGCTAGTCCAGGATGTAAAATACACACCAGATTTCAAAGGCTTGGTACTAAATAATTGTAAAATATCTCATGCTTTTTATAATGATTATATATTGAAATAACAGTATTTTAAATCAATTAGGCTAAAGTATGTTATTAACATTAAGTTCACCTCTTTCTTTCTTTCTTTGGCTCCTAGAAAGCTTTAAATTACATATGTAACTACGGGGCTAACATTGTATTTCTATTGGAGAGCACTGTTCTAGCTAATTTGAGGCTTTTTCCCAACTCAAGCCCTCATACTTTCCTAAAATTGCATATCTTCAAGCCAGCTGTGATATGACCCTTTCCTACTTCATGCCTTGAAATTTACCTAAGACTCATCTTTTGGGTAAACAACACTAGCACAGGATGACATGGTTTCAAGAACACAGTTACTATGAATTTTCAATATGGATGGGAAAGACAGAGATTCTCTAACCCTCCTCCAGTTACTTATTAACATAGATTAGTTTAGAAGATTGGAAGATTAGTATCTGATCTTGAAAACAGCATCTGGCTCCAGTTGAATTTCAGAGGTGTTGAATTTGAGAGAATGAAACAAACTCACACCTAGGCAGTCAGGGAGCGTGAAAACTAGTGATGTAAGAATCACGGCAGAATGATACAACTAGGTCTGTATGCTGGATGGTTGTAGAAGGATGAAAGTTTCAGGGTAGAGGAAGACTCAGGATGATTGGCTGGTACTAGAGGCCAGTAGTTGGCAAGGAGTCACGAACAAGCTGCCATGCCTCCTTACTCTACTCTGTACAAAGACATCACCAAAACCCTTTGCTAAAGATCCACTGCTAGGCAGGAATCCTTCTACTGAATGGTATATGTACAGTCTCAGTTTCTTCTTTTATAAATGAACCCCTGCATCCAGAGGTGGTTGTAAAGATTACATGAAATGATAGGTAGAAGCTGCTGAGTGCAGAGTAAATGCTCAGTAAATAATAGTAGGCATGATGTGTCTTTCCTCTGCCACCTGTAGGCAAATATTCTACGTAGGTAGACCTGAGGATGTGCTCCTCACAGCTACCAGTGAGTGAACTTGTGCTTGCAGAAAGTAAAATAGCACAGTCCATATTCAAATTAGCTGTGTTGCTAGTACAGAAAAGTCAAATACAAATCCATTTGCAAAACTTTGAAATTCAAATTGCTAAAGTGTTCTCTAACCAAAAACTCATTTTATTTTTAAAATGTAAAAGCATTTACCCTGACAGAGCCGTTTTAATTTTGACTAACAGCAGCGTATGTTTTTAGCTACCTAACACTCAGTAAACACTTCAGAAATGCTAAACAAGAGAAAATCCATATTCTTGATTATTAAAGATATTGGATACGCCAAATGGCTTTATTTCCTTTCTCATTGCAGATTTATCGTCTATGGGAAAACTCCTCCATTGTTAATACTTGAGATTTGTAAGTTACACTTGTCCAGCTAGAAATGGTAAGAGTTCATTCATTCATTCATTCATTCAAAGAAACATTGATTCAGTTCAGGCACTATAGTAAGTGCCAACACAACATTGGTAATAAAGGGCTAGAGATTCCATGGATGAAGAATGTACAGAGCGCCATGAGACTCAGAGGAAGAACTGTTGTACCTGGAGGTAGGAGATGGGTATGAGTCAAGAAAAGCCTCCTAGTATTCAGAGGTGGAATAAACCTGGAATGGGGTCTTAAAACAGCTGTGTAGATAATGTGGCATTGAAGTGGGTTGAAGGGAGAGAGAACAGACAAGTAAGGAAATGAGTAAGGAAAGTACGAGAAGAAAGAGCATTGGACAAGGTGAGAAAAGTGTATGTATAGCATGTGTCTGTGTGGGGAGTGGAATACAAAAGGTAGAGGTGAGAGGTGAACCTGCAGGAACCTAGGCTGACATGACATCCAGCTTTATTGGGCCCACTAAGGAGTATGGACCTCATCCTGCAAGCAATAGGGAGCTATTGAAGGAAGTTCCCTTCAGCTGCTTTGTGAGAGATAGACTGTGGAGGGAAAAACTGAAAGCAAGAGCATTTTAATAATCCAGGGAAGTCAAGAGCTAGGATAAAGGAGAGCAACAGAGACGTATCACAGATGCTGAGGAGGTCCAGTCTACAAGACTGACACCTGGTTGGCTATAGAAGTGATAGAAAGAGGGGAAACTAGGATGACGTCTCCACACACAGGATTCTGACTTGAGTAAATAGGTGGACGGTACTATCATTTCCTGGACGGGAGTAGAGAAGGAAGAACTGGCTTTATAGTAAAGATAAGTGCAATTTTGGCTATTTTGAGTTTGAGCTGCCTATATGTGACATCCAGGGGAAGAGAATCTTGAAGGAAGCAGTTGGAACTTAGGGTAAAAGTCTGAGGGTGGGGATATAAATATGGGGGTATTCAGTACACAGGCAGAAGGTGGAACCATGGACATGGAAGAAATTACCAGAAAAGAGTAAGAAGGGGCAAAACCCAGGGACCATAAGGGACATCAGCATTTGAGGATGGGGGTGGAGAGGAATCATCAGAGAGAGAAGAATAAGAAGGTGCTGGTGTCATGGAAACCAAGAGCAGAATCTCAAGAAGAAAAGAGTGATTAATGGAGAAAAGTGTTATATAAAAGTCAAACAAGGTGAGGCTAAAAGGAGTCCTTTGCCTCTAGCAATTAGTGTCGAGTGCTCTATACTGGACCATTTTATTGGAACTGTGGGCTGGGCCGGGGAAAGTTGTCATCGTAGGGGAGGTTGAGGGTTTAAAGTGGAAACCACAGTCATGAAAAGTATAGTAGTTTAATGTAGTTAGAAGTACAAATGTCAAATATAAAGGATCTTTTTTAAGATCTTATCTGGAAAGGGAAGGGAAGAGAAAGGGAGCGATTGGGGTAAGAAGGGGAGAAAGACACAGGTTAGGAGAGAATGTTTGTAAAAGAGAGACCTGAATGTTTTCATGGGACACGGGAACAGACCAGTTCACAGAGAAAAGGATAGGACAATACAGAGCAGAAATAACTTGGCACAAGCTCCTGGAGAAGACCGTTTGGATGAAGAGCACAAGAGGAGGGACCAGCAGTACACTGGGAAACGACTGCCTTTGTCTGAAACTGGAGGAAGGGAGAGAGGTGTGTGGTGGGGAACAGCGTAACCTTCTCTCACAGGTCGGGGACCAGTAGGTTTGCTGACAGAGGAAGGCTTGAGGGGAGTGAGGAAGGTTTAGGAGGGCAGATGTAGAAGTGACAAATGACCACTGTCATGATGATTGGAATTAAACCCTCTAAATGAACAAGAACATTCTGTGAGACATGAAAAAGGAATTTGTTTAGGCCCACCTAGGGTGGTTTTCCTCCAAAGAGATAACCAGCTTATTTCGAATTTCTTTGCCCTTTATTTTTCACACTTCTAGGTTCATTTTAATTAAATCGGCCTTTATTCTTGTGGATAATCAAGGAATATTCTGGGATGAAACATGTCACAGCATGCAAAAAAGTTACACTCATTTCTCCCTGTGGATCGAGTTAGCAGCCACCAAGGGCTCATCATCACTCTGTCTATTCAAGTGACACAACAGTTCTTATGGTGGAGAATTATAGTTAAGTCTGGTTTGGCAATGCCCAGAGGTTGTCAAGGATCCTTGTGAAAGGAGCAAGCCTCCTAGGACCAAGGGAAACAGGTCTGCCCTGTGTAACGGTACTGTGGTGGAAAAGCTCTGACAAAAAAGGGCACAGCATCTCCTCTGGAGACCAGATCAAGGAGCCAAGCAAGATGCTATCTGGGCTTGTCGGTCTCAGAAAAAAAGATTGTCTCGGAACAATTTGGGCAGGAAGACAATAGAATTCTTTATTTCTTGGCACAGGAATGAATGAATCTTTATCCCAAATGCAAAGCAGGCTTTAATCCAAGGACAATAAATGGTGAGACCAGCATTCCAGGAACAATCACGGGCTTTCTCTGTATGCTCGCAGTGAATACAGTCCCACAGGGCTTCAAAGAGACATGTGGACTTCTTTTTCTCCTCATAAGTAAACAAAATTAACAGAGAACAAGCACTTCCTACAGGTGTGGGTGCCCAGAATTTCTCCCTACCCTATCCCAACCCTGACCCCAACCCAAAGAACCCTCATCTTTTCTGACTTAAAGCAATGTGTACACGTAATGACCTTGAGGTTGAACATGAAGCTATCTGGGCACCCCATTTGAAGAGCAAGGTTGAAATATTCTCCAAAGCTTAAGGAACTTTCCTAAACCCCCTGTACTTCACTGCCTTTTTCCTATTCTTTGAAAATAATACATATTTCTTTGAACAAACCCCAATACTGATCATGTATGCTTATAAAATAGATAAACTTGGGGAGGGTCAGACAGTTTTCAATGAAAAAAGTGTGCATTGAGATACTTTGAATTGTAAGTTCTTTGATACATTTTAAAAATTAGTTTTTATTTATAAAAATAAGTAAATTTGGTCATCCAGTACAGAGGGACATTCCAGTATTCCTTTAGCTCAGGTTTCAACTCCTGAAGGAGAGTTTAGTTTAGCTTTATGCTAAAAACTAGCCTGTAGGGGCACCTGGGTGGCTCAGTCGGTTAAGCATCTGCCTTCGGCTCAGGTCATGATCCTGGGGTCCTGGGATCGAGTCCCACATTGGGCTCCCTGCTCGGTGGGGAGCCTGCTTCTCCTTCTCCCTCTGCTGCTCCCCCTGCTTGTGCTTTCTCTCACTCTCTCTCCCGTTCTCTATCAAATAAATAAATAAAATCTTAAAAAAAAATTATAAAAACTAGCCTGTAAAAAGCTGGTGCTGGTCAGGATGGGACCTAGAGTCAGCTGCCCCTTTGTTTTCTATTTCCTGTCAGGCTGGCAGAGTGTCATCCCCATAAAAAATCTTGTCTTTGTAGAGGCCGGCAAGGCTCTCTGTAGAGTCACCTCTTGCCACTTCTCAGAAATCACTCCTGAGTCAGGGAATTGCAAATAAAGATTGTTCCACATCACATGATCCCCTCCTCCCACAAACATCCCTGTTTGAATCTCATGGTTTACATATTCCCACAAGGTCAAGTCAAGGACATTTGGTCACATGCAGAATTATGGAAATAATAGCACACATAGGGTTGGCAGTGCAACAAATTCAGAGATTAAAAATTTCTCTAATTCCATGTAGGATGTTACATGGGACTGACTCACTTTGACAGAGAGCTGCCTTTTCCCAGAGCAAGACCAAAGTGGGACCAATCCTTTAGGGCAGACAATTCCAATTCAATATCATGAAATTTCTGCCCTGGACCTACCATTTGCTAAATACAAAGTCACAAAAGAAATTGAAAAGCAGGTCTGAGCCTGAGGAATCTTACAATCCAGAAAAAAAGACAGGAAACACACACACCCATGAAATAGTTTGTTGATTCATTTACCCAATTAACAGATTTTTATTAAGAATCTACCTTGTGCCAAGCACTATATAAGATACTAGAGAAATAACAAATAAGTAAGTCTTGATCCTGTCCTTAAAAAGCTTGCAATCTAGGGGTGCTTGGGTGGCTCAGTGGGTTAAGTGTCCAACTCTTGATTTTGGTTCAGGTCATGATCTCAGGGTCATGAGATCAAGCCCCATGTTGGGCTCCATGCTCAGTCTGTTGGAGATTCTCTCCCACTCCCTCTGCTCCTCCCCCTCTTCTCTTTCTCTAATAAATAAATAAATCTTAAAATAAAGACTTCTGGGGCACCTGGGTGGCTCAGTCGGTTAAGCATGTGCCTTCAGCTCAGGTCATGATCCCAGGGTCCTGGGCTCGAGCCCCATGTTGGGATCCCTGCTCAGTGGGGAGCCTGCTTCTCCCTCTCCCTCTGCTGCTCCCCCTGCTTGTGCTCTCTCTCTCTCTGTCAAATAAATAAATACAATCTTTAAAAAAAAAAAAAAAGACTTCTAGTCTAGCTAATGGAAACAGGTCCATCAGTAAACATAACCTCTGTTAAAAAGGAATGTGTCACGGCCAGCGGTGACTGGAAATTTTAAGAGACCAAAATGACCTGGACATCCAGCAAAGCTGTAGGAGGTCATTATAGAAGAGATGAGCAAGTACAACAGAAATCAGGACAAACTACATGGAAAGATAAGATTTAATGTAACTCTTAAAGGATGGTGGCCATTTAAGGAAGAAAGACCATCTGAGATTATTAGGAGGGCAGTTCCCAGGACTGGGTGGAGAGAGTCACAGCTGGAGTGAATTACTATGCACACTTGCAGTTCTTTAACACAGCAAAACATCCAGCCCCACACTGAAGCAACTGGCCACAAAGAGGTTATCAGTGAAATGATGATTAAAATATAATGCAGACATCCAGCTCTGCCACTTTTTTGCTGTACGCCCTTGGATCTGTTATTTAAACTCTCTAAGGCTCAGTGGCCTCGTTTGAAATGATAGTAATCACTAGATAGAATTGCTGTGAGGACTAATTGAGTTATCTATGAAATATGTTAGAACATTACCTGACACATGGTATGTGCTTAATAAATAGATATGATTATTGAATACAGAAAAAGCACTGGAGGAATATGATAATAATGGTTAGTGTTTCTTGAGTGATTACTGTTTGCCAGGGAATGTACTACATACTCGGCAAGTTATTAGACAATTTCTTGTACACCAAAATATTAACAAAGGTATCTCTGGGCAGTGGAGGCACCAGGAGATGGCTTAGGAAGATTTCTCCCCTACACTTCTTAAAGCTTCCATTAGTGCCTGTTTCAAGTCAGGAACTTTGACGCAGAGCTTGAGACAAGGACTACAGCACACGCAATACATTGAAAGAGCTCTCAGGAGAAAGAGAGAGAGAGAAGAGGATGGGGCAGGGAAAGGAGCTAGACAAGGATGTGGCTTCACTGGGGATCTAGCTTTAGCCTCACCCCATAGGAAGCCCTGGAGTGTGAATTGTACCATAGAGTCAATTCTGCCTTGTGACAAGGGGACCACCTTTTTTACCAATTAGTCACTGGCTGCAGGCTGGCCCTGGGGTGAGGGTGCTGGACATAACCTCCCTTGTGACCCTAGCCAGGACAGGACAGTTCTCTGGAGAAGGGAGCATCTGTAAACTGTTAGCAGTCCACACTCACAACAGCTGGAGGATGGATACACTGGCTGGATAAAAGGGAACCGAGATCTGTGTAGCAAACCACCGCAAACTTAGTAACTGAAAACAACTGCAATCATTTATTTTCTTTAAAATCTACAATTTGAGCAAGGTTTTTCTGGGACAGTTTGTCTGTGCTCCATGCTATCAGCTGGGGTAGCTTGAAAACTGGGGGTGACTTGCCTGGGGGTGGAACCAGCTGAAAAGAGTCACCATGACTCAATTTATTTTTTTTTAAGATTTATTTATTTATTTATTCTTGGTCAGAGGGAGAGAGAACACAAGCAGGGGAAGCAGTAGGCAGAGGGAGAAGCAGGCTCCTCGCTGAGCAAGGAGCCCAACGCGGGACTCAATCCCAGGACCCTGGGATCATGAGCTGACCCAAAGGCAGACGCTTTACTGACTGAGCCACCCAGAATCCCACCATGACTCAATTTAAAGAAAATGTTTCACAAATGAAACTTTAACACACCTCCCTAGTTGTCAACTTCCAATCAATCCATTGTCTTTAAGCTCTTCCAACATAAAAATTCTGAAGCCACTACTATTCTGAGTGATGGAATTATGATGCACTATTATTTTTTAATAATAATAAATAGGCATTCTTACAGATAGTAAGATAGATGTTATGTATATAAAGTGCATAGATTTAGAAAAAGTTATAAGAATAATGCACTGATGGAATGTGGCATTGGCAAAGTATTGGTAAACCTTCCAGCAGAATCAGAATTGTAGCAAATTAAAAGACTACTCTACCCACTGTGTGTCAGAAATAAAATTCCCTATATTGGGAGATGGTTGTCTTTAATTTTTTTTTATTTCATGCTATATTAGTCAATATTGATTGCTTATACAAAATTCTCCATCTTCTCTTTTTAATATATTTTATCTTTTTGACTGAAAATATTTTTAAGTTGGGGCTACATTCAAAAATTTAAAAATCAACAGAGTATAAAAGTATGTGCAATGAAGTCTTCTTTACACCCCTATCATCAGCCCAGTTCCCACCACTTTTCTTAGCCTATCTTTCCAGATTTTGTTGCATATCAAGCAAATAATATAAAAATAGGTTTTCCTCTTGGTATCCTTTTTACACAAACAGTAGGTTATTTTTCACACTCTAGCATATACAGCTTACTTGGTTACTTATCTCTTGGAGCTCTTTTCATAGGAGTTCATTGGCATGGGTATATCTGTGATACATGTAAACATACGAGATTGTCCTCCATAGAACCTTGCCAACAGAACATATTTTCAAACTTGTATTTTTACAGATCTGATTGGTGAAAAATTGTATCTTTGTGTAATTTGAATTTATCTTACTCAGAGTGATGATAAGCATTATTTTACATGTTTAAGAGTCCTTTGCATTTCCTATTTTCTGAGCTGTCCATTCTTCAACTTTACTCGTAATTCTATTGAATTATTGGTCTTCTTTTTGTTAATTTCTAGGATCCCTTTATATGTTACTGAAATTAGCACTTTGTCAAGGATAAAAATCCTATTCCGCTTCTAAAACCCAACTTTGTTTAGGTACTAAACTACTTCAAACACCCTTTACTATAGAAAACATCATTTACTATAGAGAACTTGGAACATAGAAAAAGAAAAAAAGTAATCAGCATAATCCCACACAAGAGATCTCAGAGTTGAAATAAACATAAAATGTTTCTTGACCTATTTCTTTAAGGAGATGACAGTTGCAGGGGGCAAAAAAGGAAGGGAACATTTACTTAGCACCTGCTAACACCTACTAATAGCATTTTATTCATGTATTATAGTGCTTATAACAGCCCTATTTGGCACTTTATTTCCATTGTATAGCTAAAGAATTTGAAACTCAGACAAGTTAAAAAAAAAAAAAAAACAGACCAAGATCATACAACTAGTAAGAGGTAGAACTGGGGTTCCAACTTGGATCTGTCAGACCCTTGGGTTCCTTCCCTTCCTATAGTTCCTGTTGCTTCCCTGCCACCTATGTTTTAAGAGTAGGCTGTTATGTCCTTGAAGATCCATAACAATGGAATAACAGCCAACATAATTAAAAGGATAACAATCTTAAGAAAGATGACAAAGACATCATTGTTGTTTTGAATGCCACTAGAATTCATTCACTCTCAGTTCTGGAACATTCAGAGGTCTGGAACTGTCACATTCATCAGGAAGCAAGGCCTAGCTGGCTGCTGCTGGCTCCTGGCCATGTGTAGACAACCCCTGGTCATTTGTCAATGTTCCCAGGGGTTCCTGCTTCATGTTAAAATCCTGGCTGTGTGCCTTCCTCCACTATATAATTGTACTGGCCATAGCAAGGCTGACTAAATCCTCTTGATGCTTCTGCTAATTCCATGGGCCCTGCAGGCTGGAGGAGCCCAGAAACAGAACAGGGCACACCCAAAAATGCAATCCAAAGGCTGGAGGCTCCTCTGGTTCCTTAACATGAGTAAACATTTCACTGTCAAATTGTCAACATGCAAATACAGGCAGAGCTTTCTTTGGGGCCAAAATAGAATGTTAGAACTAGAATTGACATCAATACAGCGTTTCACACGATGCTTGGAAGGTCCTGAAATGGTGGAGGAGGTTTCCATAAGGGCGCCTGTGGGGGATCAGGAAAAGCCGAACAGGTGAGGGTCTTGGTTTCACATCCCAAGTTCAGCCAGATCAGTTCTCTTTCCGCCTGTAGCTGCTCCGTAACATTTATTTGGAGAAAGGGCTCCCAGCTGAAACAAGCGTGAGAACCACTTCAGTTTACTGGTGTAGAAGCTGAGGCTCAGGAAGGGTTTGATGCAGCCAATCACGTGGGAAGTCAGTGGCAGGACTACGCTTAGTGGCTGACTCCTCAGCCAGAGCTCTTTCCACTGTCTGAGCTCCATAATCACACGGAGTCCTCCTGTTGTTTGTGCTGGGTCCTCGTTCTTAAGAATTTGCAGCCCTCTTACACTGTTGGTGGGAATGCAAGTTGGTACAGCCACTTTGGAAAACAGTGTGGAGGTTCCTCAAAAATTTAAAAATAGAGCTACCTTATGACCCAGCAATTGCACTCCTGGGTATTTACCCCAAAGACACAGATGTAGTGAAAAGAAGGGCCATATGCACCCCAATGTTCATAGCAGCAATATTCACAACAGCCAAACTATGGAAAGAGCCGAGATGCCCTTCAACAGATGAGTGGATAAAGAAGATGTGGTCCATATATACAATGGAATATTACTCAGCCATCAGAAAGGATGAATACTCAACTTTTACATCAACATGGATGGGACTGGAGGAGATTATGCTAAGTGAAATAAGTCAAGCAGAGAAAGTCAATTATCATATGGTTTCACTTATTTGTGGAACATAAGGAATAACATGGAGGACATTAGGAGAAGGAGGGGGAAAATGGGGGGGGGAATTGGAGGGAGAGATGAACTATGAGAGACTATGGACTCTGAGAAACAAACAGGATTTTAGAGGGGAGGGGGGAGGGGGGATTGGTTAGCCCGGTGATGGGTATTAAGGAGGGCACGTACTGCATGGAGCACTGGGTGTTATACAAAAACAATGGATCGTGGATCACCACATCAAAAACCAATGATGTATTGTATGGTGACTAACATAACATAATAAAATTAAAAAAAAAAAAAAGAATTTGCAGCCAGCTATTCCCCAGACCCTCAGCTGTAAATCAACTCACCCTGAATTCTCAAAAGCCCTTCTGTGAAGCAAGCTTTCAGTAAAAATGTTCTAGGCTATTCCCCACTCCGTGGCAGTCACAGCACATCCTGCCCCCTGTTGGAACCAGAGACAAAGGAAAGATGTGCACTTTTATGTACCTTATCAAAATATCCTCCCAGATTTTGAGCCCAGTGGAAACATGGGTGAAAGCTCTCCAATTAAAAAAGATGATCTATACATAAAGTCAGGTGATGCCCAATTTGTTGGCTCACCATTATCAACCATCATATACCCACCAGGGGGAATGCAACAGCATGCAGACCCAGGACCCCAGGGCTGATGGGAAATGACATCCCTGCAGCACAGTAACTCAGGGTCGTAAAACAGGCAAATAGCAACAGCTTGTTTTTCTGTAAAATTTTGAGATTTTGTTCATCATGGATTTTTTTTCTCTCTCTCTCTTTTTTATTATGTTCAGTTAGCCAACATATAGTACATCATTAGTTTTTGGTGTAGTGTTCAACAAATCATTAGTTGTGTATAACACCCAGTGGTCATCACAACACATGTTCTCCTCAATACCCATCACCAGGCTACCCCATCTCCTTACCCCCTGCCCCTCTGAAACCCTCAGTTTGTTTCCCAGAATGCATAGTCTCTCATGGTTCATCTCCCTCTCCGATTTCTCCCCCTTCAGATTTCCCTCCCTTCCCCTATGGTCCTCTGTGCTATTCTTTATGTTCCACATATGAGTGAAACCATATGATAATTTTCCTTCTCTGCTTGACTTATTTCACTTAGCATAATCTCTTCCAGTCCCATCCATGTTGATGTAAAAGTTGGGTATTCATCCTTTCTGATGGCTGATTAATATTCCATTGTATATATGAACCACATCTTCTTTATCCATTCATCTGTTGAAGGACATCTTGGCTCATTCCACAGTTTGGCTATTGTGGACACTGCTGCTGTGAACACTGGGGTGCAGATGCCCCTTCTTTTCACTACACCTGTATTTTTTTTCATGAAATTTGATTAAGTATTGTGTTAAAATTTGTATTCTTGATTAAAATAATTCTTGGTTATTTGATTCCTGATTCTTGAGTTTTTTTGGCACTCCCTCAAATTTTATGCCTCACTCACTTGACCTTACCCCAGGGCTCCTGCTCACTAGCACAGTCTCAACAGCATCTCTCACCCAGGACTTCCAGACCCACTTTAGTCATTTAGAGAAGCCAATGATACAAAAGCCCATGTAGCCAGCCCGTATTTTATCTCTTGTGTCCTTAAAAATCTGAAGGCCCACGCTGTTATTTTTTTTTAGTAGAAACTTCCAGAACAGTGTGTTATTGTTGCTTTTTTTTTACTCTGAAATATAGTTGACATAATATTATGTTAGTTTCAGGTGTACAACATAAGGATTCAACATATATACGTTACAAAATGCTCACCATGATCAATATAGTCACCATCTGTCACCATACATTATTACAATATTATTGACTATATTCCCTTATGCTCTGCCTTTCATCCTCATGATTTATTTACTTTATAACTAGAAGTTTGTGCCTCTTAATTCCCTTCACCTGTTTCACTCATCCTTCCTTCGCCCCTCCACTCTGGCAAACACCAGCTTTTCCCTATCCACATTCTTACTTTACTATTTATCTCAGCCTCTCCACCCATTCCCACCAGTTCCAATAAGGAGTTCTTTCTCAAATCATTATTCTTTTTTTTAAGATTTATTTATTTATTTTGGAGAGAGAGAGAGAGCGTGAGCAGGGGGAGAGGGAGAGAATCTCAAGGAGACTCTCCACTGAGCGTGGAGTCCACTATGGAACTTGATCTCAAGACCCTGAGATCATGACCTGAGCTAAAACCAAGAGTCAGACATTCAATGGCTTGAGCCACCCAGGTGCCCATCAAATCATAATTCTTTTTGTAAAGGGTTATGTTCTCACTCTACCTAGAAATTCCTCCTCTTATGGGTACTGAATCAGAACCAGGGCAAGATTTGGTTACCTTTAGGACTAAGTCAGATATATACACTCTAGAAAATTATATGAAGGAGTTTCCAATATGTTCAGACATGGTTTGAAGTTCCCAGTTTAATTTGTATCCCCCAAACTTCTTCAGGCATTAAGATAACTTGTTTAGACAAAAATAACGTGGAATTTGGGGCTGGCTTAGTATGGACTTCTCAGGCACCTTCATGCCCTCCCAGCTATTGATTTTTTTTTTTTATAAAACTGTATCTTCTTTATTTTGCATACTTTAATCTCAGAACAAAATAAACAAACAAACAAAAAACAGCTATTGATTTTGAACTGTCCAATGCTGACTTGGAAATTGTATGCTAATTGAGTATGTGGTCTGAATAAACTGAGGGATTGGTGGCAAGTAGGTTGTGCAGCTTCCCCTGCTTTGCAACACAACAACACAGGTGCAAAAACACCAGGTTGAAGAGGGTCAAGAATGTTGTTTTGCTCTTTTCCTTCTTTCAGCAATATCTTAGAAATGTAGTTAGCAATATGCTTAGCCCTTTGTTTGCCCATATTAGTCCAAAGTGCTGGTTGTGGTTGGCTGTGACTGGCACTCACCTCCCAAGCCTTACCAGCCTTCTCTCAGTCCCAGGGCAACAAGCTGCAGAAATCAGGCTTAAAGCACCAGCACCCTGAGCTTCTCGCACATTCCCCAACTTCCACTCCAGTGACTTTACCCATTTTTGTTTACATGTCCCCAGTTTTGCTCACATCCTTAAATCTGGGATGTCCCTTCTGAATTCTATTTCTTTCCTTCTTGTTCTCATTAAGGCCAGAAGAGTCAGATCTCTGGGGAGCTGTTTTGGATGCTCACATTTGGATTTTGCTACCCTTTTGTTCTGTGGTTATAATCTGAGACTGCTGTTGGATGGGTCTGAACATCCACAGTGGAATTCATATCTGAACCAAATGAAGATAATTTGGAATTCCATTTTAATTTATTTATTGCCTTTTTAGTCCATACCTATTGCATTACGTTTTTAGTGTTTGCTATAGAGATTACAATATACATTCTTAATCTGCCAAAGCCAACTTCAAGATAATATCATACTACTTCATATGAAGTATAGAAATCCATATCACTTATGCTATAGTTCTAATATGTATTACATCTACATATGTTATAAGTTCCGTATTTTTATATGTAGATGATGTTTTTCTGTTTCTTCATACAACCAATTATTTGTGGATTATATCCCAGACATTATGAAAAATATGTTATAGAGAATCTGGATTCTGTTTTGTTCCTCTGAAGAGTATTGATGTTTCTGTCAAGTCAATTCCTGTGCATGCATGACTCAGAGATCAGTCAGAGACGTAGGCAGTTTAGAAACTAGAATCTGGGGCTTTCCCTCTCTGATCCTTTCCTTTTCAGGATTTTCTCTTCTTCAAGCCAGTAAGATATCATTTACCACTTGCTCTATTCACCCCACAAGCCACAGACTGGGGTTTGCCCTCAGGCTGACACTTATTAGAAAAAAGGGCAGAAGGGTAATGTACCCAGGACCCTTCACTTTGTCCATGAATCAACTCGTTTCCACTATCTGTGCATTTTCATTCATTCTCTAGTGCCTTCAAGTAATTGGAATTTTCCAATATCTTTTGTCCAGAGTTCACAGTTCTTATCTTTATAAGAGTTGGCTCAATAGGAACTACTTAACCAAACCAGAAACAAAACTTTCTCAAACGATATTGGGTTGATAATTCTTCTAATGTGAAAATAGCATAGGGCAGATGGAGACATAATTTGAAGTTTTATTAACAACCTGCTGATATTTTCAGCTTCATAAATATTTTTGGAGCAGCTTCTAAGTTTTAGGCATTGTGACAGTTACTGAAAATACATAAAGCCCACCAGCCCAACCTTTGAAGCAGGTTACACTTTTATTTCAGTTAAGAGGGAAATATAATCTTTCTTTCCTTCTGGCCTATAAAATGTGAGCCATTTAATTGCCTTCGCTGGGAAAAGAAGGGGTTAAACTCATAACCACAGCTGACAGAGATGGTAGAAAGAAACACAATTCTGTATCAGGTGTATCCTTGGCTGTGCTATTTCCCTTTCCCCCAAATCCACCCCAGTGATGTCCTTGATGCTCTTTGTTCTTTACCCTTCTATTACAGATGAAAAAAATGATGCTCTGAAAGGTTCAATGTAACTTGTCTGTAGTCACATCACTAGTAAAGGGAGGGATTGGCTCTAAACTCTTGTTTCCACTCCCATTAACCAAACTGGGAGATACATGGTCTCTACCTCACCCTTCCTATCTGACACTGAGCATATCAGGGAACTTCAGTTTCTTATTTTAAAGATAAAACTTACCTGTACCCTTGGTACCCACCCCAACCCTTTCAAGGTAAACTAGATGCTTTAAGAAGCTTTCAAATACATTAGGTCTACACTTCAAATGCTGTGAGGATGAATTGTCTCCAAGGTCCTTCGTTTTAGTCTAGGAACCTCTGAGTTTCAGACAATCTGCAAACATTACCACAGTGGGTCTTTCTCAGAACTCTATGGCTCTTCTTGTCTTCCAGGGGGCACCATCTTTCAGTCTTCTCTCCGCAAGGATTGCAGCACCGTAGATGCAGCAGTGGTGTTTAATAATAATAGAGAAGAACAACAACGCCTTGTGTCTAAAGCATGCATTTTATTTTCCAAGCTCCTCTTGCAGATATTCTTTCATTTGATCTGCACAACGCTTTGGGATAGCCTTCCTTATACTTTCTCCTTCTCCTAATGAGATACTAATTACATTTTTTAAATGTCTTTTTTTTTAACAAGAACATTATCTTTATTTTAGGAAGGCAAGTTTTATGTGCCAAAGAACACAAGATCCCTATGAGAGTCTCAGTCCCTCAAAGTCAGGGTTTATTTCCTGTTTTCTTAGGATCCCAATCACCTAACCCTGTATTTAAAACATAATCAGTGAGAGCTTGACAAAAATAGTAATAATAAACCTAGTGCTTATTAAGTTTTAATACAATATCTCATTTTATAAATGGCATATAAACAAATGTCAAAAAAATCCAGGCTCCAATTCCAACCCTGCCACTCACCGGTGTCATGGTTTTGGCTAAATTAGTCAACCTCTCTGAGATTCTGATTCCTTACACGTAAACTCTGAGCAACAGTCCCGGGTTGTGTGATGTGAGGTTACATTTCAGGAAAACCTAGTACAGTATCTGGGCCAGTGTGCTCTCCAAAATACCAATTCTCTGGTTTTTAAGTGAAGAGAATGACATTTCCCCCTACTTTTAAAGATGTTAAAAACGAAGGCCCAGTCAGGTTGACTTGTCCAAGGAACACAAAAGATGGCAGTGACAAAGATTTCCCCTGGCTTTCTCTCTACTTTCCGTTAGACTATGGCTGCCCTAATCCTGACCCACATAGTAGGTACTTAACAAATAATAATAATATTATTATTATTATATATTATAATATAATAAAATAATATTCACTGCCATGTATGAAGACCCTGCTATCTGCCGAGCACTGTCAGTTTCTATACTCACATTATTCAAACACAACTCTGCAAGATAGTTGTTACTGTGCCTGATTTACAGATGAAAACAAAAAAGGAGATTTTGAAAAGTTGGCCACCTCGCTCAAGGGTGCAAAGTCAGTAAATGGAAGATCTGGGATTTGAACCCGCATTCCAAGACTCATGAGCTCTTTCCATTGATTCTGCTCCCTTTATACTATCTTTCCAAAGGGAAAAAAACAACGTGGAAATGTGACAAATTATTGGGAAAATTTACACTGCTGTCACTTGATGCCACGTGATCCAGGGACCCCCCCCCCAAAAAAAAAATCCCTTGTTTATTTTCTGCCTGATTGGTGCAGTTCTTAAGTAGTTGATCAGACAGTGCTGTTTTTGTTGGCTCGTAAGGCACAGAGCAGAGGGAGAAGTTCACCCCAGCAGTGATGGGCAAGGTGAGTCCAGTGTAACAAATCCACCAAATGAGCACAAAAGGCTCATGGGCTCCAACACTGATCCAGGAGGAACACGCCGAACTGCATCGTTTGGGTATAAACATGTATTTGTTCTCGAAAGAAACAGACTCCCCCACCAAGCTGTTTCAGAGTTAGAAGTTGGGCCAACCTGTCTGCTTGTGAGGGTCGACTCCCAGCTGATGTATTTGATTGTTCTTGGCTCTACGAGCAAATGGCCATGAGGGAGTGATCGCTGAGGCTTCCATAACTTGGCAACCAAAGCTCATGGGGGTTCACTGGGTGTTTTCAATCCTGACAGTGACTTTTAGCTCTCAGGAGGGAGAAGGGCAGAGCAGCAAAGAAGATAGCCAGGTGTGGGCAAAGAAGAAAACCTTCGGTCAAGCCGAAGATAGATGAGGAATTGTCAAATGACCCTGAAAAGACACACAGGACAAATGAGATCTATTCCCAACTTCCATAGAACTTGCTCCCCAAACGGATTCAAATGTTTCACTAAGAGCTGTAAACGGAAGCCCTTCCCATGTAGAAACCTAGATAGAGACATTTGAGTAGCCATGTGTACCTGCTTTCAAGCTTGTTCCCTGCATGCCATGTTTGTGACAGGTGGAATGGGCACAGGAGTGGAAGGTAACAATGCTGAGTTCTGCCTGAAGTGCATTTATGGACCCATGAACCAACCGAGAAGCCAATCAGCCACAGTGGGAAAAGCAAGAGCACGCTTTCCAACCAAACTATTACCTTTATATACTGGCGCAAAATCCTTAGCTTGTTGGTGGCAGCAGAATCCAGGCTGGGTAACTAAATCCCAGAAGACCTGGGTTCTAGTGGGAGCTCCTCCATTATCCAGCTTCGCAACGTTGTGGCCTCCATTTCCTAAAATCTGGGCTTTGGGCCCCTGGCACAGAAAACAGAGAGGCAGGCAGCACAACATGATAGAAAGTGCACCAACTTTGGACACAAAAGGCCTTGCAGAAAGTTCTTTAACCTCTCATAGCTGACTCAAGGCAAAAGTTATTTTTCAGCAATTATTTATGGATTACTATTACATTTACAATGTAATACAATTACAATTACTAGGCTCTGGGAATATGGCAAAGAGCAAAACAGACCAAATCCCTGTTTTCTCGTGGACCTTATACCTTTAGATAGACACAGAGATCTTCAGAATATAAACAAATATGTGGACATGGGATGCAATGCGAGATAGTAATAAGCTCTATGAAAAAATAAATAAAGCAGGAGAGGGAAAGAGGAAGGGCTTGCCATGTTAGTTAGTGCAGCCAGAAGCAAATGATACCACCCTCAGAAAGTTATTGTGGAAAAGGAACAGAGACTGTATCTTAACAGTTGACAACATGAGGCAAAGTTACCATAGCCCTGAACATTTGAATGGCTCACGGGACTACTTCCCATGAGGTCCGAGTAGGGTTTTCAGGCCATGTCCACGACTGAGAAATAAAGCTCAGCATGCCTACTGCTGCCATTTCTCTTTCCCTGGGTCCTTTCAATGCTGCCTCCTTAAGTTTGGGGGGTTTTTGGTTTGGTTTGTTTTCTTCCCCATTCCTGTGGGGACCGGACTGGATCTCTGGTAGCAGGAAGTTAATGGACGTAAAAACTTCTTGGAACAGTTGTATTTGCTACCACTGATGATGAGTCCATGGTTTGTCTCTGTTCTCCAGTGTTCAGGCCTCAGCACAGAGCTCAAGGTTTGGAGGCGTGGGGCCTGTTTGTTTTGGAGAGATCTGTCCACCAGGTGGTAGAACCTTCCTGTTCAGGAAATGAGCCCTGAGGCAATCAGGCCAGTGGACTCCATCTGCCCCGAGCACAACAAAGGGCTCCACTGTGCAGCCACATCCTGGCCCAGAACACGCCTGCAGGTAGCAATACCCAGACCCTGCTCTAGCCTGACTCTTGGGCTCAAGGATCTGCTTACATCTCTGCGCATTCGTGGATTTTAGGGTTTTAAAAGGAAGGCAGCCATCTGAGAGCTGACTCCTCTTCGTCAAAAGCAAAACTCTCTGTTTTGCTCAAGTGCGACTCATTTTATATGTTTCTAAGGGGTTGCCACCTCCGTGTTAAGGTAAAGCTTGACTGGGGGCCGTAGAATGTTTGACAAACAGGTTACAGATCATTATCCATTGTCATAGATAGCATTATGGGAAATGATAAAATAAAAACCTTTTAAATGTGTCTGGCTGTCCTGTCAACAGGCACTTTCCAATGTAATTTGAATCTTGTTCCATATGTTTCTCACCTAAAACATTGAGTTGAATGAACTTTACCCTAGAAACCACGGTAGCCAGGTTCCCAGGTGGCCGCCAGCCATCCTCACATCCTGCTGTCAGTGCCCTTCTGTAGGCTCCCTCCTCATTGAATCCATGGTCGATAGAATTGAGCAGAAACAACAGTATGTGATTTCAGGGGCTAGGTCAGAATAGGCACTGCAGCTCCCACCTCGGCCTCTTGGATTACTCACTCTGGAGTAAGGAAGCCACCATGCCGTAAGAACGTTCAAGCCGCTCTCCAGAGAGGCTCGCAAGAACAATAGCTGGAGCATCTCACCTATAGGGAGGCATGGAAATGAGCAGCATTGGAAGGGGATCCTCAACCCCAATCAAGCCTTCCAATGACTGCGGCCCTGGCCAACCCCTGATGAAAACCTAATGAGAGACCCTGATCCATCACCCCAAGGAGCCACTCCTGAGTTCCCGAGCCACACTAACCGTGAGAGACAATAAGTGATTAGTGTTTTAAGCCACTAGGTTTCGGGTAATTTGTTACGCAGTAAGAGATAACTAATACAAAACCTATTCCAAGTGACCACGATTGAAGGGGAGAAACTGTGGTGCATTAAACCCACTGAAACTAGATTCGAATTAATGCTACACCATTTTGCCCAACACCACAGCAGCGATTTTCAGAGAACTATTATCCAAAATTGGCATTGGATTTGCAGTACTAGTAAAGGCCCAATCTTTGCCTTTATGACACTCATGGGCATTCTAAGGGAGCGAACCTTCTAAGCATCACCACTGAGCATGATCTTACAGATGTACCGGGTTTCACATTGTCTTTACACTCTGTCGATGTATTGGATTTCCTACAGTTATTGGTTGAAGACTCCCAGGGAGGTGGATGTCAACATTCCCCCCACCGCCACCGGCCCTTCTGCCTTGCTGTGCACACATCCAGAGTGGGTTCCTTCCTCTAGAGAAAGCCAACAGGCAAGCGGACGCAGGTGCTGGTGGTTGCAAGTTGAACCAGTGAACTCAGAAATGGCACAGGTTGGGGGGTCATGGGTGGAGACACCAACTGTCTGCTTCATTTACCACGTCAAGGTCTCAGCCACAGGAAAAAGGCACAAATTGGAGACTGAGGAGCACAATCAAAGCCCAGCTATCCAAATGGGTCTTCAGGTCAGGACCAGATTAGTAGCAAAGGCATCCTAGACCTGATGGTAAATCTGACCTTCCTGAATCACTCTTGCTGGGAAGAAAAAGCAGGAGGCTTAGAGACTGGGAATCCCTCTCATGCCCCTCCACCCTAACCACAGGCACAAGATTTCCCAGGCTCACCCCATTGGGACTGTGCTACCACTCATTTCCTTGCACTATGCTCTCACCTCTTCCTACCATGGGCCATCCTATTTAAGGGACAAATTGGTCATTTAGAAATAAATCCAACCAAGGGCTTTAAAAGAACCAAAGGATAGCTCTCCTCTTCTTAAGGAAATTAGTGAGTTAAAGAAGGGCCTGGCACACAGTAGGTGCTCACAAATGTTAAGCTGGTTTCTCTCCAGCCCCTGCCACCACTGCCTTGGGACTGACTGCCAGGCAGGAACGGAGTCATAGAGCTAATCTGTATCTGCTCTCCGGGCCTTCTTGTTTTTTTCTTTCTTTCTCTTTCTTTCTTTCTTTCTTCCTTCCTTCCTTCTTTCTTTCTTTCTTTCTTTCTTTCTTTCCTTTCTTTCTTCTTTCTTTCTTTCTTTCTTCTTTTTCTTTCTTTCTTTTTCTTTCTTTCTTTCTTTCTTTCTTGCTTTCTTTCTTTCTTTCTTTCTAAGATTTTATTTATTTATTTGACACAGAGAGAGAGAGAGCACAAGCAGGGGGAGCAGGAGAGGGAGAAGCAGGCTGCTCGAAGAGCAGGGAGCCCAACACAGGGCTCGATCCCAGAACCCTGAGATCATGACCTGAGCTGAAGGCAGATGCTTAACCAACTGAGCCACCCAGGTGCCCCAGCCTTCTTGTTTCTTAACAAATAAAACACCCGACACTGGCATTGAGTTTTCCATGTGTAGTGGTACTGCTTTTTCACTGGGAATTTGCCTTGGTGGAGGGTTACTCCCAAGGCCTCATTAGCTGGAGACAGGCAAATAGGATAGAGTCCGTGGGAAGATCCAGCATGGGAAACAAACAAGCACCTGGGGCTTTGATTTGAGGAAACACCTGATTCCCCCAGGACTAACCCAGTGGTTCCATGCTACTCGGGTCACACTAGGGTTAGTCCATGCTACTCGGGTCACACTAGGAAAAAACATTCCTCCGAGGTCCCCCAGCCTTTGTTCTAATGGACTTCGAGGCAGGGACTTACATAAGGAGCAGAGATGGAAGACTCTGAGTGTCACTTTTCTCTCTTGCATTTGCTTCTCTGACTTCAACCTCCAGAGGGCACTGATCTTCAAAAGACTAGACCCAAACACGCAGGCCGGGCACTACAGAAGGCCAGCTGTTGGCCATACTGGGTGGGGCGATCTTCAGCAGTTGTTAATTCTCCGTGAATAACTGATACTGGCGAAATTGAACCACAGCTTCATTAGCACTTATAAATGGGATCTTCTCCCCCTGATAATATGAGGAAGTCCCAAAGCCATGGTTTCTGCCACTCTTCAGGTCCTCCTTTTAGAGAGGTTCCCTTACCTCCCTGCTATTAGCTCCGTGCATCCAGTAGGCTTTCTCTGGAAATACTCAACATTTCTTGGTCATGCTTCCTATCTGGGTGACATCAGAAATTGGAAGAAAGCTGGTGGCCCAGGGAGCCAGTCCAGAGATTTTTCAGGGTCCCCAAGAGGCTCCTGTGATGCTTCACGATGATGTATTAGCAAACAAGGGTGGAGGTTTTGGAGTTTAACAGAGCTGGTTTCAGATGCTACCTCTGCCTCTTGCTAGCTATCTGACTTTGGATAAGTTGTACTACCACATCTCAGTCTTACTTGTAAGTAGAAATGAGAATTAATCTCATAGTAGTTTGGCATGGAATAAATGCATTTAGATGTATAAAACACTAGCACTGTACCAGGCACAAAATAAGGACTTTGTTAAGTATGAGTTCCTTCTTCATCATCTTTCCCTCTACCTTTAGTAAGACCACACAGGATGGATGGATTCCTGCAAGTTTTCCTACAGAAGCTTCAGTCACTTACTTGAACCCAATCTTTGCCCCCTTAAAAAGAAACTTTTTTCATTAGTCTGGCATCCCCCAAACAACAAGGAAAGGTGAAGGCCATGTGAGAGTCAGAAAGCCAGCAAATCTAGAGGACCTGGGGCTGTCTTCATTTTTGTACCCTGATGCTTGTGGAGTTGGGGGGGAGTTGGCAGAGTCCCCAGGACACATCAGTCTTTGGGGAATGAGATTGGAAAACTTATTTAGCAGACAATTCTCCTATAACGTGAGACACCCTGCTCCCCCATCCCCACCTCAAGTGCCTTGTATATTTCAAAGATGATACCAAAGTCAAGCTCCATGATGAGTAGAGAAAGTACAGGAACGAATCTTGAGTAAATGTACCTCCCTTGTGTCCCGGATATTACCCAACAAGTCACTGGGCTGCTGCCATGGGACAGGCCCAGTTTAAATCCTGAGACGTCTGCGCCCTTGTCCTCAATGATCTTCATCTACCAAGGGAGATAAGCAATAAACACACAATGACAACATCATGTAATAAGCTCTGCATTTGGAGCCAAGTACCACATGTCTAGGACTGACATCGCAGGACATGGGGATCTGGGCTGTATTAAGGACGACCCAGATCCTTCAGCACTTGCCATCCCAACTTTGACCACCAAGATAACTTGTCTGGGCTGAAGCTTCTTTAAGTTCTCTGTCCCTATCCTATCATGTGACTTCTGTGCCTCAGCTTATTTGTCTTAAATAAAGACCAGAAACTAGACTTAGAATACTGTAGGGATTGACCTAACCAGGGCCTAAACAGAGGGGAAATGTGAAGAAAATTAGACTTCAATAATTTTTGTAAATGTTTTTAGAATTTATTATGAGGCTCTCAATGACAAAACTGAAGCTATCTTAAGAACAAACAAACAAACAGAACACTGGCATTTACCAATCATCCTGGTTTTTCTGGGACTATCCCAGTTTTCACACTGAAAGTTCCATGTCTTAGGAAACCCCTCAGTTGGGACACACGGGAACAGTTGGTCAACCTAATTGTGTTCCAAGCACAGAAGTACCTGCAGAGCACAGAGAAAATGTACCAACCTGGTGCTTAAGCCTTGAGTCACGAATGCATAAAGTGATAAATGGTTAATCCACAAGTCCTAAATTGCTTCCTGAGTATGAACGTGGAGATATGTAATATTTAACAAACACAAAAATTGGTAAGTACTGAATGAATATGAGACCATATTAAAAAATGCAAGAAATTGTGGTTTCTTATTCTTGAAAAAGGCCTAGAACCTAGCCTTCCAAGTGACTGAGAGAGACCAGGTTTACATTTTCCTGGAGAGGCTTAAAAAATTAGCATACAGGTTAACAGCATGGACATTGATAGAAGACAAATCTGACCTTGAATCATGGCTTTCCGCTTATACACCATGTGACCCAAGGTAAATTTTTAAACTTCTTTATGCATTAATTTCCTTTTCTATAAAGTAATCCCTACTTCAAAGTCCTGTTTCATAAATTAAAATAAAATGATTGTAATACATGAAATATAATGATTACTCAATAAATATTAATGCTCTCAAAAAAATAAGAGGAAGAACAAAGACGTACCATTTTTTTTTTTTAAAGATTTTATTTATTTATTTGAGAGAGAGAGAATGAGAGACAGAGAGCACGAGAGGGAAGAGGGCAGAGGGAGAAGCAGACCCCCTGCTGAGCAGGGAGCCCGATGTGGGACTTGATTCCGGGACTCCAGGATCATGACCCGAGCCGAAGGCAGTTGCTTAACCAACTGAGCCACCCAGGCGCCCAAAGACGTACCATTTTATTGTCTCTGGGGTACCACATAAAGTTAGTAAAGAGGCTAAGACTGGATCACTCATGAAGACAATTTTGCCATGAAGTATTAGGAATATGGCTTTAGATTAATCTGGGTACTATATTTTCATATATTCCTACAGCTGAAAAAAGGCTTGAGCTGAATATCTTCATTTGCCCGTTCAGGTCCACTGTCCACCTTTTTCTCCATCCTTCTTTGCACCGTAGAGGGTGGCCTCTGTGGCCTACCTCAGTGGACTTCTGGCCCTGGGATTTGGCTCAAACCAGCTGAATGCTTCTAGCAACTGAAGGTCACAGCTCATGTCCAGAAGCCCTCTGCACCCAGCCCTCACTGCCTCCAGGTTTTTGCCTCCCTGCTCCTCCCACTCCTTCAGGCTTGGAGATGTTAATGGTTGGCCCCTTGACCAGCCTCGGGGCTCCACGCCATCATTTGGGGTTTCCCAATAGCCTGACCACACGTTTGTGCAATATTTATCCAACTGAATGTGTTTTTTGTTTCCTGATAGAATGCTGACAGATACAAACATCAGGAGAACAACTAGCTTAATGATTTCCAAACACAAGTTTGGGCACCATTCTGGACCGGCCACATCAGAAGCACTTAGGGAGCTATTGAGAATATGTATTCCTGGACCTTGCACCTAGAATACAAAATCAGAGGAGGCTTGGGTAAGACCTCACACTGTATTTCTAGCAGCTCCCCTGTCAATCCTGCTGCCTAGCCAGATCTGGGATGAGTTCGCCTCTGAGGCCCCCAGTGCAGTTGGACCCTTTCTCTTCATCAGTGTTTTTTGTTCTTGCTTCACATTTCACTCTCTTTGATTTCCTTTTGGTTAGAAACAAACAAACAAACAACAACAACAACAAACCAGCATATACAGAAACTATGTATATCCTCCAGAAAGGTGATCTCTGTTAGGGTGGGAATTTTGGTCGATTTCTTTCAGGTCTAGAACCTGCCTGGCACATAGTTAGCACTCAATAAATATTCGTTACATGAATGTTAAGTGAATAATTAATTGAGAACATTTGCAGACCTCTGCAGGGCTTAGCTTAGTTCAAGTTGATGACCTCAAGGGGCACATGACCTAAGCTCCATATCTGATAAAGATCCAAACAAGCAAAAAACAATCCTGATAGAGAAAGATGAACTTGTCATCAAAGCTGAGCACGTTGCTGCACATAGGTATAGTTTCAAACTAGTGGCTTTCCTGGAATTTTTCCCCCATCTGTCCTCAGAAGCCTGGTGCACATTCCACTAGACAGGGTGGCTTACGTTAAAAGCCAGGAAGCTACCGTATACATGGGGAAGGACTTTTGAGGTGAAACCCCAATTTTACTTTCTCCTACTCTACACTATCACACACGTTCAGAGGACCCGTGGTGTCTGCCATTTTTAACCCGGAGGTTGCTGTACATTTTCAAATTGAGTGTTCAAAATAAATGTCTGAGCAAAATAAAAACCCAGAGCCAGGTACATCCTTCCTACCCTTTACCTCGTTCTACCCAGTCCTCTACCTATTTCTAATTACCCAAGGAAACTTGTCCTTCCTCTTTTCTCCCCCACTTTCCCTATCTTTTTGCATTGCTAACAGAAAAATCTCTTGGCTGACATTTTTCTGACAATACGTATCAGCAAAATTGCTAGCTAATTGACCTCTTTTCATGCCAAGACTAAATTTGCTTGGATAAACTTGGTTGGAAAGCATTCTAGAGTAAGAAACACACTTCTCCAACTCTTTAAATGGATTATACTGCTCATACCCTTTGCGAGCAGCATCTTTTCAAAATGACCCATGGTCATTATGATGAAAATCAATTATTGATTTTAAGGTATTTAAAACCCATTGACTGCCTAGGAGCCGAGAAGATGTATAGAGCTACTTGATCTTTTTATAACTGGCCCCAGCCTGATGCATTTGGTCGGTCTGTTGTTTGCTCTTGACAGCTCTTCTGTCACCTCCATTGCTGAATATGGCTTGCTCTTGTCAGGATTGCTGCTCCTAAAGTGAAGTTGCCAAAAAAGAACTCTCTGGGCAGGGGAGGGGTCACTCGGGGCTTTTAGACAAATGTGTATTTCTGCTCTGAGTTATGCAGGAGCTGATCTGAGAGGAATCTTCACAATTTGAGAGACGTTGTGAAATGAGAAAGTTCTAGGAATTAGCAATAAACCGACAATTCATCAGACATCTAAAAATATTTTTAAAGATTTGAAGCAAAGATTAAAAAATTGGTGCTATTTAACTTACAAAATAAGTCTGATGACTGATTAGATCTTGCTTTTCAAACATTTGTTACTTTTGGAACATATGCAACTCTAATTAGAGAAAAGGAGGCAGAATGGAGAAAGAAAGAAAATGAGTAGGAAGGGTGCTTGAAATGCCCTTCCAAAGGGAGTTACAGAATCAGCCAGCCTTGCAGTCCCTACACCAAGCATGGCTTCCTCAATCTACATGGACCTGGGCCGAGGAACCGCATGTGTGGGGCAGGAGGGGAGGCGGGATAGACACTGGGTATTCTCCAATTTCTTTCTAACCTCAGAAGTCAGAAAGACCATTTCCCCATGGTCCTCCTAGGACTTTATACCCATTTAAGGTATGTTGTCCATGGGTTCAAAACTATGCCTAATCTCTTTAATAGCTTGGTTTTTGTTGCAGTGTTACAGAAAACAAAATAAAATCACTTCCTTCAGCTAAAAAAAAGAAAAGAAAAGAAAAACAAATAGAAGAAATAGAATTCAGGATTTTTAAAATATAGTATTATTTCTGGTCTTTGGAAGTACCTGTGCCCCCAAAACATCCTAACTCAGCCCGGAACCAGTCTCTAGCAGCATCTGAGACATCCCTCTGCATTATAAAATGGGAAATCCAAAGTATTAGGTCAGAGAGCATGTAGAAAACCAGAGGTTAGCACATACCCAGTCTTCCTTAAGATACCAAATGCATATATTTACATATGAAGAAGCATCAATGTTTTCCCTCCCCCTATGAAACATGGGTCTGTGATTCTCTGATTTCATGTTTATATCTCAAGAACCAAAATTTAAGCAGTGGAACGTGGAATGACTGTCCCTTTGGCCACCTGGAATTAGTCAAGTAAGGTATTTGCTGTTCAAGAAAAAATGCCCTCCCATAACTACCAGGAGGCCTCGCTTGCCCTGTAAGGCCCTCCCTGAACTTATTCACTACTCCACCCAGTTCTAGAGGAGGAGTCATCATACAAATGATTCAAAACATTTTCATTCAAAAATAATAATAAAACTGACAATGCCTTCCTTTCATGCCATGGCAAGAAAACTTCCATGACCAGGGGAAAAGCTGCTTATTACCTGCACAAATTGGCAAATGGGGCCCATTGCCGTGGGAGAAGTTTGTCTGTGGTGCCACGTGGCTGAGAAAGGGCAAATATATTCTTAGAGCAACTGTTTGGTTTCATTGCGCAGAAGTCAATCTAGCTAAAACTTGCTTGCATGTAGCAATTTTTGTTGATTATAGTTCTCCGAGTAAACATCAGGTGACAGAGGACAACAGGGAAGGCAACCAACTTTGGGGCCAGAGAAAGCAAAACAGCATGAAGAGAATCCACTCACCTGTCCATTCTCACAAACCCGCCCATTTCAGACTGACCTGCCCATTTCAGGTAGATCCTTGGTCTGAGCTCCAGTTAGGACACACAAAGCATGGAACTTTGGAGCTTCAAGGAGCTTTAGAGATCATCTAGTCTACCTTTCTCATGCTAGAGGTGAAGAAATAGACTCAGGGTCTGTTTTTTCTCAGTGTCTGCAAAGTGATTTGCTGAGTGTCTTAGAAACTGAGTACTCGGGGGGCGCCTGGGGGGCACAGTCGGTTAAGCATCCAACTCTTGGTTTCTACTCACGTCATGATCTCAGGGTCGTGATCAACTGATCTCGGGATCAGCCCCGCATCAGGCTCTGTGCTCAGCCCAGAGTCTGCTTCAGACTCTCTCTCTCTCCTTCTGTCCCTCCCCTCCCCAAATAAAGAAAAAAAATTTTTTAAAGAAAAAAAAGAAAGAAACTGAGCACTCGGGTCTCCTAACTGTTAATCCAGTACTCTTCCCATGTATCATTCAAGGAGCTTTCCTAGCCTCGTGGCCCAAATTGTGGAGCACAGGTTTTAAGCAAGATCTGCTTGTGGAAAGGAGGGGAGAAATAGCAAGGCAACTTTTATAGGGACCTCCCAAGGAAGCCTCAGAGTCATTCTGTACCCATGGAAGTCCTCAGTACTCTGGAGACCGTATTTTTCTCCTCTGAGAGGCCCAGCAGAATGTTGAAATATCTGTTAGGGGAAACTAAATGGCCATGCTTTTGATGGTAGCTCAGATTTCCAATCCTCCCAGAACAACCCACCTGCCAGCCCCGGGATACTGGTTTCCAACACTTTCACACAGCCCAGGGCAGCCTTTGAGAGAGCCAGCACCTTAGTGGTCACAGCCATCCTAGCTGGCCTGGGAGAAGAAGCCAAGTCACCATTTATCTTTGGCCTCCTGACCTAGGTCCTGTGCTCTGGGGGGACAGGAGAGGATTAGTGTACAAGGGCAGGGAGACAGAGGAGCTCCCTGCTGCCCCTTTTTGTTGATGTTGCTGTTCCCTCTGGGCCAGGAACAGCTCAGAGTTTCAACTCTCTGCTCCCCGTGGTGGGCCTCCTCTCCACATCTCCAGCCCCAACTTGTCTCCAGCTGCAGTTCTGTGTCTCTAGGGGTCTGCTGAAGGAGGTCCTCTCTCACCTCATTCCCACCAAACCTGACCCTGAACTCACTCTCCCCCCTGAAAGATGGGCCTCTCCATTTCTGTTTAAACACACTACCAACCTCCCAGTTACACCCCTGAGTTACTTTGTGATCCAGTTGCCCTTTCCCATTCCCAGCTGGCCTATCAGTTGGCCCCCAAGTCTTAGCAAGGCTCCCCGTGTGTGTGTAAAGGCTTTCTTGCATTGCCCCATCTTAGGCCCGCGGAACTAGAACACGTCACCACATCTGCATGCTCCGCGCTGCGTGCTCATTGCACACGAGACAATAAATCTCTGTTCGTTGAAGCCATGCAGTCTGCGGTGTTTGTTATGGCAGCCCTAGCAAACTCGTACACTGTCTGTCCCCCCCCACCGCCCCCGCTCCCGGACGGCTCCAGGATGTACTCTAGCATGGCAGGCCTCCGGGCCTTGGCACTGGCTGAGCTCTTTGCACCCCACCCTCTTTGTCTGATTTGGTCAACTCCTAATCCTTCCAGATTTAGCTTAAGTCTTCCTTCTTCTGTGACTCTTTCAGGAGGCATCTCGTCCCAAGCCCAAACTGATCTCTTCCTCCTCGGTTCTCATCAAGCAGGACTCACACGTTCCTCACATAGCTCACGGCACGTGAAGCTGCAACCACCTGCCACCTCTACATTTGCTTTTAGACTGTTGTGCTCAATCTTGACTGCATATTAGAGCCACTTCGAGTGATTCTTAAAAATACTGGTCCGTCAGAGAAAGACAAATACCGTATGATTTCGCCTATATGTGGAATTTAAGAAACAAAACAAACGAGCAAAGGGAAATGAGAGAGAGAGAGAAACCAAGAAACAGACTCTTAACGATAGAGAACAAACTGACGGTTACCAGGGGATGGGGAAATGGGGGAAATAGGGGAAAGCACTTGTCATGATGAGCACTGCGTGATGTGTGGAAGTGTTGAATCACCACGATGGACACCTGAAATTAATATCACACCATATGTTAACTATACTCGAATTAAAATTAAACACTTAGTAGAACAGTACTGATGCTCAGACTCTACCCTGGAGATTCTGATCAAGGGGACTGGCGTGCGGCTCTGGCATCAGTGTCTTTCGGACGGCCCCAGGTGATGCTCCGGTGCTGCTGGGATGAGACCCGCTGTAATAGACCGTGCTCCTGACAGGTAGGGTGTCCGCCTTCTTCTCCGATCTGCTCTTACCCTGAACTGCTAGCGGCTACTCTCAAGTGAGCACTTCTAAATGTTCCTTGAACTGGACGAAGGACCCCAGACCTTCTGTCTGGCCTCTCCTTTTCTCCTTGTTTCTCTTCATTTAACATCTTCACCTCTCCTCAAAAGAAACCCCCCCCAAACCAAAAAACAAACCCATACATGAAGCAAACCCTCTATAAAATGCCAATTTGAGATTTAGAGAATCAGACCCTCTGAATTCAGCACAGGCGGTGGGGGGAGGGGGGCACAAACACAAGTATGATAATAGTGTTTTAAAATAAGGTAAAACAAAAATGCAGGAGCAGCTAGTGTTCAATATCCGTTTCCCCACCTTCTAATATTTAAAACAACCTCTTTTCTCCTTCTGAACACAGAACGTGGGAAACTGTCTTATCACCCCAACATTTGCACTCCCACTCCCTGCCTTTTCCCCTGAGGGATTTCAGGAAGGAAATGCAAGGCTATATTTATGCTTTTCTAATGCCTTTAACCAATCATCCCTCAGTGACAGTGGACTATGGGAAGATTTTGGAGGCCTGGTTTCCCTGCCAGCATCCCCCAATTAGCTCTCAAATACTCCCTGTCCTCACAAGTCTTTCTCCTTCTAAAACTCTAAGAGGAAAATGGCCGATAAAGAGCTATTTGCTTCCATTTCTTCTGGAGATAAATTTCACTTGATCTTAGCCAAAAGGCCAAGAAGTGATTCTTCTGGAGATAAATTTAATATGTGTTCCTTAAAGTTTAGAAAATACCAAAAAAAAAAAAAAAACCATTAAAAATAAAAATGATTGGTAATCCTACTAAGAAGAGCTAAAAACTGTTAAGACTTTGGTATGTTTTGTCATACATTATATATCTATGTAAGGAAAATGTTTCCATAAATATATACAATGTATCATGAGTAGGTGGGTATGAGAGAGAGGGGGAGGGAGGTGGAGAGGGGGAAGAGGGGGGAGAGAAAGAAGAAGGCTGGGAGGGAGGGAGAAAGGAGAGAGGGAGAAAGGAGGGAGGAAGAGAGGAAGGAGGGAGGGAAGAGGGGGAATACATATTGATTGTCTCATGGTGAGGAGATCTGTGTTCACACTGTACTAACTTGTTTCTTTATATACTCAGAATACTGAGACTCAACCCTACAATGCATTAGGCGGAGGATGTTCCTGAAGATTCCAAAGAGGAGATGGAAGAGAGTCCTCACTTGCTCGCCTACAGCTCTCACCATCTTTATCCCCACTGAGTGGGGATAAAAGTGTCTCCACTGTTCAGCCTCCCTTTCAACACTCTGCCCAACTTCACATCCCTTGGCACCAGCCCCTCCACACCCGGATCTCTGTCCCAGTCTCCATGTTTCCTTCTTGAGGGAGAGCAGTTTAGCAATATAGCTTAACTTTCATTCATTCAGAGGGGATAGGCAGGCTTACCTCAGAATCTGAGACTTTGGGCCTGTCAGGGCAGAGTCTGTAGGAGGAGGAAACAGGTCTTATAGAATCAGAGCAGGAATCAACTTCCCCCAACAGCACCCCAACCTACACACCCATAACCATAGAAACACCTCTTATCGGCCTTCTGTAACAATCAAAAGGGGTTGAATGATCCTAGTGCTAACTGAAGAACATTTCAAAGGAAACAGCAAAAGGAAGTTTTGCAAATCACAAAGCTTTCCATGAGGGATTTGTTCTTGGAAAATAAATGTAGTATGGTAGTGACATGCCTTGTCTCTGGAGCCAGATAGGCATGGGATTGAGTTCTAGCTGAGTGACCAGGGGCAAGTTATTCTACCTCTTGAAACCTCAGCTTTATCATCTGAAAAACAGGAAGAATAGTAGCCTCCTCAGAGTATTGTGATGAGAAGTAGATTAGATAATGTATGAAAAATATTTAGCACGATGTCCAACACATGAGCAGCGCTCAAGAAATGCTAGCTGTTACGAAGACTGTCCTCTGGCTGACTCATGCACTGGGCATGTTGTTATTGTAATTTCCTAAAAAGCTTTTTTAAAGCATCATTATTAATGGCCCTGGAAATTTTTAGGTGTTTAATAAATGGTAGCAACAAAGATCTAGTTTGGGGATTATTTTGGCTCAAGGAGCATCTTTGAAACTTGTTTGATTGAATCTATGCGAAGAAATACATTTTATAGAGAAACCCATCACATACACTTGTGCATATATGTGTATGTTTACAACTGGGAAAAAAAAGTCCATGACCTGACCTGACACTTTGATATTTTCTACTGTATTTTTAAAATGGTTGACATAATCAACTTAATTAAATTTTGCAACCCACTAAAAAGTTGAGACCTACAGCTGGAAATCCATGAGCCATGGGGCCATCAAATGGAATGTCCTGAGGAATGGATGTCTCTTATCTCCAACACAACCATTCTTTATAATTTTGAGACCTATAGCATCTTCCATTATTATTTGTTCTACGTTTCTATGTCTTGCATCCTTACTATATCTTCGAAAGTCAAAATAAAGTTGTGTGCTTTCTTAGAATCTTGCACAATTTTCTATCATAGCGGTGGAAACAAAAGACTTCTCAAAAATTGTTTTTTAGGTGTAATTGAATTTCTATTTGCAGAAAATTTAAGAAACTGTTCTTTCACAGGAAATTTCTTAACACAAATTGTAGAAGATAATCAGATGCCAAAATTGTCTGTCTAAAGAGGTCTACCCCAGGATGTAAAAGAAGAGATACTGAAGAAAATATATAAGAAACAAATGGCCAGTCCTCCTAGTTCCTATCTCTCCACCTACCCCCACGCCATGTTGTTAACGACAATTGCTAAAGGGCTGGATGCTAATGACCTATCATCAAGTAGGTTAAGATGTTCTGTCCTCTTCTTCTAACTGTACTCTTTCAAACTTTCTAAATTATGATTCCCTCTGTCACTGAAGGAAACATGACTGGTATCCACTGGTTTTGCCTAGCTGACTTGATCAGAACTGTCAGACCAAGAAGATCCTAGGCAGAGGCTCCAAGACTGAGACACCCTCCAGCTCCGGGACTCCACCTGAATTCCAGAACGACTTGTGCTTTCAGCACCTTCAACTGCCCACAGTCCCGAGCCAGATGAGACCAGCTTGCAGAATTCCAAATTCCAAGACCTCATATTCTTTCTATTTCACACACATGTTCTAACCTTAGTCCTGTAACCTATTGACCTTCACCCCCATTGGAATTTCTAAACAAGCTATACATTCTCAGCCAGGTTAGAGAAGCTACTTGAGTTTCAAGTAAAATTTCAAGTTTTGACATTTTATGCTTCAAACATTATACCTTAGATAAATACTCCAGAAAAAAAATCTCAAAATATTAGTGGTATGGTGTTGACTCCCTCCCTCTCTTTATTTTCTTCTTTCTTTCTTTTTAAAGATTTTATTTATTTATTTGACAGAGAGAGACACAGCGAGAGAGGGAGCAGGGAGCCCGATGTGGGGCTTGATCCCAGGACCCTGGGATCATGACCTGAGCCGAAGGCAGACGCTTAACGACTGAGCCACCCAGGCGCCCTTTATTTTCTTCTTTCTTTTTTTTTCTTTCTTTTTTTTTCTTTCTTTTCTTTCTTTCTTTTTCCTTTCTTTCTTTCTTTCTTTCTTTCTTTCTTTCTTTCTTTCTTTCTTTCTTTCTTTCTTTCTTTCTTTCTTTCTTTCCTTTCTTTCTTTCCTTTCTTTCTTCCTTTCTTTCTTTCTTGTAATTTGCTGAATTTCTTCCCTTTTCTTCAACGAATTATGAGGTGAGGGATATAAAAAAATTACTTAAGAAAAAAATTATACTCTTCTCCCTCTTAAAATGTTCAGGAGCTTGTGTAGGAGAATTCATCATAGTTGGAGTATTCATAGCTCAGTATCAAAGGCAAGGTCAGGAGAACAGCACAATTTTATGTGGAGTAATTATTAAAATTGTTATTTTGTGACTGTGTGGCTCTAGAAAGGTGCCTTGCCCTGCCTAAGCCTCAGTTTTTATATCCGAAAAATAAGGCTAATAATAGTATATAACACTCACTGGACCCAAGCAAGTACACAATAAATAGTAGTAGTAGTAGTAGTAGTAGTAGTAGTAGTAGTAGTAGTAGTGTTATTGTTGCCATAAAAGTTCTCCTCCACCAGAGCCCTTACAGAAAAAAACTTTGGAGGTGATGGAAATGCTTTTTATCTTGATTGTGGTGATGGTTTCACAGATGTGTATATGTGTTGAAACCCATAAAACTTTATACGTTGAATATGTACAGTTAGTAAAATATCCATTATATTTCAATAAAGCTGCTAAAAAAAGTTGGATGGCATGCATGGAAATATGGAGGAGGCGCCAACAGTATCTCTCTCCATTAGAAACTAAACAATACTATTAATAAATGTTTTAAAAGAATTTCTAATTTAACAGTAGAAATGGCAAAAAAAAAAAAAAAAAAGCAAACAAAAATCTCATAAAAGTCAGAACCCATAATCTTGGATAGAAAGAGGACTCCAGCATAATGGAGGCAAAACTTCATTTCTAGTCCCACCAAGAATTTCCCACCAATGAGCAACTAGTCCTGTGGCCAGAAGCTATGGGAAAGACCTCCAAGACGATGTGACCAAGCTAATGTTCCCTAAAGGATCTTCCAAACCTTCAAATGTGACTAGCCTGCTGCTCCAAACAGACTCCCCAGGGCCAAGAGGTCCTCGAAGTTCACTGGCTCTTCTGGACAATCCCTGAAAAGCACACTGTCCATGCTGGAGAGAGGCTGAGTGAAAGAGCGTTCCTGAAGATTCCCCAAATCAGTTTGGGAGGGGTTCCCACAACACGGTTATCAGAAGCAGATAATCTGGGGCAGGATGAGGAGGACAGGCTACAGCTTGTGTTTCATAACATTACTCAGATTTCCCCAGACTCCACAACTTTGACCTTACATCCTAGAACCACAAGCTGAGAGAACAGGGGGTCACATGTGTCCCCCGCTCCCAGAGTTTCCTGCCAGGCTTCCTAGGGGCTGGGAACTCTTTGCAGGCCCTTCAGGAGGTCTGAAGGCTAACTCCAAGTTCACCAGGTCTATTGAAAAGACAATTTCCTGGCTGGGATGCTCAAGAGAGACCATCTATAATGGAGAGGGAGAAACCTTTGGATGTCCCTGAGGCCAGCTCCCTACTCTTTTAAATGCACTGTAGCTCAGCCTTTAAAGGGAGCAATGAAGTAAATATTGACCTCTGGCTACTCTCTCAACCCACAGGATTAGTCCAGGAAAATTTTTCACAATATAGATGTTAGAAACTGATTGTCTAAGCCTTGATTTGAAGAAATGACCTGCAGACGCATGTCATAACATTCCTCTGCATTTCTTAATCTCCAACATTTTAGCCCTGAACCCTGGAGACCCAGGAGGCTGAGAACAGCAAAACAAGACATTTTGCCTCATGCTGAATTCCCATCTACAGCAATTTCCTGTCGGATCTGTAGTTGTTCTCCATGTCATGGCTTCACAAGGCACACAGTCACATCTCTTAGGCTCGGAAGGACTCTAGGGATGATCTGCCGCCTCTTAGGAACTACACTCAAATCTTGAGGTACACTCATGGCTTTACGATTTTGACTTCCCTTAAACATCTTCCAGACCCTTCTCCGAATGAAGCTTTCATATATAACAGGTTTGGACATTTTGTTGCAGAATCAGAAAGGAGGAGCTGCTTCCCAGTTTTTCCCCACCCTCACTCCCGTGTGCAGAAGCTCTGATTCACACTTAACAGGAGCCTCTGATAAAACACATACCATTGCCATGGGTTTCTGGTCAATGTCCTTGGGCTGGACCAGGCCACAGTGTGATGGACAAAATCTGGTTGCATCTCAGGATTTGGAGCTTCGTGAGATCTCAGGGATGAAGGAGAAGATGAATTAAAGGTGACTCTGTGGTTTGGAGCCCAGATGACTGAGGCATGGTCTCTGAGAATAAGCAAGTCACTGGATGTTGTATGCAAATAATGAATCACTAAACTCTACCCCTATAACCAAGATCATTGTGGCTTTTGATATCATTTTCCTTCTTCTCAACTGTTTTCTTCAGGATCCTATTATTAATGTATGTTTCACTTACAAAATGAGCCATTACATTATATAAGTAATTGAAAACTTTATAAGCTATTTTTATACTGCCTGTTTGATGAACTTCATTGGATTAAGGAAATAAGTAGCTGTTTCATTATAAGAAAAAGTATCTCGGGGCGCCTGGGTGGCTCAGTTGGTTAAGCGACTGCCTTCGGCTCAGGTCATGATCCTGGAGTCCCGGGATCGAGTCCCGCATCGGGCTCCCTGCTTGGCAGGGAGTCTGCTTCTCCCTCTGACCCTCCTCCCTCTCATGCTCTCTGTCTCTCATTCTCTCTCTCTCAAATAAATAAATAAAAAATCTTAAAAAAAAAAAAAAAAAGAAAAAGTATCTCTTATTAAATTGGAAGACAAAAAAAATATTCAACTTGAGGCTCTCATTTGAGTTCACGATATAATGACTTTCTGGCTCCAGATCAAAGATTGAGGCTAACAAGAGTTGAGAATCCATAAAATGGATGTTGACAATGGCTGGAAGAGGTCACTACTCAAACCTCAGCAGTGTGGTGACATCAGAACCACTAAATGACATTCCTGGACATTTTATGGTTGCATAGGCACATGAATCACCCTAAGGCTTGACATAAATAGAGTAATAAAAAGAAGCCATTTAAAGTATCATTTCCCTCTTAAAATGATGTTTCCCATTGAGCTCAAGTTAAATAATTTATCCAAGGTCACACAGGGAGCCAGTGACCAAGATAGGATTCAAATCCTAGCCTATTCAGTCAGGTGTCTCCCCAGGCTACTTGTTTCATGGCTACATCACACTTCATAGTAGATTGGGGTCTTAGGGAGGAGCCCCTGAAGAACACTGCGAATATGTGGAAGTTTCAAAAGAAAGTGCAAGTTTAATCAAAGTAGGGTAAACTCTCAGCCACCTTAGAAAGAACACAGAAGAAGTACTCTGCACCAGGTAACCCAGCCCATCACTCCCAGCTGATGGGCTCAGAGGGGCACTGGGCCCAGGGGCAGCAGATCCATACTGTCTCCAGTGAATATGCCATGACTGGCACAAAAATATGACCAAGTAGGGCTCTTCTCTTATCCATGTGAGCTTGAAGACAGCAATGTGCAGTTATCCACAGGAGCTTAAGCTAAAATGTCTTGAGTTTGAGAAGGAGGCTAGAGAAGGCATGAGTAAGTTTGAAATTGAGGGAGCAGAAGTGTGAGTAAGGAGGGAAAAGAATGGTGATGGGTAGGCGTTATGGGAAAGAGAAGATGTAGCCCATGAAATTAAGCCAGGGAGAGTTACACAGGTCAAGTTCAGGCCACTTGTAGCTATAAACTAAATCTGCCTTTTCTGAGATAACCTGAGGAAGTCTATTCTCCGCAACCACACAGCTGAGAGGGGGAAAAAGACAGGGGGGTAAGGGAAGTGGGTGGGGGATGGGGTAAAAAACTCTTTGAGGTCCTCAATAATTTTTTTAGAGTGTATAGGGTTCCTGGAACTTAAAAGTTTAAAAATCACTGTTCTAGTGATTTTAATGCCCCTTCATCGTTTTGCTTGTCATCCAACCTGCTGCGCACACTGGCCACAAACCCCGGGGACACTGCTTTTCCAGCACTGGAAGCCACTGCATTCTCAAGTCCCATTGAGAAGATGGGAAGCAAAAGTGAGTGTGCCTGGCCCACCGTGAGGCCCCTCTGCACCACCTGACCTGCAGGCACTGTTTTTAATTCACCCTTTAATTATAGCCTTAAGTTATAGCTCTCCAGCTGTTTTCATTTAGCAGAAACCTGTTGACAAATTCAAATAAACTCGCTTCATAAGTATTATTCACAGAGTTTGCTTCATATTGAAATATCCTCCCTCCTGTGAAATTATTTCGCTTCAAAGTTATGCTGATGTCACTTTACACTCTTTGTGGGGACACAAAGTGCTAGGTGGCCTTGATGGAGTCTTGCTGTGGCCAGACATGGTCTTAAGGGCTCTACATGCATGGCTTAATTGACTTCTATGGGTAAGCCTCCTGGGGTCATGAAGCTTCATGTCTGTTTCATCACACTCACTTTGTAAAGTGAGTATGATAACAATAGGTAACTCACAAGGCAGTTGAGAGGCTTTAACAACAATCACTGCTTCTTGAGCTTCTTGAACAATCCTGCTTAGTGAACACTTTCAGAGACCCCAGGAGGCTTACCCATAGAGGTACGGTTTTTCAGAAATGATTATAAATAAATTTATAATTACTTAATGCTATCCTTATCACTACTGTAAAAAAAAGGAGTAATAAGTTGACAATAACCTAATGTTGGGGGTGATAATGGGTAATTTGCCCATACCTCTTCTTTCAAAAGGTGAGGCGCCTACCGGCACGCCAAACGGGATGTCGTACACAGTCCGGGGCAGAGACTGAACAAGGACATTGACACAGTGGCACGTGGGAGGTTTTGGCAAGTTTGATGGAGACCAGGCAACACCTGACCAGAGTGTTCGGAACTGTCCCCTAGGCATGATGTGTCCCCCATGCCCTAAAGAACCTCGGGTTCACGGGGAAGTGGGTGGAATGCTTCATTCAAGTTTACCTTTAGCAGAGTAAGCAGAACACAGAGTAAAATCGGATGCAAAAAGGCAGAAAGCCAAGCTCTGGGCCTAGAAGACAATGACCTTCACACTCTAGAAGTACTGTTGGGAGACGTGGGTGAGGGCAAGTCCTCAGCAGACTGAGGACCCCCCACCCATGGAATAGAATAAACAAAGGCTCCGTTAAGTCCTTGCACTTTGGAAAGCATTCCTTCCTTTCACCACGATGATCTTTCTGTGAACCAGGCAGGAATGTTTCTGGAAGGAGGTCACAGGACAAAACTCCGGCTGTCTCCTCTGATTGTCATCTTGGTTTCATCAGACTTGCAAAAAAAGAGACAGAGAAAAGGAAAAGTAAGAAAGAAATTTCAAGGGGAAACCCTGGTAAGCCATCTTCCTTCCACCCCCACCCCCCATCTCTTGGCTGAGACGCTGAGCGCATCATGCTTCATTTTCTCCCCCCTGTTAATGGCCCCAGATACTAACTGGACAGCCAGGCACGAAGCACCCAGATTGCTTAGGCGTTCCTTCATAGACCCCAGTGCCACCACAGACAGCAAAAGCGTTCAGAGATGCTATCTTCTCTTTGTGTTTAATATATGTGAGGCCAAAGGGTACATATCCGTCCCTGCCATGCCAAGCACTTTGGCAGAGGGTGAAAATAAACCGACTCGGACAGCCAAAGCCAAGCTTTGGGGGTTGGGGAATGAGCCAGGGACAAACTGCTCCATGAGCCCCACCAATATTTAAATACGGGTGAGGGCACGTCAAAGGAGTGCCAGGGATCAATCATTTTACAAAGAAGTTACGGAATTTTGATTCCATACCACAAAAAACAACAGTGTGATTTGCAACAGGCCAAACAACACTGAAATATACAACTGTGAGGCCAAAACCCTCCTCACCCCATCCTTGCCAGCCCTCCAGGTAACTATTATTCACAGTTGGTATATATTCTATCTACCATGTTCCAGTATAACCAAGCAAGCATACACATGTATGTCGTACTGAGATTGTTTTTTAACTCCACATGCAACCCATCAAGAAAATCTATTAGCAATAAATACATCCAGAATCTGACCATTGACCCCCTCCACCATGACCTCCCAGGTCTGAGAAGCCTCATCCTTGGCCTGGATTCTTACAGTACCCTCCTAAGTGGTCTCCCTCTTCTCTTTAGGATATTTAAAAAAAAAAAAAAAAAAAAGATGCCAGTTCCTCCTTTGCCCAAGTCCTCTAAACAGTCCCATTTGCCTCAAAGTCAATGTACTTATCCCACCCTTACCCCATTGCCTCGTCTGAGCCCCCACCTCCTACCCTTTTTCCAGTGCATTCTGTGGTCCAGCCTGAGCCCCAGCTCCCTGCTCATGTTCTTCAAACACACCAGCCACACTGCCCCAACCAAGGGCCTTTGCCAAAGCTGACCTCCTCTGTTCAGAATGCCCTTGCCCGAATTTCAAAATGACTTTGTCCCTCATTTTCTTCAAATTTTTGGTCAATTGTCACCTTCTCAGTATGGTACACCCTACAAACTGATTTTAAAATTAAGATGCTGTGCCTCACTTTATGTTGCCCTCACCTCCACGTTATTTTGTTCATAGCACTTATGACCGCCTAACATAGTATGTCACTTGCTTAATGTATCGTGTGCAATAGTGATCATTTCTCCCCCAAGAAGAAAGTATGCAAAGGTTTTCATCTGTTTGTTCTCTATTTCAAAGGCTTAGATCACACAGTCCACGCACAGTAAACATCAAACGATGAAGGAAAATTATTTTTGCATCACTGTTGAAAATTATTGCATGACACCGCAGGGGAGTGTGTTCTAGAATTTATTCACTCCTGATGGAAAACTAAACAACAACAACAAAAGAAGGATCTTGACCAGGAAATAAAGTATGACAGGTGGAGTGGAAGGAGGAAATTGTAGAAAGCAGGACCAGATGCCTCAACACTATCGTATATTAAGACTGACCTCTTAAAACATCTGTACAGCACTCCTATGTGTGTTGCCTGCGACCAGGGGCATCACTGGTACCAGTGGAATACTGGAAACAAATAATAATAACAGAATAAAAATGCCAAGTATCTAAAAATAATCAGGGTCAAACCTCATGGTTTAGGGAAAGTGACTCTTTGCCCTTTGCTTTTCTTTGAGTTATCTTTTTTTTAAGATTTTTATTTATTTATTTGAGGGCAGGGCAGAGGGAGAAGGAATTTCAAGCAGACTCCCCACTGAGCTCATAGGCCATCCCACAACTCTGAGATCAAGACCTGATCTGAGCTGAAATCAAGAGTCCTAGGCTTAACCCACTGTGCCACCCAGGCTCCCCTGAGCCATCTTTCCAAAAATTGGAACTTACCAATGCTCTGCTGTCTGCCCTGCACAGATATAAGAACAAACACAGTCAAGCCTATTAGGAGGGAAAGAAATGAGAAATACAAAAAAAAAAAAAAAAAAAGAAGAGAAATAGAAAAAAAAACCATGTAAGATTGAAATCGGTGAATTAAAGTTTTACTTTTAATCTACTTAAACAAGGCTAAATTATTGTTGCCTTATGTTTAGGGTAGCTAAAGGGAAGTAAACTATAACCTAAGGCCCATTTTTTTAAACAATAAACTTTATAATTGCCTGCTTCCGAAGAGCAGGCAGCCCATGGGACACATAAGGATGGATAACGGCTTCTATAGATGACAGCTCCCAGAGGTACAAGTCACATGATACTTGTTTTAGTTGTTTTCCAGGAACTAAGAGGCCCACTTGCCATCCAGTTCAGATGGGTCAAGACCTTCTTACTGGGCTTGCACAAATGTCCACAGGTGACCTTTTGACGAGGAGGAGACTGAAGTCTCCGCCCCCTGATCATGTCAATACCCCATCTTTGAACAGGCGACGTAGGAAAAAGCATGACGATGGACTGCGCCTGCGTAGATCAACAATTCCTTGACCTTTAGTCACCCTTTCTAGCTTCCAATCCCATTCACCCATGCTCTCCCTAAAATCCCATAAATGTTCAAGACCCCTTCTCACAGGAAGGGGAATTTGAGGTCTTGGGTTTGAGATCTTTCTCCCTCTCCTCATTCATTTGGCTGCCTTCTTTCCTTCCTGCAAACCCGCTCACAGTGTTGGGCTTTGCAGTGCCTCAGCCATAGAAGCTGTCCTTGGCTTGCAAGATCAAGTCCCTCCATCTTCGGTGTCCGTTCTGCCAGCCACCCACTGCTGCTGTAATTCACTTTGTTTACTGTAGCCTCCCCATCCTGCTCCCCAAGCTGTCAGGTTGCTAGGGAAACAATAAAGTACTGGGGTGAAGAAGGGTTTAGAATATCCGCACTGCTGGGTGAAGTTGATCTGGGTTATGAGAGGGTGAGATTTACCTCCAGGAATTATTGGGCTTGTCTCATGTCTCTCATGGTCTGTAAAAATGCCAAAGGTTCAACTCTCTCTACCTAGAGTTCAAGGGCCTTAAAAGTCTGGCTAGGGGGGAAATTTCAACTGAAACCTATTAAATTCAACTCAATTGTTGACCACTTAGCTGGTATTTGAAATTTCCTGCCATCCAAGTATATTTCTCTTTCTCCTGACCCTCCCCTACCCTCAAAAAAAATAAAGATCCCTTTGATATACACAAGATTATGGAACAATTACCACAGTACTGACCCCACTGAGCCTGTCAGATTGGCAGCTAGATCTTCTCTTTCACCATGTGGCGAAGTGCCAGCCCCCTGGCTTAAATACTTTCAGATCCAGGCTTTGCCTCTTCCTCAGTGTTGTGGCGCAGAGGTGAGTATGGGAAAGGCAGGGGATCCATGGCAACAAGCTGTTGAGTGAAATCCCAGTGTGGATGGCTGGGTGACACCCGTAATGTAGCATATTTTACATTCATTTCATGCCATAAATGACTTACCAAACACCTGATAAGTACGGAAACTGCCATCATGAGGACACTATTTTTGTGTCCGTTGAAAGTTGTTATTGAACCATACTTGACCCATAGACATAAATTCTGTCCTCAATGATCACCTATTTTTATAAGAGAAGTGGAGTGCCTACGTGTGTAACTACAACACAATCGTAAAAAATCCCTTATCATTGCATAGGAGAAACAAGGAGAAATGTCATCTGATAAAGTGTATCAGGGAATCCAGAGAACCAAGCCTTATGGCATCAATGACAGTTATGCTACACTTGAAAAAAAAATTGAAAAAAAATTTTTTTGAACAATTGAAAGGGAAGCATTGGGAGAGGGACAGAGAAGAGAAAGTGACCTTTGTTTTCATATCTATGGGAAAACCGCTAGAACCAAGACCAGTTCATGGAAACTTCCAAAAGGACATGAGTTTGGACCCCAACAGCATCTGCACTTTAGTGTTTCCTGCACACCCAGGCCCCACCTGACTCCACCTTCATGTCCTCTCCTTTTCTGAAAGTGGCAAGGCTGTGACCCCCAGCTCTTCCTCAATATACTTTCCTTGCCTCCCGCTCACCCCTTCAAGGTCAGATAATCTACTTTCAGGAAATGACTCATACTAAGGGATACATTACCGGTGTTGACACAGCACTGACCCCTAAGGAGATCATGCACTTTAACAAGAGATAAGCAGCCTTTATCCCAATAAATGAAGTTGGACCTCAGATTGCAGGGCGCTTGAAGGAGTAGGGCATGAATGTTGCTAGGAGGAGTGGCTTCCCCAGAAATAGACACCTCACCTGGAAGTGGGGTCCACCCCACCTTCTTTATGTGTTTATTTTGGATTTTCCTCCCACCAAAATGTAAGCTCTATGAGAACAGCTTCGTCCATCTCATTCACCTCTACACCCAGTGCCTAGAACAGTGTCTGGTCTACGGTGGATACTCAAAAAACCCTTGTTAACTGAGGGTTTAGTGAATGTCATCTGCAGCACAGACCTGCTGAACTAAGCAAGATAGGGGGAGGCAACAAAGCCTGGAACTTGAAAAACATGTTCATTGTTAGAAAAGATTTAAAACAGAGAAGCAAAAATAAGAAAATTAAAAGCATTCATAATATTCTCCCCATTTATTGTTACCATAGTAAGGTAAACCAATCCAGATTTTTATCTATGTCTATATTATATATATATGTGTGTGTGTATATATATACACACACACACTTCAGCCAAAAAAATCACACTGTCCTTAATATTTTATAGCTTGCTTTTTAAAATACAATAAACTGCAAACGTCTCACCATGTAATAACATATTTTATGGTCTTTTAAATGACTAACTAATAGTCTAGCACCTAGATGTACCAGCACGCTCTCTTTGACCCATTCTCTATTTCTGGACATGAGGTTATTTCCAACTTCTCACTACTATTTTTAAAAACACAGCTAAGAATGTCCTTATTGCCAAATCTTTGTGTTATTTCCTCATACAAGTGAAAATATTACCATCATTAAACATTGGCAATGTGTATTGAATGCCCTCTATGTGCCAGGGTACTTACATTACTTTATGTAATCCTCCCCCAAACCCTATTATTCACAGATGAAGAAACTGACTTTGAAGATACTGAGTAATTTGCCTGAGGTTACCATTAGTCATGCCTTTTAGTGTTTTGGATATACACTGTCTTCTGGAAACGCGCTTTGGAATGTTTCACGGAATAAGTAGGAACTGTTGCTTCAGGTAAAGCCTCTATTAAGGGAGAGATTACACAATCTCCTTTAGTGAACTATTCCCATGTTTTATTGACCTGTCAACATTTGTTTTCCCCTTATGTTTATCCAAAATCTTTGCGGTGGTTTAATCACCCCCGTACTACCTGGCAGCGAGATATCTTTTGACGCACCCTCTGATCAGACTGCATTCCAGAGAAGCCGCATGGTCCTGGACTCAGAGTCCTAAAACATAGGCTTAAACTTTGACTTCATCTCCTTTCCTGGATTGGGTCCTTAGGCACATCAGTTAACTTACCCAAGCCTTGGTTTCCACATAAGATGGCAAAAATGATATGGACCTAACTCATCTCCCAGGGTTGGAACGATGGGATGAGAAAAAGAAATGTTAAGAGCTTTGCATGCTAGAAAGAACAATGGCAATGCAATGTGTTGTTACCATTATCAACACCATCATCTTTATCGTGACCTTTAAGTCGGTTACCTTGCTCTTGATTCTGGCCTTTGCCTGAACAACATATCGGTGCTTTCAGTTAGTAATCAGAGAGAAAGAAACTTGAAGACAGGAGAAAAAGGAAGATCGAAGAAAATAGAGGTCAGGAAGGAATGAACTGTGCTATTGGGGGACACTTGAGAGAATACCTGTAAGAAGGAGCAATTGATTAAAATTCAGAACAGGCTGAATGAGACCAGACCTATGGTCCAGTGCGTGTATCCAGAAGACAGGGCATTAGACAAGGTATCTCTCACAGGGAAACCTAACCAGACCTGTAGATACCCCCAGCATTCACCTCTAATATTATCTTTGCATCTCATTTTCCTAATCTTTAAAATAAAGGCGTTAAATTCTATACCTGGACACTTCTAGTCTTGAAGTTGACAATTATCTGAAGTATTTCCTATCAAATTCCTTTGCCCTCAGGACTTTGAAAATTTCTCCTCCTCCTTCCAAGACCCTGCACTTTGAGAACACAACAATCTCACCCTGCAGGGACAGAAGAGTAGATTTATAGCACCTGGCATCTGTGATTCAAGATGTGGTCCCAAATGCATTTTGTCTTTCCCTCGGCCACAATACAGAATGAAGTGAAGGGTTTACCGGCGATCCCGTTAATATTGCCAGCAAAGTCTAGTGGGCTTGAGAAAATCCACTGTACAGAGAAATTTCATTTTTAAATTTAATTTCTGCTTGCTAATCAGTCATTCCCAAATGAAAGAAAAAAAAGGTTAATCAAATACAGGCCTTGAAACAAAGCAGAAGATTAATGTTAGCTTCTCAGGAAGAATTCTGGGGTTGGCACAAAGAGAAAGGAAAATGGATAACTGCTATTAAGCACGACATCTCAGAAAGAATTTGAATGATTTCTAAAAGGAATGACTCTCTCCCATGATTTCTTAAAGATGCACTTCTCTCTCCTCCCCTAAGGATGGATATGAGACAAATGGTTTTCCTTCCTCCCTTCTTTAAATCAGAGAGCTGAATGACATCTCACTGCCAAATGATTCTAACATTATTACTTGGCTTTTAAAACGCAAAATGGGATTTTTCTATGAATGGTTTGAGACTGTAAAAAATGCAAATGACTCTGTCTAATTTACAAAGCCACTGGGGAATGGGGGGAGCTGAGCCTAGAGGAGTGGGCCCTGATGCTAAATCACTAATTTACCCATTCTGCAGGAGGCAAAAAAAAAAAAAGTGTGGCGCAAGGATCTCTGATTCTTTGTGTGGAAAACTGGGACCTATTCGCCTAAAGCCCGTCATGTTAGATTGGAGAGCTTTGTCTTAAATCGTGTCCGCATGAAGTTGGGCAATGACTCCTATGAGGAAATTCAATTCCTGGAACCAAATAGATGAAAAAAAATTTTTTTTTACACTGATAGGCAGCTACGTGTCTTGTAAGTGGTATTTTGGAAAGAATTTTATTGGAAATGATGGGAACATAATGAAAGTTAATGAAGTGAATTGTCTCAGTTACAGAAGCTGACCTGGGTTTTACGGGGTTACCCTGAAGATTTCTGTTGTGGGAAAATACCCAGGACGTGACTGAGCCAAGCCAGTCATTATTGGAGGCACACAGAGGAAAAGGCAGGATTCGTTGTGAATGTCCTCTTCTGGGAACACTCTGGAAAGGGGTAGGGAGGGTACTGCACAGGGCCTCGGTTTGCAGGGATAGAGAGAAACAAGGGTTGGAGGTAGGAAGAACAGAGTGGCGCTGAGAAACCAAGGGGAAGGGGGCAAAGACCTGGAGAAGCTACTAAGTGTGGTGGCATCAGTTGTGATGGTCCTGCTATGCCCAGGATTGAGCGGGGTGGTCCTTTTCAGCCTCCCCAACACGGGGAGTGGACACAGCTCTGAATAAGATAGTTCCCCCTTCAGCCTGCTCTGAAATCCCCACATATTTCCTTAATAGCAAACACGCAGACCCCTGTGGAAAAGCAAATCAGTTGTTCTTAGGAATATTGGAATAAATTAAGCCTTGATTACTCATTCATGTCTCAGAAAAATTTTATTTACCAGAAGTTCCCCCTTTTGCAGGAATTCTGACGAAATAGGTACAGTTGTTTTCATATTGACAATGAAGAGAGGGAGATAGGGAAATGCTTGCAAAAGGTTTCATCCATGAAAGACCTCAATGTGAGACAGGAATCCATCAAAATCCTAGAGGAGAACATAGGCAGTAACCTCTTTGACATCGGCCACAGCAACTTCTTTCAAGATACATCTCCAAAAGCTAGTGAAACAAAAGCAAAAATGAACTTTTGGGACTTCATCAAGATAAAAAGCACAGCAAAGGAAACAGTCAACAAAACAAAGAGGCAACCCACAGAATGGGAGAAGATATTTGCAAATGACACTACAGATAAAGGGCTGGTATCCAAAATCTATAAAGAACTTCTCAAACTCAACACCCAAAAAACAAATAATCAAGTCAAAAAGTGGGCAGAAGAGATGAACAGACACTTCTCTGAAGAAGACATACAAATGGCTAACAGACACATGAAAAAATGTTCATCATCATTAGCCATCAGGGAAATCCAAATCAAAACCACACTGAGATACCACCTTATACCAGTTAGAATGGCAAAAATGGACAGGGAAAGAAACAACAAATGTTGGAGAGGTTGTGGAGAAAGGGGAACCCTCTTACACTGTTGGTGGGAATGCAAGTTGGTACAGCCACTTTGGAAAACAGTGTGGAGGTTCCTCAAAAATTTAAAAATAGAGCTACCCTATGACCCAGCAATTGCACTCCTGGGTATTTACCCCAAAGACACAGATGTAGTGAAAAGAAGGGCCATATGCACCCCAATGTTCATAGCAGCAATGTCTGCAATAGCCAAACTATCGAAAGAGCTGAGATGCCCTTCAACAGATGAATGGATAAAGAAGATGCGGTCCATATATACAATGGAATATTACTCAGCCATCAGAAAAGATGAATACCCAACTTTTACATCAACATGGATGGGACTGGAGGAGATTATGCTAAGTGAAATAAGTCAAGCAGAGAAAGTCAATTATCATATGGTTTCACTTATTTGTGGAATATAAAGAATAACATGGAGGACATTAGGAGAAGGAAGGGAAAAATGGGTGGGGGGAATTGGAGGGAGAGATGAACCATGAGAGACTATGGACCTGAGAAACAAACAGGGTTTTAGAGGGGAGGGGGGAGGAGGGATTGGTTAGCCCGGTGATAGGTATTAAGGAGGGCACGTACTGCATGGAGCACTGGGTGTTATACGAAAACAATGGATCGTGGATCACCACATCAAAAACTAATGATGTATTGTATGGTGACTAACATAACATAATAAAATTAAAAAAAAAAAAAAAAGGTTTCATCCATGAAGGTGTTTAACAACTGTTTATCGAGCTCCTACTTTGTGCAAAGTCCTACACTTGAAGTAAAGACTTTCACAGAGGCTTAACACAACATCCCGGTCCTCAGGTTCTTACGGTCTAGTTTGGGATCTAAGACATGAACTGTAGGAAAGGTAACACTTAACAGAAGGTGGACATAAATGTCAAATGAAATGTAGAGTAGATTCTAAGTGCCACAAGAGGTCAGAAGGGAAAGAAGACCTTTGGAGAGGTTCAGAGCTGCCCCTAGAGAGGGGTCCGAGTAGCCTGTCGCAAATGGCACAGACGATGCAAAAGGGGAAGGCGGGAGCAGGGCCAAGAAAGGTCTCAGAAGGTCCTTATTAGCTAGAGGTCGAAGACGGACAGCACAGGAAGACAAAACTTGGAACAGGGAGGAGAGCTCCAAAAGAGGATCACAGCTGGGAATGAGACTCGCACAACACCAGCCACCGCACCTCTAGCAAGGCAGTTTGATACAGCAGAAAGAGTGAGTTTGCAATCTGAACAACCCTGAATAAGATGACTAGCTGTCTTGTGTTGGGCACAGTGCAGTGCCTTGGTGTTCTCATTTGTGAAATTGGGGGAAAAGTCCCTATCTCACAGGGTAAGATACATACAAATGAGCCTGATGCACGGTGAGATCTTCACACAAGTTCGTCCCTTCCCCTGACCTCCAGATTCTTACACACACACACACCCCTCCCCAGTAAGCAGTAAGCTAGGAAGAAAACGGACATTCACCATATGCCTTTGTTTAACTTGATCCATAAATCCGTTCCATAAACTGTCTTTAGGAGAGGAAAGAGTGGAGCTGTAAAAGGACTCTGAATCAATAGGGTGAAACATCTTCTAGGTTGGGTCCTTTAAGAGAATCCATTGTCGGGAGTAATAGAGAAAACAGGCATTTTATACGTACCTGGAAAGGAAGACATTCGCTGTTGCCAAAGTTAGCAATCCACCAATAAGACTTTTGTTAGCAAATTACGTCTTCCACAGCTGCGGTCACTCTCCTTCTTGACCCCCATATTCTACTTAGTCTAATAACTGCTATTCACTCTGGTCATTTCTTGGAGGTGAGTCACAACAACTCCTCCTCCAAGTCTTAGAACAACTTTCTCCCTCCCTACTACTCAAAATAGTGTTGCTTTTAAGACACATTCTCTTCCAGACCCTTGGGATTCTCCACCAACTCTGCATTCTTATTTGTCTCCATGCACAGAACCTAAAGGCCAGATGAAAGGGAGACAGTGGTGGAAGAAGAAAACTCCAAGGTGAAAGTCAAATACTTGGCTACATACCCATCTTAAATGTACTAAGCACTGTGTTGAGGTTTCTTGTCTCCTACAACAGATTTGTAGACAAAGAACTAGTCTCTGAGCCTGAGAGTTTTGGCACTTGTCTTCATCCTCCTATTACTACCCTAACTATAGCTACTCTGGAAAACATGGGTGTCAATATGTACTAAAATGTTTGACTTTAAGGTTCTAGAAGATGCATTTAGAATATGCAATAAGGATTGCGGCTCAGGTCATGACCTCAGGGTCATGAGATCGAGTCCCACATCAGGCTTCTCACTCAGCGCAGTCTGCTTGAGATTCTCTCTCTCCCTCTGCCCTTCCCCCCACTCATGCTCTCTCTCTAAATAAACAAATAAAATCTTTAAAAACTTCTTTTCATAAAGGCTTATGAATGTTAAAGTATATCTCAAAAATCTGTCCCTCATGGAACTCTGCCTGCAGTTTGGATAAAATGCTCTAAGATTTACTAGCACATCTTTGGTCAATTATCCAAACACCTATATAGCCCTTTAATTTGGCTAATAGCACACATATTTTCCTCCATTATACTTTTAAATAAAAACAGAATTTAAAATTTAAATAACGTGCCAGAAACAAATGTAAAAAACTTTGAAAATGGGCAGAAAAATTACTGGATATTCTTTCAATGGAATATTAGACATTATCTCGTGGACCTTTCAGAGTTGTCTGATTCTATAGGATCTGTGCCTTTCATTGTCTTTGAGCCATTTTATAACTTTAGAAATTGTAGAATACTGATAATCTTACAAGTGAATATTGTCCACAAAGATGGAAATGAATTGTGTCCAGTGGAAATTCAACTGCCTTCTCCCTGCTAGCAGAAGGGGACAGTTTTGCATTTATTAGGAAATTTGCTTCAGTATTATTTATTGCCTCTTCATACATCTGTCCTGTGGATTGTCCTTTGAACTGGTTGTAACACCTTACTGGTTTCCTCCATAATTGATGGCTTAAATGAAATCTTTGACATGTGTTCACTTCATATTTGTGTGAGAGTCATAATGTCACCATTTTGAAAAATTCCCTTTAACATTGGGAAAGCACAGTTGACTCTTGAACAACACGGACTTAAACTGTGCAGGTTCATTTATACATGAAGAACTATATGTTGTTTTTCACAATACAGCACTGTAAATGTATTTTCTCTTTCTTAATGATTTCCTTACTAACATTTTCCTTTCTCTCGCTTACTGTATTGAAACAATACAGTATATAATACATATAACATATAAAATGTATGTTAATCGACTGTTTATGTTATTGTAAGACTTCCGGTCAACAGTAAGCTATTAGTAGTAGTTTTGGGAGAGTCAAAAATTATACACAACTTTGCAGGGGATCGGCACCTCTAGCCCCTGCGTTGTTCAAAGGTCAACTGTATAATAATTATTGGTAACTAATTCTGTACTTAAGAGAACGAAAAGAAATAGACAAGACCTGGGGCACCTGGGTGGCTCAGTTGGTTAAGCGACTGCCTTCGGCTCAGGTCATGATCCTGGAGTTCCTGGATCGAGTCCCGCATCGGGCTCCCTGCTCAGCAGGGAGTCTGCTTCTCCCTCTGACCCTCCCCACTCTCATGTGCTTGCTCTCTCTCATTCTCTCTCTCTCAAATAAATAAATAAAATCTTAAAAAAAAAAAAAAAAAAAGAAATAGACAAGACTTACATAATGCATTTAAGTGGATACATTTACTGATGATAATTCCTATCAAGCCCTCCAAAAGAATTGTAAAATGCCTCTGAGCTCTGTTTCCATGTAGTCACTTCCCTCAGAGAATCTACCAGTTCAATTTTTTTTTCCCCAAAGAAATCTCACCTGAGCCATCCTTCCTCCTCATCCACTGACAGTTGCTTGCTCCATTGCAGCTCTGGGACTCCCTTCCATCTCAATTCCAGTCCCATGTTTCCTCTGGTCATTTCATCCCTTGTTTTTGAGATGCACATTCTACAGTAGCATTTGAAAAAGAGTTTACAAGAAATAAATTTTTTGAGACATTGCCAGTCTTAACATATATCCTTATTCTACTCTTGCCCCTGTTTTGCTGATTTGGCTGGTATAGAATTCAGCTCCCCCTCCACACAAAATAATAATAATAATAATAATAATAATAATAATAATAATAATAATTTCCTTGGAGCTGCAAATATGTTTCTTCATTGTCTTTTTTCCTTCCCATTTTCAGTGAGAAGACAATACCATTCTTTTTCTTGTTTTATGAATGGTCTGTTTTTCCTCCTGGAAACTTTGAGGATTTTTCTCTTTATTCCCAGTTTATGGTTATTTCATGGTGAAGCTCATTGGTATGAGTCTTTTTCCTTTCATTGTACTAGGTCCTTGGTGGATTCTTTCTATCAGAAAACTCAATTTCTTGTGTTGTAAGATGTTTACTTGTGTTATTTTTTTTCTTCTCCCCCCCCCACCACTTGTATCATTTTAATACTTTTCTCCCTCCTCTCAGTTTTGTTTTGTTTTGTTTTGTTGTTTAGTTTTGTTTTTTGGGGGGGTTCTATTTCTGGAATTTTATTATCTACTAGATCGATTCTCTGAGTTTCTTACTTTTTTTCCTCTACTTTTCAGGGTTGTTGGGGGTTTTTTGTCTTTTTTTTTTTTTTCTATATCCAGGAAGATTTCTCCGACATTATCCTCCAATCTCCCTTCATTTTCCTTCTCTCATATTTTAAACTCCCAAGAATTCTTTCCTGTCTTTAACTGGAAATGTTGGCCTTATTTCACTGGAATGTTGGACTTATTGTACGGATACAGTAACTTCTCTTAACTCTTTGAAGATTTTAGTCACACATTTTTAAAGTTTTCTTCTATTCCCTGAATTAGCTCTGTTTGCATAAACAATCTCAACTCAGGTGGTCAGCTGAGCTCTGCCCGCTGCCCGCTTCCCCTTCCTCCACCACAGCCTGCAAACTCTCTCAAAGCAGAAGCTGGAGCAATCACAGAACTTACAACATTTGTTTTCTGTCCTTCAGGAATCAATGTCCTTTGTTGCCTGATGTCCATTGTTTCAAAAACTTCTGTTTCATGTTTTGCATGCATCGGTGTTTGGTTATATCAGTTGGAAGGTAAGTTCAGCCCCTCCTATTCCATCTTAGGAAGAAACAGAAGTTCTGTGTGTGTGTGTCCTTATTACTTCTGTAAAAACATTAATTTTTTTGAGATCTCTTGTTTTAATAGTGTTTTCAATTTATTTTCTTAGTTTTCCTGGTATAATATTTCTATCTCTTATTCATACTTTTATCTAAGTGTAATAGACTGTGCACAGCAAACAGTGTCTCACAAAGGTGCTGAGAGTGAGAAACCATAGCTTTTAAAGTTTCTGGTGTTTTCACCCTAAACCTGATGCTGACTTAGGGTTTGAAATATCTTTTTTATTGTTTGGTAAAGAAAGTATCCATCTATTGTAGTTTTCCTTTGTGTTTGAGTTGTTTGTCTATGTTTTTAAATCAGAACTAATTATGGGGGCGCCTGGGTGGCTCAGTCGGTTAAATGTCTGACTCTTGATTTGGCTCAGGTCATGATTTCGGGGTCCTGAGATCAAGCCCTGCGTCAGGCTCCATTCTCAGGGGGGAGTCTGCTTGAGATGCTCTCTCCCCCTCTTCCCCTGCCCCTCCCCCAATACCCCTTCTCTAAAATAAATAAATAAATCTTTTTTAAAAAACTAATTATTGAACTTCATTAAAGGCCTTTTGGCCATTAACTGAGATGAACATCATTTTCCTTTTGATCTATATTAGGATAGTGTATGATCATAGCATGTATCAAGTACTAAGCTATCCTTAATTTCCAGAAATGAATTCCACTTGCTGTGTTTTATTGTTTTGCTGAATTATGTATTTTTAATATTTAATTTAAGGACTTATCATTCCTATCCTTAAACAAGATTGGATGCTAGGTTTCTTTTTTAGTGCTATTTTGTAAGGTCTTGGTACAATGTTACTTTGGCTTTCTAAAAATAGTGTGAGAGCTTTGTACTAAGGTTCTGGAACAGTTTAAATAGCAGGGAATTATCTGTTACTTAAAAAGTTGAAATAATTCACCCATGAAGCAATCTAGGACTAATATTTTAAGGAGTGGCCAGCAGGTGTAGGAGTCAGGGAGGTGGGTGGATAGATTTTTAATCAATCAAATTTTCAGTTTCTTTTGTGGTTGTTGTTCTGTTTTGTGTCTTTATGTCTCCTAAGGTTAATTTTATTATTTAGAAAATTATCCTTTCACCCAAGTCTCCAAGTACATTTCCATATCGTCTTGCAAGATGCTGTTTAATAATGCTTTAAATGTCTTCAGAATGTGTGGTTATTTCTAATTTCTCATTTATCATTATATACAAAATTGGTGATGATTTCTTCTTTTGTTTTCTTGATTAAGCCGGGTAGGGGTTAGCATATGGTTAAGATATAATGGGTTCTGAGCTAAAAATGCCTGGATTCAAATCCTGTCTCAATTATCTTGTGTCCTTAGTGTCTTCGTGTGTAAATGAGTGTATCTGTTAGAGTACAGACTAGGCTATGCCATGGAAACAAACAGCACCAACATCTCCCTGACTTGAAGTTCCGACATGTTGCATGTTTATTGCAGGTCAGATTTATCTGGCTCTATGTCACATTCTTTCCAGGACCCCAGCTAACAAAGCAGCCTCCTTCTGGAAAATTGCCTAACTCTTAGCGGAGAGGGAAAAAGAAAAGGGCACAGAGGATCACATGCTGGCTCTTAAAGCTTCTGTTCCGAAGTGATACACATCGCTTCTGCTCAGATTTTGCTCAGGCCAAAGCAAGACATGGCTAAGCCTATATCAATGAAGCAGATAAATTTAATCCTCCCAAGCAGGGACAGCAAATATCTTGAGGGATTGTGCAGTCTACAAGAGAAGATGATATTAATAAGTTTGTGAGGATAAATCCACATAACTTCCTGTGGGCAGAGTGCTTAACTGTAGTAAAGACTTACTAAATTATCCCACTCAACAAATATTACAGAATACCTGCCGTATGTTGTGTGCTATGCTACACACCAGAGATAGAGTGTAATGGCCTGGATTCTTAGTTACAAATCTGTTCTAGCCAGTTCAATCAGAAGAATTGGACTATTCACGTGTTTTAGCTATCCCCGGGAATCTGTGGAAGGCCAGACAATTTCGTTTGGAGGCTACCGTTCTGTGAACACAGGCCAACTCCAGGCAGCCCCCACAGCCCCACAGTGGGCATAAACACAACAGGCTGTCCCAGCATTGCTGGGCATCAGATGCCAGAAGCTTCATCACTGCTGTCCTCTGAAAGCTTAATGCCCTGACGCCGTCCCGGCCAATGACAGATCCCTCCTGGTACCTGGTTCTTCACATAGTGCTTCATGATGGGTCTCACACAGGTTAGGGTGACTGGGCTAGTCTGGGCAACCTGCCTGGACTCCAGTTGTAAGGGAAGAGATGTGAATGGGTTCTGGATTCTTTCTTGAAGACGCAGGACTCATCATGAAGGAAACTGGCCAGATTTTAAAAAGTGGTCCAAAAATACGAGACAGCCACAATGCATGATAAACCTCTACCACACAGATAGAAGGAAAAAGTAGGCATGAACTTTACGCTCATGGAGCTTTATAGTGCAGTAGAGATACTGCTATTACTCAAAATTTAATCAAAAAGCTGTACACAATTCTAGGAGAGCTTTTGATATTCAGGCCTAGTATGATGGTCAGAAATCCCCGAGGAAATAGTAACAGAGATGAAATCTGAAGATAGTGCAAAGTAGGAGCTTGTCGGACAGAACGTGAGGAAAGAGCCTAAGAGGCAGAGGGAATGATTTGTGCAAAGACCCATCAGGAAAGTACTAGAAACCCCTTGAGGGCCTAAACAAGAGGTCACCGAGTCCAGTGGGTAGAAATCCTGTGATGAGACACACTGGGGAGTAGGCAGGCCTGAGCCTTCCCCCCTGCAGAGCTCTGAGAACGTCCAGTGGTAGGGCGCATGCCCACACGCTGGTGAAGACTGAGACAGGACCATGTTATCAAGTGAAACTTGCCCAGGGCTTTCATCAGGATTTGGAAGCCTCAGTCTAGCCTAGTGTTTCCCTTCGAGTGACTTCTCAAATGTATTTTTAGTAAGGCAGCAAGAGAAAAGGAGGGTTTGGTGAAGGAGAGCAGTATTTTGTAAACACCTATCGATTGCCAAGCAAAGGGGCTTTGTATAAATTACCTCATAGGATGGTGTAGTCACACAAATGAGGAAACTAATTCCCAGCAAGGTTAAGGAACTTGCTCGAGGTCATACAGGTAAGAAGGAATAGAACAAGCTCTGAACTCATGCCTCTGTGGTTCCAAACCCCATAACACTTTGTAGCCAACAGCAGGTCGGCAGGTGGGGGGAACAATGCCCCAGGCCAGGGGTTCTGTAAGTGTGGTCCTCAAACCAGCCACCTCAGCTCATTTGACAGGAATGTGTTAGAACTGCAAATTCTGAGACCCCACCCAAGACCTGGTGAATCAGAAGCTCCGCCAGGGAGGCCCAGGGAGCGATCTGGGTCAGAACAAGCCGCCCAGGTGAGTGGGCTACACAGCAAAGTTTGAGAAGCAGGGCTCGAGGCCGCTGGTTCTCAGGGGGACTGATGAAGGGCCTCTAAGCCTACCTTTACCTTGACCATGGCCTCAGCCTCTTCTCCTCCAACCATGAACGCGGCTCAGAAGCGCTTCTTGGACAGGTCCCCATGTCGCCACCGGGAGCCTGCGGTCAGCAGCTGCGCGCCCGCTACCGCTCTGTTGGCGGATGTTACTGCCCTGATTTAAAAATAGTCCCACAGAACCTTGCCCCCGGGACCCGCGAGTAACAGCATGTGCTTTCTCTGCTTGAATAGAGAGGACAGGAGGGGTATGAAGAGAGACTTCCTGCCCCTTTGTACTTATAAGAACATCAGAGAATTAGAGAGGATTCTCTCTCACCATCATCCGTAAAGGAAATCCCACAAGAGGGGCCCTAATGAGGCAGAGTTACCCCCAGGGAAGCATAAATCAATCATTTTTATGTGTGTTTTTTTTTTTTAACAATTAGCAGCCAAAACTGTGTTTCAAAGAGCATGGTAGGAGCATGGTAGGCAGGGAAGAGAGAATCGGGGAAATCAGAAAAGAGAGATGCACTCCGTGGGGTACCTGGAAGAAATAGGAGGTGGTCCTCCCAGTCAGCCTGTCTGGGTCTGCGCGACTGAGGGATGTGGGGGTGTGTCATAGGCCGGTGAGATGCTGCCTTTTTCACATACCTGGTAGAGCTGCCTCCTCTCTATCCCCTTCCCCAATTTCAGCCATTACCCTCACCTGCCAGGGCCCTGATCAAATTCAGGGCGTCCCCAAAGCATCCAACTCAGGAAGAGTGACCCAGTTCTCTGTACCCTGAGAGAGCCTAGCATCTGGGAATTGCAGCGTTAGGTCACACTGCTTCTTTGTCATTTGCTCTAGACATGTGTCAAATGCCAGCTTCGTGCCAAGACAGAGCCCAGATCTGCAGACACGGTGGCAACACTGACCACACAAACTCTACTTTGGATCTAGATCCTAAAGCAGAATGATGCTGACCCATGACTTTTCAAACAGGGCACTGGGATTGAATCTGAAATTTCAGAGAGTTGGTAGAGGAAAACTTGAGGTTAAGTAGGTACCAAAAGCCACGGATTGTCTCAGTCAACAGTGATGGGGAAAAACAAAAACAAAAAAAACCTCATTCAGCTATGCCCATGGGAATTGTGCTTGTTTCTCTGCTCACTTCAAAGCCCGGCCAACTTGCGAAATCTCAGTAGCCTCTTTATTTATATGGTAACAAAAGAAAGAGCGAGAAGAAAACTATCTACATTTGCTTTCACTGAGAAGGTGTTACAGGTGCATGTTGGGTCTTTCTTTTTCTTTCTTTCTTTCTTTCTTTCTTTCTTTCTTTCTTTCTTTCTTTCTTTCTTTCTTTCTTTCTTTTTTTTTCTGGAGAACAGTTTTTTTAACCAGGTGCTGGTGACAGGGGAAGGGTCTAGGTTCCGAATGAGCGTTTTTCTATAACAAGACTTGTATGCCAATGCACCACTGCAGTGTTGGATTATACTGCAGTGTTCACAGAAAAAATAGAAAGTGGGGACCAAGTTGATGCTAAGAAACAAGCTGAATTATTTAGCGGACTTAATCACATGGCTGCCTCTTCTTGCCCTTAAGAGCTCGTTCACCACCTCTCACAGCAGAAGAAAAGTAACATTGAGGTGAAACAAATCCCACCAACGTGAATCAAACTCAGCATTCTTAATTAGTGGGCCCCATCTTTAGCAGGTTAGCGGAAACCATGATTGGGGCCCCTTCGTCCTCCTCCGCCGCCTTGCCCACTGCCAAGGTGAAGACCTTCCTGTCAAGCGACTTACACATAGGTAGTAGACATGTGTTGTTGTCATTCAAACTTCCAGTATTTTTCAACACCGTTCTTGTGATTGGGAAATTCCTCACTGTAGACACCAGACCTTTTTTCAAAGACTAGGGTCCAACATCTGACTTAGCTGTTGCTATCAGAACCACCTGCTTCAGACTTTGCTTTAGAGGCCAGTGGCCTAAAGGAACAGGTACCATGCAGATTTCATTTTGGTGAGGATGGTGGCAGCCAGGTCCAGTCTACCAAGGCAGCAGCGATGGGGGATTCCAGCAGTAGCTTTCAGTGTCCCCGCCCTGAGAGAGGAGCCATTCCTGTGGCCCCCGGCCCAGATCTTCTATCCAATATTAGGCATCTCTGACTATGTAGCCTCTAAGCCAAATTTTCTAGCCCTAATGGAGATTCTGTAGGTTATCCATTCTCTAATAAGTTCTTTTCCAGCCTAAATTGGTCCCAAGTGGATTCTGTTGCCTACACCCAAGAATCCTAACTTGTATGCCCTGTTCTATCTCATTCAATCCCCAGAACAACCATGTAGAGGAGTGTTAACCTCATTTCACAGATGGGAAAATAGAGAATTTGAGCAATTAACTAAGCCTAATAAATGGGAAAACTGAGTTAGCATACCTCTTTTTCCAATTCCATGGCCTTTCAACCATATTCCACTACTTATCTCCCAGTAAACTTAGAACTGGAATTTCTTTGATTTTTCTGCCTCCAGCCTTTTGTCCTTAACTTGTACATCATTCTTTTTCATTGCTTTAGCTACTTCCATCTTATTGCTCAGGGTGACCTTCCAGCTGCTGGGATCCTATCGAATGCCTGTGTTAATCACGACTAGCTTTTCTTGCCCCTCTTCTTATCGTGGTTATACAACCAAAGTCTGATGGAAATGAAGACACTACCATGTTTCAGTATGTACATCTCGAAATCACCGTGCAGCCTGTGAAAAGCTGTGGAAGGAAGGAGGAGATTATTGTTGGTAGGTACCCCATCTCCACCTTGCCTGCTGGTGGGGTGCTTAGAGCCTCCATTCTCCTATAGCTCTGGTGGCTTGCTGTCATCTCTCCCACCCCCTTGGGCACACATGCAGGCAGCCTCCCTGAGTCACTCAAGCCTTCTCGCCTCCAAAGAAGCTCAAAAGCTTGTCATCTCAAAACTCTTCCTCCGTCTGTCTCCTGTAAGCCTCTCTTCCTGTCAGCCATGGAGTAATCAACCTCATGACAGATGAGGACCAAGGCTGTCGCCACAAGCCTGTGCTAGAGCTACAGACTAGACCTGCTTATCTGAGCACTGCAAGAGGAGTTGGCAACAGTTGCCAATTGCCTGACATGAGGCCTGTGTTCTAGTCGAAATGGCACCAGCCACAGGCACTGGAGCCCCTACCCTTGCAGAAAATGAGGCTGTTTATCACTTGGTGGGTGCACTATACTTTGTCTCTCCTACCTCCATTTATTGTCCTCCTTCCCTCCCAAGTCTTGGGAAATTTGGGGATTGGTGCTCCTCAAAGTCTGACAATCTCTCAGGGTCCTTTGGGGTTTCATATTCTGTCTCTGGAATCTTCCTTACTAGTCAGCATAAGGCAGGCACTGGGAATAAGACCAGCTGGGAATGGCAGCAGAGAAAGATGTAGTTTTCTAAATCACTGTCACTCAGATGTTACGGACTCAATGTCTGTGTCCCTCAAAATTTATATCTTGAAGCCCTAATCCCAGCCCCACCCGCCCGTGTGATGGTATTTAGAGGTGCGATCTTTGCAAGATAATTAGGTTTAGATGGGGTCAAGACGGTGGGACTCCATCATGAGACTGATGTCCTATAGGAAGAGGTAGAGAGACCAGAGCACCCCTTCCCACTCTCTCTCTCTCTGCCCCATGAGGACACAGCAAGAAGCCAGGAAGAGGGCCCTCACCAGGAACTGAATCTGCCCGCACCTTGACCTTGGACTTCTCAGCCTCCAGAACTGTGAGAAATAAATGTCTGCTGTTTAAGCTACTCATTCTATGGTATTTGTCATACATAGCAGCCCAAACCAAGACAGCTGTCACCCCACCATCACTATTACTGATTTGTTCTTCATAGCATCCATAAAAAGAGGGGTAGAAAATAAACAGCTCACATTCCCCAAGTGCCCACTCTGTGCCGTGCTCTGAACCAATGACTAAGTTCTTTACTTAATTTTTACAACAACCTTACAGTATCATCTCTTTTGTTCTGGTTTCATAAATAAGAAAACTGAGCCAATAAGAGAATACACAACTGGAGTTATATAGGTAATATCTAACAGAAGTTTGACTTGAAGCCAGAATTTTGGATCCCAAAGTTTCTACCACCGCAAAATGAAATTTGAGAACGAGGCCTGCTTTCTCAGAGGTACATAGCAAAACAAAATGTAGATAAACAAAGATTTTGTCTTTCAAAGGCCAGGGTCCAGGTGTTTGTTTTTGCCTTAGGAATTTAGGGAAATGTAGATGGCTAGTTGTTTCTACCTTAAACCAGTTTACTTCATTTAACCACTCGTAAACAGCATTTCCTTAGCTGACGGGCCTAGAGATCCAGGCACAGCCATGTCTCATTCCTTTTAATACATCTTACAGTGACACACCAGCAACATGCAACAGGAAAATGACATTCAGCCCAGGGTGGCCTCACAATGTGGAGCAAAATGAAGAAAGCATCATCCTCACATTGTCGGGCCATAGTCTTTGATGCAAATTTTAAACGGACTATAAATGAAAAGCCTGCCACCAGAAAACACAGGGAATTCCAGAGTTTTGCCCCCAAAATTTCTTGTTATCCCCATTTGCCTACACCAGGGATTTTAACAACCACCACCACCAAAATATTATGCATTGGATCGATTTCAAAAATCTGGGAAACAAATAGAAGAGGAAGTCTTCCTTAGTTTTTTTTTTTTCTTTCAGTTGAGCATGTTCTTCCAAGATCTCATGATTCCAGGAATATGGAAGACAGTTCTGCTAACTAAACAAACAAACAAACAAAAAGATGAATGCTAATTCACTCCAGATCTAGAGCGGAAACAAAGAAATCTGTTACTCCTTGTGATGAAATTCAAACAGGCAGATAGAGACTAAGAGAGAAAAGCCTGCCAACTTGAGGATCAGAGTGCTGTTGTGTTTTTCCCCCTTCATCTGTGGCACCTTTCTCCCCAGTGTTGTTATGTGAAAAATTAAAGTGAAACCTGCTTTGCCACCACACCTGGAAATTAGGGGAAAATACTGTGTCCATTGGTTGGGTTAGAGGTCAGCTGATGGGCAAACAGGCATGTTCTAAGTTCTCAGTGCCATGCCAAGTGCTGTCAAAAATAGAAAGGTTTAAAAATGAGGCCTTGTACTGAAAGAGGTGATATGCTTATATGGACAAAGATGATCACAAATGAAACAAGAATGAGCAAAATAAAATGCCATTAAATCAGTATACTTTATGGCATGCACTGCAAGAGTTGGAAGGTTTCTAAGAGAAGGGGAATGGATCTGAAGGCTGCTGGTAGGCAGAATCAGGCTCATTAACTTCCTTAACCAACTGAGCCACCCAGGCGCCCCAGGCTCATTAACTTCCTTAGCCTCAACCTGTCCTTCCCCAAGGCCAGCTCCACACCCGGAGGCTTCCCTGCCAGGCCAGTTGGCACCTCACTTTGCTATTAACCTTAAAGCCTTCAGAAACTCATTCCTTCCAGCTCAAATAAACAGAAATGTATTAATAAACTACCACGTGCAAAGTACTTCCTGTGTTTTGAGGACACAGCAATCACTGAGAAACCAGTATTCTTCAGTGACACTACCCTTCAGTCTTTGAATGTGGGCTGCTGCAGAAAGGAGGCCTTGGGTAAGGCAACTAGCTTGAGCCAAGGCAAATATTACAAAGGGCTGACAGCGGAGGGTATCTGCCCACAGCACTCTCAGCAGGTGGAGGAATGAAACTCTTCAGTAGTAAAAGGGGATCTAGACAATGACCACAGCCTAGGTTAGTCTTTCCTTCATCCCACTTGGATCCATTACTTTAAGTTCTGAAAGCATCTCTTCTAGTATTCTGGGGTCAGTTTGGTGGGGGGAAAGAGTCTCCCAAGGGAAACTTAGAAAGGAAGGCTAGCCCTGGGCACTGCAGCTGGTTTCAAGGTAACTGCTGATACCCATTTTCTCCTTCCTCTTCAACCATTGTAGATGTTTCCCACTTTTGTCTAGTATTTGGAGTCTTGGTGGCTCACCTCATGGCATTACCCATATCATCATCCCCAAGGAATCTCCTCTGGTCATCCTACCTTTATATGGTTGCTGCACTCATTTCTCATTTGACAAGGGAGTATCAAGAGGAACCTAAGTGAGTTACTTCGGTGACAAACATAGTTCTCCTTGCCTAGGTTGTGTAACAGAAGCCATACTTCCTCCTGATAATCAAGGTTAATTACTCCTGACAGAATTGTGACTTCAACTTGAATATATAGCCACCCCATCTTAGAAACCAGCTCAGGGTTTTGGCCCCTACACCAGCTGGTTGTTAGGGATCCTCCATGTGGTCATACGTGTGAACTGAGAGAGAGATTCTATTGCAGCAGTGATGGATGACATGAGAGCCTGGGCTACTTGCTTACATAACCTGTTTGTGCCCTCTGGCCCTGCTCATGCTTAATTCTCCCTGTACTGCTTCCATCTTGGAATAGATGCTTGCTGGATCTGTCCAACCACATGATTTGGTGGGTCTGAGAGGACCCTGCTCATGATGGACAGTTGTGACTCCATGATCATTAGGTTTCTCATGATCAATCACTCCACCTCTTCCATGGCTCAGTAGCATGCCAGAAGCTATTTTTCAAAAGGTGTATAATTACTTGTTAGAGTTCCTGTGGTCTTGTCCCAGAATCATATAGTCTCTGTTGTGATTCATCTTTGGGGCTTGGCATAATCTCTACATAGAGTCTTTTCCCACCACTGGGGATAATTCTAGTACCATAGGTCTACTAGGTCATTAAGCCAAATGCCAAGGTCAAATAATGCACAGAAGACTTGATCTGCTGCAGAGCCCTTTCCTGCTCCAGGCCCTAATCAACACTGGCAACCTTATGTGTCCCTAGGTATTTGGGCTGCAACAATATTCCTAGATATGGAATGTGCCACCTCCTGAACTTCAAGAGGTCTACCGGGTGTTGAGTTTCCTTCTTTGGCCTGGGAAGTGCAAGATGAATTAATTTGCCCTTTTCTGCAGAGATGATCTGACCTACTCCAGACTACTGAACACCCAAAATTTTTACTAATATGGGGCCCCTAAATTTTCCTAGTTTTTTTCTATATCCTAATGTACATGGGGCTCCAATAAACTAGCCACGACTTTTTCATCTAGTCCAATTAGCATGATCTCATTGATAGAGTGAACCAGTGGATGGATGTTCTGTAGAATGTTCAAGTCCCAGAGAATTAACATAGCCTTAGACCAAGACTGTAAATGTATACAGTTTTCTATCTCAAATGAATCTGAAGTCTGCCAGGTATCTTTTTCTGATAGAGATAACAAAAGATTGGCCAGGTCAGGGACCACATATCATGAATCTGAGGCTATGGTAATCTACTCTAAAAGGGATACCTCAGGGCCAGCAGCTGCAACTGACATCAGTTTGAGCTTGAAATATCTTTGGTCATCCTAGATCCACCTGGTTTTTTTCAGGGCTCATACTGATAAATTTAAAAAAAGATAGGATGGGAAAGAATTTCAAGGATGGTACTAATTTCTTTCATTCCTCCAAGATATAATATTCTCTTTGACTTACTACCTCAGCAGGAGAGCAGAGGTGCAATTTTGGAGGCTTCTGTCCAGTCTTCTCCACTACAGTAGCACGTACCCCACTGGCCAAGAAGCCAATGTCAAGATTGTGCCCATTACCAAATATGTCTTCTCTGCACTGTAATCCAGACATAAGCCTGAGTTCCATTTATCGCCAGGTGTCATATGCTCTACTCTAATAGAGGGTCCATGTTGATACTTTGAATCTCTGTACATCAGTTATCAATTCAGACCCAGGGTCCAATACTCTCAAATGTTGAGTATTTCCTTTTCCCTAACATATGGTTCCCTGAGTAAATGTTTATAGATTCATTTGGAGAAGTACTGGAAGAATCATTATCTGTTGACTTATTGTGTTGTTATAGAATCCTTCCTCCTGAATATACAACCTCTCCTTCAGTCAGTGGGTTCTGGGTTTGAAAGTTGGCTCATATCTGGAACTGAGTGAGAAGTCATGACTTTTTATAGGGGCAACTGCCTTTAGCATCCTAATCATACATCTTTGATAGCTTTTGATCATATAAATTGAGTAGGTTCCTTCTTGCCTGCCCGTCTATTTTGCTCCTTGTGAAATGAAGTTGTGTTAACTAATTCTATCATTCTCTGTGGGTCAGTCACCTAGCTGTTCTTCTGTCCTTGCCTTTTATTATGATAAATTCTATCCACCTGGCTTCTGAAGGTTAAATAAAACCACCTCCAGCTATTGTTCTGGGACCCTATTATCCCCATTGCTGTCAAGGAGCCCAGCCCTGTAACGGCATCTCTTATAATCAGCTCTACCCTACACACCACAGCCACTACTGAACTTGATAATATTAGGGCACCTCTTATCAGCAGCTCCCTCAATCCTACCAAGAAAGCCCTCTGACTTGCAAACTTAGCCTTTAATTGCCAACTAATCCCTCATAGTCTTTCATTTTCTAGTTCCCAAATGTCCATTGTGCTTAACAACAGCTACCCAATTTCACTATTCTTAGAGTTACTTTCCCCCTATTTCTCAAACCCACTAGAACATTCTCTTCCATAAGAATAACTTTCAAAGGCGCCTGGGTGGCTCAGTTGGCTAAGCAACTGCTTTCGGCTCAGGCCATGATCCTGGAGTCCCAGGACTGAGTCCCGCATCGGGCTCCCTGCTCAGCGGGGAGTCTGCTTCTCCCTCTGACCCTCCCCCCTCTCATGCTTTCTCTCTCTCTCTCTCAAATAAATAAATCTTTAAAAAAAATAAAAAGAATACCTTTCAGTTTACCTCTAGTGTAAGTGTTAATAAATGCACTGCTATCTCATGCCAGGTGCTATCTGGTGGTTGGTGGAAGTCCTCACTGCCAACCGAGCAGCAAGGGATTCAGCTCCAAAATCTCATCTTAGCCCCTGGTTTCTCAAACCACTTCTGGCACCAATTTTCATGGACCGAGTTCCTAGGAAGTGGACTCTGAGCCAGAGAGAAGCATGTAAGAACTGTATTACAGATAGCTCTTAAGATTAATACCTATGGGAGAAAAGGGAAAGCTTATAAAGCCATCTTGACAAAGCCCCAGTCGACTCTTAGGGCAGCCCTGAATCTGGGATGACCTATAGAGTTGTGCAGTCTTGGGGTGAGGGGCCAGGCACTGCATCTCCACATTAACTAGTCATCGGATACAGGCTCACTTAAGAAAGGGGTCTTCAATTTGGATAAGATGATCCTTTTTAAATAATTCTGAAGAGGATTGACAGCTGAAGGTTCTGTGGACCACGCTCCCTGCAGCCTGGGAAAGAGAGTCCCTTGTTATCGAGGGACCAAGGTAACACTGCAGCACCCACCACAGCTGCTGTCTTTGTCATATAAGAAGATGGGATGACTGGAAGCCTGGGTGGCTCAGTCAGTTAAGCAGCCGACTCATAGTTTCACCTCGGGTCATGATCTCAGGGTCATAGGATTGAGCCCTGCTTCGGGCTCCTTGCTCAGCAGGGAGTCTGCTTGAGATTCCCTCTCCCTCTGCCCCTCCCCCCACACTCATGCATTGTCCCTCTTTCTCTCTCAAATAAATAAATACAATCTTTAAAAAAAAAAAAAGATGGGATAACTAACACGGGCTAAGAAGCATTACAGGACCAACTTTAGCTGGCTCACACTGGAAGGATGTGTGCCCAGAAAAGGACTCTTCAGTTCTGAAAAACCATGTGGACTAAATCAAGGGTAGGCTGCTAAGTCAGGGAGACACCGAGGTAAGTTGTGGGAAAGGTACTGTGTGGAGATTCAGAACACAACCATTTTGGCCTTTCCTTCCTCAGCTACTAAGTGACTGGGAAAGTCATTTTACTACTCTGCCCCTCAGCTTCGTCATCTGAAAATGAAGGAGGTGCCTAGAAGATAACATAGGAGAAAATCTGGATGACCTGGGGTATGGGGATGACTTTTTAGAACAACACGAAAGGCACGATCCATGAAAGAAATCATTGATGAGCTGGACCTCATTAAAATTAAAAGCTTTTGCTCTGTGAAAGACAATATCAAGAGAATGAGAAGACAAGCCACAGACTGGGAGAAAATGTTTGCAAAAAATAGATCTGATAAAGGACTGCTATCCAAAATATACAAAGACTTCTTAAAACTGACCAGGAAGAAAATAAACAATCCAATTAAAAAGTAGGCCAAAGATCTCCACAGACACCTCACCAAAGATGTACAGATACAAAAAAAAAAAGCTTATGAAAGGGTGCTCGCCATCATAGTCACTGGGGGAAAATGCAAATTAAAAACGACAATGAGATACCATTGCACACCTACTAGAATGGTATAAATTCAGAACACTGACAACACCAAGTGCTGACTTGGAGAATGTGGAGCAACAGGAACTCTCATTCATTGCTGGTGGAAATGCATAATGGTACAGCCACTTTGGAAAACAGTTTGGCAGTTTCTAATAAAACTAAACATACTCCTGCCATAAGATCCAGCAATTACGCTCCTTGTTAATTTACCAAGATGAAACCAAATAAGAACAGGAATTACTTTGGGGGCAGAGAAAGAGGTAGTTGCAAGAGGAGGAAATAAACTGGAGCCTTAAGGGGCGCCTGGGTGGCTCAGTTGTTAAGCGTCTGCCTTCGGCTCAGGTCGTGATCCCAGGGTCCTGGGATGGAGCCCCGTATCAGGCTCCCTGCTTGGTGAGCCTGCTTCTCCCTCTCCCTCTGCTGCTCCCCCTGCTTGTGCTCTCTCTCTCTCTGTCAAATAAATAAATAAAATCTTTAAAAAATAAATAAATAAATAAACTGGAGCCTTGAGAATGAAGGGGCCAAGCAGGTGTAGAGTGCAAGGGGCCCCAAATGAGGCTGGAGAGGCAGACAGAAGCTAGATCATGCTGGGCCTTCAAGGCCATAATAAGGACTTTAGACTTTAGTTCAAGAGCAGTGGGAAGACATAGGAGGGTTTTAAGTAGAGTGAGAGGTGATTGCAGCTGCATGAGAAATCTAAGGTATTTTTAAAAACTTTGTGATTACAGTAGTAATTCAGCACTGGAATAGATTACCAACAGAGCTTAGGGGAGCAGTTTCCCTAAATAGATTGAGTTGACTCTTAAGGAAGATAAATAACTTCACATGGGAAAGTTGCAGAAGAGTACACCAGGGGTTTGCAAATTAGGTCAGGGTGGGGGAGTTGGGCAAAGCAAAGATATCAGGCTCTTGTCCCTGAGATAGGAGCCTTTGAAGTAGGAAAGGAAGAGTAGACATTTTGCTCCCTTTTTCACAAGCTGAAAGTCTATTTTGAAGGGATTAAGGAGCATGTTCCTTTGGCGTCTTAGGTCCGCTAACGTGCAGGATGATAGGACAATATTTCAAAAGAGAAGGAATGATTATCACAGCCAGAAAAACCACTCCCTCCAACTTCTGCACAGACTTTTTAAGAAACTTCTCCATCCACATCAGTGGATGATTATTTCCCTGGAGCACCACCTGTCTATAGCAGGTGGGCAACTGGTGAGGAAGAGGGATTGGGAAGGAGATGATCTTAATTTTCAACAAATTCTCATAGGACTTTTTCCTTTTCCTGCCCAGTCTTCCCAATCTCAGACTGAACTCTGTGTGACTCCTTTTGTTTTATTACACAATTTCTGCTACTTAAGGATAAATGCTGGCGTGGGGAAGCTTGTAAAATCCATTGCAACAATGGTTAATGGTAATAATTTCTAAATACAATCCCAATTATACTTAGTAGCAACATTAACATCTATTGAGCACATATTAAGTGCCATGCTACTATAAATTTTATGTTTTATACATGTAATTGCTAGAAAAGTATTAGTGAAAATGCTTATTAAATAAGTGATTGAACAACAATTGGTAGTCATCACTAGGTAATTCGAATCTGATAATGGAACCTATGTGAATGGAGTCAAGAACAGAAATCAGAGAAAAAGCTGAGAATCTATTGAATGGTAAGGAGATCAAAACATATGGTAAACACTAACATTCAGGGTGTTGGTTGTTCTATCAACCTGGGTCCTTGAGCAAAGACCCTCTGTTGGCCCGTAGTTGAGCAAGAAACAAACCTCTATGGCTGCAACTCACTGAGAGTTTAGAGATGCTTGTTATTGCAGAATAAATCTAGAACATAGTTTCAGTTCCCACTAGTAGCTCAATAAATATTTTATTTCATTGTCTTGAATCAGACACACAAAATAAAACATTTGTAATCTTTGGTTCATGAAACAGTGTCAGTAATCATCCATACATGTCACTCTTTTCATTTTATCTCTTCTCTTGAATTTGATTATTTGGAATATTTTTCTAATGAACATCCATGAACATCTCATCCAGATGAAGAATTAGAATATTGTCAATACCTTCATTTCTAAATGCTCTTTCCTTACCCCATCCTCCTACCTCCCTGCACTGAGGTAACCTCCATCCTGATTTTCATGTTTCTCATTTTCTTGCTTAAAAAAAATCAGTTTTATCATATATATTTAGGCCTAGGCAATATATTGCTTTGGCTTTTAAACTTTATAAAAAGTATATCATACTGCACATATTCTCCTGGAACTTAGTTTTTTAAATCTAATTTATCTTCATTCCTAGGCATAACAGTAATTCTTTAATTTTCTCTGCTGTACTGCATTATCCATTTTCCTGTTGATGAACATTTGAATTGTTTCCAGTTGTTTTTTATTATTATGAAATGTGCTGCTATAAACATTCCTGCACATGTCTATTAGCATACATCTGCAAGAATGTTGAGAAATAAAAATAAAGATACAATAAGATATTATTAGATATAAAATTATTTGAAATGTCAAAAATTTTAAAGTCTATCAAGATCAAGTGTTGGACTGATCAGCATCAATAGGATCTTGCATATATTGCTGGTAAGAGGATAAGTACAAACATCATTTAAAATAACTTGGCATTATTGTTAAAGCTGAACATTGACACACCCTATAACAAATCTCAATAAATGTTCAATGAATACATTAATGGGCAAATAATCACTCAGAGAATTAGTTAAGGTATTTTCCATCTCTCTTCATCTTTGTCCCTTACCAGTCTCCTAGTGACTTTTCCATATTTATGATTTTGACCACTGGCCCACCATTTTCTTCTCTGCCTCATGCTCTGCTGCCATTTAGGTTCACTTTGACTCCCAAGTGGATGATTCACCCAACATGCTAGCCTTCTCCTTACACAACATCTGTTATGAAGACTAAATAAGCTAATAAATCCAAAATGCTTAGAACAATGTCTAGCACAAAGTAATATATAAATGTTTATTATTATTGTATTTTTATTGTATTTCCTTCAGTGCTCTTATAGAAAAATATGGCTGTGGTCTGATACATAATTCAGGTATTCTTGGTTCCTTGGCCAAATATTATAGTTGTATACTCATTTACATTTCATTTTGATTTGGGGCCCAACTATTTGTTTTCCTAACATACTTATCCAAATTTTTGCCTTGGTAGTTCCCCATAATAAAAGATGAAACTTAAGCGAGTCTTGGGTCTGCCCAAATCCCCTATTATTCGAAGGATTCACATCTCCCTTTCCTTTCCTTTGGAAAGATAGCTCCACTCTGATGTTGCCTTCACATGATCGTTACACCTAATGAAGATCTGGACTGCACCCTCTTGGAGCTGTGCTTGTGTTTCCCTTAGTGACTTTCATCTCCCCTTAGAGTTCGGACTTCATAAATTGTCCAGGTGGATTAGTCATTTCTCCTTTCTCCCCTTCAATCACACTGCCACTTTGAAACTTACTGACCAATGCTCAGAGTAGAGTAGCCCTTCCTGATCTCTTTCTTTACCTCCGCAAACTATTCAAAATTTCTTTACCACTTTGTATAGCTGTCCTAGTCATCAAAGTCAGGTTCCTCTATTGAATTTATTATCAATTCCCTTTCTATAGCTTTCAGAGAACTGTTAGAAACTGCCCTCTTGCATCAGGATCAAACATGCATTAGGCATTGCTATTTTGGGATTTAACGCATGTGCAACTGGCCCTGGGTTTTACCAACTAGAATTCCCACTAATCCAGGAAGGATCTGGAAAGCATATCTGAGATTTAGATGAAGTTGTTACCATACTAATCATGTAAACCATCAAGCACAGTCTTTCATTTTTATCTCCACCAGGCGGAGGTTATCAAAAGAAGTCATCGTCCAGGGTCTGTGAGAGGACTGTGTCCTGGGAAGATCAGATATATTGTTTACAGGCTTCTGGGGAAGGGCTTGGAATGGAATACTTGTGTCTTATAACCCTCCCCGAAGACAGCTTGCTCACTCAAGAACTATAGCATGAGCTGGCCTGGGTCAAGAAGAGAACAGAAAAGAGAGGTGGGTGTGTAAGAAGAGTGGGAGACCAGAATCAGGTGGTGAGGGTTGGAGAGGGGTCACACACTAGATCATGCATGCCTTGGAATCATTGAATTTCAAAACTGAAAGTGACCTTAGAAGCCTGTCTAATTTAACCAGCTCATTTTACAGGTAGGAAAACTTACATCATAGAGGTGAATGGACTTGTCCAAGGTCAGAGAGTTGTTGCTTAGATAGAAAATCCTTTTTACACAAAGGTGGGTTTTTGGTTTTTGTTTTGGTTTTTGTTTTTTTTTTTTACTTTATTATAAAGAGAGGCTATGGAGGAAATACCTAAATGACTCTAAGTAGAAAGGAAGGGAAAAAAACTTTTCAATTACATCAACTATTTATCATAACATGCAAAAATGCTTGTTATATTGAGGGTTAAAAACAATGTGAAAATGTACTATAATAAAATTTTAATAAAATAAAATTAATCAAGAGTCAACGTTCACCTGATCAAAATTCCTTCATCATTATACATTGGCTTTTAACTATTAATGGCAGTTTTCTCTGATGCAAGGAATTATAAATATTTTTCCTTCTGTTCTTCTGTATTTCCATTATAATCATATATTTCTTCCACAGTGATTAAAAAATATGTTTTACCCATTTGCTTTAGAGCTATTTGTCCCCATTTGATTGTCCAGAAGGAAACAGTAGATTGGATAGTCTAACATCTCCTTTTATGATGTGAGGAACTTGGCAAATTCCTTTTGGTTGCTATTCTAAGCAGAGTGCCATCTTAACATTCTGTTTCACAAAACTTCTTCTTCACTTTCCAGTTTTACAATATACACAGTAATCTAGAAAAGAGCACAGATTTCCATGGGGGGAAAAATCCTTTATACGTGAATCATGTTAAAAACACAAACCTGGGAGGATTCTGGGAAGATGGTGAAATAGGAAGCACCAGGAATCTGTCTCCCCACCCAGACAACAATTGCACTGGCAGAATCTGTCTGATGCAAATATTTTGGCACTCTGGAGTCCATTGAAGGCTTGCAACTTCCAGGAGAAGGCTTAGAAAGTTATATTGTGGTTAATTTCAGTCAATTTCAGCTCTTAGCCCAGTAGGAGCCAACCATCCCACATCCCCACCTGTGTACATGTTCCTGAGGCAGCTGGCACACACCTTGTGGGAGTCAGGGTAGACAAAAAGGACTCTGTCCTCCAAATATCAGGGATCTGTGTGCTAATCACTGATCATTGCTTCTCATCACAGAGGTTCAAAGAGATAGGAGGCAACAACTGTTTTTACACCTCCCCGTATTGTAAGCTCTTACCCTTCAGCTGAATTGACTTCCAGGAGACCTAACGGGTGCCTTTTTTACCCCCTTCTTCCTTTTTTAATTTTTCCCTTTTTGAGAGTGAAGACTAGAACATTCAAAAGTAACTATATAGAGAGGGAAAATTACAAAGTGACCACATATTCCCAAGGTAAGGCATAGGCCCAGAAAAGACCTACGTTCACATCTCAGGCTAATCTTTGGGACAGAGATGGCTTACAACAATCAAAAAGACAATAAATAAAAACAATAGCAAAAAACATCAAACCCTGAGGAAGAGGAAGAATCTGACTTCCAGAATTACCAGATTACTAGTTTCAAATGTCCAGTGTCAAACAAAAGAATTATAAGACATACAAAGAAACAGGAAAGGATAGTTCATTCAAAGAAAAATAATAAATAAATCAACAGAAACTGTCTTTGAAAAAGACCTGATAACAAATCTGGACAAAAACTTTAAAACAACTGTCTAAAAATGCTCAAAAAACTAAAGAAAGATGTGAAGAAAATCAATAAAATGATAGATGAACAAAATGGGAAATATCAATAAAGAGATTAAAAAGGAAACCAAAAAGAAATTCTAGAGCTGAAAAGTATAATTACTGAAAAGAAAAAATTTACTAGAGGGATCCAAAGACAGATTTGAAAAGACAAAAGAAAGAATTAGTGAATTTGAAGATAGGACAATGGAAATTGTTGAGTTGGAGGAACAGAAAGAAACAGGATTGAAGAAAAGTAAGCACAGTCTCAAGGACCTGGGGACACCACCAAACAGATCAACATATGCACTGTGAGAATTCCAGAAGGAGAAGAGTGACAGAAAAGGGCAGAGGGATTATTTGAAAAAATATTGGCAGAAAACTTCCCAAGTTTGGTAAAAGACATGAATATAAATATCCAAGAAGCCCAAAAACTCCAAGTAAGATGAACTCAGAGACCCATACTGAGACACATTATAATCAAACTTTCAAAGGCCAAAGACAAAGAGAGACTCCTCAGAGCAGCAAGAGAGAAGCAACTTGTCATTTATAAGCAGTCCTCAGTAGTATCAGCAGATTTCGCATCAGAAACTTCAGAGGACAGAAAGTATTGGGCCAATATATTCAAGGCGCTGAAAGAAAAAACTGTCCACCAAGATTTTAATTGGCAAAACTGTCATTCGACAGTGAGGGAGAAATTAAGACATTCCCAAATAAGCTGAGGGGAAGGTTGCTACTACCAGACCTGTCCTGCAAGAGATGCTCAAGGAACACTTGCAGGGTGAAATAAAAGAATACTAGACAGTGACTCAAAGCTGCATGAAGAAATAAAGATCTAAATTAAGGTAAATGCATCAGCAATTATAAAAGCTAGTATTATTGAAACAATGGCTTGTAACTCTACGTTTTGTTTTCTACATGACTTGAGACTGATATATTTTCTAAAAATAACAATTGCTGGTCTAAAAGCTAGTATCATTGTAACTTTAGTTTGTGACTCCACATTTTGTTTTCTACATAATTTATATTTTTGGTTACACAATGTATAAAAATGTAATTTTGTGACACCAACAACCAAAAAAGATGGGAACAGACTTCTTTTTTTTTTTTATAGAATTTATTTATTATTTATTTGACAGAGAGAGACGCAGCAAGAGAGGGAACACAAGCAGGGGGAGTGGGAGAGGGAGAAGCAGGCTTCCCGCCGAGCAGGGAGCCCGATGCGGGGCTCGATCCCAGGACCCCAGAATCATGACCCGAGCCGAAGGCAGACGCTTAATGACTGAGCCACCCAGGGGCCCCGGGAACAGACTTCTTATAAAGGAGGAGAATTTTTGTATGTTATTCAAGTTAAGTCAGTAGAAGTTCACATTATATATGTATATGTATATTCACATTATAACTTTGAACTTCCATGGTAACCACAAAGATAATAGCTACAGAATATATACAGAAGGATTGGGAAAAAATTTAAACATTTCACTACAAAAAAATCAATTAAACATGATCAATTAAATCAATTAATCAGGAAATGCAGGATACGTGGGATAAAAAGCAATAAGCCATAAAGAAAACAAATTGCAAAATGACAGAAGGGGGGATATAGCTCAAGGGTAGAGCATTTGACTGCAAAATGACAGAAGGAAGTCCCTCCTTATTAGTAATTACCTAAAATGTAAATGGATTAAAGTCTTCCATTGGCAAAATGGATTTAAAAAACAAAAACATGATCCAACCATATGCTGTGTACAAGAGACTCACTTTAGATCTAAAAAAACAAATAGATTGAAAGTGAAATGATGGGGAAAGATATTCTATGCAAATAGTAACCAAAAAAGAGCAGATCATACAAAGTATCTTCTCCAACCACAAGTTAAAGTTAGAAATCAATAACAGAAGTAAAACTGGAAATTTCACAAACTTGAGGAAATTAAACAGCATACCCTTAAACAACCAACGGATCAAAGAAGAAATCACAAGGCAAATTGGAAGGTAGTTAGCAGTGAATGCAAATGAAAACACAACACACCAATACCTATGCAACCGGAGAAAGTGGTACTAAGGAGAAATTTTACAGCTATAAATGTGTATATTAAAAAACAAGATTTCAAATTACAACCTAACTTAACAACTCAAGGAAGTAGAAAAAGAAGAACAAACTAAACCCACAGGTAGCAGAAGGAAGGAACTAATAAAGATTAAATCAGAGATCAATGATAAAACATAGAGCCCAGAAATAAACCCTCTCATATATGGTCATTGAAGTATTGCTTATTGCATATATGTTGGAACCAAATACCTCCAGGCTTCTTGTTAGGAGTGGTAACAAGTGTTTATTTATGGTTAAACCAACTGCTAGTTGGGGTTTCTGTTGCTTGTAGCCCAAAGCACCCTTAACCAATGCCATTAGCCAGTAGCAGTAATAATAGAACACTGGACTTGAATGCAGATCTGTCTGGCTCCAAAGTCCTACCCTTTCATTTATAATGAGATATCTTCCTTCTTCCCTAAATAATGAATGATTAATTTCCCGGAAATACTTCTAAGTTTTCGAAAGAAAGAAACTTACTTTTGAAGGAATACTACCTTGTTTCTATAAGACCATTCAGTTAGTCCAGACAATTTAAATTTTACTCTGGTCTTCCTAAATATTGATCACAGTATCTCATTTTGCACTATTTTCAAAGTTAATTAGTGCAATTTTCATTTTTCCTTACTTATTAATAATGGTAGGGAATAAAATTGTCTCCAAGTCAGTGCCAAAGAATTACCATTTGTTTGTGAGCGTCCATTCTCCCCAACCTTCCCTCCTAGCACTGAGTCACCAACGATCCTCCCTCTGAGCTGGCTGTGTCCTTGGCTCATCGTAACAGTGATTCCTACCACTCAGCCTGCTGCCACTGGCAGTGACCCAAGGGCCTGGATGCTCTCTTTTTGCTTCACAAACTCCCAAAAGCTACTCAGGCTGCAAACTGTTCCTTCCATCTATTCTACTGTCCAAACAGCTGAGTGAAAGTGAAGAAGCAAGTAAAGAAGTTTTGCTGCTTCTGTGACCTGAATTCCTCAAGAGAAATGATTACTAACTGCAGTAGGCTTTTAATATCCTACCTAATATATTTCCCCTGTTGAAGAAAGTAATCATGATCTTACCACTCTTAAGGAAATTGGGTAGAGAAGGGTCAGGCCGTCCAAAATGATATTCCCTCCCACACCATGTGTCTTTGATCACAAACACCACAGATTGATCCTGAAAACCATCAGCAAAAAAGAAGTTCGGTGTTAGGTCCTGGACAGCTCACAGGCTAAAAAATAGGGTGCAACATTCAGAAGGATGGGACAGAAAGCAGTTTGGGGATCTTGGTAACCAGAACTAATGAATGGGCCCCTTGGGGAATGAGCCCTGGGATCACATTCTGCCACAAGCATCACTGATTCCACAAAGAACGCAGGGACTGGGGAAGGAAAGTCTTCCCAAAGAAAAGTGGCAGTCTTTTTAAAAGAAAGAACGAAGAATACTGAGCATGCTAGTGTGCATGTGTTTGTGTGCATGTCTGTGTTGCGAGTGGGAAGAAGAAAAATCTGTTCACTAAAACCAGCTAAGTTGCGGCCATAAGGAATTACAGGAGCAGTATTTACATCTAACTAAAGGCAGCCAAGAGCCTGCTTAAAGCTGGGCTTTTACTAGCCGCTGGCTTCCACCAACCACCTAAAAGACTGAACTGCAGCTTGGGAAGTTTTGTCATTCGTAGGGTTGGATTTCCTGGCGTAAGGGGGATGGGATTACCTAAAGTTGGAAAATGCTTGGCATACTGGCTACCATATGCTTGAGATTGTCTCCCAAGGAAGTCCCTGAGCTGTTGTAAGCTTCTCTAGGTCTGGTTCTGACCTGCACAGTTCAGCCACGCCCAGCCCTGGAGCCATGAAAGCAGCCTGAGAACCTCCTTCTCAACTCAGCTCTGATGATCCTTTCCAGCAAAATGGGCTTGACTCAGCGTCTTAATGCCTTGGGGAGGTCATCCAGTGTAGGTGCCTATACTCTGTGCAGGAGGAAGGCCTTGCCAGACTGTTCACATTTCTTAACTTCTTAGCCCTGGAGAAAAGGGCTTACGTGACAAAGGGTTATGAAACTCAGCCTGAGGGCCCAGAATGAGTCCATGCTGTTTTCACCGAGGAGCTTTTTTTAGCTTTGTGTAATCAGCATTTTCCTTCTTGCCTTTATGTAGCCCTTCAAAGCAGAAGCTAGAGTCCCCAGCTCCTGAGGTCAGGCATGGGTGGGGGAACCATGGGGGGAATTGGGGGAACACTGTCTGGGTTTTTATGCAGCAAGAGCTAACTGTCACTTCCCACCTCAGTCACTGACACTTCTCCAAAGGACACAACCACACCTGTCCATTCAGGACGAGCTACATAATTTGAGCAACATGAAAATGGGGGGCCCCATTCAAAACTTAAGAATTTCAAGACTGCACCAGCCAAGTACTAAGTGCAGACCTTCCCGAGTGCAAGGAGGGTCTGTGGCCCAGGTTGTGTGTGCATTCAGGTTTCTGACGGATTGAATGAGGCCCACCCACACTGGGAAAGACAATCTGCTTTACTCTGTGTATCAGTTCAAATGTTCACCTCATCTGGAAACACCCTCACAGACCTTCCCGGAATAATGTTTAACCACATATCTGGGCAACTCTGGCCCAATAAAACAGACACATAAAATTAACCATCACAATGCTCTTTCTCTCCCTTCTTTTGATCCTTTGCTAGAATGCTCATCATAGTGTTGGCCCCTCCAGCAGAAGGTGAGAGCCAGGCCCAGCTTTCCAGAGAGTCATGAAGCCTGTGAATGAAGTCTGTCTCCACACGCTAACCTCAGACCAGCTCTCCTCACTCAGGAGTTATGTTGATCCCCTCTCTGTTTCCACCAAACTCTTCCTTGTCCTCTGTGTTGGCCCATCAATCCCTCCAGCATCAGGGTTAGGCTCTCTTGGCTTCTTCCCCACCTAATTAATTAGTATATCTCTCCTAGCAGAAAGTCTCAGTAGACCATCTGCACTCTCCACTCCCAACATGTGAGTATTTTCACAGCAACTTGCTAATAACAGAACTTTTTCTTCTTTGGGTTATTGCATCCATTTGCTACACTGGGGGTTGAGCTAACATGTCAGACAGAAAGAGCCATGATTGGACACTAGAGACATTTGGGAGCACATTTTTCTGTTTAGCAGAGTAACCCTGGATGACAGACAAGGGCATTTGCAGGAGTCAGGGAAGCCCGGCTTAATTTTCCGATTTTTTTTTCCTGTTCTTGCCAGAGGCCTAGGGTTACTCCCTTCATGTGGCTCTTGGCTATACATGCTCAGTAGGGAAGAAAGAGTTGAGTTTCGGAGTGAAAACTTCCAATTAGAGTGAGACCTGAATTCATTGCTAACTTGCTTTGTGGCCCTGGACACAGTTCTTAGTGTTTCTATCTGCGTCTTGGCTTCCTCATCTGCAAAATGGGAAGGCTAATATTTGCTCTATGAGACTGATGTATAAAGCACCTGGCATAAAACAGAGGCTTGGAAGACAGCTGCTCATAACCAGGTTCCTTGTTCTACGACTCCATCCTTGCTCCCTCATTCAGAAAAACCAGGGAAAGATGAGCACGCAAGCTAGGGGAAACTTGGACAGGCTGGGTGTGGTGTCCATCTTCAAAGGAGAGGCCCTGGGGTGTGGTGAGCCTCTTGCTTTCCTTTCCCCAAATCACTTCCCTTACTGGCTTCCTGCAGCTCATACCACCCTGGGGTCATCTCAAGCTTCCTGCCAGCATCCTGTCCCTCCCTCACTCCTCCTAGGGCAAACATGTCAGCACTCGGGGTTTAGAAACAGTTTTGAGGCCCATCCCCGGCGTACCCAATGGCCATAAAAGAACCACTTGGCCTTGATCCACGTTTGGCAGTTAGAGAGCACCTAAGGACATGCAGCTTGAGATGTGTGACTCACGCAAAGAAATCCCCTTCTCCTTTTCCTTCTCTGTGTGCTCTATTTGCAGAATGCTATCCATAATTGCTTAATAATTACATACACGGACCAGTATCTTTCTACCCCAGGCTTCCCCACATGCATGTGTTAAACTCTTGAGGCTCCAGGGCAACTAAGATTTATTTCCCCCACCCCATATATAAAAGTTAAAAAGGCAAGGCTTCTAGGTTCCCACATTCCTTGGGGGTCGTTCAGGGTATACCTCCAGCTATTCTTAATGGACACATAAAACTAGCCTTCCTTCTCTTTTGAAACCCAAACCTGTGTCCCACTGAGGTTTTCTGGCCTCCTTCATTCAACCCCTTCATCCTCCCCACCACCCCCTCAGTGGTCAGCCCTGCCTGTGTGGCTACTCCTTGTATCGTCAACCTTAGAATGACCCTTCAGGCTGACTGAGGGTATCCTACACAGGTTTCTGTGTGGCAGAGATTGGCCCAGTTTTTCTGTAAAGGCCAGATTGTAAATAGTTTAGGCTCTATGAGCCAAGAGGCAAAAATCAAAGATATCATGTGGTCACTTCTATAACACTTTAAAATGCAATGAGTTTTTTAATTTTATTAAAAAAATTTTTCACTTCTGGAAAAATGAAGGGAGGGAAATCGGAGGGAGAGATGAACCATGAAAGACTGTGGACTCTGAGAAACAAGCAGGGTTTTATAGGGGAGGGGGGTGGGGGGATTGGTTAGCCTGATGATGGGTATTAAAGAGGGCACGTACTGCATGGAGCACTGGGTATTATACGCAAACAGTGAATCATGCAACACTACATCAAAAACTAATGATATATTGTATGGTGACTAACATAACATAATAAAATTTAAAAATAAAATAAATAAATAAAAGCTCAATCTGTGGAAGAAAAAAAATTTTTTTTTCACTTCTAGACATTCTATTTGGTTGTCAAATAGGACTCGTCACTTCAACAGTCTCTTATTTTTCACTCCTCCATTTGATAATGTCTTTTCTTTGTCAAGCATATTAAATAAACTTAAATTTATTCCATAATCAATAGCCAAATATCTGAAGTGTTTATCAGCTAGATCTGCTGTCTGTGGTTTTTGTTGGTTCTCTCTAATGATGCCTCAATTCCTTGAGTATACCATGATTTCTTTTTAAATCATGAATCCCAGTTCAACGGAATGTTATATCTGGAAATCTTTGAGGCTTCTGGTAAGGGTGATGCCTTCAGTGAGGATTTGATTTATTTCTACACTGAGAGTGCCGCCAACTCTGGGCCACATGAAAACAAAGTATCAACTCTGGTTTTACAAACCATACTGAGAGTGTGGACTGCAAGCTCGCATAGAGGTTAGTGTGTCGTTACAAATTCTCAGATTTTTCCTCCTGCTATCTAGAGCCAGGGTGAAAACAGGCGAGTTTCCTTTCTATCCTCTTCAGTGAGGAAATGGAGTCCCAGAAATTCCTGGTTTAAACTGTCCCTGAGGAAGGGCACCTGGGTGGCTCAGTCAGTTAACCCTCCAATTCTTGATCCCAGCTCAGGTCTTGATCTCAGGGTTGTGAGTTCAAGCCCCGTGTTGGGCTCCATGCTGGGCGTGGAGCCTACTTAAAAAAAAAATTAAACTGTCACTGAGGAGACATCCTTTGGGGTCCAAGGTAATTTATAAGAGGGTCTGTGATCTGACTTCTGCTGTTTCCCTAGACTTTGTCTCATGCTTGCCTTGCAAACATTAAACACAGTCTTTGGGTCACTTGAGGGTAGACAGATGCCCCCACGGCAGTCTGCTTCCTCATTTGCTTGTTTATTTTGCCTCTCTTTTTCCAGTAAGCATAGCAGTGCATTCTTAAAGATTTTTTAAAGTTTTTTATTAAGAATATTTAGGTGTTTTGGGTGTCTGGGTGGCTCAGTCATTGAGTGTCTGCCTTCGGTTCAGGTCATGATCTCAGGGTCCTGGGATTGAGCCCCAGGTCAGGCTTCCTGCTCAGTGGGGAGTCTGCTTCTCCTTCTTCCCCTCCCACCTGCTCATGCTCTCATGCTCGCTCTTGCACTCTCTCTCTCTCAAATAAATAAATAAAATCTTTAAAAAAAAAAAAAAAAGAACAGGCGCTTTAAAGAAGGAAACTTTTAGGATATCCAGAGCATCATATTACCTGTGGTGTATATGTTTTGAAAGCTCTAGTGTCCCCAAAATATGATTCAGTAGTACCGGAATATTTGAGATGGTCCCCAGTGGTCCACACCTTTATTTAGACCCTTATATAATTTCCTTCCACGTTATATCTTGGGGGGTCTGAGTGACCAGTAAAATATAGCAGAAGTGATGCCTTGTCAGAGGCTAGGTCATAAAAGCCACCGAGCTTTCTATTTGTTATTTCTTTGATCACTCATTCTGGGGCAGGCCAGTTGTGAGAATATTCTCTTATGGAAATACACATGAAACTGAAGCCCCCTGTCAATAGCCAGATAAGTGAGCTTATAGACAGATCCTTCAGCCCCAGTGAAGCCTTCAGAAGACACAGCCCTGGCCAATACCCTGATAGAAACTTCATGAAAGACCCTAAACCAGATCTACCCAGCTGAATGGTTCTTGAATTCCTTACCTTGAGAAACTGTGTGAGATAAATGTTTGTTGTTGCTAAGTTTGGGGGAGAATTTATTTCATTACAATAGGTATCAAATATAAACTCTTTCTACCTGCCTGTAATCCCAAAAGTTTTAGAAATGTTTTATGACAATATATCCATAAATACCTCATTACAGTGTCTCTCTGTTATGTGGGTGGGTTAATATACTGATACTTAACTCCAGATTCTCTTATATAACTAGCTACCACCCTTCAGAAAGCAGAGCTGGGGTGCGTGAGACATGGAATGGGTAAGTTCTGTCAAAAAGAGGGTTGCAGGGGCACCTGGGTGGCTCAGTTGGCTAAGCGGCTGCCTTCGGCTCAGGTCATGATCCCAGGATCCTGGGATTGAGCCCCGCATCAGGCTCCCTGCTCAGCGGGGGAACCCGCTTCTCCCTCTCCCTCTGCCTGCCTCTTTGCCTACTTGTGCTCTCTTTCTCTCTCTCTGTCAAATAAATAAATAAAATCTTTAAAGAAAAAAAAAGAAAAGAGGGTTGTGGTCTGGAGTGAAGATTGCACTTAAGAATGGGGAACGCGGAATGAGAGTGGATGACATGATGCCGTGGAGTGACTGGGGTCACCAACATGGAGACTCTCTCCACACCTTTGTGCACACCGTTTTCTTCCCTTACAATCCTGCCTGGTTTTCTCTGGTTTTCTGATCCCTATCCATTCTTCATTCAACTCAAGTCTCATCTCGGTGCAACCTTCTCCAATTGCAAAGAAAAGAGTCTTATTCTGTCTTGTGAGCCCCTGCAGCTCTCATGGTCTACGGTGCTCAGGCAGCACAGAGCATGCACCCCTATCTTCAGGGTTAGGTTGGAGATCTCTAGGCATCTGTGTAGCCCCCCATCCCCTAGAACCTGGCAGAGTACTTAGTGTGCAGCTGGTGCTTTATACAATGATACTGACCAAGGCCCGCATTGGGAATGGCTGTTCTCCCAAGGAAAGTCTATTACTCTTTATGTTGTAGCCTTATATGAGATGTTTTAGTTTTCCAGGACTTAGCTTCCTCATTGGTGAAAGGGGCCACACCTACAGTAGAACAGATAAAAAACTTTCCAGGGCCACCATGTATAATTACAGAGTGTCTGCGCCTCACGAAAGGACCCAGCTGAGGGGTGGATAGGGGTTGAAATCCAGCCACCACTCCCCTACCCAAATCTTGTGCCAGGCCAGAGGAAAAGTCACATTTTGTCATTCATCCACGCAGAGGGCACCTTTTATAACACATACCGTGGTGGTCACTGTGCTGGCAGGGCCCGAAGCACCTGACACTACAGAGGGGCACGGTCTTGCCATCTATGACCTTCCCTAAAGGACAAGCCTTGGGCTCTGCTGTTAAGAGTCCTGGGATCATCGAGGAGGTATCAAAGACAGGCAGGAAGTTGGTTCCTTTTCTTGAGCAAATAGTAAAGAAGTATGTCATTTGCCCTCTTCCCAGTGTGATCTATTGTAACTGCCTATGACCTTGATTTGGATATTTTTTCCCTGCCTCGGATTCCTGTGGGTTGCCACATTGCTCTCGCCTGACTCTTGTTCATTCTCTCCTTTTTGTGTGTTTTAATGCTCATTGTTTCCTGGTTAAACCAGTTTTTAGTGTTGATATTTAATACATCTGCTGTTAGTAAACCTTGCAGGGTGTTTCCATTTGTGTAAACAGAAGAAAAAGGCAAATAAATGGGCCTCACAACTGCCGTTTGAATGAGCTAATAATAAAACCATGGCCCTTTTGTTCAGATGTACAATAGCATGGCCATTTCTTCCCATCTTCTTTTTAAAGGCTTCCTGTACTCCATCAGGTACCTCCTATGGCCAAGAGAAGATATTTGTGTTTCCTTTGACTACCAGGGTATGTTCCTGATTATTTACATGTGTATAAACCTAAAACTTATCTTCAACAAATTTCCAAAACATTCTAACTTACAGGAAGTTGACGCATATTCTCAAATTTATCAAATCCTTTCTTATTATGTCTTTCCACAACAAGACAAAAACTGCCATTCCAAAAACCCAAGTTAAGATCATAGATACCTTTCCAAAGAGATGGCTTGCATGTACCTTTGTAGCTCTATAAAATGGTCAATTATTTCTAACATTTTTCACCTACATGGTAAATAATAGGTATGATAGAAGGCCTAAAAGCCAGAGGTCAGAGTCTCATAAGTCTCTCAGCCATCCGGATGCCTGGGATTCTAATACTTTAGTTGTTCCCCAAAGTGCCAAAGGATAGCCTGCTTCTGTTTTCCTTCATGTGTTCTGTTCATTGCTACTCAGACCTTGTTTTCCTTCATGTGGGTCAGCATTATGAAGACGTAGTGTTGGAGGTTTTCTAGGGGCTGTAACGAAGAGAGAATCAGGGAAGTCTTCCCAAAACATAGATACTGACAAGTACCACATGCCCAAAATCCAGCACGAATGAGTCTTCCTTGGGCTTAGGTCTTGCCTTTCCCTAGCATCCCCCAACTTTCTTTTTCCTCCCAAAATTTTATTATGAAAAATGTCAGATTTTAACAAATAAACACATTAAACAAATAAATACACCAATTTTGTTTGGTCAATGAATTTTCATGGAAATCATCGGTGGTAGATTTTTATTAACCCTGATTTAGCAATGAACAAAACTGAGATTCCCAAAAATAAAACTGGTCCCCGATTACAATGGTATTGAAACAAAGAGCAACTTCAAATGTAGATCATTAATAGCACATGACAGCTTTCTTGACGGGGAAGACTTTCTAAGGCACAATGAAGGCAAAAGAAATGGGAAAAGTGCATACAACCAGAAAAATCCTTAGACTAAAATAAAAACAAAAAAGAAGACAAATTCAACTGAGCACAGAAAACAAATCATATAGCCTTAGCCTGCTCCACCCTGGCCTAAAGAAAAATGAGGTAGTCCATGGAGTAAAGATTAGCCAAAAAGAAACAGATCTCTGGAAACTGGGTAAATTGCAGCAAAGTTTCCCCCAAAAAAACAACGTAAAATAAACTTGGGCGGGATCATCAAAATACTTTTTTAAGGATTCTTTTCATATAACAGAAAAGCAACATGGACTATTGCTTCTACGTTGGCACTTCTGTTATACCCACATTTCTATGGTTATACAGAGCACGTATGTGTTTGGGATCAATCTACAACAATCGAGACAAATAAGCTTTGAATACAAATCATAGGAAAGTTTTAGGACCCAAGCTCTATAAATGGTGACTATGGAGGATCAAATTAGATTGTGCCGGATCCTTTTAATTCATGTGCTAGCATATGGGATGATGGTGGACCAATATCATTGCAATAATTCTCAAAAATAATTAAGTCAGAATTTCTGGGGAGGGTGTCTAGATATCAGCACACTGGAAAGGCTCTCTGGGTCCTGGGTTAATTCTAATGAGCAACCGGGGTAAAGAACCATTGGCACTGGAAAAAGAGCCTGAGGGTTGGAGTCAGGGAACTGGGTTTGAATTGCAGCTAGAAGTTACCTGCCTTGTGGCCTTAAAGGAAGTTACTAATCTTTCTCATTCTGTTTCCTCATTCACAAAATTGAGATGAGAACATCTACCTCACAGAGCTGTTGTGATTATTCAGTGGGATAATATAAGCAAAGTATCTGCCATAATGCCTGCTAGAGCACAGAGGCCTCATTAAAGTCACTGAGGGTGTTCTGTGCACATAGTCTAGTAGTAATAAATACCTGTCAGATTTAAGTGATTTTGCATGGCCACCCACCCAACTGTGCCTGGATAATTAGGAGACACCAAAACAACCTTTTTCTTCCCCCATTACACACATATATATATGCACATATACACACATTCACACACACATACACACACACAGAGCAATGTTATCCAAAGGAAGCCGGAAATAATTTCTGGTTGGGGAACTATGCCCCCAGGACTAGGGGAAAGGGAGAAGAGGAAAGTAAAACATAGTCATGAAGGGCTGGATGAGGAACCACAACATCTCAGCATGCTGGGCAAGGCAGGCTTAGAGCAAGAGATGAACTGACATCTTAGAAGGGCAGACAAGGGCCTCAGCCTGAGAACAGAACATGCCCTTGGCCTAGGAAACTGAAAAGGAAAACCAAATGAGTTAAGAACTCTCTCCAAAGGAAGACTAAGATCCATCCTGCATTTTATGTTTCCAAACTACATACAGTTTGTCCCTTTATATAGCCTTGACTGTTGGTAGCAAAGTAGTTGCTGCTAAAGCCAAGCTAGCAGGTCTGAATGTGTTTCATCATTTCCAATAGCAAGAACTGACACTGAGCCTTTTCTATGGACCAGACACTGTGCTAAGCCCTTTCTATGCATATTGAGAACAAAGGTAGGTAATGCCTTCAGAATAGGTATACTCTTATTCCCATTTTACATATGAGCATATATGAGAATGGGGTAACTTGTTAAGGTACATGTAGTTAGTCCAGTGATGGGAACATGGCACATTCTGGTCCATCTGATTCCAAAGCTGAGGCTCTTAGAAACTGTGCTCCAGCTCAGATCTGCAAGTGTGACCATCCCTGCACTGATCAATGAAGATTTACCATTCAACTGCTTGGAGGAAGAAACACTGGGCGATGCAAAGATAAATGAGACAAAATTGCTACTGTCACATAATGTGTGACCCAGTGAAGGAGCCAGAGAAGCAAGCACACAACTATCCGTTAAAAAGAGTTGGGTGTGAGGGGCACCTGGGGGGCTCAGTCAGTTAAGCATCTGCCTCATGATCCTGGTGTCCTGGGATCAAGCCCCACATTGGGCTCCCTGCTCAGCGGGGAGCCTGCTTCTCCCTCTGACCCTCCCCCCTCTCATGCTCTGTCTCTCTCTCACTCTCTCAAATAAATAAATAAATAAATATCTTAAAAAAAAAAAAAAAAGCCAGGTGTGAAGGGCTGCCAGATTTAGCATGTGTGCAATATAGGATGTTCAGTTACATTTTAATTTCAGATAAACGACAGAAATTTTTTAATGTAAGTATTTCCCATGCAATACTTGGGCCATACTTACACTAAACCAATTTACTCATTGTTTATTGGAAATTCAAACTTCACTGGGTGTCCTGTATTTTATCTCGCAACCCTACTATGTAATAGGTTTTAGGGACGCCTGGGTGGCTCAGTTGGTTAAGCTACTGCCTTCGGCTCAGGTCATGATCCTGGAGTCCCAGGATCGAGTCCCCCATCGGGCTCCCTGCTCAGCATGGAGTCTGCTTCTCCCTCTGACCCTCCTCCCTCTCATGCTCTCTATCATTCTCTCTCTCTCTCAATAAATAAATAAAAATCTTTAAAAAAAAATTTAAAAAAAGGTTTTATGACAGAGAACCAAAGTAGAAATGCGGAAGAGAGAAAGCTCTAGGAACAATTAAAATCAAGATATGGGAAAAAATGGCAAACAGATGGGGCCAAGATGATTCAGAGGAAGAGATCTCACCTAGTTTTTAGGAAGGGCTATGTGCTTGACCTTAGAAGGTGAGTAGGGTTTGCCTATATCAAAGGAGTACAGAGAGATTGCATCTCAGGCCAAGATGATGGTGTAAGCTAGGGCGTGGGAGTGGGAAAAAGTAGTTATAGCTCAATACAGCTAAGAATAATGAATAGAGCTGGATTAGAACCCAGGGTTTTCTGTCTCCAGAGTCCATGCCTATCACATTCTACTAGTTAGAGAAGAATGAGGTCTGCTCAGGGTAGAAGCCCGTGACAACGGTTGGTTAGGAACAGACTGTCCAGGGACTAGAATACCAGGCTGGGTCCTGTGGGCTTAATTAAGAATAACTCAGTATAAGGAAAGATACAATCTTCCAAGGACACTGCATGCCCAAACCGCAGCTAAGGGATTCCAGAAACTCTGGGGTCTGTGGGTGAAGAGCACCACGGGGGTCACAAAGCTGGTCAATTGTCCAAATGCTGTCTCCACCAGCCCCAGACGCCAGACCCATACCCTGTGTGGAAATCAGCCGCACGAATAACTTAGTGTGGCTGGGAACCAAAGAGGCCCGTGGCATTTTATTGGCCAAAGATGCATTTGACTTCAGCTAGGTATCAGTGTTCCAGGCACTGCATCCATTTTGTGCCGGTTTTTACCAAAAAAAGCTGCAAAGGTGTGCCTCTCCACTGTAAAGTCAGAGAAACAGAGAAACACAGTTTCACAAGCTCATCCATGACTGTGCTGACTCGGAAAATGCCTTCCTAAGGAAGAGCTGGGTCACAGCAACAATCATTCTAACCTTACCTTGGTTGCAAAAATGTGTCCTGCGGAGGGGGGAGTTGGGTGAGGAGTTGTTGGTGGAGGGAGGGCCCAGGACAGGGAAAGTGGACAAAAGTCACAGTGCTTGTGACCAATGACACCTTAAGGGTACCCGGGCTCTCGGGGCTGCATGTTCACAGAGTTTCTCATCCTGAAGGGCAAACCCTCCTGCCACACAGGCATTTGCCTGGTTATTCATCCATATGAAGCCGTGCAGGGAGTTAGGAAATTGTCTCATTAGTAACCATGCCCGTGATCTCAATATCACAGAGCTTCGTGCATGATGTTCCCCGGGTGGGGGGGCGGGGGGAAGCCCTTTAGGAAATTGGCTCCTTGTAGGCAGGGTGTTGAATGCAACCCCACCTGGCCAGAGAAAGCACAGTCTAGGTTAGCAACGTAATCCAAGAAACTGTTTGCCAGCGTCTGCTATGTGCCATGGAGTGTATCTTTGAAAAGTGGGCAAGTTTCTTCTTTAATACTGATGTTAAACTCCCTTAAAATGTTTTTCCCTGGGGGCGCCTGGGTGGCTCAGTCAGTTAAGGGTCCGACTCTTGGTTTCGGCTCAGGTCATGATCTCAGGGTGGTGAGATGGAGCCCTGTATTGGCCTCTACCCTCAGCACTGGGTCTGCTTAAAAATTCTCCCTCTCCCTCTCCCTCTGCCCCTCCTCCCCTCTCTTAAAAAAAAAAAAAAAAATGTTTTTACCTGACCACTCTGAATGTGGCTCAAAGACACATATTTAGCAAAACTAATTTATGGGGACACAAATCAGAATATTATTATACCTGGGTGGATAAAAGGTTGACTAGAAAGGGCATGAGGGATTTTCTGGGGTGATGAAAATAGTCAGGTCTTATTTGGGGTATTGGTTTCAGAGGGTATACATTTGTTTTTTTTTTGTTTTTAAGATTTTATTTATTTATTTGAGAGAGAGAGAATGAGAGACAGAGAGCACGAGAGGGAAGAGGGTCAGAGGGAGAAGCAGACCCCCAGCTGAGCAGGGAGCCCGACGTGGGACTCGATCCCGGGACTCCAGGATCATGACCTGAGCCGAAGGCAGTCGCCTAACCAACTGAGCCACCCAGGCGCCCGAGGGTATACATTTGTTAAAACTCATCAAACAGTACCTTTAAGATCTATGCAATTTAGTGTATATAATCATACCTCAATTAAAAAAAAACTTTTTAATTCCTGCTTTCTGATCCTACATCTCAGAGCCAGTTCCTGCCACATGCCCTTGGAAATCATCTCTCATCTGAAGCCTGGGCTATCCCTGTGGCCCGGGAAGGGAACTCAGCAAATTCTACATCCCCACAAAGCAATCCAGAAAACCCCTGGTAGTGACAGTCCAGTTTCCTACATCTGCTATATAAATTCTTTATAGCTATGCATTTAAGGTTTTAATTTCTGTTTTGTATTTTAACATGTGTTAGCCCAGCTGGCCCATAAGGACATAATTATACAGCTATTTCTTAAATGAGACTCACTAGGTGATGGATTTTTCCACTTGCTTTGACTATCTCACCCTCTTCCTTTAGTCACAGAACCCAAGTTTTGTTCAGGTAGCAATATTCCCAGTTAAAAAGTAGTCATCTCCCCAGACTCCCTTGCAGCTATGGGCAAACCACCCATACAACAGAACCCAGTTCTGGCCAATAAGATGTAAACAAAAGTTCACTGAATAAGGATTTAAGGGAAACTATTGTTTTCCTGATAGAAAGGGTCAGATGGTTGGCAGATGTCTTTTCTTTCACTTCTCTTGGATCCCCCTATCTCTGGCCTGAAATCCAGGTGAAATGGCTAGATGAGGTGTAGATACCTTGGACCATGAAGCTACTACACATGGGAGAGGAGGAAGAAAGAAAGAGGCTGTTTCATTGAGCTCCTGTCCTTGTCTTCAACTTTCTGTCATCTCTTTATTAAATGAAAAACAATCCCCTGTTGGGTTAAGCCACTGCAGTTGGGTTTCTTTTATATCCAGGCAAATCCAATTCTGTACTTTATATTTAAAATTTTCAACTTGATCAAAAACTAATGATGTAATGTATGGTGATTAACATAACATAATAAAATAAAATTTAAAAACAAATTTCCAACTTGAAAATGTAAGTATCAGTGATCCATGATCACGGAAAAAATGTAAGTGTGAGACCCAAGTGATGACATCTAAGTGTGATGATGGCACAAGTATGAGACCTGAGTGATGATTTTACTAGCAGATGAGCTCCTTGAGGACAGGGACCATGTCTAATTGTTGTTACACCTTTTCATGAGCCCAGTGCTGGAACACAGTGTATGTCTAATTTATATTTGCTGGATGGAATCTCCCTACAACCCTGAGCAAGGAGCCACATTTCAAGAGTACCCATCTCCCAGGTCCCCAAATTTGTTTTCTCTGTAGGAACCTGACCTGGTAGAGACAGACCTTATATTTAAGAATTTCCTTCAACCAAACATGAATTCTTCCTGAGATTATTCTATTCACTCTTTTCCCCCGGATTTACTGAGATATAATTGACTTATAATACTGTATTAGTATTGGTCCAAGGCATACAATATAATGATTTGATAAATTTTTAATAATCTATATAATGCAAAATGATCACCTCCAGAAGTCTAGTTAACATCCCTCACCTTACATAGTTAAAATTTTTGTCTTATGATGAGAACCCTTAAGATCTATTCTGTCAGCAAGTTTCAATATACAATACAGTATTGTTAACTGTAGTCACTATGTTGTACATTGCATCCGCAGGATTTATTTATCTTATAACTAGAAGTTTTTACCTTTTGACCACATTGCCTCTTGATCTTCCCTTATTCAAGGCAGAGATACTTCCATTTAGAAAATTACAAACTCTAACCCAGTGCAGATTCTGAAAACAGGTTATTTCCCTGATGATACCACTGAACTCACTGTAATGTTCTGGCCTTCCTGTATGAGAACCGCCCCCCCCCCCCCCCGCCCCCGAGAGTGTGCATTTCCCATGCCTTTTTTTTTTTTTTTTTGTGGTGGGGGCAAAATTTGAGCTTCTGTAGTGGTGTATTGGAGTTGCTTTGCAGTGGTAAGAGCTGATCTGTCCATCTCCTCCCAACTCTTGGTTCAGTGACTTCATGTTGTAGCTTGAACTCAGCCATCAGGGGAGTATTTATACCGTGGAAATAGGTAAATGCTACAAATCAGTACCCAATCTTTGTCCCAAGAGCTGGTTATTAAATTTTTACCAGCACACCACACCATGGTTCCTGTCTCAAGTAATCACTCTAATGCTGAGAATGACAGGGCCTTATATAGGTATCCCCACACTTTGCAAAAGTTTGCATTCAGCCACTTTGCCTATATTAGTCCTTGTTTTTGTTAACTGAAAGAAATCCGAAGAGGATTTTTGCATTTACTAAAAAAGGAGAAATGCAAAAATAGCATTCAGCATTTGTTTTTGCAGCAAGCTGTTAGGAAGACAGCACACCCGAGCAGGGAGAGGAGCCCAGGCCAAGCTCTTCCCCAGGAACTACACTCAGCATCCCAGCATCCAGCTGACACAACTTCGAACTGTGTCTGGGAGCATCTGTGCTTGATCTCCATTTATCTTGTCCATGCATTAGCAAGATGTGTCCTAAAGTATCAGAAAGACCTAAGAGAGAGTATCCGTGGGGTTCTGGGAACTCTCGAAAAATTTTGCATATAAATTAATGGTGATTGCTTCTTCCCTTTAGGCCACTTCATATTATGAAAGAATTCATAGGAAAAGTTCCAGTTATGGGTAGTGGGGAAACCTGTATTTGGATGGTGGGTTACAATATTTAAAGTGGCATCACATAAATGATTTCATTTGACTCTCACAGCAACCCTAAGAAGTAGACAAGGAAAGCATCACTTGCTCCTTATATTAGTTTCCCACTGCTACCATCACAGACAGAGCAGCTTAAAACACAATTTTATATACATATATATACAGTATCTGTACTGTATCTGCAGGTCAGAAGTCTGAAATGGGTCCTAAGGTACTAAAATCAAGGTGTCGGCAGGGCTGTGCATCTTCTGGAGGCTCGGAGGTGAGAACAGTTCCTTGTCTTTTCCAGTTTGCCTCCCTAGGCTGCCTGCATTCCCAGGCTAGTGGTCCCCTTCCGGCTTCAAAGCCAGCAACCCTATCACTCCAACCTCAGCTTCTGTGGTCGCATCTCTTCTAGTGCTGACTCCTCTGCCCCTCTTTCAGTTATAAGGACCCTTGTGATCACGTTGGGTTCACCTAGATAACATAGGATAATCTACCCATCTCAGGACCCTTAATCACATCTGAAAATCTCCTTTTGCCATTTAAGGTAGCATATTCACAGGTTCCAGGGATTATGATGTGGACGTTTGGGGGAGGTCATTGCTCTATTTACGACACACCCTTTTATCAACCAGGAAGCCAGCTCTGAAAGATAACAGTCCTGTTCAAGTTCATGAACGTGTCAGTGGCAAGAAGGGACTTGGGCCAAGGCCAGTGCTCTGTCCACTGCAGTGTGCTGCCTCTCTTTGTAAATATTTATCCAACAGCTGGCCCAGGACAGGGCACACTCTGGGACAATGGGTACAGCACAGCTAAGGATAGATGGAGCCTCCGGGGGGACCGATTTTAGGATTTATGAGCCCTCCTAGGCCCAATCTTCCACTAACCAAACATTCTTAATTTTCCTTCCCAGCATCCCGGGGAGACTTAGAGGTCAAAGTACAGTGACCTAAAGTCCCGAAGAGTTGGATTTTCTAAGTGTTGGTTGAGATATAACTGAGGACTTGCCAAGACACATGAAGATGTTTCCTTCCACCCACTCTAGCCATTCTCCAATTTGATTAACCCTTTCCTTTCTGGAGCTTTGCCTCCAGCCTCAGGATGCATCCATCACCCCCTACTCTCTCCTACATAGCAACCACCACCTCCCTGAGTCAGATGAAATAGTGGTTAAGTGGGGGAAACCATTAGAATATTAGAACAGCGTAAGGGCATCTGTGCCACTCACATGGATTAGAAGGTGACCGCCTTGGGAATCCAAATTGGAAGAGAGAGTAGAGGCCTTGCCTGCTCCTGGTGCTCTATGTCAAAAGAAGGTAGCCTACAAGTTGCTGGATTAGGAAGCCTGTGTCCTCATTCATGTTTGTCCTTCAATTCATTGCATGACTTTGAGCGAGGCACTTCTTGTCTTTATCTGGACTGATGCAAGGAGCTGTTCACTCTGGGAGGTCCTATGCCATCATGTGGTCAATGGTGCCAGATCTAGCATCAGACCCCCTGAGTTCCTAACCCTGCTTCCACCACTGAGTGAAGTTGGACAAAAGACAACTTCTCTGTGTCTCATTTTTCTTACAAATAAAATGGAGATCCTAATAACATCACCATCCTTAGACTTATTGTAAGGATTAACTGACATAATGTAATTAATGCACTTAGCACAGTGGCCTGGCACATAATAAGCCCTTGGTAAATGTTACTGTTGTAACAGATTAGTGATTCTCAAAGTGTGGTCCCTGAACCAGCAACATCAGCCTCATCTGGGAACTTGTTAGAAACACACATTTTCAGTCCCATCCCAAACCTTGTGAACCAGAAACTCTGGGGGGCTGGGGCACAGCAATCGGTGTTTTAACAAACCCTCCAGAGGGTTCTAAAGCTACATGTTAAAGCTTGAGAACCACTGATGCAGATGGCTCGAAGATGCCTTCCAATTCTGGAATTCTATTTTTTCCTGCAAATGTATACATTTACCCAAGGCCTAAGGAAATCATTAGTATTTACCCACATCATTCCACAAACATTTATTAAAACTTCTCTTCATACTGGAATCTAGGGATAAAAAGCAAAACAAGAAATCGCTTATGGGCTCAAGAAGGTGACAGTTCATCCCATTACCCTTAATTTATAGCTTCAAAAATATGATTTGGTAAATGTTTCTGCTTTTGTTCATGATACCTGAGTTTCACTATATGAAAATGGTATCTTTTTTTAAAAAAGTATTTTCTTCAGGTTACAATTAGAGCAAGATACTAGCTAAGTGACCTTGAGTCTCCGTGTCTTTATTTCTAGAACAAGATTAATAATACCTATCTCACTAGTTTGTCGTGAAGATTAATATGATTAAATGTGATGACATGTATGAAATGACAGTTTGTTATCGATGTCCAGTAATGCTTAGTTAGATCTTAGTTTAAATCCGGTTCATAATTAAGTATTGTTGATTAGTATCAAATTGGCTTTATGGTGTATAGTACTGATATACAGAATTTTTTAAAAAACAAATAAATCCATTATATGTTGAAATCCAAGTCCTGAGTGCTATAAGATGTGTTCATCACTTTCACTTTCTTTTTTCTGACATTCAGGCCGTGAAGACCCTGAAGTACAAACAGGCTCTTTGTATTGCAGAGATAAGTCAGAGAAGTGGCTGGTGTTTATCCAAAGGCAGCCCTGAAGGCCAGGAGTCAAAGCAAAGTTCAGACTCAGTTAGTTACAGGCTCCTCAGCTGCTTCTAGTAAAAACTTTGAAATCCCCTTGGAAACTTCCCTTTTAATTCTGTCTCAGAAGATTTTATCTGATCAACCAGGCAGTCCTCAGATTCCGGAAGAGTTTCATCCCTCTTTGTGTTAAAGCCAGTATCTGCCTTGAGCTTGACCTGGAAATGGGGCTCTTCGTGGTTCCCCAAATTTAATTCGACAAAGATTGAATTGCTGAAAGACCACAGGGGACTGCTTTCGAGGTCTGTGGCTTCTTCAAGCAAGAGGGCTTGCTCGGGGCTCAAAAACATTCTGCGCATGCGGAGAAGGTACCCTGCAGTGACCGGCACGTAGTGAGTGCTCAGCAATTTTCTCGGGATGAAAAAGAGTGAAAGTAGTACATGACAAGGGTGTTAAAGAGAAAACCACGGGCCCAAAATGGCTTCACTTAGGCCAAGTAACCAGACTGGGGCTGAATATCTAACCTAATATCAGTTTCAACCTCCCCAAGGAATGTAATCTTAACTGGTCAGTCAGGAATTTTCTGATCAGCACCAATAGTCATCTGTCATATGGACCCTTCCAAAGAAAGAAAGATGAGGTAATCCACCTAATCAGGTTCCCTGCTTTTCCCCTTAAAAGAAGGTGACCTTGCCTAGAACATCCTTATTTTATTTTTTATTTTATTTTATTTTATTTTATTTTATTTTTTATTTTATTTTGGTAATAGCTTTTTGCCCTACCCTCCTACCTATAAAAACCTTCCATTTTGTACAACTCCTAGGTGTTCCCTCTACTTGCTGCCCAATTCATGAATCACTTAATAAAGCCAATTAGATCTTCAAGTTTACTCCATTGAATTTTTGTTCTTTAATAAATTATTATTAATTTAACAAATTATTAACAAATTAAGTTGTACAGAAAACAAGATAGAAGGAGCTACTAAAAAGTTTGAGAGGAGAAGATCATAGTGGGCTGGAGAACCCAGCATTCTCACGTTATGTAAGAGAAAACTGAGGCACAGAAAGGTTAAGTGAGGCACCCAATGTCCACAGCTAGTAAGTAGTGGAGATAAGATTGGACGCAAGTTGTCGGGGGCCAGATCCCATGCTCTACCTGTATAAACAGTTTGTATTTTAAGTTATGTATTTCATTTGTAGTGTATAAAAATGTAAGTATGAACCAGTGATTTCATGGATATTATTGTTTAGAATGAGAATAAGAAAACAATGAGTCCATTTAAAGAAAATAATAGGAGGATGGTTCTCCAGAAAAATGAGAATCAGGAAGGTGGAATGCTGATGACTAAATATTATGTTTATGAAACATGTAATTAACTATGATAAAAGTTAACAGACCCATTATTACATACCTGGGCAGATAGCCAATGAGATGCACTATGATGTGAGGTTGACTTGACCCAATGGAAATTTATTGACTGGTTAAAACCTTGCTGCTATAACCTTAGGAACTCTCATTCCATTGTCAATAAATTCCTTTACACTTTGGACCTTTGCCCTGAACACTTTCATCTTTTCCTCCTTCTTCCACTTCCTTCCATTACTGAAAACCTAACTCTCTCTTTAACCTGGCTTTTCACCCTCTTGAGTAGAGTTTACTTTTTTCCTCATTTCTCCTTTACCTCAAAGTCATGAAGGGGGCACATTCTCATTGCCTTCTACCCACCTCTGGCCTCCGGATCGTCTTTGCATTGCTTCTCATATTCTAAGCTCAACTATCTCCCTTCTTTTAAAACCCATATCAGATTATCACCTTCTCTCCATCATTGCTCTGCTATCTACCAACTTTCAAGTTATTTTTCCACATTCTGAAGATTCTGATCTCAACAATATTTGAATGTGACTACCTTCTCCTTTTTGAAAGACTCTTCCTTTGTTCTTTGCTGTCTTTGTGTCCCTCCACCAAAAAGGTGGGATTTCTTCAAGGTCCCACGTGCAACCCTTAACTCTTTTCCTTTTGTCTTCTCTCTCTGGTGAACTTCACAGCTTCAACCATTACCTCTTTTTAAATGTCTCTCCAATCCACATCTCTTGTTCAAAACTTCTCTGGACTATAGGCTGGAATTTCCAAATGTCTCTGCATTAGTCCCATAATATCCTACCAGGTCTGACAAACTATATCAACAATGAACTCACTCATCCTTCTTCTGGCTCTCCCTCTGCACCCCTGCTCTCAGTGAAGGGTAGTGACGTAGAAGAGAATGCTCAGAGTTACTTCCAATGCCTTTCTCTCTTTCATCATCCCAATATACCTTTGGTCACCATGCCTTGTCAATAAATCATTACCCTTCTGTTTTTACAGTTGCTCAACCAGACTCTCCTGTATGCTTCACCTCATGGGTTATACTACACCAGCTATCAAAACAGACTACTAGGCTAACGCTAGGTCATGTCATTTTCAGGCTCAGGGCTCTTCCAAGTATTTTGCCTATAAAATGGAGTTAAAACATTTTAGTTTAAAGTCCAAGATTCTCTCCCAACCTATGTTTCCCCTCATCTGTTCCTATATACACCCTATTTTAACCAGCCCAAATTTCTGGATTGCCCCTGAATAAACCATTTATTCATTCAAGAAATATTTATTAAGCACTTGGTATTAGCCCAACACTGTCCTAAGTGTTGGAACTTTAATGGAGGACATGACTCTTGTGTTAAGATTTAGATGATACAATCAGTGAAAAGAATGTGTGGTAAGTACTAATCTAGGAGGACAGCTGGGTACTATGAGCAATCACCTGGTTGCTCCTAACTGCACAGGGACAAGATTTGGGGAATAGGGAGGTAGGGAAGGTTTCCTAAGGGAAGTAATAACTGAGCTGAGAACTGAAGCTAAATAAGAATTATTCAGATATAATATGGGGGGAAGGTTGTTATTAATACAGAAGGAAATGTATGCAAAAAGACTTGGAGCAAGAAAGGATGGCCAGAGAAAAGGGACACGAGAATAGAGATCAGAGGAAAAGGAGGAAAAACAAGGTGTTGCAGAAGCTACGGGATGAGTGAAAAGGCAAGAGCAGACCACATTGTTGCCAAGAAGTCAAATTAGACGAGGACTAGAGTGTCCTTTGGATTTAGAGTGGAAAAGTCACTAATAACCTGTCCAGGAGCCATTTGAGCAAGTGATGTAGGCAAGGCCATATCACAGTGGAGAGAGAAATGTATGGAAGGTAAGGCATTGAAGACTCGAATTCTAGACAAATCTTTATGGAAATTTGAAACTCACTACATCTTTATGCCATTTGCTCATTCTGTACCAGTTTCCTCCTGTCATGCCTCTTTCCCTACTTTGTCTACGCTGTTATTCCCAATTCTCTTCCCATTGAAATGCTGGCTATCTTTCAAGACCAAATCAAATACTCTCATATCTTGAGCTTCCCTGCACTCCTGGCAGTTCGAATGGATTACTCGGTACTTGCCACATAAATCGTTGCTGCATTAGCAAAGTGTGTTCACTGATCACATGGAATTTCCCTTGTACATCTGTTATAACACTTGCTTCTTACTAACTTGTGGTCTATTTAGTTGCACACACCTGTTTTCCTGACTATATAACTTGATGGCGAGAGAGCTGTGTGTTGGTCATCTTTGAACTTCTCATAGTTTCCAACTAAGTGCACTGGGCACTGTTGTCATCTATATTGAACTCAACTGACTGTTCTCTCTCTTGCATTGATGTAAGAACATGCCATGTACGACATGGTCTTTGTCCTTGGAGACAATGAGTTCTAATAGTATCTATAATGAGAATGGAAAATCGTAGGATTTGCTAGGGTTATCTTTAATCTCTCAAAGTATGTCCATTATTATTCACATGTTTTGCATATTCCAAATGCTATAAATCATTATCAGCTTGGTTCTCTGTATGAATGAATACTCTAACTTTCTGATTCAAGTGAAACAACCCACTCAACTTTTCAGCTCAGAGTACTCAAGTAGCCATTCATTAATGAGGTTGAGTTAATGTTCACACATCTCTCTCTTTTCAAAGAACAACCTAGGAAATTGTTAAACCAAGCCAAAATAGAAAAGTGACATTGAACTTTTGGGTTTCTAAGGACTGAAACCAAAAGAATAAGTCATATTCTTAAATTCTAAGTGCCTGATGATCATTCGGATATGCTAATTTGTGGAAGGCAAGGACAATAGTTAGAATGATAGGTGAATTTGTTATCTTATAGACAGAAAGACTTGCAAAATCTTTCAAAAATGTTAGTGTTTAGGGAAATTAAGATCCACTTACACTCTGTTTGATGAATACAATTGATAAACTCCATTAAAAATATTTTAGAATTTCTATTAAGCATATTTTATAATTCTTCTGCAACAGAATCTGGAACTTTAGTCACCTCCCTTCCTCTCAAAGCCCAACCTTTCACTGCATTTAGCAGCACAGAGATAACCAACTCATTCCTAAGTCACATCATAGAATTGGGATTAAGTACAAAGCTCCATTTCTTCGAAAAACAAAGTTCTGAAGCCACTATGGAAAAATATTAATATCTAACAAAACTAGATAGTTGATATCCAGGTTATTGCAATGTTACTCTCTATTCTTTTCTCTTGGTGTGAAATGATTCATGCCTTTAGAATGAGAGAAAAAATATCCATGTGGTCCAAAATGACTGGAGAACTCAATAACTGAAAGAATTTCTTATACCAATTTGTAACTATCCCATTTCTCTACTGCTCCATGAATACTTAGGTCAGAGCTATATCTTTCAATTTCTAGAGGAAGAAACAAATTTAGTTAAGAGAAATCAAGTGATTCTGGAGCACAAGCAGGTCCAAGCTCAAGTCAGAGTTAACAGTCCTGAGGTATCAAAGGACAGGAGGCTGCCTCCAAATACTGAGTGGCACCATAGACATTCAGTTAGTACTTACGTGATTGATTGGTTGCTTGTTTAATAGAAACAAGAGCTCAGCTCTTGGGAAAGATGGCACATGTCACCTTCCATTCATCACTGACCATGGCTGTGTTGGCCCAAACTCGGGAGACCCTTGTGTGACTTCAGTAGTGGCGACAGTTGAATGTGGAGCCAATCACACTCTCAGGGGTTCCTGCATTGAGAAAGTGGCTGGCCCAGGGTTATGGGTACTGGCAATAGCCTTGGTGTGAAGCAAAGTTCATTAATCCAAGACTAGGAAGAACCACAGAACCTAAGACAAGAAAGAGCAAAACTATCTCCAAAGACATTGGCTTCCAAGCTGCTCCCTCCTGTTGCCAGCATTTCTGTTGCGATGGGCATGACTGCATGGTGCTCACTTGGTTGGTGGAAGAGTCCACCAAACAAGAAAAGGAATATGGGGGTCCCAGGACAGCTCTTTAATTCTGCTGTGTTCCTGAGTTCAACATAGCAGCATTTATTAAGCACTGACATTTACCGACCATCAGCAGTAAGACACTACACTGTCTTTTCTTTCCTCCCTTCTCAACCTCAATGTGTTATCTATCAGTCTCTCTCTGTCTCACACACACACACCGCGCGTGCACGTGCACCTGATATTGCTAACAATTTGTCCTGCCCACAGGAAACCCATGTTCAGAGTCTGTGAGGCATCACTTTAAGCAATTGTGACTGGAAGGGACAAAGGAAAGCCAACCTCATTCCAAGGCAAGAGAGTGGCTGAAAAAACAAACTGACCTCTTGTCAATGCTCATTTCCTCAAAGCTGTCTTAGGATTTCTTAGCAGTGCTAACTCATAACCAAGTCTCTGCAATTGACTGTCCCATGAGAACCTCAGTAGCAACACACACACCTTTCCAGAGGCAGGCTGCTCAGCTCATCCCCAGTGTCCTTGACAGATGCCTCCTCTCTCTCCAGCATCATCTCCCACTACCCATGAAACTGCCCCAAACCGACAAGTCCAGGCTTGTCACGGACCTCCTCTTTCTGACATGCGCACTGGCTCCTGTTCTTCTGGAGCCCTGTGAATACTCCACTTAACAAATCTTCCCAGTGTAATTCACATTCATCCTTCCCAGAGAGAGGAATCAGAATCACAGGGAGCAAAGCTTGTGCGTGTGTCGGTCAGTGTGAACATGTATATGACTATTGCTAGTAGGAGCGGTTACTACATGGTAGTCACTTTCACGTACCCACACTGGGCAGCCACAGCCCCAGGTGGAGCCAGGGTTCTACCCAGCCAACATACTGAGAATGGGAAGGTGCTCAGGGAATCCTGAAGGCGGGGGATCCTGAAGCCCCGCTATAGCACCAATGAAGAACTGCACCGAGCTGGTGCAGACCTTGGATCAGGCTAGGGCTGAGCAAGAGCTGTAACTCAGACCCACTCCCGACCTGCCTTGGGGTGGGGCACAAATGCCTGCCAGGAGCCTTCTTTGTCACCCATAAACTACTGCCAGTGAGGGAGAGTGGGAGTGATGAGACTCACCTCTCATTAAGTCCCCATCCTAGGCTTGGCAGAACATCGTGTCTTTCTAAACCTTGCTGCTGGGGCTGGAAGCACAATTTCTCCTCAGAGCCTCCAAAGGGTTAGAGAAGGTGGAATAAGTGCAATGAATGAACAGGTGGGAGAAAGGGCCACACAAGAGGAGATGGGGATATGAGGTGAGCCAAAGAGAAGGCCAGGTCAGCTGTGGCCACGTGACGGCAAAGGCCCTGGGTCCAGCTGAGCAATGCGTTTTCTCCTCTCTGCAAGGGAGGAAGCCAGAGCAGGCAAGTTCAGGGAGTTGCCTCTGAAAACCCCAGCCTCTGAGTCCTCTGGTCTGCATCAGCTAGAAATGTCGGGTGAGGGATAGCTGGTGGGAGAATGAACGAGACCCAGAGACACACAGGGAGGTCCCTTAGATCATTCCAGCCTTCTTATGAAGACTGCCATCACCACAACTGGGAGACCAAAGCTGGGCTGAACTTCAGAATAGGGCAGTTCCTTTGTGACTTCTTGTCAACCCTTGGACTGAACCTGCCCAAGACCAAGTCATCTTGTGCCTCAGCCAGCCTAATCCTCCTGAAAATGCTTTCATCTCACCCCTCCCTGGATCAGAGCACTCCCCTGGCTCCATACTGCATTCTGCTTCAAGTCTAAACTGCTCTACCCCCAGTCCAGCCCTCCCTCCCTGCCCATCCTTGGCACCCCCATCACCTGCATGCCCACTTCAGTCAGAACCGCCCTTTACTCCTCCCCAGGCTCTCTGTGTGCATTTCTCTCTTGCCTCTTTCCCTCCTCTCTTACCTAGGGAAATCCTGTCTTCTCCCCCTGTCTAGAAATGATCTGCCTATCCATCAACGTGTGGCTTAGGCTTACTTCCTCCAGGAATGCTTCTTCTTTAATCTCTCCCTTCTCAAAATGTCCTTGCAAAATCCAGTGTACCCCAGACAATGTCAAATCTCTGTAGAAAGTTCAGGCTTATTCCTGGGGGGATCAAGACTCGAAGCTCCGAATGCCAAGTCGGCTGGGCCCGGGTTCACACAGGGCTTCCACTAATCTGCACGGCACCTGTGTGCCCATCAGAAAGACCTGCACAAAGGTACCCATCAGCCACGGTGCAAACCCCTCCTCTGCTGCCCACTAGCTGCGTGACCTGAGGCAAGTGCTTAACTTCTATCAGCCTCAGCCCCTCGCTTGTAAAATGGAGAGCATTGTGCCTACCCCACTGGGTTGTTCTAAGAGCTATAAATGCTGTAAAGGGCTGGGCATTAGAATCTGTTGAGTGGTCACTAAATGTTGGCTGTTATTAGCCTCCTCTACCTCCTCAAGGAGCTCTCTCTTGAAAGAAGAAGGGGCATCGTAAGGTAGCAGCTGACACCTCATTCTTTCTCTTTGTCCTTTGCCGTCATAGCACCACATCTTATAACGCAATTTCAAAGACCCTAGAACCAAAAATAATTTAGCTGTAGGGAAAAATTTTATCTGAGGGCTGGAGTAGTCATATTTAGCCTAAGGCAATCCAGGCATCAGGTATATGACAGAGAGAGAGAGAGAGAGAGAGAGAGAGAATTATCTCCTAAAGCAGGGGAAAGGGAGTGAGAAAGTTTTCCCTAAAGCCGGTATTTGAGAGTGGGAAGGTATGAGACCAAATTAAGTAGATATGGAAATCAGCACATGTAAGGATGGAAGGCTGACTTGGGCATTTCTTAGTGATTGGATGAATTGACTTTGGGGGTCCAACACCTTAAAGTTCAATTCGTCTATCTGCCCCTTACTTTCAGTGTGACATTGGACAAGTTACTTAACCTCTCTGTGTCTTAACTTCCTTATCTAAGAATAGTAGATGAATGAAACCACATAAGAGATATAGCATGGCGGTGGTAAGCGTCCCCATATTTTGTGGATATTTACTACATCAGAGGCCCTCAGTGGCACCCAATGACAGGAGAAAACTATGCCCATTTCTCACCTGTGAGGCCATTGATAAGCCTTACCATCTCCTCCAAAATCATCCCTGAACGGAGAGTCCGGGAAAGCCAGGATTCAGCTTGAGGAGGAAGCAGAAAACATAGGGACATTTGCATTTATCACAGTAAGTATCTTATACCTCATCACATATCTGACACATTTCACATGTGCTTGAGATTTTGTTGAAGTCATGTATAAACATCCAATTAGTATTTAATGTAGCCTGCTGAATTATTTAACTAGAGTAGAACTCATGGTTCCTGATGAGGATTTATTTTGAATTTTTTATTATGAATAATTTACACAAAACTAGAAAAGCTTAATAAGCCCCAGTGTACCTGTCACCCAGCTTCGAGAATAATCAACTCATAGTCAGGCATGTTTCATGTATGTCCCACTCTCTCCCTGCCCAAACCCAAATTATTTTGAAAGAAATCCCAAATACCATATCATTTCATGAGAATATTTTTAAGAGAGACGAAAGGGAGAAGGGACACATACTTTTTTTATAAGTATGTGTCCCTCCTCTTTATTTATTTATTTGCCAGAGAGAGAGAGAGAGGGAGAGAGAGCACAAACAGGGGGAGTGGCAAACAGAAGCAGACTCCCCACTGAGCAGAGAGCCTGACGAGGGACTCGATCCCAGGGTCATGACCTGAGCTGAAGGCAGACACTTAACCGACTGAGCCACCCAGGCACCCGGGACACATACTTTTACAGTGAATTTTACTTTTCCTGAAACAAGGGATGGGGCATGGCAAAGAGGAAAGCAAGACACCCAGTTGCCAGGATGGGCAGAAAGTGACTAATTCCGCGCCATTTTAATTTTTTCCATTTATTCTTTATCATTGTTGTTATATAGGCTGCCCTGTAATTTGTAGCTTAAATAGTCTCACTTGGGTTTGCCTCGCCAACTGCAATTGAACTGGAAACACCTGCTAGCAAGAGCTACATTTTCTTCTCACTGAATTTAACGTTGTAGGTTCTGGTGGTCCATATGACATCTGGCCTACCTACCTCCTTTTCTTCTTAACGTTCGGTCTTCCTCCTAACCTCCTAATGACTCCTAAACTTCCTCTTATTAATTCCATCAAATGGAATTTACTGGGCACAGGTCTTGCCATACAGCCGACAAAAATAAGGTGGGAACAGCTAGCAGACCACTGGAGGCTGAGAGGTAGCAGGACGAATTATTTAACTAGAATTATTTAAATTTAAATTATTTAAATTATTATTTAAATTATTTAACTTGCTGGGGAAGGATAAATTAGCCAACAAAGGGGGAGGTCGGAGGCAGTTGAGGGTGCAGGGAGGACATTCTAGGCAGAGGAAGCAGCCCTGACAAGGGTCTATGAAGGAAATTTGGGGCCAATGTGGGGGACTGCAAAATATATCACTGGGCTGGACCAATAAATTTGAGTGGCTAAAGAAGGGAGAAGAATGGGGGTTGAAAATGTAAAATTATGCACAGTCCAGTCTTTGGAGGACAGTACTGATTGGATCGGGATGGGAGCTGGTTGGAGTTGGGCTGGTGGGAGAGAGGAGTCCTAACAGGATGGAGACACAGGCACGACGCACTCTTTAAGCTCCTGGATTCACCATGGCACTTTTCACCTTCTGCAACATGTCCTGTGAGAACATGGCCTCCTGGGACTAGCATATCTCTTGGATAGTTTACTAAACACTGATGCCTCCCCCGAAGATGCTTCCTTGATATAGAACCTACGTGCCAGACTAGGCACGTTATTCAAGCATGCACATTTATTTAGTTTGCAAACATTTGTTTTCTCTGAAAGTGTTTTCAAAACAGAAAGCCAGACCAGACCTTATTATTTTCATATGTTTGTTTCACTTGGTGCAACAAAACAACTGCTAATTGGAATGAAAGTGTGGTAATGTAGATAAATTGTTTTTACTGAGCTTGTTATTAGGTTCACTGTATCTGCAATTGCACCTGTGAAAATATATTTGGAAATATTCACTTCACAGCACGAGCTATTTTCTCACGTAGCTGAGACTTTGAGCGAGATTCGTAGATCTCAAAATGAAATCCAGAGTTGCCATTTGGCAGCTGAATTGTAGCGTGTAGATAATCATTGCCATGGAATTATCTATTCTGGCTATCATCACTGCCCCAGTTTGCTCGGCAGTTGAAAATCCCACACTTTGCACTTGAGCGGTTGCACTTGACTGGTTTCAGAGCTCAAGGGCTTGGAGGGATGTTTGTAAGTTTCAGGGGTCATGAATCTGAATTGCAGTGAAGTATGCGACAGAGAGTTCTGGAGTGAGAAGTGTGATTAAGTGACCTCTAATGCTCCTTCCATTTACATAACCCCCTGTCCTTGGGCCGCAGATATCTGAGGCTACTACATTTATAATCATTTTCTTCTAAAATAAAGTTAACCAAACTTCAGGCAGATGAGTCAGTGACCATTTGGAATGATGGAGGGGAGAGTTGGACCATGTTGAGATCTAGTTTCATACTTTATGAGATTTAAGAACCTTGTTCCAGGGCAATGCCAGGTCCCCTGCATCCAGACATGACTTCACTTCCACTCACTTGTCCCCCATTTGAGTCAGGGGCTCACTTGCCTATTTTCCTCATTTGTGGCCCATGGTTTTCAATGCCCTGGCTGTGTTGTCTTGCTGGGCTTCTGTTCACCCACCTCTCACCCTCATCTTTAAGCTCAATTGTATCCCCCAGGGATAGATCTAGTCTTAGAGAAGAAGGGCTATGTGGGGGTACTTGGAGACTAAAAGCCTCTTTAATCCCCCACTCTCAGACCATCACTAGTGTGGATTTCATCCCTATTTCCCATCTTTGAGGGACTGCCAACCTGACACATGCTGCTCGCCTTCTAAATACTAATGCCCTGCTCTCTGGGCCTTGGCTGATCTCCCACCCTCCTCCTGCTCAAAGCCACCACTGGATTTTAAACCGTAAAGCCTTGAAAATTGTCCTTGTGACCTCTGAATTCTAGATGCCTGGGACACATCCTATCTAGAACCATGCCGTCATATATCTCCCAGATGGGCTCCCATGTGGACCTTCAGGCCTGACTTGACATCTCAGCTTGGGCTCAGAACCCCACAGATCCCAAGTCTGTCCCAGCCGCTCCAGGCCAGAGGTCCCACTTAGGATCCTGGACTTGGCTTCTGACCAAAGTGAAGGCAAAATCTCTGGTTCTGTCAAAGCCTTGTCTCAGTTATCAGCACCACATTATCGCTTTCTAGTTGGCTTTGCCTGGTATCGATTATTTTGCTTGCACACACGAATGCTGGTCTTTGACCCAGAGCTTGACCTGACCATGGTAACAGTGACCGTTTTTATGCCTCTTGCTTCCCTGGAACTCTTGGGGCCTCTTCAGCCACCAGGTTATTGCCTTACTCTGACAGCTGGCTCACCTGGGCTCAGACCTTCCCCACCTTAACCAACAGCAACAGTGGGCCCAGATCTTCTGACCCTAAATCACTGTTCTTTCTATATGCCACAATGTTACGATCTATCGCAGCAACCTCTAGACTCTGCTCTGTAGAAAATTACTATTCTATGAGCCAATAGGCATTTGTAGAACAAGCAAATGAATTCACTAAAAAGCATTTATATGTGTGTGTATTTCGTGGTCATGTGAATTTGGAAAATGCTGTGTTAAACAATGTTAAACAGGTTACTTCATTACAAGACTTTTAGGCCCCCTAAATGCTACTAATGGGCATTGTAATATTCAAGGGGTGGGAGGAGAGAAGCAGAGTATATAGCTTTTTCCAAATTTATTGGCCTATAGAGTTTTTTTTCTGTGGAACACTCTAAACATGTGACCAGACTTAAGCTCCATTCTTTGACACTGACCTGGGGTCACCTGAACAAATTTCTCTCAGAAGTAACGTAAATGGAGCAGGGGAGTCAAGACTTCCCTAAAAATTAGAATAAAACTGGACCCTTATGTTACACCATTCACAAAACCCAATTCAAAATGGAGTAAGACGTAAGCATATGACTTGAAACTGTAGAACTCCTAGAAGAAAACACAGGGGAAAACTTGACATTGGTCTTGGCAATGATTTCATGGGTAGGACACGAAAAGCACAAATAACAAAAGCAAAAATAGGCAAGTAGGGGCTCCCGGGTGGCTCAGCTGGTTAAGCGACTGACTCTTGATTTTGGTTTGGGTCATGATCTCAGGGTCGTGAAATTGAGCCCCGTTTAGGGCTCTTCATTGGGCGTGGAGCCTGCTTAGGATTCTCTCTCTTCCTCTCCCTCTGCCCTTCCCCCTGCTCATGCTTGCTCTCTCTCTTAAAAAGAAAAAATGGAACTGCATCAAACTAAAAAGTTTCTGCACAACAAAGCAAACAGTCAACAGTGCAAAGGAAGCAAATGGGATGGGAGGAAATATTTGCAAACCATTTATCTAATTAGGAGTTAACTTCCAAAATATATAAAGAACTCCTACAACTTGGTAGTAAAAAATAACCCTAAAATGGGCTAAAGACATGAATAGACATTTCTCCGAAGAAGACAATACAAATGGCCAAGAGGTATATAAAAAGATGCTCAATGTCACCCATCATCAGAGAAATGCAAATCAAAACCACAGTGAGATGCTCCCTCAAACCTGTTAGGATGGGTATTATCAAAAAGTCAAAAGAGATAAATATTAACTAGACTTATTGTGGTGATCAGTTTGCAATATATACAAATATCAAATCATTATGTCGTACACGAACTAACACAATGTTGTATGTCAATTATACCTCAATTTTAAAAAAAGGCAAAAGGTAACGTGTTGGTGAGGATGTGGAGAAAAGGGAATTTTTGTATAGTATTACTAAGAATGTAAATTGGTTATAGCCCTTATGGAAAACAGTATGGATAGTCCTCAAAAAATAAAAAATAGAATGACTAATATGATCCAGCAATCCCACCTCTGGGAATTTATCCAAAATAATTGAAATCAGGATCTCAAAGAGATACTATCACCTTTGTACTCATTGCAGCCCTATTCACAATAGCCAAGATATGGAAACAGACTAAATTCCATCAAGAGATGAATGGATCAGGAAAATCTGGTATATACATACAATGGAATATTATTTAGACTTTAAGAAAGGAGGAAATTCTGTAATGTGTGACAACATGGATGAAACTTGAGTTCCTACCTAAGTGAAATAAGCTAGTCACAGAAAGACATTGTATGATTTCATTTATGTGAAGCATCAAAAATACCCAAATTCATAGAATCAGAGAGCGGAATAGTGGTTGCCCCGGACTGGGAGTAGGGAGAAAATTGGGAGTTACTAATCAAGAGGCATAACTTTTAATTAAGCAAAATGAATAAGTTCTAGAGATCTACTGTATACTTTGTACCTGTGGTAAATGACACTGTACTGTACACTTAAAATTTTGTCATGAGGGTCGATCTCATGTTTAAGTATCCAATAAATGAAATTTTAAAAAGAATGAAATTATGGCAATTAAATAGAAGTGAGCATCTGAAAGGTAGCACTTTTTCATTTTAAATTCTTACTCATTTGCATATTTCCATAACTATAAATTGAGGTTTGTACTACTACACACATACTAGAATGACTACAATAAAAATACCGAAAATACTGAGGACTCACAAGGATGCAGAGCTATTGGATCTCTTATGTATCGTTCTGGGAATACACAATGGTCCCACTACTGTGAAAACAGTTGGTCGGTTTACTAATAAAGTTAAAAATACACTTAGCATTTTATCTAACAATCCTACACCTGAGTATTTATCCTAAGGAAATGAAATTTGTTTCCACATAAAGCCTGTATACCAATGGTGCTAGCAGCTTTACTGGTAATAGCCAAAAAATGGAAACAGTCCAAATGTTTTCCAATGCATGAATGGTTATATGCACTGTGGTACATCCCTACCATGGAATACTACTCAGCAATGAAAAGGAACAGAGTGTTCATATATTTAACAATTTGGTTAGATGGCAAGGGAATTACGCTGTGAAAATGAGCGGATCTCAGATTACATCCTGCATGATTCCATTTATATAACACTTCCTAAATGACAAACTCATGATGGAAAACAGTGGTCAGGGCTTAGGGTAGAGGGGAAGGTATCGTTACAAAGAGGCAGCAGGAGGGATTTTCTTTGTTGTGATAAAGCAGTTCCTGGGGCACCTGGGGGCTCAGTTGGTTGAGATTCCGACTCTTGGTTTTGGCTCAGGTCATGATCTCGGTATTGTGAGATCCAGCCCTGGGACAGGTTCTACACTTGGCAGGGAGTCTGCTTGAGATTCTCTCTCTCCCTCAGCCCCTCACCTTCTCACATGTGCACTCTCTCTCTCTCTCTCTCAAATAAATAAATAAAATCTTAAAAAAAAAAAGCAGTTCTGTATTCTGATTATGGTAGTGGTTTCATGAATCCACATATGTGATAAAATTGCATAGTACTATATACACAACAAAAAACAAAAACAAAAACAAAACAAAAAACAAAGTGCATGTAACACTGGTGTGAACCAAGTAAGATCTATAACTTAGTTAATAAAATTGTTTGAATGCCAGTTTCCTGGTTTGGGTAATACTATGGCTATTAAAGATGTTATCCTGGGGAAGGTAGGCAAAGGGTAGATAGGAACTCCCTATATTACTTCAGAACTTCTTGTGTATTTTAAATTATTTCAAAGTAAAAAAAAAAAAAAGCAATTCGACTTTGGTTGAGTGCAGATGAGAGGCTCTAGAAGGACAGGCATCCAGTCTACCTTCTTTGTCAGTTAGGACCATGCCTGGCTCACGCAGTTCTACAATAGCCTTCCTGTTTCCACCACTTACTAGCTGTGTGACGTGGGGGTAGTCACAATCTATCTGTTCATCAGTTTGCCCATCAGCAGAAGAGAAGTTCTAACAGGTCCCACATCATAAGATCCAGGTTAAGATTAGAGTGAATTATACTAAGTGCTTTGGATACTTTATAGGAGGAGTCCCATGAAGGGACACATAAGTTCTGTCCTCTGAATGAATAGGTGATACGTGCAAAGCAGTCACAAGACTAGCCTCATGTCTCATGATCAATGTAGAATGTAGAAATGTAGAAACAATATGAACTCTTTGTTTGCATAATAATGTCTGCAACACCTATGTTTTCCTTCTGGATTTTTTCCCCTTTTCAAACTATCTCATTCCCCAAAGCTTTGAAATATATGAAACTGCAACTGTCAGCCCTTTGTTTTTGGCACAGTTTGCTTTGAAATTAATAAGAAGGAAGACTGCTGGAGCGCCTGGGTGGCTCAGTCGGTTAAGCGGCTGCCTTCTGCTTAGGTCATGATCCCAGGGTCCTGCGACTGAGCCCCACAACAGGCTCCCTGCTCAGCAGGGAGCCTGCTTCTCCCTCTCCCACTGCTGCTTCTCCCTCTCCCTCTGCTGTCCCCCCTGCTTGTGCTCTCTCTGTCAAAATCTTAAAAAAAAAAAAAAGAAGACTTCCCCTAAAAAACTTTGTGATCTTTTCCCTTAATTCATATTCATATTCGGTTTCTAACTCTCCTAATACCCTCTTTGCATTTCTATCATTTCATTTAGATACATTGGATTATAATGTCCATATGTCTGTTTCTCTTCTCAGATGTGAACTTGAGCTCCGGGCCTGCATGCTTTCATTTATTCAACATAGAGTAACAGAGCACCTACCATGTTCCAGGCACTGTTCTAGATGCCAAGGATACAGCAGTGAACAGACAAATGCCCTGGTATCGATGGCAGCTACTGTCTTGGATGGAATTCTTCTTTGTATTCTTAGCTTCTGGCATAGCGCCTGACCCACGGTGGGTGCTCAAATGTTTCGTGGATGGATAAGTGATAAAATGAACATTTCTGTTGGTGGGTACCCTATATTTGAACAAAATGAGCCAAACTCTAGTGTGAAATCAACCGTCTAATTTCTAAAGAGAATGAGAAACAATTGTCATAGGACTATTGGAAATGAGCTACGTTTTGCCTCGTCCATCTCCCTCATGAGATTTCCAGTTTGGCGTCCTGCTGTGGATACAGCAATTGGTGAGTGAAAACAAGACGAAGCCAGTGCAGAAGTACCTCCTCTGGAGAGATGAAGAACCATCCAAAGACTCTTAAGAAATATTTGACCTTGGACGCCTGGGTGGCTCAGTCAGTTAAGTGTCTGCCTTCGGCTCAGGTCATGAGCCCAGCGTCCTGGGATCGAGTCCCGCATCGGGCTCCCTGCTCCGCGGGGACCCTGCTTCTCCCTCTGCCTCTGCCTCTCTCTCTCTCTCTGTCTCTCGTGAATAAATAAATAAAGTCTTTAAAAAAAAAAAAAGAAATATTTGACCTTTTTCCTCTTAAAGCTATTAATTACAAGTGATTCTTATATTGAGAAATATAAGAAGATTGGCCAGAAAATTGCTACGATGTTCCACGTCTCTAAATTTCTAAGTCTGAAGTCTCTCCATTTCAATTTTGCATTAATTAGGTCTGTTTGGGAGCCAAGTCCAGGAAAAGAATCTAAAATCGCAGAGGTTGGGGTTGGTGGTGAGCAGAGCAGGATGCCATCTCCCTTTGCAGATTTTACCAAAATGCCCCTTACAAAACTATTGCTGACATTTTAAGTCTGGTTCATGTGACTCTTACCTTGGTCTTCATGGGCATACATTCCCTGGATGCCTCAGAAGTATTCTAAAAATAACTTTTATTTATAATTTTTTAAATTCCACAACATATGCACATGGTGCAAACCTCAAAAGGCTGCAAAGAGGGGCACCTGGGTGGCTCAGTTGTTAAGCGTCTGCCTTCAGCTCAGGTCATGGTCCCAGGGTCCTGGGATCGAGCCCCGCATCGGGCTCCCTGCTCAGCTTCTCCCTCTCCCACTCCCCCTGCCTGTGTTCCCTCTCTCGCTGTGTCTCTCTCTGTCAAATAAATAAAATCTTAAAAAAAAAAAAAAAAAAGGCTGCAAAGAACAAATCATGAAAAGAACATGTCCTTCCTTTCCTCTTCCTGTCTCCTGGACGGCTGGTTCCTCTCCCTGGAGGTATCCACTGCCATGTTTTTAATATATCCTTGTAAGGTATTTTATGAATATCTGTATTTTGGAAATGATAAAGATGGTGGCATCCAACATGCTTCACATATTCAGCTACTTGAAGTCAACTAGAGTAAAAACCGTTTTGGATTTCTAATGCAAATAATTCTTGTTCAAATCATTAACTTCATGTTCTACTTCCTTTCAAGAAAAGAAGCAAAATAAGCATCTTGGAATAGTGAAAGAGTGCTGGCAGGGACTAGGGTAACTGGACTCTACCATAACATAGCAGAAATGAGCCTAACTTCCCACCTGAAAACCACACGACTTCTACACAATGTCCAAGTTTCCTTACAAAGGTAAGGGCCACAATTTGCTAACCAAGAGATGGATCACATCTCCATTGCTCAAATCGAAGTTTAAGAGAGGTGCCTGATGCATCTACAGGACTGTACAATGAGATCTATGGTCCCAGAGCCCAGGGGCTACAACAGTCTGAGATTCTATGACATAGTCAGTGCAGTTTATGACTCATCAGATCTTACTTTATTTTTGAAAATTGGCAAACCTTCAATCCAATATATATAGAAACACAGATCAGAGTAACATCACATCCCAAACGTTCTTGGTTAATCATACCTTATACATAATGCTCAAAGCCATGAAGAATTGATCAGTTGCATCAATTAATTATTCATCAGTGCAATGAAGCTTTAAGATGTTGCCCCATCCATGCTTGGTAGTGTATCAATTCTTAACAGTTATATAGAATTTTACAGTAGGGTTATGGGTCCTAAAGCAAGTCTGCAGAGTTGAGTGGGACTATGTATAGCAAAATCACAATTGCAGATTTCCAGGTTAACTCCCTGTTAAGATTTATCCATCAGATCTGGGGTGAGGATTGAGAAGCACTCTCTTCACAAACTCTCAAGTCAGTGGCTGTCCAAGCTGACTACACATTGGCATCTCCTGGGGAGCTTTAAAAAAATGCTCATACCTGGGTCCCAGGCGCTTACATTCTGGCATAAGTGGTATGGAGTTTAGCCTGGGCATTGGATTTCCCAAAGCTCCCCTGCTGATTTCAATGTGCAACCAGGATCAAGAACCACTGCTGTAGATCTTGACCAGTCCAGGACTGCCTGAGTCTGGAAATCTCCTCGGATTGTCAGAAATTGTTTACTTCTCTCATTGGGAATTGGTGTAGTCTTTTCCCATGTTGGCACTACTCTGCATGAAACCGAGGCACAGTCGTGGGCTCCTCAGTGTGATCTAGAGACCAGTAGCATCCACGTCACCTAAGTACCCACCCCCTAACAACTGAAACAGAATCTGCATTTTAACAAGATCCCCCAGTGTTTCATTTGCTCATTAAAGTTTAAGGAGCATAGCAAAGTGGCCTCAAATTATGCATTAACAAGCTCCCAAGTGCTGTGGCAGTCCACAGTGGCAAGGATCTCAAGCACTTAGCCCAACATGAGTTTCCAGAAAAAATGGTGTGAGATGCTGGTTCTCTGCTTCACCACAAACCTTCTGAATCGAACTCTCTGGGAACCTGCCTTTATAGGACTGCTCATTCCCAGGTGATTATTTACATGCAAGGTTGAGAACCACTGAAGCATGTCCAACTTTTCCCCAGAGTAGGAGTCATTTTCTCCTTTGAAAAGCAGCCTGATCTAATTGTTTAAAAGCTCCTCTACATTTAACCTCAATTGGCCTATAGAGGAAACAGTATTACTCTCTAAAAAAAAAAAGGAATTGTCTCTGCCTTAGCCCTGCAAATAACTGAAGATAGTCTTTCTCCCACCCAAATGATCTTTGTCATCAGGTTTAGATTTCTCAACAATTGCTCCTGATTCTGTTTCTTACTCTTCTGGTTATCCCTCCAACCCCCACATTGGAAACCTTCTAGTTCAGCACAGCCCTCAAAGTCAGGCAGCTCAAACCAGAGAAAACCTCCAAAGTGAGCCACAAAATACATAAATCAGACTGTCATAAACTCTGACCCAAACATTATATATATATTTTTTTAATAATGCATTTTGGGGTTGCTTTTTTGGAGGGGGTAAGCTCTATATTATGTTAATTCTATATGAAACTTCTGTTTAACCACAACTTCTATGTCCCTTTCCCTTGGATCATCAAAAGATGCTACCCCATTCCTATAAGTTCATAATTATTTATTGAATTTAATTTATCAGGCTTTCCTTATAAGCCAAATAAATTTCATCATTGTGATCTCTGGGTCCACTGGTTCAGCCTGACAAAGTAGTTCTCGTCATCAGTCCTGAGTAAAGAGCCTTGGATTCAGATTCAAGTCTGATCTCTACAACTCTGTTGTAGAGCCTTAAGCAAGCACCTTAGCCTTTATAAGCCTATTTTTCATCTACAGAATGGGTACAATAATAGTACCTGTAAGATAGTTATGAAGTTTCAACAAGACAGTGTAAAAAACACTTTGTAAAGTATAAAGCTGCATAAATGGTTAAGAAAATCATAATCCCCAAGCTATGAATAACTTACAAACGTAATAACCACAACACTGATTTATGTTTTCAACCCCCAAAAAAGAAGTGGCAGTCATGAAATCCTCTGAAAAACACACTCTGTCTCCTCCCCTACTATCTCTGACCCATTCTAGTTTGCTTTTCATTTGTGAAGAGTTTCTGTCTTCTGTTGACAAAAGAGGAAGGGAAACCTGGCCTGAGAACTAACCCAAATGCCAGAATGGTTCTCTAGAAACCAGCCACGTGGAAGTGGATGAAAGCAGAAAACCCCTTTAATGTCACTGACATAGGAGTCCAAGTGTTCAGACAGGCCATCTACTTCTACTTTCCCACTGAAAGAGGAACTTAAAATTGCTGAGGTCCTGGCCATTGGAATTCTATAGAGCCAGGGTTCCCAGGCTAAGGCGGTTATGTGACCAAATACAAGATACAATATAATATAAAACAATACATAGAATGTGATGTAATATATCCCATCCACATAAGACTTTACCTTGCCCTATTGCCAAGAAAGCCCCCCAAAGTTAGTCAGGGAGAAAGAAGTTTCACACAGAAGCCTGTGAACTGGTATAGACCCCCCACGAGTGGCAAACTTCCTCGATGGACACGAGTAAGAATATACTCCAGGGCCTGGTCATCATTTTCACCTCTCCACCTCCAAATCCTCCTTTCTAAAAATAGGGATGAACTCCAAAACAGGAGCCTTAGATTTACCCTCAAAAGACCAGGAAATGCTTGGTCGTCTTTAACGCTTGGCCATCCTTCTCTACATATCTCCAGATACTCTTCCAGACACAAAGCTTTGTTAATTTGCATGATTTACAGATCAGAAATGCTGAGATTTTTAGAATACACACATTCTTTTCCAAGAGACTCATCAAAGAGTTATAACTTCAGCACATGTATAAGGCAAGTAGAAAATACACTCAAACTACTCAAGTAACAAACACCTAATATTTATTAATAAATTAGTACACTTGAAGGCATTTTTCTGATATCAGTCCCTCACCACGACCCACAAACCCCGCCCACACAAAGGCAGTCCACGCCACCTTTGCATTCGAGTCTGCCAACTGAGCATTAGAGAGAGCGCAGGTTTATAAATGGGAGCAGAGTTGCAAATATGTCAGACGAGAGTTCTTATAGCTGCAGCCATTTTTAATTAAAGTGATTGAAGGACGAAGGAGACCCACCAAGACCAAGGCCTTGAGGCGGACTGGACCTACCGACTCTGTGTGTATAAAAAAACAAGACATCTTTTAAAGCAAAGCTGGGCAAATTCCCTATGGAAAAAGGTGCCCCTGGCACTCAGTTGTGACTTTCCAAAGTGCAGTAGTATGTTCCAGAACAGCTCAATTCCTAAAAGATGAAGTTCAAGTTCTTTGGTGGCCCAGTTGTCAAGCCACTTAAATAGCAAGTTCTGATGGCTTGAGGATTTCCTGTCTCCAGCCCAGAGCATATTAGCATAAGAGAAGCACAAGTAATGAAGCATTCTACACAGTGCTCAAGTGAAAAACCATACAATCAGCAACAGTGTGGTCAAGTTTCAGCCATGAATATGAACTCTACACCAAGGCATATTAAAAGGAGAACTCAAAATCTAATTGTATTACAGTAACTCAACGGGGTATTACATTTCTTCAACCCTTAGGAAAATTTGTAAATTACAAATAATAATAAAAATAGTAATCATTTAAAAAAAAAGCAGATGTGGATGTTGAGACATGAAAGACTGCTTAGAGAATTCACAAGATGCCATTATACTTTTAAGAAGAGCCTCACAATCCAGTGTGCAGGGAAAGTCACACTGCGTTTGTGGTACATTAAGTGAATTTAAAGTGCACAGAACAATTCTGAAAATACGTAAGAAGTCAAAACGGAGAAAATATGGAACCTAAAAAACTTTAGTGGTGGGTATTTTTCAACAGTTACACCTTGAGAAGGCTTATAAACTAACTTCCTAGAAGGGTTAAAAAAAGAAAGAAAGAACTCAAAACACTGGCCATATACTCTGTTAAACACACACACACACACACACACACACACACATACGCCCCCAAAAAACTAGAAAAACAAAAACAAAACCAACGAAAAACCACCCTGCCACTACACTGAGTCATTTCCAGAGTGCAGTATCCCTCGGGTTCTACAATAGGTCGGGAAGATGGCTATACACAGAGTCCAAGAGGGTCTGACTGGCTTCCTGGCTCTTGACTCCGATAATCTCAAACAGTCGGTCCAGCTTGTCCTCAGCCTGAGGAATCTCTTCAATCACCCGCAGCTCCTCAGGATTCAGAATGTGGAGCATGTCGTCAAAAATAGGCTGCAAGTCACAGGGGTCCAGGCGTACCTGCCGCAACACTGTGTCCTTCTTTTCTGCAGGGAGGAGAGGGGAGGGGAGGCGGCAGAGGTAAGGGACTGTACTGGGGAAACAGGAGAGGAAGAGAGCTAGGAGGGACAGCTCCCCTCCCCACAGGCTGTTCCCACCCCCACCCTCAAGGTGAGCGTCCCCCCCCCCACCCTTGCACTTAAGATAACAAACAAGATTTGACTCATGGAGGTCAGACAAGGAACTGCTTGAATGGGTTGCTGATTGTCATTAGCATGACTTTGCCTAGACTTACAAGACTTCTAGATTCTTCTAAAACTCAGGAGGATGCTGAAATACTTACAGAAACTTAAATAAAACAAAACAAACAAACAACAACAAAAAAAACCACTCTCCCCATCTGTAATGTGTTTACTAAACAAAGACATCAGTTCACCTTTGCCCCTCAAAAATTCCAAGTCAATGTAATCTGCTCATCTGACTTTCTAATTACACCGCCAAATTTTAAAAAACTAAACTGCTAAGAGCAAAAGCACATAAATAAGAAAATACTGCTTCTTGGGTCATACCTTACACAATGAGGTGAAGGAGTGTAACTTTTACTACTATTATAAAAAGCTTTCTCTAAAATATAACACGGAACATAAAATACAAACTAAAATATAAATCTTTCATTTAAATATAAAATAGATCATCTAAATAGGTAAGGTATAGAAAATAGAACGTATCTTATAAACATAAACTATAACATAACATAAAATATAACCCTTTCACGAAAATATAATTGGAATTACCCAAACTGGGAAATTTCGAACAAAACTGTCATCAATACAGCGTGCATACCAATCCCTATCCTGCTATGAAAAACTGCAAGTGGCAAATTATTTACCAAATGTACTAATCCACAATGTTTAAAACATTGCTATTTTAATTCGTTTGAGTCACTGAAACCTACACTCTCACTCTCAAGATAGGTTACACTTTAAATCCTTGGATTCTACAAACCTGGTAAATAATTTTCCAAAAAAACCTGCCAGACTACATTTTATCAGACCTTCCCGAAACACCTTCGATAGCATCATGAGGATAAAGGGCGACCAATGTGGACTCTCGGCCAGATAATCAGCGCTGGAAAGACCTTCTGGGTGGGTCCTGGCTGGCTAGTGACGTGGTTTCTCTGAGGCCAGCCTCATCCTGGGGTCTAGGATAGGTCTTCCCGAACAGGTCTCCCAAATGACTCAACTACCACTGGATTGTGTAACTGGCCAGGGAGAAACCCCAGAGGCTTCTCTGGGGGAGGCTTACAGAATGAATGGGCCTTGTAGCCATCCTGCCAATGTCGTACCTTTGGTAATAAAGGAGCCTGTCCTGCTCAGCGCGGAGGAGCCGCTGGATGTGGAGTCACAACGAAGAAGGGGCTCCGACTCATCCACGAAGAAGCCCTTGTTCTTATCCAGCGGGGAAGGCTCCACCGTCAGCAGAGTGGAATTCTCAAGTTTTGTGTTGGGGCTGGGGATGGGGCTCGGGCTAAGGGGGCCGGGGCTCATGGGGAGAGCCAGCTTGTCAGTTTCCAGCTGGGGGAGGAAACAAACAAAAATGTTTTTTTATTATATAGTTCAAAAATTAAAGAGAAAAAAATGAAACTGAAACCCCCTCAGGTGTTCTTTTTGTCCCATTTAATGTTTTATAGATAAATTCTGCTGTTCTGACGGTCCATAACTTACATTATTGCTAAATACACACACACACACTTTTTTAAACCCTTCAAAAATATACGTGGAGCTATGTGTAAGCATTAAAAATTAGGAAGCAGGGGCACCTGGGTGGCTCAGTCGGTTAAGCGTCTGCCTTCGGCTCAGGTCATGATCCCAGGGTCCTGGGATCAAGCCCCGCATCGGCTCCCTGCTCAGTGGGGAGCCTGCTTTTCTCTCTGGTCTTCCCCCCACTCGTGCTTGCTTTCTCTCTCTCAAATAAATAAAAATTTTTTTTTTAAAGATTTTATTTATTTATTTGACAGAGAGAGACACAGTGAGAGAGGGAGCACAAGCAGGGGGAGTGGGAGAGGGAGAAGCGGGCTTCCCGCTGAGCAGGGAGCCCGATGCGGGGCTCGATCCCAGGACCCTGGGATCATGACCTGAGCCGAAGGCAGACGCCTAACGACTGAGCCACCCAGGTGCCCCTCAAAGAAATAAAATCTTACAAAAAAATTAGGAAGTTTATGCATGAAACTGTTACCTCACAGGAGTGGAGCAGGACAAGGGAGTGAAGAGGAAGACCTCCAACTTAAAATATAATTTCATAGAGCTGAAAAGGTCTTAGATAATATCTAGAACATTCCCCTCTGTATGGGTTGAATTATATATCCCCAAATTCATATGTTTAAGTAGAAACTTCCTGAGCCTCAGAATATGACTATACATGGAGACAGGGCCAACTAAATAACTTCAAAAAGAGGTGATTAAGGGATAGTTGGGTCCTACTCCAATATGACTGGTGTCCTTATAAGAAGCCATTAGGACACAGACACACACAGTGGGAAGACCATGTGAAGACAGAGGGTGAAGGCTACCATCTTCTACAAGCCAAGGAGAGAAGCCTGAGGACCCCTTTATCTCAAACTTCTAGCCTCCAGAATTGTGACAAAATAAGCTTCTGCTGCGAGGGTCAGAAAGACAGTAACAAGTAAGCAAACAAACAAGAAGGTTTCAGATGGAGATGGTGAGCTTCATGACCATTGGCTGGTACATGGAGAATGGATCTTAGGGGGGCAAGAAATAAGATAGAGAGACCAGTTAGGATGCTGCTACAGTGGCTGGGGAAGGTAAAAACCACGGCTTGCACCCGGCTGTGCAGTGGGGAAATGATAGGTGATATCACCCCATTTTACAGGTGAAATGACTAAGGCCCAGAGAGGGCACATAGCCATTGGGAGAAGGCCAGTGCTCAACTCAGGTCTGCTTGATACCTCTACTTGGCTTGTCATTTGCCACTAGTCTTTAGAACTCTGGCAGGCACTTGTGGCACCTTCCAAATCCATTGACCTTAATCTTTTTATTGGTTCTTCTGGCACAGATGCAAATCTGGGAGTCAGGTGGCCAGATCCCATGGGGCAGGGTTCAGGGAGTGTTCATCACCACTCATTAGAACCCTATTGACTTCACTTACACATGACAAGCAAAACATTTTCAAGTTCCTCAATCGAGAAGACATTGACCCTCATTTCAAAGTATTAGGTTGAAGAGTTGTAAAAAGCACAAAGCAAACACAGCTGCCTCTTGTACAACCTATAAGGCCTGAGAAATTCTTGCAACTGACTGCAGACTCCAAGACCATCGATTATTGCACGTGTCTACCGTTCCAACAGCATTTGTCCTCTGCACAACCACCCATACCCTGAGTTTAAGACTTGGGTAATGCATTCCCAGCTGCCCCCTTCCGATCCACAAAGTTTTATGTGTATGCTTTTAAATTTTTTAATTCAATAGGGCCCCAGCATGTGCCCCTCCGCCCTGAAAATGCACATGGCCATTCATGCCAATACACATTTTTTATTCACTCAATTAGACAAAGAGCACTTGTCTACACTTTGGTTCTCAGGGACAACATTACATTGGACAACACGGCCAGTCAATATAGTGCCCTGTTCTTGCTTAAAAAAAGAAATTCCTGCCCCCAAATCACATGCCAACAGACTAAGGAGTCCACCCACCCATTTCCTGAACTTAGTTCAAAACTTTAAATATTTAATTTTTTCTCCACTTTTGCCAAAGGATCCTATCCGTGGAAATTAAATGCATGATTTCCAACATCATTCAGAAAGACAGAATGCTGCAGAATGCTCTCTTATAATTAACAATGAGTCAAGAGAATATGAAAATGCCCCTAAAAATGGTTTTAGCATCGCCACAGTGGGGCTAACAACCATAGCCAAAGCCCGAGATCACGTGACAACCATCTTCCTAGAAAATCTATTCAGCTACTAAGTGTAGGTATCCCTTGCTTTATGCAGGATACACAGCAGCCAGTTGCATTCCAGATTTCTCTAAAGTTATTTGCATTTTTTTCCTATAAGAAAAGAAAACCTGGCTCATAGAAACTTAACTTCCTTCCTCCCTTGACCTTACTCTTTATAATACCCATCAAAATTGCATTGCAACACAGCAACTCAAGCATTGTATGACCTATGATAGCTCTAACTGGAAATGAAGTCATCAGGATATGTGGAATAAATTAATTCTTTATTGATTCAGAAAGTTCACTGTTGAGTTCACAGCAAATAAAGAATACCTCTAAAAAGACTTAGATACTAAAAGACAAATACTCTATTTTTTTTAAAGTTCTTTTTTTTTTTTAAAGATTGTATTTATTTATTTGAGAGAGAGAGAGCACAAGAGGGGGTAGGGTCAGAGGGAGAAGCAGACTCCCTGCCAAGCAGGGAGCCCGACGCAGGACTCGATCCCGGGAATCTGGGATCATGACCTGAGCCGAAGGCAGTCACTTAACCAACTGATCCACCCAGGCGCCCCAAAAGACAAATACTCTAAACAAGAAAGTCAGAAAAGGGTCTCATCCTCTTGCAAAAGCTGTAAACATAAACTTATCCAAATATTCACGAAATAGATTACGAGTGACTTAATTTATTCCTTATGCATCTTAGAGCCTTCCAAGTTCTCTACAGGGACATATTAATATTAACTTTTATAATTATAAAAACAATACATGTTATCTTTTAAAAGCAGTTACCACTGATAAGTATGTTTTCCTTTTGCTAACTTGAAAATGTTATGGCTGCTGTGGATCCTATTTATATCGGTAGCCAAGGAACAGGAGAGTTGGAAGATCACCTACTTGTCCGAGTACCTCTCTAGACTTTTGTTAAGCGTTCCCAGGCCCAAAAGGGCAACACTGCCCCCCCCCCAACTTATTGCAGTGAGGTACATATTAAGCCTTAAGAGAAAGGCCTCTCGGGAAACTTGGCCAGTGAAGGCAATCTATCCACCAGATAATCGAAGTCCCTTTGCAGAAACTTAAAAAATACAATTCCTTTTGCCTCCCAGCCATGAGCTCATCATGCTCACCTGGAAGACTCACTGGGGAAATGAGGTAGAGACGGTAAGACACACAGAAAGGGGAGGAGGCAGGGATGATGAGGGGAGAGCTCCCCAAGCAGTCAAAACCAGACCGGTGGTTCTATTGTGTGAACTTCAAGAGCATGCAATTTATTTTGGCCAAATGAGCCCCCAAATGTCCTCCTGATTAGTCTCCATGCAAGTACACTTAGTCCTTCCAGATACTGTATTTATTAGTCCCAAGTGATAGAGGAAGAGAGAGAAACGGTTCACCTCCAAGTCCACGGCTGAGTCACACCTAACTAAAGCTGCTCTGCTGACCTGTTTTCCTTTTGATTACCAGAACCACTGAGTCCAAGGAACCAGCCAAATGGATGAGGTAAACAAGGTATTGATTGAAATTTGGGGGCTTGAACACCCCCCGGGCTATAGAAGTTTGTAGCAACGTTAGTGAGAACGGGGACTGAACCTGTATTTGGGCTACGCTGGAATGAGCCATTTCCAGCTGTGTCCGGACAACCCTCTGCTCCTACAGGTTCCAAAGTGAAGTGCCCACTCCGGGTGCTCAGCTGAATTACAACCTGAAACTGAAGCTCAAAAATAAGTCTTCTCTTTTAGTATCAAACCAAAAAGCACTTTCCCCGTCGACTGGCCCTTCTTAAGAGGATGGATACACTGTGGAGGCTGAAGAGTCTTCTAGTCCTTGGGGATGGTCCAGTAATGGGTGGTAAAGGAACATCCTTGCAAGTCTTGGTCATGGCAAAAGTGAAATGAAACAAGGTTCTAAGACTACCTTTCTTCCCTCCTATGATCTAGCAGCTTTCCTAAGTATACTCTCTGCCTCAGAAGCAGTCTTTCCAGCGTGCATTGTAATGTTCCTCATAGTCAACTCCTAAACATCAAAGTCATTAATATCCTGGGATTTCACTGCAAGGGGAGAGAGGAAACAGACCTCTAACTGGCTGTGTGGTCTTAGAAAAATCCCTTCCCTCCTTAGACCTGTTTCCTCATGTCTGAACAAAAATGATAGACCAGGTCATCTCTGTTCAACTTATGTTTTATTTATTGTCTGCCCTACTCTTGCTATGCCATTCTCCCCGCCCCCAACCCACCCGCCCCGACTCCCTTTCTCCTTTCAAGTTACCCCCCAACTGATTCACCCAACTAAGGTTTACCACTGCGTTATTTTCAATTACTACCCAATTACAATCTTCCTGTGGTTGCACAATCTGTTTTCATAAAACTAATTAACAACTTTGATGCATCAATGACCCCCTGAAATGAAGCATTAATTACCCAGCCTAGATGCTCCTTGCCAATCTGCTAAAGGGGTTCAACTTAACCCCTTGGCTCCAGGCACTACCTAGTTGGATTCCACATGGCCCCTTTTCCCCCATTCTATAGCCAGATATGCCTGATAGGTTCAAGAAGAAGCTTCCTTACAGTCAAAGGTTACCCTTTCCACTGAACTTTCCCTCCAGACCTCATTCAACACTTAGAAAGCGGGGAAAATCCTATGCACATTTGTGAAATTTTCCATCACTTCAATAATGGTTTTTAAAAGCCCATTTGCTAAATTCAATGAAAACTAATTGCTATTCCATCTGAGCTGACCAGCTTGTTGCTCAGATCCAGTAAACAACAGGGACTTTAAGAAATAAACCAATACCAGTACTGTGCAAAATGATTCAGCATGAAATATAAGTAATCCATTCGCTGTGAAGGTAGCTCTTATGAGCTTCATCTGACAGATGAGAAAACTGAGCCTCTAAGAGGTTTGCATAACTTGCCCAAGGTCACAAAGCAAGGATTCAAGATCAGGTCCGTCTAGTTTCTAAGTGATCCTCCTTGCTGAGCTATGTCACTTCTCTGTCTGGACCCACTAGACATTTACAGGAAATGTCAAACCCCCATACACGCAATACAAGCAATTACATGACCACAAGATGCTGCTCTGGCTTCTGAGCCAGAGGGAAGGGGCAAAAGGCAGGGTCCACAAGGATCTGTAACTCAATGGCAAGCTCACACTCTTGCTCTGAGATAAAGATGAGAGATTCTGTAAATATCAGACACTTCAACTGTGGCCCAATAACTTGGCTTTGTATTTGAAAATATTCCAGATCCCAACAGACCAGTGACTGTTTAAAAAAAACAAACACATTCAATTGCCACTAAAATTTCATCTCAAAGGAATTACAGTCACAAATAAATACATAACTAAAATTATTTAAGGATGATGATAGTATGTCAAGCTTGTTACCCCTGCTCTCCCAAGAGCTCATGTAATCGAAATCAAATTAGATTTCATGACCTCCTATAGGTCTAGTAAGTACATAAGAATGGGCTCTGATAGAAGCAAGGGCTATCTCCCTTGACATATGAGTATCTAGATACTGAGTCTATGTAGTTCCTGTGTTTAGAGAACAGGAATGCAGATAATAAGGAGAGCTTTGTTATCTAAATCTATGTAGTTCCAGGATTTCAGATATAAATGAGGGTTCAGATAATGACAGTTACCAACTGTCTCTCCAAAAATTGTCTGAATCTATTCAATTCCTAAGTTCAGATAGTGAATAATACCTGAGAAATACAATGATTTCTCCTTAAAAAAAATGAAACAAATACAGCAGTGGTCCCCAACTTAATAAAAAGGAAAAATGAGTAGGAGACAATGACTTTATTCCTCTAGTGTGAATTCTTATTAAATTCAACTCAGAGTAAGAGGTCTTGGCAAGCATGATCCAAATTTACCCAGTAAAATTTTTTTTGCAAACAAAAAGAAAAAAAGGACATGGGAAGGTGCTGATTCCTTAGCCCTCAGAAGTAGTATCAGTTTTAAAGGAATTTGGAGGGAAGTCTTGGAAATGGAAATGTGAACTAGAAATATACATGCATGTATATAGATAAAGCAAAGATGTTAAAATGTGAATTAACTGTTAAATCTAGTTGGTAAGTTTATGGGTGTTTGCTGTACTGTGTTTTCAACTTTTTTTTGTTTCGTAAGCCTTATTTTTTAGTTCAGAAAATAATTATACAAGAGGGCCAACAGCCAAATAACTATAAGACAAAAATTCCCCAAACTTTTCCTAGGCTTCTGACTCTTTAGTCTGTTGTTGTCTTTCCGTCTTTCTTCTCTTGCCCAGTCCCTGCCACAGGAAAGGGAGATAAGGAGGCGCTTCCATTGCATAAGCAGGGAACGGGGCTAACACTTAAATCAAAATCATCAGTTGCCAAGCAGACATTGCTGCTCTTATGTGGTCTAGATGCCCCCAAGGCCACTGGAGGTCATGGGATGGAAGCTGCAACAGGAGTGCAACGCCAAGAAGCCCGGCTTAGCTTCCCTGGGAAGCCCTTTGTCAGACCACCACCGTAGCAGAGCTGAGTGGACACTGGGCCTCCGAGAGCTGGGAGCCCCAGCAGAGCCCGCAGAATGAAGGAACTCACCCTTGGGAGGCTCAGAGGATTACCTTGGCCAAAAAATGACAAAGCCACTGGGAAATTGTTTTAAAAGACACCTCACACCCACCCTAGATCTATCCAAGCAGAGCATAATGAAAGTATTTTGTATCAATTGCAACCTTCCTTAAGGCTATATTTAAACTTTATCCCAGGTTAGCTGGCCAGAGTGTGTTTCTCCCTGAATACCCCAAGCCCAAGTCAAGGTAGTTGCCAGTCTTGCGTGTATATGTCATCCATCAATTCTGTTTATTTCTAAGAGTTAACTTCGAAACTGAATCCCAAAGCCTACGAATCCACCCACATTTAAGTCAAGGTGGCCAATCCTTGCCCTAAATAAGGGATCTGTTCCTCTCCTGGATGCAGAGGGGAAGAGCCAGAGGAAGCCCCAAGGAGTGCTGTAGGAAGCTGCTAGAGCTGGTAAGAACCAGCTGGCTCGGGAGGGGGAGCCCCGCCCAGCGCATGTGTCTGCAAGCTGTCCCGGCGGCGGACATCAACAGTAACACTGCAGCCCTGAGCTGACTCACGGACTAGAAAGGAAGTGATTAGATAGAGTAAGTGGGCTCTCTTGGTTCAGAGCTGGAGCTCACTCACATTCAGACATACTGCTGAGCCTTACAAAAGCTCAGCCCCATGGACACATGAGGAGATCATGCTGCTGGAAATGACGTGGACTTCCTTAAATTTCACTCACTGAGAACCCATGAGGAAGTCTTTCCCACAAAACAGCCTTTGAACAATTCTAACCATGAAAAGAAGTTGCATGAATCTTACAAGCTTGCCTTAAGGCGCTGTGGAAGATAGAAAGGAACTTCATAGGAAACTCATGACCTTGAGATAAGAAGGCTCAAGCTCATCTCAGTGACTCAAAGTGTTTTGAACCTGCTCAATTTGATTAAATTAGTATTATTTAATAAAATTATTAGTTGGATGCATTCTTAGAATTAGAACTATACCTGGTACCTAATTCCAAAAGTATGAAACCATGAACAATACTTCTCCCTCAGCTACTCAGTTCCCCTGCTGGTGGTGACTCTTACCAGTTCCTCATGTCCTCTTCCACACAGTCGATATACCAATAAATAGGTAATATATAGTCTCCACCTGATCCCAGCTCTTCTGTATTTATTACATTTTTTTACTTTTACTTTTTTTTAACACAATATGGTGGCCGAGCGCACCCCCTGTTCTGCACTTTGCCTTTTTTCCATTTAAAAACAGTTCTTGAGGTTAGCACATAAACGGCTGACTAACTCCTTTCGACAAGTGCAGACTGTTCCACTGTGTGGATGTTCCACAACTTACACGACCAATTCTCTGTTGAAGGGCATTTATGCAGAGGAATACTTGGACTTGCAATTTCTACACACGTGGCGGAGGTAGGTGCGACTACATGTGGGACATATTCCTGGGAGTGCAAGGTCAGTAGTCAACTGCCATACACTTTGGTAGATAATACAGATGGTTCTCCATAAGGGTTGGGCTAATGTACACACACATTAGCAATGGATACTGTGCTTCTTTCCCTACACCCTCACAACACAAAAAAAATGGTGTCATACTTTTCCCTCCTTACCATCTAAGAGCTTAAAATTGCATCTCAGTGTAGGTTTCCATTTTAATTCTTCTTATTCTGAACAAGGCTAAAAAACCTATACCTTTAAGAATCTTCAGTATTTCCTTTTCTGTGAACTCTCTTGTTCACAGACTGCCCATTTTTCTTTTGGGTCATTGGTCTCTTAATTAATTTGTAAAAGCTCTTCATTTTTTTTTTTTAAGGCTATTAACCCTATGTTGCAAACAACTTCTCCCAGTCATTATTCTGTCTTTTGATTTTGCCTATGATGCTTTCTGGCTTGTACATTTATTGTTAAGGAGTTGATTCTTTCTTGTATGACTTCAGTGTTTTCTATCATTGTCAGAAGAGACTTACCTACTGTTATGAGATTAAAAACAAAGAATTTCCCTGTGTTTTTTTCTAGTTCTTTTTTTGGTGACAAGTCATTTTAATGGTTGGTCATTCCATGTCCCCTGACAAAGCCCAACTGTGGATAAATCAAAGTTTCTCTGTGAAAAAAAAAATGTAATGGGAAAATCAGGAGTGACAGCTGACACTCCCAAAGAATATGAGGAATAAGTGTTTAAAATGTTGAAATCAACTGGTGTATCATAAAACCTACTGTTGACCATGATGCAATTTCTCATTAGCAAGTGCATCTGCTATTGGCACATGAGTTATAACAGATCAAGAGACAGTCTCGTAAACATAGGATGGAGAAGCTAGGCCCAAACTGGAAGCTATGAAGCTTTATCCAGATATGAGTTTTGGCTCCAAAAATAAGTAAAAATATGATATCCAGCACTGGTAGTTGATGGAGAAAATAAGCTTGTTTTCACAATATTGATTCTGATGTCCTCTCAGTGGATTCTTTGAGAAAGCCAGTAAGGGTGTGTATTAAGGGGTGGAAAGTGTCATCAACTAATAAATTCAGCCTTTTCTGAACATGGAGACACTGTGTCTCAAGAGAAAATTAAAAGGCCACTTCAAATCCACAGAATATCCTCTAAATTGTGGCTCATACCTATCCCTCCTATAAAACTGTCAGCATCTTCAGGGAGGATTCCCTGTTTTTGTGTTTTGTTTTGTATGCATGAGTTTTCATCTAGTATCTCCAGTGTCTGGCACAGGGCTCGAAACATAATGGGTCTTCCATTTGTGTTTACTAAATAAGTTGCTTATGTTAATCAATCTTATCCTTAAAGGCAATTTTAAAAAGGAAAAAAAAAAGCATGTGTGAATACATGTTAAGAGAGAGAGTGTATCAATCTCAAGACCCCAAGAATCTGCTTCTAGACTTCTCCTTATAAACTGTACACTCAAGCTCAACTATCATATTTTATTAATTCTATGGTGTATATTTTTTCACATTTTAACATCTCTCAAATAGGGATATATCTTACAACTATAAATGGTAATGTTTTAATAGCTTCCTTAGTCGTGTGTATAATGGTGCATCATACACTGAACATGGCCTTCAACAAAATACAGAAATATGTCTGAATTCTAATACCAACCTATACCTCTCAGGACCATGAAAGCTTGCTAGGTAATCACAGATGTCAAGCACCCAGTGTTTGGGAAACAGTAGATACTCAGCAAATGTTGGTTCCCTTTCTCCTTAATGTGCAGAGTGGTATCATTTGCTCCTGAGTCAGAAAAGGAGAAAGCAGAATTCAAATTTCAACATGGAAGATAGCAGCAAACATGTATTGAGCCCCTACTCAATGAGCCCCTGCACTCAAAGTGCAGAACTGGGCATTTATCTTTATGATCTCTGGTATCTACACTTTCTCTAATCCTCCCCAGATCCTTACAGGCAGCTATGAACTTAAGAAGTCAAAAGTCAAATTGTTGGATGCACCGGTCCCTTCTATTAGTTCTTAGAGATTCAAAGTTCGAACTCCAGCCCTGCCATGAAGTGAGACATCGTACCTTTATTCCCGTACTTTTCACACTGCACAACAGTGAAAGCTTTCTGAAAAGCTTGCAACCGAGCAAAACACAACAAGATTCTCAGTAAAACAAGTGTTCTTTGCAGAGTCAAAGGCTTAAGAAGCCCTTGGTGTGATCAAGTAGGTAGGGCTCCGTAGGCAGAAACCAGATGGAAAATCTCAGGGATGAGGACCAAAATCCAGTCTTGAAAGAAACTACAGTCTGTTTTTTTTTTCTTTAAAAATGACTTTCAAATGGACAAATATATGTCTGCTATTGTTTTCTATGTGTTTTTTGGTGGGTCAGTACCCCTGCCTTCCTCTACAACCTTATAATTTCCTGTGTACCCTTCTGTTCTAACATCTGCTGATCACACTGAATTGTCATTATTTGCACAAGAGTCTCCATCTCGGTGACTGAGCAACGGAAAGGCCCGGAGACCACCTTCCTTTACATAGTACCAGAAACACAGCTGGTGCTCGACAAAAGGTTGTTGACTAACTAAATGAAGCCTTGGAATATAATAATAAGTAGAACGGCCTGAAACGACACTGAACACCTAATAGCTTATTCACAGATCTCGCTTCTTTGTACACGATGACCACCCTCCCCACAAGCACGGCTAAAAGGACCTGGGCCTCCTGTGTGGCAGCAATCCCTTTATAAAGTCCCCTTCTCACCACACCAGGGGTTCCCCAGAGCCCGCAGTCACACGCTGCAAAGAAAGTAACTTGACCTCAAATGCCCCTCAGCGCTGTGGTCACACGGCAGAGGGCAGGCGCAAGATCCAGGCGAGTTCAGCTAACAACTTAGGGCCTGGGGGTAGTAATCCTTATTTTCTCAGAGATGACCAACTAGCACATTAAAGAGAAAGACAAATTTGAACAGCCAAAAAGCCAGCAGTTAAACCTACGGCTGGTATTTGCCTCAACGCGCCCTCACTGTGTTAAATTTCTGAAAATAGCTGGTCTCAGTCAGACCATAGATAAGGACAGTTGCATCCTGCAGCTGGTAAACAAAAAAAATAAATCAGCAACTGTAATTCCCTCTGTGCAGAAGCAGTGGTGCTCTCCTTGCCAAAACAGAAAGCCCAGTGCTCCCGGCGCTGTTGAGATTCAAAGCCATCCAGTCTCCAAATGCTGTCTACTCTAGTTGGGGGGGGGGGCGGGAGGGGGGGCGTGGGGGGGAAGGGTCTCTGGGACATAGGTCTCCTGCATGGTTTCTGGAAGGGATCAAGAATCTCATTCTACTACACAGCAGCCCACAACAACAAGGTTGGCTTCAGGTCCACTAGTGTAGTTTTACTCTATCTAATCTAATGGAAGGAGGGAAGGAATGATAAGATACTCCCCTGCCTGACGAGCCCCAATTCTTTTTTATTTTAAAGATTTTATTTATTTATTTACTTACTTATTTATTTATTTATTTATGGAGGGGAGGGTAGAGGGAGAGGGAGAGAGGATCTCAGGCAAACTCTGCACCGAGCACAGAGAGCTCAACGTGGGGCTGATCTCACAACCCTGAAATCATGACCTGAGCCCAAACCAAGAGTCCAACGCTTAACCAACTGAGCCACCCAGGTGCCGCCCCAGCACCAATTTTTTACATTTGTGAATCTCTGGTCAAAGCAGACAGCTGAAGTAACACTTCATATTATTTTAAATTCTTGTGGTTGTTTTTAAGATTAGCATTTTTTAATGTACATAAAATTCCTTTTTCCATCCCTTATCAAAATAAGACAAAAAAGGGATACTGAAATTCAAATCACAATTACTGCCGAACCTAGCCAGTAAGCATCGCTTTACTACCTCACTTTCTTCTATCCCACAGTTTAACAAAACAGCACTTCATTTAATTCTGATAACCACTTGATTTCCCATCTTAAATAGAAAAATCTGAGTCCGAGAAATCATTTACCCAAGGTTTCCTATAGAGAAAAAAAACAAGTCCACCCCCTCCAAGCAGCGGAAAAAAAGAAAAAGAGTGCACTGGTTAAACTTATTTGAATACACCAAGTCCAGGAAAGAAAAGAAAAGAGCAAAAGAGGTGAGGGGAGCGGGGAGGGGGAAGGGGAGGGGGGAGGAGGGGGGAGGCGGGGGGAGGCGGGGAGAGGAAGGGGAAAGCAGAGGGGAGGGGAGGGGAGGGGAGGGGAGGCGAGAGTAAACCTAGAAATTCAGTTGCTCAATTTTGTTTCCCTTTTTCTGACAGCCAGTGAGAAAGCAGACCGTTATCTTCACACATACCATCACCTTTGTTTCTTCACTAGAGAAAACATCCCCAGCCTAGGAACATTTGCTCAGGCAGTAAGGAATAAATATTTACCATTAGCTGGAATTTCCAGTTCTTGGGCACTGAACCCAGATGGCAACCCTGATACTCAACCGTCCACTTTAAGCAGTGTTGGACCTGGAGGTGCCTCCCCACCCGACAGTCAGTAACGAACCCCTCAGTGTTCAGGATTTAAAGGATCCATTCTGTGAATGAGTTGGTGCTACTTAGGAGCCTTCTTCCATCTCGCTTGCCTCTAGAATCGGGAAATAATTGCAACTATGAATAGTAAACATTCACCAGGTACTTACTGTGGGACACACTCAACTAATCCTCACAACAGCTCACAGGACAGGCACTAACGGGGTTCCCATTTCCTCAAGAACAAACTGAGGCAGAGAGCCAGGAAACTTACCAGAATGTTCCCAAAGTGATATGCTGCCAGGGCAGGAATTTAAGCTGGCACACATCTCCACACTCCTGTTCCCATTTGGGGCCGTAATGGCCGACTGATTAGCTATACATCCCGCAACTTCCCTCCTCCCACTCTTGTGGATTTATTCCCTTAAACCGTGTTAAGTATATATGTTTCTTCCATTCAACCGTAAGCTTCCTTGACAGCACTGACCCCGTTTTATACTCATCTTTGCGTTGCCCAAAGTGTCTGGTAAAATACTGTACACCTAATTTGTTATGTAATATAGATAGGAACATAAAATCACGACATCCCCTTTGCTCTTTAGCAGGGGAAACTTAAATCCAGATATGAAAGCATCAGGAGGAAATAACAGTCAAACTAAATTCTCTTTTCCAGCTATCCTTCAAAAACAAAGGGCACGGGTGCCCGGGTGGCTCAGTCAGAAGCATCTGCCTTCGGCTCACATCATGATCTCAGGGTCCTGGGATCGAGTCCCAAGTTGGGCTCCCTGCTCAGCAGGGAGCCTGCTTCTCTCCCTCTCCCTCTGCCTCTCCCCTTGCTTGTGCTCTCTCTCTTTCAGAGCTCTCTTTCTGTCAAATAAATAAATAAAATCTTTTAAAAAGGAGGGGCAAATAATGCAATTTTTTTATTTAGTTGGCATTTTCCAGACACAGAAAAACAGAATTTATTGCTAGAAACCTGCACTAAGTATTCTTGAGGCCAAAGAAAAATGACTCACGTAGAAGTTGAAGCTGCAGAAAGGAATGAAGAACAACAGAAAAGATCAATATGCAGGTAAATCCGTGTGAATCCTGACTGTGTTAAACCATACTAATTATGCCTTTTGGGGGCTAAGAAATGTGTGGTGTTAAAATTCACGACAATAAAAAACATAATGCAAGAGAAGGATAAATAGAATTAAAGTCTCCTAAGGCTGTCGTGCTGTTTGGAAACAGTAAGAAGTACACACTTAGGAAACGTCCCCCATGATTTAAGTGTGCAAGTTGTAATCTCTATGAGAACCATTAAAAGTAAAGTAAAACATTTATAACAAGCCGCAAGAGGAGGAATAGTGGAATAATAAAAAAAATACTTGATTAATCCAAAGAAGGCAAGAAAGAAGAGAGAAAAAAAAGAGAGAGAGAGAGGACAAATACAAAAAAAAAAAAAAATCAGATGGTAGATTTAAACCCAAATATATGAGGAATTACATGAGAAATGTAACCACACTGAAATTCTCTAATTCAATGACAAACACTGTCGGACTACATTTTTTTTGAAACCTTAAATATATGCTGCTTACAAAAGACTTTCTTTAAATAAAGCCTCAGGAAAAAAAACAAAAAACAAAGTAAAAGGATGGAAAAAAAGAGATAGCATACATTTTGGAATGCTGTATTAGGGTTTTTAAATAGCTTTGGCAAAGTCCCAATAACTTCCAACTATTGTCCCACTGCTTTGCCGCGTCTACCAAATGCTGATGCCCTGGACGGGAGGAACGCACAGGATTCTGGAAGGCTGCAGACGTTGAACTCGAAAAATACAACACATACCTCCGATAAAGAAAGAGTCAGGAAGGTGAATGGACAAATAAACTGGTACAATCAGACAATGGAATATTATTCGGAGCTAAAAAATGAGCCATCAAGTCATGCAAAGACGTGATGGAGCCTTAACTGCACGTTACTAAGTGAAAGAAGCCCATCTGAAAAGGCTGCACGATTCCCACCATATGACATTCTGGAAAAGGCAAAATCATGGAGACAGTAAAAAGATTAGTGGTTGTCAGGGGTGGGGTAGGAGGGAGAGCAGTCTCAATATTCTGTATGATAGTATAATGATGAATATATGTCATTATACATCTGTCCATACCTAAAGAATATACAACTTAGTGAGCTCTAAGGTATCGGCTTAGGGTGATTATTATATGTCAGTGTAGGTTCATCCTTGGTAAAAAATGTACCATTCCGGTAAGTGATATTGACAGTGGGGAAGGCTATGCAAATGTTGGAGCAGAAGGTATATGGGAAATCCCTGTACCTCCCTCTCAATTCTGTTTTAAACCTAAAACTGCTCTTAAAAACTTAATTTTTTTTAAAAAAAAAAAGGACTAGGGGCACCTCAGTCGGTTAAGCAGCTGCCTTTGGCTCAGGTCATGATCTCAGGGTCCTGGGATGGAGCCCCGCATCAGGCTCCTTGCTCAGGGGGGAGCCTGCTTCTCCCTCTGCCTGCCGTTCCCCCTGCTTGTGTTTTCTCTCTCTCTCTCTCTCTCTCGTTCTCTCTGTGTCAAATAAATGAATTAAAAAAAATAAAAATTAAATAAATAAATAAAGGACTCAACAGTACACCAAAAAGTGAATATTATTATATAATATTTTTAGTACACAAAGAAATTTTTTAAAACAAGAAAAAGTCAGACTGGGATGCATTTAATTAAAAAATGGCTAATAGGCCACCATGGTTAATAATGGACCAGCTGTTCCTGACAGAGGTAACTAAAAGGCACACCAGGCTAATCCTTTGAGTGGAACATAAGGTGGGTGCTCTCAGGTTCATGAATAGGAAAAAACATTAACCATTTTCAAATAATACACACACAGTCATTTTTACACACGAAGCTTCCATTAACTCCTAGGGCCAAGTCTCAAGTCCCCAGCAGGACCACAATACACAAAGAATACAAATCCATCATCAAGTGGGAAGAATAAGTCTCGATTATGCCCCCTGCATTCTGTCTTGTTTGACTCAACTAATCTCAGAGATAACCTGCAGACAATTACATACTGTGTGATTAGTAAGAGCTGACCGGCAGAAATCCATGCTCCTTGGCTATTAAAATTAGAGTCAAGAGCTGGGTCCACAATGTGGCTAGACAATGATGGGCATTATGAAAACATGGACCGAGAAGCTTAATATTGGCTTCTTAGCCTCCGTCATCACACACAGAGAACACACACACTAGAACCACAGAGAAAGCTATAGGATGCACTGATGCCCCTCTCCCTTAAAAAATAAGTAACAAAATAGATATTAGAATCTTGGATATAGACGAGATAAGAGGAAAGAACTAAAGGGTACAAGAGTTTGGCACTTGGGGACTATGTATTTTGTTTTGTTTTCTTATTCACTGACACTGTGATTTTTGTTATGAATCACTCTCCTTGATATGCAGTCTTCTCCACAGAGACTTTGGGCCCACCTTTCCCAGCACCTATGACAGTGCCTGGAATAAAGCAGGTGCTCAGTAGGCATTCATGGACCTCAACAGAATCATCAGAGAAACATACAAGTAATTTGTTACAGTTAATACTCCACCACCATCACTACCCCCTCCAAAAGAGAAGTAACTCCAAACACTAGGACCAAATTCTAAATGCTGAGTGTACAACAGAAAAATGAGACAGACTTGCAGAATCCAAAAGCGAAGTAAGTTTTAACAATTTTTTTTGGCAAATCTGACCCAACGTTACAAACCTCAGTCAATGCTAACAAGGAAGAATGGGTTGTCACACAAACCACTGTCTGCTCTCCTGAAACCGAAATGAGGAGGGCCTCCCTCTCAATTTAGCACAAACAAAGCCCTACCTATCCTTTCTCGGGTGTCCCTTCAGCTTAGTCATTTGATGAAATACTTTAAATCACAAAAGTAACGTGTTTTCACTGCAGAAAAAAAAAAAATCACTTCTAATCGTACCACCTGGAATTAGTAATGTAACATTAACATTTGTGCTTTTTCATTTCCCCATGTTTATGTTTTCCCGTGGTTATATTTCTAATGAGAAACTTCCTTTTCCCTTAAAAATTCATCCTAATCATCTTCCCACTTTATCAAATATTCCATTTAACCAAATCCTAACATTGCATCAACCACATTTTACCTTTCTTGTAAGTATCATCAAAAAGATCTAATGACTTATTCACCAGTATCTGGATCCTTCTTCAGGTCTGCTGCTCATCTTACCAGCTCCTAAAGTCAACATTCCAAGGAAGCCCATTCATGTTGGAGCCACACTTCTGATATCGTTCTCAGGAAGTTACAAGACATTGGTGTGTGCCTTTGAATGTTTACCATCCCTTCTATTCATAAATATTTTTTTCTGAAATTCCACATCTCGAAGAAGTTAAAAATATGCCAGGAGTTTAAAGACCACTTTCGGCATCAATTAGCACTATAAACTTTATCCAGTCACATAAATAAAAGATCCACCTGATAAATGTTTACTTTCATAGTGAAGAAATACTACACTGTTCATATAAAAAAGAATAAAAGCACTTGGACCTCTTAAATATATAAAACTGAGTCCCTTGATATACAAAACTTGGTACAGAATGGTCGTGAATTACAGTTGATGGGGGAAAGTCTCTCTCCAGCTCTTCAGATAATGAGTTTAGAGCACTGGAAAATAACAGCAACAGAATGGCCTTTTAAATTTTAAGTGGGTTTTATCAGGTCTCGGTGGCAACATTTCCTTTACTTTGGGAATACATTCGGAAACTTTAATTGAAGTCTGTGAGACATATAAGTCAATACCCAAATTTGTACTTAATTCATGGCCTTTCAGGGATGCATACTATGAGTAAGGAAAGGCTAAGTAAAATCAGTTACATTATGATCATAACTACCATTTGTAAAACACCTTCAATGCATCAGGCATCCCATGTACTTTACCTCTAATCTTAATTAGCCCATTAAGGCTGGCTTACACATGAGAAAACAGAAACAGAGAAAGCTGAAGTAACTTGTCCTTGGTCACCCAGCCTCATAAGTGTCAGAGCCAGGATTCAAATCCAAATGCCTGGCTCCAAAGTCAAAGCTCCGTGACCAGTGACTATTAGTAAATCACACTCCTGGGTCCCCTCAGTTCCCATCTGATGTGCAGACTGAACAAGCCCAAGAAGAAGGATTGATCAATCCTGTTACCCACTGCTATCAGCATGACCTGCATCCTCAGAAGGTAAGATCGAGCCTCCCTAAACTACATCACAAAAAAATATCCTGGGGGCAATGGGTGGGTAGAGAGAGAATAGGAAAAAAAAAAAAATCTTCCTTCTTGGATTTGTTCCAAGTGTGTTATGCAAAATGAGACTTTACATGGGATAACAAGAAGCAGATCTAGCTGTATAGTCTGATGCTAGAACATACCCCAAATAGGATGATTCTCAACTTTGTACATTAGCATTATTTAGGGAACTTTTTAAAATACTGATTTGTGGTCCTCCCCCTAGAGATTCTGATCTCACTGGTCTACAGTGGGGTCCAACTATCAGAATTCTTTTAAAGTTTCTAGATGGGGGCGCCTGGGTGACTCAGTCAGTTAAGCATCTGCCTTCTGCTCGGGTCATGATCCCAGGGAACTGGGATCGAGCCCCACATCAGGAAAATCTGCTTCTCCCTCTCTCTCTCTGCCCCTCCCACCTCCTGTGCACCCTCTCTCTCTCTCTCTCTCAAATAAATAAGTAAAATCTTTAAACTAATACAAGTTAAAAAAAAAATAAAGTTTCTAGATGATTGTAATGGACAACCACTGAGAACCACGGCCCTAGAAGGGGAATGTGTGTTAACCAAAACACCTAACATCTGTATTTTTCCTTATTATATATCCCTGGTTCAGGGAGCAAAAGGTTAGTTTTAAAGACCAACAACCCAGGTACATTACCTGGGCCGTATCTTCCATCAGTCCCCGAATCTTCTCCACGACATCATTGCGTCGGTGCTGACGCAGGGCGCTGATTAACTGGGCGAGGCTGGCCTCGGGCCCCCGGATGGTCCAGTGCTGCAGAGCGGCGTAGGCCCGCTCATGGTCGGCCGTGTACCCGTTGGAGAAAGCAGCCACTTCTCTCTCACTGGCATTGCACAGAAACTGGTAGATGTCCTTCCACTGGCTTCCAACTTGGGCTGCGACGAGTTTCAGGATGTCAATCCCTAAACCATAGGGAAAATAAAATTAAAGACAAATCCATGGGATTGGCATGGGAGGGAAGGTCTTTCTATATGGCTACTCTATTCTAATGAATTAAAAAAAGAATCACGCTCTCCCATTGTTACCTGTCAAAGGAATGGACTGCCTTCTCTAAGCACTCAGCATCTGCAGCCCCTCCTGGGGACGAATTAGGTGCCCTCCTGCAAATTTCACTTCCTGAATGTGGAGCGAGAAGAAGGAGCGAATCCTAGAAGGACAATAACTACCCCTCAAAAAGCTGTTTTGAAACGAGTGTAAACAAATAGAGGCCCCCAGACCAAAAAAAGTGGTGACTTCATGAAATTAAGAAAAAAGTAAACTATGGATTAAAACTGCCATGGAGATGATCCAACACTGTCTGGATAAAGGGTCTTCAGATTCTAGCAATAGTGTCCTTTATGTCAGCCGACAGTGTGCCCAGCCATTCCAGCCCCAGGGAGGCACTCCTGAAGGACTTCTGGTTCCTGGTGCTCGAATCCTATGCTCAACAAGCAATTTTCTGATCTATTATTCAGTCTTGTAAGTTGACCTGTACAGTTATGATGGAGACAACAACCAAAATGACAGTATAATAATAATCACTATAGTCTCCCGGGGTTTTATGTTAAGGTGTTGGCTCTTGGAACATCTTTATAAAGCATTAACATTCCAATTGCACAGATAAGGCAATAACACCTAGGAAAATTGTGATTTGCCCAATATCACAAAGGTAGCTGGGTGGGAACTGAACCCAACTCACTGGACAGTGTATTCTATTGTCATTCTGGCTTCTCAGTCACTTGTAAACTGGGTCGGTGTGGGTCTGCAGTATGCAGATCTGAGGAGAGCAGGGTGAAATGCCAAGTCAAATCTCAAAGCTGCAAGCTCAGGATGAGCCCTTGGCACCAACCCTCTGTGAGGTGTGGCTTTCCCTGAGCAGCACGCTCTGGCGTCTTCCTCTTCAAAGCACCTTCTCTCTGTATTTATACACTGGCTTTGTCCAAACTGCTACATGGGGTCATAGAGAACCTCACGGTATGGGATCCGGCAGTTTACCACACAGGGGGGTGAGTCCTCTCAGCCAATACCATGTCTTTGAATGAAGCCATACCCACATGACCAGATACCAGAGTTATAATAGTTAACAATGTCTTTAAAACACTAACAACTAAAAAAAAAAAAAAAAGGAGTCAAGTTTCCAAGTGAAGTAGGAAAAAAAAGGGAAAGAGAATAAAGAAAAGCTTCCTATTACAGAGAATTGAATTTTTCAATTAACTAGAGGTTAACCAGGGGAAAACAATCTTTTTTTTGCTCCCATCAGTTGTTGGGGAAAATATCTATAAAATTAGCTCTCGATTTTTGCCTAAGAAAAGCACAATACTAATTCCAGAAGTTTCTTTGAAAATGGAGGACTTGGTGTTTCCTCGACATAAATCCTTACCCTGCCATGCCAGCCTGTAGAGGCAGCTGATCTGCAAGAGTGCATATGCATCCCGAATCAACCACCCACAAACGGCTTTTGAAAAGTAAGTTCCTAGTAGAAGGCTGCTTTCTTGTCGACTCTAAGAGTAGAATGCCACAGAATGAGGCATGACTGCACTTTTCACATGATTTTCCCTGGCAATGTGAAATACACTTGAACCAGCTGCTTTTCAATTTTCAGGGCAATGTTTTAGCCAGATACAGAGCTTTTGATTTCAAGCAACAGACGCAAAAAAAAAAAAAAAATATTCCATGTCCTATTTAAAACCCTGCAGGTAACGTTAAGAAGCAAACCAGCTCTTTGTGATTGATGTGGTAGGTTCCTCCAAATACCAAAAGGCACGTTAGTCCCTGAATCTTAATTTAGGTTAATTTGACGAAGGCCCACAGTGTGCCTTACATGAAAACATGACTGCATTTTCTTGTACATGGGACCTTTGCTTAAATCTTCATAATGCCGATGACAGTGTGGCTTTGGGCAAACCACTAACTGTCATGTCCATTTCCTCATTTGTACAATAGACATACTCACTATGGTCCCTGGGGATGAGCTGATTAACATTTTCTATAGAGTTGATTTATTTTTGGAAGTACCCCATCATTATAAATGTTCCATATACTGAACACTAAAACTTAAGACTAAATGCATTTCTGATGCAAATACACGCCTTTATAGAGTAATTACAGAGTTTAAAAGGCTCAAACATAACAACAGTTCCCTCTTCCAAAACCCAGTATTTATACTTTCTTTTCAGCCACAAAATAAAGAAAAATGAGGAAAAAAAAAGAAAAACACGAAGAATGGACACAATGAGATTTTCCTTCAACCAACATTGACTGGAAGCTAAATTTAAGGCCCACAAATCAGGTCTCATCTCACTTTTTTTCCTAGGAAAACGTGGAGTCAGCGGGAGCTGCCCTGGGTCAGCAGTGTTCTTGGGCACAGCCCCCTCTCATGGCCCAGGTGATAAATCTAAAGATGCCAGAGAGAATGGCTGGTGACAGCAGCCTTCCAACATGGCGCGGGGTCCCGACCCCGCAGCAGGGGAGGGGCCCCTAAGCGCACTGCACCTTGTCCCCACCCCACCAAAGGGGAAAGAAAAGCTTGCAGGGTATTTCAAGAGTATTTGCTGAGCAGTCACTGCGGGTTCCTGGGTTTGCTGGACTGAGAACCCTTACAAAATTTTAATGCAGAAAGAATTTATCCCCAAGAAAATCAAGTAATGCCAATGAAACATAAAATTTGATGGACTTTGAAAGTGTTCTTTGTTCAGAAAAAAGTTTTAGGCAAAACAAAAGAATACAACTACAGAGCAAAGCAGGAAGATAATTAAACCAGATTAAGAGAGTTACCTGGGGGCTGGGGCCCGGAGGTGGAGGTTCCTGGGTAAAGAAACAGAAGGGACTTCCAAGGTAGTCACAAGGTTCTATTTGCTAAACTGGATGCTGGGGAAATGGGTCTTCCTTTTATCTTATTACTTTATTATTGGTTCAAGGTCAGCTAGCTAGTTAATGGTACCTCTGTTGCGGTTCATAGGGAGGGAACGTGGTATAGTAAGGAGCTTTATTATACGCTGGAATTATGAATGCACTCGAGGTTGGATATGATGTGTATGCTTTCTTCCTGACCTGTTATTACTGACCAAGCAGATGCTGGTAAAGTTTTCTCCGGGGCAAAAAAGTTTATTTCTTTTCTTTAAAATTTCTTTAAAATTATGGTATGGTACCCTTGGGGGTCGGGGGAGAGAGAGGGGTCAACAAACTTTTTCTGTAAAGGCCAACAGTAAACATACTAGGTTTTGAGTACAGGGAGGTCTCTTGCAATTCCTCCTGCAACATGAGATGGCCCATGGCTATAGAGTTCACCAACCCTTGAAACTGTTGCAATTTTAAGGGATCATACCTAAATTACCAAACGGAATAAAGATTTAGAAAAACATTTTGTTAAACACCCCTCCACACACACACACACACACACAAGACGATGCAAATTCCCACCCCAATTATGAATGTGACATAAGGGTTAGGGAAATGGAGACCAACTCTCTGGTTGACAGAGTGCCCCAGTCCCCTGTCCCATCAGAGTTCCAAGTTTTCATCGAGACTGGAGACAGATGTGTTGAACTGATCTGACCCTTTTAGCTGAAAGTGATGCCAAGTCTCTTTTTTCGTAGGTTGAAAACAACACATCCCTCAACCCACCAAAGTTCTGACAGGGGTATGGAGCTTAACTTTGCTTTTCCTGTAATGTCAGGTCCTAGAGCTCCGAGAATGAAGCTTCTAAAGAAATCGTCACAGGAGTCAAGCAAGCCCTTATCCACCAGACGCTGTTCTCGCCAGGAGCTGTGTGCGAGAAGGTGGCCCTGGCCCCAGGACAGAGCTTTTGAATTGTAAGGGGCAGGTAGTGGAAAGATCATGAACTTGGCCATCACGAGCTATGGATTCAAATGCCATGACTTGTCAGTTGTGTGACTTTGAAAAACGAGCACCTCTACGATTTCAGTGTCCACATCAATAAAAGGACAACACCACCTCTCCTCTCATAGGGTAGGCGATTTATGGCATCACGTAGTAAAACCAGCAAGCCAAGAGTCTGAGCACACATCAGTTTCGCTTCCTCCATCCCCACCATCTCTGCACCGACAAGTCATCAGGGCAATGGACCTAAAAGGTGGCGGGAGTTTTGCAGAGACATGGGTTTTAGCGCCAGGAGACTATAGGTACTGAATGATGAAGGCAAGCGCCACAATCCTGGCTTCCTGTGCTTTCCTGCACCTTACTAGTACATGTCAAAAGGGGCACCACCACCCTGAAGATCTTATCGGGGTGACAACATTAATTTGAGGCTCAATTTTTTAAGCTCCATATCAGCTCCAGTATGCAAAAAAGAGTTCCACCTCTTTTCATAAAAACCTGAATTGACCTTTATCATCAGAGAAGGTATTAGAGCTCTTTCCTTTTAGAGATAAACACCTGAAATGAGTGCCATCCTTAAGAACCCACATTAAAGCCTCGCTGGATGAGGGATGAAGGACAGTGATGACGGAGCCCCAGTAAACAAAAGCCATTTGTAACGCACAATACAGCACCCCGTTTCACGCTCTGCACCCGGCTTCGCACAGAATGGGTTCATGGGAGACATGAGCAGGTTATAGACTTTGGTACCAAACTTATGGTACCACCATATGATGGTACCAAATTCTCATCATTTAAAAGATTCAAGTATTCCCACAGCATCTCCCAATGCTTGTGAAATGTAATGTCAGTTCTCATTATTCTTCTAGAAAGAGAGACAGAGGGACAAATAATGAGAAAATTCCCATCGAGGTAATGAATACACAACCTCCTCCCAGGACAGATGACTCCACAGTTATCCCCATACTGGTTTCTCTACACAAAGCAGTCTCCTGTGAGGCACACAAAAAACAGGAGACAATGAGCTCAAGGTTCTCTCCCTTCTACCATCACCCTAATTCCTGCCCCCCAGACATTGCTCTTTATTAGTACATGCAGTGACCTCAGGCTTCTAAACGGCAGCACATCCAATGTATGTACAGAGCAATGTATGTCAAGTTCGAAATCTGAATACAATTGTGGCTTTAGCCTTCCTAGAATTGATGTTCTTCCCTATACAATGGTCATGTCCTCACTGATGCCTTTTCTGACCACCTTCTGCCCAAGCCCCATGTCAACTTTGACTGTCATTATCTCCATCACCTCCCAGAGCCTAGCACATACTAGGAATACAATGAATATCTTGAATGGATGAATGAACGAATGAATGAATGAATGAGAGCCTTTTTTGTCAGCTTCCCCTCTTGCCCCTACACACACCTTTTATCATCTCATTAATCTCTACGGCTGCAGCCATTGAGAACCTGGGGGGCCACATGCCAACACACCCTTTTCGTGAAGCCATGCCAGATCAATCTCATGTGGTCCCCGATGGGTGGAAGCTGGGCTTCCTGGCACAGGAACCCCATTCTTGTGCAGGAGCCTCTCCGTCTGGCGGTGCCCTCCTCCCCATCAGGGTGGTCCACCATGCCCATGTCAGGCACCAGAAGAAAAGTCTCCTGGGTTCTGCCCCTGCAGAGAGCAGCTGTCTAGACCAAGGTCTGTCTGGCCTGATTACACAGTAAGTGCTTCTAAAAGCAACAAACCCGAAACATGCGCATGTGTTTTGTAGTAACTAGTATATCATAGGATGATTTAAAAATGGGCTATCAACAGGGATCACTCCCAATCCATCACACAGGAAACTGCTTTATCAGCGCTTGGGAGCTCAGAATGCCCCAAGTTAAAAATACCCCTTCCCTAGTTGAAGTACAAACGTTAGAGGAACTGCTTAGACTTCATTTTAACCCAAAAAATGACTTCTAAAGCAGAATTAATCACTATCTTATTGAAGGTTCAATGGACAATCATCGTAAGTTCAGATGAATTCCCTAAGCTACTGACAAACCTGTGCAAAGGTCTGTCTCATCAAGCTAATGATGGACTGTTTACCAATGACAAGTTCTATCAAAACAGACAATTTTCCAGATGGAAAAACCAGATGCCACTGATGCGATAAGGAAAACCAATAACCTTTTATTTCATTCCATGGAGAAAAACAAAAAGCACAAAGCCAAAAATCCCTCCTTCCTCCTGGTCTTAGTCTGTGTCTGAAGTTGTTCATTTATTTATCCAACAAAAATGTATGGAGCAGGGACTCCATCCCCTGGCACCATCCTAGGCTCTGGGGGCATGGTGGGACACAGAGCAAAACCAAAGCCTTTCCTCGTGAAGCCTGCATTCTCCTGGGGGACACGGGAAGTAATAAAATATTTAGTGATAGATAGTGAGGCCTGCTGAAGAGAAAAATAAAGCAGGGACCAGGGATGAGAGGGCAGGACTGCCATTTTAGATATGGGGCCTTCTTCCTCAAAGCTAAAAGGCGGCCTCACTGAGGTAACATTTGAATCAAGACCTAAAGGAGGTAAGATAGCAAGTCATGCAGGTATGTGAGGGAATGGACTCCTAGGCAGAAGGAACAGCACGTCTGGGGGATAGAAGGGCGCTAGCATGCACAAGGAGGAGCAGGGGGGCTGGTGTGGCAGAAGCCAGCAGGCAAAGGGGGAGGGTGATGGGGGTCACAGGCTGAGAGACAAATGGGGAGTACGGATTGCACTGGGTCTCGAGGCTGCTACTCTGCATGCAACAAAAAGTCCCTGGAGACTATTAAAAAAGTCTCAGTGTCTCAATCTTGAATGGCACTATGTGACTTCCATTTGGGGGGGATCATTCTGGCTGCTGTGTCAGGAATACATGGAAAGGTCACAGGCAGAGGAGGAGCCACCGGTCAGACCCACAGCCATCATCCAAGGGAGGGGACTGACTTCATTTGGGCCAGAGGAGCCATAGTAGGAAATGGTCAACTTCTGTATATATTCTGAAGGAAGAGCTGATGGGATTTGCTACCAGGTTTGCTAACTACGGGGTGCAAGAGAAGGGAAGGAGGCACTCTCGAATGTTCTGGCCTAAGCAACTGGAAGGCTGGAGGGGGCTCTTTCTGCAATGGGTGACTGACGTGGGGGTGTGCTTTGGGATTTGGTTTAGACATCTTAGGTGTCGAGCATCTAGACATCTGGGTCGTTCACGCAAAGGGAGAGGGTATTTGCATGTTGCATTCAGGTGCAAGAACCAGGCTGGATCTACGCACTTGGGAATCACCAGCAGATAGATGGTCTTTAAAGGTCTGGGTCACCACAGGAGGGAGCACGTGCAGGGAGAAAAGCCCTGGGGCTGTCCACTGTTCACAGGTCAAGTGAAAGAGGAGGAACCAGCCAAGGAGATGAAGAAGGAATAGCCAGAGAGGTGGGAGGAGGACCAGCAGAGAACAGTGTCCTGGAGGCCAAGGTAAGGAAGTGTTTCGCGGAGAAGGAAATCAAGAGTGTTCAATGCTGCCAAGAGGTCGAGCAGAGGAAACTAAACTGAACAGTGCAGTTAGAATCATGTGGTCAGACCCTATGGAAAAGACGCAAGATTGGCTAAGATACTGCCATAGTTCACGGATTCTAAGACATCTGAACCCGTATTTGAATCAACGCCTTTTCACAGATTGGTGACGGTGGGTTTTGTTCCTTAGTGGCATATAAGAAAACGATATATCACCATCAGTGGTGTCTTAGATTTGGTAAGACATAGTAAGAGTCACTATTTTTTAAACACGTAAACTTGAACCCACCTATTTTTTAAAAGTCGACATACCATCAACACACAATGTGTCAAATGCTGTGCATACCCTGCAATGTTAACAGCCAGTTACTCCTGAAGAACGATCAACAGAAATCTAGAAATTCCTCCTCCTCGGCAAAATCTGCTTACATAACACCTGACCAGGTTGATTCAAGGGCACTCATTTTTAAGGATTTTGTTTGTTTGTTTGTTTCCTTTTGTATTTTAGTCCTACGTGGGGGGAGAATGCTGATTTGTCTTTCAATATCCCAAATAGCTTAAATTCAAAAGCTGTTAGTTAGGTAAATTACAAAATAAAATACGCATTTAAAAATAAATACCTTTTATACCCTAAAGCCTAGAGGAAGACGTCATCAGTGGGCGAGCCTGGGGTGGGGGGACAGCCACCTGTGACACCCCAGGGCCAAAGCCCCTCTCTGGCCTCTTTGGGCATGAGATAATGCTATTTAGGCTACAGTGATAACAGGCTTTTCTCCTGCAACAGTTCCGCCCGCTGTATAATCCCCAGACATCCTCAGCGGTTAAACGGAAAGGTGCGGTCTGCTGGAAGGTGGCCTCACTGGATGCAAAGGTGAAGGCAGTAGGGTGAGGGGTTCTGGGGCAGGGGGAAGCCTCTTGCAGCCGCTGGAAAATCACTGCAGTAGGGCAGCCCCGGGGACGGGGCAAAGGACACAGCAACCTCTTCAGTGAAACAATCCGCTCCCTTCAGCCCAGCTTCCCGGTGGTTACACTTCCAGTCTACTTCCCATAGGAAATTTGGGCCGTCTGGAATTTTTAGTCAAGGAGGCTTCAGGCAAAAAAGGAATGTTTCTCTGCTCGCAGCTGTCCGCTGTCTGGGGCTGAGAAAACCCAAGTTCAACAGACGTGACTTCCGATTAGCAAAGCACCTCTGACTTACTGGTCACAGCCTTTATTTTTTCCAAGAACCCTCGGAGCCTTGAGCCCATTGGGTATCTGGCTTTCAAATTTTCCCCTTTCAAGCAATTGAAGAAAAAAGGCAAAAAGGAGGAAACCAGTGTGACTTCTACAAAGGACAACTCCTTACTGATGATAATTTTGTAGTTGTTTTACTTCAGAACAAGCTGGGCTTTGCTAAGGGAAATAACATTTTCTTAATGGAGCATGACTAAAAAAAAACAAATCAACCATAGAAACCTAGACATTTCCAGCCTCAGGTGATTCATGGGAAATCCAGACTGTAAGAATCACGGGGCAGTATAGAGTCAGACTGATGCCCAAGTTTAAAACCTGGCTTTGCCACTTCCTAGCTGTGTGACCTGGAGTGAGTTACTCCCTCGGCCTCAGTGTCCCCATCTGCAAAGTGGTGATGATAGTGGCCTACGTCCCAGGGTTATGGAAATTAGGTTAGTATTTAGAAAATACTTAGAGCAGGATATGGCGCTCGGTCAGCATAAGTCTTTGTTGGAGAAAAGTAAACAAGACTTAATGGCAGCAGAGACCTCTCTTATAAGGTTAGAAAAACAGATTTCGTAATCACAGTGTAACAGGTCTTCTTTGCATCCCAGAATCACGTCGTGATCTTGCCTATGTCAATACTAAGAAACACCCCACAGTGTCACTTTAGGAAAAAAAAAAAGAGTGGAGAAGTACTTATTATCAAATTCCTAACACACATTTGTTCTTCTTTGAATGCTGCATAGAGTAGTTTTCATAATTCAGTTGAAATGTTTTAAGTCATTCCTGAAACCTGATGGAAGAGAATACTGATACTGTTCAAATACATATGGGGCACAGCTTCCAGTTACTCAACTTCTGTCCCCTAACCAGTCACTGCAACCTTGAGGAAAGATTAATGCCAGAAATACCATCCCACCTGGACTGCATCCCTGGAAAGAGGAGGAAGGCTGCAGAGCTGGGAATCCAAGAGAAGAGTTTCCTTCACAACCCCCACAAAGACCAATTCTCCCACACCTGACCCATCCTAAAGGAGGAACCACAATTTGGGAAGAAAGGAAACACATTTCCTAAGCCTATCGTTGGGATTCATAAGGACCCAGAACCAAGAATGCTGCTCCTGACTAAGACCTAAAGACAAGGCAGATGAGAAGGGAAAGGTTTTGCGTGTTTGCTAGGTAACATGAGATGATGTAAAGTATTGCTTCGCTTGAGCAGTGGGTTCTGGATAGGGAACAGGACGGAAGAAACAAAAAATATATTACCAGAAACTCTCCACACCTAAAATGCAGCTTGGTTCAAGGACTGGGTCTGAATTTTTTAAAAAGGAACACAAGCAAATTATGTCCCGGTTCTGAAGCAGCACTGTTTCCCCAAAGAAAAGTTTTACATACAGATTGGGCTATCAGTCTTATACAAATAAAGTTATGCAATCAAGTTAATGCAAATAAGAGGTTCAACCACCAAGCCAGCTGGTCTGCACTTGAACTTCATCTTGGGGTTTCAAGCCTGAGATACAGAAGCGGTTTGGTTGTGGATTGTGTTTAACCTCACCATTCAGTTTCTGCAACACTGAAGGATAGGATTTTAGAATGGAAGACGTTAGAGATCTTGAATCCAAGACCTTCATCATACCCGGGAGCACCACTCAGGCCCCACAAGCTCCGTCCCTTTGCACAGCTTCCCTCACAGCCAACGCTGCCCCGCTGCACCTGCCCCTGGGCATGGCGTGCTCCCCCCTCCCATGGCCCCAGGCCACACTATCGCCTCAGAAGTGCTCCTCACACCACGGGAGCAGGCTGAGTGAGCAGAAGTCCTTTGTCTCACCCTCGAGAATGCTGAGAACCAGAGCCATATGCCACACCATCAGTTCCTTTTAAGCTGTTTTTGTACTGCTCAATCAGGCCTTGAGGCATGTTATGGCCAATGTTCTCGTATAGATGTTTTCTCTGCAGCCATTTCTCCTGGCGCCTATGACTCATTAAGTCTCACCCTTAATGGAGTTCTACTTGTGTAGATCGGATACAACTGTCCCTCCGCCCTGACCTCAGCTCTCCACGAATGCTGAGTACAGCTCAACTTCCTGACCTTCCCGTGAGGAAAGAGAGAAAGAAAAAGAAGCAGAGCTCACAGCCTGATCAATATTACATATGATCTCATTCGATCCTCAGAAACAACCCCATGAGACGGGAGTTATGTCCACATTCCAGATAGAAAAACTGAGGAGAGGTTCAGTAGCTTGGCACAGTTGCCTAGTAAGGGCTGACAGTCAAAACCCAGGCCAGTCCGACCCGTCGGCGCCTCATCCCTCACAGCACCATGCCGCCTCCTGGGACTAAGCACAGTGTTACCAACCCCATCTTTCCTGAGTCTTGCTTGCTTCTTTGAACGTAAATCTTCTGAATATGTCTTCCGCCAACCCTTACCCCCCTTCACGGTGTCATAGAAAAGGAGACAAATGGAAATAAAGGAGAAATCTGTTACAACGATATATATGCGATAATCTAGGTTTCAGCTGTCTGCCCACATTCCACCCTTCTTCCAAACAATGGAGAGACACGAGTGAGCAGCGGTGTTGCACACTAGTTCCCAGCTCAGAATCCAAGGCCGACTGCCTGAATGCTAGTCCTGGCTCACCATGGGCTTGAGGTGTGACCTTTGTTGGGTCACGTAACCCTTCTGCGCCTCTCTGTTCTTAATGTGTAAAATGGGCATGATCCTGACATTAGAAGGTTGTTCTAGGAATTAAATAAGAACGTACCTATAAATCCCATAGAACAATGCCTGGCACACACTAATCATTCAATAACCATTAAGTATTATTTCTCTCTCTCCCCCCAAACCAGCGTGTCAATAGCAAGGCCTTACACAGGTTACCTTGGAGCAATTTGCTTACAGAATAATCCTGGACAAGGGCATCTTCAAGTAAAACTGAGTTCAAGTCAGAGAATGTCCAGATCAACCAGAAAGGTGATCAAGTGCCTGAGAGACAGGCTAAGAGGGTGTAAAGAAAGGATAAATGAAGAGGGGATGATTTTGCCTCTTCAAGGTCGAGGTCGGAAGGTTCCGTGTAGATGGTGAGAGTTTTAAGCATTTCTTTACTTTCACCTGCAGCCAAGATCTAATTCATCTCCAGCCATCAGCTCCTTCACCTCCTCCAGTCTGAAATCATCCAATGAAGATGCTTGGCCACCTCCGCTCCCCCCACACTGAATGACCACCTATGGACCATCACCACTCCCATGAAGCCAATCCAGGGAGAAACAAACCAGAGGATGTTCCCCTCCGAAACACGCCTTCATCTCTTTCTCCCTCATCCACTCCTGAATCCCTGAGGCCAAAGGGCTAAGTTCTTTTGCACCCCCAGCCGCAGCCTTCAGTAGCCTCACAGGTGAACAGCCTCTCCATTTTGTCATTCAAGAAACTGGAGTAATAGCTTCCAAACCACGACAGCCTCTGGTTCTGAGCAGTACCCTGTAGTCCCCTGAGTGGAGAGGCAATGTGAAATATAAACAGCACTGTCCCAGGAGTCAGGAGACTCAGCCCTAGTCTCTTCTCTCACCCTACTGGCCACATAACCTTGGGCAAGGCACTGTTCTTCCCTGGGACTCAGTTTCAGCTTCTGTAAAATGATGGATTAGACACAAACACACACAAAACACACACACACACACAATTCTCCATGATCTCCAACTTGCTCTCCAACTTGAAGCTCTCTCCAAAGAAACCTAAAACAAATACCCTTTATGTCACTAAAGCCTAGTCCTAGGACAGTACCTTGAATTTCGTGTTCACATACATATAATTAAATGAAAAATAACAAGTTAAGCAGTTTAATAATAATAATAATAATAATTTTTTTTTTTTTTTTTTTTGCCTTGGGATTCCTTAAAGGTGAACCTGGCTACAAACAGGAAAAGTTTACTTCAGATCCTATAGTCCCCTACTTCAGCCAAAGAATCAGGCAGATTGACCACTGAGTTTCTCTTTAGGAAAATAATTCAACATCTGGACAACAACTCTCAAACAGGAGATAATACAGCAAAAGACCAAAAAGAGAGGGAGAAACGTGTAACTAAAAGGGAGAATAGCTCCTCTCCAACCTGATATCCCTCATAGCATTTTTCCCTGAAGAAATTCATGGCTGTCCTGGCTAAAGACAAATCCTGTGGACAGTGAAATAAATTCTTTCTGTAACCCCAGCCTTCCGCTCTTAGGAAACATTTTTCCCCCACCTTCAAGGATTACTGTTAGATTATCTTATAAAAATTCAAGCACAAAGTCCCAACGAATTACAAAGATACATGATCTGTGGTAAATGTGTAATTTAAGAACTTCTTTTTAAAAAAAAAAATTATTTATTTGACACAGAGAGAGAGAGAGCACAAGCAGAGGGAGCAGCAGGCAGAGGGAGAGGGAGAAGCAGGCTCCCCGCTGAGCAGGGAGCCTGATGCGGGACTCGATCCCAAGACCCCAGGATCATGACCTGAGCCAATGGCAGACGCTTAACCAACTGAGCCACCCAGGTGCCCCTAAGAACTTCTTTATAGGGGACAGTAACGCTCACACTAATGAGGTAATAAGAATACATGAAAGTTAAAGAGGGTTTCAGTATAGCAAAAGTCTGAACTTCTTTACTGATAGTTAGACTGAGAGGAAGGTACAGCCTAAACACATGTATCCTAGGAGCTGCCCACCCTTGACAGGTGGATATGAGCTGCTGGCCTCCTGCCAGCCCGTACGAGTGGAGTAACTTGTCCAAAGCAGGAAAGCATTTACCAAGTGCAAAGCTGTTCTCAGGAACTCTGTTGTGGCTGGGGTTCCCTGGCCCGTAGGAGGAGACCAAGGTCTCCCTCAGCATAAAAATTCAGAAATGCATGAGCGCCTTGGACACGGCTTCTCCACTGCAATCGAGGTGACACACTTGAAGGGACTGAAAGACCTAAAAGCAGTTCTCTAATAGCTGCTCAGTCGCTACCATGCCACCGAAATGTCTCACACTCTCCCTAAAAGCACGCGCAGTTACTGCACGTTCTCCTGGGCCTCCCCCCACCCCACCCCCCGGTGTCCTCACTTAAGTGGAAATTCTCACTGCCCTGACCTTACTCTACTGGAAGCACGAGGGAAAACTCTGCCGTGTGGCAGCGAGCACACAGTCCTTCCTCGGCATCTGTGTGGGGTGAAGCCTGGCCTCTTATCTCTGCCCGGCAGCCCCTGTACTCCACCCGCCAGCACCCCGCAGGATCAATCAGGGCAGTGTTTCCCGGGACAGGCATCAGCAGGGTGGCAATATGCTCGGTTACAGCAAAATGGTCACATAGATCGAAATCGGGTGTCCCTGTGGTGAGGGGTTCAAGTTTCCTCATTTTACAAACAAAGTTGAGATTCAAAGAGAGCTAGATTCAAAGAGAGGTAAAAACTAGTATTTTTCAGGAAGAGACGGAGCAGCCTTTTAGGAGAAGAACCAGATCCGGACTTCAGGTCTCATAAGCCAAAGTCATTTCTGCCACCACGGCTCCGCCTGTGGGCTGCAACCCAGACTCTGAAGAATAAACCCATGACTCGGCTCAACCAGCTCATACTTGTTAAAAGGACTGCATTTGGGATATCCTTACCCTGTGTAGCAGTCCAGCGTGCCTCCTTCCAACTCTCCTCCACAGCACTATTTGGGCACTGAATTAAGAAGGTATTCACAACCATTCATTCTCTGGGGTTCTCTCTGAGGACAGCTGGGGTGCGCTGGAGTCTACAGCTGGTGACGTCTGTCTACTGTCCCTCTTGGCCCCTCTCTCCACTCAAAGTATATCGGTTCCCCAAGCAAACAGATGAAAGGTAGGCGAGCACATTGCACCCCAAGCTACTCTGTCTCCCTCTATGGCTCTGGTTCGCTTGACAGACAAATTGTAGCAAGTGAATGGCTGAGGTCTTGAGGTAAAAACTAGTATTTTTCAGGAGGAGACGGAGGAAGGATGGAGCAATTTGTAAGCAAATTCCAGGGTAACTGCCACCTTTTCCTCACTCCCACATGTATCTGACGGTCCTGTTTTATGACTCATCCCTTCAGCAGTCCACAGACTGGGCAACAGTTACTGCTAAATATAAGGCGGAACACTAGTGGCTGGAACTCAAGAAGCTCTCCAAGAAGAACCAGACTGCTTCCTTAAGTGCAGCTGCATGCATTATAAAGGAGAACTACTTTGGCCTTTTTCAGGGTCATTCTTTCTGTGAGTGAATCAGGAAACTGAGAGATTACCAGAGAGGACGGAGGTGATGATGAGTCATCTCCACCATCATCACCACCCTCATCACTACTAGCACTTTGCAGACCACTGGCTGGGTGGCCAGCAACATACCACACCGAGTGGTTAACCAATTGGACCTTGATCACATAGCTAGTAAGTGGAACCAGATTCCAGAGTCTTTGCTCTTAAGCACATATGATAACACCTTTTTTCTAACCTTATAAACAGAGGCTCAGAGAAGTAAAAGGTCTTCACTGAAATGGACAGGGAATGGAAAATCTAGAATTTGAGAACCCAGCTTTATGGATGTCATTTCTAGTTTGTGATACTGCTTTCCTCCCAAAGCCTCCTTGTCTTCACCACCTCTGCTGCTCTCGCCTCTGCCCCAACCACAGGACTCCCATAGGCTTCTCTGCTTAAGGCCCCCCACCAGACTAAGCCATTTCCGTTCTGCTTAAACACAAGCATTGAAGCGTTCACAAGTTAGCGGTTTTCTCTCTCTTCACATCACCCAGCTCCCCAGTGTCCGTGGGCCAAAGCGTTCCATTCTGAAGAAGCAAATCAGATGGAGGAATATCAGCAGTTTTTTGTAGCTGTTTTTTGCATATTTTAAAGCACTGCTGTCATGGAAGCGTCCTTTAGCTCTGAATAAGAATTCTTGGTATCTATGGCAATGTCGTGTCAAGAACCCACCTTAATCCCTAACACCAAATACTATTATAAGTCAAAAGGAAAAAAAAATCCAATATTTAGTGGGTTGAAAACAATCCAACCTCGAAAAGGATTAAGTAGATGAATTAGTTCATGGTTGCTCTCTACTAGTGTTATCTAGAACTTTCTATGATGGAAATGTTTTCTATCCGTCCTGTCCAATATGGCAATTAGTAGCCACGTGTGGCTGTCGGGCCTTTGAACTGTGGCTGGTACAACTGAGGTACTGAATTTTTTATTTTAGCTCATTTTACCTTTAAATTACATAGCGCGGGTGGCTACCGTACGGGCCAGCCAGGCTCCAGACCACCCCTCCCAGGACCCCGTGCTATTGACCAGGCATGGGGTCACACAAATAAAAGCCAGAGTCTGCTCTCGAAGGACTTATAAGCAATGTGGGGAGATAAACCACATACACACAAGCAATTAGTGACAGACAATAAGAGCTACAGGAATTAAGAAAGAGCATCTTAGAACCTAGTTCTACAGAATGAGTCCTTTACCCTTTTGCCACTGGGGTTACAAAACAGTCTGCTTGAGAAAGAGTATGCCACCTGCCTGCATTATCGCTTCTGCGGTCCATTGAAAGGAGATGCCATTGTCCTTATACGTCATGTGCTTGAAGTAGCTACCCCCGAAGGGATTGCTGCCCCTGTCAAGTGCTTACTATCTCCCCAAGACATGGGACTAAGAATGTGCTAATCAGGAACTAAGCTCAGTGTAAACAAGATAAATCCAATTCCTGTTTCTCTCATTTTATCATCAGAGCCTGAAGTCAGAGAAAAAGGAAAAATGACCAGGGAGAAATACTGTCCATTTCTTGCTCCTTTTATCACCTTGCAGGGCCCTCCTCTCAGGAATTTCCTCTCATCTGTACAAGCATTTTCCAGGGGATTTCTACTCCTCGACCTGCTTTTCAAAACTTCCCCTCCAGAGCCCTAGGCCAACAGGTTGGCCGGGAAGCCAACTTCACACCTTTTGCAAATAGTTGAAGAGAAGGGGGAATAAAGGAAGGAAAAGAGAGACAAGTAGGGAAGGGAGAGAGAAGAGGGAGGAGGGAAGGGAAGGTAAATAGAAATGGCCCATAAAGGAACAGTGAAGAGAGAGCAGCAGCTGATGGCCGTCCTCAGCATCCCTGTTCTCAAGGGGGACTGGACCACAGTTCTCGACCTTCCATGGTTACCAGCAAGTGAATGGCACGACTATTTTGAGATCATATGAGCCTCTCGCCTTGCAACGTAGGGCCAGTTAGGTACAGACCAAGTTTCACTATCTTTACTTTTGTGCCTTTTGTGACAAAACAAACAAAACAAAAACTACTGTTTCCCGTGTAAGCTCCCAAGTAATGTGAACCCACACTCTTCTTAACTTTAAATGGACCATTTTGGACCTACCACTTGCCTCACTGTGTTGGGGTTATACTACGGAAAGAACTAAAGGTTTTCAAAAGTGACAAAAACATGGCAAATGGAGCATTAACAATAGACTTACATCTTGATGACACTCAGACCTGGTAATAAACTCTCACACAGACTTTTGTGTCTAAAAATTCTGAAGGGACTTCTAATTCTGTTGCTGCAGGAGACATATTACAGGGAACCACAGTACAGTCCCAACCTACCAGACGTAACATTGCTATGACTTCAGAAACGAAGGAAGAATACAAGGGACCACAGCACCTCCGCTCTTCGATCCTCCTGGCCACATAATGTCTCATCTGGTGTTTCCAACTCTAGCATTCCGTGAAAGTGGGATTGCAGTTTTGTAGAGTTCAACTTTAAAAACCCTAAGTCCATGGTAGGTAGAGAGGGGTGAGTGGGACCTAATAGAGAAGAGGCTCTTGTTGGTGACAAAGATGGGAACCAATAGCCCAACTTCAGAGCACTGACAGTCTATAAGGCAATCAAGGTCATGGCCAGATCTGCTAAAGGTAGGCAGGGGTAAGGGAGGTCCTGCACGACCTCTTATAGAGCACGCCCCAGAGCTAGGTGATTGTACCCTCACTCTCATCCTCATGAACAATTCAGTGGGAAATGGATGAGGACCACAGAAAGATCTTATTATACAGGATCATCTGCTGCCCAGAACTCACTGCGATCAGATCAAACAGGTAGTGTTTCTAGGGGCTTCTCTGAGCCCCTGGGACAGTTTTTATGAAACAGAACCTCTCTTTGTAATGGGATCTTACCTGGTTGTACCTTTGAGAATAGCAATTTGGAAAGAAGAGACCTTCCTTAGTGGGGGGGGGGGGGGAGAAAAAACACCTTCAATATAAACATAGCAACGCAAAAACCTGGGGGAAAGGTTAAACTATGGGAAAAGGTGGTTACACCTGAAGGAGACTACTGTGATTTAGCTGGAAAAGCATATTGCCCAGGTACTGCTATCGCAGGAGGCATGGCCAGGCTCTGTTCGATTCGGCACTTCTTTTTATGAAACAGGATATTGTTTCAAGGACACAGCACAGAAGTTTACAAGGTGACAGTGGCCATAAGAATGTCTCAGGTCACTCACCGCATTAGGCTGCTTTCTGCTGCTGGACCCAGTTTTACTTCTACAACTCCCAGTGTTCTCAAGAATTCTGACAAGTAGGCTGCAAAAGAGCGTTTAGAAATACAGCTGTCCGAGATCTAATCCATAAGTGCAACCACTAGAGGAATGGAGTCACTTCTTTAATAAAGTGGGAGGACAGTTCCAGATATTTACAAATCCAGCAGGATGTTCTCTGCTAATTTTCTCCTAATTAGACAGATCAGAATGAGTGTTCTGACTGGCCACTTAAAGGGCAATTCAATGAAATATCTGATCCTAGGCTGATCCTAGACCAGGGGACGAAGGGATGTTATCAATCAAGGGCTTTACTGGGTCAACTGGCAACACTGGAATATGGACAGTGAATTAAAATATCGTATCCATGTTAAACTGATTGAGGTTGAAAATTACCTTTTTTTTTTTTTAAAAGAGACTGTCCTTATTGTTAGGAAATACATACTGAAGTATCTAGGCATAAAGTGCCATGAGATGATTTAGAAAAATTACTGTACCTATGTACAATAGTGACTTATGATGGGTAACACCCTGATAAACCCAGTGCAGGCTGAAAATATCATTTAATAGAGTAAGTCGTAAATGCATGTAATACATCTAACCCATTATTCTCAATTAAAAAAAAAATACACCTCATCTACCAAACATCACACCTTAGCCTAGCCTACCTTAACCATGCTCAGAACACTCCTATTAGCCTACATCAGGCAAAATCATCTAACACAAAGCGTATTTTAAAATAAAGGGTTGGATATCTCATGCAATTTATTGAATGCTCTACTGAAAGTGAAAAACAGAACGGTTATTCGGGTACATAATGGTTATAAGTGTACTGGTTGTTCACCCTTGTGATCACGTGGCTGATTGGGAGCTGCTGTTGCCCAGCATCATGAAAGAGGCTCATACTGCATATCACGAGCCCAGGAAAAGATCAAAATTCATAATTTGAAGTATGATTTCTACTGAATGCATATCATTTTGGCATCATTGTGATGTTAACAAATCTTACGTTGAACTATCATTAAGTCAGGGACAGTCTGTATATATAAACTATATATTGTATATTACAAAACATTAGGGGCACCCGGGTAGCTCAGTCAGTTAAGCGTCTGACTTCGGCTCAGGTCATGATCCCTGGGTCCTGGGATCGAGCCCCGCATCGGGCTCCCTGCTCAGTGGGGAGTCTGCCTCTCCCTCTCCCTCTGCCCCTCCCTTCGCTCATGCTCTCTCTCAAATAAATAAATAAAATCTTTAAAAAAAAACATTATATTATACATACCATATAACATTATATGTAACAAACTAGTCTATATTATACATATGTCATAATATCAAGTCTGCATGTATTTTTATGTAAAAAGAGCAAATAATAAAGCAAAAGGGCAAAAGTCAACAATAGTTCAACCTGGGCACGGGTACATTGGTATTCTTTGTACTATTGCAAATTTTTCTGAAGTCTGAAATGACGTCCAATTAAAAATATGTTTTATTAAAAAGGAGGGGAGAATTGGAGCCTTCCTTCCCCAGCTGGGTTGCCAGCAAAGAGATGTCTTATTCAGGTCTATACCAGCTCTATCCCAGGTAGGATGTTGGCTTCAGTCTGATTTTCACTTGGTTTGGTCGTTCATACAGACTAGCAAAAGGAAGCAAAATGAGGTGTTTTGGGTTTTTTTGTTTTGTTTTGTTTTTACTTTCTCTAAATATCTGATTATAAAAATTGCGTGTGCTTACTATAGAAAATTTGGGGAAAAGAACAGAAAATTAATAAAGAAGAAAAAGAAACATACATAAATTCCACCACATCCCGCCAAACTGGAAGAAACATTATTTTTATTTTGGCATACTTCTCTTCAGTCTTTTCCCAAAGTTTTGAGAATTGGGATTATATTGTATAAAGTGTGTAGCCTGGTTTGGTTTTGTTGTATTTCCTTTAACCTAGTATTAATATTTTCCTATGTCATGGGTAAAAAGGAAAAAAAAAAACTCCATTAAATCTTCAATGTCAACTCAGTATTCCACTATATGGATATGCCATAATTTACTTTTTCATTTCCCTAAAACTAGACCTTTAATTATTTCCAATTCTTATTTATTACACATAATGCTGAGTTAAAAGTTTAAGACCTTTGTGCTTAAATCTTTTTTAAAAAAAGTATTTCTGGTTTATACCTTTATGACAGATTCGCAAAAATTAAGTTATTGGGGCAAAGGGTATAAACATTTTTAAGACTCAATGCAAAAAAAGGTCAAATGACTTTTTTAGAAAATTAGGCTTATGCCTTTATCTTTAAAAAGGAGACACCTGAAGGAGATTATCAAAACTTTGGGCTGATATCTCATTGAGGATTTAAAGAAAGGGAAGTTACTGCCACAAGCTAAAAACTACAGTCTTCAGACCAAATTTCACTGCGGGGACAAGTTCTGTAAGCTATTGTTTGTCTTCAGAAAAGGAAAAACTGAAATATTCTAACCTGTATCAACACACACTGGCTGCTAGGTAGAAGATACAGGGTCCAGTCTCAGATGATAACCGGTATATTAAGCTTTGGGTGCCTAAAATCTAAAAGACCTTCCTATCCTCCTGATAGAAATGGGATCCTAAAAATACAAGGAGCCGAAAAGCACATGGGAGAAAGTGATAGGAATCTATAAGCAAGGTTCAGATTCAAAAAGGCAGACTTAATTAAGACAAGTTGGTTTTTTTGCCCTCTAATTTTTCAGTAGTCAATGGTCAGAGGAGACATAGAGTCAGTCCCGTCTGTCCTGCACAAACAACCAGCCCGGGTCAAGGACACAGCCAAACCTCCCTGAATGCTACCTCCTTGCTTGTTAAATGACATGGGTGAACAAGTCCCTAAAGGTCATTCTCAGGTCTCTGATGTGTCAACATTCTCCTTTAAATGTGCCAGGGGAGAAAAGGGCAGAGTGGTGATTCTCTCTGAACGTACTAGATCCAATGCTGACCACCTCATTTTTCATAACACAACTAGACCAAATGGCACTTGGTAGACACAAGCTTCTAGAAGCTTTACATTTTCCCCTCTTTCAGGCAGTGAGGACTGAGAAAGGAAAGGCAGGGGGATATGTGAGCAAGGAGAAAAGAAGGCTCACCATGGCCATTGCAGTAGTAGATCCACTTCTCCCGGTTCTGGGTTGGGGTTATGGATTTCTTCAGCCCTGCCTTTTCCACAATGGCGCTGGGATCCTGCCGGGGCCCCTTTTTCAGAGTCCTTGAGCTTTTCCGGATACTGCATACCACTATCACCACAAGCACCAGCAGCAGGAAAAGCACAATCATCCAGGGCAAATGTTCATTGATGTCAAAATGCTTGTGTAAGTTCTGTCGGGGGTGACCCCTCTTGAGGCCTTTGATGGGTGTGCTGGATTTCTCACCCCCAGTGGCCTCCATGGATGGCAGCAGCTTCAGGATGTGTCTGTGGTGGGGGCCTTGCTGGTGGTTGACTACCTGGAGGCTTGGGAGGGTCTTGTTCATGCCTTCCTCACCCCTCGCTGAGCTTGTGTTGTCAGGGACTGTCCCTTCCTGGATGCCACTTGGTACCTTTGGTCTAACAGAGGCAGAAGAGTTGGATTCTGTTGAGTTCATGCCTAGAAAAAAGGAGGGGGGAGAGCTTTTCTATATTTGGGGATCTGCATATTCCTCCTCTTCCTGCTCATCTCCAAGCCAGGCCAGATAATAAAAGAAGAGATGGACTTTGGAGCTTAAGAATAAATTACACTGCACACTTTTGTAAAGACTCTTAACAGCACCTTTATGTGGAAAGTAAAAACTAAACTTCACAGCTAAACTCACTTCCTCATGGCAAAACCAACAGCATCCTCACGGATCCAACATCTGAGCTTCACAGCAGGTTCCCCCATGCTTCACACACACAACAGACTCAAGTACGTTCAGGGTTCTAGTCAACTCTTAAAATTGTGTCGATTGTTCACAAAACTAGTTCAAATTTAATCCCTTTATTCCTCCTCTCCCACCTTTTGGCCATTTCAAGATACAATGGTAAAATTGAGAATACGACTAAGATAGGGAGAAGAGCTCAAACTCAAATCCAAATCTGACCAGTGAAAGCTTTGGTGAGACGAATCAGTGAATAAAACAAGGCAGGACTTTCTCAGGATCTATTATTAAGAGATAAGTTTTGGGCTGGCGGCTTAGTGGACTTCCTTCAAAGAAGCTTCCATAGCAGTCTTCACTAAGGAGTGTGAGAGCCAGGGATTTCAAGTCCCAAGAGACAGGACCTGGATTGCATCAGTCCCTGAGAAAACCTGGACAGGCCATTGGAGCTCTCTGAGCCTGTTTCTTCATTTCAAAATGGTGGTCATAAGGCCCTCCTTATAGAGTTATCATGAAGGTCCAGTATAATCACACATGAAGAGTATATTAGAAAGCACAACTCAAGTTGGCTATCACCTCAAGAAAATTAATCAAAAAGGATCTGAAAATAAAGAATAAATTTTGTATTCTGCCTGAGGCCCCAAATCCTGAGGACAACTAGGATACTTGATGAAGGGAATAAAATTAAAATCGTTTGAAAAAGTTAAACTTACTATTTTCCAGATGGGAATGCCAGTTATCCTCAACAGGCTACAAACTTGTCCATTTCCCAAAGGTTCTAACTTTCTTTCCCCTTTTTTGCCCCACCTTGGTTCCAATATTTATCCCTCCCTTCTAGGCGATCATGGTATTTTCTCCTCTTTTCCTTCCTTCTTTCCTTCTGGCTGTGTCTATCCAGGATTGATTCCGTGTTGGAAAGCTTTGAATGTGGAAGGAACTTTGAACATCTAAATCACTCATGTATTTGACAAGTTTGAAACCAAGGCCTGAAGAAGTGACTTATATAAGGCCATGCACTGTCCTTATTTCTCTCAGTCTTTCTTTTTAAGCTTGATGCGACCTAGTTTTTTAGATGTTTGATCCCCCCAATGGAAAATCTGAGTCTAAATGTTTCTAATATATCCAGAGAAGATAGATTAAACTAGCCACAAAAATGGAGGCCCCTTCTTCAAGGGGTGACTTTGGAATATACAAAATGGAGAAAACATCCTTGGTTCAAGCCCATTTTTGGTAGTTCCACTGGGCTCAAAGACTTTTTCAAATAAATAACACATGAGGTTAAGTTACCTTTGGGAACATAAGTGGAGGAAGGGACTTCATGGGACTCCATGTGCTCCGGGTGTGAAAAGATGGCTGTGCCAGGGGCAGGTGAGGTCGTGCTGGAGGACGGAAGTGTGCCACAGACATTGTCTGCTTCCTTGGTCCCCGGCTTGATCACCACCAGGTTCTGACTCAGACAGTCTGTGTATGCTTTGCATTTCATCACACTAGAAGGCACATCAGAGAAGGTACCGCGAGCACACTGCTTACACCGCACATCCTCGGTCTCTGTCCCTTTCTTCCGCACACCCCAACCCACGGGACACACCGTATGGGGGGCGCAGGTACCATTAAACTGGAACATGCCAGGTGGGCAAGCACATTCTCGGTCAGTCAAGGCAGCACAAGGTAATTTCTCAACCATTGGCCATGGGCATGGCTGACTACAGTCATGGCATTTCTCTATGCCATTCTCATGCCTGGTAAAGGTCCCCACAGGGCAACTGCTACAGACACGCAGGCTCGTGTTGGTACAGTGCTCAGACACATAGGTTCCTGCCGGACACTTGTCACAGGTTAGCACCTGGCCGGTGGCACGGTCAACATGGCGGTATTTGCCAACGAGATTTGGGGCCTTCGGTTCTGGCTGAGCAGTGGTGGTGCTAAGGAATCCGAGCTGAAAGAAATAAAAGGGGAGGGAAAAGGAACAAAAACCAAGAAGGGGTTACACAGGAACAGAGGAGAAGAAAAGATGGAACAATCCCAACACCACCACCATCATTCCCATTAAAGATCTGACCAGTACTGCATCCTCTTAACACTACTAGAGCGACACAGTAGAAAGAAAGAAAGACTCCGATTCCATCCTGGGGCCTGGCCTACTAGCTACAAAGCTTTGGTTTTGTTTCATGACCTTTGCCTCAACTTCCTTTTTTTCTGTCTATCAAATGAAGCTCAAATCGATTATAAAAATCAATTGAGAATATGAACATGTAAGCACTTTGTTGTTCATTTTCAAAATGCTATATAGAGGTGCCTGGCTGGATCAGTTGGTAGAGCATGTGATCCTTGATCTCAGGGTCATGAATTCAAGCCCCATGTTGGACGTAGAGCTTACTTAAAAAAAAATTTTTTTCTCAAATTTAAAAAAAATTTTTTTAAATGCTGTGTAGAAGTGAAAAATCCTAATGCAAGAAGAACATAACTTGCTGAATAGCCTGTCTTCCTTCCCATGACACAAATGTTAAGTTGCCATTTCTTAGTACCAGGACATAGCTGAGAAATAGGATGGAATGTGTTCAAGCTGCTTCTGCTAGAGCACCAGATTACCCACATGGAGCTAACTGATAATGCTGGGGTTTTTCAAAGATTTTGTCTATGCAAAAAGCCAAACATCTTTTGGTTTTGGTTTTGTTTTATTTGCAAAACAGAGGCAGGCCCTTGGCATTCTTAATTTGCTTTAAACAACAGAGTTGATGCTTTTCGAGGTATATCCTGTTCGCTCAGCCTCTAAAGGCCATGGTCACTGGAGCGTGGACCTGCAGACACCTAGGAAGTCCAGGCACAAAGCTGGGCCCAGCAGGGACTCAACAGAAGTAAATTTAATTCACAGGACGGAAACCTCACCCAGCTAGACAGGATTTTATACTACCTTCCAGACTGGAAACTTGGGAGAAAGGAAATTATATTTGTGGTAGTAAATCCTGAGGTCCTTTTGGGGAGCAGTGGGAAAATGTTTAAGAATGAATACGGAGAGAGAGCTTTTCTGCATGAATGAAGATTGAGAGGCTCCAGGATGAAGTTTCCACAGCCTTCTACAAAATGGAGAACGGTTATGTGTAAAGAAAATAGTGGCCGTCCCATATTACCAGATACCCATCAGGGCAAGTTCCTTCTAAATTAGTACCAGGAACTAAGAGAATAAAACAAGAATTTCTTCAAAAATTGATCAGAGTTCCTGTCTCCTCAGCACCTTGAAAGTTAACCCAAGATTCAGTTCCCCTCCACCTCAAAATTCAACGATCTGAATCAAAAGTATCTCCCTTAAAGTCCCTTACCCTATCCTAGAGCTGCCTCCAGTTAAACAACAATACTAAAAACAAATTTCTGGCTTGTGAGAATCTATTCATCTTTTCCTTAATGTGAGACACACAAAAAAAGGCTAGCGGTGGATTTTTCTCAGTAAGAAACTTAATGGTATCTTGGACCGAAGAAAAAGAAATCTCCTGCTTGATAATGGTAAATTCTGCACTATCTCACCTTTTCACTTTCTGGCTTTCTTCCCTTATCTTGGTCCTTCTATTTGCAAAATGAGCCCAGCCACCCTCTTCTGCGCCTGGCAGGTGTATTAGATGGAGGGCAGAAAGCCACCCCCATCGCCTGGAGCCCAGGTTCCATTCGGCACGTCTCTGAGGACAAATCTCCTCCCAGTCTGCTTGACGCCAAGGAGCCACCCAAGAGGTCGCAAAAGCGCCTCTGCTCTGTATTTCTCCGAGTTCCTTTACGTCTAGTTTCTAAGTGCAAAAGCACTTTTAGATGGCCACGGGGTTCTAGAATTTGAAAGATGTATAAATAACCTCCATGGCAGATTATACTTGTGCAAACGAGTTAAAAGCAGAGAAGGCAACAGGAGATCTGGCCAGAGGGCGGTGGTCAGGAACAAACATCACCCTGCTGTGCCGTGGGCTCTGAGTCTGGCCCCCTACCTGTGCAGGGAGGCTGGGCAGTCAGCCAGGCACATACCCCGAGCACAGGGTGGTGGCGAATAGCGGTGTGTGTGCGCGCATGCGTGCGTGCATGTGCATGTGCGTGTGCGTGTGTGTGCATGCGCGCATCCAGGCATAAGGCTGGGGCTTGTCTTCCTACAGCTTCACTTCTCTCCCCAGGGCACACACTTGTTGGGGATCCATCAGCCCCCCGACTACCAAATTACCAGAGGTCCCCCAGCAGCACACAAAACCCGCCTCCAAATCCCACGGCACCCACACTCTTCCCCACTCATTAAGCAGATTTTTCAGTTCTTGGTTCATTGAAAATAACCGATCAAGTTTCTAACTAAAGCAAAGCCCAGGGCTCTTTAACTGCATCATACGAAGTAACCCACTTTAGACAAGGTGGCTCTATAAATGGACCTTTCATTACCACATGTTGCAGGAGGCAATTCCAGCTCCTACACAGAGTTAACAATGATGCCTCAGCAGCTCACCCGGACTGAACACTAGAAAGGAGATTTGTGCAAAAACTAGGCATTACGAATGCACCGGGCAAATATTTATTGAAGACCTACTACGTGTATGCAAGGCACTAGGCCACAGGCTGACAACAGAACCTTGTGAACTCTATTCCAGCCCCGTGGAGTACACCTTCTAAAGCAGGACAGACAGAAACGCCTAATTACATCAGGAATTACTTAATTAGAATTGAGATTACTGATGGGGAGAAACACAAGAGTGTTCCTCCTGTGAGGGGGAGGTTAGCAGGTGCTTCCCAGCTGAGGGACGTTACAGAAGTGTTTAGAGTCGTTCTCAAGGACAGAGAAGCGAATGTAATTCTGGGCAGGGGGAAGGGACGGCGGGTTAGGCAGAGGGAGCCCCTCAGAAAAAATCTGAAGCAGAATGAAGCTCAGCTCAGGAACTAAAAAGCTTATGTGGCTCTCCCTCAAATGCAACACAGTGACCACATAGTTAAATTTGGAGAGGCTGCGCATTTTGATCCTAATCACAAATCCAAAATTTTGGAAATCCAAATCCAAAAGTCACTCTTCCTTTATATAGGGGGGTGGAGGAGAAGATATATAAACACAGTTGTGAATAAAAAAGTTAACTGGCAGCAGAGCAGAAGGTGAAAGTGGTTGGAGGGGAGGGGATGGAAAACGCCACTTAGAAGGTGAAAGTCAGGGGCAGCTTGGATGAAGGGGGTGGCCATGGAAAGAGAAGACAGCAACAGATTTGAGAGGTCAGGGCAGCTAGATTTGCTGAATGATTACCTATGGAAGGAGAAAGAGGAAAAAATCAATCATCTTCAAATTGGACTCAAGAGAGCACAGGACAGAACACCGTTCTCGAGGCTACCCCTCGAGCCGAGAGGGTGCACTTGTGGGCCCATGGCAGGGTCAAGAGGTAGGGTTCCGAACTCCCCATTTCTGCCTCAAACACAGCAGCTCCAATTTACCAATTTGCTAAGGGAGGGTGAGGGGGGCAAGTAAGAATTCATTTGAAGAAAGGATTACTCCTAAAACAAGTTTGAAAATCACTGCACTTGAGGGACCTACCTCTAAGGTCTACTCCAATTCCAAAGTTAATGGCAAAACCCATCTGAGCTACAAAGCTGGAGGACCTGCTCCTTGGGCTCTTCATCACCACCGAAACTCTCCTGAAGAGAAGAGGTGGCAACGTCCCTTTCTCTTAACAGACACACGGGTGGCACTTGAGAAGCTATTTTCCTAAAGGCTTTTAATTGCCTGAAGCCTGGTCTAAAACTAGAACTTTTCCTACTAGCCTGGTGGCAAGCCTCTGGTTTCTAAGAAAATTAAAATGATGTATACATCCTCCCCAAAGACAGTTCTGGGGGTGAAGCAATGGGCTGTTGGGGGGGGGGGATCAAGTTCAAAAAACAATATTTAAGAATGTTCCCAGGCTCAGTCGGTTGAGTGTCCAACTCTTGATTTCAGCTCAGGTCATGATCTCAGAGTCGTGAGATCGAGCCCCACGTCGGGCTCCACGCTCAGCACAGAATCTGCTTGTCCCTCTCCCTCTGCTCTTCCCCCTGCTCTCTCTCTCAAATAAATAAAAATCTTTTTTTAAAAATGTTCCCTACAAAATGTGAAAACAAGTTTAGATGATACCTAAAAGCGAATGTTAGGAAGACACCTGAATCAGGAGACACAGTCACTGAAAACAGAGAGAGGGAAGCAGAGCACTTGAGGCTGGTTCCACCAGATCAAGATCTTTAATTCTCTCATTTGCACAGAGGCAGAAAAACTAAATCAGAGGTTCACCCCAAAGTCCCAGGCTTCAGCCACAGCATCAAAGCTGTTACCTGGGAAGCTTCTTAAAAAAAATCCATATCCCCAGTCCCATCATCTGAGACTACTGTGGGTCTGCAAGAGAGCCAGGAATGTATTTTGTTTTTAAGCTTTCCAAGTAATTCTGATGCCCTGGCCAAGTTTTGGCCCCCCTGAACTAAGGCAGGACCCCTCTGGCTCTAACCTTCCCTGATCCTGAGAACTCCTTTGGAGAACCCCTAGTTCCAATGTCAGAGTCCCTCCCTCTGCCTCCTACCCAACCTGCTACTTTTTATTGTTTTACAACAAAAAAATCAACCTTCTTATAACAATTCCAACAATTACAAAATAGAGTAAAATGTTTAGAGACTTAAAACCCACTTATCCTCAGAGAAACTCACAGGTGATTTTGGTGCATATCTTCCCAGACCCTTTTCTGAGCTTTCACACGTAACACATACACATGAACTTCGAGTTGGCTGTTTCTGTTGCTTTTGGGTTTGTTTTGCCTCACATATCGAAAAGGGACAGGCCATACAAACTGTTCTGTGATTTGCTTTTGTCCATCACTGAAATCTTTCCCTATCAAAACACATAGACTACTTTATTCCTTATAATGGCCCAAGTTCTCTTCAATAGGATGGATACGTCTTAATGCAGAGATTTTTTTCCTACTGAGGACATGAGTAGCCTCCTTATCCATATGTCAGGGGATCCATGCATTCTTCTGCATTCCACATTCCCTTCCTTGCCTTCCCACTCCATACCCCAGTTTCCCTTTTCTGTCGTTCCCACCCCAAAAGACAGACACAACCATCCTGCTCTCAGTCTTTTTTTTTTTTTTAAGATTTTGTTTATTTATTTGACAGAGAGGGAGACACAGAGAGAGAGGGAACACAAGCAGGGGGAGTGGGAGAGGGAGAAGCAGGCTTCCCACCGCCTGTTCTCTGTCTTTTGAGAACCACTTCCTTCAAGGACAAATATAACCCATGTGTGTGTATATATATATATATATATAAAACCCAAATACATAACCCATAACTTGGAAGCTCTCACTCACACCCCTCCTCCCTATTAATATGAATCTACTATATAAGTATTCTCAGCCTGTGGGAGGACCAGACCTGAGTAAGAAAGAATACTTGGGCAAAGATTTAGAAAACAAAAGACGTGTTTTTGTCCAGTTTTGATCGGCCTTAAGATCAGTTGGACCCTGGGGGCACCTGGGTGGCTCAGTCGTTAAGCATCTGCCTTCGGCTCAGGTCATGATCCCAGGGTCCTGGGATCGAGCCCCGCATCGGGCTCCCTGCTCAGCGGGAAGCCTGCTTCTCCCTCTCCCACTGCCCCTGCTTGTGTTCCCTCTCTCGCTGTCTCTCTCTGTCAAATAAATAAATAAAATCTAAAAAAAAAAAAAAAGGATCAGTTGGACCTTGTCTTACTTGCGTGTAAAATTAGTATGTTGGACTAGGTCACATTGAACTCTACCCTTCAAGGTGTCTGCGACTATTGGTCCAGTTGCACCTTCTCCATGAAGGCTTTACAATTACTCCTAAGACACCCAGATTCCAAGCAGATGAGCAAACTCTTCATCACATTTCCTGTTTCTATTCTTCATTTCGGTGCCTAATTACATCTTGCTGGTAATGTTTGTTGATGGCCTCGTAGGTGCATATATTTATCTTCCCATAATGATTATAAGCAGCTCAAGGCCAGGGACAACCGCGTAGATTGCATTTCCTTCCTTGCTCAACCACCTCAATAATGAAGACCATGGAAATCATAAACAAAGCAGCCTCTGAGCCAGGGGTCAGCAAATGAAGTCCCACATGCCACTTATTCTTGTAAATAAGTTTTATTGGATGCAGCCATTCATTTAGGTATTGCCTATAGCAGCTTTCACACTATAACGGCAGAGCTGGATAGTTGCAAAAGAGACCATATGGCCCACAGATATAAAATATTTACTATCTTGCCCTTTACAGAAAAAAAGCCAGCCAATACCTGCTCTGAGCAGTCCAAAGAAATGTCAAAAAAATGCCAGGACCAGGAGCCCATTCACAGGAACCCTCAGACCTCCTCTAGAGTCTAGCAATGAGTATTGAGTTCCTGGCTTCCCTTATTCACATTCCAACTCACACACCAAATCTGATCCTTTTATCCCCTCTTAAAACTCAATGGTTTCACAAAGGACTTAGGATGAAATGCAAACTCTTCCAGGGAAAGATCCTCCCTGCCCTCCTCTTCCTAACTCAGAACAGGTTTCACATTCTCCCCTCCCTTGTCTTCCTATATGACTACCATAATTTTAGAGTTGTACATTTATTGGTGTGGTGTGTCTTCCCATCTGGACCGCAAGCTCCGTGAGGGCAAAGGAGAGAGTCTATTTTACATACTGATGCTATCCAAGTCCCCAAGGCCTGTACCCGACTCATGATATACCTCACAGGTGTCTGTTGACTGAATGAATGGATTTGCAGACCATAAATAATCAGAAGCAACAAATTAAAGGGTGATGGTAGAAGAGGTTGCTGGAGCACAAGTATTAGAGCAAGTGTGAGAAAAACCAAAAAGCCTCCACAGTGTAGCCGTAATAATTAAAGGGATAAAGCTGCCTGGCACCCTTCAGTAGAAGGCCAAACATGTGTTTCCCCTCCAAAGACCCTAAGGCCACATCACTGTTTTAACAGAACCATAACTGGTTTACAAGAATTATGCTCAGCAGGGTGCTTACGATGACAAGCACATGTAATGAAGAATTTAAAACAACCCCCTTCGGGGCACCTGGGTGGCTCAGTTGTTAATTGTCTGCCTTCGGCTCAGGCCATGATCCCAGGGTCCTGGGATCGAGCCCCGCATCAGGATCCCTGCTCAGTGGGAAGCTTGCTTCTCCCGCTCCCGCTCCCCCTGCTTGTGTTCCCTCTCTCGCTGTGTCTCTCTCTGTCAAATAAATAAATAAAATCTTAAAAAAAAAGAGAAATCATTAAAATGAAAAAATAAAAAATAAAAAAATAAAATAAAACATCCCCCTTCATTTTATTAAAAATGACACTAACTTGATATTTGGAATTGTGAGAAGTATAATGAGATTATTCTTCAGAAGTCATTTATGTTCCGTCCTGGTTTAAACTTCAGTTATTTGGAAAATTTCATTTATCCAGGACACCGATTTCACCAACAGTAACAGATAAACCACCAAATATCAGTGTACCATCCCAAACTGTATAGGATGTAGGAGGGTTATAAATACTTGTTGAGTAACCAAAAGGTAAACCCCAGGACAAAGCAAATTTCAAAAGGAAAAGGTAGCTCTAAAATGACCAACTATAAAGGCCTCCAAGTCTTCCACACGCACCGTGGTGGCCCATGTCACAGCGGTCCTGTTGTCATTTCTCCTCTAGGGCATTGGGATGGGACTGAAGACAAGAAGCACCCAGATGTGCTAACACATGTCAGATTGCTGATGCCTATTTATCTGTAACGATTCTCATCCCATGACCTCATCCTTCAAACAAATGGGGAAAAAACTCCCTGCAGTTGATGAGTACAACACATTTGTGCCCTTCTTGTTCTGTATCGAATTGCAATAATTTTTCACGGAAAATGAGTAAACTCAAGGCAGTGATAAACTTTTGTCTATTCATAATGGGCAAGCAGGAAGACTGACTGTGACTTTGCTATAGAAAATGTTTAATGGTGCATAAAACTAATATTTTAAGAGGGATCTCAGTTACTGTGATATTATAACAAAGATAAGCCAAGCAAATTAGTCCCAGGACAGTGACCATAAAATATGCCAACCGATGATCAAAAGGCAAAAAAGCCAGGCAGGCAAGGCACCCCCAGAACTTCTGACCATTTATTCTGAGAATTACATTAAATTTACAATAACAAGACCCTGACTGCTGGGAGTTCTCCAGATTCCAAGGGAAAAAAAGAAGGGTATAAAAAGGAAAACTCCAACGGAACTGTTCCTACGTATGTTATATAAATTTGGTCAGCTCTTGCATTTCCTATCATCTTCCCTGACTTAAAAAAGGCTTCTGTTGCTAAGGCAAAAGCAGGGACTGCTGTTAATGCCGGAGAATATAAAGAACGCCAAGGCTAGAATGTGCTGACTCCAGGATGGGAAGGAGGCAAGCTCAGGGCACACTGGGAAAAGGAAAAAAACAGGCACAACTTAACCCGGATGCTGTCTTCCCTGGAACCTGCAATGCAGAGGAGGAGGGGGTGGGAATCAAACGAAGAATAAAATTTGGTGACACTTGGCACTGAGTCCTCGGACCTCGGACTTCATCGCCCTCTGTCCATGCCCACAGCTACTTCTGTAAGCTAGGACCCCCACCTACATGGAGAAGCCACGTTATAAACTAGACAGTGATAAAGGTTTAGGGGGAAATACTCTTCTGTGCTCACTAAGAATTTATAGAATCTGCATATAAACCAAGGCAAAACTAACACCACCAGCCAGCACAGCAGTTCCGCCAAGAAAGCATCAACCAAACCTATTTTAGCCTGGCGTGTGCTCAGCAGGCTCTGCTCTACCAGGTCCTAGCTGGGCGATCTTGGCTAGTGACCCAACCCATGTCCTCCGTTTCCTCATCATTACAGTGTAGATAATAGTAATACCTACCCTCCTAAGATTGTTTTCAGAACTATTAAGACAGATTAAGCAGGTGGGACATGTGTGACCCAAGTCCCCCATATAGTTTAGTTATTTTAATGATCACTCCTTCTGCTTAGCATATTACTGTAGTTTAGCTTCATTCCCTTGGGATTAGGCAATCTTTTTTTTTAAGATTAGTTTTTTTATTTGAGAGAGTGAGGGAGAAGCAGACTCCCTACTGAACAGGGAGCCCAACTCCGGTCTCCATCCCAGGACCTGGAGATCATGAGCTGGGCGAAGGCAGACCCTTAACCCACTGAGCCACGCAGGCGCTGGGGATTAGACAATCTTTTAAAACACCCCAATTAAAATGCAAATATCCAGTTCCTGAGAAGTGTATCAAGAGACTCCAGATTTTAAAAAGCTGTCATCCTGGGCGCCTGGGTGGCTCAGTCGTTAAGCGTCTGCCTTCGGCTCAGGTCATGATCCCAGGGTCCTGGGATCGAGTCCCATATCGGGCTCCCTGCTCAGCAGGAAGCCTGCTTCTCCCACTCCCCCTGCTTGTGTTCCTGCTCTCGCTGTCTCTCTCTCTGTCAAATAAATAAAATCTTTAAAAAAATAAAAATAAAAATAAAAAATAAAAAGCTGTCATCCTGAAACATCCCCTACTAGACTTGGAGCCTTCTACAAAACAAAAAATACAAACAAAATACAGACTGCATGGTTATGAGTTAAAAGACAAACAAGGGCCAACCAACACTTCAAAAAAGACTTAACAAGGACGCCTGGGTGGCACAGTCAGCCGACTGACTCTTGATTTCGGCTCAGGTCATGATCTCAGGGTCATGGGATCAAGCCCTGCGCCTGGCTCTGCACTCAGCCTGGAGTCCGCTTGTGCTCCGCCCGCCACATCTCTCTCTCTCCCTCTCTCTCTCAAATAAATAAATAAAATCTTCAAAAAAGGCTTAACATACAAACAACATGTAGCAAACGAGGAAGCACCAGAGAGGAGAAAGGATTTCTTATTAATAAAGTGCACTTTAGACAAATGGAGCAGAATCTCAGCAAGCACGTTCCGGAGTGAGTTTCCCTGACCGAGTGCCACAGGATGCTGAGGACCTCGGGTATGAAACACCTGCGAACAAACTCCCGCCAGTTGCCTGCTTTTTTACAGCCCTCAAGTGAAGAACGACTTTCACGTTTTAAAAAAGTTGCAGCAGGGGGTGGGAATCAAACGAAGAATAAAATTTGGTGACACGTGGGAATCTGAAATTCAGATTTCAGTGTCCACAAATGCAGTGTTACTGCAACGCAGCCACGCCCCTTCTTTTAGGTACCCCGCCCAGAGCTGCATTTAAAGTACAAAGGCGGAGTTGAGTAGTTTCCACAGAGGTCATCAGGCCCACAAAGATGAAAATACTATCTAGCTCTTTTTTTTTTTTAAGATTTTATTTACTTGACAGAGAGAGACACAGCGAGAGAGGGAACACAAGCAGGGGGAGTGGAAGAGGGAGAAGCAGACTTCCCGTTGAGCAGGGAGCCTGATGCGGGGCTCGATCCCAGGACTCTGGGATCATGACCTGAGCTGAAGGCAAACGCTTAACGACTGAGCCACCCAGGCGCCCCACTATCTAGCTCTTTACAGATAAACTTTACCAAGCCCTGGCCTATAAGTAGAGGAAATGCTCCTGATGGCAGCCCTCAAAGAGGTACAATTAATATTAGCCTGCTGATGGCTCCAGGAGGCCCAGCAGGGGGGCTGCAGAAAACAGTGACTTTGTTGAATCCGGCATCTCCCAAAAGTATTTGGCCATACAATCCTTTACTCATGCAAGATGTATGAACATCCTGCAGAACCCGCGGAAGCACTTTCCACCACCAACATGATGCTGATGTCCAGAAAAGTCAACAAACCCAACATTAAAAAGATCAGATAAAAAATTCCAAGTAACAGGAATTAGGCCATCGGTAAAGAGATCAATTTCTGATTATAAAACAGAACCGATGGCAACAGAGGATACTCTCAGACACAAAAAAGAAGAGGTTTAAGAATGTTAACCTAGGGGCGCCTGGGTGGCTCAGTCGTTAAGCGTCTGCCTTCGGCTCAGGTCATGATCCCAGGGTCCTGGGATCGAGTCCCACATCAGGCTCCCTGCTCTGCGGGAAGCCTGCTTCTCCCTCTCCCACTCCCCCTGCTTGTGTTCCCTTTCTCGCTGTATCTCTCTCTATCAAATAAATAAATAAAATCTTAAAAAAAAAAAAAAAGAATGTTAACCTAAATTTTTGATATTAAATGTGATATTAAAAGTAGAGTATAAAAATGTATGCCAGGGGCGCCTGGGTCGGTTAAGTGTCCGACTCTTGATTTCAGCTCAGGTCTCGATCTCAGGGTCGTTGAGTTTAAGCTCCATGTTGGGCTCCACGCTGGGCGTGGAACCAACTTTAAAAAAAAAATGTGTGTCCTACACAGCTAATAAAAGCTTATCACCAAAAATGTAAAGAATTTATGTAAATGAGGTTAACATAAATTCCACTCGATAGTTGAGCCAGAGGACGACATGAGTAATTACAAAGGTAATTATCACATGGATAAACTTATGACATCCCTAGCAACTCCTGAAACGTACGTGTGCACAACCAAGGACCCTTACCTATCTATATTAAAGCAGCACAAATAAATGAAAATGATAAACTCCAGTGTTGGCAGCCTTGTGGGGTAGAAGGCACATTTATAGTTCATGGTGGCACTCTAAATTAATTCAGTCTTTCTAAAGACAAGCTGGCAATGTGCTGCTACACCCATAAAACCATTCATTCATTTCCCGTGACCCAGCAATCCACTTTGGGCAATATACCCCAAATATACCTCACTTCTGGGAACAACCCAAAAGGAAAAAGAGCAATTGATCTGTACAGAGACAACTTCATCAGTGCTGCCGGCTTGCAGAACAATGACAACAACCCAAGGGACCGACAACAGCAGGATGGCTGCACCCACGGCCACCCCGGGGAAGACGGGGGCATGGCAGGCCCGAAGCTTGAACTGCAGGAATCACAGGCACCTCAAACTTACTAACACGCACCCAAATTTTGGGGTCCCCAAGCCCGTCCACCCTTCCCCCAGCTTTGCCCTTCAAAGTAATGAGACCACCAAAGACTCAGCTCAGGAACCAGGGAGTCAGCCTTGATGACCGAGTGAAAGCGGTCATGCTTTCCTTCGACTTCTGCCCTCTCACGTCTCACCGGCAGTAGACCTTCAAAATCTTTAAAATCTATCTAGTCATCCCTGTCTTCCCAGCCACCCCCCCCCCCACAGAACCATCATCTCCCCCACCCCACCCTGAGCTAACTACAAAAGAATCCAACTGGCCTCCTGCATCTCCACTTCCTCTTTCCAATCCATTCTCCACAGAACTGCCAGAGTGATCTTTAAAAAAAAAATCTCATTAAAACCATATTATAGGGGCGCCTAGGTGGCTCCATCATTAAGCGTCTGCCTTCGGCTCAGGTCATGATCCCAGGGTCGTGGGATTGAGTCCCGCATCGGGCTCCATGCTCCGCGGGGAACCTGCTTCTCCCTCTGCCTGACTGTCCCCCTGCTGCTCTCTCTGTGTGTCAAATAAATAAATAAAATCTTTAAAAAGAATAAAAATAAAAATAAAACCATATTATAACCTTGCCTACAACTGCATGGCCAGCAACATCCTGACGTGTTCAGACCTTTGAAGGGCTTGTCTTATCTGGCCCCTGCCTGGCTTCGCAACCTCAATCCACACACACTCCCTTTGCCCCTGTTCCCTGAGCACCAACCGCAATGGCCTTCCTTCTACTCTCTGAGCACATAGGCTCTTTCCTACCTCTGGCCCACTGTACATGCTGTCCCTTCTCACTGGTATACTCTTCCTTCGGCTCTTCCAGAACATCACCTTTTCTCTCATCCTCGATAAACTATTAACTCCAAAAGGGAAGGATCACGAGTGGCCTTTTACTATCATATACCCAAAGTCCAACATTTTGCAATGCCTGACATTTTGCAATATAATTTAGCAATGCACCAGAAATATTTGTTAAACTGAATGAAAAATGTAAATATATCTCTGTAAGATAAAAAAGCTACATAAAGAAAAGCAGAATACAAGCAAGTATGTACACATTAGTTTTAACTGTACACAAATGTTTGTATAATGTCAAAGAATAAAAATGAATTGGGAAGAGAAATTCATATCCACTAGGTTCTTCTAGTTGGCAATTAGCCTGAGTTTAAAATGTTCTTTGTTAATAACTCAAATACCCTTCAGTTGTAGCTCAAAGTATTGAGATGTAGCTCAAGATCCAACTACCCTTTAACCTGTCTAGAATGAATGAAGTTAGTTTAGAGCAAATCCTTCTGGAATTCATTCAACAATCATTTATTGCTTAACTACTATGTGTCAGGGCATCAAGCCAAAAGCACAAAGATGAATAGCACATTGTACGTTGTCTTTAAGAAGCTGAAGTGGGGATGACAACATTGGCCCTAGCATTCAAAATGAGGAATGAAGCACACTCAAACCTTGTCTAATTTGGTATTTTTTCCTGGACCAAATACAGAAGATTCAAACCAAAGAGGAGAGAGGGGCCATGGACTCCCAGAAGTAAAGGAAGAGCAAGGAGTGAATAATAACCAGTTAAATTATTCTGGAAACCTGTCACCATGTGCCTTTGAATCTTCTCCATCCCCTGCCCCCCATTTCTCTTAATCCTGGTTATGCCGACCTGGCCATACCTAGGATGAAGTCAAATAATGGTCTCGTCTCATGAGTTCTTTGGGAAAGCAGAATTCCATCCTCTTTCCCAGAACCAGTGATTAAATTTCTTCTCACTCTTTGCCTTTCTTTAGTCTACTCAGCATCTGCAATCTAGGAAGAGGCAAGTTTAAAAGCCTGCTTACGAGAATGTTAAAAAGTGAGTGGGATAAACCACACACAAAAACATGACTTAGGGGACCATGCAAATCGGGACGTTAGACCAGTTTCTATGAGACCCAAAAAGTTAACAAAGTGAAGACTAATAACAGATGAGGCAAACCTTTGCACTAATCCTATACAAATAATCAGGCTGGCAGCAAAGAAAACCCGACCCTGGTCCTCAAGTTCTCAGGAGAAGTGAGAGAAAACTCCTTGCTAAGCAGAACCCATGTCACACTGTTACTCACAAAGCAAATATTTTTCAGAATGACCCAACTAGCAGGAAAGCAAGCATCCATTCCCTATTTTTAACATTTCAATTTGCAAGAGTATCTTTCCATCTTAACCATGGCACCATCGCCCATCAGAGGCACACCATAGGAAAGTGCTTGCCGGGGCCTCCACACCCTCGGCTTTCAATCCACACACACAGGTTGCTCTCACTTTATAATCCGCTCCTCTGGCTAAACTTCCAAGCGCCATCCTGGAGCCGACCTGCTTCCCAGGGAAAAAGGGAATGTTCAGCTCTCAGGTAGAACCATTCCCTTAACAAGAAACAAAATTCCAGGGGCGCCTGGGTGGCTCAGTCAGTTAAGCACCTGCCTTGGGCTCAGGTCATGATCCCTGAGCCCCGGGGATGGAGCCCCGCATCGGGCTCCCTGCGTCTGCTTCTCCCTCTCCCTCTGCTCCTCCCCCCGCTTGTCCTCGCTCTCTCTCTCTCACTCTCTCTCAAATACACAAATAAAATCTTAAAAAATAAATAAATAAAGAGAAACAAAATTCCAGTAAATTGAGGTTATCTGTCCCCTACCCCAACTTGGCAGAAAAAAAGCAGTGTGTATCAAGCCACTCGGACCTAGATGTGTGAATGAATCCTCTCTCTGGAAGCTGCCAAATGCTCGACCATAACTTCTCTTTCACCTCAAACCCTCATCTATAAAATGGGGCGAAGGCTACTACACCATGGACTTGAAAGATTTACTGAGATCTTTTGTAGAAGGCATTCAACACAATGTCAGTGGTAAGTACTCAGTAAACAGGAGCTTAGTAATTCAATATAAATGATTAATATTAACAGCCATTAATATTCCTCCCCTCTGGGCTCTCAGTGCTGAAGCCCTCTTGAATCCACAGCAGCTCTCATGTGATGCCAGGACACACGGACTCACTCCTCTCCTCCCTCCTAAATCCATTAAACTCATGTTTCTTCTCCCAAAACAGACCTGCATACAGCTCCAAGCAGCTGATCCACCAAGCCCTTCTGGTGGCAGAAGAGCAACGGGAAAATTGTGTAAAGATCAGAGAATGAGCCTTTGCTAGGACTTCGCTTACGGAGCCCCCTCTCCTTTTTTGTTGTTTTGGTTTTGTTCTTTAGAACAAAGCCTTAGGCATAATTTTCCAATCTTCTAAAGAGGAGATGCGGCTACAGAAAGCTCAGTACCCTGACTCCTCACCTCACCAGGCCCAGCCCCACCCCACCTGAGGTCCCTCTGAGCAAACTTTCCCACCACTGCAAGCATCTGTCTCTACAAGGCCCTGTGCTGACATCTGTGGGGAAAAAAAATCCAGATAGCCAGAATCCAGGAAGAATGAACCATTCCTGGCGGACTTTCCACCTCTCGAGAAGAATGAGGTCAACAGCCTCAATATAAGCTTTGAATCAACAGCCTGAATATCACCGCACCCCACCTCTCTGCAGCCGAGGTGAGCACACACTCCCTGACATCTGCCAGGTGCCTCCCTGGTTATAACCTCTGCCCGGCCCCTGGACTAGGGCTGGAAATGGGAGCTGGTAGGAAAGCCAGATGGCAGCATACAAGCCAATTTAGGATTCTTGTTTATTTTTTGGTATTTGACAAATACAAACACTGGGACAAGGCCCGTATTTATTCATGATTTGCCCACCCCCATTCCTTAAAAAAGAAAAATCAAAGCTCAATAGCCACTATCCCAACATCAACAAAGCCCAGTGTCCTCACGCTAAACTGGGATTCAATTTAGGGGAACAAGCTGACTCCTATTAAGGCTTCTGTTTTCATTCCATCAAATACACGTATCTGCGCCTGATGGTCCAGACCGAATCAGCTTCAACCGGTCATCGGGCACATGCCCAAAGGCGATGACATACCCTGGGCTCCTCCTGTCACAGAAGAGCAAGCATCCGAGTTTTCCAGGAAGTCGCCGGTGACCCGACCTCCCCAGAATTTGCCAGGCCTGTTTGGGGGAAGAAGGCCAACAGCGTTTAGCGCTTACTGGAAAAGAGACACTGTCGCTTATGCAGTAAAAAGTCACTCGGTTCATACTGGCTCCTGAATAGCCGGCGATGCATCTGACCATTTCCCAGCACCAATCCGTCAATCAACCAATCAAGTTTCCTTAAGCCAAGTACGCTTTATAAACGGCCGGCGGAGTACTAAACCAATTTGCAGCTTGTCTACGGAGTCACCAAAGAAGTTTTACCCCTCATCTTCACAGATGGAGTCAAAGGTGCAGTTCAAGTGTGATGTCTCCACATTCTGATCTATGAACGGACAGAATACACAGACCACCTGTTACTTAGGCCACGCCTCCTCGCCTCTATCCAATCAGGCGCACCTGGAGAAGGCGCCTTCTGCAACCTGTCCTGGAAAATGGGGCATTAACTGTTGGAACCACATCCAGCTTGGTAGCCTTTGTGCAAATGTAGCCACACTAAAATATGTCCTTTAGCTGGTTGGTGGATCTACGTCTATTTAGTCTCGGGTTTTTTCCTCAATGTAAGGTAGTATAGTATACATTCCATTACAAGGAATTTTTTTTTTCTTGCTGATGTGGTTTGCTTGTGTATTTTATTTATACTGGAGGTCTGTCTGTCTGTTTGTTTTGGGCTGAACCTAAAGGCGGATTCAGCCATATGCCTTTAGAAACAGTTCAGATGGAGAAAGCTTGATCCTCTACTATACACTTGACAACAGGGATCGGAGATTCATGCGATAAGTCAGAAATCCTGCATTCCAGGACGCGTCTGCCCTCCCGATTCTGAGTATAAGCGGCTTTCCCCACCAATGCTAACGCATGTTATTCTGAGACTCGGGAAGGTTTTTCTTCTGCTGGCTTTCAAACTGACTATACTAGCCCAAAGTTACCTTAAGTACTTTAAAGATTTTAACATCAACCACATTTTGTGTATTACTTTGAATACATTCATCCACTGATTCCATGTCTGCTCATGAAACCCAACCATCACTACTGATAGCCAAGTACGTTTTACGTACCATCAAAACTGTGCCTGTGGGGCAAGATCGAAATCCTAATTCATCCCTGGGTTCCCACTGCCTAGTACAGTGCCCCTCTCAGAGCGGGTGCTCGGTGTAGGTTTGCGAACATGGAACCTTATCCATCATGGTTCCCTTCTCTTCTGACTGCCTCATTGCCACCACTCTATGGGTCCAGGCAAAGCAAGCTCCCTGAGGGCAAAAGACATCTCTGAGAGTGTCCTGTCGTGCTGGACAAGCCCTTCTAGGGCATTTCTTAACACTGGCACAAACTTAAAGGCTTCCCTTATCTTCCCTCCAGACTTTTGGCCTGGAACACATAACATTTTATCTTTCCGTTTGTGGTTTACTTCCCAGTATCATGCAGACACCCCAACTCATCAGAAACAGAAGTACAAGGAGCAAGAACACTTTCTTCCAAAGGCACGCATGTAATTCTAATATTCTGCAACAAACCAAACCACCAGTCTCAACTTTGCTCCAGTGAGCCTTCACTGTTGCTACATTTCATAGTCTAGCGATTTGGAGTTGTGAAATAGGTAATGTGGCACAGGAGGGAGCAAGGGCATGAGCTGAGGAGTCAGGCGCTCCCAGCTCCTGGCCCGAGCACCATCAGTGGCGAGCTGTGTGTCCGGGGATGAACCAATGAAGTTTGCCCAGCCTACATCTTCTCATCTGTAAAATGGAGATAACACCTTCCTGCTTCACAGAGTTGTTGGGAGTAAATGAGATACTGTATATAAAGCATCTGACACATAATAATTTATATATATATATAAATATATATGACATTATATGTTAGGTATCGTATTTTTTAAGCTTATTAAAGCCATATGAAAGTCGGTCATCATAAGGAAAAAAAGTGCCAAAAATGATGACAATAACAAATATTGTCACAAAAAGGAAGATACTAGAAAAATGAGAGTAACTGAGAGCCATAATAAACAGGACATTTTAATGAATTTATTCTTTTTTAATCTAACTGTAATATATGGGTGGGGCACTAACTTCCCCACTTCCCACCCCCCACCCGCCCCACCCGTAGTGTTCTGAGCACCTGCCATGCTTAGCTGGGCTCCAGTGCCTGGTGTCTGTCATTTTCACATGGCTAAGAATCCCAATGGGATAAATAATCCTTATACTAATATCATGAGAGCATCATTTTCTACATGAGCAATGTCTATCCTGAGGACTGGAGCTTTCAACTGGGGATAGAAAAAAAGAAAAGACATTGTCTCCCCACCCTGGTTCGGGGTTACAGCAAAATCCCTGGTGATCCCTGGTACACCCTCTCCGTCACCCTTCAGGGCAACAGGGTCAACCCCAAGTCATTCCACGGACTGAAATAGAGCCTTTCTATTAGTTACCAGGAAAAGAAGGACTCTTATTTAGTTAACAACATGAGATTGCTTCTAAGCTCCATTACAAATTTCATTTTTTTAAAAGACAGCCAAACTTAAATTCTCAGGTCTTTAGTTGCAAATCTAGTGCACAATTTTTAGATAAACTGAGCTTAATGATTTAAAAAAAGGAACTGGGCTCTTTCTCAGTTGGTTAAAGCAACCTACACTTTCATTACAAGGAGACCTTACTTTGAAACACCTATCTCATGTTCAATTGTAAAATGAATGAAATATCACACCGACTTAAGATTTAATCTAGGAGTGGACTCTGTGGGGCATGTAATAATCAGATATGTTGGAGGGAGGGGACAGGCATGGGGTGGGGGGGGGTAGAGTAGTAGATGGAAGGAGGAAACGCAAGGATTGATTTAACTCCACTGATGTTAGAGTCAGTGTTCCAGGGACTGAAATGGGTTTCTCTACACACCAACACTGTCAATCCAGGTTCACTACTGGAAGAGACCCCCTCCTTACTGCTCAGCAGCCCCCACACTTGTTTGGAGGATATAGATCATGATTTTGCCATTACTATAAATGGACAGAAAAGACTCTCTGAAAGGAGACTGGGACTTGCCTCATTATAAATGCTAACAGCACCAAAGTTTTCTTTAGTCTCTCTTTCCCCCTTAAAACACACTCACACAGGGAACCAGAGCGTCTGTAGGATGAATTCCCAGGCCATAGCAACTGCAATGCCCTGGGATCTAAGAGATCTTGGCTGACCAGGCATTAAGCCCTTTTTGGGAAGGAGACAGCAAGCCTGCCTTTCCCTTACACAGCCCTGCCGTGAAAATAGGCTCTTGTCTTTTGTTTTTGTTTGGGTTTCAGCTAAGAATCTCTGTCCTCCCTGAAGAGACAAAAAGATAGTCATGGGAAGCTTATGGTGGCTCAAGGGTTTGAGCTCAAATAAATTTTCTTCCACGTAACTCGGCCCCTCCCCTTTAACTTTTGGAAAGGGGAAGTGATCTGTGGGAAGTTGGGGATCAGTTTTGGGTCAAGGGTGGTTTCAGGCTTTGACCAGGTAAGGGGCGGAGTGGGGGGAGAGGTATAGGACACGCCTTGGAGCTGAATGCAGCTTGGGTGCTGAAGAAGGAACCTGCTCCACTTTGCAGGGTCACCTGCCTGGCCACAGGTAAACGAGAGATAGGAAAGACTGGAGAAATTCATCTTCCTTTATGTAGATCCCTCTCCCCCTCCCCCCACTCAAGTGCCAGCGTGCTGGCTGGCTGGGAGCCGGCGCTTTGGAGGCGCCTGAGAGTGGGTCTAACTAAGGGTTCTTTTTTTTGGCGTGCAGAAACTGGGACCCACCCGAGCCAAGGAGGCGAGGTGGGGGAGGAGCTTTGCGCCCCGCTCGGGAATGCACCGCGCGGACGCACCCGGGTCTCCAGCGGCCGGCGCGCACCGGTACCACTCTCCCACTGCGGTAGCATCCCGACATGACACTGCAGCTGCAACAAAGCGGCCGCCGCCGCCAGCCCTCGCCGCCCGGCACCGCAGCTCCGGCCCCACACCACGCGGAGTGGGCAGCAGCCGGTGGCTGGGGGGTGGGGGAGCGGGGGCGTGTGCGGAGAGGGCTCGGGGCACCAGGGGTCCGAGTAGGGGGGAAAGCCCTGAAATGCGCAGGAAGCCGGGTGGCCACCTCTAGCGCCTCCTCCAGCGCAGCCAGACTGCGAGGAAAACAGTTCGCCTTCGTTCCAGAGTCCCGGCTGAGCCTGGTGGCTCCCCCAAACGACCCGGTACCTTCCCCTGCTTGCAAGCCCCCCTCCCTCCCCACCCAGCCGGGTCGACCCCTCGCCTCCCCGCAGCCCCCGCCCGGGGACCAGCCCCGCTCCCGAAGAGCGGCGCCTTCGGCTCTGGCGCGGCCGCCGCCCCGGGTCCCCCAGCGCGCTCACCAGGAGAAGGGAGCCCGCGATCATCGTAGCTCCGGCGACGCGGCTGCAGGAGGCGAGGGCGGTGCTGCTGCTCGCGGAGGTCCCCATGGCTGAGCCCGGGGCTCGCAGGGGCGCCCGGGGCGCGTGGCCCCCCGGCAGCTGGAGTCGGCGGCTGCTTCTGCCCAGCGCCGCATCCACCGCCGCCTCCCGGGCCGGGAGCCCATCTACCTCCAACACCCCATGTGCACTGCGGCAGCCGGGCAGCCGGGCAAGGAGGGAGGCGGCGAGGGAGGCTCCGGGGGCGCTCAGCACCTGCCCAGCGGCGCGGCCGCCCGGGCGGGGAGAAGCAGCGGCCGCTGCAGCCCGCGCCTCCCTGTGCTCTCCTCCGACAGCGGCTGCGGAGAACCAGGGAGGAGGGCTGGGCGCGAGAGAGCAAAGGAACAACTTCCCATAGCGAAGCCTCCAGCCACTGCCAACCACCCTCCACCGCTGCCCAGACCGGCCGGCCAGGGACTGAGTCGGGTGGCCGCGGGGCGCGGGGACACACGTGGTGGCGCCGAAGGGGCGGGGGAATCGGCCTTTTGTGATGTCACCCGGGAGGAGGCCGGGCTCTTTGTGCGATCGGAACTGGGAAGGCGTTCCAAGTAGAGCGAGGAGGGAGAGGGTGCCCCTTGGCGTTGGCTGAAGAAATTGCAGCAGCTTATTGACCCAGAGGAACCGCTGCGGAGGTATGCACACCCCTGACCCAAATTTACTTACTTTTTTCTAAGATGATTCTAAGTAAATTATTTCTGCGACAGGCGCCGTTCTGCTGTTTTTGACGGCAGTGATTAAAAACAGCCGATGACCATGGAACACTTAGATCAACTGCGTGCCAAAAATATACCGGTGACTTGGTTCTCAAACCTAGAGAGTTGAAAACATATGCATGTATGAATGGTCCCACCCCAGAGATTCTGATTTAATCGAAAATGGAGTGTGGCCCGAGTATTGGGGTTTTAAAGGTTGTCCGGGTGATTTTTAACATGGAGCAAAGTTTGAAAACTTCTAGGCTAATGAATGCAGTTAAGGAAGTCCAGAGTAAGAGTTCCAAACTCAGAGTCCGTGGAGTTGGGTCCGTGGGTGGTCTTTGAGAGGCCTTGGAAATCCTTGAAATGTGTAGGCAGGTGCATCTTCCTAATTAAGGATCCAGTGTTTTGAATCCGATTATCACAGAGATTAAAAAAAAAAAAAAATTCTTTCCCCCAAAAAGCGTTAAAATTTTTGAGTTGAGTTTCAAATGTCTTTGTGGGTTGTGGGTGGGTAGAAAGGAAGTTAGCACGCTGCTTCAGAAGTAAGAACAACCAGAACATTATCTTGGCTGGTTGACATCTCTTACTTTTCTGAATGTGAGGTAGGACCTGGCATCCCTTTCCTTGTTTCACCTGCAGGGAGTCAGTCCCCTGACCATGACCACCATGTCTGGGACAGTGGTGTCCATCATCTAGCTACTGACAGTTCACAGTATACTATATTGAAATTACCACTTTCACCATGTCAGCCCATCAGTCATTTGTGAGCCCGGGTGATACTGGGCTTAGTCTAACTTCCCAGGACCCTTCTATTTCCATATAAACACACTTTCTCAATTACCAGCTTCAAGACTCACTACTCCAGTACTCCTGAAGATAACCTTCTATAAAATACCAGCGTGAACTCTTCATTTTCTGATGAATATATTGTGCTTTGGCCTTTGTTCTGTGCATACCTCGAAGATGATAAAAAATATGAAGATTCCTTCCAATCTCTTATTTCAAACATCTATTAGTAAAGAAAAGGATTATCCATAAATATTGGAGGCAGGAAAAGCCATAATATATAACCTCTGGTGAAATCCAAAGAAGTTCTAAAAAATATTATCTCTAAATATGTGGCTTTGGGGAGACCGTAATGTTTGGATTTGAATATCTCTAGCTACTTCCAGGATTTCAAAAGAGTGAGGGTTACCTATTGGGTCTCCATATATAACAGTTTCAATTATTTCTTTAAAAATTCAAATGACTGGTCAATATCATCATGTTTTTTAAAAAGAACTTACATAGGTGTAAAAAAAAGGGGGGGGTGGAGGGTGAAAACAGTGGTCTGTTAGCTGTGCATTTAACTCCTTACAACCAAACCTACTCGAAGTTGGATCTGATTGATGTGCTCCATGAAGTTAGCAAATTTCAGGTTTAGAATTTGGGTTACTATGTAGGCATGAGGAGTCCTTTCTTAACTATCTCTCTTCCTAATACCCAAAAGAAGTTTGAATTGTGCTTTCACCACTTGGGAATTTTATCATTTCCTGACGTAGTATTGATCGCATCAAGTTGAAACTGAATATCCATTTTGTGGGATGAAAAATTCCCTCAATCCTGTTTACCACTAACACTTAAGCAAATGTCCCTCTATACGAGTCATAAATGGATTATGAATAATTTGAATCTATCAGGGTGTAAAACTTTATTACTTTGAATTAAAATATATAAATGCTTTTATTTCACTGTAAAAATTCTCCAACTAGAGATTAACTCATTGCCACATTTTCAATATGGTCACTTAGACATGTTTATTTTCTAGGAAAGGAGGGAAATCCAATAATCCATGAGGATTAGCTTTATCATATCTTTGCCATTATATCACTCTCCAGCCCCCATCTCCTTACACACATTCCAGCTTTGGGCTTTTTTAAAATTTCTGCCAGTGCTATACATTTCTCCTAGTCTTCTAGTTTCAAAATCATCGTTGATTCCTTTCTCTCCCTAATGTATTTCCAGACAATCTGCTTATTCAGTCTTCCAATTTGTCCATTTCTTTGTCTTTCTTTGTCTTATGTAATAAGGATTTAGTTATCCTTATTACATATTTGGACACTGGAGAAATCACCAAAGTTACCATCTTGCCTTCAGTTTTGCCTTATACTTTTATTTATCCTGCACACTTTGGACAGTTCTAATAAATTTTCAATTTTCAACAATGTGAGTACTCAGTTTTTATAACGAAAATAGCATTGTCCACATTCTGAGCTGATCCTTGTGATGGAATGGCAGGAATTGACAGGAATAGATATGAGCACGCAGAAGGTAAAAGAATCAGCTGAAGCCAAGCTCAGAGGGCAGAAGAGCATGACACTTGTCTAAGCAACGGCAAGGTTCTTTCAGTGCAACATGTACCAAGTATCTATTATGTGTCGGATACTGCACAAACAATAATAAGAAGTGATCCTGTTTTTGAGTTCACAGTCTCAGGGAGGGGAAATAGTATAGTGGGTGTGGGTAGTAAAGGTTGCTATTGTACCCCCATTACAGGTGCCCACCTCTTTCAACTCTCATGCAGCTGCCCAGAATAAAAGACTACCTTTCCCAGCCTCCAGTGCTCCTAAGCATGCACCAGACTCCTGTTTCTGGCAAGCAGAATGGTCATGTGTGTCTTCTGAAAAACCTTCCCATTGACTAGATCTTAGCTATCCTTCACCCCTGCTATTCAAACTTTACTGAGACCTTCTAATTCTATCTCAATCAATTCTGATCTGATTCTATGTCAAATTTTTTCCCCTTGCTCCTCCTATATATCCCTTCCGCCTCTTACCTATACACAAACCTCATGATTGACATCCCTGCCTCTGGTTTTGCCTGGACCTCTCAGTTCTGCAATAAATCTCTTCTTCTCACCCTAAGGAAAATGAGCTTTTTACAACCCAAGTCTGATCATGTCATTCCCTTGCCAAAAGCCCAACAAGGAACCCTCATTATTCCCAATTTGAAGTTCAAAGTCCTAAAAAAACTTCACATTCTGAACTCTGCTTATGATTCAACCCTCGCCGCTGCCACAAGGTTGAGTAAACATCACAAATATGACACACAGAGCCTTTACTTCCTATACCCAGCTCAGCTTTCTATCCCCATTGTTGCCAAGCCCTACAGACCCCAAGGTCTACATAGTAACCCCATTAGATCACTGTGTTTCTTGACTACCTCGTCCCTGTGATTCTTCCACACCTTTGTTAGGTCTTGTTTTCTTTTTATTTTCCCTCCTCTGCTTTGGAATTCCTGTGAATCCACCCTTTAAGACCAACTTCAAGTGGTACTTCATCTAGGAAGCCTTCCGTGACGTCCTCCCTTCACCTTCTCTACCCTCATTTGGAAAGACTTAGTTGTTCCTGCCTCTCATTTTTTCCCAGATGGCTCTGTTACAACATGTATGACATGATACTATAGTTCGCTTACCTCTCCATGTCCCTAGACAAATTTTGAGCTCTTTGGAGCCAAAGTCTGTATCTTAATCCTCTTTATATCTCCATAGCCAGGAGTCAAGATATTTAACTAACTCAGTAAATATTGGTTGAGTGAAACAAACTTGGAAAATTTGACAAGCAGCAGAATAGTTAACACACCTGATTGTACATTTTCTTTTTCCAAGCCTTAATTTAAACATCCTGCATTGTGTGATGCAACAGTAGATTTAATCTTGTATATTACCAAAGTGCCACGTCCCACACTTGGGTTAAACATTTTGTCCGCAGCTCTGTTTCCTTCAAAAATTCATTTATGAGCTTGCCGTTCTTTGGCCTAAGAGGGAATATAAGCCATTCAGCAACAGATTGCAAGATTAAGTGCATGAGCATGAAGTTTGATCAAGTCTCCATGGTGACATTCTACAAAGAAGGCACTCTGGGATAAGATCAAATGGGAATAGACTCGCAAAGCAGGCACAGTTCCAGAAGCTTCCTTCTCTCTTGAATGATAAGAGAGGGATGATTTGAAAAATAAGAGACAATCCTTTGAAGGTCTGACACCTTGGTCTCACTCCCAAGAATAGTGAGGTGATTAAATTAGTTCATTTCCCTGAAGGAGAGAACATGGGCACTGGGAAAAATGGGGCTCACCTTGAATTGCCCATCATCCATGCACTTTAAGAGTCCACGCCTAAAATATTTTCATTTTGCCATAAGTTTTCCACCCAGGGCCCTAAATAATTTTTCACTTCATGTGAGAGTTGATAAGAAAGTTTTATAGTTTTACATTTCATTTATATATTCATATATTTATAAATATATTATTATATAATTTTAGATATCATATATATTTATAAAATATATTTATATTTTTATATTTAACATTTAATAGTTTAATTGAAAAACAGTGAGTCTGAGGAGTCACCAGATATGGGATCAAATCTCTGTTATACCATTTATTAATTGGGTGGGTATGAGAAAGTACCTTAATCTTTTTGAACTTCTCCATTTGTAAGACATAACTAGCTCACAGTGGTGATATGAGGAAATAAATGGATTAAGATATGTAAAATCCCTAGCACAGTGCTTATCCTTCAGTATGTACTCAGTAAATCAACTCCCCTTCTCCAGTCCCCTTTTGAGAGGATAATCTTTCATAAATTACTCTAATTACAGAAAGGTGGGAAAAGTATAATATTTCTTCATAGACACATTAGAATTTGGGGTTAGAACAGATAAAAAAAAAAATGCTTACTCTGATATAATGCAATGTAGTGTCAAGAAAGTTACAACAGGCAATGTGACTCCTGATCTTGGTTCGGGCATTAGCCAGCTGTGCAAATTTGGACAAGATACTGCCCTGCTCTATGTCTGTTTGGGTTTGTTTAAGCTTCCTGATGTGCAAAATGATAAAGATGGACTAAGTGATCATTTGTTGTTCTTTCGACTACCGAAGTCCTAGGATTCTAATTGGCTCCAACAGCATACTTTCTCCTGGCCCAGAGGGGTTCAAGTTGTTTAAAGTCTGAAGGTGACAAGATTGAAGAAGAAAGTACTCGGGGAGGAGGAAGTCCGCTCAGATGCAGGGAGGTGTGGAGGGAGCACGATGGAGCACAATTCCCTTCTGTTCAGGAGTTGCTTTTCCATTTTGGGATTTATCAAGTCATTGGCTCCTCACCTTTCCTCACCTGCTCTCTCTGCCTGACTTTCCTATCCACTCAATGACTAAGTAGTTACGGTGAGCATGCTCTGTGGTGGCAATTGGGCTTTTTTCTTACACTTCTCTTTCCCTCAAATCCTCTCCCCCCACCTTGGCCCCTTCACCCTTGTCAGACCATCTTGCTGATCACGGTTCTGCAATGTAAGCTTCTCCATGAGCCTGAGTAGTTCTCTGACTTCGCCTCCTTTTCTTTCGTTGTTACTTCGTTTCAGTCCTTGAAGCACCTGTCCTTGCCAAGGCTGATGCTTTCTTTTATGGTCTTGAGTTCACCACTCCTGCCTCTAAAATCATGACTCTTTCTCCCCCTGCATCTCAAAAATCTCTCTTTTCTGGTTTTCCCCATCCCTATAATATCCAAGGACCTTCATCCTTAAATACATAAATAAATTAAGTAAATGTATAAACAAAGAAACCCTTACATTTCTCCATTTCTTTCCTAAATAAACCAATGCCTCTCTTTGCAATCACTGTTTTTGTTAATGGCACCACATTTTTCTCATCCACAGGCCTGGATTCCTAAACCATCCCTGACTCCTCCTTTTCTTTGCCTTCTCTCTCCCACCTCCCAGCCTTCACATCTACTTTCGTGCTAAGACCTGTACTTTACCAAAGTCTCCTCTGTCTTTGTATCTATTTCCATTTCTCTCTACAATCTAATCGAAGTTTTTAACATCTTTGCTTAGACTAACTAATTAGTGTGATTCTTGGCCTACTTCTCTTTAGCTCACCTGCCCTAACACTCTTACACACCGTGGCCAAAGTCTGCTTCCTAAATCATGGGTTTAGTTATTCCTCACGTTTGCTGAAGAACAATTGATGGCTCCCCATTGATTGAAAAATTAAGTATAAAATATTTGTTTTGGCCTTTACGGCTCTCTCCAGCATGGCCTCAACCTCCCTTTTCTGCATCATCCTCCCTTTTCTGCATCATCCTCCACCACTCCCTTAGCTACAGAGAATAAGAACTTCTCACTATTGCTAGCACATACCACGCATTTTCCTAAGTGATTTTGTGGAGTCCATTATCTCTGCCTGGAATCTCTACCAGTTGAAATCATCAATCAAGACTCATCTAAATATTTCACCTCTCTTATTTAATTCCATTCAATTCAGCAAACATCTGTTGAGGACTGACTATGTTCAATGCATTATACTAGGCAATGTAAGTCATACAATGGTGAATAATGGTGACTTCTGCCTTCAGGGGCTGGCAATACTATTGAGAGACATGTTATTGGAAACAAAGAAATACATTCAGATTTTAACACTCTGCCTTAAATAACTGGCCAGAGCCTGGCACACAGATTATGCAATGCATGTTCACTGAATGACTAAATAATTGTTACATGAGATGCAAATATAGTGCAGTAGTAGAGTATAGGAAGTAAAGATTCATTTCAAGTGGGACCCCATCTGGGAAGACCTGAAGAAAGAGATTTCCAGCAGAGGGAGGCCCTGCAGTGTAGTGGTTACGATCAGGAGCACAACACAAAGTTAGATGAAGTCCATTTGCCTGTTAAAGGGAGTCTGAGCGAAGCAGCCTTCTCTCTCCTGAAGATTCCCACCTTGCTTCTTGGGCCAGCCCTCTCTACGAGTCCTTTATAGCATCTTTCCTCTTCCCAGCCTCCCTGCACTTCTCCAAACCTTTCTAAGGTCTATCCAAGATAACCCCAAATTATTTTGCATGGAAAACTCTATACATCCTCGGGAAGAAATACTTTACTTTTTATGTACAGCCCTTTAGCTTCCTTCGTCTTGACACTGAGAACCTTGCCTTTCAATTAGGCATTTTGCAAAACAAAGGAGCAGTCTTCTCCTTTTGCCAACCTCAAATGGAGAAACCTGATTCCATTTATGATGGGAGCAGGGGCAGGGTTTGGACCACTGTAATCAGAGTGACACTAAGAGTCAGCAACATGTATTGGACACTTCCTATGGACCAGGAGCCACAGAAGCCCTTCACATGCATTATTTCATTTGATCCACACAGGAGACCTCTGGGGTATGAATTATTAAAATCATCATACCCCTTGCTTTTTTTTTAAAGATTTTATTTATCTATTTGATAGAGAGAGAGAGAGCAAAGTGAGAGAGAGAGAGAACACAAGCAGCAGGGAGGGGCAGAGGGAGAGGGAGAAGCAGGCTCCCAGGACCCTGGGATCATGACCTGAGCTGAAGGCAGACACTTAACCAACTGAGCCACCCAGGCGTCCCTCATCATCCCCTTTGTACCAGTGGGCAAACTGAGTCTTATAGAGGTTTTGTAACTTGCTTATGGTCACATACCCAGACATAGGTGGAGACAGGATTTGAGCCCAAGTCTTATGGCTTCATAGCTCACCCGCTTAGCCAATACGTAGATTATCTCACAAGAGTAGGTTATTGGTTGTAGAAGATCCCTCGGATAGATACTGCAGCACCTCTTGTGAACCATTCTTTCAGCTTTTATAAATGATAAGGGCAGCATTAAAAGCCTCTGACAAATGGATGGAGAAACAACTTCATCAGCAAGAGAAAACTGGATCCAGAGTCATTTAAGTGATGGAAATGTCAGTAATATAATCTCATATCCCAATTCCCCACACGACACACACCCTGCCTCACCCCTTCAAAGGCCTTTATGGTTTCCTAGATGATTGGTCTTTGGTCCCCTGCCTGCAGCAGCTGAGCTGAGGAACAGGGGGTTTTTTTTCTTGAGAGGAAATTTTCCCTTCTGATTAAATCTTTTTCACTTTTATTCCTCACAGCACTTACTGTACAGAGTGTTTTCCAAGGGGTGCCCCAGAGGTCTTAAGGCAGTTTCAAACATCAGTACTTGCAGAAGTATACATGTTACAAACTTACCAAAAACCATTTGAAAGTTTAATTTTTAAACTTTTTTGGTACAGTTCTGACATTTTTTGTTTTTTAGAATAATACACATCTAATTTTAATTTTTGTCCCCCTAACTGAAGATGGCAAACATTGACCAAAACAAAAAAGAAAATTAAAAAAAAACATGGATTATTCAAAATTCATAAGGGTAAAATAATTGAAATAATAACATTTTCAAATGATTTGTTATTGTTGTTTGCAACATATACACTTTTCCAGTAATTAAAGCTTAAAACTGCATTAAGATTTTAGGATATCCTATACATATTATGCCTTAAGCTCAATTGAAGTAATATGCTTGAATCTGAAGTCTGTTCTCAAGCAAAATGGACAACCAGAGTTGGCTTGGAAAAGAATCATTTCACTGAAATATTTAAAATATTTGAAAGGCTTAGTTTAACCAAAAATGTTGTTTCAGCCCTTCCTCTTCACAGCACTAAAACTCATGCTACATAAAGAATTCATAATGATGAGCACAATAGATATTTTATCTTAAAGCAGTCATTTCTAGAAATGACTTATGAACAGTGTTGTTTGAAAACCCATCCTACTTATATGTCTAACGCCACAAATCAGTTAAACTCTGTCTTTAATGTAGAGCTGTTTACTATTTTAAAAAGCAAAGGTTGTACAAGATTTTATTGGTTGCTAAAGTGGTATTTTATGCAATTTTTCTCTTCGAAGTAATTATAAAAATGAGTTTCATTTTAGGGCATTAAATTACTGTTTCCCTAATATAATAATTTATCTATTTACTAACCATGAAAAAAAAACACACACACACCCTCATTTCTATTGCTTCTTTTTCAAATTCTTCTGTCAGTGGGCTGAGACGGAAGGATTTGGAAGGCAGAGAACAGACCTTAAGGATGGGGAAGCAGGGTTAAGAGCTGGAGTGTTATCTCTGTAGAGTTCTGAGAAGGGTAGAACTTGAAATTTCATGGGTCAGAAGCTTTAGCTTGAGTGAATACCAGTGAATACCAGTGAATACCAGTGAATGTCAGACATTTTCACAGATATCTCATATTCCTGTGAGGCAAGAATCCTTAACCATATTTCGCAGATGAAGAAACAGATTTTCAGAGAGGCAAGCAACTGGTCCAAGCTCACATGGCCAAGTGATAAAGCTACAATCTTTCCTAGCCCCTTGGGGAGGACACCTGTTGGTGGCAGGAACAAAGACACAGTTGGAGAAATGCAGCACTACCCAGCTAAGAATCAGCTAAGATCAGAGAAGAAGCTAAGATCTGTCTCTTCCTGACCAGTTGACCCTCACTGAAGACAGCTTTCTAAATTTGCAATGTGCATTGCCCCCAGCCATGACATATCCAAACTACTGAAAGATCCCTTTTGCTTTCTTGTCTATTCCTTTACTACCTATTCATTTCAAGTGTTGATTAATCATCCATGATGGGTCAGCCATTTTTCCGAGTTCTGGGTACATGGCAACAAACAAAACAGACAATAACCCCTCCCATCTTGGAACTTACTAAGAAACAGATAAAAACAAATACTTAGGGAATTTTTATGGGCTGAATTGTGTCCCCCCCACCCAAATTTATACGTTAAAGTCCGCCCCCCAATACCCCAGAACGTGACTGTATTTGGAGATGGGTCTTTAAAGAGGTATTGAAGGTAAAATGAGGGCATTGAGTTGAAACCGACTCCAACATGACTCTTCATAAGAAGAGGAGATGAGGACACAGACACAGAGGGAAGACCAAGTGAAGACACAGGGAGACAGCAGCCATCTAAAGCCAAGGAGAGAGACCTCAGAAGAAACCAATCCTGCACACACCTTGCTTTCTTACTTCCAGCCTCTAGGACTGCGAGAAAATAAATTTCTGTTGGTAAGCCCCCCAGTCTGTGGTCCTTTGTTATGGCAGCTCCAGCAAACTGGTAGAGTTCTACGTATGATAGTGACAAGGCAAAGCAGAGAGAGAGAGATTGCAGTTTCTAAATAAGGTGATCAAGGAAGACCATATTTGCATAAAGATCTGAGGAAAGGGAGGGAAGGAGCCAAGCAGATGTCTGGGAGAAACAACACCTGCCGAAGCCCTGGCGGAAGTATTCCTGTTATTTTGGAGGAACCCTAAGAAAGCCAAGTGCTGGGGCACCTGGGTGGCTCAGTGCGTTGAGCCTCTGCCTTCAGCTCAGGTCATGAACCCAGAGTCCTGGGATTGAGTCCCGTGCTGGGCTCCCTGCTCAGTGGGGAGTCTGCTTCTCCCTCTGACCCTCCCCCCATCTCATGCTCTCACTGTCTTTCTCAAATTAATAAATAAAATCTTAGAAAGAAGGAAAGGAAAGAAAGAAAGAAAGAAAGAAAGAAAGAAAGAAAGAAAGAAAGAAAGAAAGAAAGAAAGAAAGAAAAAGAAAGAAAGAAAGAAAGAGAAAGCCAAGTGCTAGAGAGTGGCAGGAGAGAGGACAGAGTGACAACAGGGACAGGATCCTGGAGGGCCTTGTGGACCATGGATAAGACATTGGCTTTTCCCCAGTGAATCAGGAAGCCATTGGGCAGAGTTTCACGATCTGATGTGTGTTGGTCTGGATCAGTCTGGCTGTTGTGTTGAAGATAGACTTCAGTAACCTCTTAACTGCCAGTTAAGAGGTTACTGAAATAACCCAGACTAGAGAGGGTGGTGTCTTGGACCAAGGCTGGTGTCAAGACTGCCAACTTTGCTCCACATCCTCATACCCTCTGTAGATATAAAAACCTCCAGCACATGTAGAAAGGACAATTAGGTTATTTGGTTCTAACACATGCTCTTTTTATGCATGGCTGTCTGCACTGCATCATAGTTACTGTACTTCCATAAGCTTATATGTGAATATAGCTAGAGTATTAGCCCCTTGAAAGGAAAAACCTTTCTTATTCATGTTTGTATCACCTCACAGTACCTGGAACAATGCTGTCCATACAGAGGCTTGAAAAACTTTTGTTTACTTAACTAATTCAAGATTAGCTGTAAATCTAATTTTTTTTCTGGAATACTATAACTTGTGTTGATATAAAAATATGTTTGGAAAACTTACCCTCTGGGAATTTATATTCTGAGAGAAAGAGACAGACAGAGGGAGAGACAGAGTTGGGGGGGGAGGAAATTATGTAGGCTTTTCCTTCCTTCTCTTCTCCTCCCTCTCCTTATCATTGCTTCGAGTTTCATATGACACCTGCTATAAACACTGACACATTTCCTTAGGAAAATATCCACATTTTTATTAAAATTCTTTTCGGACATTTTCACTTTATAAATATCTTTGGAATGCCATACAGCTCTTTAAACAATCAGAAGGAAGAGGGGGAGAGAGGAAGGGAGGAAGGACAGTTAAGAAGGGAGTGGGCCTTCCGTACAGGTTAAGCAACTGGCTCGATATATCCCATTAGTTAATCCACGCGTTTATAAGCGGGTGTTTCTATCCACACTTACACACAAGAAAAACTCTGGTATGAAGAAATGTAACCATATGCCCAAAGTTATACAGTTGTTAAGTATCAGAATTAGGACTTGACCCCAGGCCTGCCCAGCAAGCCTACTCTTTGCACTCTTTTTAAGTGATGAGATCTGTCAAAAACAAAAAAGTTACATTTTGTTTTCATTATACTTGTTATTGTTAATACTGGGTTTTATCATTAAGCCTTCAATTTTGACCAGCGTAATGGCCAAATTTAAAACCGGAGACCCAAATATACAGACATCTTGTTGCATTTCTGTAACAAACTATCAAAGAGAAATTAAGGGGGAAAATCCCATTTATAATCATATTAAAAAGAATAAAATACCTAGGAATAAATCTAACCAGGAGATGAAAGTCTTGTACACTGGAAACCATAAGTCATTGATGAAAGAAATCGAAGACACAAAGATATTCATGCTCATGGATTGGAAGAATTAGTATTACTAAAATGTCTATACTACCCAAAGCAATCTATAGATTCAATGAAATTCCTATCAAAATTCCAACAACATTTTCATAAAAATACAACAAACAACCCTACAATTTGTATGGAACCACAAAAGAAACTGAATAGCCAAAGTAATGTTGAGAAGAACAAAGCTGGGAGCATCACACTCCCTGATTTCAAACTATATTACACAGATATAGTAATCAAAATAAAAACCGTAGAGTGTTGGCATTAAAACAGATACATAGATCAACGGAACAGAATAGAGTCCAGAAATAAACCCACACATATATAGTCAATTAATTGACAATAAAGAAGACAAGAATGTACAATGGGGAAAGGACAGTATTTTTCAGTAAATGGTGTTGGGAAAACTGGGCAGCAACATGCAAAAGAATGAAGCCGGACCACTATCTTACACGTACACAAAAATGAACTCAAAATGAATTAAAGACTTAAAGGTAAGACGTGAAACCATAAAATGTCTAGAACAAAAAAGGCAGGAAGCTCCTTGATATTGGTTTTGGTGATGATTTTTTGGATTTGACACCAACAACAAAGGCAAGAAGAGCAAAAATAAGCAAGTGGGACAACATCAAACTGAAAATCTTCTCCACAGGAAAGAAAACCATCAACAAAATGAAAAGGCAACCTACCAAATGGGGGAAAATATTTGCAAATGATATATCTGATAAGGGGTTAATATCCAAAATATATAAAGAACTCATACAACTCAATACTAAAAACAAAAGCAAAAACAATCCAATAAAAAAAAAATGGGCAGAGGATTTGAACAGATATTTTTCCAAAGAAGATCTACAAATGGCCAACAGGTACGTGAAAAAATGCTCAACATCACTCGTCATTAGGGAAATGCAAATCAAAACCACAATGAGGTATCACTTCACACCTGTTAAAATGGCTAGTATCAAAAAGATAAGAGACAACAAGAGTTGGCAAGGATGTGGAGAAAAGGGAAACTTCGTGCACTGTTGGTGGGAATGTAAATTGGTGCAGTCACTGTGGAAAAGCCAGTATGGAGGTTCCTCAAAAAATTAAAAATACATCTATGCACAAGGCACCAAAGGTGTCAGGAAGACATAAGGGACAAGGTCATGGTGTCAAACACTTGTTGCCCCCTCATCATTTGTGGATTATTTTAATATTGGAAGAGATTTGAAATTAGATCAGGAGTTTAAAATATTCCTTTGACAGTTCTCCATTCAGCTCAGAGCTCAACCTGGGGCTCAATCCCACAACCCCAAGATCATGAGCTGAGCTGAATCAAGAGTCAGACACTCAACTGACTGAGTCACCCAGGAGCCCCCAGAATGTCTGTCTTTATAGAGCTATGGTCCTAATTCCTGTGATCACCTTCAGAACAACATAAAATCAATAAAACCTTGAAGATTGTTCAAGCAAACAAGCAAAAAGCAAAACACCAAGGCCCATTTCTCATCCTCCACATCCTCAAAGATAAACTCCCCAGCCCTTTGACATTTTAGCTGCAGGAGGCATGCCAGGCTGAGCCTCCCCTGGTGGGGACAGCCAAGGACATCCACTCCAGCCCCTGGATCAGGAAGAAGGCATTAGCAGTAATGGTGTGAAAAAGTTGATTTCTCAGGGGTGATCAGACTCCTCCTTTGCTCTATTTTGTTTCTTTACCCTTGCTTTAGTCATATGCTCTCACTTGTCCTTCCAAGATCCAACCTCTCCTCTCACCTCTCCCTAGCACCTTCTACGCTTTTGAGTCTGTCTTCATCCCAGAGGCCCAAAATGCAAATCATGTGACAAAGGAAAAAATATGAGAAGTAAACAAAACTGGACAATGGAGAAGACAGCAAAATTTCTTTTCAAATATAACAGAAAGAAGCAAATCCTCTAAAAAGTCTTACATGTGCTGGTGACTCATATCTTGGGGCTTGGGAAGAGATGTGTCATTTTGACTCTCACAGAAAGGTAGACCTGGTCCAATGCAGATGCTGAGATCTTGAGAAGCAATGACTTGCCCGAAGGGAGATAACTCCAGAACGATGGAGAATGCAGGAGGCTGTGATCAAGTATGGCTCCAGGGCATCCAAGGGAGCTTCCCAGCAGACGGGACAGAGAACTGGGCATGACTCCAAGGCAGCATGCTCTCTGGTTGAGAGGAGGAGAGGGGCATCTGATTCCCTGACCAGAGGAGCAGCCAGACAAAGACCTCCAAGAAGACCTTCCCTGGAGACCCCTCCAACTTCACCACTCCCTCCCTGCCACACTCACTTCCATGCTATTCCTCAACCTCACCAAGCAAATCCTGCCTCAGGGGTTTTTACAGTCCCTTTTCTCCTTGCCTGCCAATCTCTTTGTGAACTCCCTCACTGCATCCTGGGCTCACATGCCACCTCCTCAGAGAAGTCCTCTCTAAATCCTCTTTCTAAAATAGCAATCCCTGCTATGGCCCATCCTCTTCCTTGTTTTATTTTTTTCAGCATTTTTCTCCAACTGGCATTATTTTTTATCTTTATGTGTTTATCTTATTTTCTATCTCCCCCATAAGAATGTAAGTCCTGTACTTACATGACCTCTTCCACAAGCTTCTCGGCAGACCCAGAAAGATTCCCTTGTTCTGAGTTGGTCACAAAACTTTCTCTGTGCTATAGAATTCCATCACTAACAGGACTTCACATAAAAACTCTTCACAGTCAGGACAAATGTTCCTCACGATTAATTTTTAATCCACATGGATTGTCTTATCCCCTTTAAACTGTCCTACCTTTTTTTTCTTCTATTTTATTAATTATCTCAAAGTGAATGATTCTACCTCTCCCTTGTCTATCTATGCCCTGTTCTATGTCAAGAGCTCTGCCATAATGCTGAGGGCCCACTTCAGGTCTGGGGTAAAAAAAAAAAAAGTAAGGTGGGACCTGCTGGCACAACTGCATTTTTCTCCAGACGCATTGAGCTGCTTAGATGCAGGCACATAGTCGGTGAAGGGTTGGGTTGCCCAGGGATGAGGCTTACAACTGAAATAAGAACAAGGGTGTTGAGCATGTTTACAATGGAGGCCTCACAGAATCTACACTGGGAAAGTGGAAATGGGGAAATGGGGAAACGGGGACATGATGCGTGGTTGTGATAGGCTGAATAATCTCCCCCCAAAATATCCACATCCTACTTCCCAGAACCTGTGAATGTTACCTTATATTGTAAAAGAGACTCTGCAGACATAAGATAAGGATCTTGAGTTGGGGATATTATCCCGGGTTATCCAATGGGACATAAATATAATCACCAGCATTCTTATAAGAGGGAAGCAAGAGGTCAAAGGAATAGGAAGGCAGTGTGATGACAGAAGCAGATTGGAGTGATGAAGTTTGAAGATGGAACAACACCATGAGCCCAGGAATGAAGATTGCTTCTAGAAGCTGAAAAAACCAAGGAAACAGATTGTCTCCATACAGCGTTTAAGAGGAACCAGTCCTGCTGACACCTTGACTTTTAGCTCAATGAGACTGATTGCAAAATTCAATTTGTGTTGCTTGAACCTCACCCCCACCAAAAAAAAAAAATAATAATAATTCCACCTTAAAGCTGCTTTAAGCTTTATGAGCACTGTTAACTCCAAGGGTGTTCCCTGAGTTCAACCAGGAAGCCAGTCTTCTTAAATCATCATCTTCATCATCACCACGCTCATCATTAGCATCTTCAGGCTCACCAATGCAACACCACATGGCCACAGTGCTCCGGTTTACCAAGCACTTACCTTATACCAGGTTCCTTGAAAGTAAGTATTTTATATGCATTATCTAATTCCATATTTAGAATAACCTTGTATGGCAGGTACTCTAATTACCCTTCTCTTAAAGATGAAGAAACTGAGGGGCACTTGGGTGGCTCAGTCTGTTAAGTGTCTGACTCTTGACTTCAGCTCAGGTCATGATCTCAGGGTTGTGAGATCAAGTTCCACATCGGGCTCCCTACTCAGTGCAGAGTCTGTTTGAGATTCTCTCTCTCCCTCTGCCCCTCCCCCCCACTCTCTCTCTTGCTTTCCTTCTCTCTCAAATAAATAAATAAATCTTTTTTAAAAGAAAAGATGAAGAAAATGAGATTGAAAGTTAACTTTCTGCACAGAAGTTTTATGGGCTTTCTGCCAGGTAGAGAAATACACGTTTCCTATTTCATGGTTTGCCAAATTGGGCTAAACAAGATTTGAGGTTGGGAGTAGGTAGGGGAAGGGTGGGGAAATGGATTTGATCCCTTAGCATATCTCTTTCTTATATCCGCCTGCCTTTTTGAGATTGGGGGTGGGAGAGCAGACACCCCATCTATCAGAACTGACCTAGGACAGAACCTTAGCTCCTGATTCATGGCTCTGGAAATGGCTCCCTAGTAGAGACCCCAGGAAAAATAATAATGGCCATTTTGCAAGCCTACTATGTATCAGACATACTAAGTGGACTTTCTGATCTCTACAACTATCCTACATTGTAGGTGTTATTACTGACATTTTACAGATGATAAAACTAAATCTCAGCTAAATTAAAGGACTTGTTCAAGTCTACCTAGCTAGTTTATAAATAGCTAATCTCAGATTCAGACCAAAGCCTAATGGCACAGCCCATGTTGTTTTAATTACACTAGGCCACTTTCTGATACTCAACTCCCACAAACAGAGGCACATCGTCAGGTCCATTCAGGCTTACAGCCAACTTTGACGTCAGTATCTGGTCTTGTCTTCATTTTATTTGGGCTTCAGTGGGTGCTGTGACTATTGCAGTTCAGATTTCTGCTGAGCTGGGTACTTAACAGAATCCTGGCCTTAAATCTAGATCACAGTTACCCCAGCCTTGGGATGGGTTGGTTGGCTATTTGGCCAAGCAAACAGTATTTCATTCTGAGATATTCGGTTTCCAGGGATGAAGACATGGACATCTTTGGGAGACATTATTCAACCACCACATCAGGAAATGCAGATCAACCCAACCTTGGACGGGTAAGCCGAGTCCCTCCCTTCAAAATCTGGCTTTAGATTCCACATCTCATCTTACTGTACACTTTGTCCTACTGGCACAACTGGCCAAATTCATCAGAAATTCAGCAATAAATAGTTAAGCAATGCCTACTACATGCCAGTCACTGTGTTAAGCTCCAGGGATTCCAGATTCTATGTGGTATGCCCAGAATATGCTCTCCCATCATGCATGGGAAGCAGAGGGAAAAAAAACAAGTAACAGTAACAGAGAAATAAATAAAATAGTTGCACATTTTAGTAAGTTCTAAAAAATAGACAAAAATTGAGTGCCATGGTCAGGCAAGAAACCTCTGAGGAGGAATGCTTACTCTGAATCCTAAAGGAAAAGAGAGAGCTAGGTCACGTAAACAGTGTGGGGAAGAATCTTCCAGACAGAGAGAAAAGGCTGAACTAAGGTTTTTTGGAGAGCTTGGCATGTTCAAGCCACTGAAGGAAGCTAAGGAAGGGAAAAGTGTCACAAGATGGCAGTTAAGGCAGTCAGACGCCAGGTGGTGTGGATGTTGTGGGCCTTGGATGCTATTCTAAGATGAGTCAGAAGGCCATTGAAGGGAGAGTATGGTTTAAGCAGAGAATGGGAGGTAGCCAATGATGTTAGAGGACTGACTTGTTCTCCAAACTCTGGTCACACATTTCTCCAACAAAAAGGTGGACAAAATGGAAGTCACACCTCGAGTGGGCTCCCTTCCCATGATAGAGGAAATGGAGTGTTGGCCTGTAAAGTTTTCTCCATACTTGAGACGAGGGTCCTGGCATTGCTCCTAGATCAGCCCCTGCATCTTCTTTACAACTCAGCCTCAAAGATAAATTTTTTTTTAAGATTTTATTTATTCACTTGTCAGAGAGGGAAAGAGAGAGAGCACAAGCAGGGGGAGCGGCAGGCAGAGGGAGAAGCAGGCTCCCCTATAAGCAAGGAGCCCGATGCGGGGCTGGATCCCAGGACCCTGGGATCATGACCTGAGCCGAAGGCAGACGCTTAACCGACTGAGCCACCCAGGCATCCCAAAGATAACTTTTTTTTTGCTTGAAAAATCATCATGCTCTTTGGCTCACTATTTCTAGATCTGAGAATCTATCTTAAGGAATAATAATCAATGCAAATAAGGATTTATGTAAAAGGATATTTACAGCATCATTGCAATAGTCAAAATTTGAAAACAACCTAAATAGGGGTGCCTGGGTGGCTCAGTCGTTAAGCGTCTGCCTTCGGCGCAGGTCATGATCCCCGGGGTCCTGGGATTGAGCCCCGCATTGGGCTCCCTGCTCGGTGGGAGGCCTGCTTCTCCCTCTCTCACTCCCCCTGCTTGTGTCCCCTCTCTCGCTGTGTCTCTCTCTGTCAAATAAATAAAGAAAATCTTCACAAAAAAAAATGACCTAAATATCCACCAAGAGGGAAATATTTATACAATGTATCGAAGTGATGAAATATTATGTAGTTTATTAGGATAGCATCTTTTGAGAATAACATCTTTCCACATGTTCAGTTACATAAAAATTCCTATAATATAACATGAAATTAAAGAAATAGAATATTAATACATATATATGCATACACATACATGTTCTCAATTTTATTTGAAACGTGTATGAAATAAATGTAAAAATAAAAATATTTACAGTGGGTATCTCCATGGGGACTACTCACTCAGTACTGGGCACCTAAATCTTACCCAGTCTATAGTAGGCATGAGGATAATATTGTTGATTAATAACTCTATCCAGGAATACAAGACAACTAATTCCAGGTCTGTGAATGACAATGTACCTCTGCCTTGTAGGAGAGTGCAATGGGTAATAGAAAGTTTGAGAATTCTTTAAATTAGAAAAATTTTCCCTTATACAGGGATTTTTCATCCTTCACCTAGTGTTGCATAAGCTCCTTTTGGAGCATAAAAAGTGGTTATATGTGCCAGTCTCAACATTCTTAATCTGGGTTGTGCCCAGAAAATTTATTAACTTCTTAATCTTCATCAGTGAAATAAAGGTGGTGGTGACAGACGAGATGATGTATGTAGAAGAGGCAGGAAGGTCTATTTATTGGCATACAGAATAAATTGCTGTTTGTATGGTAATTGGAGCAGCCCTGGACAATTTGCTCCCTCCCAAATTCTTCTTTCCTTCTTGAACAGTCTGAAATGCCACATTAGAGGTAATTTGCTCAGCTTAAGGCATCATTAAAATGTAAATACCCAAGGAAAGAGACCAAGCCATTCTTAGTTGTAATTACTTTATGGGGTCCTTTTCAATCATTCCAAGATCTAAGCGTGGGCCTTGCTCAATGGGAGAGTGAATGCAATAGGATGCCATGCACAGCTTGAGAAGCTAAGGGGTAGGCAGGTGGTGAGGAAGAAATACACAGAACCATCGAGAACGCAGGCAAGTCTGAACCTGGACTCAAGCCCTATTTTAGTCACTAATAGTTATGGAGAATCTACTTGGAGAGGAGGTTCAACACTGTCACCTGTGTAGTCTCATCTTACGAAAGCAAACTCCTGCCACCCTGGTCACAGGTGAAGGGCCAAGGACAGTGGATCCACAGGCCAGGTGGTCATCTCCAAGGAGGGCTGGCACAAGAATTTTGTCCACAAAGAATAACTATGAGACTAAATGAACCAATCAGTCCCTCTCTCTTAAGGAGTTTGAAGGCTAGACGGAAGGAGAGAGAGTTAACAATGGGCATGAGCTGAATAATCCACAGAGAGAACCAACAAGCAGAAACCACACTCAGGAGAAGCCAAGAGTCAGCATAAGCCATAAAGAAGACAGATGAGGTTTTTCTCAAGTCATTATCCTGAGATAGAAGAAGCAGCTGGAACAGTAGAAGCAGAGATCAAGAGGAAAGGGGATATCACAAAGTATAACCCTTAAGTAGGAACTAAGAGTTCCTGATGCTGAGGGCATGGCCAGATGGCCTAGATTTGGTGCTCATTGGACTCCTGCAGACCCTAAAGGCTGGCTGTATAGCTGTTGGGATTCTGTCTTACCTTCCCACTTTCCCACATAGCGCCGGGGCTTCCTACCACACACTCCTCTTCAACACACACACACACACACACACACACACACACACTCATACACACTCACACGTATCCCCCTTGATTAAGAAACCAGAAAGTGCTTGTGTTGCTTTCAACTCCAGAGTCTTCTTAACTTTAGATAAATTTCTCTGAGACTCTATTTTTTTCTAAAATGAAGGAGGTGGATTTCACTAGATAGTGTCTAAGATCCTGTCCACATCTTGCCTTTACAATTTCATGAATCTAATAAAGATGTGAGGAGACACTCAAGTGTCCATCTAATATTCGTGACTGAGTAGCTATGTTGGGCAGGTTCCATACACTCCCGGAGCCTCATACTTTGATTCGGTTGGTATGAGGATGGGATGCAAGTCTGTTTTCAAATCCTATTTTATTCTAGTACCTTCCCCTACATCAAGGGAGATAGGTCCTATGAATTTACCCCTTCCCTGCCCTGACAAGAATTAAGACAACAGGAGAGAGACGGAGTTAGGTGAAGTGTGTGTGTGTGTGCGTGTGCGTGTGTGTGTGTGTGTGTGTGTGTGTGTGTGTGTGTGTGTGTGTAGGGGAAAGGGGGATGAGGGGTGGGGAGATAGGGAAGTAGAAATTTGGTAGGGAGACAGACTGAGCAGCAGAGTGGGCTGAACCAATCAGGACTCAATTAGGAAGGCCTGAGGTTTGCTGCTTTCAAACTAGTCCTAATCACGTTATTTGAGTGTGTGTAATGGGTCTGGTGCCTTTTCTCCAAATGATGTTGACACATGTCTGCTCCAATAAATTAATGCTCCCATCTCCACTGACTCATTTGGTGGGAATGACAAGCATGCATGCTGACTGGGATACAGAGGAGGAGAGGGCACAGCAGCAGGGAAAAAGGAAGGCAGAGACATTGCACAATTAATTAACCCTTTCCCTCACCACAGGATAATACCCAAGCTCCCAGCTCTGTGCCTGATTGGCCCTGCCTCAACTCCTTCCATCTTTGCCATCCCGCTGAACATCCTACGAGCCAACCATATTAAGTTTCTTAGGGGTTTAATAATATTTCATGCTATTGTTTGCCTTTGTGCCTTTGTATGTCCTATCCTCTGTACTGGAAAAGTCTTGACTTCCTTACCTACACAGTGAACCCCTATCCTTCCTGCAAGGCATGAATCAAAATTCATATCCCCCTACTAGAATATAGACCCTGGTAAGTTACAGCCCTTGCTGTCTTGTTCATGACTATATGCCCAATGGCTAGACCAGTGTCTGGCACATTGCTGGCTCTCAGTCGGTGTTGGATGGATGGATGGATGGATGGATGGACAGATGAATGATTACTCATACCCTTTCCCACTATAAGTCCTCCTGCCCAGGAGAGAGCACATAGAAGGACTTAGTAACTAACTGCAGGTTTACGGTGCACATATTCTCCACCATCTCCCCCTACCTTCCCTTCCCCACATGCACAGCCCGAATTTAGGACCCCAGGGTCTCCCATCTTATTATCTGGCTGCTATCATAACTTCCCGACTAGACTAACAATTTATCTCCTCTCAACTGATTTCCATCCTACCATCAATGAATCTTAAAATACCATTTTGATTCTGCTTTCACCTGTGCCCTATTATCTGAAGAATTAAGAATAGACTCTGCACTCGGCATGACTCCTGGGCTTTTTCTCAAGTCTCAACTACTTTGGGCAGAGTTTAGTCCTTTCTGTTCTCTAGACAGAGTGCTTTGTAGACTTTCCTACTGTTAGAATTAATTGCTTCTGTGTCTGCTTCCACACAAGATTGTGATTTCCCCCCAGGACACAGCCATGCCTTAGTCCTGTGCAGTTCTGTGGCTCTGGTCCACCGCATGCACGCCATGACTACTTGTTGAGTGAAGAATGGGCATGAAATAAATATTTTTTAAGTGATTTGGAAGCTACAGTATTCAAAGCTCCCAAAGCTCCCTGGAGTGAAACAATTGTGAGGTAGTGGAAAAATCAAGATTTGGGAATAGACAAACTCAAGTGTCCATCTAATATTCGTGACTGAGTAGCTATGTTGGCCAGGTTCCATACACTCCCGGAGCCTCATACTTTGATTTGGTTGGTATGAGGATGGGATGCAAGTCTGTTTTCAAATCCTGGCTTGACCACTTGCCAGCTACGAGGTCTTATACAAGTTACTCCACCTCTTTGCCCTTGAGTTTTTTCATCTATAAATGAGAAAACAATGGTACCTATCTCACAAAGTGGTTTGAGAAGATTAAATAAGGTGATATATGTAATATGCTTAGGACAGTGCCTGTCAATGTAAAATAACATTAGCTTTTGTTACTACCATACCCAGGCACACCCCCTACATTTAAGCCTCTTACCTTTGGTTATACTATTCCCTCCTTACTAGATCTATTGAAATCCTACACATTTTCCTAATTTTCCAAGCCAGAATATTTAGCTAGCTCATTTTTTATTTAACCCTTATTTAGTATTTATGAGAAGCACCGTAACAACCATCCCCAAACTTGGATGATCATAGAAATCATTTGTGGCACATGCAGAAAATAGAGTCACAAAACTTCTGAATCTGCAGATGTGCATTTTTAATGATGTACCAGGTGGCTCTTCTGATGAGCAGTTTAAGAAGCACTGTCACATAGCATAGCTCACAAATACTCTGGCTTTCAAGTCAGACCCATCTGCTTCTTGAACCTCCCTCTTTACCAAACTCCAAGACCTCGGTAAGTTCATCAACTTAGACCCTAAGTTTCAGCTTAAAGACGTATCCAGATCTGTAAACTGGGGATGATCATTATACATAATTAATAAGACTGTAGTAAAGGTGAAATGTGATATTACGTAATGCATTTACCATAATGCCTCGCAGAGTAAAGGCCCAATTAATGTAAGTCTCTATCAAGTGCCCGCTGTGTGCAAATTCTTGGCGCCCTACCTCTACACTTCTGCCAAGGTAGCATTATCTTCATTTTGTAGACAATAATAAGCTACATATATCCTGAATGGTTACTATGGAAAATATGTTCATAAAATTTGGCTACCTTATCCAAGATCATAAAGCCTGGCAGAGCCAGGAAATCGGTCTAAACATTTGTTGCTTGAAAGCCCACCATCTTGACACTGTACCACACTGAGGCACACAGGAGATCTTTTCTTCTTTAAACTGCTACAGCATTGTTTTTGTATCTCTCACGGTATTACTATGTTTCTGTCAAGTTTTCAACTTATTTCTAGTCATGTCTTGTTGCCTTTGTAGACCATTGGTTCTCAGCTGGGGCTAATTTCCCCCCTGAGGCTATTTGGCAACGTCTGGAGGTATTTTTGGTGGTTACAGTTTGGGAGTAGAGGGAGACAGTGTTACTAGTATGCAGAGGCCAATGATGCTCCTAAACACCATATGCACAAGAGAGCCCTTCACAAGAAAGAATTATCCAGCTCAAAATGTCGCTAGTGCCGAGGTTGGGATGGCTGTAGACTATAAGTTCCATAAGAGCGGGAAATAGGAACGACCTGTCTTTGAACCCTCTGCAGCAGTCCTTTTCAACATGCTGCATTCTACAACCACTTAGGAAGCTGCCTAAATCACCCCAAAAAGTCTGACTACATGTATCTGGGTGGCCTGGGCATCAGAAATTTTTTAAGGCTCCTGACATGATGGAAATGTTCCAAAATTGGGTTGTGACAATGTTCATACAATTCTGCAAATGTCCTATAAATCATTGAATCGTACCTTTAAAAATGGGTAAATTTTATGAGTATGTAAATTAAACCTCAACAAAACTGTTTTAAAAAAAGGAAAAGAAAAGCTCTTCAGGTCTTCTTCTATTCCCTCCATGAGTGAGAGCTGCTGTTCTTAAGCATTTACATAATGCTTTGTTCACAGTAACCACTCCGCAAATACTAATAGTGTAAATTGAAATAAAACTTGATTGATGTAAATGTGTGGAACAAATGGCCTCTATATTAAAGCCAAAATAGAATTATTTTAAGTTCCTTTGAGGGCTATAAGCTCTTCATGGAAATTTGTATTACATGAGGAGGGGTAACAATCTTGACCGGAGAGCCTTGGCAATTGGACACCATGGAGCTGGCTGAGTGACTGGCTCTCTAGGAACCACTATGGCATGGAAACTGAAAGGGCACCCCATGTGCATTCCCACCAAGCAGGGCACCGGGCTCTCTGCACCCAGAAAAATAGGGAGCATCTCTTTTCCCAGTGAATCTTAAGGATTCATGGAAAGCCATGAAATCATCCATATGGCTTAAAGATTTTGTTTTAAGATGTATTTATTTATTTGAGAGAGAAAGGGCGCATGCATGTGAACAAGTAGAGAAAAGAGCAGAAGGAGAGAGAATCCCAAGCAAACCCCCCTGAGCGTGGAGCCCAACACAGGCTTGACCTCACTACGCTGATATCATGACCTGAGCCACCCAGGCAGCCCTGGCTTAAAGATTTTATAAGAAATTTAGCTATCACTACCCCCCCCCTTATCAATTAAACTCTATTTTTCTGATTGGGAGTAGTAGGATGAAACTGACCTATTTTTGTGGTTTGGTATATCATAGGCCCAGGGGAAATTATGAGTTTAAATGAACTAGAGAAAGAGAACCCTTTTGACTGCAAGTGTTGCCTTATTATCTGGAGACAAGAGTGATTATCTACTTTAGATTTATCACAGAAGAAATAAATTGTCCACTTCCCTTTGTGGCAGCAGGATGAGGAGAAGTTGGGGTCATTAGGGAGGAGAAAAGAGAAACCAATTGGAAAAGGCCTCTGGTTGCCTGATGTTGGTGCTATAAGGACTAAGGTGGCTCTGGGTACACACAGAAATACTTTGCACCACCCTCTGCATTGAGATTGTCTGTCCAACAGTGAACATTTTGCTTCACTTTCTGATAATGAGCTTTTCCTGCACACCCATCCAGACATTTTGCACCTGACTGAGATGTTTTCCTGGAGGCCTCTGGGAAGGCCGAGAGCATGCTTATCATGATGCCCACAAGGGTTTCATAAGTACCAGGTCTGCTAAGCACAGGAGGGGGGGAATGGGGAGAGGAGGCAGGGGGTAAGGTGAAAAGAAGGGAAAGAAAGTTCATGCCAAGCTCTTCCTGGTGAGATAAGACTTACACCATGAAATGAGATTACAATCAAGATAGGAAGTTATTGAGGGCCACTTGGGTGGCTTAGTCAGTTAAGCGTCTGCCTTTGGCTCAAGTCATAATCTCAGGGTCCTGGGATCAAGCCCCACATCAGGCTCCCTGCTCAGCAGGGACCCTGCTTCTCTCTCTCTCTCCTTCTGCCACTCCCCCTGTTTGTACTCTCTCGCTCTCTTTGTCAAATAAATAAATAAAATCTTTAAAAAAAAAAAAAAGATGGGAAGTTATTGAGTTGCACCTACATGTGTTGGGGAAGTTCCAAAAAGGGAGAGATGGAGAGGGACAAGAGTAGTCAAGGCAGGTGAAGAGGAAATAATGTGTAAATATCTGCTCTGATTTTTTCATTCTCACAACAACTTGAAAGTTAGGTATTCCCTCCACCTCTGCCCTTTTACTCAGGACATCACAGCACAGTGAAATTTAAAACTATGCCTGAGTGGGACACCTGATTGGCATAGTCTATTAAGTGTCTGACTCTTGATTTCAGCTCAGGTCATGATCTCAGGGTTGTGAGATTGAGCCCTGTGTCAGGCTCTGCACTGGGTGTGAAGCCTGCTTGAGATTCTCTCTCTCCCTCTCCCTCTGCAACCTCTCCCACCCCCTCTTAAAAAACCCCAAAAACAAAAACAAACAAAAAACCCTCAGAAAATAAAATAAAATTATGCCCCAAGTTCATGCAGCCAGTAAGTTGATCTAGATTTGAACCCAAGTTTGTCTGTATCCAATGCCCTTGCTCGTTCCACTCTCTCTTGGACTTGAGATGAAATCTGAAGACTGATTATGAATTGGATGGGTGGTGGTAATCAAGTAGGGACACTCCTAGATTTAGTTCAGTAAAAGTAAGTTTAGTTTGGGCTGGTGTTTATGAGGGAAAATCCTCATTTTCTTTACTTTCGGAATTGCTGTGCTGAAACAAGGGAAGAAGAGTGAAAGCCTCCCAGTGGCCTTCTCCCTTTGGAAATGCTCCTGATGATCTGGTGCCACAGAATTTTGTGGAGACAGTCCAGCCCAGTGCTGGAAAGTTCCAACAGCCTCTCCATGATTTTATGAGCAGATGGCACCATTTGGACCATATTTCCAGACTTACAGATTTTGTCCAGGAATTTTTTGTTTTCGTTTCCTGTGAATAATTCATATGTGCCTTGACCGCTTTCCTTGTTGAAATATTTTCTCTTTTGGGGCGCCTGGGTGGCTCAGTCGTTAAGCATCTGCCTTCGGCTCAGGTCACGGTCCCGGGGTCCTGGGATCGAGCCCCGCATCGGGCTCCCTGCTCCATGGGAAGCCTGCTTCTCCCTCTCCCACTCCCCCTGCTTGTGTTCCCTCTCTCGCTGTGTCTCTCCCTGTCAAATAAATAAAATCTTAAAAAAAAAATTTTTTTCTCTTTAAACTCTGTCCTCCCAGTTGGTCTCTATCGACTCAACCACTGGCCAATTTAAAGGAATGAATAGTCATTTTTATAATAGTAATTCATGCCTAATTTTTACAAAGGTAATTCAAGCTATAATTTTTGCAGGAATCTGCAAAGTCCATCTTGAATGTTTATCTCCCTGATTCTGCTGCTATACCTGTGAGGTTTTCAGAAAGGGAGAACTAGCAAAGATGGCAGCACTGCTAGTCACCTATACATACATTACCTCACTTTATTGTCATCAAAAACAGTATTGGACTCATGGGCACACAGAATTGCATTAATGGCACCAATCATACTCCTTAGTTCGGGACATATTACTGACAGCACTACCCACATAGTCTTTTTTTTTTTCTTTTCTGTGCCCTTGCATAGTCCATTTTTAACTTAATTTTTATGCATTTACTTTTTTGTCATCTTCGCTTCCCCTACCCCCTGTCATTCGCCATCTGATCTCTCACCACGCGTACTCATGCTCCCATATTTCAGGAATATTATTCCCCCATCCATATCTTTACTCAGAAATTTGTGTAACAATGAACAACATAAAGTATTATTTTGTGTTCCACATCAATTGTATTATGCTAAGCATTTCATTTTGCTTTGCTTTCACTCTTTGTACTCCATATCGCATCTGTAAACTATCCTTATTGATGTATCTAGTTCATTCTTTTTGATTGATACACTGTATTTGATAATATGCATATACCACACGTGTTCATCCATTCTCTGTTGATGCACTTTCAGGCAGATTTCAGATCTTCACTCTGACAAACATTAATAACAATGCTGTCGTGAATCACCTTCCCCTAGTTTCTTTGTGAAGATTTTCTAAAGTATTTGCCGAAGCAAGAAATTTCCTGGGTCATAGGCTAAATGCATAGTCAATTGTATTAAATGCCACCAAATTGCTCTCCAAAAACTTACAATCTCACCAATAGTATGTGAGGCTCTTGTTCCCCATTTTTCATCAGTATTTGATAGAAAATAACTTAATTTGCCCAATGTTGGGATTAAAGTAGAATCTTATTTTAACTGCATTTTTGGGCGACTGGGTGGCTCAGTCAGTCAAGCATCTGCCTTCGGCTCAGATCATGATCCCAGAGTCCCAGAATCGAGTCCCACACTCACCAGGAATTTAACTTCAGCTCCCTTCTCAGCGGGGAGTCTGCTTCTCCCTCTGACCCTCCCCCATCTCATTCTCTCTCACTCTCTCAAATAAATAAAATCTTAAAAAAAAAAAAATAACTGCACTTTTATGACTACTCATGAGGCTAAGTCTCTCCTCATGAACTTATTTCCTCCTGTGAATTGCTTATTCCCATCCATTGGCCATTTTTCTATGAGCTTCCCCATCATTTCCTTGCAGATTTACAGGAATCCCTATATATTCTGTATATTCCATTTAAAATATGCTATATTTTACTTATCGATGCCTTCTGTAAATATTTTATCACAGTCTGCCACCCGGTAGTGACCAGTTAACTTCTTATATGCCACCCATTCTTGAACAAAAACCTTTTATTCTAATATAGTAAAAAGCAATAAATTGTTCCCTTTATGGTTTTGGAGTTTTGTTTAAAGAAGTTATTACTACGTCCACTTCCAGAATGGCAGCATGAGGAGTGCTGTGGACTCACTCCACAGGAAACAACTATGATTTGGTAAAAATTATATAAAAACAACCATTTAGGTTTTCTGAGAGTTGTCCTAATGGCATACAACAAATGAAGAAACATTTATTCAAGAAAATCTGCTACATCTCAGAAATAACACCAAGGATCTGTGGCACTTGAGCCAACACTGCTCCTTTCTTCCCTCATCTGTATGTCGGTGCCATGACAGGAACTCCAATCCGGATGGGTATAGCCAAGAACATAAGCCTCCCTTTCCTCTTGTATTCCGAGCAAGGAAAACAGTAGTTTACTAGAAGGGGCAAAGCGTCGGCATTTCTTATCCTCTCCATCTCCAAGTTGCTGAAGTTAAATTCCTGGTGAGTGTGACCAAAAGATAGGGGCCTCCCTTCCTCCATCCATCTCACACTTACAGGGCCACAGGCATGGCCCCGGATGTAGCAGGTGGAAAACATTGGGGCCTGACCAGCCTTGCCCTGGCTCACTCATAGGGCAGAGGTTCCATGGTGGGAGAGGCCAAGTGAAAAGACCAGAAGCTGTTACCCTCGTCCGGTGCCCTGCTTGGTTTTTTGTTGTGTTTTGTTTTTTTTCATTGCCCTGCTTGTTAAGCAGCAGTATCACTACGGAAGAAGCGAGCCGCTGTTTTTACATCCAGAGCAGAAGCTCAGAGATTTTGGCCAGGGGGACAGGCAGTCCATAAGAGCAGAAAGTTCCAAAGCTATTCCCAGTAGAACTGACTTTATTTGAAATAGAATATGGGGAAGCTCAAGCCTAAGGTCACTCTTAAAAACGTTGAAGATTTGGGAGGTAGCAATTAAGAGGAGGCTGGTAGTTCCATTAGAGTAACAAATTAAACCATCCATCAGCTAGTTTATCAAAAAGAACCAGGAAAACATACAGCTAAGGAGAGCCCTCCAGGGGTCAAAATGAACCTCAAAGACTTGCCTCAAAAACCACCTCTGTAAAGGACTCAAATTTAGCTGGATCCAAGGGAGAGCAAGGTGACAACCAGGGCATTGTCTAAGCAATAGAGCAATCAGCCAGCAATTTGAGGAGCAGGGAAGCCAGGTGTGAAACTCCCCGAGGCAGAGAGCTTAACAGGGAGATCAGCGGAAGGGGTCAAAGCCAGTCCCGATGAAATCACTATCATCCCAGTGTGACAATTCCATTTACACCAGTATAAAATAAATAAAAATTCTTAGAAAAAGATTTAACCAAGTTTTTGTGTACATTGAAAGCTACAAAACATTGCAGAATGAAGTCAAAGAAGACCTAAATAAATCTTCATGGATTGAAAGACTTAATATTGTTAAGATAGCAATATTGCCCAATATTCTAATCTACAGATTCAGTGTTGATCCCCATAAGGATTTCAACTGCCTTTTTTGCAGAAATGGACAAGCTGGTCTTAAAATTCACATGGAAATGCAAGGGACCCAGAACAACCAAAACAATCTTGAAAAGGAGACTTGGGGCGCCTGCATGGCGTAGTCAGTTAAACGTCCAACTGATTCCATCTCAGGTCATGATCTCGGGGTTATGAGATTGAGCCCCTGAGTAGGGCTCCACGCTCAGCAGAGAGCCTGCCAAAGGCACAGAGAAAATATTTTCAAATCACTTATCTGATAAGAGTCTAGTACCCAGAACAATAAAGAATACTTATGATTTAGCAACGAAAAGAGAGACAACCCAATTTAAACATGGGCAGACAATTTGAATAAACATTTTTCCAAAGATATACAAATGGCCAATAAAAATATACTGTGAGCACAGATGCAATTTTAAATTTCCTAGCAGTGGCATTATAAAAGGTAAAAAGAAACTAGTGAGATTCATTTTAATAATGTATTTCATTTAACTCAATATGTCCAAAATATTAATATTTTGACATGTCATTAATATAATAAAATTATTCATGAGTTAGCTTACTTTTTTTTTTTACTAAGTCTTCAAAATTTGGTGTATGTTACATTTACAGCACATCTCAATTGGGATAACCACAATTCAAATACTCAATAACCACGTATGGCTAGTGGCCGCTGCATTAGCTCGCACAGTTAGTTCGAGAGCAACCTGTGCTCACCCTGTCAGAACCCTTACCACACGGATTGTTACTCTGCTTTACTAGCCTATCTCCCCTTAGACTATAAGTGCCCTGAAGGCAGAGACTATCTTCACCACTGTTACATCCTTGGCATTTGGTATAGGGTTTATATGTTTGTTGAGCGTATTTGGTTAGAAAGTAAGTATGCCAACTTTATTCTACTTGAGATTTTCACCCTTGTGGTCCTTCTACCTCCTCAAGGTACTCAGAAAAACTCATACTTGAGAGCCCTTCCCTGGAGGAAATGCCATTAGCACCTTCTCTGGCCAACGTTAATATTAATCATTACTACTCTCAGTCATTTTCGGGTTTTCATTGTTATTTGACACAAAATCCCTGTGAGATGGGTAGAATGTGTTTATTCTCCTTCACCTAAAGGTGAAGGAACTGAGACCCAGAGATATCAAGTTACCTGGTCAGTACCTAGTGGTGTGCTGATAAATATCTACTAACAAGCTTTCTAGGGAAGGGGGTGGATAAGAAAGCCCTGACTGATGGCATTTGCCAATTTCCATGGTGTAAATAATCCCACCACAGCAAGTTTTGAGCTACCAACATGATGTCCCTGAAATTAAAGTGGGGCAGAAATTCATACAATTGGCCCTAGTTCTAGTGTGAGCCAACTCCAACACATTACCATATAAGAAAGAAGATCTGTGGAAAAGATGTGACAGTTGATATTTTTTAGTGCCTGTTAAGTACTGGGTAATCTACAGGGCACTTCACCAACATTATCTTACTTAATCACGGTAATAAACATTTGAGATAGATATTCATTATCCCCATATCAAAGCTGTGGAAAATAAGACTTGGGTTAGGTAACATGCCCAAGGTTGCTTGCCAATATATGGGATGATATCTTGGCTAAACCAATGGTAAACTGCTCCCTTCTCCTTTACTTTTCAACTCTCCCCTTACATATTTGGGTTTTCCATTCCTGACCTTTGTAAAAGTCTCCTTTTTACCTGGACTTCATGTCTATGTTAGCTCCCTCGAGGCTCTGTCCAAGACCAGGGTAACACCTGTTTGTCTCACAAAAGATTCTGATAGCTGCATTTCTTGCCCCAGGAAACTTCATGGGTTCTTCTAAAATATTTTAGGGTTTCCACAGAGCAGAAGGTTCACAGACACTGGGGTGAGGAGCTCTCAAGACAGGCAAATAGAAGTGCTTGTGTGGTCGCTCTGGCTCTAGAACATCCTTCTGCAGGCTTGAGTCCATGGTTAGTGTCTGTGTGAGCAGGGACATACAGAATAAGCCAACATCACCAACGTGCTTGAGATGGGAGAAGAAACCCATCAGGATGAGACAAGTTTACATTCCATTGTTCATTCCTGCCCAGTGACTTCAGCCACAATCGAGGGTGAGTTTATAAGAGAGGTGTTTCAGGAGAAAAGCAAAACTAAATAAAACTGATGGGTAAGGGAGGCAAGGGACAATTTTTGAAGCAAAATTTCATCTTCAAACTCTATCTACCAGTAACTAGTAGATAATAGTTTCTCCTAGCATGTAAGAGAACAATTGGCTACTTTCTTCCACCTGAAGGTACAAGGGGAGTTATCAAACCTTACCTTCTCTCTCCCCAGAGTGTCAGAAACAGTATCAGCTAGTAGTTATTGAGTGCTACGATGAAGCATTAGGTTTACATACACATCACTGATTCTTGTGACAACCCCAGAATGTTCACATGACGATCCCCATTTTAGTCTTGGAAATAGCGCTCAGACTTTTAAGTAACTTACAGAAAGTTCCTCATCTGGGATTTGAATCTGAGCCTGCCTAACCTCTAAACACATGATGTCTCAATCACAGCATCCTGAGACACAGGACCCAGACCAAAGCTCTGTTACTCAGCAGCCTCTCTTGGGCTCCTTTTTCTGCTTTTTGTTTCTATTGTTCTATGTTTCTTTCCTTGGCTGGTCTATTTGATGCCAATCTCTGTCTGAAAGCTGGATGAGTGGCATCTGGCATGTAAGCAGATGGATAATTAAAAAACACTTTCCACCTCTCCTATGTTCTCTTTGGTTAGGCAAACAGCAGCTAATGAAGCTTGCTGACGTCAAAGTTATAGTCCTTTGGGAAGGTGTGGTGTTTACACACCCATTTCACAGATCAGGCAAACAGAGGACTAGGGAAAGAACCAGACACACTCAAAACAAACAGGTGGGGAAAAGCCTAACACTTTTTCCCATTGCCTCATCATTACATTAGTACCTGTTCACATAGATTACCTTTGAGATAATGTCATTATTCTAAAGCTTGATATCTAGAGGTACATTTCAGAACTTTTCCCAAAGGATAAATTATCTCGGTTAGATGAATGCTTTTTGCCCAGACTGTCCAAGACCTCACTAATATGATTCAGTGCTCCCTTTCATGGCAGAGAATGGTTTATTTATCCATGAAGAAGACTTCAGATATGTATTTTTGCAAAGAAACCTGAAGATAAGCAGTGGCACTGGAAAACTTATAAAAGCAAATGAGAAAAACCCTTCCCAGGGAAAAAGAAAAGCATTCACAAAACACCCCGGGATCCATGAGGATGCACAGCACAGTTTCCGTGATGTAGTGGTGACAAAGCCTTTGACATAAAGAATGGCGTGACATCAGAGCATGAGCTGTTCTCTGACGTCTGTGTCGAGAGCAGTCCTGGACTTCTGTGTATGTTTTCACCCATCTCTGGTGACTCTGAACCATTTTTACTTCAACCTCCTTGGGAATATGAAATGATACATGTTTCATTTATTCACTGAAGCAAGTGTTTGTTGAGTCTCTGCTGTGTGCAACACACTACATTAATCTGAGGATTCAAGAGAGAACAGGGCAGACAGCGTCTGTCCTTGTGGAGCTTACAGTCCAAGGGAGAAGACAGATACTATTCAAGCCGTCACAGGAATACTAAGTTTCCTAGACAGCCACGCCTGATCTCATCGGGAGAGGGAGAGGAATCATTTTAGAGACTGAAAAATCAAGACTCAAAAAAGTTCTGAGTCACAAATCTAGAAAATCAAATTGACCAAGACCTGACCTAGCTTTTTGGACTTTTGCATCCAATGCTATGTCCAAATGTGAGGGAAATTGGGTCCAATTTATATCAACTTAATTGATAGGCTATACTAGGAATGTACCTACAAAAGAAATGAAAGGGCTGCACTATTAATTTGTTATGTTGGGTCAGGATCGACTATTACAGTCGATCACTCAGGGTAGCAGAGCACAGCTGAGATCAGTAGGTGGAGAGAACAGAATATGCCACTTAGCCTGACTGCAGATCAAAACTGGGTTTGTCCTTCTCACTTCCTTTCTGGGAAGGTAATTAAGTGGCGCCCATCTGCCACCCTCCAGGTGTTCAGAAAGAGATTGGTAAACAGAGTGAAAACGTAGGCTGGAAACTCCACCCAGACCTGCTTCTTCTGCTTTTGATTCTGTCTGTATAACCAAAGCCCCAAGTGAGCCTCCTAACCTCAGACATAGCTTGATTGGGTAAGGCATTTTACGGCAACCTACCGAGTCAAGTTGGCGGGGGACGCGGCTCAGATCATAAACCACCTAAGGCTTAGAATGCCCTTTTTCAATGCCTCCTCTCCCTAATCCAACCCCTGGTCCATCATTTAGGACACAGGCCAAGTATTTCTTGATAGACTTTTCCGACCATTCTATGGAGCCCACATTAATCTCTTTGAATTAATTTTCCTTACAATGAGTTCAGGCAAGTCCTTTATTCTGAGTCTCCATTTATGAGTTGAGCCAGGGCAGCAAAAGAGGTTTGGCAGTACTTACTGAAGACTGGATTGTTATATAAATGGAAATGTTATATAAAATTAATCTTCACCTAATCACCCCACCTCGCTGATAGGAAACTGCTCACGTCCCAAGCAAAAGCCCTTGGTGAACAGGATCTGGCAGAGCACACTTCTGGTTTACAATGGAAGAAAAAAAAATCAATACTAATGACAGGATCAGCCTGTCAAAAGAGATTGATCAGAATGCCTAAGGATTGGAAAGGCTCTTAGGAAAATTGATGGCAACTCAACTGTTTTAAAAAGAGCCTCTGGTGCATGCATTCGTTTCCAAGGGCTGCTGTAACCAATCTTCACGAGTGAGGTGGCTTAAAACTACAGAAATGTATTTTCCTACAGTTCTATAGGCAAAAGTCCAAAATCAAGGTGTCAGCGGGGCCACACTCCCTCCAGTGGCTCCAGGAGACAATTCCTTCTTTGCCCTTCTTTGCCTCTAGTTTTGAGTAGCTGTCGGCATTTCATGACTTGTGGTCCTGCCACTCGTTGTCTCCTCCTCTCCTGGGTGCCCCCTCCTCTGGGTTTCTCTCTTATGAGGAGTGCATGTGAGTGTATTTAGAGTGCACTCGGAAAATGCATGATAAGCATTAACTTAATCACATCTTTTGCCATAAAAAGTAATAGTCACAGGTTCTAGGAATTAGGACGGAGAAATATATCTTGGGGTCTCCCATTCAACCTATTACAGTGATCATGCTGCAAAAGTCGATCACACAGTCAGGAATACTTTTATGGTTCTAGCACAAAATCTTGTGAGGAAAGAATTTTAAAAGCAACACTTGAAGACTTCATCCCCTCTTATTCTGAGATGATGATTGATACTGTTAACTAAGTTTTTCCAAAATTAAGATAAAATATATCAGTGAATCTAAGAATGTGACAATAGGGCTCTGAATAATTCTGCTGATAATAGAAGTGTGAAAGAAAGGCATATGCATAAGAAATACTACCCATATTGGGGCGCCTGGGTGGCTCAGTTGGTTAAGCGTCTGACTCTCGATGTCAGCTCGGGTCTTGATTTCAGGGTCGTAAGTTCAAGCCCCGTGTTGGGCTCCACACTGGCTGTAGAGCCTACTTTAAAAAAAAAAACAAAACATATTACCAGTATTACTTTCCAGAATATCCTCTTGCCCCATCCCCAATGGCAGTATTCCTTCTTTCATTCAGTGATTTATTCAAAACATCTATTGAACCCCAGCTGTATACTAGACACTGTTCTAGGTCCTGAATACACAGAAGTGAGCAAGAGAGACAAGATCTCTACCCCCTTGGACTTATAGTCTACAGTCTAATTACCAGTAATTACACTATGATAACTAGTAACCACTGTTTTTCCCAGTACAGCATAAAAAGTAAACAATTCAGGGAGTCCACGTTCGCATCATGTGCTGTAAATCCCCTTACAATATTCTATTAATCTTGCCCATGTTCAACGGTCTCTGGTTGTAAAATTTACATAATGAACTAGCTAGAGGCCTTCAAAACCTAGCTTACCTCTATCGCCAAATTTCTAACTAGTTCTTTAAGCCATGACAAACAAATTGGTTGAATGGAAATAAAAGCTGATCAGACAAAGCTATTTATTAATTATCAAAAGGAAATCCATGAAATAAAACAAAAATGAAAAGCAAATCTCTTGCCCCTAGAGAAGAGTATCATTTAAATCACAAAGAAAACATGCAGAAGGGACATATGAATAAGTATCAACCTGGAATTCTAGATCTGGTAAATAATATAAATTAAGAAAGCGTGAACAAATATTTAGTGGGAGCTCACTATATGCCATTCTGTTCTAGGCATGAAGGATAAAGCAATGAAGTGGGCAATGTCCCTGCCCTTATGTGTCTTCCATTCCAGTGGGAGACAAGAGCAATAAACAAATTATCAAATAAATGTGTAATAACATGTCAGGTGTTAAGATGAAAAATAAAGTAAGGTAAAGGAATACGATTGGTTGGGAGTGCTATTTTAATATAAAGAAAACAGAAGAGAGGGATACATGACATATAAAATATGGGGCATGAGAAAATATCTGGGAGAAGAGAGTTCCAAGGGGAGACACAGGCCATAAACCATGGTTGACCTTTCGAGAAGCAGGACAAAGACACTGAGGACAGAGGGGAGTGGGTGGGGAGATTATGGCAGGAAGCCAGATTTGGTAGAGTCTTTTAGGCCGTGGTAGAGATTCCATTTGAAGGCCACCCATCCACCAGGAGCTGCATCTTTCAGGCCTTGGGTTCCCTGGCATTCCTTTTCCAATTCTTTCAAAAGATATTGTACATTCAATCTGAGAGTAGGAGAACAGATGTTAAAAACATACGTCATAGTCTACCATTAATGGAGTTAATTATAGGAGTGCCACTGGAAAGTTTGGTTTTGAAGATGGATTATTATACTCCCCCACTTTCTTATCTTCAAATGCCTGCACTGGTAGGCTGTGGGACAGAGAAAGGCATCAGCCTTGATGAGCTTCCTTCTGTTCAGAGGGCTCCTAACTCTCAGTATCTCATTAGTATTTAAGTACATCCTCATCACTTATTTGGGGATAATTTCATTAATCAGATTAATCTTTAGACAACAATCACTTGATGTATGACATTTCTACATGAAAGATAATAAAATCAAGTGTCAGAGAGGCTGGTCACCATGTTCCACGGCCACTCAACAGGACTGCGGATGAGGTCTCGCTACCAAGTACTCCGCTTCCCATTCCAGGAGCTCTAAATTGTTTTCAAGACGCTGCCACGAACTGTGCTTGGATCCAAGTATGCATCACTCAAGGAGAAGGTGACAGTTGTAATTACTTTAGGAAATGCTAATAAAATACTCCCAACTAGAAAATTCACTTAAAAAATTTGAGAACACCACCTTAGGGGGATTTTTTTTTTCCTGTAAGTGACTTTCAACCCTATTAGACCCAATAACTCCCTTTTACAATAAATATTTTTTAATGCCCCTTTCACTACTCTGAAATCAAATTCACAGATGATCTAACCTCCTTGTTGTTCGTAAGATGGAGTTATGTGCTCGACCCAGATGATGATAAACAGGTTTTTCACCTACATCAGTGACCTAGGGGACATATGCAAGTTGGGTAGGATTTTGAAAAGTTGTATAGAACATGGGTCAGTCCTTCTTTATGCCAGAGGGTCCCATACGTGGCAAGGCAGTGAGCATGCCAAACCCTTGCCACTGGACCAGTAACACCCCAATCGTTGTCACTCTCAAATTTTCAAAACTGACCCCCGAGGTGACATTACATTTCACATCAAAGTTCTTTCCTTTTGAAAATTAGCATATTTGATCTATGTAAGAAAGCTGGAACGTTTACCTTCAACCCCTTGTAAGGGGTTAATGATGGCTCCCCAAAATGTTCTAGCCTCTGGAACCTGTGAATGTGAACTTATTTGGAAAGGAGTTAAGATGGCATAGGAGTAGGGGACCCTAATTTCTTGTGGTCCCTGGAATTCAGCTAGATAGTTAGCAAATCATTCTGAACACCGGTGAAATTAACCAGAGATCTGAGAAAAGAACTGCTGCAATTCTACAAATAGAAAAGCGACCACTTTTTGCAAGCTATTTTCTTATTTTATCAATTCTTTTTTTAAGTCTTTTTAAATTTTTATTTTTACATTTACATTATATATTTTTTTCATTTTGGGTTCCTTTCATTATATTCAATTTTATTTTTGTATGTATATAAATTTTTCTTTCCTATTCTGGAATCTAGTTTCTTCTAGAACAAACAGACCAAAATAACACCCAGGACCTAGTTTATTGTTGTGTTCTGTTCTACTTCTGGTTTCATTTCTCTCTCTCTCTCTTTTTTTTTTTTTTTTTTTTTGTCTCTGTTAACTTCTGATTTGTTTAGTGTGTATTTTTCTGGTGTTGTTGTGAGCTTATTTGGACAAAGCATCTTTGTAAGTGCAATTAAGTTAAAGAATTTGAGCTGAGATCACTCTGGATCATAAAAGTGGGACCCTAAATCCAATGATGAATGTCCTTATAAGAGACAGAAGAGAAGACACAAATCAGAGAAAGGCCATGTAATAACAGGCAGAGACTGGAGTTATGCTGCCCAAGACAAGGAATCCGCAGAGCCACCAGAAGCCTGGAAGGGGCAAAGAAGGATTCAGCCTTAGAGCTTTTAGAGGAAACGGAGCCTTGCTGACACACTGATTTTGGACTTCTGGTCCCCAGAACCATGAAAACCCACAAAGAGCCCTCACCTCTCCTCTGCTGAAAAGAGCTACCTCAACCCAGCTCACGGCATTTCTACAGTCTACACCCAAGGACAGATTGGCATAGGATATAAGGTCTGGCTCTCTTGCTCCAGCTTGGGACAACTCTGAAGGGCCATCTGAATTTTGGAGCCCCCTGTGGAATTGGCTCTGGCCTTTCTTGAGTCTGAACCACACTCTGCCAACTTCTCCCTCTGTTTAATCCTACTTTCTTCCTTTCCCTCAACAAATCCCCAAGGCACTCCCTAAGTAAAAAAAAAAAAAAAAAAACCCACAGACATACACAAAACTGTACAGCATCTTCCTCAGATCTGCATTTCAGAGAATGTCAACTGCAACACAGACATAAAGGATACACAAAGATTAATGGGTAGAACCAGAATTGAAAAAATAACAAATGAACCAATTTCTCGAGTTTTTTGTTTGTTTGCTGAAAAAGTAATGGATTTTAGACTGAGCTCTCCCTACTGCAACAAATGAAACAATCATAATGCTGAACAAATAAACTTAGGTTTACTGAACATACATTTACAATATATTAGACATTGTAATGATTTTCAGTCAAAGGTTGTATCATCCTTATGAGGAGCCTCGGAAATTTGTAAGAGCATTTTTGTGGTCACCATGTCTTACAGATGCTACTAGTATTTAGTGTTGAGGCTCAGGGATGCTAACCGTCCAGGAATGATCAAAGGAGTCCCAACAGTGGACAAATCTTCTTTGCTGAAGAGGACATAAAGTGATATAAGATAAAATCTTTTCTATATTCCCTTATGGAGCCTATTTTTTTCATCATGGAAACAGGAAAAATATGATAATATGATAAGTATACCAACAGTATGTATATCATGTGATGATTAATTTTATGGTCAATTCGACTGGATCACAAGGAGGCCAGATATTTGGCTACACATTATTTCTGGGCATGTCTGTGAGGGTATTTCCGATCAAATTAGTATCTGAATCAGTAGAATCAATAAGTTGGTACCCTCCCCAGGGTGGGTGGGTGTCGCACAATCTGTTGAGAACCTGAACAGAATGAAAAGGCAGAGAAAGGAAGAATCGGGCTTTTCCTGCCGGATTGCTTGAGCGACAACATCAGTTTTCTTCTTCCCTTGGTTCCCTTGGTTTTCAGGCCTTGGTACTCAAACTAAATTTCGCCACTGGCTTTCCTGGGTCTCTGGCTTGCAGACTGCAGACTGTGGAACTTCTCAGCCAATTTCCTTATAATAAATCTCTTCCTATATATATCGGGTTGGCTCTGCCTCTCTAGAGAGTCCTTACTAATCTATATTAAGAGCCAAATGGTTTGTGTCGAAGCTAAATACAAAAATGATTTAAAGGTTGAAAATATTAACAATGGGTTGGGGGGTACAGGAAGAGCTGAGACATTTTAGAAATTGACAGAAGAGTGAATTTTTAGGGATTTCGCTCAGTGAAAATTTGGGGTCTCAAATTTGTGTCTCATAATTTTGTGACAAATTATATATGACTCCACTAGTTACTGGGGAAGCCTAGATTTTAGCTCAGGCCTGTCTGATTCCAAAGCCCATTCATGCCCTCTCTACTCCACTCTGCTGCCTTTATTTGTGATATTCTAGTCTTGAAAATGCCCACATTCACTTAACAGTGAACCTGTCCCCCCTCCCAGTTGAGAAGTAAGTGTTCTTCAGAGTTGACCCCATTCGTTTCTGTTGGCCACTGCAGAGCATGTCGGAGGCCAGCTCTCCCTAGAATGCACTGGCAGGAAGTGTCCAGCTGTCAGCCTGGATGCTCGCCAGGTCCTGTCTCCCTGATCTCTGTAGTTGTCTCCTGCTCCCACAGATATCAGGGTGCTGGAGGAATGGCCACTTGGGCATGTTCTTCCTCACAGCTAGAAATCAAAGTCACTATGGTTATCCTAGACTCCAGCTTCCCACACTGCTATCCCCCTGAATTTAAGAAAAAGAAGTTGCTAGAATAACAGGAAGAGCAAAGATGTCTGAGAGTGGGAGTATGGCATACCATTATGCCGTATTTTTAGGTTGTTAACTTAATGCCAGAAAGGTTATTTCCTCTTGAGCTATGTTGCTTACTGAAGGTCTCTAGACACCAGGAAAACAGCCATGGGTTTGGTTAAGGTCCTGGAGAAACAGGAATCCTTTGCCATGGACGTGGTTTGCTCGAGTTGGAAATTTTGGCATAAATAAAATAAAAACAGAACCACATATAAAAATAGCTAACTCCATCAAGTATTACTAAACTATACTAAGTCTGTCAACAAGGGATTAAGAATAGAAACAAACATTTTGTCTTTTCTTCACTCATTCTTATTAAATTCTTAGGATCCTAAATCATTTTGCTTTGGTCCACTTTCTTCCTTAGGTTCCAAAGAGAAACAGTTAACCCTTTGTTCTCACTAATTTGACTTGATTCTCAGAATTGTTCTCAGTTACTTACTCAACTCTGTGGAATTCTGGGGAGTAAAGACCCAGATTCTCCAGAGCCTTTGCAACGAGCTAACCCTCGGTTTCTCCCTCCCTTCCTGGCAGTAGATTTGCTGGGATAAAGACATTGCCTCTCCTCTGTGACTCTCTCTTAGCCCTGTCTTAGTTTTCCTTTACATGACAGAAACTAAAAGGCTAATAGACACGTGGTGCCCAGAAGCCCAATACACAAAGGCACAGAAGATAATAGGTTATCTTCCCTTTCTGCGGGTTTCCTGACAGTGTGTGACCTTGGAAAGAATCAAACGACTTCTCTTGTCTTAGGTTTCTAGATGCCATTAAGAATTTATTGGTCATGGGGGCACTGGGTGGCTCAGTGGGTTAAGCATCTGACTCTTGATGTCGGCTCAGGACATGATCTCAGCGTCATGAGATCGAGCCCCACATCAGGCTCCACGCTCAGTGTGGAGTCTGCTCGTTCCTCTCCCTCTGCTCCGCCCCACTCAGACTCTCTCTCTCTTTTTTAAAAAAAGAGTTTATTGGTCATGTAAATACTGTACCTTTCTCTGCTGACAAGATTAGGCCTAGCGACCTGTTTTCACATATTAACAGATACAGTTACTGTTTGAGGCAGCTTGTTCTTGGGAACAAATTCAAGCACACAGCAGGACACAGCCTTTTACAAGATTATTAAAGTAAAGTTTAACAAAGTGTCCTTTTTTTTTTTTGACAGATGTCTGGGGTTTCTCATACTTTGCTGCCAAGCAGTTATCTTGTTAATTTATTTTAAATCCTTAATCTGCATACTTATGCAAGTACCACCTAATATTTCTGCCAATTCCCTGAGTTAATTCTATCCACCACCATCCACCCAAGTGTGCTGCCAGGTTACAGAATGTCTAGTCCTTTAGAAGTTCCACATGGGGGCACCTGGGTGGCTCAGTTGGTTAAGTGTCAAACCCTTGATCTCAGCTCAGATCTTGATCTCAGGGTCGTGAATTCAAGCCCCACACTGGGCTCCACAAAACCTACTTTTAAAAAAAATGCCACACAAATGTCATTCACACCTAAGCATTTAGTGGCTCCAGAACCTACAGGTGACACCTGGTCATGAACTGGCCAACTTTTATGGCATAAGCCATTCCTGAGTACCCCCACCACCGTTCTCCCTCGCTCTTCTGCCTTGGAGCGATAGGCACACTTTCCTCAGGGAGTGGCTTTAATCGGGCATCTTCTCAACAATGGCAGATCTCACCTTGTAAGGAAACCTGTACCACCTACTATAAAGCTGCTATAAAAATAAAGATCCTCCTACGCACTGTAAAAAGTAGAGAGGTTCCATGATGGGAGTGTCTGGATATCTCTGTTTGAAGTAGAACCATAAGGCTCCTTTGTGTAACACTGGATAACACAAAGGTAGGGTGTGTCCTCTTTGGGGGTGCAAAACGTTTCTTCCACTGGTCTGCCACAGCACCTGTAGATCCCAACTTTCTGTTAAAATATATATATTATAATATATATAAATACATATAACATATAATGTATGAAATAAATGTATATTATATAAAATATATCTTCTTAATATATTTATTATACACATAAAATATATGTATATGTGTATAAACATGTTACTGGAAAAGACCAAGCTGTGGGTGTGGATGGTGCTGGAAAGAGGAGAGACGAGCCCAGGAAAAGGCACCAGTAGAGACCGCATCCTTTGTGGAAGGACTGGAAGAGAGTAATAGAGAACTATGTGCAAACTGGACTCTTCACCAGAGGACAGGCAATGATGGGGCAGCTGAGTGAGGCTCTTTAGGTCACAAAAGCAAGGCATCCCACTCAAACTAGTTTAAAAGGGGAAATAAAAAGGAAAGGTGTTGGCCGACTCCTCTGGGAAGGATACTAGGGCAATTCACGTGCCTCAAGAGCGAGCTGCAGAAACCAAGCCTCAGGAGAGAGGGACTCCCTAACACCCGGACTCATTCTCTCTTCCTCCATCACCCATCAGGCACCCTGCCTGTTTATCCACACAGGCTCGTTCCGCCTTGTAGACTAAGACCACTTCGGGGAGCCCTGGCTGCAGGTCCACACACACCAAAGACTTTTTTTTTCCACCTCCCTTCGAGGAATTTCAGATAAGGCCCTGATTGGTCCTGCTTTGGGTCACGTGACTGCAGGGGGCGGGGAGAGGAGCCTCATCAGGATCACAGGGGGAATAAAGGGAACAATTACCCCAATGAGAGGAGAGCTATACCCTGCAGAAGGAAGATGAGAAAGTATGAGAGGCAGACAAAACAATCGCTAGCTATCGCCGACCCCCCAGGAGTTGAGATTAGGCTCAAGAGCAGGAGGCAGCCAGGAGGAGGGTGTGCTGAAAGAGGGTGATGCTAGGAGCAATGCGCCAAAATCTTTGAAGAAGCCCAGCTCTCCTTGGCCGGACGGATGGCGACGGCAGGAAATCTGAAGACGTGGCTTAGCTTCTTTCGTGTTGCCCACGCAGATGCGCCCTGGGGCAGTGCACCGACAAAGTCCTGAGCAGCCGAAGCTGGAGTGGAAATTTCGCAGTGGGAAACAAGTCCTGACTAGAAGCTGGAGCCTCGGTCTGGAAACCACCGTCCAAAGTCCGGGGGCTTTGACAACTCCCTCCACCCTTGCTGCGCAGCCAGGAACAGCTCTGAGTTCAGAGGCAGGAAGAGCATGCTGTCATGATTTTGTTGTGCGTCCTTCCTCTTCTATTTACTACCCTTGTGCATCTGTGAACCAGACGCTCTTAAGTGAACTGAAGGTACCGTCCTGCCGCTTACTATTTTCATTCAGCACTCTGCTTTTAAGATCTACCCATGATGACCTAAACAGTTCCATCCCACTTCTTTTCATGGTTCTATCGTCTTCCATCACGTGAATATACCACCGTTTATTATCCACTCCCTTATTGATGGCCATTTTGGTTAGTTGCAATTTTTTACTGTTTTACTATTTTTACTGTTTTTGTTTTAAGGACGGCTAAACTGAGCATCTTTGAATGTTTTTCTCTTTGTGCACGTTTCTCTTAAGCATACATTTTCCCCAGGTACTCCCAGTTGGCTTCCAAAATGTCTGCACTTTATGTTCTTACACTTAGTCCCTGAGAACTCCAGAGAAAACTGTAAAACATTTACATTAGACTTTCTAAAGAGACTCTCGTTCAAGTAGTACTAGGATGCCAACCCCCAGACTCTTTGAAGGTAGAAAATGAGGCTTAAGTTAGCCCAGGAGGTTTCTAGGTTTGCTGTGTGAGGCCAAGAATGAATACAGCCATTAAAATTCAATTTCCAAACACTATTTGAAGGATAGAAAATGGTAATAACATGTTTAGTTTTAAAAAAGGACAAAACTGCCTTACATTATGTCCCAACTTTGTGAATGCATGTGTATCTGAAAAATGGTAGAAGAACTAATAACAGTGATAACAATGATAATAGTCTTTCTTTCCGGGTGATTTTTTTTTTCTTCTCCATTATTCAGCCTCAGCTGGGAACATGTGCTTCAGGTGACTCAAATTTTTCACCCTCTATGCATGTCTGTAAATGACTACAAAAGCACTGAGAATATTGATTTGGGGGTTACAAATAAATTTTAGCAAATAAGCAAATTTGCAAATACAGAATCCATGAATAATGAAGATGAACTATATATACTTACGAAAATCAGTGACACAAATTATAAATGGCAACAGTATCTAAACAAGACCCTATAATTAAAACCCAATAATTTGGGGTATCCATTCAAGTGACAGAGATCAACTGCCTTCAGTCCTGCTGAAACTTGTTCTCCTCGTGGCATTTAACTTGATCATGTCACTCAAAGCCCCATCCACTTAGCAGGTAGAGATTTTGTACCTCTGTCTAGAACACCCCAAGCCTCATGGGTCTCCCTTTTCCCTTTCAACATAAAATACTGCCAGGATATTTTGTTTTCAGGAATCTTTTCCTACTTAGAGAAACCAGGGCTGTATAGGTTAGTCTTTGCATTGGTTATTAAAATTCCACTCTACTTGGGGTGCCTGGGTGGCTCAGTCATTGAGCGTCTGCCTTCGGCTCAGGTCATGGTCCTAGGGTCCTGGGATCGAGTCCTGCATCAGGCTCCCTGCTCCACGGGAGGCCTGCTTCTCCCTCTCCCACTCCCCCCTGTTGTGTTCCCTCTCTCACTGTGTCTCTCTCTGTCAAATAAATAAATAAAAATCTTAAAAAAATAAAATAAAATTCCACTCTACTTATTTTTTGTTGCAAACAATCTCTGAATTTTAAAGTCCAGAAAGGATCCCATGTGTACACTTTTAATTGGTTTAATTCATCCCTGTGTAAGGGAGAGTAAATTTTAAGAGAAGCATTTTTAAAATGAAACGTTGAAGAAAGGAGTTAGCACACCAAAATCAAACCCACTAGTTTAAAAGCTTTAAGACCTCATATTTACTATTTTCAGGTGTAGCCCTCAAAGATGGATTACTGCAAACACTCTGCCAAGAATGTGAACTAAGAGATGTGATTTGGAAAAATCTGATCATTGTTTTCACAGCAGACCTTTGTCTACCTGCCAAACTAAAAACAAAACCTCAAACACTATACTTTCTGAAATTTTTTAAAATTACAAATTCTTGATGAAAATTATCTTGTAAAGCCAGCCTCATTTTTTTAAATTTTATTTTATTATGTTAATCACCATGCATTACATCATTAGTTTTTGATGTAGTGTTCCATGATTCATTGTTTGCGTATAACACCCAGTGCTCCATGCAGTACGTGCCCTCCTTAATACTCATCACCAGGCTAACCCATCCCCCCACCCCCCTCGCCTCTAAAACCCTCAGTTTGTTTCTCAGAGTCCATAGTCTCTCATGGTTCATCTCCCCCTCCGATCTCCCCCCCCCTTCATTTTTCCCTTCCTACTATCTTTTTTTTTTTTTAACATATAAATGTATTATTTGTTTTTAATGATTTTAATCATATCCTAGATGGGTAGCTCTTCTTTCTTTCTTTCTTTTTCTTCTTATGATTATTCTCAAGTCCTAAATCATTCCAAGATAAAATTGCAGGAAAATGCACTGGCTCCAAGAAACTTGTGGGAAGTCTCCTAGAAACTCGTTGATATGGAAAGGATGAATATTGAACGCGATGAAAGCAATCACTCTGGTGGAGTCCCAGAAGATTTAAATGCATAAACATAAGCCTTGTGAGGTTTGGGAACTACAATAGGCAATATAAATAAATCATCAGCAAAACAGTAACCTGAAGGGATAAAATGCGAAAAGAGATAGGAAAATGAAAGAAATTACTTTTGCCAGTGTGTTTCTCAAATAATGGGAGAGAGGATGAGGAAATAAATAATAGATTGGGTGTTTCTAAGAAGTCTTACTAACAGTTTAGCACAGTGTTTTAAATTTCTGAAATTTTTACCACAGAGAGTAAGAGCTTATACAATCCGTGTTGATGAGTTGCCTGCCATTTGAATTCACACACACACACACACACACAAACACACACACATGTGCATTTTTCAAGCCAGGTCTTTTAAAATCTCCCCTTAAGAAGACCTAGGAAATGGAAAACAACATCAGTTATTGGCTTACTTTACCCAAGCAATGAAAACCATGCAAAATGCTTAACTTTTTGGTGCAGATATTTTTCTGGTGTCAGACCCTCATCTTTAGATTCAATGACATCAACGCAGTTCTGTCTACAAAATCTCACATGGGACATGGGCAATAGAATTAAAGGAATGGGCTGCCTTTGACAGCAACATCAAAAACTGAAAAACACAATGACAATCTCGTTTTTAAATAGGTATAAGGGCGCCTGGGTGGCTCAGTCTGTTAAGCATCGCCCTCTTGATTTCTGCTCAGGTCATGATCTCGGGGTCCTGGGATGGAGCCCCGCATCAGGCTCTGTGCTCAGTAGGGAGGCTGCTTCTCGCTCCTCCTGCCCACCCCTCCCCCACTCTCTCTAGCTCATAAATAAGTAAATAAATAAATAAATAAATAAATAAATATTTTTTTAAATAAATAAATAGATACAATTTTATTTAAAAGTGAGACCACAGCCATGTTTTTTGAGTTTGGGAGAGAAGTAGTAAGGTAGGAATCTGAATGTAGGAAAATGAGTATTCAAAGAAACTAAGATCATATGAACTTTGAAAGAGTACAGGTCAAATGAGGGCCAACAATTATAGTGTCGAGTTGCAGGATCAGATCTGGTTTGTAAAAGATGTAATCCTGAAGAATCAATGCAGAAGAACCAGAAGCTGAAGCATCAGAAAGGTCAGACAATGTCTGGGATGCTCCGCTGTCAAATTGTTCTCTTTTCCCTGCGATTCCCTTAGCTCTGAAAATTGGTTTTATTAACCCAGTTTCAGTCCAATTACCTTTTTAATTCTTTAAATTTACTCTTGGCTTAGGTACCCAAAAGCTTTAATGTCTTTCTAAAATTACCTCATTTTTTTAAAAGTGTCTTTAAAAGCTCAGTGTCTTTACTTTTAAAGATGTTCTGTGTGAACATCAAAATGTTTCTCTTTTGCAAATCTACTAACAATGAGTCTTGAGAAATAGCCCCAAATTTATAACCATCAGTGTGACCAGCCTAAGCAAAGCACAAGTGCTTGGCCAAGTGCTCCTAATGATATGAAAGGCCACAGGACAGCCAGTCAGCCTATACCTTGAAGTGATGATCATACTTTGCATTTGGAAAGTATGCTTAGTATCTTTAGTGTCTACTTTGATTGACTAGATTTTAACTTACAATGTATGCTCATTTTAACAAATAAAAGCCTACAAAAGTATGCTATAAAAGTATAGGGATGTTAATAATCTTTCTCCTCATCACCTCCATTTCAACCCCCCACCCCCACCCAACACACCCCACTCCCACTTTCATGTCAACACTTTGAATGTCAACCAATCCAAGTGCTCTTGAGCACCTGCAAGTATCATTTAGTGCAAGGTGGAACTCAGGACAGAAAGGAAGCAATTATAAGGGCCCCTTCTTCTCTTCCGTGGACCAATAAACTTGGGCTGGGTACAACTAGACACCCCCTGGGGCTGTCTAGAGGATCCCACCCTCTGTAACTCTTCCTTTTTATGTGGCAAGTATTGGGATGTGCTTGCAAGTAGGGAAAAAATAGCCTTGAGCCTGGGGACCCAAAGGATGAGTGTGGGTTCCCGCTCCGTTACAAGATTCTAGCAACCGATAGTCTTGGGGGAAATTGAGTTGGAGTGCAGATTCACCATCCCTCCCTGGGGGAAGGAGCAATCCCTGGCCCAGCCAGCTTAGTGCCAGTAATGAAAAGAGAGACTCAGGAGCCAAAGAGCCAAGCATTCGGTGAACAGCTTTCTTTGTGTTTATCCATGTATGTACATCTATATCTTTATGTAGATCTAGACACATATGTATAAATCTGTGTGTTACATCCTCCATATATCTATATAGTGTATGTTTGTGACACAACATAAATACAAAAGGTTTGTTTTTTATATTATCAGGGCAAATAAGGAAAAGGGATCCTACTAGAAACATTATTTTGCAACTCGTTTTTTCACTAAATGTATCATGCCTTTCCCTGATCAAAGTTGAGGAAATTAAGGACCAGAGAGATAAAATGACTACCGCATAACTAGGAATCATTTAGTGACTGAGCAGAACTGAAATCTTTATGCATTCATCCACCCCACTGCCTGGTCTAGACTCTACCTCACAGCAGCACAGACCCTGCCCCCGAGATGAGATTGGTCTCTGTGAGACCCTCTTCCGGGCAAAGCTCCACAACTTCTGGTCTCCTGCAGAAATGCAATTTCATTCCAGATCCTGCAGAGCTGAAGTGTCTGACAAGGCAAGCCGTCCTTTGTGTTCCTATTTAGCAAAAGGAAGACAAGTCCCAGGGAGGGTCCTTAGGCCTAAAAGTATCAGAAGCCCCAGGGGCAGAACAAATAAGTGGTACTGAGGAGTTGACTCTAAAATTTCTGTCCACTGGGGCGCCTGGGTGGCTCAGTTGTTAAGCATCTGCCTTCGGCTCAGGTCATGATCCCAGGGTCCTGGGATCAAGCCCCGCATCAGGCTCCCTGCTCCTTGGGAAGCCTGCTTCTCTCTCTCCCACTCCCCCTGCTTGTGTTCCCTCTCTTGCTGTCTCTCTCTGTCAAATAAATGAATAGAATCTTAAAAAAATAAAAAATTAAATAAATAAATAAATAAAAATTCTGTCCTCTCTAATCCTTGTCACGAAAGGCTGTATGTATCTAATACAGATATCTATTTACCATAGTGGAAGATGGCAGCTTTTTTTCGTGAACCTCAAAGATGACAATACAATAAATTTGTCTCTTCTTAGCCCAGTGCTATGGCTCAGTTAGGGGGCTGTTTTCTCTGTGTCTTTTCTTGTTCTGTATAATTTAAACAAAAAAATTCAGAGGACGATTGTCAGATAGTACATTATATTTCTCAGGATTGTTTAAGAATAGAGAATGTGTATGCCCATAATGAACTCCTGGCGCCTATTGTTAAATAAGGTAATGACGTTAACATGTGTATAAGATCTTCTAAATGAACTGTGAACTATTATATTGCAACCATTGAGAAACAACATTCTATCAATAACTAGTCTCCTTGCTTCTTTGTTCACATCCTTTCAATATATTCTCAACATAGTAGCCAGAATGATGCTGTTAAAATAGAAGACAAGCTGACCCATTGACTCCCAACTATGCTCTAATGACGGCAATGCTAAGTGCTTTGAAGAAAAATAAAGCAGGATAAGGGACTAGAGAGGGAGAGGTGCCATTTCAGATGAAGTAGTCGGAGAAGGCCTCACTGACTAGGCACCATTGGAACAGAGTCTGAACTAAGTGAGGGAGCGAGATGTGGATAGAAAAGGGGCTGAAAGAAAGACAAGATTTGAGTCCATAGCAGACAAACACCACCATCTCAACACCCTACTTAAAGAAATGTACGTCTGCGTAAATGGGCACTCGTTACTTTCCTTTCCTACACAGCCACACCATTGCATCCTTCATATCTGGTCACCAAAAATGGTATTAAATGAAAAATTCCTATATAACTGCAGCCATCGACTCTCAAAGTTCTTTCAATGGCCTAAAGGTCCTCTCTCTCTGTCCTGCCTCCAACCCTCTCACCTCAACCCCTTGCGCAATTCCCTCTCTGACCCTAGTTCCTCCTACCCTCCCCCTTGTCAATCAACTCAGCCTCTCTGGCCTCCTTACTGTTCCTGGAACTTCCTAGCTTCAGGATCTTTGCACCATGTTGTCATTGGTCCAGAATGCCCTTCCCCCACTTGGTTTTTATGACTTGCTCCCTCACCTCTTTCTGGTCTTGACTCAAACGTTGCCTTCTCAGGAGTCTTTCCCTTTTTCTTTCTAAAATTGCCGCCCCTCCCCACCACACACACTCAATTCCTTATCTCTCTCCCTTGCCTTATTTTTCTCCTTATGGCTTCACATCATCCATCCAGCACACTATAGACTATCATAGTCTTATCTAATTTTCTTATCTCTCCATGAGGTCAGGGATTTCTTTTTTGCGGGGGGATGGTTGGGTTTGGTTTTGGTTTTTTGGTTGTTTGTTTTGGTTTTTTGGTTGTTTGTTTTGTTTTTGTTTTTTTTCTCACTGCTTTATCACCAGCACCTAGGACAGTACCAAGCAACAGGTAAGGCACTCAATAAATACTGGTTGGTTGAATGAATGAATGAATGAATGACAACCGTACTCAACAAAATGATCAGCTTTTTTTTTTAAGATTTGATTTATTTATTTGTCAGAGAGAGAGAGAGCACAAGCAGGGGGAGCGTCAGGCAGAGGGAGAAGCAGGCTCCCCACTGAGCAGAGAGCCCGATGTGGGACTCGATCCCAGGACCCTGGGACCTGAGCCGAAGGCAGACGCTTAACAACCGAGCCACCCAGGCACTGAAAATGATCAGCTTTTTGACACTACTTAGCATTCCAGTGAGTCACATCATAGTCATGGAGACTTGAAGCCAGTTTTTCCAACTGAAAGCCCACAGGCCACAGAAGAGTTAACCCAGGTTTAGTTTAGGACAGGTCAAATACACTGTGAATATCCTATATCAGAGATTGCCAGGATCCAGGAAAGTTACCAGGTTGGGATGTTAAGGCAACCAAATATTCTGAGGGGAGCCAAACTACAAATAGAGCTCGTGTACGGAGTAGCTCCAGCTGGAGGGTTGTGTGACTCACTAGGGGGAAAGGCCTCCAGCTCCTCAGGAGGGACTTGCTGGAGAGCGGGCTGGACATGGTTATGTTGGCTTCCAACAGAGCTGCTCTTCCAGCCTTCCATCCAAGAACTCCCACTGTAGTGGGTTCACATCTGGCCTTTGCCCTCCTCCTCCTCTGTGCTTTACAACCAGAGTCGAGCTCTCAACTCTGCTCCCCTTCAGGGACTTGCTGTTGCCCTCCAGTGGAAGGGGAGAAAAGACCTGTTTGTCTTTATTGCAATGTGAGCAGAGCAAGCCCTGGTCACCCTATGGCTTCCCCATAACCAGATGGGAAACGCAGCCACTGGGAGACTCCTTTGAAGATCTTCACCCCCTTGTTACCATCCTGTGGCATATCTAACACTCTTTGGTTTCAATAAATGCTGGTTCATGCATTAATGATCTATTATTTACGACTCTGGTCAATATAGAGCACTTATTCCAGAGTTCTCTGCAAGACTGTGGGGCATTATACCTTCTAGATTATGCTCTAGGGATCTGTGGATAAAAATAAGCCTGTCTCGGGGCATCTGGGTGGCTCAGTCATTAAGCGTCTGCCTTTGGCTCAGGTCATGATCCCAGGGTCCAGAGATCGAGCCCCGCATCGGGCTCCCTGCTCAGTGGGAAGCCTGCTTCTCCCTCTCCCACTCCCCCTGCTTGTGTTCCCTCTCTCACTGTGTCTCTGTCAAATAAATAAATAAAATATATTTTTTTTAAATGTAAGCCTGTCTCAGATGTCATGTTTCAGAATCCTAAGTATCAAAATCCATAATTGGCTGCCTCCTTAAGAACAAAGAGAATGATGGCTTGTCTACTCCAAGAAGGATATGCAAGAGGAACACAAAGAATTGTTGCTATAGGGAAATGAGATTTTAAAATGACCTGAGAAAACCCGATGGTAGGGTGCCCTGGGGTGAGCGCTGCCAATGTGCAAACCAGGCTGGGAGCGTGGCTAATCAATGCTTACACAGGCTCTCGGGCAAGCCTGTCGGGTCCCTCAGGACGCTGGAGAATTTTGAAGATAATCACCTGTGACACTCAGCCTTTCCTTGAGACACAATTTTAAACAACTGACCTTATTTCTGAGCTGAGTGGATGCCAAAATTGAATTTCTGCTCAGTTGGAACCCAAATTCATTCCTAGCCATCTCTCAAGTGAGTTGGCAATCGTTGCTTTGAATTCTTTGTCCCACTTAGGCAGAATTAATTTGGAGTCATTTTGAAGTCTTTCCCCTTTGGACTGGGACGTGGCAAGGAAGCCCCATGGGTCGGTCGGGTCTCACGTCAACCTCTCTGTCTATGCGTCTGCTTGGCTTTCTGTTTCCTTTGAAGCCTTGCTCACTTAATATGGGGAACAAGGCTCCACTAAGCTACCTTCTGCTTGGGGTTCACCTCAATTCCACGAGTATTTGTTGAGTAAACAGCACAGGTCGGGTACTCTGTGAACTCAAAGGCAGTGGGGATGATGTTTACGGAGGGTCCAAGCTCTGGAGTCAGACTGGCTTCTAATTCTGGCTCTACTAACCAGCGGGGGGGACTTGGGCAAGTTACATATGCACCATGAGAGGGGCGCCTGGCTGGCTCAGTCAGTGGAACATGCGACTCTTGATCTCAGGGTCGTGAGTTCAAGTCCCACGTTGGGTGTGGAGATTACTTTAAAAAATAATAATAAAATTTAAAACAACAATAGCAAGCAACCCTCTTAAAAAAATATATATGCACCATGAGGCTTTGTCCCCTCAAATGTAAAATTGGGATAATAGTTCCAAATCTGAAGACATTGTAAACAAATTGAAAATAGCATAAAATAGAATAGTGAACAGCCTCACATGCAACACATAATAAAATAAGTCATTACACTATTTTCAATGTATTGTTAGTCCCGAATCTCTGGAAGCTGACAGCTGAAAAAGGAAAATAAGCCTCACACACTCAAAACAAGTCAAGGATAGCAGAGGGCAAATGATTAAATTCATAGAGCCAGTGCAGGAAGGAGCAGAAGGAAAGTAGGCACCAGTTTCAAAATGTATATTAAAGGAAGTAAGTGCTGTGAGCACTGGGAAAGCACATCACGGTTTCTGCCTCGAGGTTTCCTTCCCATCATCTATCATCCAAGCCTCGGTGCTCACATAATTAGAAAATTCAGGGTGTTTTGTTCTCTCCGTGGTAAGCATGCCTAATTGAAATTCCATTGCATTCCAGTCCAATCACATGAGATCAACATATAAATTAAAGGCAGTTTGAATCTCTGAGATGAGATGTAACTTTTGACTTTTCTACTTGAAGGAACAGAACAGTATCATTGCCACTCTACTGAATAACACCCCCCCAAAAAAAAGCTTCTCCCCACCCTCCCCACACTCCCATGGTCTGCAAAACAAAAAAGACAGGGAAAATCATGCCTAAAGTTTGACAGAGGAGTAGTCTGATTTACTAATAAAATTGCT